>NC_041823.1:6762317-7962317 GCF_900964775.1 Scleropages formosus
GTCGCAAGTCCTGTTCGGGGAAAGCACAAGCTAAACGAGTACGAAGTTTCCGTCCACCGTTTTCACACCGTTTTCACCATGTTCTGGAAACCGAGAGCGCTCTGCATCCCTCCTTAAGAAAAGCGAGAGCAGTTGGGAAGCATCACTGTCTCATCCGCATTTCGTTAGGAAGTTATTGGATAATCCGCTATTACAGTATATTATAATAACCTTAACCCCCCCCCCACCGCCCCCTGTGATTGTAATCAGAAGTATCAAAGCGCAATTATGTGATTTAATAAAGAAAAAATAACGAAGGTATGTATGTTGCCGCGCATTCCGCCAACAGTTCAGCCCAATTGACTGTATCGAATGCGATGTGTATTAAACACAGTTGACTCATTGCACTCGCTTGGGATTCTATTATAGAGCATGCACCCTCCGCTTGTTTTGATACAGCGGTAATTTAAAGCCTGATCTTAATTGACTTATTTTTTCCTGCGCGTCTTTCGGAGCTTGTGCATGCACCGAAATAAGAGTCTTGTTTCTTTATTGGCCCACACACAATGTTCTGAGTTCAATTTTACCATTCATAATGAATGCAGTCTCGCCATTCAAATGCAGCCATAAGCGCACAGCAGATAAGAATTTAATTAAATGTAGATTAAAACCAAACAGGAAAACACACTCACTGATAATTTTTTATCACATCCCCTGGTCATATTTTCCCCCCACACACCCCCCCCCCCCCATACTTTCGACTTGTTCTTCCTCGGGCGACATCTTCTCCGTGTGCCAAAAAGTGGCGAAATGCCCCGTGCGCCGTGCCGTGCCGCCGCGAGATTGTCTTAAAAAATGCAAAAACGTGCGGCGGCCGAACGACGGAATGCTCCTGCCGGGTGGGGGGGTGGGTTTAGATCCGGGGGACGGGGCAAAGGCACCGACAGGGTATTAGAAGAGTCCTCCTGTCACCGATCACCACTCTTCCCCAAAGGCCAGAGGCCCGTAGCCATAACAAACCACGCTGCTTGTGAGGCGTGACACCGGCAACTCGAAGAACGCCCGTCGTTTGCCGTTCAATTTGTGCGCGGAGATAAAGTTTTAAAAATAAACAAGAAATTTGTGGGCGTGCACCGAAAACAGCCCGGCGCGGCGGAGCGCAGCCCTGCTCTGGCCAGAAAGCAGCCCCCTTCTCCGGATGTCCTTCACACCCCCTGTATCAGCTCCTGGGACGTATTTATTAAGTCGCCGTGATCCTCGTGGCGCGAATCTGATGTAATCCGAGGAAATCTGAGTGCGCGAGTTCAACTCGGATAGCGTGCCCATCATCCATTAATGAAAATACCAATATGAAGCACAACGGCAGGCGAAAAGATGAAGAGGAACGTGATGAAATTCTCCTAAATTTACTTCACGTTATTTTTCCATCGTTATATATTTACGCTATACAGCTCTGCCCACTGAGCCTTGGCCGGTTACATTGCTTGCTAGACAGTGAGTGTTTATTATCGAGGCACATGGATGGTGGCGGCTGATGATCACGATGATGGTGCCGGGGTATGGATGGTGGTGATCAGCTGGGCCTAGGAATGTCCTCTGTGATACGCGCAGGAAATCCCTCCGAATCCCGCGATCGGTCGCCCTGATCTCGCGGTTAATTGCATCGTGACATTTCTTTCGAAGGACTTTTCTCTCGCTTGTTTTTCTCTCCTTTCCAAGGCGTTCGCTTCTGATTTTTTTTCTTTAAGCCCGTTAGATAGTTTCCCTGCGCCGGACTATTTGTTTTCCGCATTAAAACGAGGTAAACAGTCACCATCTGGTGTGTTTACTGCGGTGCTCGTTGTTGGGCGACGCGCCGTCGGCCCTCGGGTTCTGTAACGGGCGGAGTGGGGGAACGGGGAGCGTCAGAGAGGAGGGTGGAGGGAAAGCGCCGCAACCTCTTTAGAGGTGGAACTCGCCTCGTTTGCGCGTTGATTTGTACGACGAGTCTTCTCGTTGCGCGCGCTTTTGGGGGCGGGGGATGGGGGTCCTGGCGAGGGTTTTCCCTCCCGCCGGCGTTTCGGCGACATGGAGAGCGAGCGAGAGAGCGAGAGGCCCGGATGGCCCGGCCACCTTCGCCCGCCCCGGCCGCCACCGCGCTCCGCCGTCGCACCGGCGCCGCATCTCAGTTCCACTCTATTACCCCCGCGCAGGCGCTTGGCCTTTTCTGTGGGGAAAAGAGCAATTTCCTGCCGCAGTCTGTTTGATCAAGTGCTAAACCCTTGTGATCAATAGAGGGACAGATGTCGGGTCCAGATGGCCGCGTGGTGATACCTGGGGCAGCGCAGGGCTTTGCCAGGACCGCAGAATGGCAATGAGCAAGGGCACCCCCCCCCCCCTACCCCCAGCACCACCATCACCACCACCACCAGCGGCCCCAGCCTTGGCGGGCTCCGCACACACACCCTCAACGTAACTTGGAAGAGGAGGAAGGCAGAGCCGCACCAATGTGCGTGTGTGTGTTTGAGCTCCCTCGTTCTGCTGATCTCCCCTGAAGGTGTGATGAGAAGGTGCACATTATGGGCGTGAGGGGTAACGGGCAGTAGGTGGCACGGCGGTCAGAGCCACTGCCTTCGGACTCGAACGGCCCGGGTTTGAATGTCACCTCCCGCTATTGTACCCTTGGTCGAGCTACTTACTCTGAATTGGTACAGTAAAAATTGCCCAATTGTAACAACGGGTGAATCGCCGTAAGCCGGTTTGGAGGGAAATGTCGCCCCACCGGCCGTTTTGTGCACCTGGCTTGCGCTCCAGAGTCGCCGTTTCGGTTAAGCGAGACCTTATCCTTTGCTTGTCGCCGCTGCGTGAGCATTTTTTGACCATTTGTGCTGCAAAAGAGGGTGACAGGTGCGTCGTTCCTAATCGCCTTGCCACTGGAAGAAAAAAAAAAGAAAACAATCCAGCACCAGACGGTCCCCCCAGACCCCCGTCCAAAAACGGATGGAGCGATTTACGGGCTCTGTGTAGTGTCAGGGCTCCGGTCCACGGCCATGTGGCCGATGGCACGGCTCTCCAGCGGACTCGCCGCCCCTCACCTGCTCCCTGAGTATTGCGGCCCGGCGCCAGAGGGGGGGTGGTGGCGGGGGGGGGGGGGGGGAACGGGCTGCCGGGCCACGCATTTGGGAGGGGAGAGGGGAGGGGGCTCGGCGCGAGCCCTCCGCCAAGCCATCCTCCGCGTCCTATTAACATCCCTCGTAAGGAAGGGTCTCGCAGCAGCGCTTCTGCACCCCGTCCACCAGCCCATAATAAACAACGCTGACAGTCCATAACCGGCACCTGGGAAAAAAGCGTCCCAGTGAACCCACTGGCGGGGGCACCTCTCTCCGGTAAACCAGGGTACGGGTCGCACAAGCGAGTGTGTACCTTCCCAACGCCCTGCATGAACTCAGCTGATGGGGCAGCGGGTGGCGTAGCGGTTAGAGCCTCGGCTGTGAAATCGAAGGATCCGCGTTCGCTTCGAGGGGTCGCTTCTTGGAGAAAAGCGCTGGATAAATTAATAAATATTAATAATTACCGTATGCATCTGATCTCAGTGCTGAGCAGCTGGGAGAAGGATCTAGTTTAATTGTCAGTGGTTTTAAACTCCTCTTGGCTCTTATTTCCATTTTCAGTCTGCGTTAACTTTGTTACAGGGAAAACTGAGGTTCGCGTCGGGTTTTCTAACCTTCGCTTTATTAATGATCGATGATGATGATTAAAATGACAATTGCTGGTTATATTTTGACACAGAGATGGAAGATAACGGGGAAGACAAATGGCTCCGAGTTACGATTCGGCTGTTATTACCGAAAGCTGTCATTAGCATCCGGCGAATTCGAAACGCTCTGGAACAGGAAAGAGGAACGATCTCACGGCGGACAAAGTGCAAATGCACTCAGGCCTGCTGCTTATAGGTGTTTATAAGCGTACCATCATTTTACCCCGAAATTCACGACTCCGTAAATGTGACGCGCTTCTGTATTTATACAGCTCTTTCCCCGTGCTTTGCACATTAAAAGCCATTTCCCCTAAAAGATCACGTTGAGCAGATATTCAAAAATGTTCCGGAAACATTCGGAGGTTCTTTGCCAGCAGCGCGGCTTCGACAATTAAAAGTACATTTCCTCGACGTTTTTCTTTTCGTCTCGAAAAAAACCTGTAAAAACATGGCACATAAATTCCAATTTCACGCCTTTTTTCTCCTTTATCCACAGTAAAGCAGAAACACGGCGGAATCGTTTTTAATACGATACGAAACGAGCTTCTGGAATCTCTCGAGATTTGTCGAAGGAACTTTAATTACGTAGAAAGCGTCTCATTTTCAAATATTATTAATCATTAGTCTAATCAGATCGGGGACTATAAGCAGTATAACTTCAAATGTGTGTTTTCCTGATACTAGTAAAAATGTACGGGATTTCACTGTTTTTTGGGGTCTTTATGGCTGCGTTTCCTCTGGAGGTGTGGGATGGAACGTCGTGAAAGGAGATTCCTGAGAGGCCTCGTGCATCTTGACCTCTGTGCTGTTTTTCCACACACACACACACACACACACACACACACACACACACACACACACACACACACACACACACACACACACATACAGAGACAGAGTTGCACAGTGAGTTCTCCTCTGCTGAGCCAGGTAAAACCCAGGAAAACAAATCTACTCCATTCACGAGTAGATGAATAGTCACTGATGACTCACTTCAATGGTACGACCCCTGCAGTGTGTGTTTGTGTGTGTTTGTGTGTGTGGACAAAGGGCAATAAGAGCGATCCCTTTCCGGGTGGATTTTATACCGGTACAAACTTCACCGCGCACGGTACGGTCGTGTTACCCGCGTCGCTTGAGCTACGACGGGCGCGTGAACGCTGGGATAACTTTGAAAAGTTGCGGGAGAGACGAAAAGGAGATTTCCCTCGAATTCGGAGCTAAAGCGGGATGAGGAGGGTCGGCAAATGCGCTGCCGGAACAAAACGCTGCGGGGGAAATCGGCGGCGCTTTCTGCTCTCCGGTCTCGTCTCTCCGAGTGTTTCGCCGAGATGCGCCTCGCGCCAGCGCCTCGCGGGTGCGTGCCGAACGCTGCGGCCCGGTTCGGAACATCTGGGACCGCCTGGCGCCCCGCGCGGACGCGCCGCGGCCCACCGTGGCGGTTAGGCATGAGAAGAGTGCCACCCAGTGACAGCCGGAGGAAGCGATGCGGCCTAGCTGTCCTCCAGAGGCGCGGCGGGGAAGAGGGCCTCGTTCGGAGTGACACAATGGGCTTCACACACACACACACACACACACACACACACACACACCGCTTTGTCGCGCTACAGACTCCGATGGCCTCTTTGCTCGGGGTTCGGGTTTGAGCGCGGCTCTCCCATCGCCAGAAAGTCGCACTCAGCTGTTTGCTTCTTCTCCCCTCCATCCTCGGTGGCTTTCAGGTGCGATGGCCAAAAAGCCTGGAGCCGTTAAAAAAAAAAAATTTAATTTTTTAAAAAATAATATATTATATATGTGTATTTTTGACGTTGATGAGTCAGAAGCTGTCCGAACATTTGCAGGAATTCACAGGAACGGAAAAGACAGTTTTTATCGAGCCATTTCTTTGTTTCTCCAAATGCTGCTTTCTGTTAAATAAAGCAGAGACGCTGGACGCTGGATGCTGGACATCAGGAAACACATTTCAGTCAGTGAAAATTTGACAAGTCATCAGTGCGCTTCACTGATGCTCCCAGTGTCGCTCATTTTAATGTTATTTACCCAGCATTTCCTGTTGCTTTACTATATTCTACTGTTTAATGTTTTTTTTTTTTTTTTTTTTTCCCATATCTGCGAGGAAGAGTAGCGGAGGCAGGCGAAATACATTTTGCAAATGAAAATATTCGTGACCACATGCGGCGTTCACAGAACCGTGGAACGCGTCGAACTGAGCGCTTGGCGTCATTTCAGGGAAGTTTTGGGAAAACAGGAGGAGATGAAAAATAAGCCTGTCGATACGGCCGGACGTCGGGCCGTTCATCATGAGCGCTGCGTGAGGATGTGCACCTGGCGTCTGGACGCCCCTCTAATGGGGCTCCCGCTTCTCCACGACACACCGAAGCTCACTTGACATGAGCAGGAGGAGCCCGTTCCTCCGCGGTACGGTCTTAGTGGGGGGTCTGCCAAAGCAAGAGGGAAGAAAAGGAAAAAAAAAATGATACATATTTCTTTTCTGCAATATTTGCCATGGAAAATATTGTATATGATCTTAAAATGTGTATGAGTTTACGTTCTTCACTGAAACCACGTGAATTCCTGCTGTCGTTTAGTAAATGCTGGTGTGAATGTTGTTAGTCTGAAATCGCGGTTTTAATTAAAGCCAGTGCTTTATTCCTCTGTAAGAGAGAGCTGGTGCATGTAGGAGAACAGCAAAGAAATTATGACCAAAATGTAAAGTTATTTACCACACACTTTTCTCCAAAACAGCTTCTAATGAACTCTATGTAGTGTTATGAGCCCACACACCTTATTCACTGCGGTGACTTACACTGCTAGATACACTGTTTACACTGGGTCACTCATTCATACATCAGTGGAACAGACTCTGTCACTCACACACTATGGGGAACTTGAACAGCATGTCTTTGGACTGCGGGAGGAAACCAGAGCACCCGGAGGAAACCCACACAGACACAGGGAGAACATGCAAACTCCACACAGACTGAGAGGGGTATCAAACCCACATCCTCTCGCACCACCCAGCCACTGTGAGACTGCAGTGCCACCCTGTCACCAGTAATTCAAAATTATAAAAGGGCGTGAGCAAAGCCGACCAATCACAGCGCAAGTTTGAGGAGCGCTCCCCTATATAACGGTGGTCATGCCGTTTGCTGCAAGGGCAGCAAGCGGGCGTAGTGGTTACAGCTGCTGTCCTGCACTGAAAACGCACAGGTAGCGGTTAGAGCTACTGCGTTCTGACCCAAAGGACTTGGGTTTGAATCCCACCTCCTGCTCTACTACCCTTGATCATGGTACTTGCTCTGTATCGATAGAGTAAATATTACCCAGCTGTAGAAATGTGTAAATGAGTGGAAGAAGCTTAATGCTGCAGTTTGATTTGTAGAAAAGTGTTCACTACGTAAATAAACATAAATGTGATGTAGAGAGACCTCGCAGGACCTTTGAGTAAGAGCTGTAGGTGATCATCGGCCTTGGAATGGTTGGAGAAGCGCGGCGCAACGGTGCGGTTTGTGCCCGTCAACGGTAAGGTAAATACGGTAGAAACGAGTGGAGAGACGTGGAGAGCTGGAGGAGCGCGTCCTTGGAAAACCACCTGTAGAACAGCGGACCGGGAACCTGCGGGTCTCCTTTGCCGCAGGTGAAAAAGCACGATGGCCGCCCGCCTTGACTCTACCAAGACCCGTCTGGACGGTCCGCCAGGTTCCGCAGGCGCTGTTTTCGGGACGCTTCGCTCCAACTTGCCTCTTTTCGGCCACAACCGGAGGCTCTGTGCCCGGTGAAGAACGACCTGCCCATCGCCAAAAAAAAACCCCAAGCCAGATGTTGAAAGATGGGAGATATCGTGATGCTGGGGGCTGCTTTGGGAGGAGTCTTCATCGCATAAATTCGCTAGAACGTTGTGGAAGGGGAGGCGCTGCGTCCTTGAGCCGGAGCTGCGCGGGACGAGGGCACCGAGAGTCCGTGGGCGTTGATGGATACGCAGCCGTCGGGTGAGCACTTGAAGGCCTCTTCCAAGTGACACTTTGACCTCAGCCTGATGCTGCTGTCATAAGGACACAGGCTGGGGGATGTGCTTAACAAGCATGATTTGTCCCCAGTATTTGTTCATAACACCACTGAAAATATTTATGGTCAAAATCTCCCCTGCAGCATCGTGTTTTACACACCCACTTACTACGGTAATTCACCTTTGGGTTCACTTACTTCAGCTGTGTTTGTGCTTTGATTCTTATGTGTCTAAGATGTAGTATGATGGCAGATGGCGGGCAGCAGGTAATGTAACTGGGTATTGGTTAGAACTACTACCTTGGGACCCGAAGGATGCTGGTTCAGATCCCACCTCCAGCTGTAGTACCCTTGAACAAGGTACTTACCCTAAATTGTGCTGCTGGAAATACCCATCTGTGTAAATGGGTAAATAGTTTTAAGTAGCGTAACACTGTAAGTCATTTTGGAGAAGTATGAACAAAATAGCTGTAGAACTCTGAGAAGAACGTGTTTCTTTCCAAGAACGTCCACCTGCAATGACACTTGGTGTTTTTTCACCGGTGCTACAGCTCACTGCGTAACAAAACACCTTTATTTGCTCGTTGTTTGACTCCACATCCACATATGATGTTAAGCAATATACACTGATTTTATACCACAGGCTCACTTTTATTGTCTCAGGGTAAGTGCCTCAATCAAGGGTACTGCGGCAGGAGGCGGGATTTGAATGTGCGTGGTGGTACAATGGCACAGCGAGTAGCGCTGCTGTCTCACAGCACCTGGGTGGTGCGAGAGGTTGTGGGTTTCATCCCCGTTCAGCCTGTGTGGAGTCTGCATGTTCTCCCCATGTCTGTGTCGATTTCCTCCGGGTGCTCTGGTTTCCTCCCACACTCCAAAGACACCGCTGCTCAGGTTCCCTCATAGTGCGTGAGTGACAGAGAGAGTGTATTTGTGTTCCACTGATGTATGGATGAGTGACCCAGTGGAAGCAGTGTATCTAGCAGTGTAAGTCACCACGGTGAATAAGGTGCATGGGCTCATAACACTACATAGAGTTTGTTGGAAGTTACTTTGGAAAAAAAACATCTCCTAAATGTGTCCTCTAACTGCTGTGTCACCTGCTGACCCCCAGGTCACCTACACTGTATTTCTCAATCAGATGATCATAAATAGCAGGCACCGGTGCTCTATTAAAAGAAGTTTCCCCGTTTTACTGTAAGTCGACGGCCCTTCGCAGCGGTAACGTATCCGGGGCACATGGGAGAGGGGAGACCCGATGAGCTCAACTACGCATTTTACAGGGGCACATTAAAGAGTGGCGCTGTTTACACAGCGCCGTTTCAGTACCTGTCTTCAGGCCAGTTTAATTATCCGCACCCTTCTGTTATTTGTATTGCTTTGTTGTCTCGGAGCTTCGCGCGAGGCGAGCGGGGGATTTGTTTGTGTTTTCATTAAGATACAGCAGCGGTGAGGGAGCGCGTGCCTGCGTGACTCCGTGTGTGTGTGTGTGTGTGCGTCTGCGCGAGTGCGCGTTCAAGTTTTAAGTGCAAACAAATAGGAGGGAAAACCGGAGACGTTCGCAGAGGCCTCGCTGCGGAATCTCTCGGGTGCAGGAGAGGTGGGACGGGCGCTAGGGGGCGCTCCGCGGGTTCCCATGGGCGGCAGCTGCCCTCGACGGCTTGCCTCGCTTCCTACGCGCGTGCACCTTAACCGTTCGGAAGGTGGGGGGGGGATCATTAATCAAAGCGAAGGGGCGTTTAACCGGTGGCGGGGCCGACTTGGAGTGGCGAGCGCGGCATGGAGGGGGAAGCGCGCGAGGCGCCCGCGTTTAATTATCTGGACTATGTACAGGGATGCCGTTTTGATTGTTTTAATGGAGCAGCTGGCCCATTGTGTCCGCCTAATTCCTCCATTGTTTTTCAAATATGTCATAGTTCTTTATTCTTTTATCAGGTGCTCTGCAGGAGGAGCGCGCACAATGGGCTGCATTCCGGCTGCGCTTGGCCTCCGCACAAAGGACGCCCACTGCAAGCCGCGCGGGCGAACGCCGCGCATCCGCTGCGCTCCAGCCCTTCGCGCTCGGCGACGATGTGTGTGTGTGTGTGTGTGTGTGTGTGCGTGCGTGCGCGAGCGCGCAGATTCCACGTGTAACCTCCGCACACGCCTCTGAATATGTGCTCCCGTAGATGTAAAGGGCGTTTTTCGAGGTCTTTACACATGCGGCAGGTGGCGCAGCGGTTGGAGTCGTCCTTGCGCCCGAAGGTCCCGGGTTTGAGTCCTGCATCCTACTGCAGTGCCCCTGATCAAGGTACTTACCGTGAATGGACACAGTGAAAATTACCCTGCTGTAGAAATGGTGAAATCACTGTAAGGAGCTTAATACCGTAAGTTGCTTTGAGAACAGAGTGAGCGGAATTAGTAAATAATAATGAGAATAATGATGAAAATAATCATTCAGAGATGAGACACTTCACTTGCACTGTGGGCATAACGAAACAGCAGCAGGGCTCTACACGTATGCGTCCTGTAAAGACACGGCGTATAGAGCTTGTGGCACTATGTACCACGATTATTGTTTATTCTTTTATCTATCTGACTCTTTCCTCCAAAGTGACTTACAAGTGTTTTGGTTTGTACACTAAGTTACTTACACTGATTTACCCATTTATAGAGCTGTGTTGTTTTTCTTGTATCAGTTCAGCGTTTGCACTTTGCTCAGATGTACTACGGCAAGAACGGACGTTCAACCCAAGGTCCTTCGATTGCAACTCGGTGCTCTCACCACTACGCCACCTGCTGCCCGGTGTGTCGGCACCTTCGGGGTAACATCCCGCCTGAGGTCGTTGAGGTCAGACTGATGTAAAGGGAGTCTGGAAGCACCCCTGTGGTCCCACCGTTTAGGACGAGATCTCACTGGCCCAAGATATTTTCCGAAAGCTGGGGATGTTATTATTAGACATTATAATATTAAATATTATCAAAATTAAATGTTTTAAAATATTAAACGTGACCCTGCCTCGGTTTTCCGAGTTTAACGGCCTTCGTCGCAAGCGGTGTGCGGCAGCGCTCTGGGTGACAACACGAGGACGTTGTCCATCTACGGCAGAGCAGGGCTCAAGAAACGAGACGCTTCATCACCGGTGACACGCACGCTCCGAGAGCGAAGGAGGACCGTAACTGGGTCAGACAGACGCGGCAGCGCGGGACCCTCATTACTGTGCACATTACTTATTACCGTACCCTTGGTGAGGGGAAGGAGCCTGAACCCGGTTCTTCTAAGAACCGCAGCGATCTGCCCTTCCATCGGCGGCGGCGGTCCACATCTCCCGTGATGGGAACTCCGGCAGACAGCCGGCGAGTTTTGTTATTTTAATTAGGAGATAAAAATTCAAAGGCGCTCTCCAGGCAGTGTGTGGTGTGACACACTCAAAACGGGCCCAGTGAATGGACCTGAAGTGCGTCTCTCGTCGGGGTAGATCAGCCGGGCGATAGCGGCCCCTCTTTAATTCAGCGCCATCCTGGATACGGGGGCCACCCCTCCGCACGGAGCTCGGAGAGCCGCCGTCGTTTTTTTCGCCTCCTTTTGACGCGCTCTCGAAATAAGTCGGCGCTGTTATGGCTGCAGGCCGGGTGCAGGCAAGTTTATGAAAAAGTGGAGATACGAGTGATCTAATAAAGAAAGTGCTTTTAAATGGCAATTAACGGTTTTTAATTAACGGCTGGTGACACAAACAGTATTGAGACGGTGACACTGGAGTGGAGGCAAAGAACTGAGCGTGCGGGAGAGTAATGGGATTAACCACCCATTTGTTACTTCAAAATTGTTTC
Source organism: Scleropages formosus (assembly GCF_900964775.1). Taxonomy (NCBI): domain Eukaryota; kingdom Metazoa; phylum Chordata; class Actinopteri; order Osteoglossiformes; family Osteoglossidae; genus Scleropages; species Scleropages formosus. The sequence goes on from NC_041823.1 coordinate 6,773,848, forward strand.
TTCGTTTTTCAGTCACTTAGAGGTCCGTATTGTTTGGCATCGTGTAAACTATATACCGGAGAGACGGCGGAAAAAGTGTAAAATGCTAATAAACTGGCTTCTGTGTTTGTCCTGTCCAGCAGACAATATATCAAGCTTTGTGTTGTATCTATATAAATATATCATATATTTACATTAAATTACATTTATGTGACACTTTTCTCCAAAGTGACTTACAGTGATTTACCCATTTATACAGCTGGGTAATTTTACTGGAGCAATTTAGGGTAAGTACCTTGCTCAAGGGTACTGTCATGCGGAATCGATGGACCCGGGACGGCTGGACCCAAATGCGGAGTCGTTCGTCTGGATTCAGGGGATCGGGCAAGTTCTCGGTGTCGGGGATAGGCGAATGGTCGGTTGATCGACGGTCGGAGTCAGAGCGAGGATCCATGGGCGAGGCCAGGGGACGAAGCGAAGAGTCGTTCGATCAGCGGTCGGCATTGAAACGAAGATCCGGGGACGTGGTCGGGAGACAAAGCAAAGGGATGAGAACTGAGAAGAAGGGTTGCGTGTGAACTGGACGTCACGAAGAGGGCGGTTGTCTCTGATGAGATTCCGCAAAGGTGTGGGCGCTGAGGAGGGTCTTTTAAAGGGTGAGCAGTTAGTCAGGAGCTGGAGTCAGGTGCTGTCAATTGGGTTGTGGGCGTGAACGTGACAGATACTGTAGCTGGAGGTGAGATTCGAACCTGCGACGAGTCTAAAGGCAGCCGCTCCAATACATATGGCATATGTATGCCATATAGACCTAATGCTGGTACTCAAAATTTTGCTGTTTAAATATTTTTATTTGGTGCATTATTACTTAGGGGTGCATATTTTGGCACAGTTTGCAATAAATGACGAAGAAATAAATCAATAAATCAATAACGTGCCAAATGAATCCACTGTATAGCAGGCTACTGTGTCTGTTTCACGACTGGGACAATGTTATTCAGCGTTTCATCACTTTGGAGTCAAGAGATTCGGCAACATTGGGAATATTCGTCGAAAACAGTTAATATTCGACGAATATTCCCAATTTTGCCGAATCTCTTAACTCCAAAGTGATTAAGAGTCTAAGATTATATATACATATATATATATATATATATATCAAAGCTTCATGTTTTTCTGTTATGCATCTATCAAGTTTTATATTAGAGGTGTATATATGGTACGCTACAGTGTTCATACAGTGTAAAATGTGTTTGAAATACAGTTTACGATATGAAGTAATATATCGTAGCATATATTCTTTATGCGGATCAACGGAGCAGGAGAAAGGATGAAGGATAGGCCAACATACGTGTCCATTAGCCCGACTTACCTCTTTAATGGATGGTTCTGCTCTCTTCTGTAAGGAACACTTTTTATAGCGAGTGTTTGTAATTGTCGCTCCTACTGTACGCCTTGGATTTATGAACAGCGCTCAGCGTGTTGCCCTTTTCCCATCCAGGCAGCGGCTGTGTTATTTCAGCCGGGCTAAAAATCGCAGGTCTTCTTTCATAGTGACACCCCGCCAGAGCGTTTGCACGTCTCGCAGAGCTAACAGCGCCGTTTAATTAATTGTCCGGCTCTCCCCCCCTAAAACAATGTCCTAATTCTGCCATTTAGAGCGAGCGTATCATAGTTTTGTTGTTATCTCGCCCGCCAGATTTCTGTAAATAGTCATATTAAAAACTTTAATCTCGTCAGTGGAAAATGAAGTGCAATTGAAAAGCCTGTCATGTAGCGAGATAAATATTATCTAAGCCGAAGCTTCGCCGCTCTCGCGCTCTTTGGCCTTCTCCACGAGTGCGTACGCTCACACGACTCCGGCAGAATGATTAATCCAAAACACGGTAATTTAATCATTAAAGGCGAGTCCCAGGTGCCCGGCTCGTAATATTCCGTATTTACTCCCATCTCGAATATTTTTTGAAGTTTTGATTTTTGAGGGGGGAGTGGCTTGAAGTTTCTTCAACTTGAGATGGAACCACTTTTGACGACGGGAGGCCTTCAAAGTTCAATGTTCGGTGTATCCAAGAAACGGAATGAATGTGATTGTATAACTTGGATGGATGGATGGATGGATGGATGGATGGATGAAACTTTATTCATCCCAATGGGAAATTCTGCAGTTAACTATATCACTCGTGTTTCAGATGTTTTATACAAGCTAGAATGTTCTACAGTATTTTTCATCGGCTTCTGTTTATCTTGTACGTATGCATATGTTGTTTTGGGGTGTTTGGTGTGTGTTTTTTTTTTTAATTTTTGGAAAGGTCATTACCTGTTCACACTGAAGTGCGTTACTGTTTTCAGCGCTGCTTTGAATGGCATTTCTCATCTCCCCGCACGCGTCACCGAATGCTTTTATAACGGAATTACCTCCGCCGAAAACGAGATCCCAACACAGATGCGTGTGGAAAAAAATGGGTCTTATTTTATTGGAGCGAGGAGGGTGCTCCGTTTGGGGGGGGGACGGCTCGGATGTGACCTTCAGCTCTCCGGCTGATTCCGCAGCCCCCGGCGCTCAGAACTCTCGCCACGATACCATCGGCGGTTAAAGGATATAAACCTGCGCGGCGAGCCAATTTGACGCCGCATTCCCGCTCGGCACGCTCCCCGGGCCCTCCGAAGCCAACCTCGACGCCGCTGAGCGGCGCTCCACGGCAAGCTGTTGTCTATATTTAACATCCCGCCGCCGTGTTCGCGTTCTGTGGTCCGCGGTACAAGCACCTTCCGGGAACGTCCTCCTTGCTCAGATGCTGCCTGTGTCTCCGGTGGCCCATGTTCTAAACACACACCTGGAACTGAGAGAATGTAGTCTGTACTGTACTTACTTTTACTAGTCTTTGCTTCATTCAGAGCAGCTCACGGTATTTCAAAGATTTGTACGGCAATAAACGGAGAATAAATAATTCTCAGATTTGTGTAACGGTATTTTTACCGTAATTACCATACACAAGAGTACTGTAGCAGTAGATCTGAGTGGGGCTTGGACCGGCAGTCTTCAGGTTATGAGCTCATGGCTTTCAACGCAAATCCGATGCCGGTACCCTTTTTGAATGACATGTTATTCACCGCCCGTCGTTACCCATTACCAACAATCAGCCAGCGTGACACCAGCGAAATGCTGTATTTCTTTTTGCCCGGGGTTCACGCGTTCGATCCCTCGCCAGGTGGACAGCTGTGGTGCACCACCACCAAGAACATGGCTGAGGGCGAGGAGCTTGTGGCTTTCGCCGTGGACTTTGACTCCCGCCTCCAGGCAGTGGGCCACCCGTCGCTGACCGAGGGCATGTACCCGGCGCGGCTGCTGGACACCATCCAGCTACTCCCACAGCAGGCGGCCATGGCCTCCATCCTGCCCACCGCCATCGTCAACAGTAAGTGCGCGGCTCCAACTCCCAGGATGTCGCCACTCACTCCGTCCAGCCGGTTTGACTTAGCGGAGTACTTTTGTACGCCCTAAGTCACCACCCATCGTATTTCGGGCTGCTTTTCAGAGACGGAACTGAAAGACAGAACCCAATGTGCAATTGCGGTTGGGAAAAAAGAGGGGAACATTTACTCTAACCCCTTGCTAAACCTTACCGAATAAAAACTTCTCTTCTACGAAAGGCATGCAAGAGGACCAAACCTTCGCTTCCGTTTTCTGCTCTGTCATTTTCGCTTCACATTGTGTGAACTCTGCTTACTTCCCACCGCTGGGTGCGTGATGTCTATCCCTTGTACCGTCCCACCCGCAGAAGACATCTTCCCTTGCAAGGCGTGTGGCATCTGGTACCGGAGCGAGAGGAACCTGCAGGCCCACCTCATGTACTACTGTAGCGGGCGCCAGCGGGAGGCGGATGCGGCCGTGGAGGAGAACGAGAGCAGCCCGCGCCACAGCCCCAGCGTGTGCCCTTTCCCCCAGTGCAACAAGAGCTTCTCGGGCCCCCGCGCGCTGGAGATGCACCTCGCCACACACAACAGTGAGCGAAGCCGCCGTCACAGGGGGTGGAGCAGGGGGCAGAAACAGAAAGGCTATAGGAGGTCTGGGGACTGTGCTACCTGATGTGCAAAAAAAGGTGGGAAAATGTTTTTTTTTTTTTTTTTTTTTGCCAGTTAACACAAGACCAGCACTTAGTCACAGTAGATAATATAAAATATGCCCACATAGATTAAAAAAGTGGCAGGAGGTCAAAAGGTTACAGTATTGTAGCGGTATGATCTTGTAGCACTAATACATTCCGGAAGGCTATCCAGAAGTTCCAGAATTCCTTTCAGTCGTCATATAGATGAAATGTTGAGCGCTTTGCTCACGGAGGGAACTTTGGGTGTGAATCATAACCATAAAATATAGGTGGTCCTCAATTTACAATGGGGTTCCATTCCAACAACCCCGTTGTAAGTTGAAAATCCCCTTATATTATTATGAATCGTAAGGATGTATAAACAATTTTCATGCATGAATGTTACACTGTATTACAGGGCATTGTTAAAATACTGCTAATAAAGAATAATGATAAAACAGAGTACAGTATATTTTCCGCAATATTATTTTTGCTCTCATTATTAAATCTGTTGTCTTCTGCTTTTTGTTTTTTGCAACACCGGAATACTCAGGTCTTCACTTGCTACCCATTGTAAAAAAAGTAAATTAAATGGAACCGCACATGAAATGTTTTGGAAATAAAAAGTTTTCATCAATAAATTCAGTCGCTGACAGACACGCTGACTGAATCGACACAAAATATGGTGCGCTGTTGGAGCACGGTCAGCCGATGTTATCCTACGGCAGATGGAGCTGTCGTTGTTAAATGTTGTTACAACCAAACACTGGGACTCAGAAATAAAGTAATAATATTGACGGCCGGTCGGCAGGCCATAAATCACATGTCATATAATGTAAGATTATGCGTGTAAGATTATATGTAACGTTAATCACACTAAGTTCCGTAAGTTTACCGAGTTGTTCTGGTTTAACAAGAAAAGAAAGTTTGACCAAACTTTTCGCTCAACGTTCTTCGGAAGGTTCACCGATCACCCTTACGGCACACTTGTATCCTATCGCTTTCCCAGAATAAAGGTATCAACACACATCGACTGTGTAGCTACTGAGTGCAACTTTAGGCATTGTCGGCATAGGACAAGTATTTTTTCAAGTTAATATGGATGATCCAAATAGACATATTTGTATTACGATCCTTATATTGTGTTTTTCACTCGTGTGACAGTATTGTAGAAGTTTGCCGTAGGAGTACACACATTCAGCTGTCAAGCGCTTCAATAGTCAGTTATCTGGTTTTTTTAGCACAGTATAGATGGGGTGGGGGCTGGGGGAGTGTAAGCTTGGCACGATGCACTTATTTTTGATCGTCGCTCTACTCGACATTAAGGGAACGCGAGAGCCGGGAATCTGAAAAGTCCCTTTTATCTTTTTCGCAGGTGTCAAAATGGAAGAGTCGCTCCCCCCTGGCACCAGCTTGAAATGCACAATCTGTAACTACACAGCCGATTCTCTTATTACATTCCAGCACCACATCCTCTCTCACCTGTCACAGGCGGCCTTCCGATGCAATCACTGCCATATCAGCTTCCAGAACCACAGGGAACTCTTACAGCATCAGGACTTACACGGGCACGGAGGCAAGCTTCACAGGGAGAGCGACAGCGAGCACTCCCCGAGGGGTGCGGAGGATAGCCTGCAGCAGGCCAGGGCCGAGTTGCTGCCCAGGAAGGACACCCTCCAGAGTCCCAAGAGTGCGCAAGGCAAGGAGATCCACTCCGACGCCGAGCTGGACAAGGCTGAGAAGAAGCCGGCACTTGGCGCCCAGAAGGGAGACCCCCACCCGGGGAGCAAGGCCGGTTTTTCCTACACCCGCATCAAGTCGGAGCCCTCGAGCCCCCGGCTTGCTTCCTCGCCGGTCCAGCACAGCATGGGCCCTACATTTCCCATGGGGCCTTTCCTCTCCCAGTTCGCCTTTTCCCAGGACATTTCTGTGGTCCCGCAAGCTTCGGAGATACTGGCTAAAATGTCGGAGCTGGTGCATCGCAGATTAAGGCACGGTGGGAACAGCTATCCCCCAGTGATATACAGCCCACTGATGCCAAAAGGCGCGACCTGTTTCGAATGCAATATCACGTTCAATAACCTGGACAACTACTTGGTCCACAAAAAGCACTATTGCAACAGCCGCTGGCAGCACATGGCCAAATCGCCCGATTTCTCTGGCGTTGCAGACAAAGTGGCAGAGGCCGTGAGCCCGAACAGCGGGCACGGCTCAGTGGGCATGCTGGGCCCCTGCCACTCATCCGACGCCGACGGTCAACTGATGCAGTCAGCCTGCTTGAACTCCTCTGTCTTGGACATAATCAGCGCCGGGGGTAAAGTGCCTGACAAGGACCTCCCCGGGCAGGTTAAAAAAGTATCTACACCCACTGGAACGGACGAGAGGCTCAACGGCAAGCAGGCGGACGGAAAGAGCCCTAACACGTCGCTGGCGGAAAACGACAATGACCCCAACAAGACTACCTGCGAGGCCTGCAACATCACCTTCAGCCGCCACGAGACCTACGTGGTTCACAAGCAGTACTACTGCGCCACGCGCCACGAACCGCCCATGAAACGCATGTCTACGAACAAGGTGCCTGCCATGCAGAGGACGATGCGGACGCGCAAGCGCAGGAAGATGTACGAGATGTGCCTGCCAGATCAAGAGCAGAGGCCGCCCATGGGCCAGCCGGGATTTCTCGGGGTGCCCACCCTAGGAAGCCCTTGCACTTCTCAAGAAGCTGTGGAGAACTTGGCCGACCGCTTTCACCCAAGGTGCGATATCTTCCCAGGACTGGTCCCGAAACATCTAGAAGCTTCTCTCACAGCTACAAAGTCGATTCTTGCACCCAAATGCAATACAATGGACCCGCAGGAACTCGACGCTCCTATCGACCTCAGCAAAAAGTGCTCGCCGCACCCCGAAAAGACTTGCAGTTCTCCCAAAAGACTCTTGGACTACCACGAATGTACGGTGTGCAAGATAAGTTTCAACAAGGTGGAGAACTACCTGGCGCACAAACAGAACTTTTGTCCGGTGACCGCGACCCAGCACAACGAAATCGGGAGTCTGGACCAGACCATGTTCCCGGACGTAAAAACCGAAGGCAATAACCCCGAGGACGTCTATGATAAGAGCTCCGTGAAGTGTGACAAAAACGGAAGCGCCAAGCTGATCGCACAAAACGGTAGCGTCTTCTCCTCCCATCTCGGTTCCCTGCCAGGGCTCAAGGCTTTCAACGAGGCTCAGCTCCTGCCCGGGAAGGAGGAGAACAAGAATCTGTTTCTGCCCCATTGCCTTTATCCCGGAGCAATAAAGAAGGTGAAAGGCACTGAGCAAATATCCCCATATTATGGGATAAAACCCAGTGATTACATCGCCGGGAACCTTGTCATGCAAGGAGAACCCAGTGAGCTGGAGCAGGGCACAAACGGAGGGAGCGAGGCAACTAAAGTCCAGCAGGCACCCAACGGCTGCCCTCATCCTGGTAAAGACCCTCTCCCGCTGCTGCCCAAAAACCGGAGCATGGTGATAGTCAATGGAGGACATAAGCCAGAGGAGAGGCCGGCTACCGTCGCCCCACAGCAAGAGAACCAGCCGCTGAGCTCTCAGCCTCCGGACGGTCACCCGTCGCCCACATGGGTCTCGGAGAACCCCACCGACTCCAACGAGAACATGTCGCCATCGACCAAGTCTCCGACGGAGGAGGCCCCACCCACCATTACAAAAGGCATCAATGGCTCGGCCCAGGCTACCGGAGGCGGCAAGTACTGCCGCCTCTGCGACATCCAGTTCAACAACCTGTCAAACTTTATAACCCATAAGAAGTTTTACTGCTCGTCGCATGCGGCCGAGCATGTGAAATAAGACCCCGCGCTCTCCCTCCCCCTCTTCTGTCGTGTCTGGAATAGTGCATCACGCAGTTTTATACGCTGCTCGTGGACAATCAAGGGAAGCTTCTTCTTTCATCATTTTGAGACTTAATGCAAATCATTGGTAAAAAAGAAAAAAAAATCGAGTGTAATATTGGTGCCACTTTCACATTTATTTATTTTACAATCAGTATTAATAGGAGTAGTGATCTTAATTTAAATTAAAATGAAATTTATATCAGAGTTGTTTGTAATGTTATTGTATAGTCATTCTTGTGTAGAACACATTGTTTACACTGTAATGTAGGTTCAATGATACAATAGACACAGGCTACAAAGGAAATGCATTTTAGACACAGAATAGCTACAAAAGCACTTGTGTATTCTTATTTGCTGTAAGGGTTTTGGTATATACCTAAATGTAACGTGCAGATTGGATTCTCAGCCCACTTTTTCACCCTGGATTACTGTTGTGGGAAAAAAAATCAAGCCTAATCGTGCATGTTATATTGCGGTATATGCACTTGGCTTTGCATATGTATGTAGCTGTATGTCCTTGTCTCTTTTCTTCAACTCAGAAATGGATGTTTTTATGAGGATGGGCAGCATTCTTGTATAGTACTTGTATTTCTGTTTGCTGATACACTTTGGTCTCCCTTTATAAAACTTTGCTCTCAACGCAATACTTTGTAAAAGAGGAAACATTACTGAAAGCAGTATTATAAAAGGACGACTTGTCAGATTTTATTTGTATCCCATGGAAAAAAATATTGTAAAAGAATTAAGTTTATTGATGTTGAAGAACAAGATTGGTGGGTGGGGATCTGGGGAGCACTGGGGTAACACGATCATTCCAGCGTCCTAATTATGGGAGAAAAAAAATATTTCTTAAAAAAATGTTGTTGCTATGCATGTATATGGATGGAATAAAATTCCAGAACTGTTGGAAATTTTTATTTTGATGTGGTGTCATAATTAAACTTCAGTCCTCAGGATAACTCAGCGTTGAGACTTGTCTTCATTTTGCCTCCTCATCGCTTAACAATTATTAACCTGTGAAAACAGCCAAACAGAAAACAAAGGCAAACACTTTGCTCCAACGTGCGGTTGAACTGAAAGAAGATAATCATTCCAAGATGCCGATGAACTGAAATTTCAATAATCAATATTGTTTTTAACAGCCTGAGATAACGACGGTTATTTGTATAAAATAACACTAGGATGAGTGAAAACATGTAATTACAAACAAAGAAACACAATCTTATTCCTACTGGATTTTTATCAACTTTACCATCTGACAATATTCCCAATCATTTTTAGAAAATCTAATATTTTGCTTAAAAAAAAAAATGCTATCGTTGACCAAGAAGTGAAAACATTCAACCACCACTTGTTGGTTCCATTTGTTTTTGAAACTGTTAAGATTTCCAGCAGTTGGTTACTGACTCCGTTGTTTAGATTGTCTCTGTTCTATTATCTTCAACAAATGTTTGCTAACTGCGGAGTGCTTTTTATAAATCATTGTACGGTCCGCCCCAGGGACATGAATGCGCTTCGCTGAGGGGTAAGACTGCTCCAAAAACCTCTTTTGACACTCAGCTACAACCTAAAATGAACAACACAAAAGTAATTAACAGTTATAGAACCAAGAGCAATAAAAAAAAACTGGTTCATACATTTTAAAATAAATTTGAAAGGAAACAGAGCTCACTTTGTTGAGGTGTGCAGGCAGCTGCTCGTCAAAATAATCCCCAGTTATTACGCTGACCGAGGTCATGCTTGACAGGGGTTTGAATCTAGAAAGTTCCCTGAAAATGAAGAAAGAAAACCATGTCCAACACAGTGTGTACAGACAGCCGCTGAACGTTTCTCCAAAATGGAACAAAACAATTGTATGTTTCTAAGGGTTTATTTCACACACTCGGAATGAGGTACATACAGTGACCACACAGTCGATGGGCCTACGGCCCAGTCCAAATGGAATGGTCCCTTCTCACCTGACCTGTGAGACGCTCTCATTCAGGAAGAAGTGTTCATCAACAGCGCTGCTCTGATGAGAAGGGTTACTGAGGCAGTATTTCTGGTGAAATAAAAATTAAGAGAATAACATTCATAATCACACAGCATCTGAGTGCAGAAGCCAAACTTAAGAAACATTCATAAGTTCATATTCATATTCCCATGTGACTCAATTCTATGGGCAGTTACTCTTGCAATGCCAGTATCAGACAGATAAGCTGCGCTCTGACAGTCACGTGTCTGTAACTAAAGCTCTTCATCTGTTGTAAAATGCATTTTTGTTTACCCTGAGTTGTACATCGTTTTGGAAAGAAGTCTGCTAAATTAATTATTATTATTATTATCATTATTAATCATTAAAGGAAATGTAAATGAATTAACTGCTTCTGCGTACCTGAGGAAATGTTACCCATGACATAATAAATCAACATAATAAAAATCGATCCAATAGACAATCATTGTTTAATCATTCCTTGATCACTTGACCACAGATCATGACCTTACAGGATGGCTTTATTTTGCCAGTGAACGTGATCAATCTACATGTTCGTGTGTGTTATAACCATCCCCGGTCTGTCTTCAAACCTTTCTTTCTCCCCTAAGAATTCAAGCACAATGTCTTACTTGATGTCCTTATCTCCCTGGCAACAACTGTAATATTTCAAAAGCCGAAATAAGTCCCTCATCTGTATTGCCATCAAAACATGTGTGGCGGGGGGACGGGGGGGGATTTTAATGAACAGTTCAGACTTTAACCTGGAGCAGTCATCTACGCCATGCAGGGACAGAATTTAAATAAAAAGCCAGAGCTAATTTTCATCCTCTCTTACTGTCAGGGGGGAAGAAGAGAGAGAGAGAGAGAGAGAGAGAGAGAGAGAGAGAGAGAGAGAGAGAGAGAGAGAGAGAGAGAGAGAGAGGGAGTTGTGACTCTCTCAATTACCATAATCTTGTGTACAAACACAGGTGAGGGTGACTTTGAAAGCGATGACTTCCTCACCCTTGCCAGTCATTTCAATGTTATGTGCGGTACATGACGGAGGCCCACCTTCCCAGCCCCTCCTCCAAAAACAAAGACACTCGAGTGCGGTCAAGGGGCCAAATAATTTCGCAGGAACTGTCAAACGAAAATGTCAGAATGCATTTCAAGGGCCGGGCAGCCTCTCGTCGGGACATAAAAGAAACAAGTATGCATTAAGGGCCATTTGATTGCCGTTTTGCACAGCGGGGGCCGACTGCAAATAAAGTCGTGTAGGGAACCGCTGAAGCGGAGACTCCCGCTGAAAAGGAAGGGGAACTTATCTCACTACGGCTGTGCACACCTTCACCTCTTCCTCGGCGATGCTTTGTGTCACCAGCTAAAGTACTGGAAAGTGCTCTAATATATTCAAAACAACAAATGAGCATAATTCACGTCTGTGAGCCTCTACAACAGTATAGTACAACACTTCTACACTGTCTATTACTTACTTCCATGTGACTATAGTGTATGATGGTAGCGATTTGTATCTTTAGCTTAAAGAAGTATCACAGTATAAAATATTGCTGTGCACTGTGCATTAGAGCACATATTTTGTATTTTTTCCCTGAAAAAAGCATAATGCTGATTATGTGAAACCCATCGAGAATATACCCCCATATGATCACTCACATGATCACAAAAAAGCAAAAATCATAATGGGGCTTTATGAAACATTCAGTTGATTTATATCCAAAGTAACTTAATCAGGAAGATAGCGCTGGTGTACAGCAATATGTCTGGAAACAGATTCGGAAGAGTTCTGATTTTAAAGGATAGCTGGTCACTTTGACTATTTAAGCATTTCGCCGACCTGTGAACATGTGTCAGAAACACAGCTGGATGCCCACAAACACCAGGTACACTGACTGTGGTGAAACTTTATCACCCCAACAGCAGCACCACCATGTGGCTGGATTGGGCACAGCAACCTCTTCCATTAAACTGCGAAGACCTGGGTCTTCACTCCTGGAGCGCAGGCAGGGTCCGCAGGGTGCGTGGGGTCCGCAGGGTGTGCAGGTTTTTGTTCCAGCTGACTTCTTAATTACTTGGTCTTGATGGGGAATTTAACTGAATGCTCTGCACGGTTCAAATCTCATTAAACTCAATTTGCTAGCTGAGAACTCTTAATATTTTTCTGTGCATGAAGCAAAGACAAAACTGCCTAGAAAACAGTTAAATGTGCACGTGTGCCAAAATGTTTCCATTTCAAAACTAAAACAAAACAGAACAAAAAAAAAAAAAAAAAAGCCATTTAGTTCAACTTTACCAAACGTTTGGTGCTCGACTGTTCGGGGGCTGAGAATGACTGAACCCATTTCAGTTAACAACACTAATATTTGTTTAATGGGCAAAAACAAATTGAGACGAGTGAGGGAGTCCAGTATTTCTTTTTTTAACAAAAAAAAAACCCCACAACCAGAGCAATATTACTCTGCAATCCCACCTATTTATGGACTGAAAGACTTTTTGATACGATATACAAACCCACCTGCCTCTGTATTAAATCCTCGGACACGTTTTCTCCTCTTATTGCCGGCTGCATCCATCCCAAAATGATGAACATGCGGTTGAGGCCGGTAGCCGCGGAGAACTGCACTGCCTGAAGGGATGGAACTAACTGCGTGTACCTGTGACATGAAGAAAGTGTCAGTTCAACACCTACATTCACTATCCATCTTACGGGGAGGGCTCTCGTTGGTACTCGACATTAGCGCACCGTGGCAAGATGAAATATAGCAGACCAGCGGGCAGCAAAGTGCTGTAACCTCAAGTCTGCAAGTTCAATTTCCAAGAGAAGGCTTGAATTTGGGGGTGGGGGGCACCATAATCTCATCATCCTGACCATAAAACCATTCACACAGATGCAGATTTCAGAGAACCTTCCCAAAGCAGTACGCAGGGCTGCCTGAAGTGCCTGACCAGGAACTCAAACCAGAACAACAAATGTTACCATTAGAGAAAACAAGACACGGCTCCCTTACGTGATCATCCTCTTGTTTATTGCCTAATGTAACCTTAACATTGTAAGTCACTTTGGAGCAAAGCGTCAGCTAAATGAATAAATGTAAACGTATTCATCCTCAATAAGAGCTGGTCCTAAAGCGGAGTCGTGGAGGTCCACAGTCTGTCCTGGAAGCAGAGGGCAGGCACAGAGGTAGGGTAAAACCGACATGCTTCTGTATTACAGGACAATCACACGCATATTCACTTCCAAATACACACACAGCGAGGGCAACGCAGAGACACCGGTTCACCTGAAACTTATCTTTGGACTGTGGGAGGGAAGCAGGGCACCTGGACGAAACTGACAAGAACATGGGAAGAACGTGCAAACTCCACAAACACCGAGCTGGACTCAAACCCCCACGAAACAAACAGCCTTGGAGCTACGTGGCACCAGCGCTACCCGCTGTGCCATCGAGCTGCTCTCTCATATACTCAATTCTGCATTAACAATATCCACACACATTTTGGGCAGAGGCTCCAGACATGGAATGTGCAGCTGATGTCAGGTAAGAATTTACACACACAACAAACCTAGCAGCTTCCACAGTTACAAACACGCATAGATGCCAAAAGCAGCCGGATGGGCAAACGAGGAGGTAGCAGGACATAAGAGTGGAGAGCAAAGCAGACCTCTTCTGCTTCTCCACATTCAAATTCCCACCATCCTAGGAAAAACAGCAGCTGCATGGTAGCCAGGAACACGGTTTGAAGCACCACAGCAGCGAATCGCTCTCTTTTCCCTCCCAGAATGCACCTTTCATACAGCGACGGCAATAAGTTACACTCTAGGCAGGAGATCGATCCATCACCATTTCTTCTGGTATTGCTCTCCGGGGAGTAGCAGCCATCACGTCTAAATGACTGCAGAAACAAACCTGAGAGTATGTGCGAGTATGTGTGCAATTCGAGATGGTGGTCCACCTCTGCTCGCCGGTGCACCGAAGTCCCCGTTCCTGCATTGCGGAGATGGATCGATATCCCCCCCCCCCACCGCGAGACCCGCATGCCCGAGGCTCTAGTAGCGAGGCCCCACTCTCCTGAAACACATCATTACACAAGTCAGTACTCATACCCATGAAGGAGAAACCATAATGTTGTCCTTCAAAAATAAATAGGTATTCAAATAAAAAGACACCTGGTTATAAAGGTTACCACACCGGGGTTCTTCAGTGGCGGGGGGGGGGGGGGGGGGGGTGCCATGGTCATAACAATACAGTGAAATAAGTCTCCATGATATTACTAAGGTCATGACATCGGTGCCAACAGCTGAGGAATTTCAATAAATCCACAGCAGGGAAACTGCAGGATGTGAGGAGACTGAAAACGGGCCAGCAGGTGGCGTACTGGTTAGAGCCACATACACTCAAAGAACCAAAATGTGAATCCCATACCTGCTGTAGTACCCTCAATCAAGGTACTTAACCTGAACTAATACAGTAAACATCACCTGCTGTACAAATGGGTAAAACGCTGTACGTGTCTAACCTACAAAACTAACAGTACTGAAAAGTGTCAGATAAATGTATAAATATCAATAATAAATGGCATCTAACTGCACTTGTGAACCGCACACCCCCATACGCTAAAGTCGGGCCGCTGCGTAGCGCATGTTTTCAGTGAAAAGTTTTCAAAAACAGACATTACAGAGCTCTGCCTCTCTCATCCTCCCTCCCCGAGAAGTCTGAGTGCCCAAAGGCCTTCATTCCTGCGCCAATTTGCTGCCCCTTCTTCGCGTGCAGCACCTTTTCACCTGTCAGCGTTTCCCTCCTCGCAGGGGGGTGACAAGAAGAAGAAGAAGAAGAAGAAGAAGAAGGAAGTCGCCAGCATGTCGACCTGTTTGATTTTTAGCCCTGACTACATTTCAAGGTTCCTCGAGCCACCTGTCCCATTCTCGGCTCTTCTTCTCCCCCCATTTTTAATTCTGCTCGGCAGCGGCGGATTATGCGGAGCAAGGCATGCGTGTCAAGGGGAAATTTAGTGGGTAAAGACTGGCAAGATTGTCGGGATGAATTAAACAGATAACGCGGGGAGACGAATGCGAACCATGTTACAGCGGAACCGCTGGTCATTTCGGAGGTTCCCCCCTCCCCCCCATTTTTTTTGTCAGAGGGGGGCTGGAATGAAATATCTAAATTAATAAAGTGGCAAAATGAGTTTGTGCTGTGGACTTTCTGCTGTTTGACTTTTCCATCTGGATTAGTGCAGGATGAATAGACACCACTACTTTTGTTACAACTGCGCAATTCACTGTCGGAATCCCCCCCTCTCGCGATAACCCCCCCATCCCCAACTGGACCAGCCCAGCCCAGCCCAGCCCCCCCCCCCCCCACCTCCATCAGCCATTACCATATACTTTCGCATTTAGGATAGAAAAAATCCCACAAGCTTACGTGCAGAACACTTACTATTACATGCATGGGTTCTGTGATACACACACCCCGTGACAACGCAGCACATGGATATTGTGGCGTCCCTCTGCTGGGTGTAACCGTGCTCTCGTCACACTTTCCCTGCAAAGGCAACTAGCAAGGACTCGTATTCAATAACCGTTTCTCCAGTGCAGAGTCCCCGTGGTCCAGAGCCTAGCCTGGAAGCATAGGGTGTGAGGCCAGATGTACCCTGGACGAAATGCCTGTCCAATTCAAGTCAATCACACACACACACACACACACACACACACACACACAGCGAGGGCAATTTAGAGCAATCAGTTCACCTGAAACACATCTTTGGTCTGTGAGAGGAAACCAGAGCACTGGCTGGAAACATGAGGAGAGGATGCAAACTCCACAGAGACCGATCTGGATTCAAATCCACATCCGAACCCACAGCCCAGGAGAGGTGAGGCACCAGTGCTACCCGCTGTTTAAAAGACACTAGACTAACTTGAACGCTCAGGCCCTGCCAAAGCGGGATTTATCCGTGACTCCAGCTGTACCATTTCCAGCTAAAAAAAAATTCCAAGACGCATTGACGCGATGTGGTAAATGTGACAATTTCCTACATGGCCAGGGTGTGGCAGCCTAGCACTGCATTTGGAGAGGAAAAAAGGTTAAAGGCCACAGCTGAGCCACTCTTACTGTGGCGCAATACACCGCAAACAATAATAAACTGTTGTTTAATAAAATGTCTCCCATACCTTGAAAAGGCAATAGCAGAAGACCAGAGGGAGGATATAAACAAACACAAACTGACACACAAAGCAGTTTTTGAGACAAAAATGGGCTCTACATTAAAATGTATGGCCATAAAGGCACACCTATCAAACTTTAGTGTTAGAAAACCACTTTCTTTTCAGTGGAACAGTCCGGATGGATTCAGAGCCTCATCGTATTACGGTCGTGCCGAGCCGGAGTCCTTTGGGACCCGGGACATGGCTAATGCTCTGTCCTGGGTTTTTTCCACCCTGTTGTGCCCCACTGACCTATCGATCTCCCTGCTGCTGGTGACCGCAGCTGCGCACAATGTGCCTGTCATTGCTGCACGACAGCTGCACAGAATGCGCTTGTCCCGGCTGCACGACAGCTGCCCAGTCGCGGTCTGCAGGCCTCGGCTGAGCCGACCTCGCTGCTCGAGGACAAGAAAGTGCACATCTGGCGAACAAATTTAAAATAAAAGATACACAAAGCAAGTCACCGTAATATATTACACAACACTGCCTTTGTTTATATGGATTCAGTGCTTAAAACGTTCATCCTCTTATGTACACTACATTAAAGTGACTTTTTGAGTCGATTTTGTTCTTTATTAGAATTAAGAATCGCTTTGGCCAAGGCCCAAAAAGCTTTCATTAATGCTTTTTAAAATGCAATAAAATGAAATCCATCTAAAGCTGTTTAATTCTTATTTGATGAGAGCTCTGATGGCTCTAGGTCCGGGTCCATACATTGTCTTAACTGAGTATTTTTCAACAATATACATTTTCACAGGGGCGGCAAAGTGGTGCAGCATGTAGCACTGGTGCCTCACAGGTCCTGGACAGTGTAATCAGAAGTAGATTTGAATCTGCCGTAGTCTGTGTGGAGTCTGCGTGTTCTCCCCGTGTTTGACTTGTTAGAGGTGAATTGGTCACTCTAAACTGCCCTTTGTGTGTGTGTGTGAGAGAGCGAGTGAGAGAAAGACTACCTGCTTACAAATCAGTGTCCCATCCCAGAAGAAGGGGCACTCAAAGGAATATGCTCACATTTGTCCCAAAAGTAAAGCAGGGTAATCAGGTGGAACTGTAACTTGTCAACTGTCAGCTGTCCAAAGTCTAAAAACAAAGAATGTCACAACATTTCAAATGCTATTTTTGGATCAGTACAGATATTTCTCACTTTAGAAATGTTCCCTATAATCTAACAAGGGGCTTAAATTAACCAGATGTGTAAACCTGGTTAGCGTACACAATTTTGCATACAAGAAGAGAGCCAGCAGGGGCTTTCAGAATGTTGAATGCTGCTCTCCAATGCACCGTTACCGAGGTACCCGTGTGACGAGCGGCCGTAAACACCTAGAAATCTAGAATAAATTCTGCTTGGTGTGCAACAGAATTTCTAGGCCTGTATCTTACTTCTTCTCATTTCTTCCTTGACCACCTTCGCCAAGACGAGTCAATCCTCAAGCCCTGTGCTCCTAGGATAGGCTCCGGACCACTGCAGCCCTACACGGGACAAAGCTTCACTAAGATGTGATAAAAGAAAAGTACAAAAACTCTGAACTGGTTGCTATGTGAAGAAGTCTGGGCGGACTCTCTGCCTTCCAGTCGCAGTTGCCAGAACAAAGGCAATAACAGTAGCAGCACAGGAGCAAATCCTACCAAATAGTGTCATCCTACTCTACTTAATAACTAAAGAAATATAATACAGTACTTTTTGCACAGGGCCACAGGAGTGCACATTATTCCTGGGAACATAACAATCGATCAGTGCTTATTAAACTGGCACCAGCACCGTCCCATTATCCCACGCCACTCCGCCGGTATTCATCTATATTTCAGCAAAGTCGCCGCTTTCATACGCCATGAATTAAGTTGCAGCCCGTTTGGGGTTTGGGATGAAAAGCGCGTTGGAGGGTCTAATACATACATCAATGATTCATGAAAGGTGACGAGCAAACTGACTGGGAGCCATTAAGGACGATAAGGTAGGTGAAGGAGGGTGGGGGTGGGGGGCCTTTGCACTCCTCCGTATATATCTCCAGTTCCCAATTAATTCACCTCAGACTGTGGAATATCGAGCAGCATTCAGAGCAGTCACCCTGTCAAAGTGACATTTTTAGGTGGCAAGTTACGCCCCCCCGTGTCAGCATTTCCATTGCCCCCATGTTCTGAATATTGAACAGCAGAAGACAGCAGTGGGAACATCACACCCATTATTAACTTTTTAATAGGGTCACCAAAAAAGCTAACATGTAAAAAAAAAAAAAAAAAAAAAATTAAATAAATCTTCACAGCTTATTTATTATAAAACATATAATATCCCATTTTTGGAGTGGTTCGATCACAGACGATCAGGGAATTACTGGTACATGTTGAAATAGCAGGTAAAGAAAATATCCCTTAAAAATGCAGACATCAAATATGTACTAACACTATCTGCAACTATCCTGTGAAAAGAAAAGTGTAAGTTCATTTCTGCAATATGCATATATTATAGCAGATGGAAGAGTTGCAAAATACGTGACGGCGATTCATAAAATCTTTTTCCCCCCGTGGGCCAATATAGAGGTACTAGTGACGCACGGCATTATGGGAAACGCTCCACTATAAACATACAGAATGATGCACAACAATGAAACGCTCGTGCAGAAACATCCAGAACAAATGAGATGTGACAATGTGTTGGAATTTCCCCAAAGCCTCACAACAACACAAAATATTCTCAAGTGGCAAAAGCGGTTCATTTCATGGGATATATTGGAACTAATTTCTCTGTGCACTTCTCTTACTGAGAAAGGCTTTGAAGTCTTAGCCCGGTCCCTTGAGATGGAGATACGGGTACCTTAGCCATCCTCATGCTGAACATCAGTTCCTATTGGTCCACCTCCACCTGGATTCCAAACGCAATGGCGGACAGGCACATCAGTTACTCTTCTCATACCCCAGTCACTGCCCAGCTGTACTGACATTTTGACACCATAAACTCATCTTTGAGCATATCACCATCGGGTTAGTTTTGTATCCAAGCAGTCAACTCAATAAGTGTTGGCACCCTTTGTGAAACTGAGCGAAAATTCATTTTGGACTCCAACATATGGAAAAGCCACATACCTTTATTATGACACAATAATTAGACAACCAGAAAACATTTTATTGAGCAGTAATTTTTTTTTTTTTGGCAAAAGACAGGTTTAAAAATTACTGGCACCCCTACAACTAAAATTTGTTGAAGCCTACCACTGGAAAGGGTTAGGATTCATTTTTGCTCAGTTTTACAAAGGATGACAATACCTTTTGAGTGACCCGGTGCAAAGATTCTGTATAACATTTACATTTACAGCTCTGGGGTACCTTTAGGAACAGTTACAGATCCATTTGAGGAATTTAGATACACACATGTTGTCTGAAAGTGCTTATCCCGAATAAGAATACTTTGAGTATTGCATGTCTATAAATTAGCACATGGTGCAACAGAGGTTCACACTTCCACTACTGCTGCAGTATGCTTGATCAGTGAAAATACTTTAAACTGACACAGTAAAAATACCTTCCTATGCAAATGATCAAATCACTATAAAGTTGAGCATCCGACATTCTAAGTGATGTTCAATAAAGGCCTCGACTACATAAAATACAAAGTCCTGAACTTTCAAAATAATTGCAAGCGATAATGATGTTTTCCACAGTGATCTGTTCACTGACCGTACACATTTACAGTTTTGTCCCAGGTCTGTGCTTTCTAATTATAATTTACACGAATGATTTGTACTTAATTTCTGAAAAAGTCATTATTTCCCTATTTTCAAACATGCAGTGATTTTTATTTTCAGTATGAGGACTAATCGTCTCTAAGCTGCTTAGAGAGCAAGGTCACTAAAAGGCCGCATGCTGGCCACGACTGAGTCTTGGATACACCGACTTTGCAGCGGCTTGCCTGACCTCTGGCTCATCAGCATTAACCCCTAAACTGACAGGTCGTGACTGAAAGCTGGGAAACCTCTTAGCGCAGGAAAAGAATAAAGCATGAACAGATTTACGAAGGTTTCAATTTCGGTTCTTGACTCAATAGTCGTCTTGCAGTCAGAAGGTCGCTCGTTCAAATCCCACTCCTGCTGTAGTGCCCTTGAGAAACAGATCAATTGTGGCTTCTCTAACAGCGCAAGTCGCCTTGGACAAAAGTATCGGTGAAAGAATCATTCAGACTCCTTAGTTTCTGTCTTTAATAACCATCCATCCAAACATTACCAGTAACCTGATAATTAGACTTTATAATCCCCAGTATGACTGGTTTCAAACCTGCAACCACAGCGAGCCGAGTGAAGCTAAACCAGACATCACTTAGATTTATTTATTTAGCAGATGCTTTTCTCCAAAGCGACTTCCAATGAACTCTATGGAGTGTTATCAACCCACACACCTTATTCACCAAGGTGACTTACACTGCTAAATACACTACTTACACTGGGTCACTCATCCATACATCAGTGGAACACACACACTCTCTGTCACTCACACAGTATGGGGGAACCTGAACAACATATCTTTGGACTGTGGGAGGAAACCAGAGCACCTGGAAGAAACCCACACAAACATTGGGAGAACACGCAAACACCACACAGACTGAGCAGGAATCGAACCCACCTCCTCTCACACCACCCAGGCACTGTGAGACAACAGCGCTACTCGCTGCGCCACCATGCCTCCCCTCCGCACACCTGACACACAAGAAACACACCAACAACTGTTTTTGATGTAACTGAGCATTATCTTTTTCCTTCAATTCATTTTAAAAAGGGTTTTTTAAAAAAAACTTTGCCACTTTTAGCACACGTGTCACTTTTAAGCAGTCCTTTAAAATACACTGAGTTAGAGAGTGGTGATTTGAGTGTCTTCTTACATATAATTTACTGCAGTTCACTTTATTACATGTCTGGGTTCTGTTTATTTTGCTTTAAATTGTGTTATTCTTTTTTATTACATGTTTATGTAAGAAGGAGTCTGTTAATAGGGGTATGACATGCAGTAAAGAAACACTGCAGGAGTGTGAGAAAGGTGAACAGCAGTGCCCTGGGAAGAGCCCTTAAGCAGTGAAGCTCCTGGAGCGAGTTTCCTTTTAATTGGATTTATAGATCTTAGAGTCTTGGGGAATTAATTTGTTTTTAATCACTCATTATGCTGCATGTACTTGTTGCTTTTATTGCAACAGATTTTATTGTATGGATTTTAAATTAAGCGTGACGGTTTTTAACGTATTATTGACTTAAGCATTTTAAAAATTGCACAGATACGATGAACGGACATATTACAAGTTGCGCTGGACAGCCAAGAGGTAGTGGACACATCCGTGGCCCTCATGTGTCCGTTCGGATTTTTGAAATGGGGGGAGCAACGTCTACTTCAAGAGAATTAAGAACTTGTAATCAGCAAGTAAGCATGAAATAAACTGTGAACCACCTGACCCCCTCCTCAACAGGAGGGCGTTACACATCCTACAAGCGTAATCAGAAACAGAGGCAGCGAGACGAGTGGGGTCAAGGGCTCTGATGACAAGTCTGAGGACCCCCCCCCCCCCCACCTCATCCCTGCAGACTTACTGTATCTGGCACTATAGATTTACCGTGTCTGAAAGTTTATTACCGCCGCTAAGACGTTAGTTTGTATCATGAGTCCCTTAGGGTAGGGTAAGTGTCATCGAGCTGAAGTTGAATCATCTCTTGTGTGGTTATCACAGAAAGGGCTGGGGGGGTATGGAAGTGGTTTACCACTGCCTTCCGCACAAGTCTTTGGACTGTGGGAGGAAACCAGAGCACTGAAAGGAAAGCCACACACACAAGGACAACACGCATCCTCCATACACAGAGCCAGATTCGAATGCACAACTCCAGGTGCTGTGAGGCACCAGAGTACCTGCTGTGCCACCTATGGGACCCTGTGAGACTGTGAGTGTACTTCCTGGTTGTACATAATTAGTAGAAAAGACCAGCCTGAACCTACCTGCCAATGGCTACTTATTTCAGTCAGACCTACTAAACGTCTCCTGTTAAAACTGGAATTTGTTTTTGGGAAAGAACAGGGTGTCGGGTAAATAAATATAAAACCCAAAATGCAAAATATAATACAGCAGGACTCACCAGTATTGACGCCACTGGTCCTCCTCAAATACATCTTCAGGGATTGGGTCGATAAGGACGAGGTCTGACACATCTCTGAGGACGGAGGACAGTGTATGATGAAAAACACACACGCGCACACCCCCCTAGCTTCTCATCTGTCTACTGTATCGTCCTCGTGATAATGAGAAAGAGACGTATCGCACGGCCCCCGTGCCTGGCCTGGAGAAAAACGCACCCCAGACACCGACAGGCGATATTTTTATTCTCCCGATGTCACCCGTTCACCACGGCTTAATTTACTTTCAGAACTGCCGCACATCACAAGGGATGAAACGCTAAATCTCTCAGCCCGGGAGCGGACAGCGCCGTCTGTTAATCATCGTGCTACGGGGGGGCGGGGGTGGGGGTTCTGGGAATTTATGCGCGCCACTTTGATGAGTGCCAAGTGAGGCGGACTTCTGACTAGTTCTGCTGCATTGATTTAAATCGCTGGGTCGCAAGGGACTCGAAAAGACACCCATTCCTTGTAAGGGCGGGGGGTCATTAAATGGCCCCTTTTAAGAACGCTTTCTACACCATCCATCCTGCATCCATAGCATATTACAAAAAAAAAGAAAAAAAAAAAAAAAAAAAAACATTAATTTGAGTTGCTTTGCACCATTATACATGGCAAATTTCACTAAAGAGAAACCGGTTATTAAAATGTTGCTGTTATGGCAACCGGGACAACCCCATGCGGCCAATACACAAGAAAGTATTTCAATACATTGATTTACTGGGAAAACAGTCTGCCAAAAACTTGAAATGTAAACACATTCATTCCTGTACATCTACAGTTCATAATGGAAATGATCAAACAGGCCACGAGACCAGGGGACGACTCACAAATTGTGGATGTGGCTGTAGAATCGCCCGTTGAGGCCGCCCAACTCGGACCCCGCCAGAATGAGGGGCGTGGCAATATTAGCAGCTCTGATCAGGCGGTGCAAGTCATCCACCATCCTGCGAGAGAGGAAAACATCAATTCCTCGGAGTAATGCATTGCTACCTCATCCTCTCTTAAATGCAGGAGGGTGAATATATCAAGCATATCCTCCTGAAATCCAGCTATTCATTTTCATCCCCTCTGGAGGACATTTTTTTCCTTTTTTTTTTTTTTTTTAAAATGCGTCTCCCAAACTGTACATACCACAATGTTGATTCCTAAAGTATCCCACAGCGGAGATTCTGTGCTTTTGAATTATAGCACATATTTGAATGACTTCCTAAAAGTCTAGAAATATACCCAAGAACCTTATACTCAAGTACTATGAAAGTTCTTTTACCAAGGCAGTTGATGGAATAGTGATTGGAACCTTCACCCAGCAACTGAAGGGGCTGGGTTCAAATTCCCTTCTCTGTTTCAGCACCCTTGAACATGTAAATTACCCAGTAAGAATTCGCCAGCTGCAAATGCTTAATCATAAGCAGATAATGATGTCAGCTAAAGGAATAAATAATGATTAATAAGTATTAAATTATGCAGAATCCTGAAACAGAAAGATATTTTGCACATCATGAGAAATTCACAAATACAAAGAAACAACATTTCGCTGCACTTCTGGGGAAAGGAAAAACACAGTAGGGAGGTTAGAGAAGCCACAGTCCATCAACTGCGCAATCTGAACGGGAAGCAGAGCGCCCGGAAGCTACAGCAGCGTAGCCTTTTCCCTCCCGTTTTCATCTGTGTCGCTCGTATCTCACGCACTCACTCTCATTCGCTGTCGCTCCTTCCCATTTTATCCACCGGGAGACACTTCAGAGCGACACATCAGCTCGGCCTGGGGTCTCCACCTCTAACACACTGGGCAAACAAGTTACAAAGCCACTGTTGCACAAACCAGGTTACAGCAAGTGAGGGATTGGAGAAGCAGGTACTTCAGGGATAAGAAACACCTCCTCCCACTCAAAGGACCCAGGTTCAAATCCCACCTTCTATTGTAAAAGACTCGGTGAAGGTACTTACCCTGAACCGATGCAGTAAAAATTACTCAGCTATCTAAATACAGGGGCAGTTGATAGTGTAGTGGTTACAGTTCCAGCTTTTGGATACAAAGGTTGCAGGTTTAAATCCCACCTTCAGGTGTAGTACCCTTATGCAAGGTACTTATCCTAAATTGCTTGAGTAAAATTACCCAGCTGCATAAATAAGTAAATAAATGTAAGTAATTTAACACTAAGTCATTTTGGAGAAAAGCATCAACTAAATGTCAATCTATCTGTCAAATAGGGATGTAATTGTAAATAACATCTAGCTTTAGAAAAAGGATTCCGATAAATAAAAACGACACAAATACAGCATTTCCTCTCTCTTTCTTTCCCTTTCCCACCTGTAGCTAAATGTAAAAACATGCTCACCACAAGTGCTGAAAAATATTGCTCCAACAGCTTCTACAACCTGTGCAGAGGCATAGAGAGGGCCAGAGAGCATATTGCATTAATGTTTAAATTCCATGTCTTTAAATATGAAACTGTAATAAATATATTCGTACCGTGTGCTGTCATCTGTCTACTGTATTCCAGAAAAATTAGGAAAACTATCGTGCTGCAGGAGATTTTTGTAGGGAATTTTTGGAAAAATACAAAAAATGTCTATATCTTGTAAAATGGCAAGTATGTGAGATAACACCTCTTGAAATAAAAGGCTAGAGCAAAAAAAAAAAAAAAAATGCCAACGAAATCTAAACTCTGCTAAAGCTGAAATAAAGAGGTCTCACTGCAGCAGGGAAGGTGGCCATCAAAGTGCCAGCATGTGGCCTTATTGAGTCCTGGGAAATTGATTGCTTGCGGTCGCCTGCAGTCCAGGGCCTGGCGCCAGCTTGAACTTGACCACTGATCAGCTGAACGTGTGGCCCCACCCACCCTAGTCCTGCTGATGGATTTAATGCTCAACGACACAATAATGTATTGGATAGAGAAATGTTACCCTAGAACTGTACATAGCAGAGAGCCTGAATGATGGAGGCACAGATATTGAAAAAAAGACTGAAGAATTCATAACCGCTGTTGGAGTTTGTGTCTTTAACCACATACTCTTCCCATTTTTTGACATGATTTCACATTAATTTATTGATCTTATGCTTCTCTTCAAAGTTACTTACAATGTTTCTACAGTAGGCTACTTACAATAATTTACACATTTATCCAGCTGGGTAAGAACTGTATTTACTCTGGGTAAGAACCTTGATCAAGGGTACTGCAGAGCAGATTTGAACCCAGGTCCTTCTGAGAGTAATTCAGTGACTCTAATCACTTAACCCACTTAAGCAAAACTATTAGCCAGTCAACATTTATTGCTTAAGAAGCTTGTAGTGGCAAGTACCGCTCAAAAATAAGGAGAAAAAAAACAGTTGTGTTATGGTAAAAGCCAGTGATGTGGGTATGGAAAATCCTGGGTATCATATGGTAAATAGTGATGATCTATGTATGTCCAACAGTACATTCAGTGACAACTGGGGATGTCCACAAATCTTGAAGTATGATTCCAGGTAGTATGATAACAAAAGTTAGGGACATGACCAGGACTGTTTATTCACCAGACTCTTGAGAAACCTCATGCTTTACTCTGGGGTGATCTTACGGGTTTGATTACGCATCAGCATTGTCTTTGGGGCAGCAGGAGGTGTGGTGGTTAGAGCTGTCACCTTGTCATCAAAGTACCTGGGTTTGAAACCCATCTCCTACTGTAGCATCCCTATTCAAGGTGCTTACCCTGAATTGATACAATAAAAATTACTCAGCTGTGTAGATGGGTAATTCATTACCTATGGTAAGTTGCCTTCTAGAAAATCATCAGCTGAAAGAATAAAAATGTATAAATTACTGGTGAGAGCTGCTGCTGTCTTTGGACCCAAAAGTCACAGGAATTGGATACTCCCTCCAGCTGCAGTACCCTTGAGCAAGGAACTTACCCTACATTGCTCCAGTAAAATTACCCAGCTGTATAAATGGGTAAATAATTGTAACCTTCACAATGTAAGTCGCTTTGAAGAAAAGAGTCAGAAAAATTAATAAATGTAAATGTCAATCTCCTGTGAAGCAGTTTACCTTCCAGTTGTAGAGACTCTCCACATCCTCTCCATGCCGGTGGTCTCGTTCTGAAAGGCGCGCTTGCTGAACCCGAGGCCCACCCTGTCATAACTGCACACCTACGAAACAGGACCACAGGATCAGACAAACGTCAGACCCCACCCCACAAAGCACTGGTCAAAGTCCCGAGAGCAGAATCCACATGCTTTTATGCCTGTCAGCAGAAATGCAACAAACTCTGCTTAAATCTTTGCAAAATCAACTGCTGAAAATCCATCCAGCGTTTTATAAACGGAAGGAAGGCGGCACAGTAAAGACGCATCAGCAAGTTGACGCCGCCCAATTCAGACAGATGCAGAAGAGTAACTCCTTAAGGGCCTTGACTTGTTCTGCCTGGGTGGTGAGAAAGGATGTGGGTTCGATCCCCACTCAGTCTGTGTGGAGTTTGCATGTTCTCCCTGTGTCTGCATGGGTTTGGGTTTCCTCTGGATGCTCTGGTTTCCTCCCACACTCTAAAGACATACTGTTCAGGTTCCCCCATAGTGTGTGATTGACAGAGAGGGTGTGTGTGTGTTCCACTGATGTATGGATGAGTGACACAGCGTAAGTAGTGTATCTAGCAATGTAAGTCACCTTGGTGAATAAGGTGCGTGGGCTCATAACACTACATAGTATCCACTGGAAGTCGCTTTGGAGAAAAGCAAATACTAAATGAATAAATGTAAATGTATGTAAATATCTGATGAGTGGAACAGCTACGCTATCACAGTGGACATCATCAAGGAGAATGACAACAACAGGACCATCTGGAGAGAGACAAGAAGCCAGAAACCAAACTGTTCAAATTCAC
The DNA here is from genome assembly GCF_900964775.1 of Scleropages formosus. Lineage (NCBI taxonomy): Eukaryota > Metazoa > Chordata > Actinopteri > Osteoglossiformes > Osteoglossidae > Scleropages > Scleropages formosus. The sequence goes on from NC_041823.1 coordinate 6,800,977, forward strand.
TCATTTAGTGAAAGCTTCTCTTGGAAGCACCGTAAACACCAGTATCTTATTGACAAGGTAAAACAACAGTGCAGGTGGGAGCATAGTGGTTAGAGCTGCTGCCTTTAGACCCAAAGATCACAGGTTTGGATCCCACCTCCAGCTATAGTACCCTTGAGCAAGGTACTTACCCTAAATCGTCCCAGTAAAATTACCCAGCTGTATAAATGGATAAATAATATTGTAATTTGCTTTGGAGAAAAGTGTCGGAGAAAAGTAAATCAACGGCATCTGTAAACCTTCCTTGCAGTGTGGTGATCCACTGAGCATCTCCAAAAGGAGCCCAAGGCAGTACCCCTCCCCTTATATTCCCACGCTTTAGGGAGTAAGAGGGTAGTAGTGAAGCATTACCTACATGAGCGGCAGTGATTACTTTACAACTTGCTGAAATACTGTTAAATTTTTTATACCAATCCACTCCCATATTCATATCCCACTGCATACACTAAACTGTTCTCATTAAAGACCTATATATCCCCTTAAAACGGATCGAATAAAAATGCCGAATTGAACATGTCAAGTTATAAAACCTCGGACAGTTATGATGCCGACGGCTTAAAAAAAAAAAACGAGCTCCTCGCAGAACACATTACAAGTGTCTCCTCCCTGAAACAGTCACATCGCTTGACACAAATGCGCAAATCTCCGTCTGGAAGACTATTTTAGGCGCAGATGAAACGTTGCACGAGGAAAGACGGCTGGTGGAGAGCGGCAGAAATGCGTGCCGTGTGCTCCCTGTGGCCACGCCCAAAATTGGGACGACGTCTCTGGGTCGGTGACGTACGGTGGCAGGGGACACTCTTGGGGATGGGGTGGCACATCAGAGACTGCTTCTGTTTGCAGTGCTGGTTTTTGAGAGGTCTCACACCGAGAAGGTCAAGGGTGAAAAAATATTCATTAAATAATTATCAGTGTCATTAATGATAATTAAAGAATGATATTATCATATATTATCATTAAAATTTTATGTAAAGTGAACCTCTTAATAGCTTCCCCCCATTTTGTGAAAAAATAACTTCTTATTCTAAGAAAATAACTTGCTATAAAAATTATTCACTCGTCCCGTTTTGATCTTTGGATTTATTTGCACCATCTCTGCACCTGTATTCACGACTTTACTACTACAGTAAGCAAATAAAATTATTCTCTCAATCACAAGTAACAGTAATCGAGATTTCTACTTTAAATAACATCTACATTCATGATAAAGGCATCCCTAAGTCCTATCCCAGGAACACAGGGTGCAAAGCAGGTTACACCCTGGAGAGGCCCCTGTCCATCACAGGACAATCACACATATTAAGGGCAATTTAGAGTCACCAATTCACCTGAAACATGTCTTTGGACTGTGGGAAGAACCAGAGTACTGGGAGGAAACCCATACAGACATGTGGTGAACATGCAAACTCCACACAAAGGAGGCCAGGTTCGAACCTACACCCAAAAGACTGCGATACCACAGGAAACAACATGAAACAAAATAAAAGAATTAATAAATGAATATATGAATTATATTTCCTTTCCACCAACAACTGGGAAAAACTGGAGAAGGCCCAGATTGCAGGGCTACAGGTTTGAACGCAGCTGCCGATGTTGTCTCCGGAGTTCAGACAGCAGGTGTTCAGATGTGCTTCCTCAGGATACTGCGGGGTGCGTGGAAATCGGAAGCTCTAAACTGCTGACCATCCGGAGCTGTGCGGCGTCAACGATTCACACAGACGGTTTTCAGGCTCACCTTCGTCACCCGTGAAACGTCTTCCTGGACGTGGAACCAGGCGTCTGATGACATCCCAGTAGGGGCATCCAAGAGAACTACACAAAAAACAAGAGAAGAGTCACCTGCATTTCCTGGTCGCATCATATCCACATCCATGTTTATCATACATCAGTAATACACTGTTCGTGTGTGTACAGCTGAAAATTAAAGAAAAGGTGAACAACGTGATAGCTTACCGACTGGCTGCCCTTCACCTTTACACACTAGATTAATCTTCTGGCCTAAACCGATGTCCACCGCCAGTCCCCCTGAGACAAAGAGACAAACAAAATAAACTTTGATTTAATGGAAAAAAATCTTATACTGGCAACAACATTAACACAAAGTGGACATGTTCAGGGTTTGCTGTTGCAAACACTATCTTGTCATTTTATTTATTATTTACCTTACTTTTGCATTCCATACACATCTCTGCCAAAGAAATGTTGCATTTTCCCATTCCAGTTCATTGCAGTTTTTGGTTTCTGCAGCTATTTAATTTATTAAAATCACTGCTGCTGACTTGTGTATGTCTGTATGAATTTTTATTCTTTAAAATTTTATTTTTGCATCTTATCCTACTTTAAAATCTTTAATTTTGTTACATGTGGCTCACATTTCTTCTCGTCTCCTCAGCCATCTCCACTCTCTCTGCATGTTGCCTGTGACACTTAAGAAACTGGCTCAAAAATTATTTCTTTATTCTTCATTTCACTTCCTTTTTACAATATTAGGTTTAAATACTAAGCTACATATAATGGGGCAGAACAGCTGAGCATCAGGTAGCACCGGTGCCTCAAAACACATGGGCTGCGCAGACAGACATAAGATCAACGGATGTCGTTTGTTCGTGCGTGCTCTCCTCATTAGAGGCACTTTACACTGTCGGCATTTTTAACAGCAGAGGCAGCAGATGGATATTCCTAAATCTCTGGTTTTCAACTCATCCCCTTTAAAGGTGTTTTGTAGGTGATGTAACCAAATACTCCTGCAACACCTTAAAGACATGTTTGCAAAATTAAAAGGTTTTGCCGTTATCTACAGCTTTAACACAGGAAACAGGCTGGTAAATGACACAAGACAGAAATGAACATTTACATATAATAAACACACCAATTTAAACTCTTCTAAACACAAACTAGTGAAACCATCCTCAAAAGCTTTCCTTAAGGCCTGAGGAGGCCATGAGCAGAGGAAGAAAATCCACTCAAAAACATCAATTTAGAAAACATTTTTAGAAATAATAAATGAAGTAAACGTTCCTAATTTATAACCTTATTACTAATTTATTGCACTTGCACATTAAGGCATCAAGCAGAGCAGAGGACACTTCATATCATTGACTAAAGATGAAAATTTGTAACCAGCATTACGCTGCTGTTTGAATGGGTAACTACAGTAACTAAGGTACTTTGAAGAAAAGCATCAGCTAATGAATGGATGTAAAATGAGAGTGAGCCAGTCACTTGGGTGATCCAACGCAATCAATATTTACCTTCGGGAAACAGCAGAGCTCCCTCTCGTTGCAAAGAGGCGTAGTTCAGGAAAGGGGGGATGATGATGATGAGGAGGATCACTTTTCCCACATCACAGGCTCTGGAGCAGAAGGTCCTTTTAGACTCGGGAGGGGAGCTCACTCCGGACTCTGGCACCTTTTTGGGGGAGGGGGAAACACACGGAAGAAAGCAGCATGTTAAGTAGCAGAAAGGTAGACAGGCCCTATTGTAGAGAAGGCAGCACGACACAAAGACACAGGGAACACTGGTCCGACCGCTCCCCCACCTCCTGGACTGGCCCCGATCAAGGGACTTACCCTGAGTTAAGATACAGTAAAAGTTACCCCTGAGCTACTTTCAATCATTTACCAAGGTATACGCAACAATGTAACTATACAAAGAAACAAACAAATAAATGTGTGTGACCTTGAGGTTGCTGATTCGAGTCCCTCCTCCACTGCAGCACACTTGGTCAAAGTATTCACTCTGAACTGATGCTGTAAAAATTCCCTAGCTGTATAAACGGATCAATGACTTTACAATACTTTGGATTTAAATAATGTCAATAGTAATATTATATATACAGTGCCGTGAAAAAAGTATTTGCCCCCTTCCTGATTTTGTAATTTTCTTTGCATATTTGTCACAGTTAAATGATTGCGATCATCAAACAAATTTTAATATTACAAAAAGATAACCCGAATAAATACAAAATGCAGTTTTTAAATGATGATTTCATTTATTATGGGAAAAAAGCTGCCCAAATGTTCGGCCATCAGTTCGTGACCTCAAGCTCAAGCGCACTTCGGTTATGCAGCAGGACGATGATCCGAAACACACCAGCAAGTCCACCTCTGAAAGGCTTAAAAAAAAACAAAAAAAACAAAATTAAGCTTTTGGAGTGGCCTATTCAAAGTCCGGACTTAAATCCGACTGAGATGCCGTGGCATGACCTTAAACAGGCCGTTCATGCTCGAAAACCCTCCAATGTGGCTGAATTAAAACAATTCTGCAAAGAAGAGTGGGCCAAAATTCCTCCACAGCGATGTGAAAGACTCATTGCCAGTTATCGCAAACACTTGACTGCAGTTGTTGCCGCCAAGGGTGGCGCAACCGGTTATTAGGTTTAAGGGGCAATTACTTTTTCCACACAGGACCAGGTAGGTTTGGATAGCTCTAATAAATGAAAGAAATCATCGTTTGAAAACTGCTTTTTGGATTTACTCGGGTCATCTTTGTGTAATATTAAAATTTGTTTGATGATCGCAATCATTCAACTGTGACATATTATGCAAAAAAATTTCTTTTAAATCAGGAAGGGGGCAAATACTTTTTCACAGCATTGTACATATATATATATAAAAAAAAAAACACACACACACATATAAACATATACATACATACTGTATACATAAAGAGCAACAGGACAGCTGATAGTGTAGTAGTTAGAGCTGCTGTCTTTGGACCCAAAAGGTTGCAGGTTCGATCCCCACCTCTGGCTGTGGTACCCTTGGCCTTGAGCAAGGTACTTACCCTAAATTGCTTCAGTAAAGTTAGCCAGCTGTATAAATCATTTATTAAATGGGTAAATAACTGTAATCTTGTTACTTGTAATAATTATGACCTAACATAATATGTGTCGCCTAGAAATTAATAAAAGTAATAACAATTACATTACAAAATCAGGCAAATACAGCTGAGTATACAACCATACATAGAATTCCAAAACTACTAGTAGTAGCATACTTAAGCGCCGAAGCGCATAGGTTCGCATCCCAACTCTGTACTACACTTAAGCTACTTACCCTAAATTACTCCAGTAAAATTACCCAGCTGTAAGGTAAATGTGGGGTTGCAGAACCTGGCTGAGTGAGACTGAGAGTCTAAAAAAAAAAAAAAAAGCCCGGTACACAAACTTGTTAACCAGATATTTTAATACTAACAATTACCTTTTTGGCACCAAGCTTAACGTTTCCACTGCTGGTGTCCTGAGTAAGTGTTCTTTTCCGTAACATGGTAAACACCTAGTAAACTTGTTACGCTCACCGACTCTTCTTCTCAGTTAATGAATGAAGGAAAGTCTATCAGTGATCGATTAAACGCCCTTCCGTTTATTTTTTTCTACAGTGGCCGGGGAAGGACAATCTGAATCTAAAAAAAAAAGCGGTTTCTATTTCTGGCTAAAGTAGGAAAAAGTCAATTGTATGTATGCGAGTTTATATGAATTTATTCAAGCGATGGTGTTTCTTCGTTTCCCTAAATAAAGAAAATAAAGCTACGAAAAATAAATCATAAGGTTTCTTTTCAAATACAAATGTAATTTTTAATAACGCAAAGTCTGCAAATGACGAAATATGAAGTTAGGCTGTGCGTATTTGTAATTTAAAGGTATAATTTTTATTTTGCTAGTTCTTCGTGTTATTACTATTGTCAGTACATTCAGCGCTATAAGGGAATTACGATTTACGAGTAACAGTAGCACAAAAAACATTACTAAGGATTCTGTATGGTCTGGTACGGGAGATGGTCCATGGGGGGTAACACCAAGTGACCAACCCTAGTGACGCCAGAGTGGAAGAGAATCTGTTTTCTCAATTACTCTGAACTCCTGTTTAATAATCAGTGAGAACAGGGAGAAATTATTATAGGGGCAACGATTGAAGACGAAAGATAAATGCTGAAATCGTCTTTGTTTGAGCCAATAGTGGAACCGATTAAAAAGTTTATTTGCGCGCTTAGCTGCTGATGCCTTTGTGCAACGCATCTTACAATTTTAAGATTTCCAATTTAAAAAATTCATAATTTAAAAAAAAAATCAAAAGGCGATGATTAAGTGTGTATGTACAACTCATGCACATTTTGTCTTCATCTGGTCAAAGTAAGTGAAAATTCGGTATGAAAAGAGTAGAATTCGAAGTAAAAATTTTGAAGAACTGCATCTAAATATCTTTATTTTAACGTTATTGGTATAGGTTCACAAATACTAATTACCACATACTGCAGCTAAAAGACCAGAAAATTTCACAAAATCAACGACTACAAAAAAAACTAGAAGTAACGAAAACAACAGCGCGCGTTCGTAGCGCGTGCAGACGAAACCACGTGATTCGAAGCGTCATTGTAATTGAGTAATAATGAGAGCTCTGGGTGGAGCTCATTGGAAGGTTCAAAAAGTAAATTAGCATAGAGTTTTAACCTTGTAGGTATATTGATACATGAAAGGTGGGATTACGGAAAATGTTTTTGTTATTAGAACTGACTACAGGGATATTTTTTATTTAAAAAAATACATACATTTCTAATGAAACACTGTACAAAAATTTAAAAAAAAACAGTCATTTTGGCGTCACCCGGTGCGGTCCGCAATCCCCTAGTGACGTCACTGCTTCCGTTGATGTTTAGCGTTTTTATCGGTTGACTGTTAAACCCGGTTGTGCGCTGTGTCTCATTGGAAACGGGGCCATAAATATATTTTTATGGAGTATCGTGAAAAGCATACCACGTGACACTGAGCTCAAGAGGCTACTTCTTAGGCTTTAAATATTTAAATTAAAAACGCTCAGAACTCAGCAGTCCCAATATTTCCAAAATTAGAAATCAAGATAGTGGGGATGGGTTGGGTAAATGCCTCCTGGGGTTCTTTCTGAGTTGAGTTTGGGAGCCTGAGATGTATGAGTTTAATATACATATCATTTCAAATGACAGAGTGACACATTTAAGGGCCACTAGGATCCACATCCAAAGTCATCATTTATTTGAGAACATAATATTCTTTCATTTTGTGGAGCACGACACACTCTCATACCCTTCCGTTAAACACCCACGCACCCCTCTTTATTCCTGCAGGTTTTTAACCCAGCAAATTCGTTTTTTGACCCTCTCTTACCGTACACACGATGTATAGTTTGGAATTTTTCCTGAATGATGGCCCTCTAGGGGGGTGTGATAGTGCAGTAGCACAGCGGGTTGGACCAGGTCCTGCTGTCTGGGGTTTGAATCCTGCTTGGGGTGCCTTGTGATGGACTAGTGTCCCATCCTGGGTGTGTCCCTCTCTAGCCTTATGCTCTGTGTTGCTGGGTTAGGCTCTGGTTCCCTGCAAGCCTGTATGGGACAAGTGGTTCAGATGGTGTGTGTGTGTGTGTGTGTGTGTGTGTGTGTGTGTGTGTGTGTGTGTGTGTGTGTGTGTGTGTGTGTGTGTGTGTGTGTGTGTGTGAGGGCCCTCTACCCAACCATTAGCCAGACTTCTGTTTCAAACCTCTTCACCTTCTGCAAAATTCTTCCACACCAGTCTTGGTTTTTCTTCATTTCTTTTCTTCTGATCATGTCAAATTATTTCAGCAGTACAAAAAGATATTCATTGCAGATTTTTAATACCCCTGGTCTCCAACACATGACTCTGACTATTATTCTAATGCACAGCGCTCACAACTTCACATAATAGCCAGTATATACAGATATTTTCAGACAGTCGATTCAAGCCCACAACAGAGAAGAAAGCTGTTAGAGTAGTGGTTAAAGCTGTTTCCTATAGTCCCAAAGGTTGCAGGTTCAAATCTTGTCTCTTGTTCTAATACCCTAAAGCAAGGTACTTACTCTAAATTGCTCCAGTAAAATTACTCATGTTGTATAAATGGGTCAATAATTGTAGGTTGCTTTAGAGAAAAGGTTCAGCTAAGTGAATAAATGTATGCTACAATAATAGTAAGACCATGTTTTTATTATTGTAACGATTGATCATCGAGAGTTTGGGTGGAAAAATGGGTCTATTGTAAATAGTTGCATTGTGGGTAAGATGCAAATAAAGTGTGCAACTGCTGGGGGGGCTTATGGGGAATAGAAGGGGGTGACTGTGTTTGCCAGCAAGAGAGGGAGAAACCCTCGGGGGTGCTAAGCTGTCTGACTTGAGGTTAAGGTCCTTGAAGAAAAAAGGGGTCTTCGGACCAAGAGTGTTATTTCCCTGTGTGCTGATGTTTCAATAAACGTTCGTAATGAACGCTGCATGTGTGTCATTCTTCGCCCCATCTGAACCCAGAGTGCAGCATGCTACGTTATGATATAATAACACTTGACAGTTACCTGGATTACAGGAGCTTTGCCTGATTTTTTGTTGGAGATGTGATGCAATGCTTCTGTAGGCCTCTAGGGGTCCTTATACCACAGATACTCAAGAATCCTGTAGGAAGCCAGTGCATCAATAATTGGGCTTGTGGAACCGGTTGCAGGGGAGACACGTAAAGGCAAATAGTGTTGCTATGGAGGAGCAGAAGGCTGCCACTGGACCCTGGGCTCCAGTTCATAGTGTTGCATGGATGTACTGTGGGCGGAGCTTCATAGCAGTAGGTGTGCAGGATTTTAGTTGGTAGGATCAAGGAGTGGTTGCTGATGTCACATGTCATTGATATCACACACACACACACACACACACACACACACACACACAGGCGCAATCTGTGCAACCGCTTGTACTAAGCAGGGTCGCAGCAAGCCGGAGCCAAACCCAGCAACACAGGGCGCAAGGCTGAGGGAGGAGGGACACCAGTCTGCTGCAAAGCACCCCCTGCAGGACTCGAACCCCAGACCTACCACAGAACAGGCCTTGGCAGAACCTACTGCACCACTGCAACCCCACTCATTGATATCAATCTCAGGAATACAGAGAAGGAGCTGTATTTGGCTCACTATGGATGCAGGAGGACACCGTACACTGGAGCAGGAGCACCGGAAGTGGGGTCACATATTCTTCTGCGTGGACCAAATTTAAATGAAACTTGCAAATCAAGCTCTGTTTATCCACTTAACTAACACTGCTCTCCACTGCTAAGCAACCTACAATTATTCACTCATTTCCAGAGCTGTGTAGTTTTTACTGGAGCAATTAAGGGTAAGTACATTACTCAAGAGTAGGAGAGCTGGAGGTGGGAGTTGAACTTCTGACCTTCAGGCCCACAAGCAGCAGCACTAACCACTACTCCACCAGCTCTAGATATAGATAGTGTCCTTCCACTAAAGCATGACCTGAATATCTTACCTCCTTGTGGACTGGAGGTTCATTCTCAAAATCACTGCAATAGAGGTGGAGGTTCGAGCTGGAAAGATGTGTTTTTGGACAGGAGGACAAGTTCCAGATGCGTCAGTTCGGCTCTATGACTCCTCGACTCAGATAAGGGATTAAAAGGCCATTTCTTCAACCACATCTCTAATGTTATCTGCAAATCTCATCGTTTTCTCTCCCACTGCACAAAATCGGTCCAGAACACAATTATGTAAATGCCCTACCGAGACCGTACTTTGAAACGGTAGAAGAAAATTATTTAAATGTCACTGATGTTGTACCTTTTATTGGGTGGGGGGGGGGGGGACTCGAGCGCTATTGCATTTTTCAAACACTCCTGTGAAACACCACACATGTAGCTGGTTTCACGTAAATAAAGCTGCATTCGGCATCTCGAACCGTAACGCGAACACATGAGCGAACGTCGAACTGGGGCGGCGCCCCCAGCTGGTGCGCAGATTTCCTGAGTGGCGTTTCACAAAAAGGAAATCTCAGATAGCAACAGGTGTGTACCCACACGATGAAATTTAAATAACCCATTTTACCCCAGGCAAGATGGAAGGTGTAAACAACAAAGAAGCTCATAGAACAAAAGAGTTGTAGGCACACGTAGGAGCGCAGCGAGGCAGTATATTCATTGCAGTAATTAAAACCCGTAGCCGGGCAGCAGTGATAAATGGCACTTATTGACTCTGCAGCCGGCCAATGTGGGCTTCACATATTTCCGAACGCTGGAGCTGGGAGCGGGCAGGATGAATTGAGGCTAATGTTTCCTGAGAGGCGAGTCGTAACGTCCTCCCGCATCTGTTTTAACTCGGCCCAATTACACTTTAGAGAGACGGCGTTTATACGGAACTCGCCCCGCCTGGAAGAACAAACTAGGCTTTCTTCTCCCTTCTCTCCAACGAAACACGCCATCTCTCCTCAACGTTGACCTAGGGGACACTTGGAAACGTCACGCTTTTAATTTGCGGGGCCCCGTGAGTCATGGCGACTGACGGCGCTGCGCGGCTGCCATAAAGACCCCATTAGCAAAATTGTGTTTTTATGGGGCAGTTTTCATCCACATTTATTTATTTAGCAGACACTTTGCTCCAGAGAGACCGCCAATGAACTCTACATAGTGTTACTAGCCCACACACCTTATTCACCAAGGTGACTACATTGCTAGATGGACTACTTACGAGGGGTCACTCATCCATACATCAGTGGAACACACTCTCTCTGGCACTCACACACTATGGGGGAACCTGAACAGCATGTCTTTGGAGTGTGGGAGGAAACCAGAGCACCCAGAGGAAACCCACACAGGGAGAACATACAAATTCCAAACAGACTGAGGGGGGAAATCAAACCCATGTCCTCTCACACCACTCAGGTGCCGTAAGACCGCAACGCTACTCATTGTGTCACCATGCCATCTGCCTGATGTGTCTTCTTCTCCTATTCCAGGGGACACAACCGATCCGGGTTCGCCGCCGCTACAGGGAACGCAAACCTCATCGGAGATCTGGCGTTCGTTTTTTTCCCTCGGCCGATGCTCGAAACGAGCGGATTCCGCACGGAGAGGGTGAACAGGCTCCAATCGCAGGTCACTGTCTGCGGTCATTCACTCATTCACAGCAATGAGATAAGATCCAGCAGAAAGTGAACTGCGACCCCAGTCAAGTCAACAAGTGCAAAAACAGGGAGTTGGTTCCTCAACAGCAGCAGTGAATCAGCTCTACAGGCCTTCGCTAGAGGATATGTGAAGTGTCACATGTCACTGGTGCGAAAGTCTCCAAAGTGACAACTTGCAATTATTTACCCATTTACACAGCTTGGTCAATTTCATTAGAGCCGTTTAAGGTGAATAAAAGTGCTGAAGGCTACTGGAGCATTAGATGAGAGCTGAACCAACAACCTTCAGGTCCAAAAGAAACACTTACCGCTACACTATCGACACCCATTTTTCCATCACCATCTTTTTATATGCCTGACAAAGAGAAATTTTAGCCTGATCCACAAAATCAAAATCATCATCGAAATCAAAACCTTTTTATGTGATCTAATCGATAACACATACATTTTCAGAACTGCTTGTCCCTTACGGGGTCACGGGGAACCGGAGCCTACCCGGCAACACAGGGCGTAAGGCCGGAGGGGAAGGGGACACACCCAGGACGGGACGCCAGTCCGCCGCAAGGCACCCCAAGCGGGACTTGAACCCCAGACCCACCGGAGAGCAGGACTGCGGTCCAACCCACTGCGCCACCGCACCCCCTAATCGATAACATTATAACGAAAAACAATGAATGATGCAGGTCCTCACGTTGTTACAGCGTAACCATGATATTTACCCTGGACGTTGCGCTGGCTTTGACTGAGCAACAATATTTCCATGTGAAAATACAGTTCGTATCTCATGAAGAGGGAACTTTAAACAATCGCATAGTAATTAAATCTGGAGTAAATTAACTAATAGCTTTCATGTTAGAACATGTCTCAGCCTGAATAAGGAGGTGTCCTTTTTAAAGTTTCCGTTTTCTCTTAAATCGCACACTAAATAGGGGGGTTTCGGATGGGGACAGCAGGTGGCGCAGTGTTTAGAGCTGCTATGTTTCGACTTAAAAGCTGAAGGTTCGTATCTTACCTCACTGCGTCGTACCCTGGAAGGAGGCACTTACAAAGAAACGAGCACAGTAAAAATTGCCCACCTTTATGAACGGATAAGTCATTCTATATAGCTCGACATCTCAAAGTGGTTGTGCGAAACGTGTCTGCTAAATGAATAAATTTACATCAAATTTCGGTAAATAACAGAGTTAAAGGCATTTATATAGAAGAGCTGTATAAAATAAGCCGCAGCGAGGACATAGCTGTAAAATTTTTATGAGGTATTTCATTAATCAGGTCTTTATACCCTTCAAAGAGAGTTCCAACATCTGCAGAACATCACACACACATTGTCTGAAACCACTCATCCCAAGTGGGATCGTGGCAGACCGGAGTCTAACCCGGCAACACATGGCGCAAGGCTGGAGGGGGAGGGGACACACCCTGGACGGGACGCTAGTCCATCGCAAGGCACCCCAAGAGGGACTTGAACCCCAGGCCCACCAGAAAGCAGGACCTGGTCAAACCTGCTGTGGCACCATGCCCCCCTCTTCCCCAGAATATATTTTTTATTAACTGTAAACGGTAATTTGGAAAAACTTTCATAATCAATATGCATTTAAAAAAGGCAACGGTTTGAGACTCTGCACAACAACGGGCCACTTTTCAACTCGCCTTTTCCTTCTCATGCTGCTAAACTGGCTAAAAATATTTTTCCCTAACAAGGTTTTACATTTCCGGATGATGGTTTGGAGTTTCCAGGGAACAATTTACTTTGTCCTGTGAGTAATTATAAATAAAAAAAGGTCCCTATAGCATTTCATAAAGCCAGCATCAGCGGAGCTCTGAAAAGCAGGGGGGGCCATGGAATTGGCGAGATGTTTGCTGTTCATAAACTTTAGGTGCCAGAAGGGAGCACATTAAAAATGCATTGCTTTCAAGTCGCTGGAAATTACTCGACACCGCTGCCGTTTTTCTTTTCAAACGCGGCGCGACTAATTTTGCAGTTGAAGTGAACACTTTTTCTACTGGGCACCGCGCTGCGTGTTTTCCGTGGGTCTCCTCCAGGTGCTCTACACACTGAACACACACTGACTGAACATGCGTGTGCGCATGAGGGTCATGCGATGGATGAGCATTAAATCTGGGGAGATCATGCCCGGTGGTTCATGGGATTGTCTCCATCACCACCACCATTAGTGCATCAGGTTGCACAGCGAGTAGCACTACTGTCTCGCAGTGCTTGGGTGATGCGAAAGGGCGTGGGTTCGATCCTTGCTCGGTTTGCATGAAGTTTGCGTGTTCTCCCTGTGTCTGTGTGGGTTTCCTCTGGGTGCTCTGGTTTCCTCCCACAGTTTGAAGACATGCTGTTCAGGTTCACCCATACTGTGTGAGTGACAGAGAGAGTGTGTGTGTGTTCCACTGATGTATGGATGAGTGACCCATTGTAAATAGTGTAACTAGCAGTGTAAGTCACCGCGGTAAATAAGGTGTGTGGGCTCATAACACTACATACAGTTCATGGGAAGCTGCTTTGGAGAAAAGTGTCTGCTAAATGTAGAAATGGTAAGAATGAATAGTTGTTGCAGTGTGGTTTTCAGTTTTATGCTTTGGAGGTAGTCAGTAATATGCCTTTACTAAGTAGGGTGCTCATGACTGATGTGTGTCTCCCGGGATTTCTTCAGCCTCAGCTGCGCAACAAGGCAAATCCGTGTGTTGCGAGTGAGCGCCACGCTCCCTTGCCGTCTCCCCGGAGCCGATTAGTCACCTCGGTTCACCGCAGTCCCCCAACGGACCACCCAAGTGCAACTGATGGGTTTCTTCAGCACCACTAGGTCTCCCTGACATTTCTTCTCCCTTCTGGCATCAACCATTTTTATCCTTCTGCCGCCTCCTCTCCACATGAAGCAAAAGCATTCTGACCCCACAGGACGAAGTAGCAGGACCCATGTCCTCCGTGACCCGCTTTCCTGGCCCATGCTTCCTTTATGCATGGAAACACAAAGAGTAAAACTTAAAATACTGTACTTAAAACACATAATCTTTATTAAACATCTCATCAGCTGTGAAGATACAAGGTCAGTTTACAGCTTTGCCGTTGACACATTTTACCACAGTGTCTGGATATTATATCTGTAATATCTGTAAGCTGCTTTAGAGAAAAGCATCAGCTCAATGAATAAATGTAATTTATTCATATGAATCGATATTAGATTGTAAGTCCCATGATATACAGTTCTCTTAACGTGGAACGTTGCACTGCTTTCAAATTTTCATCAGCCAGTTCACTTTTTTGATGAAAAAGTTTTTTTTTTCTGATTTTTTAAAATTTTTCAACTGTTCCATTCATCCCAGTCCTTCACCTGCAATCCCCACAGGTACTAAGGAGTATTAAGAGAGGTGCATGCTGTGTGTCACTATTTACATTTTAATGCTATTGCAGTGATTGCAGCCTCTCAAGGTATGTCACAATAAAAAAAAAAACATACAGAGAAACTCAATGGAATCAAATGGTAATTTGGATAATAAGAGAATCCAGGAGAACCCATTTCCTGCAGGCCGTATCTCTCCGTCAGACGGAGGAGGTTAACGCAGGAACATTTCCGCAGAAGGCGCTTGCTTATCACTAAAGGGCATCAAGCGGGGAACTGAGCAGGTGTTAATATCTACCAGCCTGCTGGCTTGCAAAGATTAATTTCATGCTATTCTCAACCCCTGATGTTTTCATAGAAGAGTTTTGGGAGAAATTTATTTTATTACGCATCAAAACAGGATTCCGCACTGTCTGTGCGCTTTCATTACGCTTTATTAAAACGCTCCAATTTCGAGCTTCCTTTATTAGTTCGCCTTTGTTTTCTCCAAGTGTTCGTATGCTGCCGCGACGATTGGCTATGGAGGCAACGCTCAAAAGAACGGATGAAAAGCAAAATTAATTAGGACCGCTGGTACAATTACGGCAAATCACCTCGTATGCGAACGTCCTTATTTTGTAAATGATTACCAAAAATGATTAATACCGCTATCACAATTACATTAAAAACCGATTTAGTACACAGCTTGACTTTTGCTCCAGAAAAAGACTGTAATGAATATGCACCAGATACAAGGTACCGTGTTTAAAGAGTGCAGCTTTGAGCAGATGCAGCTGCCAGGCTGAGCGGCAGAAGGTCGGTGCGAGTGTGGCCCCAGACCCCCGGCCCCTGTCAATTACGAAGCATCTAATGAGCTCGGGACCCAGGGAAAGGAACGATGGAGGTGCGAACACGCATGCGACCGCGGATTCCTCAACCGTTCCTCGGGTTCAGCTCAAACGCTGAACAGCCCCAGTGAGCGAAGGTGCGGGGCGGTCCGCCCTTACACAGCTGGCCTGCGTTGAGAAACGCGGCTTCCTCCCTACTTATTTATGAGGCCACAGTGGATGGTTCATGGATGGCCGTCCCAGCCATCAATCACTGGTCCTCGGGCTCCTCGTAGGCCTCATCGATTTCCCACCGCTGACACTTTCCATCGATCCAGACGCTAACAAGTCTTCATTTATATCTCAGACGACTGCATTTCAAGCCCAAACGGCTGAAATTTTAACCACTTATTTGACATAAAAGCTTTAAATCCACATTCTGAGAACTATAGCTACTTTTGTGATATGGTTTTTCATTGCAGTTTCACATAAACCTCACAGTGCCTTTGTAAACCCATAGCATTATGTGAGTATGAGCCTTTCACCAGTTAATATTTCATATATGATACGTTTGTCAGAGCAGCAGAAGAATAAGGGTGAGATTAATTTCCCCATCTGAAGAAGTGTATATGTTGTTAATAACAGTAATCCTGTAATGCACTTTTTGTATTGCTCTCGGAAATGTGCGTCACTTTGAAGAAAAGCGTCTGGAAAATGAATAAATGTCAATGTGATAATTATAATAATAAACACAGTGTAATTAGGTAGTAAAAAAATGTGTTCTGTTAAATATAAATTACATTACATAAATTGCATTTACCTGAACTTGAATGTTGAAATTGCCCATCTTTAAGGCTGAACCTTTTGCCACGCTTGTCATACTACACAGAGACGAATGAGATGCTACACCCCGGGCAAAAGTGGCAACATTTTTTTTTTTAATGTGTCAAAGTCACTGAATGGCCACCCAGCAGCTTAACCCCCACAGGATATCTGCTTCTTGGATCACGCTTCCACTTCAGTTGGTTGATGACTTCTTTTTTCTCCTTGACCGTGTGTGTGGTTGCCTAGCAACAAGGAAACCTGCTAATCCATTTCCTCTTCAGGATCCCATGGTTAAATGAGTAGCCCTGTGTGTTTCCTTTCATCGGGGAATGGACTGCCGGGCGTGTGAAAAGTTTTTACCCTTTAGTCTGGGGAAAACCAGTGTAGGGTATCTGCATGAGATTCGTGCCCATGTGCTGTAAACATATCGTCAACATCTCAACAGGATACCATGACAACACATGAAAACTTTAGCAGGTTAATGAGAAATTGTGCTAGGAACTTTCGCAAACAACTTATTTTTTTTTAAATAAATGTATTGAATGAAGTTGGTGTACTTAGCACAGTTAAACCTAGACGAGACTTAACAGAAGCAGGTGCACCCAGAGCCATGGCTCGATTAGCACATCCAGTGTCATCAGCATCAATAATTGCTTGGACAACGCGGGGTCGCAGTGCCCCAAAGCCTATCCCGGAAGCATAGGGTGTGAGGTAACCTATACCCTGGACGGGACACCAGTCTACTGCCAGGTAGGGTTAGCAAATTTGGTTGGAAAAAGCCAATACATGTAGCACCTGACGTCAGCATTTTCCAAAGTTGCCTGGCACAGACAGTCATTATGGACATCATTCTTCTACAGAGGTCACATTTGTATTAAACACAAAAGAACCCTGCCTGGGTCCTCCCTCAGAGGGCCCAGGTTTAAATCCCACCGCCTGTTGTAGTACCCTTGATCAAGATACTTACTGATACAGTAAAAAAATCTGGATATATGGCAAAAAAATAAGGAAAATGTGGATAAATGGGTAAATCACTGCATGTCACTAAATGTTCTAAGCCATTTTGGTGAAATGTGTCAGATAAATAAATACATGCAAAGAAATGTATTGACAGTGGTGCAAAAGCACTCGCTGAGCACAAGAGGTCATTGTCAGGAGGTTAGCACAGTAACACAGGTAGCTGGATATATGTCAGTTCAATTAAACTGTGACGTGACTCATCGGAGCCAAAAATGGAGTTTCGCTGCTTCTGCTCTGTGTGGCTGGAGGACCAAGAGGAGTATTACCCTTCAACAAAAACATATTTAACAATCCAAGAATATGGAGTTGTTAGTGCTGTTGTTGTTGCGAAATAAACACCAAAAGGTACAGTTGGTACCCTGCTTAGTGCTGCTGCCTTTGGACACAAAGGTTGCAGGTTGGAATCCCACCAAACTCTGTGGTTTGCATTTTCATGAACTGGATCCTAGATGAAAATTATTATTAAATGGTGCATAAAGCAGGGGTTGCTGTGGGTTTGGCCGGGTCCCGCTCTCTGGTGGGTCTAGGGTTCGAGTCCTGCTTAGGGCCCCTTGCGACGGAGTGACGTCCCGTCCTGGGTGTGTCCCCTCGCCCTCCAGCCTTACACCCTGTGTTGCTGGGTTAGGCTCTGGTCAAGCAGTTTCACACAGTGTGTGTGTGTGTGTGTGTGTGTGTGTGTGTGTGTGTGTGTGTGTGTTTATACATAAAGCTGAAACCATGACGCTTATTGTCACCTTCCAAAAATCTTTTTTGCCCCCAGCTTCTCGGATTTGTTTCCGACCATACCTTCCAGCCCCATGACCATTTGATCACTGGGTTAATGGTGAGCTCTGATCCTGTTTCTGGTTAAGGGTGCAGACCCAACTGTGTACTGCAGTTACTGCTCAATCAGAGTTTGATGTGGCCTCGAGTCTGTCGGTTGACGGTCATCGTGAGTCCCCAAGCTGATTTTTTTCACAGGTGATAATGACTTTTCATGGCACAAAACTGCAAAGTCATGCTGTTATTGTTAATATGACATATGGAAGGTACGTTGACTGCATCCGGTATAGAAATGGACACATGCAGTGCATGTAGAGCTCATATTTAGATACTGTTATTATTAATATGAAATATGGAAGGCATGTTGCCTGCATCCAATACAGAAATTGACATATATTGCAGTGTTCATATCTTGATATGGCTACTATCATGCCATTACAAAAGCATTTGCCCATTATATATTTATACCAATAAATGTTTCATCAGTACAATTTATTCCAACAAACAACACTTGCTCTTCTGAATTATTTGCATTAATTTCAAACAAACACCTCTGAGACACGGACTGAGGATTCCTATGTTTTGTCACATGCTTGATCTGGCAGTCAATTTCAATAACAGAATATTTGTAAAGAACATTAAATTAGAAAATCAATGACAGCCGAAGGGCAACCCACGGTTTTATATGAATATTGCAGTGGGAAGGTCCCCTTGCCTCCATACCAAACCAGCTGTTCTTTGTGTTTCCCTGTAGCCTAACTGCATACTGTATATTTTATGCCTATTTTTTTGGCATTTTTTCTTTAACATAGGGATTCATTTATTGCATGTTAAAGCCTTTCTTCTCGGCAGTCTTTGGTCGTTATAAAACAGAATCACTTGAACTACTCTTCAATGCCATCAAGGTATTTCAGTGGAAAAAAAAAAAGAGAATTTAATAGTCAAGAATGGGTAATAAATATATAAGTGGAAAAAAACAAATAGAAGGTACACATATTCAAAGCAATTTATATTCCGTTGAAAGTTAATAATAAAAGGGAGAAAAAGAAGGCGCTATGAAAACACCTGTCAAACAGCAGATGAGTCGTGTGACTAGATCCACTGTTGGGAACACTCCATTGAGTCGGAGAAAATCAATATCCACTTATACTCTAATTTGATTTCCTCCACTTTAGTTAGATTCAAGATCTGGCAAAATAGCGTGAAGCAACTTATTTGAGTACAGTCTGATCCCCACAATGACCAGGAGGTAGCTGTTGTGCGGAGGTGTTGCTATAAACACTGAGCATGTGGAACTTGAAAATAATGAAAAAAAAAGAATTTTCACATTTTATTTACGGTTGTATTTCTTTGTCGCAGATAAAGCGTGTAAAATTCGGATGATGGATATTATACCACTATCATATCCACACTACCGTGAGGTTGGAGGTGGAGTCAAAGGTGGGTGAAAATTGCAGCCTCGTGCATTAGAACCATGAGCATGGTACAGGTATACTGTTATTACTGTAATTAGTTCAACTGTAATTGTTACTGAAATGAGTGAAACATGCAAAAATTAACAGAACGGTATTTAAGATGCTTTTCAATTTTCTTTTTGTGGGCAAACAAAAAAATCTGGATGAAAATACATATGAGTGTGAAGATACCATGACTCTTGGTTCAAAGGGATGTTACAGCAAATTTGGGCAGCTGGTAGTGTAATGGTTAGACCCCCTGAATTTTGACCCCAAGGACATTGGTTTGAATCCCACCTTTGGTACTAGACCCCTTAAGCAAGGTGCTCACCCTAAATCGCTCCAGGAAAAAGTTAACTACATGGGTAAATAGGTGTGAGTAGCTAGACATTGTAAATCACTTTGAAGAAAAATGTTGGCTGAATGAATAAATGTACACACACCCAGTAAATCCCACCAGAGATACGTAATCCAGCAAATAATATTATTTCACTATCACAGCCCCAGAGGATAACACTCATGAAGGCCACAGGAGGTGCCGCTCATTCAAACGGTGTATAAAAGAATATGGTCCAAGACACAAATATTAATATAACTTGCATTTCAGACCACAGTCCCTTCCTTGCTTCTTGCCCCTTTGTGCGTAGTTCTTCGGATCAAGAGCCTCATTTCTCGGACCACAACCACGATTCCCCCGATCGCTCTCCGTGCCCAGATACACGTCTCCTCCCTTTGTCTGACAGCACTCTGCACTTGAGTTCTGTTAACCTTCTGGGGAAGCATTACACATATTCTACCTACGCGTAACATTTTTTGAACGGCAGGCAAAAATTAAACATTGGCTTTAGACTTTTTAGCTTTATATTTCTCTGAATTTCTAACCTTACTATGCGCATCATGACCCCAATAAAGATATTGCTCTAGCATATTATATTTTTTGTGTTATATATATTTTTGTGCACAAACACTTATTAATGTGGTTAATAGAAGGCTACTTTGATAACATTTAAATAACTCAAATGTAAACCTCTGAATAAGTGAAAAATAGTACTTCTTACAGAGCAGTGAGTGTGTGGGTGAGACTATGATTAATTTGCATCGGGATTAATAGCAGCGATCTGGTTTTTCTGTTCCAGATGTCTATGTACAAGCCTATTTATCATTGAAAATGTATTTTTTAGGGTTAGGGTAGGTGATTTGTCTAGAATGTAGATTCTTAGGACTTGAGATGAGATTTTGGACCCGGATGCTAAGGAATAATTATCATATTCATTTTATTATGACACGGGTCTTACATTCTTTTCTGTATAAGACAGTGCATCATTATTCAAGAAATTTTTTTAAATTAAATTCTGTGATATAATTCCTGCACATGTTAGCAATGAATTTGTTCAGAATTTACTAATAGACCCATTAGGAAGATCCGGCTAAAGAAAAAACACTAACTTTGTTTCATATGCCTTGGTCAATTATTGCAATTGAAGAAATTTTTGACATGGCTTAAGGATCCAAGGATCACCATAGCAACAAGGTATACCAGAGTGAGAAGTACTGCGTGGCAGTACATCATGTACATCTCATGAAGAACTTGTTTCTGCCAAAGTCATTACAGGTGTTCTTCTGTGTTTTCATCTCCTTGTCGGGAATATATTCTTATGTAAGATACTTACATTTGTGCATGACTAATTCCAAGATTACCAGTTAATTGGATGAGTTATGGACTGTTGATTTTGAGATGCCAGTTTGTGCAAAAACATTTAAAGTGCAATGCATGACATTTTTATGGCCTGACCTAAAACAACAGGAAGCTTTGATCATCCACTGCTGACTGTGATTGACATTTATTGAGTTACTTCAGTTATTTTGCTCATTTGTATTTACTTTGAAGTTTCTCAGATAGAACCCTTGACTCTGGTTTAGTTTTTAAAAAAAAAATTAGAGTAAATAAAGGGGTTGGACGTGGGTTCAAATCCACCTCGGACTTTATGTGCTCTTCCCGAGTTAGCTCAGGTGCTCTGGTTTCCTCCCACGATCCAAAAAAATGTGTGCTCAAGGGAATTGGCAATTTTAAACTTTCTTTAGTGTGTATGTGTGTGATTGCTCTGGGATGTCCTGGCATCCGCTTTAGGGTGTAACCTGCCTCACACCCTATGCTTCTGGGATACGCTCTGGTCCACCATGACCCTGCACCTGATAAGCATTTGGTGATGATGGAAATATGGAGAGCAGTACATGTGACTCTGTGGATCATTACGAGAGTGTGTGTGGTTTTTATACCATCTTTTCCCGTGTGACGTTTGGGCCGGCGATTTCCCACAACGGCATGTTTACAGCTCTTGACAGCACCTCCACGAAGCATGCTGTCAGTGCCAATGGGCTCATAATCGTTCACCGCGGTATTGTGACTCCAGGATGGATGGCCCCGTCTTTATTGATAAAGAAGACCATAAACTCGTCTCTATTCCGGTCCTGGTGGTTTCCATAATGATCTCAATTTCACTGTTTCTGTTACCGAATAGTGAAAGCGATTCTGAAAAATAACTGTAGATTTACCTGCAGAAATGAGCAACTGTTTAACTGGCCTGCAGAATCTTCCAGCTAATCAGGAAATTAAAGATCACCAAGGATAATATTCATATGCAGCCTAATCAAAGCGGGTCCTGAGGGAGTGACAATTACCACGGGGGCTTGGAGATGTGCTGAGTCTGGCCTTTCGAGACTTCGCCGCAGCGAAAAAGCAATCACCTTCCTACCGTCTCGGTGGAAACTTGCTGAGATGAGGCTCTGTTCGATCTCCAGCCGCGCCCCCGTGCCTCCTGACCCACACAACCCACTCTAAAAATAGTGGGAGAAAAGTAACCGGTGTGGGTTCATCTCAGCCCAACTCAAAGGGTTTCGGAGATGGCACCACGTGTCAACTTATGTGCTTAATTCATGCACAAATAAAATACCACAGTAATTTGTACAGCCAACATGTAAATGGTTCTATGGAAATAGCACAGGGAGTTGACCTGGTACGTAATGGTCAAACACTTGTTTCTAAGGGGCTGAAACAACCCATATTGTGTTTTGAGCAGTACTGACCCACAATTCTGTTCATTTTTAAATCAGTGTTTTCTTAGTGTCTCGGTCTCTCGGCAGCTGCACCCGCAACTCCCCTCTCTCCTTTCCCCGGATATCGGTGTTATCACAGAACAGTGGGTAGCACTGGTGCCTCACTGCTTCTGGGCTGTGGGCTCAGGCATGGGCTCGGATCTGGATTAGCCTATGTAGGGCTTGCATATTATCACCATGTTTGTGTCAGTGTCCTCCAGGTGCTCTGGTTTCCTCCCACAGCCCAAAGATGTATTTTGGGAGAATAGGTGACTTTAAATTGCACTTAGTGTGTGTGTGTGTGAGGGAGAGAGAGAGAGAGAGAGAGAGAGAGAGAGAGAGAGACAGAGAGAGAGGGTTAAATTAGTTAAATTGCTGTATTGTGTGGGTGGGCATATAATTATAAGTATATTAGTGTAGTGTGTAAGTTTTAAGTTGCCTGTGACAAAGGGGCTGTCTAAATATGTATATTATTATTATTATTATTATTATTATTATTATTGTTCTGTTGTTGCTGCTGTTTCTCACATTGACTGCTGGTGATTCTGTGCTTGGATCAACACAACCTTATGCACAAGAACTCAAACCGTGCAGCAGTGCTGTAAACCATATACCTATGATTGTACATTGCACTGTTTTCCACACTAAGAAAATGTCATAACGACAAAATTTATACCCCTTTCTCTTTTGTTCGGATACTTCTAGAAGTGACAATAATCATAATCTGATCAAATTTAATGTCTGTAAACAGAGAGTAAAGTGAGCAAATACTTTCTAACAGCTTTGGGACACAGCACATGTTCAGCTCGCAAAACACCTTGTGTCAACACAACAACGTTAATAAAGGTCTTTTTGCCATTTTTCTTCGGCTCAGTCAGCGCGCGCTCCGGACTGCGCTCGAACCCCTGCCCTGCACGTGCAGCAGCAGCAAACCACACACTTCTTGCGCTCCTCCATCAGTGGACCCCCCACCCCGGGCGGCTCCCGGTGCCAGTCACCCCCTCGAGCTTATTCATTAGGATCACGAGGAGTGTGGATCATGTCCTGCTGTGAATTATGCATCGCACACCCAACATGTTGTGCGCGCTCAACGCTCGGTCCCAAGAGCCACGATAAATATTTCAAGCAATCAAGGGCCGCTGTGTGTCGCGGCGGCGGCGGAGGACTAGTCGCGCGGGGACCTTGCAGCCTGGCTTGCGCACGCGACACGCGAGGCCTCGGTGACGATGATGATCGGAGTTGCATTTCCGCATCTTTATTACGCGCACTTGCATGAGCGCGTATTAGTATTAGAGCGAGCCGAGAGCCGCGCGGGCAGCCCCGCTCCGCGAGCCGACGCTCTCCTGGAGCTCCCCGGCCCGGCCCGGCTTTGGTTCGGTCCGCTCCTCCCCAGCCCCGCGCCGCGGTTGGTACCGCCTATTATCGCAAGGTCAAAAGAGTGTGAGCGCGGCGCGCGCGCCGCTGCGATACTGTCCGGCGATTTGCGGAACGCAGGTCCGCGAGCCGCACCAGAGCCGCCGCGCGCGCGAGTGAAGGAACCGGTAGCATGGCGCGGTCCTCGGCCTGAAAGTGAGTAGCGATGGGTGGGTGGGTGTGTGTGTGTATATATATATATATATATACTGGGATAAGTAAGTGGGATACAGTGGAGTGTGTTTGTGTGTGTTGCGCGGTTTGCGTCATGCGCGAGAGACGCGCGCCGGCTTTTTCACGCCGGTTTTTTTTTTTTTTTTAACATCTTAGATTTTTCTTTCTAAATTGAATTGTCGTTAGTACTGGAATGCAGGTGAGATGTTTACAGATGTGTACGAGTTGATAGGGGCACGGGGTGGGAGGGGGGTGCAGGTTCTGTGGAGTTGTGTTGCGCGGGAGCGCTCCTTCCCTGCGCTGTGTGTCCCGGACACGCGCTCACCGGCATGACAGGACAGGTGCAGCCCATCCCAGAACCGCGTGGGGTGGGGTGCTATACCCGGAGTATGCAGAAATGACACTTTGTATGTCTTCGTGCATTTCGACAATTTAGAGTGGAAAAGGAGCGCAACTTCTTACGTGCGTTTAGAGCTGCGCTGACAGTACAACATGAGTTATTTACCATGACATGTACCTGTTTCGTAGTATCACAAAGTGTGTCTTGAGACTAAATATATAGTTTATACTCGAAGATCTGTTTTAGTAAAGGTCCATCACTCACTGTATTTTATGCCTGTCTGCGTTTTCTGCTCTGGTTAAAATAAAAATCAGCTCATAATGGGTATTAATGCTGCATCATCATCGTCTGCGCTTCAAACTTTTTTCCATGTGTTTTTACTGCCCCCCCCAAGAGGAAGTAATAAGTAATTACATTTGCTGCTTTATCTGACGCTTGTCTCCAAAGTGAATTACAATGATTTGGCTATTTATACAGCTGGGTAATTTCTACTGGAGCAGTGTAGGGTAAGTACCTTGCTCAGGGGTAGTACAGCTGGAGGGGGGTTTGAACCCCACTGCCCTTGGGTCCAAAGGCAGCAGCTCTAAACACTACACTGCCAGCCACCCAAGTTATTTCCATGCTTTCCCCCAATAAAAGTAGTGAAATGAATTTGAGAAATGAAGCTATACCATGTTTTAGTCATAGTTCCTTGTTGCTCTTATAGCTTTTTGATGAAAATGGGTTGCAGAGTTTATGCCGTTCTCTTATTGGGCTGAAATCTGGCTCCATCTTCTCAGCAATTAACCTGATGGATTAAAAGGTTCTTGTTGCACAGATTTTTGTTTTTCCCTGAGAGAGAAATTAATAAAATTCACTGAAAGTTAAGTGTTTACATTTTTACTGTGATTTATACCTTTCAGCTGTAATTAAAGAGTGAAGGTCTTTTTTCCCCCAGGGGGATTATGAATTGCTATGCTTTTGACCTTGTCTTTACTAACTTTCAAATGGTTTTGATGTTTCATGAGCCAGTCATTGAATTTATTCCCAGTACAGACCTAATTCAGTTGAGACTCTGCTTTTAATTATAACCTATACCAATATGTCCTCCTGGCAAATATGTGAGCTACTACACTGTATTACGGGTGGTCCCTGACTTACAATGGGGGTACGCTCCATGAAATCAATCATAAGTCAAAAATATCGTGAGTTGAAAATGCATTTAATACATCTAATACACACCTGTGTGACAGACTGGGAGAGGCACATCACTGCTGCCCAGCATTATGAGAGTATTGCACCGCAGATAGCTTGTCCGGGCAAAAAATAAAAATTCAAAGTATGGTTTCTACTGAATGCCAGGTTACCATCGTAAAGTTGAAAAAATGTAAGTCGAGGAGCATCTGTGTTTAAGATTTGATTTGCAAGACGCTTCACTTCTCATCTGGCCATGGAACTGACAGCATGTTGAATGAATCCACTGGTTTCACCTGATTTGCTGTAGATTTGCTGTAAATTTGGTTTATTCACTGTGCTTTTTTCACATTTACATTAAAAGTGATTCTCAAGTCCTCTGTCAAAACTGGATATGATTGACTGATTTACATTTTTAGGAAGTGCCCTAAGCATTTCTAGGTTTAGTAACATTATATTGTTACTTTTACTTCACTTCGCCCAGTACGAAGTGTGGATTGATTTTTATTTTTCAATGCTTAAATTACTGCATGTTTTCACTGGATTTTACACTCATACTATGCATGAAAAAGATTTGGATGTTGGGTCTTAGTTTCTTCTTTTTTTTATGGTGGCATCAGTAGCATTTAAAAGCACTCTACTTTACACAAATTAAATCCAGCTGTCTGTATCTGGACAGCTGGTAGCGTAATGGTTAGTAACTGCCTTTGGCTCCGAAGGTTGCAGGTTTGATCCCACCTCCGGCTGTAGTACCCTTGAGCAAGGTACTTGCCCTAAATTTGCTTCAGTAAAATTACCCAGCTGTATGAATGGGTAAAAAATTGTAAGTACCTTAATGCTGTAAGTTGCTTTAGAGAAAAGCGTCAGCTAAATGAATGAATGTATCTGCGTAACCCTAAGAACTTGATATTAAATGGTGCTATAGCAAGCAAAATACTGTTGGTCTTCTCTATCAGAATTATTTTTTAAAGCTGTTCAATACTTTGAGATTCCAGTCTTGTATATGTCGCAGAAGATAGGTCCGTAATGGCAAGCACCATTCAGCTTTCTTGGGATTACCAAGGATTTGAAATGCTAAGCCCTAGTAACCACACTGGTTGACCTTACTGTTGGCATCCTTTTTCCGCTATGGTCAAGCTGCGATCCCTTGAAGCCCAGTTCTTTCCGTTCTCCCATTTCCCCTCAGTTATTTGGGTTTCCAATGAGCATATTTAACATGTAGCAAAGGGCAGCAATTGCAGAACTCAACTGAGGCTTATGACCATCAGCCAAAACCCCCCGACCAAATCGTTGCATATTTTACTCAACAAACTGCATTGTAAAATCCATCTATCGGCAGCAATTTTTGGCTTTAACGATCATCCCCTTTGCCAAAGCAAGTGGCAGATACTGCAAGCCAGCAACATATTTTTGCAGCGCACTGCCAGATATCGCATTATGAATGAATTGTTGTTGTCCTGGGGATCATGTCTTAGTGTCCAGCTCTTTGTTGAGATGGGCCTCGGCTTCCGTCCGCTGCCCTCATCTCGCTTCGGTTAGATTGTCTCCTGCAAGCGAAGGGTAGTCACTTCTTCCTGCGCACTTGTTGTGTTGCTTCATCAGTCCCCAGAATAAATGCTGACAGCTTTTTGCATCCGTCTTACATGAACTGCTTATGGATACATGTTTGTATGTTGACAGCGAAATACCTTGCCGAGGGGGCCGTACGCAGCAGAACATTCCGGGCTGTATGAATTGGAAGTGACATGCCAGTGTGCAGTCATGTAAACAAGGCTTGGGGATGTTCTCTGAAAAAATGGCAATGCAAAAAAAGCACAAAAACAAAATATAACAAGTATTTTGTTGTGCTCATGCTCTCCTTGTATGCTGTTAACCATTGATTTCCTGTAGTTTTGTCATGTTCCAGGCTCAGAATAAAACGTATGGTAATGGAATTTTCTCATGTTGAGTTATAGACTAACTTTAATGTTGCAGATGTTGCAAGAATTATATTGAAATAGTGTTAAGGGCACTCACATTAGTAACTTTTTTGCTTTAATGTAAGCAGAAAAGTAAGGATCCAACAGAAGTGTGTTTTGGCTGTTGGGACACTGAGGAAGGCCAGTGGTTGAAACGCATTTGTGTTGTACCATTACTTTCATGCTCACGTTAAATAAAAAAAAATACATGCTGTGAGTGCTGCCTTTATAACTCTCGGAGGCTTCAGCACTGGTTGTAGCAGTTTCTCTTGCAATTTTTTCCATGTGCATATTTAACCTTACATTTTGTTAAATTGTGTTAAAATCTAAAGCCTGAAAATATGAATTTATAGGTATTGTCTGGGGGGGGGGGGGGGTGCGGTGGCGCAGCGGGTTTGACAGGGTCCTGCTCTCTGGTGGGTCTGGGGTTCGAGTCCCGGTTGGGGTGCCTTGTGATGGACTGGCGTCCCGTCCTGAGTGTCCCCTCCCCCTCTAGCCTTGTGCCCTGTGTTGCCGGATTAGGCTCCGGCTTGCCATGACACCGCTTGGGACAACCGGTTTCAGACTGTGTGTGTGTGTGTGGGGGGGGTATTGTCTGTATTAACAGCCTAAACTGAGCCAGGTAGATTTCAAATTCTATAGTTCACTCTAGGATTGAATACTAATTATTTTAATACTAGTAATTTTTTAAACTGTAGGTCTTTAATTTTTGGGGGGGGGGGAAATGTTGAATTCAGACTGTTGGAGGGAGAAAAGAATTTCCATGCATTTAAACTTCAGTGTGAAATTGGAGGGAAAATGTTAATGGGGGGGGTACTTTCAGAATGTGCTGGAATTCACACACACCGTGCCCTTTTTTGCAAAAGTAAGGAATTACTGGAGCAATGTGCCCTAAAACAGCTCCGGCGATATAAAAGTATGCAGTGGTTGCTGTAGGTTTTTCTAATGAATTGAATTTGACCCTCAGGCTGATTAAAACAACCGTTTTTACGCTTATCTGCTTCCGACGTGGAACCCGGCCCGTATTCGCACTAATTCTAAGGGTTTTGTAGGTCTTATCATTCTAGCGGAGGCACTTCTTTGGGTGAGCTTAACTCCATCTCCCATCTAGAGACACTTTTAATTGCACTCCGTTAATTGGAGTGCCGAGCTCTTTAGAGCTTGTCAGTTTGCCGCGCTGTCATTAATTCGCGAGACGAACAGATCGGCTGCGGCGCATGTGCCTCACTTGAGCTGCGGCAGGCTCGGCTTACGGCAGGCTGAGACTAAATCGGAATCGTTTTTTATACACGACTGACAATAATGCAACATTCCTGTAGTCATTTCCCATGATAAAACAACTTTATTCCATAGTGTTTTTAGTTCAGTAGTTATTGTGAACTGTACTATAGTAGTAATAGTACCGTAAAATCCCTATTTAACGCCCCCGGGGGCGTTACGTTTTCCAAAAGGGGACGTTTATTAGAGGTCATATGGTAGTGAAATCGATCGTCATTTCTCGCCCTAAAAAGTTCCTGCAAATGCCACAAGTACATCGGGTACCGTATTACCCCCTAGCATCCTGAATGAAAATGTGCTTGAGAATGTTGCCGGGGGTAGTACTGGCCGGAGTGTGAAACTTCGCGCACTGAATCTGACCTCTCGAATGTGACAGACGTCGGGGAGGGGTCGGATTACGATAGTCCCGGACATTAATAAACCAGTGGATTATCTTTGTTGTTTACAGTGTGTGTAAATGTGTTAATTCGGTTTAACAGTTGTCAGTGTTCAGTGTGTTTGGATTGTTCATGTTACGGACTACGGAAGAGAATGGGATTTAAAATTTGGTACCGGTAAAAATCCCCCCCCCCCCTTCTGATTACTCGAAAAAAATAACGGGTGTTTTCAAAAATGGGTGGGGGCGTTAAATAGGGATTTTACGGTATATGTTGTGTGCGTTGTCCTCTACGTCACAAGGTCCAGGAGACGTGCTATTTCACTCAGGTCTATGTTCTAAACAGTGTGGAAGTGACAAAGTTGGCGTTGACTTTACCAGGTTTTGGCAGGAGCAGAATTTAAAGTAGCGTCAACAAGACCTTCATTCTGCATTTCTGCTAAAATCTGACTCCTCCAAAGCAAAACGGTTTTTAATTCGGAATCACTGGCAGGTCTTTAACACAATTGAATTTGAATTTCAGTGAGTCTGATTTCTGAGTTTGGTGTAGCCAGTTTTCTAGCTGATTTCCAAGGTGTACTGCTGGATAACTTTTTAAATCTGTTTCGTTGACGGTGTGACATGAAGCTAGCTTTCATCCAAGAAGATGCCTGTATTTGAATAAATAATAATAATTTATGAATCACTGCCATGCAATAATTACACTGCCAGTGAGTGTTCTGAATCCTTATTCATACACAGCTGAGTGTACTGGTATGTGAGTGGTGTACCTGTTAACAGTTTTTATTATACTCTATGCTGAATTGTTTATTACCAGTAGGTGCAAAATAATGAACAGATTAAGATGCCGCTGTTCTTGTATCGCACAGGTGAAATTGGGCCGACTCTGAAGGCTCTCGTCTGTTCGGAAGGAGGCGCCTTCTCTGTGATGGAGATAAAAGCGTCGATTTAGTTTAAATCCACACGATGCTTGTAGCATGCAGTTTAATTAAAATATTCAGAGAGCTCAAATGAGAACCATTAACGTCGGAAAGCATGCGGTGCTCCTGAAGGAAGCAGTTCCGCAAAAAGGTAATAATGTCAAAATAATGACATGCAGGAAATGGTGAAGGTTCTCGATACTTGTGTACGTGAATTTTCTCGTTTTCTCATGTGCTGTTTTAATGGGTACGAAGTTAAATATATCCAGAAATGCCTGCAATGCATCTTTGCATACCGTTTTATTAGTTTGTACTTTTTTTATTATGGCGTTTATAGGGTTTTATTACCGCAGGGTGTTGTAAGAGTTTGAGACGCAAGGGATAAAGATGCTGACGGGAGTGCGAAGTTCACGGACTGCCGCTGTCACCCGGCTACTCGAGGACATCATCTAAGGGTTTCTGGATTCAGTCTTTATTTTGGCGTTCTTAGGCTGGGAAAGGTATGTGGAACAAGGGAATCGGAACAAAGTTGGCCTTTCACTTCAGGCCAAGTCCGTTCACACTGTCCAGTAGGAGCTTAAATGGGGAGTTATGGCAACTAGATGTTTCAGTGGTAACTAAGTGTATCGTTCATGGCTATCGGGTGCTGGAGTTGGACTGTGTGTCTGATGTTCCATATGTTGTAATGGTAGTGTGCCATGTTCCACAGTAAGATGTTCATGTATTTGGTTTTTGTGTTTTGTTGTGTGCATACACTGTACTTCCACATAGCACAGAACAGAGGTTAAAACTGGAAAATGGCAAAAAAATGGATACAATGCAGGTTTGGAATGTAAACATTAAAATTCAATAAAAATATTTTATATTTAGAACTCCAAGTGATACACAATTTTTGGCTGACTTAGTAAAAAGTCCAACATCTTATTGACTCATAATGTGATTGGGAGTGGACTGACAGAGTAAAACAAAAGAATTGGCTTTCTTCGAACACAAAATTCATTGCTGCTACTTTTCTCATCTGAAACAAAACGCCCAGATTCCCCGTTATCCTGACTTTCCTCTTATTTGATCATCTAAGCTGGGTTTCATCTCGGACATCTGCGAGTCATTACCACAGTAAATCCTCGCGAGGGTATACCTGCAGTCTGACTAGAAACAGGAAAAATCCAGCCCCTGAGCTGGATGGACCACCCCAACTTCCGTCCAAAGGCCAGACCTTCTTTGCAATGAACCAGAAACCCATAATGAGTCAGAGAACCAGAGTGGTTTAGGTCCTTTGGCAACATGCAATTCACTTATTTAGTTTGATAAAAGCATCCAGTACATTTAAGATGTTGCAGAGCATAAGTACGCTGTAGTAGCGATGTGGTTTAATGCACTGTGGTAAATGTAATATTTAAATGTCCTGAATGCTTTTATCAAACTAAAGTTTCTGTTTGTTTATTTAGCAGATGCTTTTCTCAAAAGCAACTGCCAGTGAACTTTAGTGTTATGAGCCCACACTCCTTATTTACTGCGGTGACTTGCACTGATAGATACGCTACTTATGCTGGGTCACTCATCCATACATCAGTGGAACACTCTCTGTCACTCCCACACTGTGGGTGAACCTGAACAACATGTCTTTGGAGTGTGGGAGGAAACCAGAGCACCCGACAAACCCCTGCAGACACAGGAAGAACATGAAAGCTGAGCGGGGATCAATCCCATGTCCTCTCGCACCACTCGGGCTGTGAAACAGCAGCATTAATTGCTATGTCACCATGCCGCCCTGGAGAATTACTTATATGTATTGCTTAGATATGCTCCTACACATCCCTGTAAATAATTGTACTGTTCATTTATTATTGGACTTTTTTAGCCCACTTCATACTTACACTAGTACTTTAATGTTGTTCTGTTGACTGTCTGAATGAACTTCCTCTGTCAAATTCTTTGTATATGTGGATGTTCTTGGCCAATCACTTCTATTATATCATAGACCCTGGTGATGGAGGTTGATACAAGCTAAAGTCATGGGTTTAAAGGTGTCTGTGGTGTTTCAGCCAATGGAATAGGTTTATCGTCTTCAAACAGAAGGACAAGAAGTGCACTAGAGGTGCGAGGGAGGGAGAGCGCTGTAGAATGCTTATGTTATACAGGAATACCTCTGGAAAAAATGGAGTCAAAGATGACTCATGTGCCCTGCTCCTCAGAGCTATCAATACCAACAGTGAAGTGAGCAATTTTAGAGAGTGGTGTCTTGATTCTTGACTTCTACAGTCACAATTCAGCAGAGAAAACTAAAAGTTAGTGGTTGGTGCTCCAGTGTATTAAGTGGGAGCTGCTGTGAATGAAAACAGTCTCCAACTGATCAATAAATAAGGAAATATAGGGGACCTACTATAGAATCTTGAGGGATGTCGTACCACAAAAAACTTTTTTACATGATTATAAATGATCCAACTTTTGTGTCCAACAGTGCTCAGAGATTTGTGCCTTTTTTTTTAGTTTTTATCCCATTTTTTTCCTCATCATACTTTTTAATCTGTGTAATCTTATGCACCCATTATGGGATTAATGGTGATTGGTAAAATTTCTAATTCCATGTAGCAAGGTATGCCTCATGGTTCTCTACCAGGACCTCTGTATTTTCCTCTGTATTTTATCCTATATTTTGAATGGAGGCTGGGGTTTGGTGCATGCAATATAAACTAACAAGCTTTATTGTTGAACAGGGGGAACTATGGAAACGATTTTACAATGGAAGCAGAAACCCTTTTGTCAGTGTAGACTTGATCATAAGTTCTCCAGCATTTCATTAAATTTACTATGGTATTATGCTGGCCATCATTAACCACCTAATTATGAGTTACTGTTGTGAGACTGTCAGGAATGGTCAGGAAATGGTTTTAGAAACACAAACAATGTTTTTATATATATGGAGACCAAGGCTGACGGCAACACGGATGAGTCACTCCTCTGCAGCGGCACAGCCGATGATTAAAACGATGCAGAAATGGCAACATCACCTCCGTTTCAGTTCACCTTCAAGTAAGACAGGAGCTTGAACATTAAAATATGCTTTCGTTTCCTGATGTGATGCCTCGTGCTAGAGCAGAACTAATTTGTGTCAATAAAATGTAGTTATTTATTAATAGCCTTAATTATGTTTCAAATGGTCCACCTCTGTTGGTGAGGGCAACGTTTTGCAGTTTCAGGCCTAACCTTTCAAACCCAACCAGAGTCTTGGATTTTTCATTTTAACACCAGCGTCTTTCGATGATGTTCTCAGATCTATAAATAATCTCGCGTTTCAGTAGAGAAGTTGAGCTCTCCACCAGCAGAATCCGTCTTCCAAAGAAGGGCGCATAATGACGATGGTACGGCAGATGGGATCTATTCTCGTGACGAGAGGCTCGGGGACGAGGAAAGGGAGCAGTCGTTCTGAGCGAGTGCCTGCAACTGAGGTTTGGGATGTACTAAGACCCCAGTAATTTGTCTTCAAACATTTCCATGAATTGCCTCCAGTTTATGCCCAGTCATCCCAAAAGGAGCTCACAGCCCTTCAGACAGTCATCTGACTTTCAGGATTAGAGGATTACACTGTTTTTCATGGTTGTCTGAACGGCCGATGACGGCGAGGGAGGCGTGTTTGGGACTCTGGTCACATGGCCTTACTGTACTCAATCTCTGGCAACATCCAGTGGCCTTTCAAAACTGTACTCCACCAGATTTCAGGTGGACTCCCAACCCACAATGACTATCAGCGAGCGCACCCCCCCCCCCCCCCCGCAGGCACTAAACACTGCAGAGGGCTTCCATTCAATCTATTAAATAAATGTCTGATTGCTAGCTGAGCTGTCAGACAATTAAACAGGAAAAGCAGTGCTGGGTTAATGAATCTTGGCAGTGAAACTCACTCACTCTCCATGAAGGTTCCTCTACCAGCACCTGAGTGTATTGGGGAGGAAAAGAAAAACTCCCAGGCTATACAGAATAGAAGGCTAACATTTTTATGGGTCCATTAAAATCAGATTTGTTGCCCCTGTGTACCATGTTTCCTCATGAGTCCCTTAAAAGTGTTCCCCCTTTTATTTATTGCTGCCTGTAGGTTGGGTAATGCCGCCACGCAATGTGTTGAGCGGAGCACAAAGTCAGTCCATGTGGCCAAAAATAGAATCCTCTCACAATGCTGGGACTTATTATTTCTGATGGAAGTGGCATGTTTTCATGAGCAGATGGTGGGGGGCATTCCTCAAGTAACCTGGCAGCTGCTTACCTAAGCAACTGTTTTATTTAGCTTTTGTTTTGGGAAGCCTCTTTGATTGGGAAGAGGTGGTCTGGCTGAATCCTCGCTTCCCAAAAAAGATTGAACCAGCTGACAGCAAAGTGGTTAGTTTCTGCCTGTGGAGTCAAAGGTTGTAGGTTGATCCCCATCTCTGGCTGTAATACCCTTAAGCAAAGTACTTACTGTAAATTGCTCCAGTAAAATTTCCAAGCTGTATAAATGGGTAAATAATTGTAACCTTAACATTGCAAGTTGATTTGGAGAAAAGCATCAGCTAAATGAGTAAATGTTCAGTACTTGGCAAAAAAAAAAAAAAACGCTTTAGGCGGCATGGTGGCACAGCGAGTAGCGCTGCTGTTTCACAGTGCCCGGGTGGTGCGAGAGGACGTGGGTTCGATCCCTGCATTTTGAATGTTCCCGTTTCCTCCCACAGTCCAAAGGCATGCTGTTCGGGTTCATCCGTAGTATGCGAGTGACGGAGCATATGTACGGATGAGTGACCCTGTGTAAGTAGCGTATCAAGTAGTGTATCGAGCAGTGTAAGTCACCGCAGTGGATAAGGTGTGTGGTCTGATATGAGTTCATTGGAAGTTGCTTTGGAGAAAAGTGTCTATGTAAATGAAAACTCTGAATAGCAGCAAAGAATATATGTTGCAAATTTTTTCAGAAGTTAGAGAGCAGAACATTAATTCAAACGTCCACTAAATTGAAAGTTGAAATGCTTAAGATTTATTTTGGCTTTTTCAAATGTGTATTTTCCATACTTTTAAAAATATTTGTCTCCCCTATGGACGTAGGCATTCTGCTTGGTAAATTAAAACGAACAATTACGTCCACCCCCCTCTGTTGCCAACTCTCGAGTTTTTAGTTAAGCCGCAGTTAATGTTTGTTGGTTTTCTTTTTGTCAACTTATGCCTTGCTTTCATGTCTGTCTGCATATCTGGCTCCGCAGTATATTTATCACGCACAGCGAATAGGCGTCTTGCTTTCTTCTGCTTGTTTGGTCTCCAGGGCATTGTGAGATGCACGCTGAACTTTGCATTGTGATCACCTAGAGCAGGAATGCTTGATCCTTTCTCAGCTCGTGTGCATGATTCATGTGTTGAGTGCTTCTCCAGCGCCAGCTCCTCAAAAGCCTATTGCCTGAATAAAAGTAATTTTCCCATCAGAGGTTGATGTCCACTGGAAGCGCAGGTCACATGGCTCGGAGGCCCGAATGAAGCCTCTCTGAAACCCATTCCTTATGTAATTTTCGGGGCCAGTTGTGTAACTCTGGAATGACAGTAGGCCTGCTCTTTACTGCAGTAAGTGTAACCTTGAGACGGACCGGCTCCCAGATAGAGTAAACGTATGTATAGGTCTGAGAAAAATGCACTTTCATGGGCGACGTAAAAGTTGTCCTATGGAATGAAAAGGTGCCGGAGTATTGGGGTACGTTTTGGTGCGTGCTGTGCTCATCGTAACTTCTTTGACCCTTTCCTGCTGCCACTGGTTTTATAAATTATAAATATGATGTGCAAATACTGGCCTATTGTTCATGTTCTATACTTTTCATGTATATTTATATTCAGTTAGGTGATTCTTTCCTCCAGTGTAGCTGGTATTGCTAAGCCCTTGGTAGTCATTTACCCATTTATACTGGTGCGTAACTTTACTGGAGTAACTGCGTTCTGGTACTTCCCATCATTACTGTTTTTTATTAATTTGGCTTATTTTGCCAAAGCAACACGACTGCTTATGCGAAACATCCAACAACG
This sequence comes from Scleropages formosus, assembly GCF_900964775.1. NCBI lineage: Eukaryota > Metazoa > Chordata > Actinopteri > Osteoglossiformes > Osteoglossidae > Scleropages > Scleropages formosus. Next base: position 6,836,906 of record NC_041823.1, read on the forward strand.
CTTTAGATGCCCACAAAAGAATCTTAATTTTGTGTTGACTTTTTTTCAGCAGATAAAACCCTGAACCCAAGTGTCTCCCCACTACTTTGGTTTCCTTTCAATGACTTGACCTCATTTAGAGCCTTCCTTTGTGTCTAGTGTGAGATTTGTGTACACAAACAGCACACAGCTGGTAGTGTAGTGGTTACAGCTGCTTTGGATTCGAAGGCTGCAGGTTCGAAACTCTCCTTCGGCTGTACTACCCTTGAGCAAGGTATTTACCCAGATTGCTCCAGTAAAAATTACCTGGCTTTTTAAATGTGTAAAAAAAACTAAAAGGATTAACATTGTAAGTTGCTTTGGAGGAAAAACATTAGCTAAATGAATAAATATAAATGTCAAGATGGGTAGATGTGCCTTGTATCTGCACACTTGAATTGATGTGCACAAGGGTTATAGACTGTGCAAACACTTAAGTAGATACACAGGTGTTTTGCATGCAGACACTGAAAGTTACGCAACGTCATTCGGATCCTTTGAGAAGCGAAAGTTTTGCGGCTCGCTGTCATGTTTCGCTTGGGTTGTACGCATGAAAATAACTGCATGTATGAAATGTTCTGCATATATTGAGTATGTTTTCGGGGGGGGACATCCCTTGTATTATGAAAATACATCTGGTAGTATAGTGGTTAGAGTTGCTGCCTTTGGACCTAAAGGCTGCAGGTTTGAATCTGATTTCCAGCTGTAGTACCCTTGAGCAAGGTACTTAACCTTAATTACTCTGTTACTAATGTTATTCTATCTATATCACCCTTAATAGGTGATATAGGTAGAATAACATTATAGGTCACTTTACAGAAAAGCATCAGCTAAATGAATAAATGTAAATGTGTGTAATGTAATATTGGAGCCTGTGCTGCTGTTGAAAGGGGAGGTAACAACTGGCAAGCAATTTTACTTTAAACCATAGTAGGTCCCAGATGTAAATTTACAGGTATGGAAATGTTTTTTCTTTATTTTTTTTGGCTCTCTGCTCTAAAAAAGCTCAGTGGCAGGTGGTGAGCGACAGCATTTAGGCTCAGTCATTTACTTTTTGTAGTGTCCCTGGAAATTGAAAAGATAGTTTTTCACCACAGAAATGCCACCGTTGGCCGATCTTTTCTACTGGAACTCTTTGTGGCATTTGAGGGGAATTGCTCCCAGGCTTCTGGTGGCCTGTCTCATAGCATAAACCGTGAGCCTGTGGACCAGCTGGGCCTGGAACCCTGCACAAAGCTGAAGTGTTGGAAATGAAAGCCTGAGCCGGTTGCCTGCGGACATGGCCTCGGAGTTCCGTGGTGTGGTGGAGGTGGCGCCGTGTACCAGGGCAGGTCATGTTTACATCCTTCTGCATCCTCTTCTATGAGGAGGCCATAGCGGCACATGATTTTTCACCCCTTTGTGTCCCTGCTGCCATGACAACGGCACTACAATATGTGCCATACGTTGGTGGTGTAAGGGGACACCAGTGTCACATGTTCCAGACATGCCACCTAGCTGTCAAGACTAACAAAGATGTGGTAAGAGTGCCTTTAAGTCACTGGTACCGCCAACCTCTTCTAGCAGCGCACTAAAACAATTACCGTTAATACAGTTATAAGTCCAGGTAATATAGGCTATGAGTACAGGTAATTCAGGTTACGTGTATGAGATGCATAGTGATTTTTTCATATGTAACCTTGCTATAATTAATATAGATGTATTGCCTAAAAATATTTGAAATGTTGCTTGTTTAGACATAAGGCATGTCTTACTGGAGATTGACTATTTTTTATTGCAAGAAATCTATTGAGATGCTGCTTCAGTTTTAAAATGTTAGTGATTCTGTCTGAACCCCTCACTCCAGAGTGTTTTCACATGCCCAGCCCACCCTATGTGTTCCTACTGTCTTTCAATGTTGCACATAGAATCACTTGTTATGAGTTGCTGCATATTTGTGATGTGAAAGTGTGTATAATGAACACATTAACTGGGGTTGTAGTAGGTAAGTATGGTGATCAGTTTTATGTGAAACTTCCCCTTTTCAGTCCTAGTCCTGCAGTAGTATCCTTGAAAAAGGTACATACCCTGAATTAATGAAATAAAATTATGTTGTATAAATGCTTCTAAGTAACTTAGTATAGGAACCTTACAGTGTAAGAAGAGATGAATGAATAACCAAAAATATGTTACTAAAGGACTTCACCTAGGATACTAAGTGCAGCTTCTCAATCAAGACAGATTTGTACCTCTTCAGCCTGTGATTGTGAATCAGATTTTTTGTCATTTGAGGACAAAATTACAGTTTGAGCAAGAGGTGTTTGATAATGGGATAGCTGAACAGTCCTTGTGCAAGATAGCAGTGAGTCAAAGCAGTGACGTTGGTTTGTTTTGTCTCTTTGCAAGTACAAGGTCCCATGCTCAGCTTTTTTGCATGGCCTGAAACCCCTCCGACAGACAAAACAGCAGATTACTGGAATGAGAAGGAAGTGGACCTCAGATGCTTAGTTTGCAAAGAGCAGAGTAAGATCTTTCAGCCCCACAGTTTGTTCCTCCTACATTTTTAAAGGAGGTCAATGGGCTGCATAGGGAAGCTCAGAGTGAAGAGAGCCAAAGGATGCCATTGGGCTTTCGTTTACTGTACGTACCCAGTTTGAAGGAGTGACAGTTGTGTAGCTATACCCAGTTACAATGGAAATAATGAAAGCAATTGGGCTGCATAAGGATACTTAGTTAAGTGGGAGATAAAGGTCACTGAAATGTGTAGGGAATCCCCAGTTTGAAGGAATTGGAGGATGTGGTTGAGGTGGGTAGGCATTCCCAATTTGAAGAGAAACAAAGGAAGTCATTGAGTTGAGTAGCTGTACCAAGATTGAAGGCAAAGGAGGTCATTGAGGTGATTGGGTATATCTGGTTTGAAGGAAGGCATACCCACTTTGAAGATATAACATGAGGTTATTGAGGTACATAAGGTAGTGGTGTCAAATCAAAGTAAACTTGGTGACCATTCTAAAGGAAGGTACGGAATACCTTTGCCCTTTCCACAGGTGTCTGGCTTGTAAACGTGGAGAATGTGCAAATTCCAAACACCCAGAGTTGGATTTGAACTTAAACCCAAACTAGCAGCTCAGGAGATCAGCATTACCCACTGCCTCAAGGTCACTGTATTAAGGTGCATAGTGATTCCCAATTTGATGGGAGCTTAAGGAAGCCATTGGACTGCACAAGGATACCTAGGGTGTGGAGGTAGATAAAGGAGGTCTTTGGTCTATGCTAAGGATACTCAGGTTAATGGCATATAATTGTGGTTGGTGCTGCTGTGTGGAAACATGTAGACCTCACTTTGGAAGGAAAACAGCATGATGAGCTTTTTGTCACTTCCTCTCCTAGGTTAACGCCCACCTTTCCCCCAAAGACTCACCTTCTTTCCTGAGCCCCACTCTTCAACCTGGTGTAAGAGCGCAGAAAGACTTGGCCAAGATGTTCAACACCAAAAGGTATGTGTGTCTTGGTTGTTTTCCTTTGGCCTGCACAAATCTATGGTCCAGTAGTCAAATTTTTCTCCATCTTCTGAGGAATTCCTTAGCTTGATCTAGTTTTAATTGTTGCTCGGGGGGCGGTTAGGTCAGCAGGTTAGAAGTTAGGTTTTCTTTACCCATATGTTTAGTATAGTCTGAAAAATATCACATTTATAGTAAGAAAAACCCTAGGAAAACCTCTAATACTGTTACCTGCTGATCAAGATGGTCCTCCCTAGAGGACTAATAAATCCGGGTCACCAGAAGCATCTTTCAACAAATTCAATGAACTGACATGAGCATTGTGGTTGTTGAGCTTTCTGTCGTTACTTTTAAAGAATAGACCATTTAAGTCTTACAATAGAGGCCTTCGTGCTATAATTGTTATTGTTTGTACAGAAGCCATTAAAAAGCTAGCGACTGTAATGAAGTGGTTCGATTGAAAGGCAGCTGAAGGAGAAATACAGCTTAAACGGCTTAGTTGCCCTTTCCTCTACTCAGTCCTCAAATGCCCCCATAATTTGTGGTTCTAAATTTGCCATCGGCAGACGCCGCATTTTTCAGTGTCTTTTTTGTCTCTCGGACAGCTGCAAATTTATTTCTTGGTGACTTTTTTTTTCTCCCCAGATGGCAAATAACTGTAATTAATAATGACTGCTTTTGTTGTTAATTTTCCACTCTCCGGTGCAAAGAGTCAGTGAAGCACACTTACTGAGCAGTGGATCAAAGCCCCAGCATGGTGGCCAAGTCTACTGGAATGCAGCACTAATAGAAATAAACAAACACAAGCACATATGTGCCTGCAAACAAAATCTGTATTTAAAGTTTGTCCAAAGGCATTTAATTTGCATTTGTGGTTGAATGCTGCAAACAGCATCCTAAATTAACACACAAATCATAACTATACGCAGCAGTTGCGCATCGCTTTAAAATGGATCCGATTATTGACTTCTCGTTAACTTTTGCGAAAACAATGAGGGCTGTTCAGAAATATCAGTAGCGAAATGGTGTGACTTGTCTTGATCACTTGTCTTATCCTTACTACCATAATGTGTCAATTTGAAGAGTTTAAAAAAAAAAAAAAAAGTTTCAGCAAGAAACTTTGAAATGTCATTGCAGAATAAGAGCACAATAATTTGAGTAAATGTTTATAGAATATTTGGTAATTAGCTGTCAAAAGCTGATAGGCAGTGATTCCACTTCAGACAGTTGAAAACATTAAATTGGATGTTTTAAGGATGATAGTGTTGTTTTATTGTTCTGGCAGATAACTGTTATATAGTAAATAAACTGGATAAAGACCTATTTAAATATATCCCAAGTCTCCTGTTGGACTTGACTGCTATTCTGAGATGGATTTATTAAAAATAAGCATTTGTTATACAAAACTGTAGCATATAAGAAGTTATATGCTTGCATTTAAAATCCTACTTTTTTGAGTATTGCAGCGTCAGAGAATAGAGCAGTAATAACAGGTGGAACCCTGACAGTGTGTGGAATGGAAATTACACTGAGCTTTTCAGTGATATAGCAAGGACAAGTTCTTGCTTTTATCCACAACAGCTGTGTAGGGGGCATTTAATTGCTACTAAAGGATTTAATTAAATTCATTAAGTGTGTTTGCAAATTACTCCATGAATGAAATTAACATTTTTAGCCCGAATGGACTCCTGTTGTTAAAATTAAACTATTGGAGCACTACATCTGTTATGTCTAGGAAAATTGTTTGGAAGATCAGTTCACTCTGTTGTAATAGAAGTACCATTTCAAAAATCCCTGTCATTAAACATAGTAAGTTGAGAAGTGTCCTTGATTCATGATCAAATACTTTCAGTATAACTAATGAGTTGTTGCTTATATTTCACCCAATCGTTTATCATCGGAAGTGTTAAATGGTTGTGGTTAATGGCCAGCAGGTGGCACAGTGGCTGAGGCTCTCACCTTGTAACCTGAAGGTCCCTGGTGCAAATACCCCTCCTGCTGTCATACTCTTCATCAATCAGTACATTGTGAATTGATACAGAAAGAACAACCTTCTGTATAAATGGGCAAATTGTTCTAATGCTTTATCTTGCCTTGGAAGAAGATGGCAGGTAAAGATTAATAATAATATTAATAATAATGGTAAAATGAGTTCTTTCCCTAGTGACTTATCAGACATTCTACACAGTGATGCTTTATATTTTTAAACTTTTTTTTATCCTGCACTTAATTTTGACACCCTTTTCTCTTAGTTCTATGAAGATTCTTCCTTCTTTGAATGCTCTGCTCCGTTTCCATTCCTTCGATACCTCTTCTCCTCTCATTGTACTCACTGAATGATACCCAAGGCTGTAACCCTCATAAATACAAATGTGCTGCTTAGTTTACCTGTTGCTGTTTGCAAGGACTGACAGAACTCCCAACACAGTGTGGCTTAAATCTCATTTCCCCCCATCAATCTTCATCATAAAAAGCCATAAAAATGAAAAGGCATTTGCAGGGAACCATAGAAAAATGTAAGAACATCCTATTATTGATACGCAAGGGGTAAACGAGTAGAACTGACATGAGGAAAACATCTGCGCACTGTTTAGAGGCTCCCATTGAAATAAGGTTTACTTCATGCTGGAGATCTACTTGAGCATCTGAAACACTTGGTTTGTATTTTCCCCCCTTTTTCAAGTAGAATCAAACTTGAAGAAATTGCTACTTGTTCCAGCAGTGGATGCGATGTTGGTATTTCGAGCGTTTAAAAGGGGGTTACTAAATTTACACTGACGCACCCCTTCCTGTGGAATAAGAGTGGTTTCTGTAAGGATAATTGCGTAAATTTTCCTCCCAGAGCAAATGCCTTGTGGTGGAATTGAGTTAATGATGATTTATTAAACATTCTGATCCGAACTTCCTGTGATTATGACCAAATATGCACTTTTTAAAAATTTTTTTATATTCAGATTTTCATATTTAAAAATTTAATTTTTAAAGTTTAGCAGCAAATGCCTGAAGCACTCTTCTTGTTGGGAGTGACAATCTAGAGGTGGAACAGCCTAGGTATGAGGACGACGCGAAGGCGACCGATTTGCAGTCGAACTATTAATATTCTGGCTCTCAGGCTAACGTAATCCTGGCTGGATTTGACAAAGCCCCGCGTGCACGTGGCAGTTGCCGGCTCGGACATTACGAACGACTTGCCTGATGGGAAACAAAGGCATCTCCCTGTCCGTTGGGCCGCAGGTGGAGCCGGAATGGCTGCTGGAATCCATCTGTCTGCTGGAGTTCAGCTGCATCTGTTCATTTTAATATTGGTTTACGGCGAACCCTCCCGAAGCCATCAAATCCAGCCTCCGCACAAACAAGACTTTAATTAAAAGTCTTTCATTAAACTTTAATCAGTTTAGCGGCTGACATATTACTTTACCTTCAATTATATGGGAAGGAGGTCTTGGGTAGAGGAAGGCTTAATAAGAAATAACACGGTAAGGCAGCGAGTTAATTTACTTCGCATCTCCTCTAGTACTGCAGCCTGTTTGGTTCGTACACATGGCTAGATGGGCCTGCATCTTCACTTAATTGTTTCCACGCTCGTTAAAAGGTAACTCGAACTCTAAATTTAATCTTTCATTTCTTATGTGGCGTATTACAGTTGCACTAAGTAATTAAAACTTTGTCCTCGCGCGACCATAAATCTTGCTCGGCAGAAGGGCACGGCGCTCCCTCTCTGAGGTTCGGGTAATGTGTTTCTGCCTTTCTCTGAGGGTAAGATAACCTCTAATGAGGCCTGCCGGTGTTTACGTCCTGAAACTGGATACGGGGCACTCCTCCTTGAGGACGAGCCGCTCATTATTTTTCATCCCCAAAACATTCCAGACCTGTCCCGCGCCAGGAGCAGGAGGGCACTCGGCTTTGCGGCTCCCCGAATGCGCCCCGAGCTCTCTATCTGCAGGGTTTCCCTCGTAATTAACTGAACCCCTCCCAAATTCCCTCGTTTAACTGCCTTATTTGTTTAAAAAGAGGTTATTGGGAGGTCCTCCACGGCTCACGGTAGGGAATATCAGAATGCCAGCATCCTGAACTCTCCGTACCACCCGTAACCGCCCAATACATACGAGTGTCCTGACCTCGGATCGTTACCTTTCCACACTGCCCCCAAGGTAGTATATTTTATTCAATCTGCCTCTCAGGTTGTTTTATTTACCGAGCATTTTGTTTGTGGTTCTGTTCAAGTTACTTTTTCTATGACTAGCAAGGAAAAAGGGGGACAGCTGGTAGTGTAGTGGTTACAGCTACTGCCTTTGGACCCAAAGGTCGCAGGTTCAATCACCACCTCTGGCTGTAGTACCCTTGAGCAAGGTACTTCCCCTAAATTGCTCCAGTAAAATTACCCTGCTGTATGAATGGGTAAATAATTGCAACCTTAAGTGTAAGTTGCTTTGGAGGAAGTGTCAGCTAAATGAATAAATGTAGTGTTGTGATGGTGCAGAAGAGGAAAAAAAAATTAGACAAATAATGGCACATCAAATATAATACTGTACTCTATTATTCCATGTTTAATTTTACCATGATCAGTGAAAAAAACAATGCCCTGCTGTACTGTGCAGCATGCATGCATGTTAATTATACATCTTATGGTTTATGACTTAATGATGAAGTTGTTGGGATGGAGCCCCCTCAAGCCAAGAACTACCTGTACTACAGCAGAAGGTTGGAATTGAACCTGGATCCTTTGGGTCAAAAATGCAGCCCTAATCATTATGGCATCTGCTGCTGCAGTGGGTGCAGTTCATCCCCCCACCTCCATCAGTGTGGCGTTTCTCAATCTGGTCAACTGTTGGGCAGTTTTCTACAATCTGCAGCAAAACTTGTTTCTTAATTTGTCATTTTGTGTAAATGCATATATGAGCGTGAGGCTCCTGTGATTATCTGGTGTGAGCGTCTCCTGTTCTTTGCCCTGTACTTCTCTCGACTGTCTGCTTCAACTTGACCCTAACTGGGCCGGCAGTAATTGAAAACGAATCCAGTTTATTACTCGTCTAAGTTCCATAACTTCATCAGAATTAAAGTGGTTACTTAAAGTAAACAGGGAAGCGGCATCAGGTGACAAGTGTGTTTCTGCCCGTCGCAAAGTCCTGGTAATATGGAATCTAGCTGTCAAGCTTGGAGATATAATTGCTTTCAGCTGGGGCTCTAATGAAATTACCGCAGCATGGGTCTGGCTCGTGTACTTCACGCCTGATGACTCAGAACTTTATGCTGTTCAAATCTGTCTGGTGGTTAATACACGCATGCTGATTATCTGGGTGGTGGAAAGGATATCAAGACTGCAACATACAGAGCTGGGAAGAGTTGTCAGGCGGAAGTGCAATCCAAGGACGTGACAAATTTAAGGCAGCCTGCCTCGATGATTCATAAAAACCCAGTATAGATCCGGAGGTACAGCAATAACCTCATCGAAATCACCCTGCATGTATATACGGTGGTGCTTGAAAGTATGTGAACCTCTTGTGTTCCTTGGTTTTGCCACAAAAATCGTAATTTAATGAAAAGCAGTGTTTTTCATCTGATATAGGTGTGTGATGACCAGTTCCATATGTTGCTTTAGGGGATGTCATATATGTAATAGAAAAACAGGCGTAATGCAGGTTAAAAATGATTGAACCCCAAGCAGGGAAATGAATCAGGTGTGAAAATCGTAATTTATCCACTTTATAAGGTTAACGTTTAAATTTTTATATACAAGAATGACCATCCCTGTAGGAGTCTCTCACTTTCAAACAGCACTGTATGCAATTCATTGAGCTGATTTGTACAATGACATCTTGAATTACAAATGCAACTGGGACCAGAAGTCGGATGTCCTGTGAAAGATTTGGCTATATTTCTAATAAATAAAAATAGGCCATAAGGGTTCACTTTATTGACATTGAGCTCCACTGAAATTGTAACTAATTTATAGTGGCAAAATCTAATCTTCACGAACTCGTATTCCGTGCCAGTTATCCCGTAAACGTGTCTTGCTCCTCATTTTGTTCATCACCAGCATGAGTGGTGAATGCTGTGGAAGCCAGATGAATTACCATGGTCCCACACTACTATTGTGAGTTTTACTGACACCTGTTGGTTGGCTGAAGAAATGTAAGTTGCTTTTGATTAAAGACAAATTCTAGAGACTGAGTGAAGAAAATCCAGTTAAAAATGTAATATGCTGGAAACTAACATTTTTGCTTATTTTTATTTTAGTGTCTTTAGTCCTGCTTGTGTAAATTTGTAAAAGTGGTTCAAATGACTCATTCTTTTTGCCACAGCTAATTATAAGGCTGAGAACAGACTAAGGGGGGAGCTAATATGAAGGATATGAGACCTTAAAATGGCAGCATGACAAGTGCTGCCATTTCTTTTTATTCATTCACATTATGTGCTTTGAAACCCTTTTAAAAGGTCGCTTTTGCATGAGGAGTTGAGAGTGGTGCCCTTTTCATGCAAAACTGTGGGCCAAGATCTGCAGCATCAATCAAAGTGAGGCTGTAATGGGTGCCCGGTAGAAAAGAGGGTGTAATTATGGTACGGGCAGACTGTGCCTGAAGGAGTCCGGTGTTTAAATAAAATTTGTTGTTCGAGTATGTTGCAAGGCTTTCTGCCAGACATGGTTCAGATGTGACGCTGATCCTTCCCCGAATGTGTCCTTCGTACTGTGGAATCGGTATGCAGATGGGCACCAGTCCGAAACCGCAGTGCGGTGAACTGACGCTAGTAGCCTTGGATGTGGTGAGTAACGTACGACCGGGTAAAGGTGGCAGGTCTCGCTTTCGTTTAAAAGGAAGCTGCGGCCTGCGTTTTAAGTATGCAATCTGTGTACATTTCCCCTTCCTCTCGAACACTCCTATTGACCTTGGAGTCCCGGCCCACGAGGGAGCCGTTTTTTCCCGGTGAACCGGGGTGACGCCGGGCTGTAAACAAGCGCCGACTTGTTGACATCTGCAGCTTGTGTGGGTTTCGCTGATTTTTGCTTCATTTGTTGCTGCGAGGATGCGACTGCAGTGCGGATGAATTCTTGACATGTTGATGGGAAAGGATCAGCTTGAGGCCCGTTGAAAAGGATGAGTCATGCAGAGAAACCGTCTACAATGATGCCAGTAGCCTCCTCTGTTGGTACCCTGACCGTAATTGATCTCCTGGAAATACACCAGGAAATGAGATATGTAACCTTTATTTTTAGTCTTTCGCTATTAAGGTTCACATCTTAACTCTATAGTCTCCCCACACTTAATAAAGGTAGTGTATTTGTGGGAAAACATTAAAGGGAAAGTCTCATAACTCAATTACCAATAGTTTCAAATGTCCCAAAAAAATTGTTTCCACTTCAAAATTCAGACTGATCTCCCCCCCCCTTATGGTACGATATTTCCATCTTCCGTTAAATTGGTTGTAGTAACTTCAGTGGTTAACTGTAAAGACAGAAGAAATCAAGGAAAACTGTGCAAATGAAGTTGCATACACCAAACAAGCAGACCTGGTGCCTTACAGCTCCTGGGTTATGTGATCTGATGCAGGTTTGATTCCTGCTCAATCTGTTTGTATGGGTTTGCTACTGCAATCCAAAGATGTTTCAGGTGAGTTGATGACTCTAAGTAACCGTGTGTGTTTGTATATACACTACTCTGTTGTATAAATGTGACTGATTATAGGGTTTAGTGTAGTGTATCTAGCATGGTAACTCACCTTGCGTAAAGGTTTGTTAGTACTAGTTAATAATCAGTAAGTCACTTTGGAGAAAAGAATGAATAAAGGCGTGTCAAATCCAGATTCAGTCCTCATAAATGTAAAAATGTCTCGTAAGTCAGTCAGGCTATTAACTCTTAGTGTGTTGGGTGGGACGTGTAGGGAGGGCCAGAGTTGCTCGTGGGGTTCAAGTGGCTGATGTGTTGAAGAGACGGCACAGTTGGGGCATCACCCAAGAACCATAAAACTCCAGGAATGAGATGGAATTGGAGGTTGGAGATGTTCTGGGATGAGAGGTTGAGAAGAGGGCATGTTTGCCAAGAGCAATGGTGCTATGTCTAAATGCAATAAGAGCGATAGTTGACCTCAGCTCAAGAGCAAGGGTTACAGTTGAGAGCAATAAGCTCAACATGAATGATCAGACATGATTGTACTCCCTGAGCTACATTACCCTCCTGTTAAGTGGTATCTCACCCTGTTAGCTTGAGGAGGTATGCAGCTGGTTGGCAGCTAAGTCGTTTCAGCTGAGTATGATGCAACATCCCGTTTCTTTCTTGTATGACTGTTGGCAACAAAGTACTTGCTGTTCTGCAAGTAAGAGTATCTTAGCCATACTTGTTTTATATTAAGTTTTTCTGACTGTAAACACACACCCCTGTCCCAGCTCTTCATAAATATCCTTGATACATTTATAGGAATGACTGTGATTGAGTTTCTGTTCTTGGCTCTCCAAAGTCCTGCTTTTACCGTCAAGGAAGGGAGGCGCGATACACGGGTCGCCAGCTCCTCGGCACACCTGCCGGGGGATGTTACCATCCATAGTGCAACCAGGCGTGAAACAGAAGCCGAAGCATGCTTGTTTGTTCCCTTTGTGTTCGCCGCCCCTAGTGCTGCTTACCCCAGAGAGGATTCGCCCATCAGAACCTCTCATGTGATGTGCTGCGAATTAATCTTAGCTTTGGGTGGCATTTTGACATATTAACACAAGGACTTATCAAGGAGAAGTATTTCTTTTCTTTTTCTTCCTCCTTCCTGAGTGACCTTTTGCTAAATATGTCTACCCTTTGTTCTGAAAAGGCCTTCAGCATTTAGAGATTCCACTAACCTTATTGAGCCACTCGCGTTGACTTTCAAGGGACCGTATCGACTGTCCTCCGTCAAAAAATGGTCCGCGTAGAATTCTGTCCATCAGCTGACACCTATTCGCGCTCCCAAACCCTCTGGCTGATTCTGCAGCATTTTCATTTCTGGGAGGGCCACTTCGCCTCCTGGCAAAGGTTTTCTTGGAAGACTGCCCTGAATGACATTGAGTTATGACGCATGGTGAACCAGGGGCTTCAGATGTTAGAATTTGTTAGACTTAAGGGGGACAAACTGACATTTGTGCTGTGTCATCGACTTCCTCTTAGTTTCCCCTGACATTGCCAAATCCTGCCACCGGAATGCCATTCCCATATTTCAGAGGAAACAAAACAACAAAATGACATTTCCAAGTATGGTGTGCAGTTACCAGACACAATATTTGAGAGATAAAACATTTTATTTGATGTTCCTCTGTTGAGTAACTTGTCATAACAAAATAAAACTCTTATAGGCAGTTTGGCACTTGTGGACCAACAATAACACAAAATAGACTAACAATTGGGACTTTGAACATTGTCACAATAGTAGTACAGTACGGTTTTTCAGTGGTAGACAAACCTATAACTAGATGTTTGCTTCATTTGTTTGCCCGCTGAGTCAAATGAAGTAAATTTGTGGTGCATATGTGAGGTTGTAATAGAGGTGGGTGGTCAAAAGTAACTTCAAGTTAAAGTACTGAAAAGAGTAAACGTTTTCACTCAACACGGATGTTCGTAACTCCCTGAGTAGGGAGACAGAACTGTAAGGGAGTAAATGTACATTTGATGTACTCAAGAGTGAATTTACTATCCTCTTCTGGGTTGCAGTTTCCAAAGTAGGCCTTTACCCCACACAGCACCATGTGGATGAGGTTGTTACTATAGTTCAAGTTTCAAAAGGTGTTTAACATAAATGAATGTGTATGGATGTATGCTTTGTGAGTTGCTAAGCAACAGAATAATATTCAGGGCAGATGGTGTTATGCTTATACACAGCTGGCAGTTGGGACTTGTATAGACTTTTTTTCTTGGGTTATTACACCAGCAAAGTATTAATTGACCGTTCAATATGTACAATTACACTTTTGAACTGAGATTTGTTACTCTGTTGAACTAATTTGAGGGCTTATTACATATAAATATTTGCTGTTCTCCAAAAATGAATTAAAAATGGTCAGCCTTGTACTTTATTTTATATGCCCTTATTAGAATGAACACTTTTTGCACCTATGTATATAATTTTAGATCTTTGAATGTTTCCAGTGAAGGTAGAACTCAACAAAATGCTGGTGAAAGAATTCAGCCTTGAGAGTCATATCGAATAAAGGGATGCTTTCACTTTCTTTTAGCTCAGCAGAGGTGCCATCCTTGAACCAGAATGGTTGCAGTCTGGTATTCTAAGTGAAACATACCACATCTTAACACCACACGTAACTGTCCTTTAAAGAGGGGACAAGTTGAAAGATTTAAAGGTACCATTAAAAGGAATGTGAAGGAGACGCCACAGTTGCAGGGAGGCGTTCCCAAAGCAGGAACAGTACACAAGTTTACGCGAGATGACCTGCTAATGAATAAGAGTACAGGCTTTACCACAGTGCCTATTAATAGAAATGCAGAGATGAGATTTATATGCCCATGCAGAGGAGGTATTATGGAGGGGTTGGTAACGGTAGCCTGGAACTTGGATAAAACATATAATATAAATCTGTGCCTTTCTCACATTAAGTGCACAGCATGCTAAATATATTTCTGGGAACAAAATGTTTTGAAAAATTTGAACCTTGAATTTAATAGGCTTATTTTATATGGCTTGTTTCTAGTGTTCTGATGGTATCTGCTGAGCATACGGGTTTCAATATGAGAAAGGCAATGAGTGAATAAGACATGGTCCCAAGAAGAGTAATTTTCACTTTCCCCATTGTGATTCTGTGAGCTGCTGAAGGGAAGTAAAAAAAAAAAAAAAAAAAAAAAAAAAAAACTACTGTATTCCAACCAGGCAGTGTCAGGAAAGCCCGGATAATTTTTGTGATCAAGTATTCCATTAAACCTGCTGTTTTTTGCTGATTTTGTTGAATTTTTTGCAAGGATCAATTATGTTTGCGGTGCATATTTGGGAACCGAAGTCATGAGATGAACCCCCCCCTTTTTTTTTTTTTTTTTTTTTTTTTTTTTTTTTTTGGAGCTTACTTGTGCAATGCATTGAACTGCAGCCATTCTCACCACCCCATGGGGCAGCCTGGCTCCAGCTCTGTGTGGATCTCCTCTGCAGCTATTAAGGCTTTGCAAAACCTCTCACGCATTTCCCAGGATGCCTTAATGCACTGCCTGTCACTGCTGTCGACAAATGTGGCCAGCAGATTCCTGGGCACAAACCGCACGTCCTGAAGACAAGCAGATTTGCCTATGATGCATTTGATGGCAACGGATCCAGAACACGAGCCGATCTCCTATGGTACGTTTGCTAGCAGAGCCAGGTTCTGTAAAATAAAGTACAGATCTTTTCACTTTCTTTCATACTTACAGCTCCGTTGTTTAATTTTTTAATCCATAATGAAAATTTGTAGAGGTGTCCCTTTTGTGGAAAGTATTTGATGGTATGAGTAGTTTTTGTTACCATGGCAACTGCTTGATTGACAGGCTAAGGCTGATGGACAGCAGGGCTAGATGTGACTGTCACACCCCTATTTACCTGTAGCTGTTGCAGCTTTATGGTTCACATAGGTGGTATGCATGAGATTACTTTTTAAAAAAAAAAAAAAAAAGCCAAACCCTTTTAGCCCAAATATGAATATGGTGTGGATGCTCTCAAATCCCTTTTCTGAATGGAGGTTTAGTTACGTTATAGCAGCCTGTAGTTTTCTCTCCAAATATGATGCAATAATGTGGTAACTGCAAAAGTCAACATTTTCCTGAACTCGATCACATGGTTTCTTTGGTGACCGTTTCCATTTATTCCTCCAGGAGAAGAAAGTGAGCTCTTGGGCATCAGACTGACCTGCGCAAAATATTGAGTGTCACCTGTATCTTTACCACGTCCCGCACGTGCGGTGAAAGGGGAGGCCACCCGTGTGCCCTACGGCTAATGCAATTTTTATGCGGCGGTATTTAGGACTCTGTTTTTGCAGGGATTACTTTTCAGTCTCGGTTTCTGACTTCAAAGAGCGGCAGGCAAGTGGCTTGGGCTCTTTCCGAAATAGCTGGGTCCGTCTCGGATATTTGACGTTTCTTTTTGTCTCCCCCCCACCCCCGCTTGGTATCGGCAGCTGCCTCCTCTGTTTGTGTTGCTGTTTTCTGCTGCCTCTTTTCCTATGAAGAAATTCCTAAGAAATGTTCATTTTGAAATTCAATTTTCTGCAGTCCCCAGGTGCTCTGGTTTCCGCCTGTAGTCCAAAGACATGCTTCAGGTGATTTGAAACTCCCTTTAATGTGTGTGAACGATTGAGTGATTGTCCTTTGGACTGTCTTCCGGTCCGGGGCATGCCTCGTCTCGCACCCCATCCTCCCAGGATAGACTCTGGATCGCCGCAACCCTCTGTTGGACAAGCGGTTGTTGATAATGGGGAGGAGAAAAAGTAATTGTCTACATAACTCATCCAGAACAGTTTTTCCCAGACATCAGCATTTTATCCAGGTTGGCCCGACGCGTTGACAGTTTGTTTTGGTTTTTGTCAAGCCAGGATGTAATGTTAATGCGGCCTTTCTATGCTCCGGCTGGTATTTTGGCTGCCGAGACCGAATAAATGGGCTTGCGGAGTTTAATGGAGCGCGGGGCCCTTGAATAGCTCTGCAGTGTCAGTGCTCCTCCATTCAGCCACAGAATAAGATTGCTATCTGCGTTACAACGCCGACCTTCACCGTAATTAAACATGCGGGCCCTCTGAGGTTGCCGTCGGGTTTGCCGCCGCTTTAATGGCCACCGTGCCATTACGTCGGTTGCTTTAAATTTGTCCCATACGTAATGTCCGCTTTTTGTCTCGGCCTTTCTGGTTGTAATACAAGTCACTGCGGTACGCAGGGGTCACGCGGAAATGAAGAGGTAATTCCTACGTTGTGAAGGCCGGGGACGTTTGTAACCCGGGTGCGATTTTTCATTAGTGGAACGAATAGACGACATAAGGGAGGGTGGTTTGGGGGACGTCTCCTCGGTGTTCAAACAAGCTCTACCAGTAAAATTTATGGGTCTTTCCAATATCGGGCAAGTTGCTTCACTGCGAGAAAGGAGCATAACCATTATGTTGGATTACAGGTGGTCCCCGATTTACGATGGTTCAGCTTGCGTTTTTTTTTTTAAACTTTATGATGGTGAGCTGGTGATAGACATTCAGTAGAATCCATACTTCAAATTTTGAATTTTTCTTTTTTATTTTTTATTTTTTTTTACCCCGAGCAAGCAGTATGCGGAGCGACACTCTCCCGCAATGCTAGGCAACGGCAGTGAACCACATCTCCCAGTCCCTCATGCAGAGGTGTGTATTGAATGCATTTTCGACTTATGGGTTTCATGGAACGTAACACCATCGTAAATCGAGGATCACCTGTATAATGTCCTGCCCTTGATTTACTAGATTATTCCGTGCACTAAAAAGTGTGTGTGCGCGCGCGCATATACCCACGCATTTTTTCTTTAACCCGACCTGCTGTGGTGCCGTGCCCTGATCAGTTTGCGCCAGGAGCTAAAGCTGTAAAATGTGAGCCCGATCTGCCCACCACTGACTCGGAGGAGTCTAATGTTTGTTTCCGTTAATCTCACAGAACGGTGTCGGCTCCGAGGGGCCCGGAAGGTTAAATGGCATTTCATACGGAAATGAAGGGAACTTGTTTCCGATACGCGAATCGGAGGGCTGCCTGGCTCATTCGGAATGTAGCTTCGTGGAACGCGCATCCCTCTGGCCTCTTTTGCAGTTTACCGCGTTTAATGCGAGGACGGCACCGTGTTGCGGTAATGCTGTTAGGTTTTCCCCATTTTTTGTCATCGCTACCATTTGCCACTGAATTTGTGTTCATATTTCAGTCTAACTTTACAGGCAGAAATTTTGGTTTCCGGTTTCGACCAGAGCTTTTCTGAATGTCGAAATGTCTGATAAGCCTGGTAATTGGTTATGTGAGCGATACAAGCTGGGGGGGGGGTACAATTTTCAAAGATGTTCTGGTTCTGAGCTGTGCGGAGTCACTCCGCTGGCGCTTTCATCCTCTGGATCAAATCAGTCCCCTATCTTATGTAACCGCGGATTAGAAAACCGCATTACAGCGAAGGTCTTCAAACGGCGGGCCGTTGCCATTGGTACGGTGGTTAATGTGCGGCTATCTGTTATTGCTTTCCCTCCGCTACCCGTCCGCTAAATACCGTGACATTTTGTGGCCATCAAAGAGACAAAAGACGCGATTGAATTAAACGGTTTGATTTGTTTTTGAGAATAAATCGGGCCGAGCCCATCTCCGCTTGCCGTAAGTCATTTAAATCCCGATCTTTGCGCATTTATCGCGTTGAACGGTTTTGACGTCATAACTCCGCTTGAAATATAGAGGGAGACGTAACGGGCCATGCGGAAGCGAATTGAACAGAACCGCCATGTCTGGGCTCAGGTGTCCTTCCGTATTTTTTCCCCCACACCTGGAGGTGGACTTGTGCGGTTAACCGAAGGTCATTTACTTGGAAAAAAACGCACATATGCAGCCCTCCGTACCTGCCCGAGAGCGGGAATAGGAGGGACAGCAGTTTCACTGCTAAGTGACAAGAATGATGGGAAAACTAGGGCTAAAGGGGGTGTAATTTCTGCATTGAATGGTAAGTATCTCAGCCATATTCTAGTACACTTTCTCCCTGCCTCCATAACCCCCCGCCTGTCAATACATATTCATACGGGTGTCTAATACAACACTGGTGGACAGCCGTGACTAATTACATACAACTGTTCTCCTGCACTGTAAATTTCACGGCTCAGACTAGGTAGATGGAAGGGCTTGGGGTGCTCGGCAACTGTTTTGCGGTCGCCGTGTGGTTTTTGCAAGAGGAATGAACCACGTGATCAAGCAAGCCATGGGCAGAGGCTAAAACTAAGCCGATGGAGCTAGGGCTGGGAGGGAGGCGTGCTGGCGGAACAACATTTGGAGGGCATCCAAATGGTCTTCAAAGTTACTCTTTCTGGCACTTTGAGAATGTGGTGAGCAAGATGGCAGGATTGAAATATTTTTGTCACTAAATTGTCATCATCAATAAATAGACTTCTCAACTAACAACCCCACTTGGGCCTGGAAATCTGTTCTTAATTTAGTCTTAATTCCCAATTTACTATTGCCACTGAGTCAATCAGTTTGAAGTAATGGAAGTCCCTTAACTGATTCACTGATCCAATTCTTCGAAAGTATTGGATATAAACGTATAAGTTAATTTAATATTAGCTTTGCACTAAATGAACTCTTGCACAATGGAAAATAAAAATTAAAAAAAAGGCAATTAACTCATCCAGTTGAACATTCCTTAGTTGTTAGTGTTGATCAATAACAAGATTCATTAAAGTACTCATGCCTACTCTGGTTGCACTATATTGACACCTGTCATCCAGGCATGTAAATGCATGTCACGTTTGAAGTCTTATTGAAAATATCGCCATAAAAATGTTTGACCTAGTAAAATTATACATAAACCATTTTGACGAGTCTTGTGTTTTTACGCTGCCTTGAGTTCCTTTTTTTTTTTTTTTTTTTTTTTTTTTTTTTTTGTGGCATGGTATACTTGTCAAAGAAACAGCTGGTAGCATAGTGGTTACAGCTGCTGCCTTTGGATCCAAAAGGATGCAGGTTTGAATGCCACCTCCAGCTGTAGTACCCTTGAGCAAGATGCTTACCATAAAAATGCTCTAATTACACAGCTGTATAAATGGGTATCTGTTTGTAGTTTAACATTCTAAGTTGCTTTGGAGGAAAGTGTCATACATGTAAATAGAAATATGGATGCCCTATTGCATGCTATGTACAATGTACAAATAGTGACCTTGAGAAAGAAGCTGCCCCCATGTCCTACCCTTTCACGCTGAGGTAGGAACCATACCAAAGGAAAAGATGCTTCCTCTGCTAAAGCAAGCATTCTGCTCACTGGTGGTGATGAGGATACCTGGGCTGTTCATCATAACCACCTCCCAGGGGCCTCGTAGCAAAGGTGACATTTGCTTCTTTTCACCTCCCCGACTGATGCTGAGAAGGAGATCTGCTTGCAGACAGGAGGCATGTTGCCCTCCCAGCTTCAAGGTGCTCTGGTTCTGTGTCCTGGGTTCCCCCGTGGGAGCGAATCTCATGGGAGAGCAGGGCATTGGCATCATGTCTCCTCGCTTCCTCTGCTTGTGGGGAAATTGAGACATCCATATTTTATAGGACTCTACTATTTCAAGATTCATTCCCTTGATTTCTTGCCCATCTCAGTGTGCAAATGAAAGGTTCCCGGAGGTGGTCCACAACGGTGTGTGAAACGGGCTGCTTGCACTGGCATTATATATTCAGTTTGTGTATTTAGCAAAGCTAAAGAAACAATGAAATGTTTGCCAGTTCCTGTACTCATGCCATTCATTACCTGGCTTCCTGTGAGGTTTTTAACCAGAAAAATTATACTTCACGTTACTTTTTTTGTTCTTTGTGCTAATGTAAACAAGGTCAAGTTGTTTCTCAGGTTTTCCTTAAAAGATGGATTTTTTTTTTTAGGTGGGGATCCATATTTTTAAACACATCTTGATGTGATGCACATGGAAAATTAGCTTGGGCATCTTACAAGATGAGCGTGCTTTTGTGTGCTTTGCTGTAGTAACTCTTTAGTTTCCTATATGGAAATGTCTACTGTACAAATTGAGTAAACTTTCTGGGAAGTAGTTTTGTTCATGAGGCATTTAGTTAGCAAGTCTGAGGAAATTAGGTGCTGTGTCTTCCCAACTCTTCTGCTGCAGTTCCCAGAGATGTAGGACACTTGTTTCTTTTGCTTTCGTTCGTCTGTCCACATTCTCGTACAAGTACTACCCAAGTTGTTCAGACCTACTTAAACTTCTGACTGGCTCGGGGGGCATGATGGCGCAGCGGGTTTGACCGGGTTCTGCTCTCCGCTGGGTCTGGGGTTCGAGTCCCACTTGGGGTGCCTGACATCCTGTCCTGGGTGTGTCCCCTCCAGCGTTGCGCCCCGTGTTAGGCTCCGGTTCACCGCGACCCCGTTTGGGACGAGTGGTTTCAGACTGTGTGTGTAAGCATGCTGGAACGTGAGGATTGTGTGGAGAAATGACATCTTTGTTAGAACAGGATTGATCCTCCCTGGTGTTGATTTAAGCAAAGCCCATGTTAAGTGCTTACATCACACCAGGAGTGTCCCTGTGTTCTTCAGCTCAATCGCAGCGTAGCGCCGGGAGACCCTGCTCCGCCATCCTTTCCTGTGGCGTGTGCAACAAAAAGTATTGAGAATTGTGAAATTTGAAAGATATTTTGCTTTCTTGAGTGGAATTACGCATGTGCTGGAACATGCAACGTGACTGAATTATCCATTGGAATATTCAAAACTGGAGATGTGCAAGTTGGAAAGGAATGGGTTAAGGGGGTGCCCACAAACAGGACCTGAACAGGACAAGCATTTCATAAAAATGGATGGATGGAATTGTATATCTAATGTGTGTCCATGTATGTTCTTTGTTTAAATCCCATGAATTAGCCATTTTCATTTTAATATTAAACAGTGATATTTCTTGGTGTAAGATGCCTCATGACAAAGGGCAGAGATGGAGATCTTCAATTAATCGATTGCTTCATTAGCATTAATTTCAGTACAGGGCTACATTGAGAATCCCTTGGAACATTAATTGGGGACTAATGGAGTGCTTTATGATGATTAGTGTTGACACAGACCAGAATGGTGCAGTTAATTTGTCGCTAGCGCGGTGTGACGTTCGCATCCCATAGGCCCGCGTAGACAAACGGCACGTTCCCTGATCTCAAGCTCGGCACAACGGAAACCACGAGCGATGCTGTGAGGATGCGCAGACTCCAAGCGGATGCCTCCGCGATGGGCCTGGCCAGATTGGAGGTGACATGTGACAACTGCAGGCACAGCTGGCCTCCTCTGACAAGACAGTCCCCTAATCTGGTTTAGGAAAGTGCCAGTGTGCTAGCGGGCATATTTTTGGCCAAAGAACTTGTTCCCTTTTTCAGTCCGTGTAGTTTGTCCCAGAACCTAAAATGTATTCGTTTTTGAGAGCTGTCAAACAGTTATGGAAATGATATCTATCTTATGGTGTGTGATGGAATGAAGGCTTTCTAAGTGCTGTAAATTTGGGGAGAATATGCCGTTCAAGACCAACTTGAATATGAATTTCTACAGTTAACATCTCTACAAAAAAATGTTTTGGGGAAAAAGTGTGGTCTACCTTCTGTTCCTTTTATTTAAATATTACGAAGATGAAGAGTGTCTGGAGCCACGGATACTGAGAGCTGTACAGACTGGGATGTCATGCAATGTCCTCAGTTTCTTCAAGGATGAGGAATAGTAAAGACAAATTGAGATGTTAAGGATATAACGTGCGGTGATGACTTGCCTTTGGTGGGAGAGGACTGTCTCATAAAACGCATATGTATATTTTATAAACGCATCTGGAAAAACTGGCGAGTTGAGACGTAGGCAGCGGCAGTTAATACAGCACATAAAATCCCATTGAGTATTCATCTCTTCTCGCTTGGCTCCATCAGACTTGGATCTTGGATTCCTAAGTAAAGGCATTTCTTTAGGTAGTATTTTGTTCAACTCTCACAAATGTGGCTGACGAAGCATGCTGTGGGGCGCCAGTTGGCCCAAACCGTATGAGTACATATTGACACGTCCCCATAGTAAGATCTGTATTTTTTTTAATTTAGCTGATGCTTTTCTCCTAAGCGACTTACAATGTTAGGGTCACAATTATTACATGCTTACAATCATTTACCCATTTATACAGCTGGGTAATTTACTGGAGCAATTTTAGGGTAAGTATGTTGCTCAAGGGTACTACAGCTGGAGGTGGGGATCAACCCTGCAACTTTTGGGTCCACAGGCAGTAGCTCCAACCACTATGCTACCAGCTGTCTCTAGAAAGCAAAAATATAGAAACAAAAAATATAATTTAAAATCATCATTGTTACATTCCACATTTAGCTGATATCGTTTATCTAATATATCTGAAATCGTAGATTTTAACAGTACAGAAGTCCTTATCCACTGGGAAGGCAACAGTAATATGAAAGACTGTTACAATTAAACATTCTATCATTTTCTTAGAAACTGAAACCAGCTATTTAGCTTATGGGTTGGCCAAGCTGGGTTAAACTTTACACTAAGCTTTTTACAGTTTAGCCAGTGTCAACTTTGTTGCTTAAAAATATATGAACTATATGTATAGTCCTGTCCCAACTTGCAAAGGTAATTTGTTCCCCAAAAACCCTTAAGGGGCAATGTAATTACCATTCATTTCAGTCATTAGAACAAGTGTAATAAGTCAAAAACTCCCATTTATGCTAACGTGTCCTAAAATCCCATTAAAATGGGCACAATTAGTTGGCATTAGTAATAAAGTGGTTTCCTTAGATTACTCTATAATACTGCAAGGCTATCTACCTGTACTCACTCAGCTCTTATATTTCAACAACACAAAGCATACATGCATACGATACTCGGCGTTTGCGTATTAATTCACCATTTAATGCAAAAAAAATGGTAAAGACAAATCAAGTGTGGACAAATCTGCACTCATTCAACAAGATGAGTTTGCATAGTCCAAATGGACTACCGTTGCAGAGATTGTTAAAGGTACTCAGTTTGCGTGGAGGTTGTTTTCTTGTTGGTTTCCTTCAGCTGCTCTGGTTTCCTCACATGGTCTAAAGTTGTGTTTCAGGTGAACTAGTGACTCTGAATTGCCGTCACTGTCTATGATATTGTAACAACCCGCGTTACTGTTTAAATGTAGATAGTTGCATTATGGGAAATAATGTTAAAGGGTGTGTAACCGCTGGGGCCACTTCGGGGGGGGGGGGAAATGGTGGCTTGCCTGTGTCTGCCACCGTGTTGGGAGTCTAGGGGCGCTAAGGCAGGCTGGCTGTAAGCGCAGGTCTTGGAGGAAAAGGGGTCCTCGGACCGAGAGCATTATTTCCCTTGTGCCGCTGTTCGAATAAACTGTTCGTTATGAACGCTGCCTCTGCGTCCTTCTTCGCCCCTTCCGAACCCACGGCGCTGCGCGCCACAATATGTATGTATGAATATGTATTACATTGCTGTACTGTATAAATGGGTCAATGACTAGGTAGTTTAGTGTAGGGTATCTAGCACTGCAAGTCACCTTGGATAAAGGTGTCAGTTACTACTAGTTAAAATTCTAGTTCACTTTGGACATATATGCACACACAGGTAGTATATAGAGTGATGAAGCACCTTACCATGTTAAGCTACCTGCAATTTACCCATTTATACAGCTGAGTAATTTGATCTTGAACTTGAAAATTTTTTGTAATTGAACAATTTAAGTGATCACCTTGGGCACATCAGAATTAGCAAACATTGAAACCCTAACAATAAAGCAACTGTAGCCATTACTTATATCCCATTTACTAGCATGTATGTACACATGTATGTGCATTTCTACATATATGAAATAAAAGATCTGACTTGAACATTTAATTGAATTAAACTGTGGCGTCTCTGTTTTGACCATATTTTTACATGGATGCAGAACAAAAGCATTCTTATCAGCGGTGAGGGAAATTTAGTAGCACAAGAGGAAGTCAATTAGCATAATTCTGTTTGCATAAAAACTGAAGGCAGGAGAAGCCGGGGGAAGACTGTTGGACGGAGCTTGTTATCCACTGATGAGTTTGACATTTTAAACCAACACGCAGAGCAGTCATCGCTGTTGTGTAATAACTACTCCTGAGTTTAAAAGCCCTAAGACATGAGAATGTAATTATCATGAAAGGTCATTAAATGCGGACTAGAGGCCTCTTTCACTTCACCGCTTGCATGGAGCCACAAACGGAGCTGGAGGAAAGGAGGACTCTTCCTCGGCCTGGGTGAGGGGGGGACTGTTTGTGACAGCGGGGTTGGTTTAGGGCAAGTATATTCATTACCCATAAAACAGTTTGTTAAACACACAATAAATATGGAAAAAATACTAGGTAATTACATAACCTTTGATGTTGGAGAGAACTGTAACCATCTGGGTCATGCACTCGATAGTTCAAATTTTGATCAGCTTTAGCAAATTGCATGGCGGCTGTGTGGAGACAGCAGGGGGCGCAGCGGTTAGAGCAATCGCCTTCCGATCAAAAGTCCTGGCTTTGAATCCCACCTTCTGCTTTAATAGCTGAAAGAAGAGTACTTGTCCTGAATTGAGTGTAAAAAATTTTAAGGAGCTTAGAAAACCCATATTGTAAGTATTGTTGCAATAAAAGCTTCCGCTAAACAAATGTAAATTTGTTATGAAGATTTCTTCATTATGAGACCCCCCTATAAATGGCACAGGATATTTTATGATTCAGCAGACTTAAGAGGGACACAGCTGTTACAAAATTATTCTCCTTGGTTGTTGAGATCAGGCACTTTGCTGGTGCACAGCATATGTCAGCAACAGATATTGTCCAAATACTATGTAGTGTTATCAACCCACGCACCTTATTCACCGCGGTGACTTACGCTGGGTCACTCATCCACACATCAGTGGAACACACTGTCACTCGCGCTGTGGGGCAACCTGAATAGCATGTCTTTAGACCGTGGGAGGAAACCCAGAGAGACAGGGTGAGAACGTGCAAACTCCATGCAGATGGAGCGGGGCTCGAACCCATGTCCTCTCGCACCACCCAGGTACTGTGAGACAGTAGTGCTGCCTGACAGTTTTGCTTTATTTCGCTGTTGGTTTGCTTTGCCGTTTACCTGTACTGTCAAACATGGGAAGTGGTTTATTTTGAGTGTGCAGTGCATGACTGTCAAATTACAAGGAAAGGTCAGCAGGTGGCAGAGTGGTTAGAGCTGTCACCTTACAACCAAAGCAACTGGGTTTGAATCCCAGTCCTACTGTAGCGCCTTTGATCAAATGATTTACCCTGTTACATGAATGTGTAAATCATAATTAGGTTAGTGTACAAACCTAAAATGCTAAGTTGCTATATGAACACAAATATAGCTGGAACTGCAGCTGATTTTGGGTCAATAGGTAAATCTCCCTTCGGCTTCCCACTCCTGGTCAACGTGTTGGTTCAACAAGAGAAATTTAAACAACGCATCTTCATTTCAATAATTTGTCCCAGCATTTACATTTCTGCTGAGTGTCTTTCATTTATCCAGATTTTCTTTTAAAATGTTTGGCCTAAAAGTAGCATTCGCTTCTCAGTTTACATCTTCAATGTTTGTCTTATTAATAAAATGTCCAACCAAAGAAGGTGATGGTGGTTTTTTGGGGTGCCGCTGTTTCCTTGTCCAGACCGTTTAATTTTTCATATCCTCTATGTGTTTGTTTTTCTCCTGGACTGGCGTTGCGCAAATGAGAGGACTGGACTACTCTCTGCACTGCTGAGTGACCTGCTTCAGCTGCAACTTCCCAACATATCCATATATATCACCTGCGTGTATGGATGAATTGATTGGCTTCAGGAAGTATTGATCAAGTTTCTCATGTGAGGCCCTGGAGGGTCCAAATGTCAGTTAATCTTCTGTAAAATTCCTGTTTCTTCCATAAAGGCTTGTAGGGAGACACTTCTTGCAGCTGCCACATGATCTTAGAAAAGTGTCTCTTCTAGATGACATCATAGCACTGTTAATTGAAGCCACACTGAGCTCCTATGAAATATCAGTTCTTGTTCTAGGAAGTCATCACACAGGTGTGTATCTCATCAGTAAATGTGATTTTTCTCCTGCTTTGAATGGAAGTTCATGTGTTTTAATTATTCTACATCTAGTGTAGTCCGGAAGGGTTACCCTTTCTTGATTTGTGCAGTGTTGCACACAGATTTGTCCAAATGTACATCAGCAGTAAACAGGACACACAACATAATCTGTCCTCTTTAGAGTGACACATTAAAGCTGTTATTACTTTTCGTTACAGACGGAACATGAACTGTCAATTAAATGTAGTAGTGTTGGGTATAAAAGGACTTGCGTTTAGAATTCCTCTTTCTCCGTTTCCCTCCTTTTTTTAATCAGTCATCCGATACATCGATCTCTGTGTATGCCTTAGTTGAACCGAGAGGCGTGTTTTATGGCATCGTTTTGTTTCCGGTGTCTCGGAGAACTTTGCGGCAACCTGGAAATTTCTCTTCTGACGGACATGCTGAAACCATCCATAAATACTGAATGCGAGATTTTGCACTCATCGGTGCCGACCGCATTGCTGCGGTGATCCATTTTTCGTTGAGCACAGAAATATCATTTTGCAATGCAGAATACAGATGTGTTGAGCGCTTTGTTGCTGTGACCGAAATATTTCCGGAACAAGGCGTCTCCTATGAAGATCAAAACATCTGGAGGCTGGTCAGGAGCCTTTTTTCTGCACAGTGGGTCTCAAAGAAGCAGCAGACCTGAACAGGCAATGACCCTTTATGGATTGACCAAAGTATGTTCTTTAAATCAGAATCGCAAAGGTTTTCGCTTCTTGCTCCGATGTGGTGGAATAAATACCCTCTCTCGCTCGGAACTACTGGCTGACTTCTCCAGCAATCTCGTAAGTGTTTGGTAAACATGTACATGCTTGTGTTCAGTTACATTTATCTGACGGTTTTCTCCAAAGCAACTTACGCTTTTATTCACAATTATTTACCAATTTATACAGCTTCATAATGTTACTGAAGAAATTTAGGGTAAGTACCTTGCTCAAGGGTACTATAGCCAGAGATGGGGATCAAACTTGCAACCGTTGGGTCCAAAAGCAACGCCCTAACCACTATGCTACCAGCTGTCCAACAGTATCAACACTTCAACAATTGTAATAATTTGTTTGATAAATGATAACCCTATATGCAGCTACCCTTGTAAAGTGTACTGGTTCATATGATGGTATGTGACAAATTGTACTCTAGAATCACATGTTTCCGTCCAAGTCTTCTTCTTTCGATCGAATAAAGTATTGTTCTCACATGTATGTCGCTTTGGGGGGAAAAAAGGTGCTAAATGAATAAATGTAAATGCAATCACATTTTAGATGGGCTCTTACCGTAAATCCTTTTGTCAGTATTGAGCTGAACAGGACTTGGTGGCCGTTGCTGGGGAAACTCTGCAGATCCGAATAAGCTGGTACGTCAAAAGGGCGCGTCAAACCGAAGCATCACAGTGAGCTGTTAGCTGGTTATAAGGGATCATTAAAGGCTGTTGTGAGATCGCTACGTCTCAGGCCTTTTTTGTCGCCATGGAAATCCACTTCACTCCTGTGGTTACCCAGGTTTTCAGGGTGGGATTCGCTGGGCATTTCTGTTTCCACTTGACAATTGACTGCTTTCGTTACTCACGCTAACATTACCAATTTGAGAACTTGGAAGTGGATTCTGGGAGTTCTGGGCGTATTTTTGTGCTGGCAAACAATTTGTAATCACTGCAACCATTGTGTTCATTTGTATTTATTTTGCAGTCTGCCTTAAATTGAAGTTACGTTCTATATTTCCATCTGAGGTTTGCAACGGCTATGTGGGTATAATCTGTCCTAATGAGCTCATACAGGTTCTCCGTCAGCATTTCGGGGAAGCTTTAGCACCAGTTAACGTGCTAAGGCCAAATCCAACGGCCTTAACCCCGTGTCACTGATTAATTTCTCCCTGAAATGACCTGGACTAGTTTGTCTACAGTCCTGCCTGGCACCCGGTTTCCGACATTCCACCAAAATAGCTTTTTGCCGTACGCCGGCTTACCGACGGGCTCTCGGACAGGGAGAAGGGCCCAGTTTGCGTGGAAGGATTGACCTACCTGAACTTGACAGAACACCATGGTGGCCTTTGCTAGAATTTGTCGTTGGGGCACAGTTTTTGTCTTTGCAAACATACCGCAGTTTCTTAGCGATGTTAATGTTAGCTGCAGGTCCCTGCTGGGGGCTTCTTGTCACACATGGAGGACCGGTAGCCTGATGAACACCTTACTACTTAATTTTAGGTTATGAAATAAACGATTTGCTTTCGTTTAGGGTAATTTCAGTCTTCAACAATGTTGCGACAGTCACATAAACATGCCTGGGCAGGTTCAGTCTGTAATACCGGTCAAGAAAATTAGCAGTTTTCGAATTTTATTTCTCAGCGTTGAGTCCAGTCTTGGACAAAAGCACTCAGTTTTGTCCACTCTAGAGGACGTATATTTTTATAGTACATCTCCCGAACTGTACGTGGGACAGTGCCGAGTGATAGTACACGTGAGAAAGAAGATTATATGGTGAGGCAACATGTTTGGGGGTGGGCTTGGAAAACTTCTTGAAATGTATCTGAAAACCTTTTCTTGCTGGCTTTCACAAGGAAATACTGAAGAATGTTAGAAAGAGCAACAAAGTTTAGACTTTCCCTTGTCTTACTGTCTGAAGGTGTTAACGCTTGTACGTATTCTTATAAATACAGATGCTCCACGATTTACGATGGTCCAGCTTACGATTTTTTTGACTTTACAATGGTGAGCTGGCGATAGACATTCAGTAGAAACCGTACTTTGAATTTTGATTTTCCCCCCAGGAAAACTATGCAGTACGATACGCTCTTGTGGTGCTGGGCAGCGACAGCGATCCGCATCTCGCAGTCTGTCGTACAGTGGTGTGTATTAAATGCATTTTCGACTTATGGTGGATTTGTTAGAATGTAACCCCATCGTAAGTTGGTGACGACCTGTATTATGATTGTGTAGTTAAACATTTAACTACCTGATTCCTTTGTCTAATGTGACTTATTTTAGGTTTGAACACTAAACCACTTTGCATTATGTATCCCTTTATACAGCTAGGTAATTTCACTATCATGTCTAGGTAATCAAGGGTATCACAGTAGGAACGGGTTTGAACCCAGTTCCTTATTTGTAAAGCAGTATCTCTAACCACAATCCTACCCAATGTGTGTAACGGAAAGCGCCTGGTTGTGACATTATTAAACAGGGTAAGAAAAAGCCCCCCCCAAGAATCCAACTTTATTATACTAATGCTTCAATTTATGAAGGCCATAATGTACAGTATTCTTTACTAAAAGAGCCTTTCACGAACCTGTCGTCATGCCAACCGTTAGCGTGTACACTACTCAAGGCACACCATTTAGTAAACAGCAAAATAAACACTGTGTCCTTATAAATATTGGGATTATGTAGTTCAACATTTGAAAAGCTTATATGTTCAAGGCCCTTTGTTCAAGGCACCGAATGTTTGAAGGAAGATTGACAGTACAAATTCTTGATAGGAAAGGTTAATGCGTTTCCTAATCTCGGAGCCGTTCGGCGCTGTGCTTGGATAACCTGTACAGCAAGCGGTATAATTGCAAGCTGCTACCTGCTGAGAGCTTGCAAGCGCTTATAAATGAGATACAAAGCATGACACAAATTTCCATATGAACCTGCAGCTCAGCATTCATTGCCTGTAACCTTACTTGCTGAAGCGTCTGGAGAGGCAACACATCCGTTTTCGTGCCACGCAGCCAAGATTCAAGGCAAGGCTAATACTGACACTGCCATATGGAAATATAATAAACATAAACTGAATATTTAAACTGGTTGGCTGAAAAAGGGCAAAAAGACATGAAAGGACTCCTGTAATGTTATTTATATGCATAGCATTTAGAGATGCATTTAAAAATTTAGATGGCTTTCTTGCATAAGCACGTATTAATCCCACATGAAAACAAGGGGTAGTTTTGTTTATGGCAGATTCTGTATGGCATTGATATTGAACTCTAAAGGAAGGAGCGTTGTCGTGATGCAGTGAGCTGAATGGTGCAAACCAGCGATGCCTTTTTCCAAAGCGTGCGGAAGGTTCCCCGGAAGGAGGCCGACGCTGATGTGGGGAGATGAACCGGCAGAGTCGCGGCC
Source organism: Scleropages formosus (assembly GCF_900964775.1). Lineage (NCBI taxonomy): Eukaryota > Metazoa > Chordata > Actinopteri > Osteoglossiformes > Osteoglossidae > Scleropages > Scleropages formosus. Next base: position 6,867,250 of record NC_041823.1, read on the forward strand.
TCCGGACGGGATCTGGGCCATGATTTTGCCGAAGGCCATTAGCTGTCAAAACGGCCAAGCTGGTAACATGGAGCATCTAGCCAGGAGGTGCGATACGTGACTTTATTAGTCATACATGTCACTGCTGAGATCCAACGTGGCGCAACGTGTTCAGCATCTTTCCCGCTTCACGTCTCTTCATGTGTGGCTTTCCGTAGCCGGCTCCACGCCAAGTGAGCCATTTGACCAAAGGGTGCAGTTTCCTTCTATTATTATTGATGACATCAGTGCAATATGTTATTTAATGGTAATATGTAAGCCCAGCACTTCAGAAATGTCAGTGCACTTCTCTCCCATTATCCAGCCCTAATTAATTCCTGAAAATGGACCAAATATGAAAAAGAGAACCTGATAATGAACTTGTGTATTTGTTGTAGGTAAAATTCCAACTTGTTCAAGTTCACCCCAGAATGGGCCTAAATGATATCATGTCTGTCATGTGGGACAGTTGTGTAACACATTGAAATAGAATGAAGTTAACGTGATTCTTCGTGTAAACTCGCTTTGAGGAAGATGAAAACTGTGTCACATTTAAATAAATGAATAATGAGAAGATGATTGCAGAATGGTGCAAAACACAGGATGCAAATGCAAACGTGAGTTTAGCGGACTGCCGGACCACAAGTGAGAGTGTGGGTACACGGTTCCCATAATGCAGTGCGTCTCAGTCCCTCTTACACAGCCGCTTGATGCAGTTTGAATGCGGCCCGTTTACCTTGCCGGACCAAATTTTTTGGGCCCGTACAGGATGTCAGAGCGTGAAAATCCGCATGAGAAGTTGCATTAATTGGATACTAGATAGGTGGAAAAACTGCATATTGGGAGACTGAAAAGCTCATCCTCATTCTTCTTAAGAACAGCAGCTTCATGAAAGCAGTGGCATTAATGAATAGTGAGTGTTGAACTCATTAACAAACTTGGCAAAACACAAAGCAGAACCTCTCAACTTTATTTTGCTAATGTGTCCTGGTTTCATCTGTTTAATTTTAAGCATTAATGAATTATGTACATAATATGCTTGCTTATAGCTGTGTCCATGGGTTATAATCTAACAGTTGACAAATAATTGGGCAAAGACCACAATTTAATTTAAAAAAAAATAAATAAATTGACATTGTTGCAGATGGATGCCGCCTGCGGTCAGGAAATAACAGGTTATCAACCATCAGACATCTGGGAGGATTTTAAAAGAGAAACCATTTTGGTCTCTGCTTTGTTTTACAAAGAAATTCCATAAACACTTTTTTTTTTTAAAATCGATTTTTTTTCCAATTTTTTTTTTCTTCAACAGTTCTCTCATCATAGGCGAAACTGACCACCGTTGTCACCTTTGATCATCCTTGCTGTAGGAGCCAGGCATCAGTTTTACGAACGCTAATGGCATCCTCCCACGGTTACGCACACCAACACATGTCCGCGCACACACACACGGGGGACAATCTTCATTAAACTTTCTCGTGTTATTGCTTAGTCATAACTCGCACAGACAAGCGCGGTCACAGCCAGACACACACACACACACACACACACACAGACGGGCGCTGCTAAGTAACTAACGCAGGCTCCAATGGACCGGTAAACCATGTTCTCTCTCCCAGCACTAAAGCAGCTTTTTATCAAAGTGCAGGGCTGTTCACTCAGACTGAGTACACACAGGGTGACGCAGGAGAGTGACTCATCTCCAGATGGTGGCTGCTCCGCATCCCTGGCAGCCCCTCGTCGTCGTACCGATGGGTGCGAACCCAGTCCAGGGTCCACCTCCACTTTTCTCCACCAAGGCCCTGCAACGTTTGACATCAGGATAAATGCACATCTCTGGTGTGCCAAAGCCCCACCCTGATAGAACCCTGCTCCTCATCTCTTCCTTGGCACCCAGTCCCCGGTTTGGCATTTGAAATAGGCTTTCCAGGTTACTGGCCCCTGGTTATATTGGGAAAATTGTATTAGCACACTGACACACTTGGTCGCAAGCAGTCACATGGTGTGATTTTCCTTTGCTTAACTTAAGCAGTTTGAGGGATCGATGCCCATTATCTCTTCACCGAGAGTCGATGGAACCACGACTGCTCACGATGAGGTACGTTCTCTCGCCGTCGCCCTCGTTTTACCGGGTCGGTGCCGTACGTAAGGAACGCCGGTTCGTTTCGTGAGTCGCCTTGTCCGATCACAAAAACATCCGAAAGGCCGTATTCCTTTTGCGCTGTCAGACTAGTATCCCGCTGCAAGAAATGTTTTTGAAACGGTGCCATTGATTTACAGCCCACTCTTTGTAAACTAACTTGTTTGGATAAGTTAATTTTTTATTTTTTTCTAGAATAGTTTCCCAGGAAAAAAAAAATCACAGGCTGAGCGTTAGTCCGTTATTTTGAAGGCGTGGTCAGCCGAAAGCTGCTCGGTGTCGTCGTTTGCGACGCGTGCTGCACTGCCGCATGGTAGGGTCACCGCTGAGGCAGAATAAAGCGTTTATGGCAAAACACAGTGTCTGATCGCAAAGAGCGAGCAAAAAATTGCAATCTGCAAATGCAGATTAAATGATAATAAAACTCCCGAAGCATCCGTGTAATCGGGAGGTTGAGAAGATGTGCTGCATTGCTGCTCTGTTATCTGTTAATGGAAGTTGGAATATGTGTGCAAAAAAAAAAAAAACAACCTCTAGAAATTTGGGGCGTCTGATTTAATGTAATGAAAATGGAAGCCATTCATCCCATCCACCCATCCAACAGGTTAGCTGTGTGCCGGTGGAAGGTAATGAGTGACAGTTTCTGGACAGAACATGATATAGATGAAGGTGTTTTGAAGATTCGCTTCATCGTCAGGGGTGGTGTATGTATGTCAGTCGGCTATTTCTGTCCGTGCTGGAAGGCGGTTACGTCGGTTGTGTAAAAGGGCCCCGATAGATAGACTGCGCCGAAATGAGCGCTCGGGGTCAAGCTCCTAATCTGCGGCTTTAAGTCAATCCCGCTTGATGAGAAAATGTGGATTTGGCGTTAGACTTGGCGCCAGTGCCCCAAATACGGAGGACTCCAGCGCTGAGATTTTTTTTAAAATTTATTTTTGGTTGATGAGCGAGGGAGGTGGGTGGACTAGCATTAATTATGGAGATTTCATTGAAACAACATGAGAATTTTCAGCGTTATGGCCGATGGCATGTTTCCAGTTTGTTCACTCATATAATTTCTTTACGCTGTGCTTATTTCGCTACTTATTCATTAAATTGGTGGGTACAGTTCCGTTCAAGTGATGCTTCTTATACCATCGAATATAATGCTGTAGGACAAAGGTGCCTGTGTGTCAGATGTGGTTACGGGTGGTCTGCACTCGAGCACGGCCGAACTCGGGATCTTTGCGAAGCGCCGCACGGACGTGTTGCTATTTATCAGGCGAGAGCGTGACCTCAACTGTCAAAAGCATCAGCAGGGATTTTCCACAACCTGCGCTGCTGAAAAATATACAGATAAAGGCCACTGGGTACTACTTTATGTAAGACAGCCTCATAAGAGCATAATGAAGTGTGTCTCACATTTTTTAGTAGCGGTATGCGAGCGGCTGCGCCGTTAACGCATATGTCAGAAACCGTGTAACACGTTCTACGAAGGACCCTACATTTCTGAACAATTTCACATGCGATGCATCACACCTTCATAAGCATTACATAAACATTTGTAAATGATGCATGCGAAGGTGTTAGGATGGGGTGTCGTTCCCCCCCCGTTAAATGTTGCAAGGCCGTATCATAAAGGGTGTTCTTAATTCTCGATTTCGTATGAGCTCCTATCGTTCGGAACTTTGATTTTTCTGGCACAATTTTGTAGATTTCCGATTTTTTATTTTTTACCCCATTGCAAGCAACTTTGGAGCTTTCATTTAACGTTCATGCTGCAAATGTTGCTTTTAAATGGAGGATTACACTTTTTAAAAAAAAAAAAAAAAAGGAAAGATATTTTTAGACTATCAGATTTCACGGGTGGCATCGCAGAGATCGAGAAAAATGTATGCAAAAGAGACTAAATGAAATGACTCGCCGACATTCAAATACTCACTTATTGGTTTGAAAAAGGCCTTGAGTGTTTTATTTATGTTCATTGCGGCCTCATGTCCTTCTGTATTCATTTTAACCTTCCGTCCCTCATTAGGATTATGGACAAATGGTTCTCCATAGGAATTATGGAGTTATGAGTTATTCTTGGTGTGAGATATTGAACCAATCAGATGCAGATAAATCTTTTATTGAAGATTTGGGTCAATGGCTGCAGCAGTTAGCTGGTGAAATCTCGTAAGCGAAAAGCTGGAGAAGCACCAGTGTGTAACCGAGAGATGATCTCCTTTCCTTGGGGCGGAAGTGAAGCACATTAAAAATAACTCCAGGAAACCGCCTAAAAATCATCATCGTGCTTCTGGGATTTCAGTTCTTCTTTGTGCCCTGCTCTTATCTCAAGGTCTTCCGTGTTTATTTGAATGCTTGATGCTTAAAGGTAAAGTGTTGGATTGCCTAAAAAAGGTACAAAAAAATTAAAAAAAATAAATAAATAAATAAATAAACAACATGTACAAAGTGAAGTTTAGGATTTGCATATTTCCCAGTAATATAGTTTTCACTGTGGTACATCATCCTAGCTTCGTAACGGATGGGCATGACTGTGGTGTGTGTGTGTGTGTGTGTGTGTGTGTGTGTGTGTGTTTATAGTCGGTGGCTCACTGATGAATGTGTGATGGCAGGGCACTGATGCAGAAGCTCCTCGGGGGCCGAAAGTGCAGGAGAAGCTCCCGGTGGCTCTCCGTTGGCTCCTACACTGCAAACTTCATCCCACTTCTTTCTTCCACGTCCCCAGCTGGGCCGCCTCGGACTTTTGACGGAATTAGTCCAGGCAGAGCGGGTGGTTTTCGGGGCAGGTGCGGTGACGTTGGGTGAACAAGGGCACACGATGACAGGGCAGAGGGTTTGCTGCCGTTCACGCTTCTGCTGGAAAGGTGATGATGCTGCGGAATCAGTGAAGCCGCACCCCAGTCCCAACACTTGTCTTCCGGTCCTGGAAATTTGAACCAATTTTTATAAATTTCAATTTGGAATTTTATCCAAAAACTTAGAATTTCATCATCATATTGATGGCATTGTGAATGGCATTCATTAATGCTTTAGGAATTCTCCAATGAGATCTTTTTCCCCCAGTCGAATAGTCGCTTTGTGTAGTATATACCATAATATTTCATCCAGTTACACAAAGTGAACCAAATGAATTCCACATCCTATCTGTTTTTGCCCCATTGTGGGAGGGTGTGACTTAATTTAGCATATTACTAAAGATATGGCATCAAAAACCGTAGTGATTAGAGCTTTTGGCTCTGAGGTTGCTGGTTCGAATCCCACCTCCTGCTGTACTACCCTTGAGCAAGGTATTTACCTGAACTGTTCCAGTAAAAATTACCCTGCTGTAAACCGGTAAATCATTTAAGTAGCTTGACAATGGCACTCACTTTGTAGAAAATAATTGGCTCACTTAAATGTATATACAGGAATGGTGGAGGCTAGGGCTTAAGTATGTATAGGCTCAGTGCTGAGCAGTGAACACTGAGAACTAACAGCTCCCTGCGGTGAACTAGTTGTAAATCAGCACTGATTTCCCTCCCTTCCTGTTCGCTGTGTGCATTTCTATCTAAACCGCATCTTGCTTCATCCACATTCTGTCTTGTTTGTGCACCTCTGTCATAAGTAAACCTCTCTCCTTGCCACACAAGAAGTTGTTCGAGCTGAGGGAATATAAATGAATTGGGCAGTAGGCAGCATAATAATTCAACATTGCCCTTCAGTGAAAGGACCCAGGTTTGAATCTCACCTCCTGCTGTAGTACCCTTTGTCAAGGTACTTGTCCATTTATGCAGTAAAAGTAGCCATGCTGCATAAACAGTAAATCATTGTAAGTAGCTTCATACAAACCTAATATTCTCAGTTGTCTTGGAAAAATCATCAGAAATTTATTTTATATTTTTTCCTTTAAAATCAAGCTGACCTGTCCTGCATCCTCCAGTCCTCTTCCACACCATGACTAAGGGAATCGGTAACTCTCCTCTATCGTGGCTTCGTATCACTTTGTGAACCGTGTACTCCGTGTGAGAATTAATTAGGACACCTGTGTCCGTCGTCCCACCTGGAGTCCACGGTAGGACTTCTTGAGCTGTAATGTCAGAAGACAATGTGCCAGACAGGTTGCTGCGACCTTGCTGCGGTCTGGCACCTTCTCCGCGAGCACAGATGGAAGAAGTAAGGACAGGGAATTTGATGAGAGCGAGATCTCATTTAGAGGTCGTGGTGAACGTCCAGGAGGGGACAGGAGAGCTTTCTGTTCACAGGATCTGTGCGCATCGAACGCTCATAATTTCTAATTCAGAGCAGGAAGTCGTCTCGCATCTCTACGTTTCTCTTCGTGGAGTCTCATGCGTATGGAAAGCGAGGAAAGGGAGCAAAGCTCACGGCACACAGGGATCATCTGTGAGCACACTCGTGGATTGAACAAGTAAATCTTTCAATTAGAATGTCTTAAATCTGAGCCTCTGCCCATCTGGGAACCTGTTATTTGTTGTCGCCTGTTTCAAAAAAATAAATAAAACCTTTTCATAGATCACGTGAAAGTCGGAGTAGTGGAGACTTTGAGAAGTTGAGCTAAACGTTGAAAGCGTGCGTTTAATTTGGGGTCCCGAAAGTGTTCCCTTTGGGACATTTCAAGGCTCGAGTTCCAAAGCTGTTCAGCATCGTATTAAGGTTTCCTCCTGACGTTCTTCAGATCAGATCCTTTTAACAAGGAGCTGTGTGGGATTTAAGCGTATTGATGTTTTCTTCCTCGCTTTACATCTAAGCCTCCCTCTAACGCCTTTTTAGGCTTCACTTTGTAAAAACTAATTAATATGTTGGACAAACAAGGCCCCTCGGCCCTGTTCCCCGAGCAGCACCTTGTGCCGAAAATGGATTTATCGGAGCTTCGAGGCGGGAAGTCTTCGGATGTGATCGGAATGCTGAGTCTACGAGGGCCATCGCGCCGACCTCCACGGATGCGGCAGAACGGCCTCCGGCATCATTTAGCGAGCCTGTCCTCTGCGCATTCACCTGGCGGTCGTGAACTGCGAAAAAAAGAGAAGTTCACTATTTCTCAGCTGCCTGTCGTTAAAGATTTCTCGCCGGCCTGGCGGAAAAACAACTCGCCGAACACCTCGCAAATTAAGGCTTCTTGAGCCCCGACAGCATGCTGTTTGCGCACAGTTTAATGCACGTTCGTGTTTTCCGGACCATTCCAGGTTGTGTTCTCGGATGATAAGGAGCTGTCGATTTCTCCCCGGTCTTCCGTGTGGTTTCTTCCATAGCTTTTCTGGTTCAGTAAGGCACAAAATTGGGGGTGCGTGAAATTTAGTTTGTGTAGCATGTTCATTAGCATATATAGTTCTTGCTAGCGTTCTTTTTGCTGTGCTAAGGCACCTTATTGCCACAAATCCTACATGTAATTAGTCAGTAAAAGCAAATGGTATTTGAACACAACTGGCCAAGTGTGACTTGACATTCGTAGCGGAGAGCGGATGCTAACTTAGCGTGCTAGCTGGCGTATCCTTCTCCCTGCCACACTTAGCTTCATAACGTAGTGCAAACTGGGGCTGTACCAAAAGCGGGTGCTTAATGTTCTCCTTCGTTTGTAGTACGTCGCGAGGGAGCGTTAATCGTCCGACTCCAGAGAAAGCCCCAGAAGGAATAGACACACCACGGTGGTACAAATAATTTGGGGGGGAACTCTCCTTTTCTGGCCAGGCTCTCAACTATTTAGCTACACGTTAGCATTTCGAGGGGATCTGCGAAATGGGCTCCGCGTTGCTGCTTGTCTACTGATGGCAAAACACGGCAGCAGGTTGCGAGCGACTCGGCTGTGTTTGTCTGAGCGTCTTGCTAGAAATGAGCATCTTTAAGGAAGATTCGATTGGCTTTTTCATGCTGTTTTCAAGAGAAAATGCGAAGCCAGCGGAATTAAGCAGGGCCTGGTAATGCGGAGTCGAGACGTCTCGCGGGTCAAAGGAGCATAACTGTGGGAGTTGCTCTTGATGACTGTGAATATGAAGAGTGAATGATGAAAAAGGTCGTGGGAAAGGAGCCTCATTTATTCGCACTGCTGAATAAATCCATCATTGGCGATTAGTGCTGTTATTTGGCCCTCGATATTCGGTGGAAGAATCTCAAGCTTTGACACGCCATTGCCCTTACGGTGTATTGAATCTAAAATATTGTATATAAAATAAGTCCAGGTGGTCCTCATCTTGTGACATATGCATCTTATAACCACCCGGACTTAGGACCGCCGCCCCATTAATCTTCTAATATTTTCAACTTCCAGCATTTGGTTGTAACGTTTAGGAACAACCGCTCCATCTGCTATACAACATCATCAGTTGGCCTGCCTGCCTCAAGGCACCATATTTCTTCTTGTAGTGCTTGGGTGTCTAGCAACAACTGTGTTTTATTTCCAGAAATCGCTAGCAAGCAAAGTGAGTATTCATCGTTCGTTAATTGCAAATACCTGCACTGTCTTTTGTCGTTCTGTTATATTAAGATGAATAATGTGTGAAACTTGTGAGGAAGTATAGCAAAGCCCTATCATGCAGCTTAGCATTCGTGCTTGTTAATTGTTTATGTATCGTTATGCTTTATATGGTACAGTATAAGAGGATTTCCAACTTATCATGATTTCAGGTTACACCAGGAGCATGGGAACAGAACCCCACCGTAAGTAGGAGACCCCCTGTGTATATAATGTATATAAAAGGAGGGTATTTACAGTCTTTTTGAATGAAGAAGGCACAGTCCATCTAATACAGATACTTAAACCGTACCATTTCTATACCATTTCAAGTTCTTTTCTGAGATTAAAATAAAAATTTAAAGCCTGTCAGTGCTAGATACTGCTGTTAGAAATTGAATCGAACTGAGGGTTTTCTTTTCGTTTTTCCACCCCCAAAGGGTTTTTATACAAACACGTAGCTGAGAAAGTTCCTACTGGAGGTCTGCTGTTTTATTAAGCTTTTTTTTTTTTTCTTCCCCTTTAGCATGTGTGCACCTTCTGCACAGATACTCTCTGACATTGAGCCACAAAGCCAGTTATGCAGAATTTTAGTGGAATATAGATGGGCTCTGTCGTCCGTTTGTTTGAAGCGATGAGCAGATTCACAGCCGGTATTGGAACGTGGCCTGCAGAACGGGAGAGCATGCTTGCGGTTCTTTGTTTTGGCCCCACATCACAAAGCAGACATTTAGAGCAATTTTGCACTAGACCTTAAAAATCACAGGCATAAAGGGTGCGAAATGCATTATTAGGCAGCTTAATTATTGGTTAGCCAAACATTTCTGGCCAGGGCCAGCCTCACTGTTTTCACCGTGGTTTTGATTCCCCCCCACCCCCCATCTTTTTATTTTTGCTGTTTGGAAAAACTAGCAGCTGAACCCAGACCCAGCTGATCAAGCACTTAACAGGGAAAATGAGGTGTTGGAAAGTGATGTACGTGTTAACACACGGCGTGCTGTGAAATTCATCCATCCCAGAGGACACGGAAGCTCAGTTGGAGTTGCCTTTGCGTTCTTTTCGTCTCGCACACCTTGAAAAATGTGACTTTTAAATGGGTGGGTGGAATCCTTAATTTTATTTTTCCTAATACATGCAGCAAATTGCCATTGTCTGAAAATAAAAATTACCTCTAATTTGGACAGTAGTAGGAACTCACCATTCGCAAAGGTCAAAATGTCGACTTGTGTTTGTGTGTATATACAGTAGGAAAGTTCATTGCATTAGAGTATGTTTATTGCCTTTGCGTCACCATGGAAACTCCATCTAATTCTGACGTCATCGGCTGTATTATGGCTAAGAGCAGACAAGCTTTCCGATTTTGAAACATTGAACTTTAGTTTCACCCTTTTCACTTTCCAACAGTGTCACCATTATTTGATCTGCCTCTGTTGATACCTAATTAGCTAATTGAAAAAGAAAAAACAAAAAGTTATGAGAATTGATACTTGAAATGCAGTTTAAGGGGAATTTGCATAACGAGTTATCAACTCTCACTTAAGAGAAATGTCTTACAGGAGTAGAAACTTCAGAACACCAGCAATTTTTAGCATGTGGGTCTTAGGCCTAAATTTAAAGGTATTCAGAGGTGTTTAGATATTTTGGACTTGATAAAATTTTCTTAATTTTTAGAAGATAAGACAGGAATTTTGCATGCTTGGTGGGCAAAAGATTATTTTTCCAATTTAAATTAATTAACGGTACCCTACAATGGAGTTGCGTCTTGGCCAAGGGGTTACTCACCAAGCCACATGCTTCTGGGATAGGCTACATGATTCTAAATTAAAGTAGTTTATGATTGATTTTGGGTGTGTGTAAATGAATGGTAATGCACATTATAATCTTTATGCAAGGGAAGCCTGTATAACTGTATAGCTAAGTTATTGTAATATGGTTTGATTATCCATCACTCAACCCTCATATACAATTTTCATTACTTAGGGACGTTTATTTTCCTTCAGCTACAGTTAATTCTACAAATTATGCTACAGATGGACAGGCCTGAGTAGGTATCTAAAAGTTAATCACTGCCAGTATACTGGTTCCCATAGTTCTTCAAAATATTTTGTCGCTTCAGTCAATTGATGGGCATAACAGATTAAACTTGATGGTTAAAAACAAGTCTGTATTGATGTTCTCCAAGACGGCTGCAGATAAGTGGTTAATTATCGGCCAAATTGCAGCTTTCTCTCTAAAATAAACAGAAGCTCAATTTTTAGGGTGTAATAAAGTCAAGAACAATGCACATTGGCATCTATAGTCAGCACTTTTGTTTGCTGTGCCAGATATATAAAGAATACTAGGCGTCCAGAACAACAGTATATCCTGTTCTGGATTCCTAGTATTCTTTATATATCTGTCATAAGTGACATGATGAATCATTTTAATTTATTTTTTCTTTATACTTAATGATATTTCAGTTAGTAAAAGTTGTTTGCTTCTAGTATTATTTGATGTTTATATATATACACTTATATAATTTTTTTACTGTTGAATTGTAAACATGGTTTGATAAATAGGGAACTTTCCCACTTTTTTCAGCAGACTCTTTAGTGCTCTTTAAACCTACGGCACAGTACTGTAATGTGGTAATTTTTCCGGATTGTGGGCTTCATGGGCATGCTCTGAATTTTACCCTGAAGTTCTCCTTGATGAGATGCACACTCATACCCATGATCTTGAAGCTCCAAATTGGTTACCTGCTGAGCCAGTATGTCACCAGTCATATTATCTAATCATGTTCATGTATTTAGCTGATGCTTTACTCCAAGGCAGTTTACCAGGTTAAACTGCATACAATCATTGACCCATTTATACAGCTCTGTAATTTTTACTCTATCACTTCAGGGTAAGTGCTTTGATCATAGCTGCTACAGTACAAGGTAGGGTTCAGTTCTCAGTCCTTGGAGTGTCGCTCAAAGTGGCACTTCTGGCTGTTTCGAAACCTGCTACCCCCACCAATAATCAGAGGCATTTTCTGCGCTTAGTTTCATCTTTAAATTTGGCTAAATTTGGAATGGGGAGATTTTTATTCAGGCCTAGTGTAAATTATTAGGTTTGTCGCCTGGTGCTTAGATCTGTAATATTATGGCCACAAGTTTGTGCACTTAATCTCCCTGCCCCCTGCTCTCTTCTCGGTGTTTCTGAATTATTAAAGCAGAGGTGAGTGTAAGTATCTGTGAGTTTGCTATAAAGTGGGGGAGTGACACTATTGCCTATCGCACATAAGGTCTGCTTTTACCAGTTGGTCAGCACACAACCACAACAACCCCCGCCCCCCCCCCCAACTTCAACACTGGTAACTTAGCACCCGGTCTGAAGACTCAACTTAAAGACCTCGGGAACACACACACACACTGAGTCAGCCTTCTCATCAACACCGCTTGGATCAGGAGACGCTGCCGAGCCACCGCTGCGTGTTCACAGGGGAGCACTGGGGGGGGGGGGGTTGGGGAGAAGGGAAAAAACCAACATAAAGCAAAAACAAAGAATCACAAAGACTGCAGAACAAGCATCTGCTGAAATGACAACTGGAAATAAGGCTTTGTCAGGAAAAAAACTTAGTTTCCGCAGAGAAGTTTGTGCAATTATTTGCTTATGTACAAAAAGACCAGATTTTAAGTTCATCGGTAGTAATAGTAATGAGATCATACATATTTTTACCATAATAATTCACATGCATGTGTATATATAATGGGTGTGTGTGACTGAGGGAATGTGGCGGTCGTCTTGCTCTGGTCATTTGTCACCGTGGGACTCGGTCGTCTGCTCCACCGAGATGCCGAGCAGAAGGTGACAGTTGTGTGCCGTCAGTCGCACCCGGGCCGTGCACAAGTCTGCATTCGGATGCAATGGGGGAAAAAAAAGGACCGCAAAAGATTTTCATCAATTTTTCACTGACTCATTACTTACCCCCCCCCCCCCATGAATCATAATAAGGCTTAGGAGAGGGGCTAACATCGAGCCGTCAGCCTCGGCTGAAATACCCATGATGCAAGTTGTTCTGTTGCAAAGGGATCCGTTCTCACCAAACTGAATCTGTTTTCTGCTCCCCCCACCCCGCTCCCCTCGGGAATGACTGGCACTCTGTGACTGTTTCTGAAACTGCCTTTGTTTCGGCGCTACGTACAGAAGGAAAACATCCCAGTGGGGCCTCTCTGGACTCACGCATCCTGGTCACGGGTGCAGGAGCAGCCTGCTCTCGAAGCAAATTACCCTTCCATTTATAAGCAGGTTATTTATAAGGCGCACTTGGTCGATTCGGTGACTTTTCATGACTTCAGCCGGCAGCCGTCGGAATTTTGCGCTCCGCGTGTCTCTCCAGGTCCCTGGTGGGATCTCCGGTCGGAGGCTGCTGTGCAAATGGAGAAGCTCTTAATCTCCCTCCACTTTGCCGCTTGTGCCTCTTATGGGGGGGGGGGACCTGCCCTGTTGGCGAGAGGCACGTTTTAAACCAGCGTGCCGAAAAACCCCCTCCCGGGCAGCGAGGCTCTCGGCTCGACCAGATGGTGGAACGTGTTGCCCGTCCTGCAAGATTTACTAAGATTATATTATGTACATTTCTCCAGAAAGCTCTGTCCTCTCTGATTTCTGCTCTCATTTGTTAGCACTTTGTGTGGAACCAAGTCATGTAGCTGCACAGTGCTGATACTTCTGTGACCGTAGCTTTGTAGTCGGGAGGTTGTTGGTTCGACTCCCGCCCCTGCTGCAGTACCCTTGAGCAAGACACTCACCTTTCATAGATACAGTTGAAAAAAAATAAAAAATACCCTGCTATAAAAATGGGTGAATCAGTGTAATGGGAATTGTAATGGGTCGATATCAATCGGTACAATAATTATAATTTATACTGCATAATTTGCAAAGTAAATGGAGGGCAGCTGGTACCATAGCGGTGAGAGCTGCTGCCTTCGGACCCAAAGGTCACGGGCTCAAATCCCACCTCCAGTTGTAGTACCCTTGATCAAGGTACTTGCTCTGCTCCAATAAAATTACCCAGCTATGTAAATGGGTATGTAGCTTAATGTTGTAAGTTTGCTTTCGAGAAAAGTGTCAACTAAATGAATAAATTTAAATTCACTTTAGTAATTCATATAATTGTGTCATCCAGTGTACATCAAAGCAAAACAACATATTAATTCTGTTGTCTTTCTTAACCAACAAATCAAAGATTTGGTACTTAAATATGTAGTGGTTTGACTACAATATATTCATGTCTATATATAAATATATCCATATTTATGAATTTATAAATTTCTCCAGTTTTGTTCAGCATTTTTGGCCTTCATGGGTTTTGTTTCAACTGTGCTGTCAGGGTGCGAGTGATGGATCGCGCCCTCAGTTTTTGTTATTGCCTCATTTTAATGAAAATGTCGCTGAAATGTAAGCATGGCAATTGATGACGAGAAGCAGCTCTTTGAGTGGAGTGTCAAAGTGTCCATTGGTATATTTTACCAGTACAAAAGCAGTACAGCTAGAAGGTCATGTGAAAATGCACTGTGCATTTATTTATGTGTTTAGGTGAGTCTTTTCTGCAAAGTAACTTGCAGTGTTAAGCTACTTACAGTGATTTAGTTGTTAATTTTCGAGAATTTTCACTGCATCAATTCATGGTGGTAACTTCGTTCAAGAGTATAACAGCAGGAGTTGGGATTCAAACATGGGTCGTCAGAGTGGAAGCTCGAACCACTGCGCCACCTAGTGCCCCCATAGGGGTGAATTCCTCCGCTGTGGAATTAAAAGAACATAGTTTAGCTGCTTTTAAAGTGATGGACGATCCATCGATTTTCAGTAAGGGTTCATCCAGCTTACACGGACGTGGTATGAGGGGGCAAAGCAGGGTACGCCCTCCACTGGGGTTCTTCAGAAGCATAAATTCACCTGAGTGGAATGTTCTGGATTGTGGGAGGAAACCAGTGCAAAGACAAGTAGAGTACTGACATTTGTGACATCCGACTTGCTAAAGAAAGTGTAAAAGTGGCCAGTTCCTGCTTGGCTGTCCAGATGGAAGAGGTGGAGGTGGTGGAGGGGTTGGAAGGGGTGGAGGGGTTGGAAGGGGTGGAGGATGGGGGGGGGGGGGCTGGTGCAGCGGAACTGCCGAACTCAAACGCAGAAACTGAATGTGATTATAGTTTTCCATTTATGAAATAGGTCATATTTCCGTTTTAAAAAGATACAGAATAGCGCTTGATTCGGTTTACTTTTTCCTGTAACCAGGTGACAGTATCTTCATAAATGACTGCATGCCGCTTGGTCTGAACCCACCACAGCTCATGTGAAACGGGGGAAAAAAAACAAGGTAAAACTCAGTAAACTTCCAGTGGCGTTGAATTGGTTCGCTGGCAAGTGGTGAAGGTTTTCCAAACCAACTTCTTAGTCAGACTCTCCGTTCTCGACTAATAGCCCGGGCGCCTTTAGCCAGCGAGCGAGCCCGACGCGCTCTGCTCTGACGAGGAGGTAATTATTCTCCGCACCCGAGGGACGCCGGGCTAGGCTGCGCGCAGCTTGACGAGCCTTCCCATCATAGTCATCCAAAACGCCTTCGTGACTAATTCCCGACAAACTAAGAAAAAAAATTTGCTTCCCTTCACATCGGGGATTTTATCCAACTTTTAAAACCAAGACCCATAAAAAGCCTCCATGTACAAATGTTTTGAATCTACATTTAAATGGATGGTTTTGATACAAAGGTTTTCTATGTAGGTATCTTATTTTCTCTTATTCTTCTGTGTGTGCATACTTGGCCAAATTAAACAGATCTATATCCATCCATCCATCATCTCTAACCTGTACTCCAGTGGCTTACAGTATTATGTTTGTTTACTCTGCTACTTAAACGTATTTACCCATTTGTACAGCAGGGTAATTTTTACTGGAGCAATTCAGGGTAAGTACCTTGAGCAAGGGTACTAAAGTAAGAGTTGGATTTGAACCCAGGTGATTTGATTGCAAGATGACAGCTCTAACTAGTACCCCACCTGCTGTTGTCTTTTGCGTATTAGTTAACCCTGAGTGTTATTGCCAGGGTGAATAAAATATGATTATATGGAGCTCTACAGCACTCCAAAGACAAAGAACTAGACCATGGTCAAAAACTCCTCAGCTTTGCCCAAAAGTGTCCTCTAGCACTGTTGTGTCATCTGTTTCTGTAGTTATTTCGTACAGAGTTTGGCCTGTAAGGGGTCCTCTGGGTTCAGCGGATGTCCATAAATCCCATTACTGAAATATCGCAAATGCAACAAAAAGACCTTGAGAAGTGAGCCTCGCCGTTCTAAAGCTTCGCCTGAGACGTCTTCTACTTACTGTTGTCTGTTGATGTAATTTCAGCCCATTTCCAGTGGTCCAGCGAAAGACGTTCACCTAAGCAATTTTCCAGAGCGACTGGAAGAGAAAGGAATTGAATTTGGGCAAATGCTGCAGTGCCATTTCAGGCTTTTTTCATGACAGGCTTTTAAAAGCTAAGACAATGTGGGATGGAAAAAAGGCTCTTGTGAGTAATGTTTCATCAAATTGTAAGACATATGGTCCTTTTATAGCATTTACTCTGCCCCATATGTCCACTGTCTTCCACTAATCTTTAAAAAAAAAAAAAAAAATCTATCTGGATTTCCTTTTCTAACAGCTTAACTGACCAAAGCCAGTAATGCAGAGGTAAATATTTCCACAGTCATCTTTAACACGGACAAAGGTCTCGCTGGGAAAATAACCAGAACGCTATGCTTTACACTCGCTAGTGAACGGATTAGTCAGTTGAACAGATCCTCTTGATGACGGACTACGCACCTCTACTGATTAAGCCAAATCTTATAATATTAATCCTAATATTCCAGTTTGGTTTTATTTGCATTTTCTTGAGTCGTCAATTTTCTAACATTTCCCTTAGCGGCAAACGCAACTTGCACTTACACGGCCAGCCGACAGGGGGCGGTAAAACGCACCCAAACAGAATATGACACAATAGACAATTTAATTCTACTGACTTTCACAGTGTTTACCGCTTCTCTCCGGTGTTTGGGTGTTGGTGTTTAATGGATACGTGCGTGTGTGGCAGGCCTCGGTCAAAAATCTGCGTTGCGAAGATATTTGCGAATGCTTTGTATTATTGTGCTGCGTATGAAGTGATTACACTTTGTTTTTATCTCAGTTTATCGGTACTCCATTTGTTTTTATATAGCTATGCTTTTACTAACTCTGAGCCACACTAAAATTAAATCTGTTTTAACAGTTGCAGGTTAACCCTGTAAGAAGTCATGTACCGGCTAATATGGGGTGTCTATATATATATATATATATATATATATATTAAAAAAAGAGTGACATTAATTGTCACATTGATAAAGGAGTCAAAATTATCAATCAAAAGTCACATTAATAAATGCGAAAAACATTAAGGGATAGATACCCAAAAATGCATGGTTCAGTTATCCTCCAACGGTTAAATTAGTGTGGCTCAGAGTCAGTAAAAACAGAGACTAATGGAGTACCGATAAACTGGAGGAAATTTAAATTAAAATATATTAATACCTACTAGTAGAAGTGACTTTGGAGTTACAAGCAACTCGAGTTACACAGTACCGGTGCAAATATTTGCTCGTAATAGTAGGCAACGTGCATGAGATATTGCGTTTGTGTGACTTTGCTTCCCAGCTGATCCCAGAAATCGACTGCTTTCACTGGTGTTAAACACGCATGTCCCTCCATTGCTGGGCGGCACTGCGCTTTTTTTCAGCGTGGCGTCCCGGACTGGCAGTGTTTTCTCTTAAGGATGAAGTGTGTATCATCACTGTGTGTCATCCAGGGTAACATAAAGCCTCCCTAGGGAGCCAAGGACCAAAAAATGGCAGGATGCTGTGAATTGTGGGTAATGGAGACATTTCTATTTCAATAGTGTGGAGGCTGTCAGAGCCTCATTCTTCTCTAGTCCCATGTGAGCAGAGTAAAGTGACGGGGACTCGGTAATTTAGGGTAACGCCCAGAGAGTGAGACGGGTTACGGCTTAACGCATAAAGCGTGACACTTTAAACTCTTACCTGGGGAAGGCTCCACCTTTGGCGATTTTTATTTCGAAACGGGGTGCTGAAACGTACTGCTGATTTAATTGTTTTTAATTAATTACAGTTTTGCACTTCAGCTCCATTTTCGTCTTTGAAAGGTTTAAGCCGTTCTAGCCTTGAACTTCTTCAAACCTCCAAAAGGCCCTCGTTGTTCATCGAGTCTGAATTTGACGTTCTTGCGTCTCCGGAGGGAGTTTACGGTATTTTTAGAAGCCGAGAAAACATTAGACATGCGTGTAGAAAAATATGAAAATGCAAGAAAAAAAATTAATAATGTACTTGGGATGGGGGGGGGGGGGGGGGATTATAACGGATGGGTATTTCTAAACAGATTATCTTTACAGTTTTGTTGCAGTTTTTCATACACGGTGCAACGTTGACTGCAGTTACGTGAGAATTTTCTCCCCCCCCCCACTAGTTTCCATTGTGGAGCGCATCGTACCAAAATTACGGCTTTATATAGCGTCAGTTTACAATACTGAACACGACTTATTTGTTACGTAATATCATGCTCACGACACGCTTCACGTAACACGATTGCAATCATTTCCATATTAGACATTGCCGAGTTACTGTACGTTAATATGGATATTTATAGACGTGCAAGCACTTGTACGCCGAATATCGAGGCGCTTTTCGTGGGACGCTGACCGTTAGCGGTTCATCGGTTTGCGTAACGCTCTTCGATGGCTTAAACTTTGTCTTTCCTTGTGCTTCCCCGCTCTTTCCGAGCAGACTGAAGAAGAAATCCCAGTCAGTAGACATCGCCGCTCAAGGGTACCCGGCCTCTCTGGCAACGGCGCCTCAAGCAGCGCGGGTAAACAAGAGCACCCCACCTGTTGCCAGGACAACCACCTTCGAGGTGCAGGAAAACAACACCGCTAATTCCCAGCGCCGCAGCCCCCGGGGCACCGAGCTGAAGCGCTGCTACACCATAGGTAAATGGCCCGGGCGCCGACCCTCCTCGTTCCATTGGCCGCTTCTCGCGTGACTCTGGGAAGCGTCTTGTTTGACGTGCAACCTTATTTCATTTGTGCTGGGGTATCATTATGGAGGGGTTTTGAATGGAGATAAAGACACACACACACACACACACACAGAGTCCTTTGCAATTTTCGGAAAGGAGAAACGAAGAGGCAGTGTTGATACCTTTCAAGGTTTGAGTACTTTTGCAAGGCACTGTGATATCTGTGTGTATGTGTGTGTGTGTACCATGTATATATATAAAACACAATGCATTGATTATGATTATTTACAGATTACGGAAATACCACTAGGTCTTCTATAGTTTGGTACTTATTTTAGTTTCTAGAAGGCCCCAGAACATTCTAGAAAGTACCAAAACATTCTAGAAAGCATCAGATCCTAAAAGGTACTGGAATATTCAGTGCTTGGAGATGTGAAATATTTTTTGAAAAACTGACATATAATACGAACTAACGCCATGTTTAATGTAACGCAACTGAATGGAAGATGCAAAAAAAGACAATAAAATTTTTGTTACATTGTGTAATGTATGTATGTGTCTGACCCCCATAAAGACGTAAATTAGAGTGATGTCAGTAGCCTGTGTGTGTGGGGATGAGCGTTGCTCGTCTCCTTGTCAATGTTTGCTCGAGCTGATATTTTCTACTAATCTAATTTTTCTATTAAGGAATCGCTGTTGAAGAAATTTCTACCCACGAAACGAGATCGATTCCCTCGAAGGTTTTCCGAGGATATTCGTTTAAAGCGCGATTAGCTATGGGGGGGGCGAGCGGGCGCCGCTCCGCACGATCCTCTGAGCCCCTCGCCGGCGGCCCCGGTCCTCGTGCGGAGAAGGGAGCAGGGGATTCTGGGATACGTTCGTTCCGGGGGCACGATAATTAAACCTCGGGAAAGTCTCTTCGGGAGGCCCTCCGGAAGCGACGGCCTCCCGCCGGGGAGGGCGGAGGATCCCTTGGGTGAGGAAGTGGGGTCTGCAGGGAGAAACGCATTGCCATTCTGTTCCAGACCTTTCTACAGCAGCCCTGCTCTCCTGTGCAGTAGCGGGACCCCAGCGCTCTGCTCCTTCGCTCGCTCTGACTCCCCGTTTCAGACTCCCTGGATCATCATTATGTGGCTCTTTTTGCCAGCGTTGCCGTGAAATGTTATTTACCTGCCGCCCGCGTTTATCCCTCCACGCAGGCTGCCGAGCGCCGCGCTCACGATCTTGACCGTGCCCTTGAACCGGGACGTTTTGTAAAGCTGCGGTTACTCGGGCGGTTATTTACCCAACAGGCTTGTGCAAGGTGGCTTATAACGTTAGGTGTGTACACTGAGCTGCTTACAAATATTTACCCCGTTATGCAGCTGGGTAATTTTTTTTTTTTTTTTTTTATTTTAATTTTTACCCCAGAGCTATTAACAGTAAGTACCTTGATCAAGGGTACTACTGTGGGGGCAGGGATAATGGTGGTGGTGATGATGATTGTTGTTGTTTGATTTGCCTGTTTTCCCTCTGTCCATGTGGGGTTCTTCCAGGTGCTCTGGTTTCCTCCCACAGTCCAAAGACATGTGCTTCACGTGAACTGGTGACTCAGAATTGCCCGTGATATGTGAATGAACGTGTGTGCGGCTACTCTGCATCCTGTCCAGGGTGTATCCTTCTCAGTCTAACACCGTGTGCTTCCAGGATAGGTTCCCGACTGGCGTGACCCTCTATTAGGATAAGTGCTTATTGACAGTAAGTTGTTGTTATTATCGCATTGCTTATATAACAGTTTAACACGACTAAACGGCTAGATGTTTGTGATTGAGGAATTCAGATTGAGTTTATCTGGCGCTATTCAGGACCTCGTTGAGGGCTTGAACTGACGACCTTCGGGTGCTGGGTCGTCGTCATGTCCTGCTGTGTCCAGAGCAGGGAAGGAGATTTCCAGAAAAGAGAAATGAAGAGGCAAGCAAATGCAGACTCATTCGTGAAGACGTTCCGATGGGCTTTGTTGGCTTGGAGCGTCTTCCTCTTTTCCGAGAGAGAGCGTCGATACCGTAAAGGATCGAATCCGCGCTCCTCCTCCACTGCTGACTGGGGAGAAATGGAGATAATATAAGCAGAGGGCCAGCCAGAAAATTTAACCTAATCATTACAAGAAACTTGACTCCTGCTTGAGCTGCACGCGCGTTATTAGGTCTGGGCTGCATGCCCGCGTTAATGAATGCCGTTTCAATTTGCTATCGACGTGACGATTGCGCCCTGGAGGTGGTCGAGGAGTCTTCCCGTCAGCTGGATTTTGGCGAAGGTCACGGCCGGGTCTTGGGGCCGCCCGACGCAGCTGGCCGGGAAAGATCGCGGCGTTCTGACCCGAGGCATCTTCCACCAGTCTAACACTACAGGTCTGTGGACTTGTGTCTTTAATAATAATAAAAATATGATATCGCTCATTGTGGATGTGCGTTTGCCCTAAGGCAGGGTCGTGGTGGTCTGAGGCCCATCCTGGAATCAGAGGGCACTGGGTTGGAAAGGGCATATGACGCATTGCAGGGTAGCCACGCACAGATTCACGCACTAAGGGCAGTTCAGAGTCACTAGTTCAACTGAAACATGTTTTTGGACTGTGGGAGGAAACCAGAGCACCCAGAGGAAGCCCATGTAAACACATGAACATCCGAACTCCACGCAGAATCAGCAGGGAGATACGAAGCACCCACGCAATCCGTTGTGGTACCTTAAAAATGTTGTATCTGTACGAAATATGAGACTTCAACCGCTACTGGACTGGCTGTCAGCTGTTGAAGTTCGAGGAGATAGGAAGTGAGAATAGTTGTGTGTGAAATGTATGTCCTTTATTTTCTTTAGCCTTATGAGTTTGAAACCAGGAGTTCATCACCCCGTTGGGTGTCGGTTAAATCCTGATTTCGTCCGCGATGTCCAAACCCATGGAATCAGTGCCGGTGTTTTACCCGGCGCTGGGCAGCAGTTGGAAAATAATTTTTGTTTTAAATTGGATGGGAAAAAATGTTGTTGCCATCAGCTACCTGTACTGCCGCGACAGAGATTTCCCACAGAGCTGTCATGAAGCTGCGAGAAACATCTGTCACAGCAATTTTAACAACCGATGCCCATCCCCACCCCCGAAAGTTAGAGGACCCCCGTCCGCAAAATTCACACAGCGATTCCAGATAAACTCCTCAGCAACCCTAGGAGTTTCAGATATGCTGTGATTTTCTCACTTCCTTTGTTTATTTTTTTTTTTGTTTTTTTCCTCTCTCACATTTTACTATTTGATTATTTTTGATTGGGACATTTTCCAAAGGTCACTGCTGATGGGAGCAAAGTAGAGAATAGAGACATTAGGTGTCCACCTCTGTTAATTTTTTGCCCCTCGGGAATCAAGGGCGTATTTGCGTGTGTGTGTGCGTATATTTATATATACACACACACACCTCCCGTGGTGTCAGTGGACAGATAGAGGCTGCATGGTTGTCTTTAAAACCAGTACATCAGGAAAAAAAAGGTAATAAACACAGGCTACACTGAAAATAATCCTATTTTTCTGTATTTGTAGGGTTTGGTTCGAATCCCACTCCTGCTGCCGTACCATACCGTTCATGACTGGCTCTCCAGTAAAGGATACTCTAAATTATTGCCTTCATAAAAAACTGAAGCGTTAGTGTAACAAAGTTGCATTCTGGTGGAAAAACACCTTTTCTTTCCCTGTTTTATAAAGTCGCTCACAATCTAACATTGTTAAGGATTGGAGTTAGAGATATTGCTTTACATTTAAATAGCCTGGGTTCAAATCCCTGTTCCTGTTGTGGTACCCATGATCAAGGTACTTACCGTGAACTGCATCAGGAAAAATACCCAGCTGCATAAGTAGGTAAATAAATTAATTAGTTAAGTGTGGAAGACTCTAAGTCCGCTCCCAGCTACTTAGAAGACTTGATCAACCGCTACACCCCAAGCAGACCCTCTGCTCGCTTGGTGGTCCCGCACATGAAAAGTAAAGCATGGAGGTTCTCGGTTCTGGCTCCGTTGCGGTGGAACGACCTCCCCCTCTCACTCAGAACTGCTGAATCTGTCCACATTAAAAAAAAAAAAAGAAAAAAAGGGTCTGAAAACTCATCTCTTCCAGACTCGCTTCGCCCATCATCTCTCCAACTCATGTAACGTGTAAATGTTCATGCACCGTAACTTCATGATCATCCCCAGATAAGCCTTTACACAGCCGCTGCTCCGGCATTGTACGTGAATGTTTGTGTATCTTATAAAAAAAAAAAATAGTAGGAAGGTTATCAGGAGTCATCTATCCTGCGTTTTATGCACCTGCTAAAGCGATGAACATCGGTGCATCAAGTGGAAAGTAACAAACTAGGTTTACTTAAGAATCACATCTGCAGCCATGTCTTTCTCCTAATGTAATGCACAAATTTGTATTTTCGCTGAGACGTACGTCGATTTGGAGCAAAGCGTCTGCTAGATGAGTAAATGTAAGTCACCTTGCAAAAACACGTCAGCTGAAAGAATAAATTTTTTATTTTGTCTAGGCATGATTTACACTGCTGTAGGAATTACTCCGATAATCAGGGTATATTTTAGACGGGATGTGAGGATATATTTCAGAGGTGCGGCAGCAGATGGTGTAGTACTTAGTCATCACCCTAACCTCGAAGGACCATGATTCGAATCCCACCTCCTGCTGTAATAGCCTTGATCAAGGCACTTACCGTGAATTGGTACGGTAAAAATTATCTAGCTGTGTAAGTGGGTAAATCACGAAGTGAAAAGTGCCAGCTATGTAAATAAGGAAAATGAGCAGCGCGAAGCTCCGGCTACTCGCGCTTCGGATCTGACCAGATTGAACCAGAAGCCGTAAGATTGCCGTGGTGCTGTGGACCCGCTCCCAGAAACCAGTTGCGGGCAGTTTGAGCGCTGGCACCGACACCTCGCCACGGGATTAGCGGCTCCGGTCACGGGCCCCGCGGATGATCGCGTCCGGGAGCCGGGAGCGGGCGTCCATCTGCCCCGTGGGCCGCGCTCATCTCCCAATCCCATTTACAGTCTGTCTTCGCGCAACCAGATCTTCCCACACAGCCGAAGTCCAAGCCAGGCCGATCCTGGGATAGTTAACGCATCGTTTCCTGGACGTTGCTCTCCCCCGTGTTGCAGCGGCGGAAGCGGAGCAGCGTAAAATCCATCTTTTTCAGGGCACGGAGGTGGCGCGCCGACTCGACGAATTGGGACATCGGCATTCTCATCACGATCCGGCCGCTCGGCCCCAGACTGGGCTCGGGCTGTAACCTCAAACCTCTGCAACCTCACCTTCGTACATTTTTGCTCTCGGCGAAAATGGACGTGGGCGTTTTGAGTCGTGATGAAACTTACTATAATGCGAGGTCCCTCGGCTCTTCTTACTGTTCCACAAAACGGTATTTAGCTGTTTGGTCACACGGTCGGGTCGGTCTTTCTCTGTATGCAAGAGCTGGGAAGACACGGCTACTCATTCCCACATCAACCTTTCCTACCAAACGCCTCAAGAAAACAGACTGGTTTCCTGTAAGTGTACTCAACCTTTTGACTGGTGCGCTGTTATAAAGTACAGTTAACCATATATTTTATACACAATGACTGTCTGTGCTCTTTCCCTGTGGCCTGCTAGGGTTTACACTTACGTTTATTTAGCAGACAATTTTTCCAAAGCGACTTCCAACGAACTCTGTGTAGTGTTATCAGCCCACACACCTTATTCACCGCGGTGACTTACACTGCTAGATACACTCCTTACACTGGGTCACTCATCCATACATTAGTAGAACACACTCCTTCTCTCTCTGTCACTCACACACTATGGGTGAACCTGAACAGCATGTCTGTGGAATGTGGGAGGAAACCAGAGCACCCGGAGGAAACCCCCACAGAGAGAACATGCAAGCTCCACACAGACTGGGCAGGAATCGAACCCACGTCCTCTCGCACCACCCAGGTGCTGTAAGACAGCAGCCCTACTTGCTGTGCCGCCGTGCCACCGGTTTACCCTACTGCGTCCTCGGCAGGGTTCTTCACTCTGTTTTACCGCCATCGCTCTCGTTCATGTATTTATGTGGGGGTCGCAATCTGTATGGTGATGTGCGAGAAGCTGAAGCTGGTTTCATCGAGAGACACGTGATGGGGGTATTGGAATAGTTCTGAGCCGCAGCCCCGGGGGGTGGTATTGACTCGCCGGAAAGCCAGCAGAGGCTGTGTGGTCAGATGACATCGCTGAATGATGGTAAAACATAGTGCTTCAAAACGGACCCGGTTCGTTTTCAGCCGCAACGCAGAATGTTTGTTGCATGTGCCGTAAAACAAAAACCCGTTTTTAGGCTTTTACTACTCGAATAGGGTGTTGCTCTGTGGTTCACAACATGAATGTGAATGGTTGCCTGTTCGGGTCCCGCAGGGTGCCTGCGTTGTACCCTTGAACGGTGTACTTACCTGCCGCGGTTCCAGCAGAATGTGTGCAACACGGAAACTGCCATCATATATTCCCACAATACTGGCAGAAGGCGATCAGATTTCCAGTGTCAGAAAGATCCATAACCAAGTGGCTCCTTTGAGAATGCTCACATTTAATACTGGTTCCCCTCCTTAATCTTTCTGAGTGAGATGGGGGGGTGGGGGGTAGGGGGGGGTTCCACAGTATTAACACAGGAATCTTAATTTGGGAGACCAGACAGTTTTTTCTTACGTACGGTATTTACATACTGTGTGTGCATATATTATATATATAGAACACGATGCAATAATAACTTGTCTGTTTTTCTGTGTAAACTATGAATTTTTTTTGTATTTATTAATGGATTTTTTTGTTTGATTTTGTCAGTAATGGGTACAGGTTCATTTTTCACATACACAAATACACGCACACTGTCTGAACCACTTGTCCCATACGGGGTCGCGGAGAGCCGGAACCTAACCCAGCAACACGGGGCGTAAGGCCGGAGGGGGAGGGGACACGCCCAGGACGGGACGCCAGTCCGTCGCAAGGCAACCCCAAGTGGGACTCGAACCCCAGACCCACCGGAGAGCAGGACCCGGTCCAACCCACTGCGCCACCGCACCCCCCCGAATTCACACACTTATTGTTTAATTTAGCTGCCGTCTTGCTCCGAGTTGACCGACTCTGTCATATAAGAAGCTTACCATGATTTACCCATTTGTAAAAGGGGTTATTCTTATTATACAGTATCAGTTAAGGGAAAGTACTTTGACCCGGGGTGCTACAGCAGCAGCGGGATTTGAACCGAAAACCTTCAGGCTGTAAGGCGATGCCTCTGAACACTGTAAACACTCTGAACACACCTGCTGCAGCGCATTCGTCACCCATGATTGCCATCGCCCACGGTGCCTTGTTGGCCCCTTACAACAGCACTATTATTTTGGTCATTGGGTTTTACCCGGGGTGGGGGTTGCGGGGGCGGCACTTAAAGCGGCTGGTCTGCGGGTTCTGAAAACAAGGTTTTGATGTACGATCGTCCTCCCCTGTGCTGCGATTAACTGTGAGCTCATTGGACAGATTGAACAGCTGTCAGCTGTGGCCTGGGCTGCTAACACCCCCCACCCCCCAAAGCGCTCATGGGTACACACACACACACACACGGGTGAACGTTGCACAACCGGGGAGTTCGCGCTGATGATGTTGTCGCAGCTCTGGGCCGAACATGAGCGGCACTGGTGGTAATTTTGTTTTATACGTGAACCCCGTTGGCTACTCCAAGTCTCTCTTTACTACGGTAATGGTCGGTCACAAAGACGTAACACTGGTCTTTCCTGCAGATGGACAGAAATACATGAAGTCAAAGTTTTAATAAAAACAAGGACATTATCTATGAGGACAGTGTGCATCAGAATGTAAGGCCCTTAACTGAAAAGAACATAACGGGATGTCTGAAATGGACAAAAACCCCCCTGAGATTCGTCTTTGTCCACTCCAGAGGACATCTGAGTGTCTCCCATAAACTGTACTTGCGCCACTGCATAACCCTGATGCACCTTAGAGGGGGTGTTCTACGCTTTTCAATGATACCGTGTGAGGAGGTGGTCTTTAGAGAACGTCCTGGAAATCCTGGAGATAAACCCAAGCGCAATGTTGTCGGGTCCATCGATGGAGGATATAGGGAAAGCGAACTGGCGTGAACGCGTCGCCAGGTGTGCGCTAGAAAGACGTGTCTGAATGCCGATGGCCTGCGGGTTGAGGGCGTCGCATTCGCGGCAACCTTCGCGCGTAAAGCGGACGTGTCTGGAGATGATGCGAGTTCTTGACCTCAGAAAACTAAGGAACCACCATGAGCTAAATCCAAGGTCTGCTAGGGGTGCGAATGGGCAAGGTCAATGATACGCAGAGTAGAAGTAGCGCTCAACAGCAGAAGAGCGGTCCGTGCGCTACTGCCTGCGATGCCTCGAAGGCCATCTACCGAGCGTGCGGCGAGGCCACGCCACGTCCCTGGCGCCAGGAGAGACGGGTTCCGTGTCCAGACAAATCGGGAGGAGGTGGCGACGAGGGGGTCACGTCGCACTTGCGACTTGTGTGTCTGTGCGCTTTAGGGGACGTCCCGCTTGTGCCGCCGCCAACCTGGGTCCCCGTCCAGATCGGTGGCCCCAAGACCCAACGGAAGGGTCTATCGGTTTGGTTCCGAATGAGTTACGTTGTTCGTGAGATGCTCTGCATGTCTGCACGTGCTTGAATGTGTGTGTGTTGGGGGGAGGGGGGTGTGGAGCAGCTTTGTCCACACCATGGTCCCATAGCCAAGATCCCGGAGACACCTGGAGTGTGTTGTTGTAGATAAGGAAAGCTGAAAAAACCCAAACCGTGTGTGAGTGTGTGGAGGGAAGGGGGAGGGGAGGTGTTGCCTGGGGAGGGATTTGGGTGGGCAAATCTCTCCCTTTTAAAGTGTGCCCACATAAACAGTGCCATTGAACGTTCATCTGCTGTCCTCCAGGCATAAGGAGGGGACAGAGATACGGCGCAGTTGGCGAGGCGCGCGTCCAGATTTTTCTGCATCGATTAAGCGCCTGTTTCGCTCTCCTCCAGACAGCAATCCTGAAATGTGCCTCTCGAGACAAGGAACAAATTGTCATCATCATCACTATTTTTATTAATTATTTGTTATTGCCATATAAGTGACTGTGCTTCCTGCCACTATTTTTCCCTAAATACACTCAAAGCTTTAAGCAACGCTCTGTGGGTATCGATACACGCCATCTCCTCGGACCTTCGGCCAGCAACCTCGAGGTTCCGAGCACGCGTCCTTCGTCGCGATCGTAGCCGGTGTTCGCGGGGGGGGGCACCGTCCTTTCGTCCTCGTGTCCCGGTGCCTCCGTGCGCCGTCTCTGCATCTTCTGCGCTTCTGCGTTCGTTTCCCCGGTGAAATATGAGAGGGAAACGGCGCGAGCGAAAAGGATCTCGTCGTGCGGACGGGGGGGAGGTTAAGCCAGCTCGTTTGACCGCGGGAGGTTGAATTTACGAGATGAGCCGTTTCGGTCCCGGGGGGTACGATCGCTCGAGGCCGAGCGGTCGTGCCGTTCGGCGAGTCCAATTTATAAATGCCACCGCAGGAGCAATCCCTCCGTTTGCCCGCGCCGGCCCGGCCCCGCGATTGATCGCATATATCTTAAACGAAACGTAAGCAGTTTCCTCGACCGGAGCGGGCGCAGCTATCGATTCGTTGTAGAGCAAGGCAAAATAAGACTTGTCACTAAAGATAACCGTTATTTGTTTTACTTTCGCTCATCAATTTACTCTAGTGAAAGGCCTGCTTGTCATATGCCAGTGATTTTGTATTATTTCATACGGGAACATCTGTATCTACTTTACATACCGTTGAGGCTGCTGGTGGTGGTTAGAGCTGTTGCCTTTGGACCCAAAGGTTGCAGGTTCGAGTCTCCCCTGTGATCGTAGTACCTGCGAGCATGGAATTTACCCTAAATTGCGCCAATAAAATGACCTAGCTGTATGGGTAAGTAATTGCAAATAGCTTAAGGTGGGAAGTTGCTCAGAGAAAAGCATCAGCTACATGAATAAATGTTAAGTAAGAAGTGAAATTGGACAGCAGTAAGAATTAAAGGTCCCTTTGATCAGACTGTAACCCAGAAGGAGCCGCAGTGGCTTTAGTGGTAAGAAATTCTGGTCGAAAGACAGTTGGAGGGAAACGAGAGCAAAGTGTCCCGTGTTGAAAACCGGTTTTATTTTCAGTAAAAGCGTAGCCAGATGTTCTAGAATCTGTTCTTGTGTTAGGGTTAATTCGTGGTGCACTAGTGACTTTCATGGCTATGACTTTGAGCCGGGAGGTTTTCTCACGATTTGCATTTATTTAGCTGACAACGTTGGACTTAAATTATCACAAGGACCTTTAAACTTCACCTGTTCGTACAGCTGGGTCATTTTTACTGTATCATTTACCTGATGCTTTTCTCCAAAGTGACTTAACACTGGTAAGGTTACAATTATTTACCCCTTTATACAGCTGGGTAATTTTACTGGAGCAATTTAGGGTAAGTACCTTGCTCAAGGGTACTGCAGGTGGAGGTGGGATTCGAACCTGCAACACTTGGATACAGAAGCAGCCATTCTAACCACTTAGCTACCAGCTGCCCGGCTATCATATCATGTAAGACCCTTTTTCCCAAGTGTACTACAGTAGGAGAGGGAATTCGAACCTATGGCTTTGGAGTTCAAGGTGGCAGCTCGACGCACTACGCTGCCTGGAGTTCCTACAACTTAAAATTTGCAAGAACGGTGTTTGGAGGGGGGGAAAAAAAAGCTTTTTGTCACTTTAAATCAAGGCAGATTTCAATCTTCAGTATATTTTCTAAACGAAGTGTGTTTATCATAATAAAGATTTTAGACATGCTGTATGTTCCTTGGGGCACATTTCACCACGGTATTGTCTTTTCCTTTCGGGATTTTCTGAGAATCGGCAATAACTGAATACATCTTTGCTTACCTGTTTGCTTGTGGCCCACTGGAAACGATACTACCTTGCCTTCATATATTGTAATAACTGAGGCAATAAAATAAAATGGATATTTAATAGAAATCCTGCGTAAGGGAGCCATGGTATTACTGTTTGTATCAATTTTCTCTCTCCTGCAGTGAGAATCGCCTGGCAGTTTATTAAGGCCCCGCTCGGAGACGGGCACCAGATGCCTGACCTGTGTTGCCAA
The DNA here is from genome assembly GCF_900964775.1 of Scleropages formosus. Classification (NCBI taxonomy): domain Eukaryota; kingdom Metazoa; phylum Chordata; class Actinopteri; order Osteoglossiformes; family Osteoglossidae; genus Scleropages; species Scleropages formosus. The sequence goes on from NC_041823.1 coordinate 6,897,090, forward strand.
ACAGGGCTGTTTTACCGGGTTCCCCCAGTTAATTACTGTAGGAGAGTGTTACAGCTATTGCCCCCCCCCCCCCCCCCCCCCCCCCCCCCGCGTCCTGACAGTGTGTTGATAAGGGCTTGTGACACCTGCGTCGACCCCCCCTCCCCCCAGTTCGTGTTACCATGGTAGGTGGTGAGGCTCCATCGCCGTGCGGTCTGCGTAAGGCATGGTGGCACCGTGTGTAAGCACTGAGAATGTGGGTTTGATCCCTGCTTGGTCTGTGTGGAGTTCGCGTGTTCTCCCGGTGTTTGTGTGGGTTTCCTCCGGGTGCTCTGGTTTCCTCCCACACTCCAACAACATGCTGTTCAGGTTCCCCCATAGTGTTTGAGTGTCAGAGAGAGAGAGAGAGAGTGTGTGTGTGTTCCACTGATGTATGGATGAGTGACTCAGTGTAAGTAGTGTATCTAGCAGTGTAAATCACCACAGTGAATAAGGTGTGTGGGCTGATAACACTACATAGTTTGTTGGAAATCGCTTTGGAGAAAAGTGTCTGATAAACACACACACACACACACTGTCTGAACCGCTTGTCCCATACGGGGTCGCAGGGAACCGGAGCCTACCCGGCAACACAGGGCGTAAGGCCGGAGGGGGAGGGGACGCACCCAGGACGGGACGCCAGTCCGCCACAAGGCACCCTAAGCGGGACTCGAACCCCAGACCCACTGGAGAGCAGGACTGTGGCTCAACCCACTGTGCCACTGCACCCCCTTTCCTAGAGAAATGTAACATTAAAATATGCAAATTAATTATCGTATGGGCATATGATAGGCTTAGACATCCATAAATTTAAACATTTATATTAGCATTCTTTTTTAGTACAGATATATTTGGAAGCACTTTTTATAGGCGGTTAGCGTTTTTAGGGTAATGACCATGTTTTCCTCTTTCACCCTGTTTTGGGGAAGTGATTACTTCTCTGGAAAAGCAGGACACACCTGTGCTGAATATTTATATAAATCACTTTTTGTATATTAATATTTTGAGGCCACTCGTTCTTTGTACACACAAGTTTTGCTCAAAATACAGAAGTACAGAGAGTGCAGGATGCGTCTGAGCCAACGCGACCTGGAATTCCACAGCGGTTTAATTGTGTTAAAATGACTGCATCGCGGGGGCTACGGTTCTGACGCACACAGAGCTGTGTAAAGACAGCTGTCCGTTTGGCAGGGGCGTCACCAGTGTGGCGTTGACCCCATAAGAGCCTTGCTGTAGCTCGAGCTATTAAGTCATTAACCAACTGTTTCACGGATAATGAAGGTTCCATCCGTCGTCAACGACCGCTTGTCCTGAGCCTCACCCGGCAGCGCAAGGAACACACCCAGGATGGGACGCCAGTCCATCACAAGGCGCTCCGAGCCGGACTCGGACTCGAACTCCAGACTCGCCGCACAGCAGGCACCGGCTGAACCAGCTACTGAGCTTGTTATCCTGATGTTGGACTTTTGAGCATCCCGTGGGATCGTGCGGTGATGTAACACTGCTGAGGGGGCCGTGGGGGTGTGGTGGGTCTGGGGTTCGAGCCCCGCTCGGGGTGCCTTGCGATGGACTGGCATCCCGTCCTGGGTGTGTCCCCTCCCCCTCCAGCCTTGCGCCCTGTGTTGCCGCGTTAGACTCCGGTTCGCCGCGACCCCCCCCTTGGAATAAGCGGTTCTTGACATTGTTTGATTGTAATTTTGCTGTGTTCTGCTTCCGCCTCAAAACGAATGGTTTGCGGACAGTGTCACTCTTTTCTTTTATTTGTGCAAAACTGCAAAGGCATAATAAAATGTGAAGAATGGTATTTGAAGGAGAGCCTCCATCCTCCCACCCATAACTGAATAGAAATGAGTTTGTCAGAATCCTAGTTTCGTGGTTAATACATTTCTCTCGTGAACGGCACGTTAAAGTGCTTCCCGGTCATTTTTCTGTTCGTTTTCGTTCATACGCTTCTGTTCACAAAGCCACCCGAGTCGTCATTATTATTTATTTATTCATTTAGCCGATGTTTTCTTCAAAGCAACTTGCAATGTTAGGTTGTCTATGAAGCTACCTAAAATTATTTAGAAATTTTTGCTCTTGTAGTTTTTATGGTATTAATTCAGGAATATAAACCCATGTTCTTTTATTGAAAAGAGAGGACTCTAACCACTGCACCACCTACTGGCCCTGAATTAAAGTACCACTGTTTGCTTTTTTTTTTTTTTTTTTTGGTCAAAAAATGAAAACCTCTTGAGTCCTTCAATCAGTGCGAGTTCTAAATACCCCAGACGTGTCACCACCGCAATGTGACACGGTGCCTCCCGACCCCCCAAGGGCACAACCTTCTTTAAACGGGGTTACGGGGGCGGACCGAAGCAGGAACACTGTGTTTTGAGGGCGAGTTTAACTAACCACTATCGGTGGTTCTCCGTGCTCTAGGGAGCTGATAGAGGCATCGATCGGTCTGTCTCCTGCAAGACCAGCTACGCTGACGTACATGGCAGGATCTAACGTGGGGTAATTCTTCAGTACCGGTGAAAGGTGTGAGGCAACCTGAGCACCCCCCGTACGGGACGATCCGGAGAGAAGAGCGAAGGCAAAGCGACGCACAAGTGTCCCACAGCCCCGGGAAGACGTGGCGCCGCATTTCCTCGCCAAAACTTGTTAACCGAATGCCTCGTGAGCTTTAAGAAAAAGTAGAAGTTTCCGGCAAGTGGACTCGAACTGTGAGTGCGGAGTGGAGGCTGTACGTTACCCAGCCAGAAAAACGCCGTGCTGGTTCTTCAGATTCCTGAAATCGTGCGATATTAGCTGCCGTTTATGGCCGCGCAAAGATGAGCCCTCCGAGAAACGCAGGGGGAGGTTGCGGGTTCTGAACTCTGGCCGGACGGGGAGCGCAAAGCCCGGCCATCTGCGCCCGTCCCGGAATTAGAACAAAAGCGCAATTTGTCACGGAAAGCGGCTTACTCTCCGAAAATAGGACTTTGACGGCGTTGCGATTCTTCCGTTAATCGGTTGTTTATTGTCGTCGGGGAACGGGCTTGTGTAGATTCCTCGACGATGGTCCCACGGTGGCTCCCGCGCAAAGTCCTTCTGGGTCTCGTTGGCGTCTTCGAGGGCCGCAGGGCAGCTGTCGGATGGGACCCGGCGAAGGTCGCTCCCATCCTTCTTCTCCATAATTAAACACGTCTTGGCTCGGCAGGGAGCTGGAAGGAGGTGGCCTTTGGTTCGAAAACCCCACAGCGTTTGCAAATCAATAAACACGGCAGCTCCGGTATCTCCGGTGCCTCGTTAGTCAAGGTGCCTCCGCTCTGCAAATGAGGAGTCGCCCGTCCAGAACGTGTTTGTTTCCGGAAATTTCCCCACAATCCTTTGCTCCTGACCTGTCGAACCCCAGGCAGCCGTCACCCTGTTCAGGTTCAGGCTAAAGGAAGACTCGCTTCTTCAAGGATCGCACCTACCAGACCGGGCCTCGCCCCCGCCCCCCCTTAATCTACAGTATAGCAGAGCAGCGTAGATTCCGGCACTTTCCAATGCTCTGAGTTCTTATTTACTATTTACCTGATGCTTTTCTCCAAAGCGACTTAGTGATGTTTGTTTAGTCTATTTATAATTCATCAACCATTTCTTAATGGTTGCATGTAAAGTGCAAGGTTGGAGCATATCCTGGAAGCGTAGGGGGTGAGTAAGAGCACACATGGGAAAGGACACCAGTCCACTGCAGGACACACACACACACACACACACACACACACACACACACACACACACACACACACACACACATATCTTTGGACTGTGGGAGGAAACCAGAGCACTGGGGGAAAACACAGGCAAGAACATGCTAACTGCACGCAGACTGAGCCAGGTTTGAACTTACTTAGATATTCTAACCTTTCATACAGGAGGGTAGAAAGAAGCTTTACTTTAGTATTTCGGTGTAAGAATCAAGTGGGGATTCCAACCCAGGTCCTTTGATTATGAGGAAGCAGCTCGAGCCACTATGCCGCCCCATTTATTTAATTTGATTTATTTAACTTCCAAATGTTGTTTTTCCTGAAAGTGAACTGTGTTGTGCATGCTGCCCATGTACCATGCAGCGCTCTGGGTAAGTGCATCAGTTAATTCAATAAACTATAAATATGTAAATGGCGCAAATCCATTACCTGTGCTTTGAAAGTATAGGATGATTGAACCGCGATGAATTTTTAATGAAACCGACAGCAAACTCCTAATTAACCCTGCACTAATGGCATAAGTCGACAGATCGCAGAAAGGATGGATGGGGACAAAATCCAAACATGTTACTGACCCCCACCCCCACCCAGTGAAACTTTCCCAGTGTTTTCACCTTTTTTTTTTAAGGGCGTCTCTGCCTTTAATAAAGTACCTTGCAAAAAATGTCAATTTAAGACAAAAATAAAAGTCAAACAGCATCAAATCCTGCTGGAGCTCCTTAACTCCACAGCACTAAAGAGCAGAGCCAAATCAATCTGATTCGTATAGATATTTCCATAATGTAAAACTAATTCGTAAGATTAAATGAGCAGTTCTCCATTTAGCCCATCTTGTTCATTAGGATAAAATTTCCAACAGTAACCAAGTTGTCATCTTGTTCAACGAATGTAGAAAAACACATTATTGCAGAGCTCCTGCTGAGACTACATCATCTTCCGCGAATTCCAATTTAAAAGCAGCGCTCGCGGATGGCCTTATCAATCAGCTTTACCGGAGGTATGACGCGGTACCTCGTACCGCGTTTTTGTACAAACTTTAAGGAAAAGGAAAATTCCCTTGGAGCCCATTGCACTTCGGACAAAACTTTTCAAACCTCATAACTGTGACGGCGCTGGGGTCCGAAGAGAAGGTCGGTTCTTTTAAAAAGAAAAAAAAAAAGGAAGCTCAGCTCCATGTACCTGTGAAGTTATAAACGAGACACCAGGGATTTCAGACCTCCATGCGCTGCTTGTTACCTGGAGAGCCACCAAATTCCCACCGACAGCCGGCTGATCTCGCACCACGTTGTCACATCCAGACCGCGCCGCATATTATGACAATTTATGCATGTTCGTACTTGATGAATATTCATCTGTAGCTCCGTCGAAGATGGAGTCTGCTGGCAGAGGACGGAAGCAGGCCTCCAAACTTTCGACGGCGAGGGATTGGCGTCGACGGACAGCAGCGCTCCGGCACGTGCGCTCCTCTGTTGCCACCTTCCGTTTGTGTGATGCTTACATCTGTGCTTAGAAGACGCTTCTCTCCGGCGTGTGTGTGTGTGAGTGAGTGAGATTGAGTGATTGCCCTCCGATGTACTAATACACTCCCATACACTATATGCTTATGGGATAGACCTTCAACACATGCAGGTGAAGGTGGTGAGACTCAAAAGTGTTGCAAGAACTGCAGGGTTAGAGATCAGTACAACAAAGAGCAAGTGAGTAAACTCCACAGCGGAAGCTCTCACCACCATTGATGGACAGACCATGCAGGACGTTACATTTACATTTATCAGACGCTTTTCTCCAAAGCCACTTCCAATCAACTCTATGTAGTGTTATCAGCCCCCACGCCTTATTCACCACAGTGACTTACACTACTAGATACGCTACTTACAAGGGGTCACTCATCCATACATCAGTGGAACACTCTCTCTCTGTCACTCATACCCTATGGGGTAACCTGAACAGCATGTCTTTGGAGTGTGGGTGGAAACCAGAGCACCCAGAGGAAGCCCACACAGACATGGGGAAAACATACAGACTGAACGGGGATTGAACCCACATCCTCTCGCACCACCCAGGTGCTGGGAGACAGCAGCACTACTCCATGTGCCACCAAACCACCCGAATTAAATGTAGTTTTGGTGTTAGTTGGACTATATGTCAGTTTTTGGAAAAATATTCTACATTCCTGAAATTTGCAAATTTTGGTGAATTTTGGCACAAGGATTCAAGCACCGAATATTACAGTACCTTCTAGGGTCCGATGCTGTCCAGAATGTTTTGGTGCCTTCTAGAATCTTCTGTGGTCTGTAAAGTACCCAACTAAAACTGACATGCTAGCAGAACTAGTGGAATCTTTGTAATCTGTAAACTTTGATCATAATCATCGCTAAAACCAGCATAACTAAGAACTTAAGAAAAGTTTGCTACATTGTGTTATTCACAATTTAGGTCAATATACAGTATAACAAAAAAAAATTCCAATCAAAATTAAGCTGAAAAGCTCAAGTTTGAAATGCAGTCCAGCAAGACGGGCATGTTGAAGCTGAGCGCACAAAATAAAGACGACTTTTGTTGCCAAACATTTAAGACGTTAAACTGACTGAACATAAATCCGATATTGTTCGCTTGGGTTTTCTCAGGATGCTCTGGTTTCCTCCCACATGTTTCAGGTGACTGATGGATCTAAACAAAGTGTGTGTGTGTGTGGGGGGGGGGACTGGCTTCCCATCCCTCCCACCCACCCCAACTCACAGCCTGTGCTTCTGGGATAGACTCTGGACTGCTGTAACCCTGCATTGGACAAGCAGTTTTATTATTTGTAACTGTTATTTAGCTCATATCTTTGTCCAAAGTGACATAGAAACTAAAAAACATGGTTACTTACCCATTTAAACAGCAGGGTACTTTTTACTGGTACATTTGTCAAACATTCAGGAACAGGGACTCAGACCCAGTTCCTTTGGATTGCAGGGCGACAGCTCTAACCGCTACGCCCCCTGCTGTCGTGTGGTTCCCAAAATTGGACGAATGTCATTGTTAACGGTGCTCAGAAGAAGAGCACAGCCGTTGGCTCGTCTGGTAAAGCTGCACCGCGTTCTTCCTCGGTGAGCCCCCGCCGAAGGGTGTTTCTGCTAAACGAATAAATGTACATGTGTATCTGCTGCCTCTTATATTCTTTAAGTCTGGGTGCGGCGCTGATCTCACCGAGAAGGTTTTTTTTCCTGCGGACACAAGTCCAGTGTTCGTCCCCGGTTCATTTTGGACGTGTACAAAGAGCTCCTTTGCAGTACATCCGGTTTGTGACGTCACGCTCTCCTCAAATCTTGAGGCAGATCACCTTAATCCTTCTGTTTAAGGGCACAGATTAAAAAGGCATAATGGTGCTTTTTTTAATGATCATTCTTAAGTATCAATTTTAATTTAGAGATAGTGCCTAAATTCACGTTTAGCTGAGGCTTTTCTCCCGAGGGATTTACAGTGCTAATATACCTACAGTTATTTACCCATTTATGCAGCTCTGTGATTTTTAGCGGAGCAGTTCAGGGTAAGTACCTTGCTCTAGGGTACCATAGCTGGAGGGGGGATTCAAACCTGTGATGTTTGGGTCTAAAGAGGGCAGCTCTAACCCTAACCCTACCAGCTCTACTACTAATTAAACACTAGTACCCAAAGTATATGTGCTCAAATATTGAGGACAAATTAGGCTTGCTTGAACACTGAGGGGGGTGGCCCCCCCCACCGTTATACATATGCTTTATACTGCACTTAATGACTTTTTTATTTTTCCTCAGCTATAGCGTACTCATTTTATTTTTTCTAAATTATCATACAGTTTTTCTTTTGTGAAATATCTGGTGATATTGTAATAGAGCTGGTATGCTGACTCAGTGTATTCCTATAATATTAACCCCCCCCCCCCCCCCATTAGACCAGTGCTATATACAGGACTTAATGATTTTTTTACTATTTTTTTCTTACGTGACCAAATGGCTATAGTGCGCTCATTTTAATTTTTCGAAATTGTCACACAGTTTTTATTTTGTGTAGTATCTGGCGATATTAGAAGAGAGCTGGTGTGCGGACTCTTCTTTCAGTGCACTGCTGTAATACTAAAAATAACCCCCCACCGCATTCATACAGAGCCACCGAGCACTATTTAAACACCACATTTCGGATTTTAAAACCACTTCGGACATTTATCTGTTTGGGATATTGACTGAAGGCATTTCAGAAGCGCCAGCCCTCTCTGTGTCTTCACTGCTTTATCTTGCCTGCCACTTGAACACACAGTATGTGCAGTAACCAGCGTACCACTCTGCTGCTTCTTTAACACCGTGGGTGGTGCAGTGGCACAGTGAGTAGTACTGCTGTCTCACAGCACCTGAGTGGTGTGAGAGAACGTGGGTTCAATCCCTGTTCTGTCTGTGAAGTTTGCATGGGTTTCCTCTGGGTGCTCTGGTTTCCTCCCACAGTCCAAAGACATGCTGTTCAGGTTCACCCATAGTGTGTGAGTGACAGAGAGAGAGAGAGAGAGAGAGAGAGAGTGTGTGTTCCACTGATGTATGGATGAGTGACCCAGTGTAAGTAGTGTATCTAGCAGTGTAAGTTACCTTGGTGGATAAGGTGTGTGGGCTGATAACACTACATAGAGTTCATTGGAAGTCGCTTTGGAGAAAAGTGTCTGATAAATGTACATGTTTACCATGGCCTAATTTCTATTGTTCAGAGAGAATGGAGGAAGTTTGTGCCTGACAAGGAATACAAACCTTTAATCTCTCTGCTCAACAAGGTTCATTGTATTTAATGTTCCTGAAGCACTGTGTTTTTACACTGCTGTGCACATTACACGGTTGCTTAATTACAAGCAAGTCTATTAAGGAGAGCAGTGGAGAAGATGCCTTCAGTTGTTGGGATCTTTTTATTTTGCTTTATGGATGTGTGGAATGGAAGGGGGGGGGGGGGGTGCTGTTGGTCTTAGTAACAATATTCTACTTATTCTATCACTGAGGTGAAGCTTAGGGAACATGAACCTCCCCCTGCTGAGAATATTTTTAATGGAACAATGGCCAAGCCCTGCATCTGCACCCTTCGCTTTACAGCAGAGTAAAAGCTCGACAAGGCCCACCCGAATTACGGCCGTTTGAGAGCCGGAGCCGGGGGTTGACGGTCAGTGGTAAAAGGGGGTGGCTTCTTTGAATCCCTTCTGGGGAACCTTCTGCCATCCTCCATCCGTCACAAGCCTCCTTCAGTATGAGGTCCTCATCGTTCACTGCCTTGTTTTTGGCGGTACAGCTTCAGAAGTCCACTTACATTTACATTTACTCATGTATTCATTTAGCAGACGCTTTTGTCCAAAGCGACGTACATCTCAGCAAAAGTACAATTCATGCATTACTTTGAGAGAAGGAGACATAGCTGCAGACATGAAAGTCTCAAGCAAACCTAGTTTGTTACCTTCCATTTGCTATACCGAGGTTCATCGTTCAAGTAGGTGCATAAGACACAGGATAGACAAATCCCGATAACCTCCCACCAATTTTGTTTTTTTGTTTTTTTTTTTTTTTTAATATTGTAAGACTTATTATTTCATAATATTATAACACTTATTTTTACTGTCCCCGGTGATAAAATGCAGTACACATTGTAACCGCTGAGATTTTAAAAAATGTAGTATGGGGTAATTTTCAATTCAAATGTCAATTTTATCTTCATTTTGCTGAGGGCCCCCAGTACCCCCTTTTACCCCCTTTTACATTAAACTGCAGTACAGAGGCCGGCCAGCAGATGGAGCAAGGTGTGTACTGTACCTCAGTGGTATGTTGTTGCTCATTAAGGGCTGCCTTAGGATGTCATAAAAGTATTTCCATACTTGTCTCATATTCATTTTTAGTATTTAAACACTTCCTTCCTATCAGTTCTACCAGAAACCGCTCTCAAGTACCTTGCAACTATACATTTATTACTTCAGGTGTTTGGAGGGAGAGTTAATATAATACATTTGGTGAAAATAAGGGACCTTTTTGAAATGAGGCATCATCATGCAATCAGTTTCACCCATAGATTATGTAAATGAGAGTTAAATTATGCAAATGAGAGGTGGATGTTGTGCATGTTTCTGAGCATTAAAAGATAAGACTGAGAAAGGGGTTTTTTGACAGGTCATATATTTTCTCTGGCAGAACAAAAACTCTGAGGGGAAAAAGGTCCTTTTGTTCTGTCAAATCCAACGTAAGCTGCATCAAAGGCAAACAAACACGTGTAAACCTATTTTAAAGCAATAGATCGCGCACAAAATGGATAGTTTAAAACTTTTTCCGTCAGCAAGAACTTATATTTTATATGGGACTAATTCAGAATTTTTCATTTGAAGCGCAGACGTCATCGTGCAGTAACTTAAGTGTCAGCTGTGGGAGTAAAAGCAGGGAATTTTAAGGGGTTTTAAACCAATATTTTAGCCTAGTCAAAAAGTTATTTCACTTCAGACTTTGAAGATAAATGAAAAGGTGACATTACATTTAAAAAAAAAAAAAAAAAAATTTAGTTTGTTCCATTCGCCTCAGAGTTGCAGCCTTTCAGATTTAAAAATAAACTGTCCCCGTGAAAAGGCTGTGTTTCTGTCTGGGAAATGGAGACTGTACGATATCTGTCTTTAAGTCTAAATAATTGTATAACAGCTCAACGTAGCAATCTGGTGTAGTTACGTATTATTGACTACACAACTTTTTTAATTTTTTTTTTTTTTTTTTTTGCTCCGAACGCTTACAAAGTCCCGAACCACTTGCTTCGCAGCAGTGTCTGAGCCGCGTCGATGATTAATTTTCATTAATATTGATAAATGTTTGGCGGTAAAAAGGCGGTGCAGTGCGGCGCGCGACGAAGTCTGCAGGCCGTCTGCGCAGCCGTTCTCGTCTCTTTCGGTTCCTGTTTCTGCTTGTGCTCTGCTGGTATGTCTGCTACACTCGGTGCCGCTCGCCTTCGCCTGTGACATGGCGCCTCTCGGACGCCACTGAAGTTGCACAGAACTCCCAGAACACGTCACCGCTGCGCTGACTGCATCAGCTCCAGCAAACTTGCAGCTGCGGCACGAGGAACCCGGACCATGGACTACATTCTATCCTGGACCGGCAAGGGCGCGCGCTCCATCAGGGACGCCGTCTCGAGCCGAGTGTGGCCCGCGCCGGCGCGCGAAGTTCACTTCGAGGACTCGTGCGCGGACTCGGAGTCGGTTTCGCCGCGTGGACGCTCGGCCACGCACCCCGGCACAGGTCAGGCTGCCGAGCGCGTGGAAGCGGTGCGTGGGGCTGGGTGCACGCGTGTTGTCGCGCTCGCTCGCCTCTGCGAGACGGCGGGTGGCCGCAGTCCGTGCGCGCGAGTCCGCGTTTCGAGAAGTTGCGCAGCTGACGACTCCCAACGAAGTGACTTTGCGGGAGGCCGTGGTGTTGCACGAGTGGAGGACTTTTTTTCTGTTTTTTTTTCCTTTTTTTTGTAGTGGGTGAAGCTGTGGCCAATTTTAAGGTGTGTCTCGGGGAGAAGCGGTGCGTGTCAGTGACTTTTTAAAACTTATTTCAAACCGACGTGGTCCGCAAGTTAAGCAGTTGAGATTCGCCAGCTGTCCACCTCACCACACATTCTCGCGCTCACTAGCAGTTTGTGGCCGTTGCGAGCGACCGAGCGCGTGCGTGTTTTGTTTGTTTGTTTGTTTGGGTGTGATCCGAGCTAAAGAGTAGCTGACACACCAGTCTCTAGTAACTACAGCTGCACCCTGTCCGGAGTTTGTTTACTTGTGAGGTTTATGATGTTTGCTGTGTTGTGAGTGTAAATTGTCGTTTTTGAGACTTATGTAGTGGTACTGCGTAGTATTGTGTGTGTGTGTTGTTGTGGGTTTTTTTTTTTTTTTTTTTGCCGTTTGTTTGCGAGGTGTCTGCGGTGTTCTCGCACACGAAGGTGTGTGTGTGTTTGGTGCCACATCACCGCTCACATTACCCCACTTGTTCCAGAATGTCAGTCAGTCACTGCGCTGGAAGTCAACCTTGATACATGTGACGATATATAAAAGAATACATCCGGGGACAAAGCTAATTAATATTGACATTAATGATTAATGCTGCTTGGACAGAGGGCGCAGGGGGACATGCGGCCCACCTCAGAACGGCTTCATTTGCTTTGCACAAGTCATGACTATGAACACCCAGCTTGTTTAAGAAAGAATAGTTTCCTTTATTGCTACTCCCAAAATAGTGTGCTCGCGCGCTGTGGAACGCACTGCACCTCACGTGACTCTGCAACTGCGTTACTTCATGTACAAGTGTTTCAGGGTCTCGAATAAGGACAATGTTGGATTCCCAATGCAATTTTTTTTTTAAACTTTCAGTTTACTCTTGTAACATACTTATTCTTTCAAATAGTATATGGAAGCTGATCTGGCTCAAAAAGACAAGGAAACCAGAAAAAGGAATATTTATTTTCCGTTGTTAAATTTGTAGATTACAGATGTTGCAGAAAAAAAGCTGTCAAAAATCTTTACATGTGAATTGATGAGTACGGTAAATTATAAGAGACACTTTCATGTAGAGAGATTTCTTTAAAAATGTCACGCCTGTGCAGGAACTTCGGCATCGATAAGAAGGCAGCGGTCCCGGTCAATATTGACCAAACCAGGGAATTTGACCCCAATTCCCAAAAAACACAGGTCACCAATAACAGTTGAGCAATCCCATCTGCGTCCTAATTGAAGAGAAGTTGGGTGTTTGGGTTCTGCTGAATCACCGGTAAAATGTAGAATAAACAAGGTCTAGAGTTACTTCACTAACTTATCGATGTTAAAATTTAGAGGCAGATCTTCTTAAAGGAATACCAGCGTTGAAAGTAGCACCATTGTGTAACCTAATGGCACATAGAAATTAAGTTTTTTTTTTTAATTTTTCTCTCCCTATCGAATTGTTCTCCTTGACATTTACTGTGGTAATGTTTGGATTTTATTAGATTATTAATATTTTTTCATGTTATTTGAGGATGAATTAACAGGGGAGAAGAGTTTGAACACTCAGTTCACGGAAGCCATGTCTGCCTATGGCCAAACGCAGCATTCTTTTAATTTTTATTTTTTGAGACCCTTGTTCTACGGATTATTTGAGCTCATTGTAGGAAAGCTGCAGAAGGTCTGCCACGGGGACTAATTGGGGGGAGATTAATGGGATGCGGACCACAGGGACGCCAGTGACCGCAGCACACCATTTGGGGCGGGGGAGCTGGTCGACAGGGTCTCCCTGTGCTCTAGGGTGATGAATGGGCTCTGCCATCAACTCGAACCTGGGTGGAGAGAGCCCAAAGAGGGGAACTGGCCTGAATCATGTTTACACCAGGATGGCAGTGATTCTGGATTAAAGGCCTCAACAGCGGTTGGCATGGTGGCTGGAGGTACTGACTGATAACCTTAAGGTTGCTCATTCAGGTCCCTGGTGGTGTATGCCTGCCTGTCTTTCTGAACTTAAGCTCATCTGATGCCTTTCCTCAAGAGCCATAACAGCGCAGTGATCCGCTCCGGGTCAAGGAGATGTTTCCTCCACAGTTTGTATATCCAGAAAAGAAACAAGATTTTTAATACTGGGAGTCTCTCTCCTCCCCCACCCATTTCTGTTCTAATTTAAATCGTTAACGCAGTTAATAGAGAATGTTATTTAGATGACACCTTTTTCCAAGGTGACTGAAATATTAGGTTTGTATACTTGGCTACTTAAAATTATATACCTGTGTTTTTATTGTGTCAATTAATAGTTATGGTGCAACTGTACTACAGCAGGAGTTGAGATTTGAACATGCTGTCCCTCTTGCTGCTAAGCTACTTTTTTGACCAGAAAAAATTTTTGATATTACTGTAGTCTTGTCGTCTATTTTTTTCCTCCCCTTTCTCTCCCCTGCCCTTCCAGGATAGACTTTATTGAACGGGATTCTTTTTGTTGTTCTTGTGCTTACTCCGTGGAAATGTACAATGGGCAGGGTGTGTCAGGATGAATGCCCAATTTCTGTTCAGCCACGCGGATGAATTTAAAGAGGGGACTGTTACTCGCAGTCGCTCTCTCCGGTAAGACAGGGGCCCCATGTTGGCACAAGACGGAAACCATGTGGCAACGTGAGTGATGGACGGAATTGTAGTCGTGCGTGACATTCTCGGCGGATCGCCGTGTCAGACTTGAAGCTTGCGCTCTGACAAACTAAGCTGAAAGCACAGCAGTGATTTCCGTCCATTTGCTTCTCAGATCACGTCAGTTGTAATGAATTGTGCCATTATTCCTGTTGGACATGCGTTTATGTTTCGTTGTCAGCAGACATTACATGGCCTTTACAGGAACAGTTGTACCATCAACCGTAGCCTGATATGACACTCGCTTTTGACCTTGTGTTCATTTACTTTGGCTACAGTAATTGTGGGCAGCCATCCCGCAGTCCAAATATGTGTTTCAGGTGAATTGGTGATGAGTCACTTGGTTGTTGTGTGATGGCCTGGTGTCCTGTCCGAGGTATACCCTGCTTCACACCCCTTTTCATCCAGGATAGACTCCAGACTACCACATCTCTGCACTGGACAAGCATGGTGGGTGGGTGGATGGACAAGGAATTGCCCTGAAGCCAGTCCCACAAGACGTGGGTGGTTATGAGGATAGATGCCCGTCATTGGCAAGATCGGAGTGTGATTAATTGACCTGGAGTGAGTGTTAATGAGAGAGAACCACAGACTCAGAACCCCCCTTCTCTCGCTCTCTTTCGCTCGCGCGCGCACACACACACACACACACACACACACACACACACACACACACACACACACCCCCCTGACACAGCATACACAAAGTGCTGGCCCCAGCAAAGTTTCCCCGCAGGGCGACACGCACCGTTCAGAGGGAGACGCTGTGTAATCCACTGCAGCGGCGTTTGCAAAGGAATGCTTTGTGTTACAGATGTTTGCCAATCCGGGCGGCATGCGCTCATTACAGTGAGGTGTATATTACAGCTTTTGTCAGCTAATGAATGGACAGCATTGCCCACCACTTTAAAAACTGTAACATATACCTTCCCGTTCCATGGTCTGAAGCTGTAGCTGTATCACTGTCGGCCGATGGGGATTATTTCTTTCGTTTTTTTTTTATATTACATGGGTGGGGCTAGAACAAACAAGCAGGTGTGGAAAGAGTAGCGCACAGCAGCGGAATGTATTGTGAACTGTATGCAATATGAGTGTAGCATGGTAGAAACACAGTTTAAGGTCCTAACATACAGTTTCTTAGAAGAATTCGTCACGTCTGATACTAGCATCGCTGTGTGTTTCTGTAAATGCGGACTATGACTTTTTGGAGTCGAAAGTTAATGGCACAGGACCAAAGCATGCAGCAGACAGGATAAGCAGCATTGTGATACGTCAGAGCCAGTAGGTGCTCTACTTGTTAGAGCCGTCGCCTTGCAATCAAAGGCCTAAGGTTTGAATCCCTGCTCATGCTGTAGTACCGTTAGGCAAAGCACTTAACCGGAACTGGTACATTAAAAATTAACCATCCGTAGGTAAATAATTGTCAGTAACATATTGTACAAACCTCACTTTGTAAGTTGCTTTGGAGAAAGGTGTTGAATGAATATTTTTTTTTTTTTTTTTTTAAAGGTACTCCCTCATTATAGGTGGTACATGGACCATTTATGTAACACGGTGGATTTTACTCTAATGAGCTTATAATCGCACTGTTTCATGACTTTTTCTTTATGGAATTCAGATAGCAGACTCGCATGGACTTTTGCGGGTAGTTATTTTGGAAATGTGTCTAAATGTTCTAATTCATAACATTGTTATTCATTATTATTAAGCTGCATTTTCAGTAACTTTTACTGGAAGGCGATTTGCAGTTTTACACTCTGCCTTCAAGAAATGGGCTGGGTTAGGCGCCTCGGTAAGGAGCAGCGGCAGCGCCTGCAAGTCTGTGTCTTTAATCACCATTCTGCCTGACCGTATGGTGCAATTAAAACCACAAAGGTGACACTTACCAGAGGAATGAAATGCTTCTAGGCCTTTGTCCAACCCAGGGGATGCATTAGCATTGCACGGGGGCCGTTAGCATGGTAGTTAAGAATGCATGTTTGTTCCAAGAGGAGGTTGTATCTTTGCGAGAACGTTCCAGTGATGGATTTCGTAACGTCGGCTCTACAAAGTGGTAGGTCTCTCGGCTGCGGAAGATCAGTCACCCAGCCGTTATCAATAACTGTACTCCAGGGCGGGGTCACGGTGGTCCGCAGCCTACCCTGGAAGAATGGGGCGTGAGGCAGGGTACAGGTCGGGTGGAAGAGCAGTGCGTTACTGGGCAATCTGTCTGTCTCACACACCGATACCCTGAGAGCAGTTCAGAGTCACCACCTGAAACACTTCTTTGAACTGTGGGAGACAACTGGAGCACTTGGCGGAGATTCCCACAATCGCAGGGAAAGCGTGCAAACTCCACAAGGAGCGAACCGGATCCGAACTCGTATCCCAGCTCGCAGCCCGGGAGCCGCAAGGCACCGGGCAACTTGCTTTGGAAGGCGTGTTGGATGCAGACGGAGACGAGCGCAGCGTCTCATGTACCCAGTGTGTCTGTGATTTTTGGAACCAGAGACTCTTCTCTGCCTTGTCGTCTGTTGACACCACTCCCCAAATCCCGGCAATTAGAAGCGAGCGTGATTCGCTCATCCGTTCTGACACGGGTGCAGTTTTAAAGGAAAATAAATAGACAGCTTATGCCCCCCCCCCCACCCCCGTGACACTTTTGGCAGGGTGCTCATGAGACTCGGAGGAAGATAATTGGATTATCTCATTCATGTTTTCTTTGGCTCGCGTCTGTGCCCTCCCGTGGGACACCGGTTGAGGGAATGTGCCATGCTGAAGGCTCCCTCATCCCCCCCGGTTCTCTGAGCACCTGTTCACCGTGGAAAGGAGCACTTCTTCCAGCCGTCCTCGCCGGTGAATGAGCAGGTCTAAAAATAACAGCAAGGCCCATTACAGCCAGCAGCGAAACACCTCTCTGGGAGGAAATTGCCTCGTTGTGTTTCACGCAGACGCGTTTCCTCCCAAACATTCCCTCAGACACCTCCTTCGGTCGACGCGCCCCGGGAAAACTTGACCCTGGCTTTTTACTGCACGTGGAATATTTATGAATTCCCATCTGTTTATTTTTTACATGTTTACCGTATTTGTTTTGATAATGTGTCTCGGAACGAAACGTGAATGGGGGGGATTTGGTCCTCCGGACACTTCCTTTGAAATTTTCCGTTGCTCAATCTGAGCTTCTTCCGTATTAAGCAACACATTTAACGCTTGCCCCCTGGCCACCGAGCCCCCATCCTCTAACGGTTTCCTTTCCTAAAATATTTGACAGAAAGAAGAAATGGCACAGTAGTGTTATGATTCACAATAAGCTCTTAATTTTGGTTTAAAATTATTCCGAAGTCATTATTTTGGTTATACGTGTACAGTATTTGTTCGTTTAAATGTTATCGTTCAGCGCTGCAGGTAGTGCAGTGGTTAAGGGCTTGGATTTGTAACCAAAGGGTTATCTCTGAGGCCCATGAAAGTTACCATTTTGCCACTACTGGTTTTTGGTTTTGGGCGGCATGGTGGCACAGCGAGTAGCGCTGCTGTCTCACAGCGCATGGGTGGTGCGACAGGATACAGGTTCAATCCCTGCTCAATCTGTCTGGAGTCTGCATGTTCTTCCCCGTGTCTGCGTGGTTTCTTCCAGGTGCTCTGGTTTCCTCCCACAGTCCAGAGACATAGTGTGTGAGTGACAGAGAGAGTGTGTGTGTGTCCCACAGATATACGGATGAGTGACCCAGTGTATGTAGTGTATCTAGCAGTGTAAGTCACCTTGGAGAATAAGGCGTCTTGGCTGATAACACTACATAGAGTTCATGGGAAGTCGCTTTGGAGAAAAAGCATCTGCTAAATAAATGTACTGAATAATTTGATGGGAAATATAACAACTTTATTTCTGTTAACGTTCTATTTCTTGTAAAGAATTTCCACACAACTCTATTCAAATAAGCAGGTGGTGCTGTGGTTGGAGCGCTTGGCTTGCAAGATGAATGTTCCTGCTTTGAATAACGGCTCTTGCTGTAGTGTGCTTAAGGCATTTACCTTGAGTTGAAATTCAAAATTACCCAGCTGTATAAACAGATAAAACATTGTAAACGCCTTAGCGTGTAAAGCTAACATTGTAAGTTGACCTTGGAGAAAGGCATCAGGAAGGTGAGCAAGAAAAATGGGAATAAATAGTCTTTTGCGTGATGGACAGGATTCCACTGAGCCTCCGCGAGACTCTGTTGCGTTCGTTGGAGGTGTGTGTGTGTGTGTGTGTGTGTGTGTGTGTGTGTTGCTCCTGCTGTCCCCCTGCAGTGTGGAAAGATGACCTCTTTTCTGACTGCTCACAACCTTCTGGGGTTTAAATTTAGACCTGTGGTCTCCCTTGGCTGTAACCTCCCTCCAGAGGCTAAAATTATTCTCTCAGCCTCTCCCCTGCTCTTGCTCATACCCTCACACAGACACACACACACAGACAGACAGAGTCACTTATTTGCATTTTTAGTTTGCACATCCAAATAATGCAAGAATGTCTTGAGAGCCAGAATGTCTGGAAAAATTACGCAGTTTTCCCCATATTTGGTGTCATATGCTGTATTGATTGATTGATGGATTGATTGATATGCCCAAATTGGCAGCAATGTGCGGGGGGTATTTTGGTTAATTCGGTCTGTCCAGTAGGGGTTTCCAGTGCCGCTGTTTAATTATGTCTCAGACGCTGATGCGGCAGCAAATTGCTGCGTGCTGTGTGCACCGTAGGTGCCATTAAACTGGATGTTGCTTCAAAGCTTTTTCAGTCTGGAATATGAATTTAAATCTGTAATATGATCCTGACATCCAGGTTGTCTTTCTGGTGCCTCCAGTTGAAATACTGTAAACGCACAGCATAACCGTGCAGTGAAAATGCAGTTGTTTTCATTCATTCGCTGCAACTTCCTTGCCTTTTTAAATGACATACGAGTATGTTTAGTCTGCATCCGGGCAGTACGTTTATAAGCAACGCTTCGTAGGATCACTTTTGTAACTACTAAGTGTTAAACATCAGATTTTAAGGGAAATGAGACAAAATACTGTTTTTACTCTCTTATACATCGACGTGCAAGTCATCCCGCTCATCTATGTAAAATGAGGTGATATCCCTTATTTTTCCACCTCCCACCAACATTTTTGTACTTAGTGTGATGTTGCGGCCGGTGCAGATTTATAGAACTGCATGAAGAAAGGTGTTAAAACTCCTATTTTAGCTCCTCTAGGTTGAGAAGTGTGTTTGGAAATGTACCTTCGTTGAGATTTATTATTAAGATGACACTTTCCTCCGAAGCAATTTACAATGTTAGTTTTGTATACACAGCTACTTGCAGTGATTAACTGGCGAATTTTTACTGGAGCACTTCAGGGTCAGTACTTTACTGTAGAGAACTATATAGCAGGGGTAGTTTGAACCTGCATCCTTCTGTTGGAAGATTCTAGCTCTTACCGCTTCACTGCATGCTGCCCAGAATTTTTTTTAAGTAATTATGCTACTTTGAAAAACCATTTTCACTTAGTCACCATAAATAGTCACTTGTCCACTGTAGGGTTGCAGTGGTCTGGAGCCTATCCCAGGCAGCTGGAAGCATAGTGGTTAGAACTGCAGCCTTTGGACCCAAAAAGTCACAGGTTCAAATCTCACCTCCAGCTGTAGTACCTTTAAGCCAGGTACTAACCCTAAAAATTGCTCCCGTAAAATTACGCAGCTGTATAAATTGGTAAATAGTTGTAAGTAGCTTAACATTGCAATTCACTTTAGAGAAGAACATCAGCTAAACGGATAAGTGTAAGCATAGGTAATGCTAGGTGGGGCAGAACTGAGACCACGTGACTGTCCATCATGAGGTCTTCGCACGCTATTTTCGTTCTCATCTGTTTGATTCTCGTCAAAACTATTCATTGGTTACCCAAGTACTGGTATCAATCTTCTCTTCTCCTCCTTATGCCTTCTACCCTTCCTGGGGCATATGCCGCCAACAGGGGTTCTCCAGGCATCCCTAGGAGTTGAGATGTCGTGAAGTTTCCTTCTTGATGTTTCTGTAGCCAGCAAGGTTTTTACAGTGTGTGGTAGCCAGCCCCACGCTCAACCCTCCTCCTTTCTCAGCTGGGCTTGGGACAGTCTATGGCACAATTACTGGTATCAATACCACATTATATTGACATACTGATCTAAATTACTTCATTTGTGGTGCAGCTTGTCGGTAAGACGTGTTTGGGTGGATTAAATAGCGTAATTGACAAAGCGAGGTTTATTTGGACCGGTTGGTCAAGTTTCCGAAGGGCCACAGGTCACCTCACTGCGCACTTGATACGTGCTGTGATTGTCCTGCCTCGGTGAGTCGGTGTGAAGCCGTTAGACTGAAGAGCGAGTGACGCCTGTCTGGCTGCAATGCTCTGCAGTTGCACCACATGGAAATCGGCCGCTCGCCCTCAGTGGGAGCGTGTGTTATGGAAGTGGTGCGATCCCTCCAATGACCCCTGCCGCTGCAAGCGGTCCCTTCCCACTGAGCCTCCTCCTCCTCCTGTCGCCCCGGTGGTCCGTGTCTGTCGCGAGATGCCGGTGGGGGGGTGGAGATGCTGTGGAATAGGCATCAGTGGCCGTCAGCACGGGAAGGATGGAGAGAGAGTGGGGGGGGGCAGGAGAAAGAGGGAGAGAGAGAGGAGCTCTGTTTGCAGGGCGAGCCGGCTGGCTGGATCGCTCGTTCGCTCACTCGCCGACGGATGAGCCGTCTCCCCACAGGGCTGGCAGGCAGCAGCTTGTGACAAGCTGGCGAGAGGGGGATCATGAACATAATGCGCACCTTGCCTCGCTTGCTTTCAGATACCGGCCAGAAGAAGACTCCGGAGAAGAAGGATGGGCGCCGCATGTCGTTCCAGAGACCCAAAGGGACCATGGAATATTCCGTAAGTGACCGGACAGCTGCTCCTCTTGTTTTGGTTTTGCTACCGTTCTTTGCAGAATGTGCTTTGCTGCTCCGGCGCGCTCGCGGGAGCCCTGAGCGACGCTTTGTTTACAGGAAGCCGTGCGGACAGGCTCGTCAGCGCCGTGCACATGTGCCGCCGTTCTCCCTGATCATCCGTCCGCTCGCATGACGGGGACGCGGAACCGCTCGACA
This sequence comes from Scleropages formosus, assembly GCF_900964775.1. NCBI lineage: Eukaryota > Metazoa > Chordata > Actinopteri > Osteoglossiformes > Osteoglossidae > Scleropages > Scleropages formosus. Next base: position 6,918,053 of record NC_041823.1, read on the forward strand.
GGCATCCTCCGCTTCGAGTCGCGTGTCCGCGCTCGCTCGCCTTTGGGTGATCGTTGCGTTGGGGAAGGAGCTACGGTTGTTGACGAGCGTGCTGAGGGAGAGCGGGAGGCTGCTCGAAACTAGTAGCTGCCCGTGCTTCCTTTTCCTGTCTCTTATCAGCCTTCTCCCTCTGCACAGCATTCCGGCACCCAAGATCAGGGGTAACCTTCCTGCCGCGTTATTGCTCTGATCAATTGCTCATCTGTGCATTTGCGGGAGACGGGAGCCCGGTTCCCCCCATCAGCCGCCGGTGCTCCGGTACTCTAGCGCGAGGAAGCCGTGCTCTTGAAATGACCCTGAGATCCAGCTGCAGCCAGGCTGATCTCCTCTTCTTGCCAGCAGAACGGAGCAGGGGGCTAGAGGGCAGCCTGGTGGCAGAAGCGGGACGAGAGCATGCATGTATGCCTCCTTTGCATGTGTTTTGCCACACCCCCGCACCCCCCCTTTATTTATTTATTTATTTATTTATTTATTTATTTAACCTTTACCATTCTCTTTGCGGGCAGCTTGTCAAAACTCAAACCCTTATCCAAGTCACCTACGTTTGTGTGTTTGGCAGGTGTAGCATTCAGCTCCCTGCCCTCGGTTGCTCCCTGTCCGCTATCTGCGCTTAAGAGACCTCACCGCACTGACAAACGCGCAATAGGGTGACAGGATGTTTATGAAGGAGAGGCAGCTGTTTGTCAAGGACGGGGGACGGCATCAGGCAGTAGCTGGGTCCGACAGCGTGGCGGTGTCCGTATTCAGGCCGCCCTGCTTGTGCCATCCCCAAGGGCTCACAGCTCCGGTGTCACGGGGGTCACGTGTTTCTTGATGGCTCAGAGACGCGTGTCCCATGTCGACACGGCCGGGCGCCGCGGATCCCGCTGCGTGCCCACATCGTTACGGCCCTTGACGTTCGGTCCGCCGAGAAATTCTGACTGCAGCTGCAATCAAATGTCTGCCTAATCGTACACATATGTGTTTTTTTTTTTTTTCAACGTCTTCCTCTTCCTTTGGCTTTCACTGTGGTAAGAAATTCTTGCTGCCAACAGATAGAGAAGCCTGTGGTCTCCATATTATCGTAAACATAGATTTTAACTGATAAAGATACTTCTTGCTGTGTGGCCGTCTGTTTTCTGACTTACTGCTAATTAAAAATGTCTCAAGCGACAGTTGCGCTTTTATAGATGACCGAAGCACTGTCTGCTTGCAGGGTCAGAGCTCGATGTATATTGCCACCCAGCAAACTGCTGCCTATGAAGTTAGTGCTCAGTTTTTCTTTCTGTGTTTATTTTTTTTAAATGCCCCCCACCGTCGATTGCTGATTTCCACGGTCCTTTTTACATTATTGTGAAAGCTGGAAGGGAAACTCAAGAAGAACACAAAATCAGTGGTTTTTGGTTAAATCCCTTTGGAAACAACTGCTGAGAACACAGGGGAGGGTGTGACCTTTTTATAATGATTCACTGGATTTTATCATTTGACTGTGGCGTGTGACGTAGTTCTTTCCATTGGGAAGCGTTAACAGCTGTTAACTGTTAAAAGCCTTTTGGAGTTGGGAAACTTTTTATGAACCAAGGCTATTCGGAAAGCACAGCCTACAATCCTCACCATTAAATTTGCAACTTACTGTAATTTTGTAACGTCTGTCCTTGGTTACGAATTAACTCCTTTGTTCCCAAGTCATTTCCAGTTTAAACTGTATCAACATATAGCTTTTTCTATTGAATATAATAAAGGTGCTGAACTTATACCAACAGCTAAATGACTAACCTTTTTATTTTACTGAAGTAATCAGAGGGTCCAAAGAATATTGCTTTTAAATCATAGTGCAAACATACAACAATTCTAAGCAGTGTTTCACATTTATCTGAAGAGTGACGGTGTTACTGGAATTTAAGGGAAAAGATCTGATAAAGATAATTCATGGAAAACAGTTTTACTACACAGTCTTTTAACAAAACCTGTATTATAGTTCAATTTCTGCTCTGGGGGAGGAAAAAAATGTTAACACGGAACCAATGGGATGTGTAAATGTACCAATGTAAATCATCCAAGGATATCAGATGACCAGTATGAATGGCCTTACAGGAGAAGGGGGAAGAAGTCAACAGAGCTCCACTGCAACAAACACTGGCCTACATGCATATGTGTTGTTTACAAACATTAGTCTTGCCTAGTTAGTGGTAGAACCGATGGTTGGGGAAGACGGATTCAGGTGAGGATGGGGTCTAGATGGAAATAAGAAAGGGATCGGATAAAATCATAAAAATGGAGGGAAAAGGTACGGACGCAGCTCGCGGTGAACTGCTGGAGTGGGACGTGCCGAGTGACGCCAAGAAATAAAACGATGACGAGCAATCTCAGCCCAGAGGGAACGAGTAAACCAAGGAAGAGGCTCGTTAAAAGACGTGTTTCGCGAGCCTTCGGAAGGTAGTCGCCACCCGAATACAGAAGCTCCCGACCTCCATCCGGTTAATTTGAACCCAGCCACCAGCGGCTGTTGCTAATTAGTGCCCGGCACCATTTAGCGTCATTACAGCGCATGATAAGCCCCACCCTCTGTTCATCAAATGCCGTATTCTCGCAATCGTTCGGCGAATTTTGGTTTTAAAAATGCGGACTGTAATCCGTTCCTTGTTACCAACAGTCTGGCGCCACGTGCCGAGGAAACACGCGAAACGGTGTTTACAAATCGGTCGTGTGGAATTCATTCATTAGACGAATTACATCGGGGGCACGGTTACGTTTCATTAAAACATTCTCTTGTATTTCTGAGACATTATTAAACACGTACGCTTTTTATTGTCAAGGTGTTATTTCTCGAGGGAAAAGTCGCGATGTCCGCTACAGACCGGGAGGAGATCATTTTGAATTAGTCTAGCGCGGATCCCGGCATTGAGCACAATAAATGGGTTACTTTTCAGTCCTGTGCTGAGCGCCTCTGTATTAATGGTAATGAAAATAAATGCCTCTCGGGGCTTAACGTTTTCTGACTCGGCATCCTGGAGATCACTCTCTGGATTGCATTATTTTCTGAAGGGAATCGAACCAGGTCTCGGGTTTCCCTCCCGGGGTTGCGGCGCGGCTTCGTCTCTCGCTGCAAAAATTGTGCGCGTCGGAAACTGGCGGCAGCGTGTCGCCGTAGGACATTTCGGAGATTTCTGCGGGAAGATGTTGGCCTCACCTGGAGCGTGTGCTTTTTTGGAGGGTTAAACGGGCGTGACGTTGGAGCGTTCACCGGAAGTGGGGGTTTTGCTGACTGTGTCACCTCCCCCCGTTGTCGTCACATTATCGCATCATTAGATCAGTGAACTGCTGTTTACCGTCACGGGAGTTGACATGATTGATGGGCGTCATCTTAATAGCAAAATTGCTTTAAGATATTTCTCATTAGTAGCCTGTTAAAACAGACACCTGATTCGTTTGAATTTCCGGATGATTCCACGATATCTCATGTCTGTTCCATAGGGGGGAACGTTGCCCACGGGCCCTGTGGTACTGAAACTACCGCTTGCATGTTTCCTCTGTGTCCTCTGAACGGTGCAGTGTCACCTCTATCGGAAGCGACTGTTCTAAAATTAGGGCTTTAAAATGATCAACGGCGCAGTTAGGCGGCGCATGCCATCAGAGTGGTTGCAGTGAGGTTGCCGTGGCAACTGTCATGCCAAAGCCACTGCTTCTTGCCGACTCGGAGCCTTCGTTGCATTGCGTTCTTCAGATTTCCTGCCACGGGTGATTAAACCATTTTCTGGGGCATTCTTTCAAACTTCATGATGCACATAATGGAATATGCTGATGATACTTTGTTGCATTTTTCTTTTACATGAAAAATCCTGCTTGGTTCTATTTCTGGATTTTTTTTTTTTTTTTTTTTCCTTTTTTCCCCCCCGCATCGATGATGCGCAGCCAAGGATTTCTTAGCAGGAAACGCACGGTTCTGGAGGTTTTTTGGTGTCTTCGTTGTAGAACGGACTTCCCTTGACCATAAGTCTTTGACGTAACCAGTCTTTAAGGTAACCTTAACTGTCTCTAATTGAGTGTGGCTAAGGGTACGCGTTGACCCCCGTCGCGTGTGTCTGTGTTTCATTTAGTCTGTGTGAGGTTGTTATGCAGCCAGCCCTGAGGGATGAACTCTCGTCAAGTGCATCATGGGACCCGGTCACTCTGTCCTATTGATGGATTCATTGACACCGGTCACATGTTGGTTTGATCATACACTTTTTGAAAGCAGACTAATGGTCACCCGGCGATAAGCTGTCCACCTCTGTGTATCGCCGACATTCGCCTCTAAAGCAAAGATGAAGTGCGCTGCAGGATGCTCCTCAATTATTCATAAGAGGTTCAATAAATAATGGACTTTATTGATCAGGCCTTTAGCAGATAAGGTTTTAGTGACATGACCCGAGTGCGATAGCGTGACCTGAGCTCCTTTATCAGGTTCAGTTGAAAACCGATTGGAACAGAGTGCTTCCTGCATGGAAGGCTTCTTGCTGCATGTTCGTGGTGCGATGGAGGGTTCGATTCATACGCGTGTCTTCTGTGCCTCTTGTAACTTGTCCGGTGCTTCATGTTTCGGTTCCTGTAAATCTGTTTTTAAAGCCTTCGGCGCAAGGTCGCGTCTGGATGGTGTCTGTCACCTGGAGCGATGTTAAGTTCAGCGAGCATGAGGGAAAAGGCCTTTGAACTTTTAAGAACTACTTCTTGTTGCTTATCTGTTTTTCTAGGGTTCCTTACATTTAACACGTTAATGCTCCTCGGTATTTTTACTAGCGGGCATCACTGTTATCTCACAGATCCTGGACTTTGGGTTCAGACATGGCTTTGAATCCAGCTCCGTTTGTGTTCACTCCCGTGTTCACTTTGGATTCTTCCAGGTACTCTGGTTTCCTCCCACAGTCCCAAGACATGTGTTTGGGTCGGTGACTCTGAACGGCCCTTAGCGAGCAAATAAGTGTGTGCAGTGTGTGTGATGATTGGTGTTCCGTCCAGGGTATACATTGCCCCCACGCCCTGTGCTTCTGGGATAGGCTGCGGGCCACCAATTGACATGTGATTGCTGATGTTGAGTGAAAGACTTTTTGACTCGGAACTGTGAGGTACTGCTGCCTAGGCTCACAAGTCTATGTGCAGGAGCACGAGTTTTGCCGGTCCTAATATGCTTGGTTTCTCATAAAGTTACATATCAAGTTATGAGCTGTGGGTGATCTAGCATTTCCTGCATTAAAAACAATAATAAATTCAAGCACGCATTTCCATAACAAATGACTGTTCCTCGGTTTCTAAGGATTAGCTGTCGGTACTTGCTGTACTTATATTTTATTGTCAGTTTAATGGAAGTACCGAGAAACAAAATAAACCGAAACAGAACCTTACATTCGTAAATTAGTCTTTTCAGTGTAAACACTTGTATTTTCCTGACATTAAAAAAGTGACCCACTGTGCTACATATTTTAATGTGACCTAAGGTATAATATATACTTTGTTGCTGACTAGGCTCTTGTCACCGCAGAATGTTAAGCAAGTGGACACATTTGAATTTACCTGGTGTTTTGTGCACAACAGAAGTGTGACGGCTCATCTACATATCATCTGGTTTCATTGCTCTCAACACACAGCTAGATTTCTTTATGTTCCCTCTGAAACCAGCGTACTCCCAGGAATTCTTGTCTTCGTAAATGTGGCCTTGAGTCATACGATAACCGCTATGTTACCAGCTGTATTTGAGTTGTATGTATGGGCATGAAGGGAACCCGGTGGCACACTGGGTTTGACCGGGTCCTGCTCTCCGGTGGGTCTGTGGTTCGAGTCCCGCTTGGGGTGCCTTGCAGCGGACTGGCGTCCCGTCCTGGGTGTGTCCCCTCCCCCTCCGGCCTTACGCCCTGTGTTGCCAGGTTAGGCTCCGGCTCCCCGCGACCCCACGTGGGACAAGCAGTTCAGACGATGTGTGTATGTGTATTGGCATAATTTAAGAATAGTGTCAATCTGTCACTGTGCATATATCCAATGACATGAATTACATTTTTACCAATACATAAAGTCCCTGCTTCTTAAGAGACAGCTGGTGATTTTCTCGATTGGCCAAAGACTCTCCTTCTGTTGTTTGTTTTCTTACAGACAGTATAAAGAAAGGCCATATCTGAAAATAGAATGGTTTTTCATATATATATATATATATATATATATATATATATTTTTAACAGGCCTTCTCATGCCTCCATGGAACACAGCCTGGTTGAATCAGGCTTTCCGATCCAAACTCCTCGCTTCGGGGCAGCCAACAGGGTACGTGGAAATTTCCTCGGACTCCGAGTGGTCGATGCCGTGAGCTTTAACCACGCGCATTTCGGTTCGGGTCCTGCACTGAGTAACTGAGAGTCCTAACTGTGAAGTTACATGTATTAATATCTGTTATACGTGTAACAAGAGAGAAGTTGCCTTATTGACATATGACAACCTTGTAAATTAACTCTTGGAGGGAAAGAGCAGAGCAAACAACATGTTTAAAGGTGAAGTGTTTGTAAGTTTCAGTGACAGCACGGTTGAGTCCTCCTCCAGTGAAGAATATGCAAATAACCCTCCTGAGCTCTTTCAAATAGCTTGTGCGCATAATCCTCGTGGCACATTATAACATTATAGAAAGCAATGCTATTGTCAGTGGTACTTTTGCTTTACTTTGCTTTTAAATACTTCAGTGAAAATCTCTTTCGGAGGCGCGGGGCCACTTTCTCAATGAGCACCGATGCGGAATTTCTGAATACAAAGTGTCCTTTGAAATGCTTTTATTGCCCATGAAGCTGCATTAATTAGAGCTGATTATAGAAAATGGTAAATGATAAAACTTGAGTTTGTTTTATTTATAGGTGTAATAAAATCCTGATGTACAGAGCAGTCAGACATTCTGTCTGGTTATGTTTATGGCCATTTAACTTAATGTATCTGGGATTGTAATAATTCCCCATGAAAGAAACGTTATAGTTGCGCAATATTAAATTCAAATTATTCATTTATTTGTAGTTCTTAGAAACTTCCAGGGTTCCGGGGGCTTGTAGATTTGTAAGTTTGGCCACGTTAAAGGGTTTTAGGTAAATGCACTGTTGAGCTACAGTAAACGGTCATTGTACACAGTAAGATGTGTACAATTTGGAGTTCCAGAGTTTCGGATTTTGTAAAATGGGTTTTAAAATGACGACAGTTGTTAAAGCTGAATGTTTCTCAGTGCATTAATATTTGTTGCATTACATTATTTAATTTAGCTGATGCTTTTCTCCAAAGTGACTTAAGTATTAAGGTGTTTACAGTTATTTACCCATTTATACAGCTGGGTAATTTTCACTGGAGCAATTTAAGTACCCTGCTTAAGGGTACTACAGCTGGAGGTGACACTCGGACCCGCGATCTTCTGGTCCAAGGGCAGTAGCTCTAACTGCTACACTATCAGCTACCCATTAATGCAGCTCAAACCCAGGTCCGTTGTTTGCACGGTGCTGGTTGCCATCACTGTGCCTCCTGCTGGGTGACTGTCATCTGTCATGACGACGTGTTACGATACGTATAGAAGGAACGGTGTTAATTGTTTGAAAATGAATATGTGTAATCCACATTTCCAAGTTGTAGGTGAAACTAGTCACTTCCTGTGTTGCCTAGACAGTGTTAGTGGTGGTGGTGGAGGTAATAATAATAATAATGATGATGTGCTTCTCAAGTCAGAGGGAGCATGGGGCTCCGTCAGTTACGGCGTCCTGATTAGGAAACGGTGCGTTGGATGTTTCTAGTGAACAACTGGCCTCCTTAGAGTATAAACATGAAAAGACTGCCTCGTCCATGTGAATTCTACGTGAAAGTCTGTTTTCCACTGAGACGCACTTTCTTTGTCTGATATGGCCCACAAAGGCATTTCATCTGCATAATTTCCCTCCCCATCGATGAACCAAGCTATAGCTACAGCTCAGTGACATGGAGAAATAACCATGGAGTTTTCCTTCCGGGGGTTATTAAAGTAGTCCCTCCCCCTCCCCATGCCCTTGACCTTACCCCCCCGACCACCTCCAGGACTGGTTTGTGGAAGACTCCGCTGTGCCCATCCAAGGCACGTTGCCATAGCGATGCCGTTGCTTTTTTGGTTTACAGCTGTTTTGCAATTTAACTCCTATTGTTGGGATTTTTTGCTTCTCTCATCAGCTCATAACTATCATTTCATTATTCACTATTGCCTCAAGAATTAGGTGTCTGCATCCAAGTCTCTTCTTCCGTTGATGTAATTTTCTTTTTTGTGTTGTTCCTGGATGCGTACATCGCTTGGGAGAAAGGCACCTGCTACATGAATGAATGTAAATATTTGCCTCACTCTGTCCAAAGTAGCTGAAAATGTCATGTTTGTATCCTGTGCCACTTCAAGGGTCCTACAGCACGAGTGGGATTCGAACCCAGGTCTTTCAGTTGAGTACTCGCTGTCCCCATCCTTTGCTGAAAATGAGAAAACTACAATATATAGAGACGAGCCACACTTGAACGTAGTTTCAGTATGCTTTTGTATCTGTCTGCTTTTCTCTGTGCGCTCGCACCGCGGTGAAAAGATCTCGTTTTAATGCGAGCTTGTCTGGAGTCCGGGTCACATGCCGGAGAATTCCTGTAAAGTTTGCGCGGGATGAAGCCTGAAAAAGTGCCGTCTTATGAAGTGCTTTGTCTTGTATCGATTATCAGCGCAGGCAGTTCTCGATGGAGACGGAGCGCTGTTCTGCGGAGCCGCCGCCGAAGACGGACCTCACCCCTCAAGCTCTCGCTGCTCCAAGCCCACGAGTTTATGTTTGTGTTTCTCCTATTCAGTACACAAAGCATGCACTGTATGTTTTTCTATAAAAACTACACCGAGGCCAAACAAAGAAAGCGGTCCGCCGTCAGCTCTCGCGAGTCGGCCCGCCGCCGCACGGCCGGGTCGGGAAATGTGTCACAACTACGTGTGCACCCTTAGTCATCCCACATGATTCACCAGAACAGCTTTTTTTTTAAAAAAAAAAAGTCTTCCCACGCCCCGCGGGGCTTTTCTTAAAAATAGACGTGTTTGGATTTGCCCTTATTTATGGGAGATGTTGACCCATCAGTCCCAGCTTGTTTGTCCCGTCAGGTCCTGCATCCTTTGAAGCCCAGTTTCCGGTGTGCTGGGCAAGCATCCTCACGCACTGCAAAGACATGGTGTTTACATCTTAAATTAGGGGAGTATTGAGGGCTCGTTGATGCAGTTTTTACAGTTGCGAACTAGGAGAAGTGAATGAGCGGCACTTGTGGTTGAAGTGATCATGGTATAAGCAGGGCAAGAACCCACAGCGCTCACTAATGGCTGCAGACCACAGATTGATTGAAACCAGTTGAGTATCATGAATCCCTGACTCAAGTGTAAGGATCATAATTACTGGGTTTAGACACACTTAGGCCAAACTTTGGATTTTGTTTTGGATGAAGTTATGCAATGTCGATTATTCCTACACATCTGGCGAGAACATGCTCCAGTTTATTGCCAAGATTGAGACCAGGAACTCCCTCCACAAATATATTGCTGACTCGAGTACGAGTGAGAGAGTTTTGCCAGATTGCTTTGATTCCGAGGCAAGAGGAGGGCGCGGAGCAAGAGCGTGACGCTTCTGTTCTCCTGTCCACCACGCAGGTGGAATCGCGGGACACCTTGAACTCCATCGCGCTCAAGTTTGACACCACGCCCAATGAGTTGGTTCAGCTCAACAAGCTCTTCTCCAGAGCGGTGGTACCTGGTCAGGTGAGCCGAATCCTGGTCTTTCTCCCCTGCTTCCACCAAGAGCCAGAACCCCGAAAACAGACTGACCTGATGGTATAATGTGTCTCCTATAACAAGAAATGTCAGACTCCATCCCACTACATACTCCTCTTGTTTGTAACATTATTTCATATTTAATCATTTATCTGACACTTTGACAACCTGCAGTGTTGCTATGGCACACTAGACTACTTACAGTAATTTAGTCATTTGTACAGCTTGGTCATTTTTACTGTATCCATTCAGGGTAAGTACCTTGCTGAAGGGTACTGTGACATGAGTGGTGATTCAAACCAGGTCTTTTGAGTCCCAGCCAGCAAGTGTAACCGCTACCTCACCTGCCGTACCCTACGATCACCAGCATTTTGACGTTCCTCGAAGACACGGTCATTAATTTCCACGTAAAGCGACAGCGCGTTAGGAAACGCGGACAAAGGAGATGCTGCGGACTCAAATCCACGAGCGTCGTCTCCCGGTTCTTCTATCTTCTCCCCTGGACTCGGCGGCTGCTTGTCGCCGTCACTGTTTCCGGTGCTCTTCGCAAACACTTCCACGACTGGCTGGGGAAAACCAGGCCTGGTCATACGAACTTACTACCAAACGTGGCCTCAACCTCCCATTTGAGCCTCGCCGTGGTTTTCCCATTTGAGCTTTCATTGTGGCCCCATTTACATTGTTTGTTCTGTGTTTTCACATGTCTCAGAGTGTTGTTTTTTTTTTTTTTTTTTTTTTTTCTTCCCCCTCCCCCCCAATGTAAATACTTTAATCCCAGTTACCCTTGAAAGCCCATGACATTTCCTTCCGAAGTATTTGCTTAGCAAATAACTTTTCAGCTAACAATCAATTACTTCCGGAATCTTCCACATTGAAATGTCATTACTTCCTTAAGAGGTAAGATAATGTTATCCTGCAGATAACCTGCTGCTGTCGTGGCCATTATCGTGAGCAGAGTCCCGTTTAATATTCCGCCTTTTGTGTGGATATGTGTTGTTTTTTATTTAGTAATGTGTGTTTGTTCATGGCTGGCTGTGTTTGCATGTGGTTTTGCGCGTGTGTGTGTGTGTGTGTGTGTGTGTGTGTGTGTGTGTGTGTGGGGAATTGCTCCCTCATATCTACAAGACCTGAGCAATCACTACACCTCAACCCCCAACTAGACTGCTTGGTGGTTCCACACACAAGGTCCAAAGCACTACGGTTTTCGGGTTCTGGCTCAGATGTGGTGGAACGACCTCCCCCTCTCACTCAGAACTGCTGAATCTCTCTCTGTATTTAAGAAGGGTCTTAAAGCTCACCTCTTCCACACTCGCTACTCCCATGATCTCTTAAGTGCATGTTAATGTATAATTGTTTATGCTCAATAACCTTTTCATTATAACTGTTGAATAATGGATAAACTTTCACGCAGTTACTTTGTAATGTAAATGTTTATTTTAAAAAAAAAAAAGGAATGTAATTAGCAATTGTTGGTTATTTGGATAAAATTTCATGCAGCTACTCATGATGTATATTGGTTCATATGGTGGAAAATAAGCGAATTCTCTCTCTTTCTGCTAATATAATGCACTCATTGTATTTTTCTTTGAGATGTAAGTCACTTTGGAGATAGTGACTTGGTAAATGAAGAAAAGTGCGTGTGCGTGCGCGCTCACTCGCGCCAACTCACTGCCAGCTACTTTCTTTGCAGGTCCTGTATGTCCCAGATCCTGAGTATGCCTCCAGCGTGGGCAGCTCCCCCTCGCTCAGCCCCATCAGCCCCCTTTCTCCCACCTCCTCCGAGGCTGACCTGGAGAAGGTGACGGTATTTACTCTCCATCATCATGCCACCCCTAGCTAGGCCTTGGGTTTGTGCACACGTTTGTTCACCATCCATCTTTTTTGGACAAGCATATGCTGTTTTTGTTGCTGTGGGTGCCACGTCGCTGTTAATGCACACCCAGACACTGCTCTCATGTCAGACAATCCGAATTCTGGAATCGGCTTTCGTTTACTAATGGTAGGCATCCGTAATTGCTTATTGCTTTCTCTGTGCAACGGTGATGTGCGGAGCATGATTAATTGCTGTGCTTTTCAAAAAAATAATATGTTGCTCTTTTGTTCTGCCAATCAAGGACGTTGGAGTTGGGTGCTGGGCTGTTTATTCCTTGCCGGCTGGTCACATGACACATTTTGCAGCGCTAGTGTAAATGTGTTGCATAACACCATCATCAGATGATCTGTGTGCGTGAGAAGCAAGGGGAAATAACGTGCACAGAGCGGTGGTTGGGGCAAAATAAATGCCCCATTCTGCGCGTGCAACTGGCATGTGTTCGATGAAACGTTTACGTTATTCGTTTGTTTGTTCATTATTCATTCGTTCAGCAGAGACTTTTATCTAATGTGATGTGCAATTCAGGGGAACCAAAAAGTCCATTTCACAGCAGGCACACACATTACCGACAAACTATTGTTGACGCGCCGTATCGCATTTTTCCAGCCCACATTGCGCAAGTTGGAGCGCTTAAAATCGAGCATTGCGTAGGAAATACAAAAGGTGATTGTGACCAATTGTGGTCCAAATTTTTGTTGCTATTGGGAGTTGGGGAGGGTAGTAGGTTTGAAAGATGTGTTGAGAACAGTCTTTGATGTTGGAAGGGATTCAGGAGTTCTGAGGGGTGGAGGGAGCCTCATTCCACCACACCGGAGCCACAATGAAGAACGCACAGACTTCTCGGTTTCAGAGCAATGAGCAGCTGGAGGTGGAAGGGTATAGCACTTTTGCTGCAGTGTAGGGAGTGATTAGGCCTTGTGGGAAGTGGGGTTCACATCCTTTGACTGTCTTTAGACTGTAACCAGTGTCATAACTTTTTCCTTTCTTTTCTTTCCCAACTTCATTGAATGCTTAGCGCTTCTAAAAATCAGGACTGGACACCTGCAATTCCAGTTTCAATGCTGACACCCAGAGGATAGGAATGCGAAGAGGAGTCTGATGCATCTGTCAGATGATCTGATGTTTCCGTAGTAAACTTCACAGGTCCTCACGCTTACACGGGTGTCGAAAGCACGTCGTGAAGCACCGCTCCCGAATCGGAATGGACGGGCGGCAAGTCACGCCACACGAGCTTTTGTGGCTCAGCACCGGCCAGCGCCGAAATCTCAGGCGATCCAGCAGGATCTAGGGGCGGCAGCTGTCCGTTACCAGTCTCCATAGCAACCCGGCCATCTCGCAGCGTTATTGAATCAGGGCTTTGGCTGTGCGCAAATCACAATTGGGCACTTGGAGCATCGTGTTCTTCTGTGACGGGGAAAGAAGAGTTCTTTTGAGCACTTATCTATTTGGGTCATGCCTTGGAGAACGGGAGCGCGTTCCTCCTCTCTCGGAGGGCGGCCGAGGAGGAAGGAAGCCTTCAAAAGGCACGTCCTGCATGATATATGGGAAAGAGGAAGACGACGGTGGCAAACGGAAGTGGCGCAGCCCTGACAAATTGAGGAAAAGCGGTTCTTTGCTCAAAAGGGGAGAAACAACGCGCAGCGTCGCTCAGAGGGGGTCCGCGGTGCCGTGTGGTTCGGCGGCTCGCGAAAGGGACTTTAATGTGGCACGCTGCTATTCATAGTCTTAATTAGCTTTTAATTAGAGGGCCTTTTAAATGGGTCTGCGTGGAAGGTTTCAGCCGCCGCTCGAAGACGGAAAGTGCCGGGCAGCGCTACGAGATTAATTCGATAATGAGAGTCCGTCTGCTCTTTGAAATCTGCAGTCATTGTTAGTTACTCTTGTGCGCTGTCATGCTTAGATGGCCCTGATCAATTAAAGCCCTGAAAAAACAATATATATGGTTGCAAGCACCCAGTATTTTTTCTTAAAGGCTCTTCTGGTGAGTTTGTGTTAGTTTACCATAGATTGCTTGAGCGTAAATGATTTTGAACCAAATTAGGGGCAGCGATGAGGAAAGAGACTCATAATTCACCGTCCTTCGGACGTTTTACAATAGGCGTTCTCTTTAAAACGGGATAATGTCTGTAATTAACATTTAGCCTCAGATGCCTCTAATGTTATTCCAAGGAGGGGGGATACCAGGGATGGCTGACCCATGTTTACTCACATCAGTTTAGGCTTTGTGTGGTCTTTACAGAAAAGATGTTCACCGTGTGCCTCCTTCAGGACTGTGCTTCGGCTGACATGTGGTCGCTGCCTTTGGACTCTTAGATATATTACCTTGGACTAAAGTGTCAACCAAACACAATAATAATAGTAATAATATTTCAGCTGACATGTTTCTCCAGAGTACATTCAGTGTTAGCATAGTATACTGTATCATCTACAGTGATTTCCCCCCCCCCCCCACCATTTATACAGCTGGATCATCTTTATTGTATCAGTTGAGCGTGACTATTTTGGTAAAAGGTGGTACAGCAGGAGGGAAGATCCAAACCTGGATCCTTTGATGTCGAGGTCACTGCTCTTATCCCACCTACATGTTGAGGTCAACTCAACCGTTATATTTTCTGATGCCCTTTATCGTGACTCCTTTGTTGAAGGCAACTTGCATAGTGTCAGAAAACTATTTTACAGTGTTTTCCCCGTATTTGTATACACCGAACAGGGTCAGTACTTTGATAAAAGGGCACTATTACAGGAGTGGGGTTCAAATCAGGAACCTTTGTGTTGCAAGACAGCTGTAACCAGAACACTGCAGTAACAATAATACGTTATCTCCTTCATATAGTAATGTACCTACTTTATATAGGTGGGCAGAGGACATAAAAAAAGAAGAGCAGGTATTCGGAGAGCGAAACTCTCCAGAAATGTCGAAACTGTGCAGCCCTGTCACTTGCTGCAGCGCGAGTGGACGTTTCTGCAGGAGGGAATGCGCTCGTCGCTGGTCTCGTGTCCAACCTTCGACGGTTTGGTCAGAGTGGGGAGGGGGGCCCGACTTTGTTCGCTTCTGTCTGCCGTTAGCGCTTTCGTGTGCTGCTCGCCGGCCTCGCTCGCAGGCCCTCCTCTCGTTCCCGCTTCCCGCTGCACCGGTCTAAATTTAGGAACGTCAGGAAAGCGGTGGGGCCTCAAAGCGTGCGACTGGCATTGCCAAGTGCAGAGATGAATGACGGCATGTGTTTCCGTTCCCAGCCAATATCGACGCCGTCTCCCCCTTCCTCTCCCGCTTTTGGCTTATTGGCGGCCCTTCTGATCTTTAGAGGGTCGTTAACAGCGTAAAAGGGATTAAGTGCAGTTGTAAGAATAACTGCGAAAAGAATTTTGAGATTAAGTCTTTTTTTGGAAAGGTGCACAATTGTGCTCAAGCTGATTAATTCCCGTTTTAATGCGCCGTTGTGTCCAGCAGGTGGCGCTGAGGAGTTTCCGGAACTGTACACGTTGCATTGCCCTTGTGCATCTTGGTAATGGCTCAGAAAAGGAAGGTCTGTATATGGGAACTGGGAGGGTGTGTGCGCGAGTTGTGAGTCAGCACAGCTCAGCGAAGCACCCTGAGATCCGAGCTGTTTTTCCGGAACCTCTGAAGCCAGGGGCCGATTCCACCTCCGAAAGTTGAACGTGTCGACGGTGGCGCGTCAAATCAGTGCCCCGGTCACCTGCAGCCTGGGCCAGCTGCCACGTCCTCCTGGCTGAGCTCTGCGCTCCCGCTGCAGGTGAGCACCAGATGGTACGAGGCTCGTGCTGCCAGCGCTTCTCCGCCCAGCCCCTACAGCGGCCCCCTGGCGCCGTCGAATAAAGGGCTTGGGTGCGGGGGGGGACCCTCATATCTTTGCTGTCCTACGGCGGGGTGGTCTGTCCATGAAGACTGGCATGAATGGATCAGAAATCTCCACGCAGAACGTTAATAGTTAGGTTCATTTTTACATTTTGCCGGGACAGCTGGTAGTGTAGTGGTTAGAGCTGCTGCCTTTGGACCCAGAGGTCGCGGGTTTGAATCTCACCCTTAGCTGTAGTACCCTTGAGCATGGAATTTACCCTAAATGACTGCAGGAAAAATTACCCAGCTGTATAAATGGGTAAATAACTGTAGATAGATTAACACTGTAAGTCGCTTTGCAGAAAAGCATCAGCTAAATGATTAATTGTAATATTTTAACGTGTACAGATGGTCCCCTGTATTGCCCTTGCTTTCACACGGGGGAACCTATGCTACATTAGGGGTGCTGATTCAGTGTTAAATTTACTGTCTGCTTAGTTGAAGTATATCATCCTGGGAGTTCTTCGCTTCTGCAGTTCCTCGGTAAACGGAGGCCAGGGGAACGGGGAATGAATATAGACGGGAGCTTTCAGAGTCTGAATCCCGCTGCAAAGAAGGTCCTCCGCTGTCAATAAAAGTTGTCTGGGAAGATGGCGGAAAATACCGTCCGCGCGCCCCTTGTCGCCGAGGCCGGCAGACGGCAGGAAATGAATTCTCCGAGCCCCCGGTTTTGCTTAAGCCACTTGTCGTCTCTCTGATTGATCTAAAGCGGATTGATTTACATGCCACGTGGCTGGAGTGCTGTGAAGAAACCTTTCGATTGTCCTCCTTTTTTCCTGGACTTCTTCCTTTATCGAACGAGGAGTTTTCGTGAGAACTTGTTTGTCTGAGAAACACATTTATTTGTGATAAATTTTATTTAATATGAACGACTTTTTACCAAATTTGTTTGTTTCCGGGAACTGACACTGGCAGGTTGTCCTATGTTTGCTACTACGTCTTTGGCGGCGTGATCGAGAAAAGCGCCGGAATTCCTCTGGGGTCTGCCGATTATGTGGATCGCGGTTGACGTCATGCGCATGGCGGAGCGCTCTCTCACCCTCGTCCTGCCATATCACGGCAAAGGCCTGCCGTACTGTCTGTGAAGGGCCGCAAACGAAACGGCACAGTTCGCCGTGCCTTTCGACAGCAGCGGCAACCCGGTTTCCCGGTACTTCTTCCTGACGGCATCGGCATTGCAAAGTGTACCGTCACCTTGCCACCTGCCAGCGATAATAGAGGGAAGTAGCTACACCACAGAACTGTGAGGTGGGAAAGAAATATCGCATCCGCTGCCTATTTAGAGCGCAGGCCTGCTATCTTCTCATAAAGAGGCTGTCAGAGAGCGTGGGTATCGGGAGGTGTGTGTGTGTGTGTGTGTGTGTGTGTGTGTGTTCACGCACCGGGGTGAAGTCCCTGGGTCCGCTCCCATTGCTGGAGGAGTGGTTAATGCACAGCAAGTGAGACGTCGATGGACCTGAGTTGTCGGGTCTGAGTGCGTCCTTTCGTGATGCTGCTTCGTTCACGTGTCTCATACAGTAGGTGCCCATGTGCGCAGAAAGTCCTCTTGGACGTCACTTTCTAAATGTCTGGTGGAGCCTCTTACTGAGCACCAGGTCAATGAGTGGGAGGCATATAGCGTGTTTGTACCCGAAACTCTAGCTCCCTTGGTCAAGTTGCAGCTCTTGCCCCTCGGTTGTGTCTACATGCATCCCGAGTTCTGCTGCGAATACAGAAACGTTTGTCACGATGGAGGGAAGATGTGTGCTCCGGAAGGGCTCTGGAGGCCCCCTAGCGAGTGTCCCGTTTCGCCCCCCTACTGCTTTGCCTCTGGTTCTTCATACACCAGCAGTATTGGCTCTAAGCGGAGGGAATCGGTCACGGTAGGGGAGCGACTGGGTGTGAGAGGTCGCCGGAGTGCCGGGGATTGCCGGCAAGCATCGAGCATTCCCTGTCCTCGTCCAAACTCTGTGCCCTCGCCCCTCTGCCCCACCCCCTCGGACAATGCCCAAGACTAAACGCGGCGCTTCCTCCGGCGGACGGGGTCTGCGGGGACCTGTCTGCGCAGCCCGTTTTAAAGCCGTGAAGAATTTAATTAATGAGAACCAGGCAAATCTGTCCACTCGGATGTAATGCAAGGATGATCTATAGCAAAGAACTTAATTCTTCGCCAAAAGCGTCACGCTGTGGGCCTCGTAGGGTGTCCCTGCAGTGGTGCTCTGGGAAACATTCCCAAAGCGGATTATAAACTATATATTCGTCTTTCATATTTTGAGACCATTAAACAAAACC
This sequence comes from Scleropages formosus, assembly GCF_900964775.1. Taxonomy (NCBI): domain Eukaryota; kingdom Metazoa; phylum Chordata; class Actinopteri; order Osteoglossiformes; family Osteoglossidae; genus Scleropages; species Scleropages formosus. Next base: position 6,935,855 of record NC_041823.1, read on the forward strand.
AAAGTACTGCTGAAGCCAGAGACAGAAGGGTTAGTGCTGTCAAGTCGCGCTGCTTCTCACTGCTATGGAAAGGAGGGTGTGGAAGTGGGTCGTCCGTCCGTCCCCCCCCCGTCTTCCACATATGTCTTTGGATTGGGGTCACAAAGGGAATGTGAGCACCACACGACCCGAGTCTCATTCAAACTTACACCCGAACACACACCACCACACAGCACCAGCCATGGGGAAAGGAAGGGAAGGGAATTTGAATAGGAGAGAGGAGCTCCAGTAGTAAAAATCCAGACATACTGGTCAAAAGGCTAAACATGTTGCAGTTGCTACAATTTTTAGGTGTTGAAGTTCCCTCACCCACACCAAAGGTGACTCTACATACTGTGCGTGTGTCTGATAGCCCTGCGATGAGTGGATGTCCTCTCCAGCATGCGCTCTGCTTCACAGGATGTGTTCTGAACCATCGGGACAAGTGGCTGTTGATGCAGGTGGAGGGATGTGTGCTTTATTGATCGTACCAGTTGATCACAGCAAGAAAAGTGATGTTTTTCAGTTACTCCGGCAGTACTGCTGTTATACTATCACACTGGTAGTGGGGCTCCACAGTTCCATCTGTTGTGTTTCATATGCGTGAGCTATAGCTGTTGTCACAGGCGTCTCCGTGTCGTCTTACCCAGGATTCCGACGGAGCCTCTCGACCAGAAGCCCCCCCGCCGCCGCCTCCCAGCAGCCTGCGCCCCGCCAGGGTGGTGTCCTCCACCTCTGAAGAGGAGGAGGCCCTGACCGAGAAGTTCCTCAAAATCAACTGCAAGTACATCACAGATGGCAAGGTAAGCTCCCCTGGGACCACCCACTGAAGGGAACCGCGAAACGTCCATGAGCTTAGGTGTCGGATGCGTAGTCTGGTCCGTGAAATAGTGCCCGAATGCGGTCCTCAGCATCGGGCGTGTGCAGCAAATGCGATTAGAGGAAATCACTTGAGAGTACTTAGGGGAAACTTTGAAGGAAGAAGCCCTGCAGCCGAAGGCTTGCGATCAGCCGTCCGGTGTCCTCGTGCGCTACGTCGTGAAGGCGCTCGACGTTTCCCCGCTTTGGGAGGTTCAGGCTGGTGTGTGAAAAGGGATGCTGCTGCCAGGCTGGCGAAGGGGCCAGCAAGCGGTGTACCGAGGACCAGAGTGGTAACTCATCGCCTGCAGGGGTTATAAAGGGTACCACAGGGATACCGCTTTGCTCCTGCTTGGTGTTCGGTCCGTGAAAGAATCCAGACTCTCTGTTTTTATGTTCTCACGTATGTCGTCCTGTCTCATGCTCCTCAAAGGGTGCTGTCAGCGGGGTGCTGCTCATCACCCCCAACAACATCATGTTTGACCCACACCGGACAGACCCCCTGGTGCAGGAGCGTGGCTGCGAGGAATATGGCATCATGTGCCCCCTGGAGGAGGTCGTGTCCGCTGCCGTGTACCGGGAGATAACCGACAGTAAGGTCCGGGAGTCCGTGCCCCAGTAAGAGCTCCGCCACCGCATGAGCCTACCCCACACACACACACACACACACACACACACACACACACACACACACACACACACACACACACACACACACACACACGTACGTCTCCTCGTACCCGAGCTGATCTCCCCGTCACTGCTTCGGCCCTCCCGCTCGCCCAGCGTTTTTACACCACTGACTGTTCCTTTGTCCTCTTTACCAAACCGGAAGTAGTGATTTACTCCAAGTTTAATAGTGTTCACACACCTATATACTAGTTACTAAACTAATTTGAGACTTGAAAGAGTAATGATTTCTGCCGAGTTTGTGCCGCCCACTCCTCTGGCTCTGGATGAGAGCATGCCTTTAATGAGAGCTTATAAGCGTCCAGAGTCCTCCTTAGGAATGAATGCCCGGCTCCTCGGGGTCCTGTGCACATCTGGCGCTCGCGGCACGGATCCTGCTATAAGCCGTCAGTGATGAAAGTGCAGTATGAACACAGGCAGGATGGAGGGTTGACATTAGTCTCTCTCTGTGCCACCTTCTCTTCACCGCTGTGTGAACTCTTACAGTCCACAGCTATCAAAGCACAGCTATAGGAAGCCAGCAGTCAGGTTGACTCCTGCTTGTTTTTAGGATGCGTTGAACTCCCCCCGTTCAGCATTTTATTTTTCATGTGCAGCACCAGTCTGAAGTTTTGAATACAGGTGAGCAACCCAGGCATCACCTCTGTGGGGAAAAGCTGAAGAGGGAATTGAAAGAACGCAGCCCACGGGTGCTACAGATGAGCTGGGAAGACATGGCATCTCCTTTCCTGACCAAACGTTCAACAAATGCCAGTTTCCACCGAGTGGAATCATTCTTCCGACTGGTCCTGTACACTGCTGTCAGCTACCCCACGACACCCATCCACACCATGACAGCATGATTTGTGTTCCCCTCTTCTCCAGAGGTCTTCTGAGCCTCCCCTCATCCCCCCTCCAGTGTTGAACATCTGACGATAACCTGAGGCTGCAGACTAAATGCAAAACTGTTCCCCGCATTTGAATCTGCATCACTAGGGTTTCGTTCTTCTCTAAGCATCTGCTCTGCTGCCTGTGTCTCCCTACAGGGATGTGGAGCGCGATACTTCCCAGCCGAAGAGAATAAAAGCTAGCCACACAGACGAGGCTGAGTTCCGGTTACGGGACACGGGGAACGACAGTGGCAGCACGGCACCCCGCAGTACAGAGGAGTCTTTCTCGGAGGACGTCTTCACCGAATCGGAGCTTTCCCCCATCCGCGAGGAGCTGGTGTCTTCCGATGAGCTCCGGCAGGACAAGTCGTCGGGCGCCTCCTCTGAATCCGTCTTGACCGTCCACCAGGAGGCAACAGCCGACAGCTCTGCGCTAACCGGTGAGCCTGCAGGGGACGGGCAGGAGGCAGGGGAGCAGCCTGGGGCTGCAGGCAGCCCGGAAGGGCCGACCAGCAAGCGGACGCTGGCCACAGGCTCCAGGCAGCATAGCGCGGAGCAGACTCCTGGCACGCCCCCTTCCAGGGTGCACCGGTCCACCAGCGAGGGCGACGGTGCCCAAGAGGATGCCACCAAGGAAATGACCCAGGACTCGGAGGCAGACGTGGAGGAGCTAAGGAAGATGTGGAAGAGTCATACTATGCAACAAACCAAGGAGCAGAGGGAGAACGTGCACATGGAAGTGACAGAGGGCCAAGTGCCTACTGAAGGTAATGTATGAGGGGATGCGTGGAGGGAGTCTAGCAGTGGGCATCCTCAGCATTACACCATCAGCTTTGCGACTCATAAAGCGCGACGACTTATGGATATTGCTCACACCCTGAGTGGAGCGGCACAGGAGGCAGCACTGGTTCCCCGCAGTTCCTGGGCTGAGCTTTCAGATGTAGGTCGGAATCCAGCTCAGTCTGTGTGGTGTTTGCACGTTCTCCTTTGTTTGTATAGGTTTCCTCCAGGTGGTCTGGTTTCCTCCCACGGTTCAAAGACGTACATTTCAGGTGTATTGGTGACTCTGTGGAAAGATTCTAAGTAGCCCAGCGTAATCCTGAAGTTTGTAAGTCGACTTGTAAAAAAGGTGTCACCTAAATACTTGATAATTATGTGACTGTATGTTTTGTACGTCGGAATCACTTGTTACGGATTTTTCCAGAGGTTTCCACTATGACAGGGGTCACAAATCCAAGAGCTGTTGTACAGTAATGTCTGCAGGTTCCCACATCTCAGTTGAGACAGCAGGTGGCGTAGTGGTTGGAGCCATGGCCTTGGGCTTGAAGGACCCAGGTTTGAACTCCGTCCCTCTAGTACACTTGAGCAAGGTACCTACCCTGAATCGATGGTGAAAATTACCCAGCTTTATAACTTGGTCAATCATTATCTGTTGTTTAATAAGTTGCTCTTAAGAAAATCATCAGATAATTGTATTAATAACAGTAATAGGAATAACCTCTACAGTCAGCATTTTGTACCATAGTACTAAAGGAGGGGGGGTTGCATTTCAGCTGTGACTGAATGTTAATTAATATTGATTTCTGTTATTAATAACTGCTCAGACCCCATCTATTGAGGTGCACCAGTCAAGCTGCCCAGTAATGTCTTTTCCGTTGTTTTATGCAACCGGAGTTGTATGTGTCAGATTAATTTGAGCTGATAGTTTGCTCAATGTGCAAGGTTTTGCTCTTCCTGAAACTTAAACACTCTGTCAAGTGGCTGAATTCCCCAGCTGCTTCACATTCCGTCCCACACAGCAGAAAGGAATCTGTATCGCAAGGAAATAACAAAAATATCCACAGCATTTCAAGAGCAGCTTAGTCTAACTTCCCAAAATTCTCAGGGACTTGGTTACAAGGCACCTCGTCGGCCCGGGGTCCCTGCGGACGTGCAGTTGGCACTTAATCCGAGCTCCTGTTTCCCGTCCCCGAGAGACACAGCAAGATGTACAGAGCGGTGTCTCACACAGCGGAGCAGAACTAAGCATTACAGGCGTCTCCTGCGCCCCTGAGCGTCTCTCCTCGAGATACCCGAGCTCTCGGTGGAGTTCTCTCAACTCCTTTAATTGCTTCCATTTAAGCCGCTCGTGCCTTGCCAACCACTTTCCTTGTTTGCCGAATCGGACCTCCTCACCTTACATTTGTTTATTCATTTAGCTGACGTTTTTCTCTAAAGCAGCTTACAGTATTAATATTACAATTATTTACCCTTTTATACAGCTGGGTAATTTTACTGGAGCAACTTAGGGTAAGTACCTTGCTCAGGGGTACTTGAGGGGCCGGGAATTCAAACCTGGATCCTTCAAGCCCAAGGCCATGGCTCTAACCACTACGCCACCTGCTGTCTCAACTGAGATATGGGAACCTGTTGGCCTTTATTCACCTTAATCGCTGTTCGGTACAGTGACTCTGTTCGACTCAACTCGTAGTGGAACTTTTTGCACCTTTCATTTTTACTCTTTGTAAAGTCTTTGGCTTTAATGTCCCAAGTGAGATTCATGAACTGCTCAGGAATTTAACAGTATCATTAAAAACAGGGTGACAGGTGGCATAGTACTATTATTACTGTATTATTTTGATGTAATGCACTCATTGTATTTTTCTCTGAAATGTACATTGCTGCCATGGGAGACCCTACCAGGGGCATGTAGCCCCAGACAACATAGCTCCTGGACTCATTCAGGCACTCAAACCCCTCCACCACGATAAGGTGGCGGTTCACGGAGGAGGTCCTGGATGACAGACGAGACAAAGCGCGGTTCAAAAACCCCTTATGACGAAAAAATCAAGGCGTCCGTTTACCCCGCCCGGTATGAGGTCACCGGGGCCCCACCCTGGAGCCAGGCCTGGGGGGGGGGCTCGCATGCGAGCGCCTGGTGGCCAGGTCTATGCCCACGGGGCCTGGCCGGGCTCAGCCCGAAGCCACAACGTGGAGCCGCTCTTCGGTGGGCTCACCACCTGCCGGAGAAACCGTAAGGGGCCGGTGCATTGTGATTTGGGCGGCGGTCGGGGCCGAGTGCCCGGCCGACCCAAACCTCGGGCGCCAACTCTGGTTTTTGGGACTTGGAATGTCACCTCACTGGCGGGGAAGGAGCCTGAGCTGGTGCGGGAAGTTGAGAGATACCGTCTAGATATAGTCGGGCTCACTTCCACTCACAGCTTGGGTTCTGGAACCACTCTACTCGATCGAGGGTGGACTCTCCACTATTCTGGCGTTGCCCAAGGTGAGAGGCGGCGGGCTGGTGTGGGCTTATTAATAGCCCCCCAGTTCAGCCGCCATGTGTTGGAGTCTACCCCGGTGAACGAGAAGGTCGTCTCCCTGCGCCTTCGGGTCAGGGGACAGTCTCTCACTGTTGTTTGTGCTTATGCGCCTAGCGGCAGTGTAGAGTACCCGGCCTTTTTAGAGTCCCTGGGGGGCGTGCTGGAAAGCGCTCCCACTGGGGACTCTGTCGTTCTACTGGGGGACTTTAACGCCCACGTGGGCAGCGACAGTGATACCTGGAGGGGCGTGATTGGGAGGAACGGCCTCCCTGATCTGAACCCGAGCGGTGAGTTGTTATTGGATTTCTGTGCTAGTCGCGGTTTATCCATAACGAACACCATGTTCATGCATAAGGGTGTCCACCAGTGCACTTGGCACCAGGACACCCTAGGTCGGAGGTCGATGATCGACTTTGTAGTCGTTTCTTCTGACCTTCGGCCATATGTCTTGGACACTCGGGTGAAGAGAGGGGCTGAGCTGTCAACTGATCACCACCTGGTGGTGAGTTGGATTCGATGGCGGGGGAAAAAGCTGGACAGACCTGGCAGGCCCAAACGCATAGTGAGGGTCTGTTGGGAACGTTTGGCGGAGGCCCCTGTCAGAGAGGTCTTCAACTCCCACCTCCGACAGAGTTTCAACCAGGTCCCGAGGGAGGTGGGGGACATTGAGTCTGAATGGACTATGTTCCGCTCCTCCATTGTCGGTGCGGCGGTTCGGAGCTGCGGCCATAAGGTCTCCGGTGCCTGTCGCGGCGGCAATCCCCGAACACGGTGGTGGACACCGGAAGTAAGGGATGCCGTCAAGCTGAAGAAGGAGTTCTATCGGGCCTGGCTGGCTCATGGGACTCCTGAAGCAGCTGACAGGTACCGACGGGCCAAACGGAGCGCGGCTCTGGCAGTCGCCGCGGCAAAAACTCGGTCTTGGGAGGAGTTCGGTGAGGCCATGGAGGAAGACTTTCGGTCGGCCTCAAAGAGATTCTGGCAAACCGTCCGGCGACTCAGAGGGGGGAAGCGGTGTTCCACGAACACTGTTTACAGTGGAAGTGGTGCGCTGCTGACCTCAGCTGAGGATGTTCTCGGGCGGTGGAAGGAGTACTTTGAGGATCTCCTCAATCCCTCCGACATGCCTTCCGTAGAGGAAGCTGAGGCTGGGGACTCGGAGGGGGACTCGTCCATTACCCTGGCTGAAGTTGCTGAGGTAGTCAAAAAACTCCTCGGTGGCAAGGCTCCGGGGGTGGATGAGATCCGCCCAGAGTTTCTCAAGTCTCTGGATGTTGTGGGGCTGTCTTGGCTGACACGCCTCTGCAGCATCGCGTGGAGTTCGGGAACGGTGCCTCTGGACTGGCAGACCGGGGTGGTGGTCCCTCTTTTTAAGAAGGGGGACCGGAGATTGTGTTCCAACTACAGAGGGATCACACTCCTTAGCCTCCCTGGGAAAGTCTATGCCAGGGTACTGGAAAGGAGAATCCGACCGATAGTCGAACCTCGGATTCAGGAGGAGCAATGCGGTTTTCGCCCTGGCCGTGGAACACTGGACCAGCTCTATACCCTCACTAGGGTGTTGGAGGGTTCGTGGGAGTTTGCCCAACCAGTCCATATGTGTTTTGTGGACCTGGAGAAGGCATTCGACCGTGTCCCTCGTGGCATCCTGTGGGGGGTGCTTCGGGATTATGGGGTTCGGGGCTCGTTGCTACGGGCTGTTCGTTCCCTGTATGACCGGAGCAGGAGCTTGGTTCGCATTGCCGGCAGTAAGTCAGACCTGTTCCCGGTGCATGTTGGACTCCGCCAGGGCTGCCCTTTGTCACCGATTCTGTTCATTATTTTTATGGACAGAATTTCTAGGCGCAGTCAGGGAACGGAGGGTGTCTGTTTTGGTGGCCGCAAGATCTCGTCTCTGCTTTTTGCGGACGATGTGGTCCTGTTGGCTTCATCAAGTCAAGACTTGCAGCGTGCACTGGGGAGGTTTGCAGCCGAGTGCGAAGCGGCGGGGATGAGAATCAGCACCTCCAAATCCGAGGCCATGGTTCTCAGTCGGAAAAAGGTGGATTGCTCCCTCCGGGTTAGGGGGGAGTTGCTCCCTCAAGTGGAGGAGTTTAAGTATCTTGGGGTCTTGTTCACGAGTGAGGGAAAAATGGAGCGGCAGGTCGACAGACGGATCGGTGCGGCGTCCGCAGTAATGCGGTCATTGTACCGGTCTGTTGTGGTGAAGAGGGAGCTGAGTCGTAAGGCGAAGCTCTCAATTTACCGGTCGATCTACGTTCCTACCCTCACCTATGGTCATGAACTCTGGATCATGACCGAAAGAATGAGATCGCGGATACAAGCGGCAGAAATGAGTTTCCTCCGCAGAGTGGCTGGGCGCACCCTTAGGGATAGGGTGAGGAGCTCAGTCACCCGGGAGGAGCTCGGAGTAGAGCCGCTGCTCCTCCGCATCGAGAGGAGCCAGTTGAGGTGGCTCGGGCATCTATTCCGGATGCCTCCTGGACGCCTCCCTGGAGAGGTGCTCCGGGCTTGTCCCACTGGGAGGAGGCCTCGGGGCAGACCCAGGACACGTTGGAGAGACTATGTCTCCCGGCTGGCCTGGGAACGCCTTGGGGTTCCCCCAGAGGAACTGGAGGAGGTGTGCGGGGAGAGGGAGGTCTGGAGTACTCTGCTCGGACTGCTGCCCCCGCGACCCGGCCCCGGATAAGCGGAGGAAGATGGATGGATGGATGGATGTACATTGCTTTGGAGAAAAGCATCTGCTAAAGTTTTTAATGTACATGTATTAGAGCAATTACCCTCCAGTTGAAGGACTTGGGTTCAAATCCCCCCCCAACTCCTGCAGTTCAAAGATCAAAGTACTTGCCCGAATTGATATTGTAAAAAGTACCAAGCTGCTTAATGAGGAAATAATTTAAACGTTCTTAGTACACAAATCTTACATTGAAAGTCACCTTGGACAAAGGTGTCAGCTAACTGTTTAATGAAATGATGGTAACCGGCAGAAAAATTGCCAGAGTTCATTTTTAGTGGCTTTTAACATATTTTTGTATAATCGGGTTAACTTTGTGAAGCAAGTGGAGTTTGGAATTCCTGCAGCGTCCCCAGCATCGCAGCCAAGGCCGAAATAAAGGTTTGCATGAGAAAGGTGAGATAACCTTTTGGCACGAGCTCTTTGGAGCCGAGTCGCTAATGTCTGAAATATCAGTGCGAGGGAGACGTAATACGGGGGGCTTTTGATCACTGATGAAAAGTGATCTTTGGGACAAACTGCCTGGTTTTCCAAACAGAAGGACATCAACTGAGCGTTCACTAATTCAGAAGTCTTTATTCTGGAATAAACATATTGAGGTCAGACAAGGTGTCTGATAGAAGGGAATTGAACTGTCTTGGTCTCAGTCTCTCTCGCAAGTCTCTTGGGGAAGTATCTTCTTACTGTCCCACAGAGGGTTAAATAGGGGAGTTATGGCAACCAGGTGTCTTAGCGATAACTAGTTGTGTATGTTGGGGGTCAGGGTAAGCAGGTGTAGGTGCTGATGTACGTGCAACGTCTACCAGGATGCCTCAGCCTTATCTAACAGGATGTGAAGAGACTCCTCTCTTGTCCCCCTTTGTGCCCCTCACGTGGCAAGAAGCTAAAATGAGGCATCTCCGAAGAGAAATGCGTACGGCTCCCAACAAAAAAAACAAAATTGAGGTTGTGCGTTATATGTAAATCTATTATCATTAATCATATTATATATAATATTTCGTATTACTTTCCTATTTCATAGCTCATAATTGCATAACATTTTTAATCAACTCACAGCAATGTGAGGTTATTGCACACTCCGCAAGTGACACTTGAAAACGTGATTATGTGCGTAATTAATATGGTTGAACCTGTATTTTCACTGTTGAACCGCAGCATTTACACAACAGTTTAGCGGCCTTTCCAGTCGTGATGGCAATAGATTTTCATGTTGCCGCGCAAAATTTCGCAGCATATCGCACGACTGAGACGTACCTGTCAAAATGAGCGTCACCTCCACTACCTAGACTGCGGCGTGACTAATACACAGCCCTGCTTCTCAGCCCTCGTAGAGTTCGCTGTCACAAACAGTCATGTAAGGTCCAGTATTTTAAGTTTGAGTGGTTTTGTGTATACAGTGGTCCCCCCCTTATCCGCAGGGGATATGTTCCAAGACCCCCAGCGGATGCCTGAAACCACAGATAGTATCGAACCCTATGTATACTACATTTTTCCGATACAGAAGAAGAAAGAAAACTAAGGACCAATACCCAGGTCCTCATAAGGACTGATTGTTTAAGTAGTTTTTTTTTTTTTTTTTTTTAAATTAAAGAAGGAAGAGTTATTTGAACACAAGCACTGCGATACCGCGATTGTCGATCTGATAACCGAGACAGCTACTAAGTGACTAATGTGTAATGCGCAGGTAGCGTGTACAGCGTAGATACGCTGGACTAAGGGATGATTCATGTCCCGGGCAGGACAGCGCGAGATTTCATCATACTACCCAGAACGGCGTGCCATTTAAAACTTATGAATTGTTTATTTCTGGAATTTTCCATTTAATATTTTCAACCCATGGAAAGTGAACCTGCGGATAAGGGGGGGATTACTGTATTTGCGAAATTTAAATGTATTCTTTCTATGGACAGTTTTATCATAAGCAACTTCGGTAAGGCAGAACAGGCCTTCGATACCGTGACTGTTAACCCAGTAAAGTTAGTTTAGATTGCTTTCACAAGCATTAAGTTTTTTGCCATCAATTCAGCGTCAACTCTTTGTGAGCACGTATAGAGGGTTGCGTCCTCCACTTTTCGTTTTGTGGGAGAGCCGTGCGTCCGATGCTGTAAAGTGATGTGAAAACTACGGAAATGCGAGTACGTTTTAGTCAGTTACTGGTCATAGTATTGCGCGGCAAGGGAGACGGAGCACCTCGGAGCTGTCTCCGCGGTAGCCTACTGAGAGCAGACTCCTCTGTCCCCTCTGTGTGCCACAGGACAGGTGACGTCCAGGGAGAAGCGGAGAAACCGGTCGCACAAGTTCCTGTGCCTGCGAGTGGGCAAGCCCATGCGGAAGACCTTCGTGTCCAACGCCAGCGCCTCCATGCAGCAGTATGCGCAGAGGGACCGCAAGCATGAGTACTGGTTCGCTGTGCCGCAGGAGAGGTGAGCGCCAGAGCGGTGCTGCAGCGCCGCTTATAGGTCCGGAGGACCAAATCGGTCACGTTAACGTGGGCGGGACAGATGAAGGACGGCTGCCAAGAGAGGGTTTTCCGGGACAGGCCGCACAGCACCGATGTAGGTCAAGGTCCCGACTCAAAGTAGCAGCAGGGAAATTAAGGATTTTCAAACCCATGTCCCACTGCTCCTGCTCAAACGCTCTCATCTGTCTTAGTGTTGCGGTTTCCAGCGACAGATTTGGCCTTTATATGCACTACTTTGACTGCTTTTCCCATTTTTCTTCTTTATATCATTTTGCACCGGATGCATGGACTGAAGTGGGACAGTTAAACTTAAGTATGTCGTCTCAAATGAGCTTGGAAATTTTAGACACTGATTTCAGTGTTCGACTCTCTACTCAATCACCCTTTCACTCGCAAACTTACGGCGGTACAGCCTGTACACCATTACCGGGAAATCGAATACAAGGAGCCGTGACGTCGTCTTCACTAAACCTATTAAATGTGTTTTTCTAGTAAATTATGCTAAATTGCATAAAGTATTTAATTCAGTTAGGTTGTGCTGTGTAACTGATTCATGTTTTGGACTTAGCGTTTTATTGTACACAATGCTGCCTTTGTTTCATACTGCAGACATGAGACATGGAGAAAAATGACATTTATCGAAATCTGTTTTGTTCTTTTTTTTAAGGTTTTCGAAACTTAAATACAATTACCATTTTTACAGTTTGCGCACAGCTGTCCTTCTTTGATTTAAAGGCGTTGTTTCTAATTTTATAGCCAGATAAGATTCGTCCTCTGTTTCCAAACCCGTTTTGAAATAATTGCTTGCGTTATATTAATGTTATGTGGTTTTTAGTAAGATAAGTGGAAAATGGCATCAAAATTTTTAAAAGTAGTACCAGTTCATTTATGTGCAACTTGTTCGGCATCTTGTGTTGGATGGGTCACGTATGTGGTGGATAGGGGTTCGTGGCGTTGAATTACGTTTGCGTGGAGATACCGACAACATACAGGCAGTCCTTTCACTGCTTTGACCTAGTGAGGTCTTTGCATGTAGTGCTATGACATCGGAGCAAATCCACACGGGGTGATTACCCAAATTTCAGGCTCATTTCACAGTTTAGGAAACGGGGCCCTGCAGGACATCGTCTCCAGGCCGTCCGCTGTTGCCACCAAGGCTCCATTTCTTTTCCTTTTTTTTTTTTTTTTTTTTTTTTTTTTTTTTTGCCACTTTGGAAACTTCACAGCTGGAACAGAAAGCTGTCATGGTTTAGAAGCTTCTAGCCATATAGCTTTGGTGATTAGACAAACAAATGGAATCACACTTGAGTTTATTAATATTTTAAGAACAGTTTCTTGTGGATCCTTTGTGACTTTCCATCCTGGACAGATGCTGTTTTTCTTTTTTGTTCATGTCGGGGGGGGAATTAAACCCCTTTAATATCCTGAGAGGATACTGTTTAAGTTCTACACAGCACACTGAGTATATATTTTCCTTTCAGTTTTCTGACAGTACAACAGTTTCTTAATATTTAAGTCTAGTATTATACTGTACCTTCAGGCAGTACTGATGTCTGTCTTGAAGCAAAGAGCGGACCCGCAACTTACCCTTCATCCCTCGGTCCCACGTCCTTTCCCGTCTCCTCAGGTCGGACCACCTGTACGTCTTCTTCGTCCAGTGGAGCCCTGAAATGTTCGTGGAGGGAATGGGTGTCCAAGCCCGGGAGCCGGGCTTCATGGTGGTCAAGAAGAACCAGGAGCCAGAGTCAGAGGAGGAGCCGTCTACGGCAGAAGACGCAGCCAAAGAGTGGGAGGTAAAGTGTTGGGGACAGGGTACTCCTCGGCCCTCCAGCTCCACTATCCTTCACTAGCCAGCTAAGTGTAGTTTGCACAATGCACACATGTGTTTTTGTCTAACACTTCGCTCAGACATGATTTCCTTTAGGAGGAAAATATGTATTAAATGCGAAGCTGTCGTTTTTATCGTATGCATATTTAGTGTTTTTTGTTCATGTGTGTTACAGTAACTTTATTTTGCATGAATGATCACAGTTAAAGTTGTGTACATTTGTTCTCACCATCATTATAATATTGATCATCTTCATAATATTGAACAGCATTAGTAATTTTAAAGTTGGAGCCAGTGTTATGCATGATTGCAGAACGTTTGTGAAGTTAGGAAATGTGTTTTACAAATGTGCAGTATGTTTGCATGCACAATCCTGATGTCTGCTGCTATATTACATTTTGTTTCAGCATGTTTTTGTTTCCTGCGGCCCTTATGTTGCCTTCAGTTGAGGACCTCAAGGAGTACAGTATGTAGTAAACTGATCACATGCAAGTGTGAGCATTCAGGTGGTTGTACAGTGACAGCAACACTAACGGTACACTGTATGTTGGTATTCTATGATTCTGTCCTTCTTCTAAAACCTGCTTGTTTCCCCACTGATCAGGAGGGACATTTTTTTTATATATATATACTTTATACAACTTCTGGGGGGGAAAAGAATTAATCGGCAACCTGATGACACGACTATAAGCAAATACAGACATGTGTCGCTTAACAATGGGGTTATATACTGAGAAATGCGTCGTCAAGCAATTTCGTCGTCATGCGAACATCAGAGTATACTTAAACCTAGATGGTATAGCCTTGATGCAGTCGAGACGCGGTAAACGAGATTTATGACGCTGCTGCTGCTGGCGTAGCACAGCATACTGTTTTTCAGTAAACTTTAAGTAGAAAGAGTACACTCTAAAATAACGATAAAAAGTAGTATAGTAAACGCATAAACCAGTAACATAAGTGTTTATCATTATGAAGTATTATGTACTGTACATGACTGTGCTATACCTTTATACTACTGCCAGCGCAGTAGGTTTGTTTCCACCAGCACCACCACAAACACGTGAGTAACACGTTGCGTTACGACGGCTATGACGTCGCTAGTCTAAGAATTTTTCATCTCCATTATAATCTCTACGGGGCCACCGTTGCGGTCAGTTGTTAAGCGGCGCATGACTGTAGTTAATCTCCATCCAAGGACATATTTTAACCAGGGGCTTGTGGAAACTATCACTGCTGATGACTAGTTCTTGAGAGCCAACCAAAAAAAAATTACTATTACTGATTCCTGCTATCAGTGCCTAAATAATCATGATTGTAACTTTACCTTAACTGTAGTTTCATTGCAGTTTAGTAGCTGTTAAGAGGTTTTGTGATAAGCAACTTATGCTGTGAAAAAGTTCACTCATAGATACATTTATTCATGTAGCTACTGCTTTTCTCCAAAGCAACTTATAGTTTTAAGGTTACAATTATTTACTCATTTATACAGCTGGGAAATTTTACTGGAGCAATTTAAGGTAAGTACCTTGCCCAAAACTACTAAAGCCAGAAGTGTGAATCAAACCTGTGACCTTTGGATCTAAAGGTGGTAGTTCTAACCACTACACTACTGGCTGTCCCATATATAAATATGTATAAATGTATATACAGACACAGACACATATATACTGTATATGTATATGTGTGTGTCTGTCTGTATATATATTTACATTTATTTAGCTGATGCTTTTCTCCAAAGTGACTTAGTGTTAATCTATTGACAATTATTTACCCGTTTATACAGCTAGGTAATTCTACTGGAGTAATTTTAGGGTAAGTACCTTGCTCAAGGGTACTACAGCTAGAGGTGAGATTCGAACCAACTCTAACCACTACGCTGCCAACTCTCATAGGTGCTTATTATCTTTTTCTTGACTTCTTGATCCAAAGTGACTGTTCGGTAATGAGCTTTGCAATGGTTTACTGTTTACACAGCGTGTTATTTTACTTGAGAAATTTAGGTTAAGTACTTCTGTCAAAGTTAATGTATCAGGTGGGGGTAGGGGGGTTATTCAAACCCAGGACCTGTAGAAGTGTGCAGCCCTGTACGTCACTAAAGTGATGGGACTCCAGTTTTGTCCTTGCTGTGCAACTGTGTACGTTTTCAGTAAGCAAGTCGTACATAATCATTCCAGTAGAAATTGCTGTGGAAATGTAAGTTACAGCAACTGCAGGAAGCTGCGTGTTCACAAAAACTGCAGCTTGACAGGTAGCCGGTAGCTGGAAACGCAGGGGAACTGATACAGGAAGGAAAGACATCGATACGCTGTCCGAGGATCACATTAAAATATTAATGTCGATAAATGATGTACGATACAAAGTGGGCTTATTTGTTTGCCAAGGACTTAAGGAACTGGGGCCACACGATCTCCTGATTTAAATAAGTAAAGTTACTTGATTGTCTCTCATTCCTGGTATTTTAGCAGCACTCTGTATATCAGAGTTCTTCCTTGTGTATGAAGATGCAGTACAACTATTGTTATTTTGATGCAGTGCAGTGAACTTTATGTTGGGTGGACCAAAAAAAATTACTTGAAATAGCTCTCAGGAGTTAAACACAAATGTTGGGGGGAATTAGGTCTGCGTGAGTATTGTTGGGACATGATGAACCCAACTTGTTACGCATGTTTTTGAGGCGATTATGTGCAGTTCGGAAATATATTTTTTGTCAAAATTCAGTTGAAAATGTGCCAAACAGCCAAATGGTTTTCAGCTTGTTTTAGTGTTTCTGTTCAGACTCAGATTGGAAGGTTGTATTTATAAACTTTTTTTGGTCGTACCTGGCCATTTGCTAGAGCATTTTAGTTAGATTTTGTCTGTATACTATTTCCACTCAACCTTCCCCCTCCCCCCGACGTAGGTACTGCCCCTTTAATTTTCTCGTGCCTCAAAAGTTTTATGGCCGTCGAAGACCTTTTGGGCGAATCAGAGCTTAGTTCGGCCTTGGCCTGTATTCCAATTGGCTGTACGACCTGCCGATCAAATGCACGCCTTGAGGTTGACGAGCTCCGCGAGCTGTTTTCTGTGTGTGTTGTTTACGTGATCGGAGTTGACGTTCTGGAGAGTTTGCTGTGGAAACCCCGGTATTTAATTGAAGAAAACAAAGAAAGACGGCTGGGATGTGACTGTGGCAGTGGCGACATGTTCTTTTACAGAAGGGCGAAAGAAGGGCCTCGACTGACACCGAAACCTCGTTACACTGTGGTAAGAATAATATTAATAATATGACCGTGACGTCGGGTTTATCGGTTTCTTCTCCTCTGTCTGACTGACTGTGCTCGCGCCGCGCCTGTGGAGGGTCGTTAACCGCCGGTTAAACTAGTTATCTGTTAACTGACTCCACCAGCTCAGAGCTAAAGAGGAGTTTTAACCGGCAGAGTGAGCGGCTTTATTATCAGTCTTCTTTAACTGGCAAATTTAAGAGAACTCGTCTGACTTCGTACATGATTTTTCTGACGTGATTGATTGATTGTTTTTTGTTAACTTGGAGTTTACTTAACCGGTTAAATGAATGTTTGTGGGGCCACTTAGTTCCTAATGAGAAAATGTGCTGGGAAATCCATCCATGTTTTTCCCCTATACATTTCCCATGATTATTATCATGATGATGTGTTGAATACTGTTGTGGTTAAGCATTGTCGCTATTTTAGTGCTTCACTGACACTCTTCACCAGTGTGTGATATTTGGGCAGTTTATACAGCAGGGTGTCTTTATGGCAGTAATCAATGGGTAAGTGCATTGATAAACTTTAGGTTCTAGTGGCAGGGAGTGGGAGAGTCAAACCAGCAACCTTCAGGAGCACAGTAGAGCACTACCCTACCTGTTGTTTACCTGGATCTGGTCTGTAAATGTGGCCAAATCTTATTTGTTCTCTTCGACAGGTCTGTTTTTGTGTCTTGGCTTCATAGTGTGTTGCTATCAGTCTGCTTAGTGTTGCAAACCCACTTCTGCACCGGCGTCTGCAGGAAATGACCCAGGTTTTCATCTCTTACCCAAAACTGTGTGCTTTTTCTTCTCTGAAGTTTTGTAATTTTATGGAGAGAAGGCTTGTAACTCACAAAAGTGTTCAAAGTGGTTTTAAGAAAAAAATCATCAGTAAATTGCTTAAAATGTGTAATCGTGCCGTTGAGTCGAGGACAACCCTCGTCACGCAAGTCCCTCCAGAATGTTCCGCCGTCCACTGTGCCTTTGCATCCATTCTTCTTACGATTGACTCTGTCCATGTGCTTGCTGTTTGCCAGCACCCTGTGTTTTTTCCACCAACTTTTTTTTCCCCACCATTACTGTCTTTTTGAGAAATTAGATCTTGCCGTCACATGTCCAGGGTATGATAACTTAAATCTTCACCATTTGTGCTTCCAGTGAGATGTAAAAATGGTATAAAAGCCAGGATAGTTAGATCATATGAAGCTGATCATATGTATTACCTACTTTGATTTGAGAACGGTTTTTTGTGGTTTGCAGTGTTGCCAAGCTATGCTTCATGAAGTTGTTCTCTAGAATGACTTTCTTTTAAAGAGTATCGGTCTCTCCCATTCAGCCAACAGACTATAGCAGTAATTCGGAAGTATTTTTAGAAGGGCCTCCAGGAGGGCGACGTTCTGTGGGGCTGTGCAATGTACATACTGTTTTGGTCGGGTATTCCCAGACTGACTGCCGATACTTTTAAACCGCAGTTGTTTTTCATGATTTACAATTTGATGCCCTCCAGGGATTTCACCTTGCATTTTAATGTAAAGGCTTTCTACTCTGAGAGCAGATTGAGAAAGGCAGGCTTGGCACAGGAAGAGACAGCCGGTGTGGGATTCCACCTGAAAGCAATTCTTCAGGGAGACGAAAGAGCTGCTTTCAGCCAGTGGCACTTTGTATCGGTGCTCTTGGTAGCATGTGAAACTGTCTTCCCTTGCAATACTCATTATTCTTCTCCAAAGCACTTGTGTAATTTCAGTTAAGGTTACAATGAAGATATTGTTAAATAGTTTGAGTATAATAAGGTAGCAAAACAGAATTTTTGATTATAGGAGGTATATTCTCCAGTCTTCATAACTGTAACAAATATGACAATGTGGTGGTCCTTAACTCGTAACAGAATTTAATCTGTTTTCAGTTTTTTTTTTTTTTTTTTTCCCCCCCCTTTTTTACGGGTATTTAGAAACATTTTGCAAATGTATTCATTGCAGATTTGTTTAACCAGTTTTTCTGAGCAAATTTGGTGGCCTTTATTTTAAAGAAGATGCCCCTGCAGTTCATCCAGATTCTGGATTACACTTTGGAAGGTTTCTAATCTCAGTATGATTCTTTCTGGTGAAAGAAGACTTCCATTGAGTATTGCGGAGGATGTTGTCCACTCGTGGTTACTGTATTCCATTCCCACCCCTGCTTTCCTTTCCTTTTCTCTCCACTCCTCTTGCTGTGCACAAACAACTTGCTCCATCTACAGTGGAATTACTTTTCTTCCCTGTCTCCGCACCAGGTGGTGTCGGTGGCTGAGTATCACCGGCGGATTGATGCTCTAAACAGCGAAGATCTGCGCGCTCTCTGCAAGCGTCTCCAGGTGCCCCACCCAACTCCAGAGCCATTCACTAGAACCTGTTAGCTCCAGCCCGGCCAGGTCCGGTGTCGGTGCCCCAGTCTGGGCGAAACCTTTCATCTCCACTTGGGTTGTCCAAGGCTGCTGCACTATCACAACCAGAAAACATTTCAGAGAAACGTCAAAGAAAGAAAAAAGTTTCTGCAGAAAATTCCATCATTTTCTGAAGATCTTTTGACCTTGCACTGTTCATGAACGTCAGTTTTCTGTGATTTGTTCGTCTCTTCCTTGCATGCCCTGGTTCCGACCCAGTGGCTACAATCGCTTATAGTCTGTTACAGTGTCAAGGCGTTTGACTTTTACTGTGCTTAGCTAATTTTTTTTTTTTTTAAACTTAAATAAATGAGGAATTTTCTGTCTCCCCCCTTTAGTGACGCTTTCCAGTTGTGTGCATCGCAGCATCCATTTGCTTCTGTCCTCATGAGTTTCATTGAGGAGGGACTGTGGGTGGGGGTTGGCTGGGTTGAAGGGGTGGTATCACCTTGCTGCTGGATTGTTTGCTGAAGACAAAGCAGGTAATTCAGCTGAGAGGTTGTAACTTGAGTACATTTGTTCCATAACTATAGTAGCGTTTGTTCTTTTCAGCTGAGAAATCAATTCGTTCATAGGCCTGTTCTACAGAATTGCAAAATTTTTCCTAATATTAGTGACTACTTGAAATATGTATGGAAATACCATTTCTGTTGAAAGAAAAAGTCTTCAGCCAACATTCTTTACTTATTACTAATCAGAGAAATTTGCAAAGTGCTGTTGGTGATGTTAAACTTGAACAGGAGAATAGTGAATTAACCCCTCGGCATGGAAATGATGCAAACATCCAAGTGTAATTCTGAAATCTTGGCAAATTCGTACGATTGCATGATAAATGTTCATTTCCAAATTGGCTCCTTCCTTTAAATTTTTGAAAATTGATAGCATGGTCATTGGTTTTAAAGATGTACTGATGAATCCTCTTGGATGTTTGCTTTTGATTAGATATTCTATATTTGATTTGGGGTTTGCTCTGGTTCTGATTTTGTCTGGTTACATTGAACTAATGGTTGTTCATTCTGCTGTGCATTTGTACCTTTTATTAGTTCAAAGAAAGGGACAAAGTAATATCAGTGTGCAGCACTGTACCAGAGCCAGTCACCTTTGTGATATTTAGCCTTTAATATTGCTTTGTGGTTTTACTCTGTTTAATGTCATTGCTCTCTTGTAATTTTGATTAATTCCTCATGCATGACTTGCAGTGCACTTTGGACTGCAGCGTACATTGAGGTGTCTGGTATATACAGCTGAAAACTTTAAAAAATGGTATTGCTTTGTCCCCGAAAGCATGTGCTACCAAGAACAGGCAAGGCAAGACATTCTGCTCAACATTACTACTTTTTCTGGTGGCGAACCCTGGACCGTGTTCTAGGTAAGGTCACCTCCTCCAAGAGGCTTCTGTCTCACAGTCTGCTCTTTCCTCTAGATAACCACCAAGGAGGATGTCAGCACCAGCCATGGTCCCACAATCAAGGCTGACCTGGAGCCAGAGACCTTCAGACCAAACCTCAACGAACCCAGCACCCTGTTGGAGCCAGAGCAGATTGAGAAGGTAGCACTGACTGTGCTCTTCCTATGAACACACAGCTGCACACACTCACCTGATCTCTGATCTGCACCCTGAAAACTGATATGGGAAAAGGCAGTGGGGGGTTTGTTACCTTGGTTGTATTTGTTTGTTGGACAATGGTAATTTGCATATAAATTTGGGGCTCACAGATATGTAGTTGTTAGTGCTATGACCCAGTGCACTCGGTTTTTATTTTTGGCAGCTTAAATTTTTTTTAAAAAAAGGTTGCCACATGGAAACTCTCTCACATTAAAATAGACTTTCCATCTTTCTTTATGCTGCAGAACATGTACATATTTCAGACATTATGAAGTTTTCAACTGAAAAGATCAAGTGCCCTTTTCCAGGGTATTGTGTTCTGGCTCCTATTTGGAGTGCTCAACAGGTACTCCTTTGTCACTTCCACCTGTGTTCTTTAATATTTCAAAGAATAGACCCTATTAGACCTGTCAGGGCAGTGGTAGGGCAGACAAAGAACACACATGGATTCAGTGTTCAGCACTTTGTGCTAATCATATTTGTACAGATTTTTGACACGTGTACAGATCCCTGCTTTGTTCGTTCTAAAAAGGTCAATGCTCCTGTAATTGGGTACTTATTGCAGTGGCTTTTTGCCTCCAGTCTGATTTTTTTTTTTCTTTTTTTTTTTTCTTTTCTCCCCTCCCCCCCTCTCTCTTTCCTTTCCCTTGTCTTGCTTCTCTACCCTTCCAAATTCCCAGCTTGCAAAGAACCTCCCCCCAAGGACCATTGGGTACCCGTGGACGTTGGCGTTTGGCACGGCTAAACACGGCATGAGCATAAAGACCTTGTACCGTGCCATGCAGGGTCAGGACACGCCAGTGCTGCTGGTCATCAAAGACAGCGACGGCCAGGTGTGCAGGTCTCCAGAGGCCCACATTGAACATTGGCTTGTCTGGAGGTTGTGCGTCCACAGGCATTTGCAAAAACATGTTTTCAATAAAGTTTTTGACCAGTCTGTCTTTTTCACCTGTGGTTTTCTGTAGGTATTTGGTGCGTTGGCCTCGGAGCCCTTCAAGGTCAGCGATGGCTTTTATGGCACCGGAGAGACTTTTCTGTTCACCTTCTGTCCTGACTTTGAGGTATATATTCAGTGTGGCTTCTCACACAAAGCCTGCCTATCCACATTTCATCTTCTGTTCACGACATGTACAAATACCAAAGGCAGCTGAGTCTTCGGATGTTTTATCCTAGTATTCGTCTTTTCTATGCCAAAGTAACCAGCTCTGCTTGAAAAGGGCTTATCTGTTATTTTTGAACATATAATCGGCTCATTTTCTGACATTTTCACCTCACTTTTCAGCAGTAACCTTGATTGTTCCATTTCGTTTTTATTTTCTTTCAGGTTTTCAGATGGACTGGAGACAATATGTTTTTCATCAAAGGAGACATGGACTCCTTAGCTTTTGGAGGTGGCGGGTGAGAAGATCATTTGAAGCAACTTGTCATATATATGTGTGTGTGTGTGTGTGTGTGTGTGTGTGTGTGTATAAATACAAGGTGTTTGAGTGATGTTAAGGTCCACAGCCCTCTGGGTTTGTACTCTAAAGCGCACCATTCCCTGGTACTTGGAAGAGTTTATTCACAGTCTGTGTGCTGAAAATCTTACAAACAAAAAAACTGCATATAAAATGTGTTTACCAATGTATCTCTGAATATCCTTGCAAAGGCTATTAAGCTACACACACCTCATCAGCCCAGTGCCCTGGAGTGCTTAGTCTTCTAAAAGAATATTGGTTCATTGTTCATATTCCACAGTAATAAATTCTCAAAGATGTGTTCAGCATGCCTGACAGCGGATTGAGAACATTAGCATGTGCTTGGGCTTACGGGCCCCTCTGGGGAGAGGCCATGTGAGCAGAGATGACTCACGGCTGCGGCACAGGGCCAGTCAGCGAGGCCGGAAAAGGAGCCAGTAGATCCTGCAGTCCACACCTCCCCTTTACCTGCCTGCTGTCTGCTGACTGCAGCACTAAATGCCACCAGTTTCCTTCTGCATGTGGCTCAGGGATGGTCTGACTGACACGATGAGGGGAAAAAAAATATATATATAAAATTACTGTATATTCATGCAATTAGGACCTTATGTAAATAGCTCATCAACCATGATGGGTTTTTTTAGGTTTATCATTTGTTCTTGATGGGATCCCATAATTATTATTTAGAGACTATGTCATAAAGAAATATGTAGTAGTCATGTAGGGGTTTTTTTATTGTCCTGTGAAAAGCACTTAAAGGTGTGTTTATGTGGCAAGTGAAAATGGTATCAGACTTTCTTTTTTTCCTCTTCTAGGGGAGAGTTTGGTCTGTGGCTGGATGGAGATCTGTACCATGGCAGAAGTCACTCCTGTAAAACATTTGGAAACCCCATGCTTTCGAAAAAGGAGGACTTCTACGTTCAAGACATAGAAATTTGGTCTTTTGAGTAGTGAACCGAGGGGATTTTCGGGGGTGGGGGGAGCAAATGGAAAACAAAGGGAATGGATGGTCACCAGAGCAGCAGCAGCATTCCAAACCTGACTGCACATCACCTTGGATAGCAGGACACAGTTCCACTCCACTTGCACAATGTGATCTCGCTGGGTGGAGCAGGAAGGCGGCGTTTCGGAGAGGATGTTGTGCTTCAACCTCACAGAAGAACGGACCACTGGAGCATTGTCACCCCGGATGTAGATGGTAGCAGCTGGGTTTGGGACTGAGGCAGAAGCGTTGTAGCCCAGAGATCTGAACATTTGTAGACACGCAAGTCTACATCCCCTCGGTCGTTCTGGTAGGATGACAGTGATGCATCGTGGGCCATAAGCAATCCACATGCAGCACACACATTCCCTTGGTTACACAGGCAAAAGCTGCAAAGTGTTGGATTTTGACATTGCGTGACACTAAACTTACCAGCAGGGCAGGACACAAGAGCGAAGTGACGTTTTCACGTTACCGTTCCTTCAGAAGTGAAAGGTAAAGTTGTGTGTATTATAGTCCTCCTATCGTTCACCGTTATAGTACACCATCACCAGAAGCGCATAGGATACCTACCCATAGTCGTAATGTTGCGTTGCGTTCCGTTCAGTGGGTGTATGTGTGAGTTCAGCCGACACCAGCTCCGCGACGGGGTTGTGTGTACTGTTTGTAGACAGTAATGTGTTGCAATAGATTTGTGGAATATGCAAATTACTGTCATGTGACCTCAGATAATACAGGTGGGAGTTTTGTCAACCTGTTGTTCGTTCAGAGAAAACTGTAAAGCTTTTATGTCTTGACTAATAATTGCTTTTCTGGGTATAATTTGAAAAGCCTGAGACTACGTATGTTTTCCACTAATAAGACAATTTAAATATTTATATATGGTTTTATATATATATATCTAATATATATCTATATAAAATTATATATAGTTATTGCTGTTAAGTGTGACAGTGATCATCTTTGTGCTGATAATTCAGCTGTGACAAATATAATGTATATTACCCTGTAAATTAATGTTAAAATAGTAGATTTGTTCCTATATAAATATATACATATATATAAAATGTGGATTGGTGGGTTGCTTCTAGCACTTTAAACTAGCATACGAGCATAAGAGCAGCTCTTTAGGGTCATCTAGCAGTAGCTGTATAGTTCTTTTCTTTGTTAGAGCATAACAATAGCAGTTTATAACCAAACGCTCGCTGCTGCTTGTTTGGAGATGAGGGTGGGAGCGACGGTCTGCGTTGCAGGAAGACCGAGCGTCGCCCGTGCTGCAGGTGGAAGACCCAGACTGAGGGTGTCACGCTAGCGCTTGACGTGTCTCTGTCGGTCTGTAGAGCGAGAGTTTACAGAGCGACCGAGGACGCAGAGGTGTAAATACGTTTCGCAGCAGCTTTCTGACCCTTCTGATCTTCCACACCAGTATTTGTGTACTTGTGGAGTGACAGAGAACTACATGAATAAACCCTCAAATACTTCACCAGACTACTATGTAACAGTGATGTATAAATAATGAGAAAACAAATAAATTGTTGTACAACCTCACATGTGGTTCTGAAAGTGCACATTTCTTACTTGTTGTCATGGTATTTTAGGTTAATATTTGTGGATAGTTTTGACTCAACTGACTTTTTTTTATTCCATTCAGACAATGCTTTAATGCAAAAAAGCTTGCAGAATGCCTCCCCCCCCCCCCCCCCCCATATTGCCAAGCTTGAATGGGTCACATACAGTAATTTTCCTTTTGACAATATTTTTTCAGTTTTGTTTTTCCAGATTTAACAATTCTGAGGAGGAAATGAGCTCTTCATCAGTTTCCAGGAAAATAGGATACCTTTGAGCTGCTGTTTTCACTCTCATGTCCAGTTGCTTCCATACAGGTACTGCCCTGGTAATGGTGTTACTGTATTTTTTTTTTCTTCACCTAACCTCTGAATTACTGTTCCTTTTATTTCCAGTGTATTTTGCTGTTCCAGTTACTGGGCACAACTACTTCAGGATGGTGGAGGGAGGAAAACCCTGAAACTAATCCATGTTTACATTTTTTCTGTTTAACGTTTTTGGCCTTCAGTGCCGATTCCAAAAGCCCTATAACCTGTTTTGTTTCACAAACCAAATTCATCAAGTTATATGGATAGCGATTAATGTGCAGATGGCACTAAAGTAGTGGTACAGTTTCTTTATGTGAACTTGACGTGTTTGGTTTATTTGCACAGGTTCTCCACTTGTTTTCTTGCAGCTGAAGTGTCGCACTGCTGCCATCTGCTGTTCAAAAATGGGAGGCATCAAATAAGACGCTACGTTCCACAGGCAGGTTGAGTGCAATAATTTAAAATAAAACCTGTTTTTATTTGTAAGAGTCTGTAATTTACTTTTTGACACATTAATAAGACAGTAATCAGGTTCTGGTGAGAAATAGTGTGTGAAAACAGATTTCTAACTCAGTTTGTGTCACTAATATACATTATCTGAATCTGCAAAAAAGATCCCTTCACTGCTGGGATGTACTAAATTGTACCTTAGTTCTTACTGTGTGTGCTGAAGTTAACTAGTGAGTCACTGTAGCCAGTTATATATTCCAGGGCAGGGTGGCAACCCCCCACCCCTTGACATATCTGGATCCAGTCAGTTACACAGATTGAAACACTAAAAAAATAAAATAAATAAATAAATAAATCACTAAATTTAAGAACTTTAATGATGTTCACAATTGCCTAGAATGTGAAGTGACATCAAGTTTTGGCTAAATTTTTATTCAATGAGACAGTTGACATTTTGGATTCTGTGTTGTGTGACAGATGTATGTTTTTATGAATCGTGTAATGCTAAAGCATAGATAATGTATGTAATAGAAACTGCAAACTAAGAAGCTGGTTGCTGGAGTGCACCGTCTCCACTGTTGACTTTGTCATCAGATGCCAGTGCTATTGAACATGTTGTTCTCAAGAGTGGGGAAAGTTTCCCACTCCCAACACCATGGTTTACTAGTCAAATGAATTGTCATAGTGACATTAACAATTTGGTTCACCAAAATCTTGCTGAACTATTCAAAAGCTACCATGCTTCAGCTCAGACCTGCAGGCTCTTTTGGGTTTGTTTTATAGTATTTTATTGTTGCTTCTTAAGTTCTGGATCTTTCACGAAGATTGTTTACACACCATCTTCAAAGATGAGCTTAATCTCCAATACAGGTGCACTACCAGCAGTTTTGTCATTTTGTTTGCCATTTTTTTATGTCCCTTATTATCCATTTAAATTTCAAAATCATCTTACAGATTTTTAAAAAAGTACCCATTTATTATTACATTACCGATTTGCATTTACAAAAAAAATACATTCCCTTTTCCAAAGACAAATATTGGTGATCAGTTAAGGTTTTATTCTTGGTTTCTACAGGCCACATACGCTTCACCTTGACCTGACGTGCAGGGCTGTACATTTGTATTAATGCAAATCCATGTTGTGTGTCCAAGGTCAAGTTCTCCCTCAGTGGTCCATAACATCCTGTTTCTGTTGCCATGACTGCCGACCCACCAATTCGGGGCTCCTTCATTAATGCATTTTGCTATTGTTATTAAGGCTGTTGGTCAGGAAAATGGTGCGGTTCACAAAAATGAATCTGCCTTCACCTTTCAACAGGTTTCTCCTCAAGTCAAATGCACACACAGTGCATGGACTGTTAGCCATTTAGCAAAAGAAATCATCCAAAAATCTAAATTATTCCACTTTTAAGAGTACATGGTTCCCACTGTAAAACTCTCACAATAGTGTTGACATTTTCAATACACAAGAAAAATGCATTTTAAAGTCCAACAACCATCATGTTACATGTGATAAAGAGGAATACAAGTACACTTTACAAATTTAGTATGTACATAAATATTAACACTTCAGCCAGTTGTATAAAAACATTACTGAACGTATCAGAAAGCTGTGTACTTTAAAAGATTTCACTGTGGTAATATTTAACAAGTGAAAATGTCAGTTTGTATAGAAAAGCTAGCAACATATTGTAGTTTTTACTCCATTATACCGAAAACCGCCCTATTTTAGTGACTTAAGACTTCACTACAAGAGGAAATTTTAAAAGGCCTCAAATAAGGCGTAATGAATGAGCATTGTCATCCCGCCAATTTTTTTTTTTTGGTTAATGTTTCTACAAGAATTACAAATTTTAGCAGCATGGTGGTTTGACAAATACATATAAAATTTGAGTAGCCATGTTTAGTGTGTTAATAGTGTTCTGCCAGTGTTGGCACAGACCAGTTATCACAGTAAGTAAAGACTTGGGAACACGTGGCAGAAAAGGCAGAAAGCATCATCTAAGCAACTGAAAGGCAGATTTCTATGTTTACTGTTGGTCAAGGCCTTTGATGTACATGTAAGGCCACTGAATACTCTGCAGTCGTCACGTCTGTTAGCAGGCGCAAAAAATTTGACTAAACTAAACCTTGTGCTCTTGGATCTTTCTACCAGTTTGTCAACAAGAGTCAACAAACTTGTTGAGGACAGTAAGGAGTAAGGCGTCACGCATCTGGATTGGCTGTGTGTCCCTCAGTACACCAGGTACTTGAGCTCAGAATAGATGAGGGGGAACATGACCGTACAGGCGCGGTACAGGATTTCGCCGCTGTGCAATAACGCTCGCGGCATCGTCAGCCAGGACTCAGACTTGAAGCGGAAGTAGATGGCGTACAAGGCCACAGCGAAGAAATTCCCGATCAGGGTCATGGGTTTGGGCGTCAGGCTGAGGGGACAAACACAGGTTCTTGTGATTGGTTTTCAAACTCTAAGGCACAGTCTTAAAAAAAAGTTTCTTTAAATTGGAAATATTGCACATGAGTGTAGCAGCTCCTCGCCTTACAAACACAATAGTGAACACAAGTCTGTAACTTGATGTGTTCATGAATCCAAAATTGCTTTTAAACTAAGTTGCAGTAAATGCTTAATACAGTCATCCTAGTTTTAGGTTCTGTAAAATTTTAAATGAATGTTCTGTAAGACCTACTGAACATTTTTATTACCGCCAAGCTACACTGAAATTAAGACTAATTGAAATAACAAAATACACCTCTCCACAACCTTCTATTCAGTGTCGATTCAATACAAAGTGTAAAGTTACTTGTCTTATTATTACTCACTGACACTCAAAAACACCAGACCAGAGCTTTACACACTGTGGAAGCAAGCTGAATCAAGGCAGCCCTACATTCCTATTCTTGTTTTTTTTTCTTCTTTTTTTTTTGTTAAAGCAGTTTGTCTGGGTCCATAAATACAGGGCATTTTTGTTCTGTAACAGAAACTTTACAAAATAGCTAAGTGAAGAAATAAACGGTAACATGTTTGTCTTCGGAAATTCAGATCTCCAATACTCATAACCTCAGGAGCCCATGTACATGTTACTTTTCACAGCTACCAGTTTTTTTTGTGGGGGGTGCGCATACTGCTAAAGGTATCAATAAGTATGTTTTATGAAAAATACAGGCTTACACTGACAAGAGTCCAACAGGCCCAGAAACACACTCTCCACCAAGTTTGAAGTAATGGAAGCAGGCCTTCCTCAACTGGTGTAGCGAATCTGAAGGAACACAAGCATTCTTTACATGCTTACTCAAACACGCAGACAAACTGTGGAGCTGTTAAGCTTCTAAGAGAGAATGTAGCGACATCCATACCTGTGCACCCCCACCCCAACACACACATTACAATGAGGCTGTACACTCACTGTCTGTGGCAGCAAACAGTTCATAAAGAGCTTGTGCCAGTACGTTGACCACAAACGAATGCGATGACTTCCGCTCCCAGTGGAACCTCTTCTTGGCCTGTGGGTAAGAACGTTTTGGTTTTTTCATATAACACTGCCATATTTTTTTTTATGTGACCTCAGCTGCATTCAAAAATTTTAAGGAACTAAAGACAGCTTGTTAACAAAAAGGCTTGCTAGTTTTTCAAACTACTGTTTTTATATTTACTAAGAATCTGTAAAATACTGAACATGTAATGACATTAATTCAATCATTAGTTGAGAACACAATCTATTGAACTAATCTAAACGTATAAGAAGATAAAAATTAAGACTGTAAAGTAGTGTAGCTTTCTACCACGAAACACCACCAGCTGCTATCTAGTCACTGTGTGACAGGTAGCATTCTACCATACAGGAGAGGGTACCTGCTTCATGCCGCCTTGATCGTAGAGGTCAGGGATGTTCCCCAGAAGCCCTCTCCATATCTTAACATCGTTGAGGACAACACTCATTCCTCCTCCAGTCAGGGGGTGTCTCATGTTGTAAGCATCCCCTAAAAGGAGGACTCCTGCACAAAGAATAACACAAGTTCGCTCATCACTTCACATGACTCCTGCTCACCTCGTGCATAGCGCGCTGGCTGGACAAATATATAACAAAGGGGAACCGGTTGCTTCAGAGCAGTAACGTTGGACCAATACAAGCCAGGTGGTCTCACGTATTAAGGACTGGATCCCTTCCTGTACTCAATACCAGAGAAAATGGTGGGAAAACGGATCCAGACTATAGAATGAAACAGCCTGATGTAAAGGCAGGTCAAATGAGGAGGCAACTGGCCTGCTTTGTTTACAGGAGAAGGTGGGAGAAAGCTAGCTGGCATGGTCCTCAGGCGATCGTTCTGCAGAGCATTTAGGAAAGGCCCTTTGATGTGCTCTGAGGAGAGAGAAACAAGATGATTTGGTCAGGCACTACAGCCAAAGCTATAAAACATTTGTCAGAGAAAATAAGTTGAGTGGCTGGTTCACGGTCAACCATCCAGCTCTCCCTTATGTTCTTCACCTGGCAGCTGTGGGTAGATCTTCTCCTCCATGTATTCCCTAAGGTTTCTGGGCATCTCCCCTCGGATGTCAACCAGAACCCTGGTTTCCGAGGAGGAGATCTGGTAAATGAGCACAGGGCTAGGATTAGCCAGCACAAGTTCAGCATGGTGAGGCTTAAACTGCGGACAATCCTGTGGAAAAAGTAAGAGAATTACAGAGTACCTCTCAAAGGAAACCACTTAGCACAACAAGCATTAAATCATTACAAATGTGATTACTGTATTTCATATTTAAGTACTTGCAAAGGTCTAATGGACACTACAGTGTTGTGGTCAATTTATATGTAAATACTTACCTTCATTATGCATCCCACAAAGTGTGAAGAAATTTTTACTTTATTAGACACAAGGTTTTTCCTGAACTTGGAGAAACAGCCATCGGCCACCACAGTTAGTGGGGCGTGAATCTCCTATACAAGGTGAAATAAGCGTGAAAAGAAGATTAGGATATAAAATGCAATCTTAGCTTGTGATCTTATAAGGCTGCCAAATTTTGCAGTATTCAGACAAACTATAAGCTACACTGAAATGAACAGCATAGGTGAAAAATGTTTTGTTTCTATGAGTAAATTAGTATTTACATGTATTTTCATTTCAGGGTAATTATACAAGTGTGTGTGTGTGTGTGTGTGTGTGTGTGTGTGTACGTACACAAGTCTATCTGGACAGTGCCCCCCCCGAGCTGATTTCACCACTAACAAACGGAAGATGTAGAGAGAAAACTGGTTGTCCTTGCCTTCACTTCCCCAGTTTCCTTCACCCTGTACTGGATTCCTATGATGCGTCCATTGTGCTCCAGCAGGCTGGTTACTGTGCCTTCAATCAACTTTGCACTTGGAAAACACAAGACCTCAGGTCAATAACACCTGATAGTGAGGGACACAGTCATTACATTAGCCATACAGGTCTTAAAAAACTTCAGAACTTCAACAAGATGAATATCAAGTTGTGACATTTAATTTCTGAAGGAAAAAAGCAAGCCGCTATAATAATACACCGGCTCCTCATCTCAAGTCCGTTCATAATTTGTTTCGTTCGTAACTCCAAAGTCATGTTTACCACTGTCGCTCTCAATAATCTTATTACAAACATGCCTTGATTTGTTTCCAGGTTAGCTTCTATCCTGGCATGTCTAAATAAAGGTAATTTCAAAAATAAAAGATTTTTTTTTTTAAATAGTTTTATTTAAGCTGACCCAAAATTACTGACAATAAAAATGCATTATCTCTTAAATTCTATTCAAAACAAATTGTTCACTGATTTATCCCATAAATATGTGCAACATTCCCCATCTTGTTATTGACAAACCAACATACATGAACACTAGACATAAGCTGTGAATACACTAGAAGTCAAGGTGGTCCCACACTCCAAATCTGTTCTCTTTACTGATCTGTCAGATACAGGCCATATTCACTCTACTGAACATAAAGATAAGTGAATAAAATGTAATGGAAAAAAAATGGGGAAAATAACATAAAATTTATGTATCTTTGAACATTGTTAACTTGAATTTATAAAATAAGGAGTGAATATATCATTAGTAAGTAATAGCCCAGCAATATTGGGTGTGCAGTGTTTATTCTTTGAGCGCTTCAGTAAGATTAAACTACACACACACGCTTTCTGAACCGCTTGTCCCATGCAGGGTCGCGGGGAACCGGAGCCTAACCCGGCAACTCGGCATAAGGCCGGAGGGGGAGGGGACACACCCAGGATGGGACGCCAGTCCGTCGTAAGGCACCCCAAGCGGGACTCGAACCCCAGACCCACTGCACTACCACACCCCCGTAAGATTAAACTAAAGTATCATTAAATTATCACTGAGGTTATAAAAAGTTAGTTCTCTGATAGAGTGGTGGAAGAGCCACACTATGGTTCAAGCAAGGCAGTTAACCATACCGTTACCATTTATATTTTGAGAAGGAAAGTATATCCTAGCAGTTCCGGAAGCACTGCTCTGGGGTTCCTACTTTGTCTCAGCCATGGCAGCCCGCCGCAGGCCCATGATGAAGCGCCCATGGTGGAAAGCTCTCCCACCCTGGACTACATTGTCCTCCTTTGGGTATGGGATCTCCACCTCCGTGCGGCTCTCCAGGTCGTGGATCACGTAGCCGTTTACAACGTGGGCATCCAAACCCTCTACTGAACCTGAGGGAATAACAACAGAGCTTAGCAAAACACTGACTTCCTTCACCTGTGTACCTGTAAGAATTTCAGGCCTGGGGTAATTCTACTCATGTGTTCAATCATACAAAACAGAATTAATTTTTCATTTTTGCTACAAGGAAAAAATTTTTGATATGGTAGGTACAGATATGGTGATCAAAATATGAGCAAAACACCATCTGGCCTTAAATTTTTTTAAAATTTTGCCCTTACCTTCCAGCCCAAGATCTTTGAGGGCACAGTATCCCCCCGGTTGCAACAGCTCGCCCACAATTCTGTCCGGCTCATGCAGATCTCTCTCCACCACGGTAACCTTGCGGCCGTCTCGTGCCAGCACGGCAGCCATGGCAGAGCCTAGCACACCAGCCCCCACGATGATGATGTCGGCTTCCTGCGAGGGGTCACATGCTGCCACCTTCTCTCTACAATCTGAGTCCATTTGTTCCACCTCCTTTGTTTGACTACACACCTGACACAAGAGTGAGACACGGAACCACGCCGACATCATCAAACAGTACCTCTCATCTGCTGTCTGCCTGCAGTAATTATAATTAACAGAAAAAAATGACAATTCATTCAGAAAAAAAAAAATCAACTTGCACCACAGTTTCTCTAGTTTGCACTACTATTCAGTTAAATTAGTGGATGGCCCACACTCCCAGCATCTATAATATAACTGTTTATAGTGAAAAAGTGCTTATCGGAACTCCATTACCTAGAAGAAATAATGGAGGGAAAAACTGTGACGTAATCCAACTGGAAGGCACTGAGACTTAAGTATTCAGCTTTTCATATTTTTGCTGTAGGTGCCTTCAGTTCTTTTTAGCCAAATATTTAGCCACTCTGGAGGAATAAAAATAGGAATCATAAAAAGTGAAGTGACACTCCGTAGAAGCACACAACATGAGTAGAACACTTCAACTGCATTTTTTATTAATCTTATCCTTCTCATCTAGTCAGTGTATTCGATACATTTGCATTCTTATTAGTCGTTTCACTGATTCGATAAGCAGGGGTTACTTTATACACTTACATTTTTTTAGAATTCTTTGCATGCAATGGAACACAGTGAATCAAAAGCAGCAAAGTAGTGAGGTGCTGTCCTGTAAAAGATATGTACCTGCAATCCACCTCTTTCTGGAAAGTGAATACAGCATTTTATTCTTCAATACATTTGATGTAACTCAAGGGTGTCCTGTCCCTGTAGGCAGGTGAGGGGTTCCATCCCCCCCATATATTCTTCAAAAACATCTTATGATCATGATAAAATACCATTTTTTTCTACAAATAAGGAAACACATTTTTTGTCATGGCCTACAGTACAGCCTACAGTACGTTTACATTTATTTATTTAGCAGATGCTTTTCTCCAAAGCAACTTCCAATGAACTCTATGTAGTGTTATCAGCCCACACACCTTATTCACCAAGGTGACTTACACTACTTACACTGGGTCACTCATTCATACATCATTACAGCGCCACATAGAGGACAACAACGGTATAACGACCATAACTAGAACTTACTTTCATGGTCCATAATAACCTGCCGTACAGTTTTACCACAATTGTCACAGAGGTGCTACTGACGGGGACTTCAGTTCCCGATATGTTTACAGGTTAAAATGCCAGACCTTTGAGCCGAGACACTTATTTTTTCCGCATTACACACAGTTACAGTACTTGTCGTTCATGAAGCACAATTTTTATTTTTGCCACACGAATTACCTCAGTTTGCTACTTCTGTTTTTAAACAACAATTACGCAGCTTATACTTCTTTCTAAAAATTCGTTTCAAAATGTACTGAAAGGCAGTTGATTTGTTCAATTTCAGAGGCTTTTTTTCCTTTTTTTAAAACGAGACAGTTGTGCGACGTACCTTTTCAGCGAAGGAGCCTCCTTCTTGTTCTTCTTTGACGCGGAAAAGTCGCCTCGCGAGCGGCAGCGACGACAGGAGCTCGAGCGTCGTCTGCAGCGCATCTCCGCCGCGGTACCGCGCGTATGACAGCAGCAGGCACGCGGTGAACAGCGCAAGCACCACCAGCGCGAGCTCGCGATGCGCGTGACCGAGAACGGCATCGCACTTCTTGTAAATATAGGTGAAGCTCGCGATGCCCAAAAAGGTCCACATTTTTCCAACGTAAGTTTGGGGAAAAAAGTGAAGAGAACTAAAGTATTACCGTTTCCTAAATCAAATTTCACCAGCAATGGTTAAAAAAGCAGAAATATCCCGTCATAAATTTGACACGGTGAACTATTTTAAAAGTTCACACATCACTATTTTAAATATAAAATAAGCTCATCAGGTAAGCTCAGCAGGTAACGTTTACTTTATTTTTTGATGAACAAAAGTTGTCAAGGATCTTCTATTCTAAGAACAAAGGGATAGAAAATACACATGCTCGTTTATCCATTTCACAGATATAATCCCTGACAAGCTGCTTCGGCCACTGTAATACTTCCAGAAGATGCTGAATAATTTATGATAATTAGACACGGCGTCGACCTGTAGGATTCCCCGCCTTTGTCCCGCCTTCCTTGTGTCAAATCCGTCCAATCAGAAGCGGCATGTTGGTGAGCAGAGCTCACGCTATCTGGCCATTGGCCAATCCTGAACTGCCGGTAAGAGAGCCGACTGTCAGAATGGTAGTATGATGTGATGTCACCAGGAAAGGTAAACCGAATCATATTGCCAAGGTTCTGCACATAACGAGAGAATAATACTCACGTTATACAATGTAAACGTAATATTTCTAATGTTCATTTCGAAAAACACGTCCATTAAACACTTAGTCACATTTAATATTTAATACATCATGTAGTATATTATACAAAATGTGCAAAATTTAGATTTAATCAAAATAGTCACCAATAATTATATAGTCACCACTCTATAGTATATTAATATATATACTATAAAATACTATATATGTTGTATATATACTATAAAATACTATATGTTGCAACAAGGCCAACATTAAATGTTATGTATAATGTTTATAATTGATTTGATGTTGATTAAATTTGCTGGACTTTAAATAGCTCAAGAGCCTTATGGCAATTGCAATGTGTTGCTATTATTAACTGTTTGTTCTTTCAGCAAAAAACAATACTGGACATCTATTTTGAAATTAAATTTACATCTCCTGCTAAATATTGCATAAGTATTTTGAGATATGTACTTAC
Organism: Scleropages formosus; assembly: GCF_900964775.1. Lineage (NCBI taxonomy): Eukaryota > Metazoa > Chordata > Actinopteri > Osteoglossiformes > Osteoglossidae > Scleropages > Scleropages formosus. The sequence continues at coordinate 6,970,524 of NC_041823.1, forward strand.
ACCATTGAGTATTTAGTTTTCACTGGGTTGCTTAACCCAGATTAAAAGTGAACTGGTGAATTTAAAGATAATGGCAACACTCCACTCCATACAATTCATGCAAATGACAGTTCTGACATGAACATAATATTCAGTTTATTAACATAATTGAAATTACTTAGGAAACTAGAAATCTATGAATGGTGCTTATATCCTTCACAGTGCAGCCATATATTAGGCAACAGCTTAAAGGACTTTAAATCTTTAAAGACTCTTCCCATTTTATCATTGCTCTTGGCTTTAGAAACTATATAGTGCATATAAGATAATTAGATAATAAAATACAAGGTAATTTGAGTACATCTGTGTATTTACACATTTCTGAGAAATTTATTAATGATTAGAAAATTGAGAAATTTTTGTAACGTGCATAACATATGAAAAATAATGAAACACATGAATTGCAGGCTCAGTTTAGTCTGGAGTGTCTCTGATACACACACATTCCAAAACACAGCGAGCTGGAGCCTAACCCAGCAACACGGCACAAGGCTGGAGAAGGAGGGGACACACCCAGGATGGGACACCAGTCTATCGCAAGGCACCTCAAGTGGAACTCGAACCCCAGACCTGCCAGAGAGCGGGACCTGGCCAAACCCACTGCATCACCGCACCCCTGTTGTATCTGATACAGCAACGTATTATTTTAACGTTTCATCATGGCTTGGCTTCACGAACGAAGATTTAGTCTGCAGCAAGCTCGCTGGTGGCTGACGAGGCCAATGCGGGACAGCCAGGTCTGGCCGCAGTGGCTGCAAGGGAAAGTCTGTTCTGGCTTTGGTGTTGTGGTGTCACATTTCTTCCTCCATCTCCTCTTGTCCTCAAGACCTACCCTGCATGCATTCTCAAAGGAGGAGACAGCCTGGTGAATGGTGTGTCTCCAGGCCTTGTGGTCGGAGGCTAGAGCAGGCCACTGGGGTGGTCAATGTAACAGGCACCAAGGGATTTCTTCAGAGAGTCCTTGTACCTCTTCTTCAGTGCGATTCTGTCACGGTGGCCAGTGGTGAGTTCGCCATACAGCATAATCTTGGGCAGGCGATGATCCTCCATCCTGGAGATGCACCCTGCCCAGTGCAGCTGCGTCTTCATCAGCATGGCTTCTGTGCTGGTGACCTCCATCTGTTCGAGGACTTCAGTGCTGGAGTCATTCCAGTGGATGTTGAGGATGGTGCGGCAGCAACGCTGGTGGAAGGGTTCAATGAGTCGCAGGTGGTGACGGTAGGTGACCCACCACTCGGAGCCGTGGAGTAGGGTGGTCTGTACAACGGCTCTGTACACACTGAACTTTGTGCCTTTTTTCGGATGTTTGTTGTTTTTGTACAGTCTACCCAATGCACTGTTTGCCTTTTCCGGTCTGTTGCCAATCTCTTTGTTGACCTTGGCATCCGAGCAGATGATGTACCCCAGGTGACTGAACTTCTGGACTGTCTTCAGCTCTGACTCGCCGATGGTGATGCCGGGAGGCTGGTAGTCTTCCTGAGATGCAGGCTGGTGAAGAACTTCTGTCTTCTTCAAACTGACTTCTAGCCCGAAGATCTCGGCAGCCTCTGCAAAGCAGGATGTTAAAAGCTGCAGAGCTGTCACCGTGTGGGAAACAAGGGCAGCATTATCGGCAAAGAGTAGCTCTCGGATAAGATGCTCCACTGTCTTGGTGCGGGCCTTTAGTCACCTCCAGTTGAACAGGCTGCCATCGGTGCAGTATCGGATATAGACACCATCCTTGTCATCAAGGTCTGCTGTGAACCTTTGGAGCATCATGCTGAAGAAGATTGTGAAGAGTCAGCGCAAGGACACAGCCTTGCTTTACACCATTGCCTATTGGGAAGGGCTCTGAGAGGTCATTGCTGTGCCTGGCTTGGCCACGCTGGTCTTCATGTAGCTGGATTGATGTGTTTAAAAAGGTAAAAATATCTTTAAGACAAAGTTCAGTCCCAATCAGTCCAAGAAGTGGGTTCTTGTTTTGAAAAAATGTATGTCAGCAGTACCTGAATTACTTACCACAAGGTGGGGCACAAGTACCAAGCACTGAACTATAGCTGTCAGTCAAACTGCTGAGCTGCCTGAGTCATCAGTGTTACTGTAAGATGATCATTCCGATTAACTCCGAATTCCGTCATAGTGCTGAGGTAGCATGTGATGTATTGGTTACACCTTCCACCTCTGGACTTGACTTGAAGGTTGTAGGTTCACATCCCACCTCCAGCTGTAGTACCCTTGAGCAAGGTACCAGCCCTTGACTTGCTCCACCAGAAATTACCCTGCTGCCTAATTGGCTCAATCATTCCAGTCAGTGTAATTCTTTGAATTGTTAAATTTCTTGCCTGTTGAAAGCAATACAATTTAACACTTTCCTCCCCATGCGTCAACCACACCCCTCTCCCAGCATTTCCTAGAAAGAGTTATAAGCCAGTTGGTGAGAAAAACGAAAGACTCATGAGGTACACAATCATATTCACTCTTAAAACTTACAATGTTGCTGCTGATCTGCACTTTGAATTTACAATACCTTAAAAAAGCAACATAGTTCTGTAGATGGTATAAAGGACACTGTCAATTACTTCATGATATAAATTCCCGGACAAAAAACACTCGGCGCAAATCACTTCCCAATATACTATGTTTATTTGATTAATAATTAACTATTACAAAATATATGATGCATAAATGTCAACGGAAAAATATAAACAGAAGATGCTGCACACATTCATAAATACAAATTTACATGTTATACTCCACATAACCCATCAGAGCCTTTGGTCTTTTATATCCCATGGAGAAGAAAAGAGAAGTTGCAGCAGGAACACGAGTTACAATATCGAAAAGCCCTATCGGTTTTCCCTGTATGGAATATACAGTACATGATGCAATCTTCCATAGCGCAAAGATGTGAAATGACATCATGTAACATTTGCAATGCTCTGATGTTGCTGCAGCAGCTATTGTTGTCATCTGGTCTGAAACGTGGTATTTTTTGCATAATAAAATGGAAGGTTAAACGAAACTTGACCACCAAGTACCAGGCACTGCGAGAGGAGGCACTTGTGCACCCAACACGACTGGTTTGGCATAGAGAATGACAGTTGGCACGTGGGTTCGAGGATGGGGCGGAGGCGGGGGGGTGGGATGCGTGGGCTGCTCGTCTACACGGTGGATTCTGGCTGAGTCACCTCGTTGTCCTCATCCTTGTCCTCCCTCATCTTCTTCTTCTTCTTTTTCTTCTTCTTCGTGCCTTGGCAGGGCTTGCACACGCAGCACATGATGCACGGCGATGCGAGCAGCAGCAGCGGAGAGGTGACCAACACGATGACGCTGACCCCCACCAGGATGCCCACCACCTGTCATGGGCAAAAATGCAGCACATTTGAACTCCCTGGAGGGACTGAGATTAGGAGGTTTTTGCACGTGTTCTGGACTGAGGAAGGGGCGACGCTGCGACACCACGTGAGAAAAAGAAACGTATGTCAGTTATACACGACACAACAAAATCAAAGTTCTTCTGTTGATTTTTGTCTTACTTATGATTAAAGTTGACTGCTTACAAAAATACCACTAGAGTGAAAACATTCTTCCATAGTATATATTTACATTTATTCATTTAGCAGATGCTTTTCTCCAAAGCGACTTACAACGTTAAGATACTTTACAATTATTTACCCATTTATACAGCTGGGTAACTTTACTGGAACAATTTAGGGTAAGTACCTTGCTCAAGGGTCGGAGATGGGATTTGAATCTGTGACCTTTGGGCCCAAAGGGTATGAGGCTATGGGCACTTTAGCGTTACCCATTCACCTGAAACACATGTTTGGACTGTGGGAGGAAACCAGAGCACCCAGAGGAGACCCACACAAACAAAGGGAGAACGTGCAAACTCCACACACACAGACTGAGTGAGGATGCAGGGATCAAACCCCCATTCCCTCGTTCCACTGTACTGCACCCACATCCACCAGCACTAATTATTAATAAAGGAACTTGACAGTGTAATGACTTGGTGGGGGAAGTGTGAGGATAAATGAAAGAAGCGTGAATGATACGGGTCAATGATACACTGAGACGAAGAAGAGAGATCAGGTCACTGTGTTCAAGAGAAACGTGAGTTAGTGAGAGAGAGCTAGGGACTGAGGTTATTGTTGTTGTTGTTGTTGTTGTTGTTGCTGTCTGCAATGGACTGACATCCCATCCAGGGCATACCCGTCCTAGCCTAGCACCCAGTGTTCCCTGAATAGGCAGTTAGCAAAAGTAAGCAATTATTATTATTATTATTATTATTATTATTGTTGTTGTTGTTATCATTATCATCTACCCTACAATGGACTAAAGTCTCATCCAGGGTGTACTCCCGCAGCTTTGAGCCCAGTAATGTCAGAATAGGATCCAGGCCTCCAGAACCCTGACCAGGACAAATGGTTAGTTGAATTAATTCATATTTTAATCAATTAACTTATGTATTATTATTATTTATTAATTTTTTTTTATTATTATTATAAGTAATCTTGTAAATAAGCTCAACCATTTGTCTTCAACAAATGCTTTGGCAATGCATGTGTATCAAAATTTTTCATGCCAGTGAAGGACACTAAAACTGAATATTTAAAGGGAGTGGGTGAGACAGAGAGGGAACGAGCGAATGAGAGATGGAGAGAGAGAGAGAGAGAGAGATGGGGGGGGGGGCGTGGGATCCACCTGCGTTCTGTTCCAAATGACCGAGGCTCTCGAGTGGCCCAGCTTGTTTCTGCATGGCCCTTTGTCATAGTGCCGCAGGAATATGTCTCCCTGTAACAGAACCACCAATTAATCTCACTTCTCCACCTCATGCTACACCTTTCTCTTATTTGCATGGGTGACATTCCTATTGGCGATTCCCCAAATCCCTCCCGATCGCCATGAGTAGTGAAAAAACAGTTCCGTATTTCATACTTTATTGATCAATTAATCATTATCATTATCTTCCCTGTATCGGTTCAGGGTAAGCACCATGCTCAAGGGTACAACGGCACGAAGAGTGTGATTCAAACCTGGCTCTTTCAATTGCAAGGAAATGGCTTTAACCGCTGCGCCCCCTGCTTGCCAAACCACCTAATGGCAGGTAAAACCAAAAAAAAAACAGACTTCACCACAATTACACCTCCGGAAACAAAGAATGCGGACTCTTACGTCGAGATTCTGCAGACAGTACCAGCAGAAGGTGTGTTTGCAGCTCTTGCAGAGCATCTGGGCACAGCCCTGGTTCCTCTCGATGTACACTCCACACATGGGGCACTGCTTGATGGGCCCGTCCGCCTCACAGCTCAAGGGGGTGCTGCAGAGAGACGGGTCGGGGTTTGTGCCCTGCGACGGGTGTCTGTCTTTCATCTCGCTAGTGAGCGAGGCTTTTCGGAAGTTGCCGGAAGCTGGAGGGACCAAACGGGGCTCCCTCTAGCTGTGCTAACCTGTCCTCCTGGGTTGGCGCGGTCAGCGGCCGCCTCTCTGGGCACGTGTGTCCGTCCTGCCAGGGGCCCTTGCAGGAGGAGCAGAAGACATTGTTGCAGGCCGGGCACGGCACGGATGTGGGCTGGCCCTCGGCGCTGGGCTTGACCCGACACACAGCCTGGCACTCAACCACAGGGCACCAGGCCTTGCTGGGGTCCAGCTGCACACCTGCGACATCACACACAGCACAAGACATGAGGACTCAAATTCACCTTCCATCCATCCATTATTAATAAGCAGCTTCTCCAACACAGGGTCCTGGAGGTCCAGAGTCTATCCTGGAGGTAGGGTACACCCTGGATGGGATAGCAGTCCATCACAGGGCAATCTCACACACACACACACACATCCCGATACTCTCGAATACATGCACTGAGGGAAATTTAGAGTCACCGGTTCATCTGAGACATGCCTTTGGACTGTGGGAGGAAACTAGAGCACCTCCACATGGATGCGGGAAGAACATCCAAACTCCCCACAGAAAGATGGATTTGAACCCGCATCCAAATCCATGGGCCAACATCTTGTGAGGCACCAGCGCCTCCCGCTGTGCCACCATGCCGCCCTTCAAATTCACCTCTTAGCGCTGTCTTTTTATTTTTTTTTTTTTTTGTGTGTGTGTCACATGAATGAGGGCCCTGGAGGAGGATCATCTGCCTCGTGATGCGATCTTTGCCAACAGGAGCCCAAGCTGTTCCGGGCAGCTCAAAGTGACCTCAGCTTCGGGTTTTTGGCCCAAAAATCTTCATGCAGGTATCATTCCGTGTTGTTATGATATACATAGCTATTATCGTAAGTTGGATCTGAAGTGCCGTGACAACATCTAGATGTTAATGTGGCAGTAAAATACTGCAGTCTAAAGATGGTTTTAATGCGAACGCTTTAAGACACTTTGGGGGGGAGGGGGGGCATAATATTATACACAGGGTCCATTTAATTTGTTGCAAATTGGTCCACTGATTTATTTTCAATTTCGGTTTCAGTTTAGCGCACTTTATTAGCACAAATCCTTCAACGCTTGCGTTGCCAAAGAAACGATAGATCAATTTTACGAACAATATAGAATTTTTTTTTTTTTTTTAATATTTGTAACAAAATTTAACAGAATACCATAATAATTTTTTTAATTTTTTTTCTTAGTGTAATCATTATGATGTATGTCACGCTGCAGTTTCAGTTGATCTCAGCCGTCTCAGTACGGGGGGGGGGGGGGAGAATAGATGTTCTGTGTGCTTTGGAGGAGAACGAATAAAAATAGTAGGAACCACAGGACACGTCAGCCTAAAGGCGGCCTTCTTCGGGGACCCGCTGACGTACAGCCACCCGATGCGCCGCTGTGCACAGCGTTGTCCGCCGTGGGCCGACCGTGGCACCGTACCTCGTTCAAATCTCAGACGCTGGTACAGCTGGACTTGATCTACGGGGGCAAAGCAGGCGATCTGCAAAAACACAGCAAAATATGCAGTAATGCTTCGGAAATATGGTCTCGCTCGCTTCATGGGCCAGTGCAGCATTTTTGGGGTAAAAAAAAAAAAAAATACAATAATTATAAATTGCTTTTGGGGTTTTCAGATTAAAACACAAATTACCTTCTGTTAAGTATTTATGCATATGTATAAATAACTGTAATAAAATAATAAAATGAATTAATTAAAAAAAATTAGAAATAAATGTAAATGTAATGTATTTCTTGTTTTTAATAAAAATGCAGTGAGCGCTATATATAGAAAATGAACTGAGATGCCTTCAGAAAATATAATTTGACATTAACCCCAGTAATTCTACTTAGATGTTATTCATTATTACTATTATCAGCGACACGTGTCTTCGTGTTTTGTATTCAGAGCAAACCTCGTGACGGACTCTCCAGCATTAAGCGTTATGAAATATTTTTGTGAAACGTGCCCACAACTTGTGACGCAGCAGCCGCGCAGTGATTTGCTGACGGCCGCAAATAAAAGTGTCGTTACGTGAATCCTGATTTCCACATGCAGGGCTGGGCTACCTGTCACACTCTTTATTTTCTAGGTGCTGCAAAATGCGATGGAAAATGTCAGGATGGTAACGAAAAAGTGACACGGCTCAGACGTCCATTCTTGCAGATATTTACATTGTATTTGGAAGATCAGCACTTATATGGTGCGCTTAGTGTCAATAACTGAAAGCAGGTTTTTTTTATGGTTATTTATGCTCTAGGTGGTATAACTATAAAAAACATAAATTTTAAATGAAAATAAAAATTAAATTCCTTCATATTTCAGTACTGCACTTAGAACGGTTATCTATGCTTTAAATGATAGAACTATGTACAAATACCTGTTTTTAATTAAAATAAAAACAAAAATCTCGTCTATTTCATTAAAAGGGTCATCCAAAGCAAACTTGACATAAAATATTTCATTTATTTGACACTTTTTTCTCCAAAGCAACTTGCAATGTTAAGTTACCTACAATTATTTACTCATTTATACACTTGGGTAAATTTACTGGAGCAATATACAGTAAAAGTGTTCAAGGGAACTATAGCTAGAGGTGGGATTTGACCCTGCAACCTTTTGGATCCAAAGGCAGCAGCTCATACAACTACACCACCTGACTGTTCTGTTGTTAATTATGACGAATATATGTATATTAAATTTCGTCATATTTAATAATACTCATATTTTAATATGTATATTAAAAAATGACTAATATAGCTTATAAAAAGGTGTTATCGAACTTTTAACTTGTGCTGCATGTGAGGTCAGTTACCTGGAAATACCACTTCTGTTTGTGTTCGTGATGCTGCACATGTTTTTACTTGCTTTTACTTGTGCTTTTACTGTCCTTCTTCGCTACTCACCTGTAAGTTGCTTTGGACAAAGGGGTCTATTTAGTAATGGAATACACTTAATAAACACGTTTAAATGCTATATATTTAACATTTTGCGCGTCTGCCGTTACCGTAGTGAGGGATTAAATAGAACACGGTGGGAAAGAGTGCGAACGCTTGGGGTCAGTGGTGCTCTGCTGAGCGTGAGCCACACCTGGGCTGCTTCCCCAGCCACCGACGGATGCGCGCACCGTCTCACACCGTACCTCCGAGTCGAGCAGGGCTCCGGTCTTCAGGCAAGCCATGTCGGGGCAGGTGACAGGGGCGCCGCCGCCCTCCCGAATCGCCAGCTGCACATACTGCTGCAGACACTGGAAATCAGGGTGGTGGGGAGGGTCGGCGTGGGGGCAAAAATCACCATCCATTATCAATAGTGACCTCAAGACAATTTATACAGTAGCACAGATTTGGGTTCAGAAGGTGGTTCATCTGCCTGGAAATATGAATATCAATAGAATCACAGAACTTTCACTATTATGAGCAGGGCCGACGTTTCTAATTGGAAATTCATAGTTTATTTACTGACGCGATACAGCCACATAGGGTAAAAACGCTTGCTGTAGCAATCATAATCTCCCGCCGTGCTACTTCTGTTGACACCCACTTGGGCAGTAAGAAATTTTCTGTTCGACTGCATGCAGAACCCGCTCCTTGGGTAAATATGAGATAGGCCTCGCCGAGCAACGGCCGAGTACACAGCGCCAGCGGATTATTCCCAGAGGCGTGACTGGTTACCGTCGTATTTTGTTTACAGTATGCCTTCGTGACTCGTGTCGGGATAGCAACTGATATCACAGCTGAGACCTTGAATGTCATTAATGGGGGATTATAGCGGACGGACTCGGGTTTGGAAACCTGTTGTGTCAAGACACGAGGCTTCCACCTTGATATTTGGCTTTACCAACGCTGACAACAACAGGCAAGAGATTCAGAAAGGAGGAAAAAAAATCCGTCATGGATAATAACGCTCCAATTAGAAAACCCACGTCAGATTAATGAAGTTGAAAACTCAAAGAAAAGTGAAGAAGGGAAACAAAAAGAATAAAAACAAGGAAATGAGAAAAATAAATTCTGAAGCTTGTTGCCGCTATTGTTGTTTTGCTCTTTAGTGGGAGAATTAATGGAAAATTAATGGAAAACCAATAATAGTAGGGGCGGCATGGTGGCACAGCGAGTAGCCCTGCTGTCTCACAACACCTGGGTGGTGTGAGAGGATGTGGGTTCGATCCTTGCGTGTCTGTGTGGGTTTCTGCTGAGTGCTCTGGTTTCCTCCCACACTCCAAAGACATGCTGTTCAGGTTCCCCCAGAGTGTGTGTGTGTGTGTGTGTGTGTGTGTGTGTGTTTTTTTTTTCCACTGATGTATGGATGAGTGACCCAGTGTAAGTCACCTTGGTGAATTAGGTGTGTGGACTCATAACACTACAGAGCTCATTGGAGGTTGCTTTGAGAAAAGCATCTGCTAAATAAATAAATGTAATAGATCCATACATTAAAATATCTGCTTGTCCAGTGCAGGGCTGCAGAGGTTATGAGACAGGATACACCCTGGACATGACACCATGCCATCACACACACACTATATGAGCAATTTCAAGTCATCGGTTCACATGAAACACATCTTTGGGACAGTGGGAGAAAAGCCACACAAATATGTGGAGATCATGCAAACTCCACACAGACTGAGCCAGATCCAAACCCACAGCCCAGGAGAGGTGAAGTCCCAGCACTACCTACTGCCCCACTGTTCCATCCAGTCCATCGTGATATTTGATATTTAAAACTGAACTGATCTATTCATTATGCTGTGCCGTATCTATCAATACCGGCCCTCGCTATGTACCTCTCCCAGGGTACGACGTCTCGGCCCTCCTTTCAAATGTCACACTCCTGCCCTCTTACTGCAACGCTCTCCTCCACGACATCTTCCAAGGTCCAAACCGCTGAGACTCACCGAGGTGCAGAAGACGCAGTTGCAGCTATGCAGCTTGTTTGTTGCAGTCGGAGGATACTCGCTAAGGCACAGCTTGCAGTAGACAAGGGACGCCGCGGTCCCGTTGTCCGCCCGGCCGGGACCGCCATCTGCCGACGTGGACTCCATCCCTCCTTCCTCTCTTCCTTCGCTCTACGGGTGGGAAAATTGTGAGACTACACACTCCATGATTGTGCGGGACAAAAACACCACAGAGGCGGTCAGGGAACGGTTCATGCACTCAGCGCAGCTGGCGTGAAGGGCAACGGGGTCAACGGCGTCCACGCAGAGACTTGCTGCAGAGAAAAACGGAGGTGCACAGGGAAAGCGGGGCTTCTTCCGCTCCTTGAGGAGTCCAAGCTCAGGGGTCCAGGCTGGCTCATGCCATACCTTCATGGTTTTACTTTGTACTTTACATCTCTGAGTTTGACTTAATTTGACTTCAAAATAAGCAGTGAAAACCAATGGCAAACATGGAATTCGCAAGTATCGATAAGAAGCGACCGCATTCATTCATGCTACAATCTTCCGAAAAGCAGTGGCAGAGTATTTGTTTATGCTTAACTGACTGCGTAATTCCCTTCGCCATCGTGCACCGCAACGAAAGCGAGATCCTGGCACATAACGGCAGGCGAGCGTCACCCTGGCGCGCTCTACGCACGGGCCATGGTCGACGTGGTTCGGCTGTCCTAACGGTGCATTCTGGGACGGAGAGGACCGCACACGTGCAAGACGTTGTCGCATTTTCACAACTTTGAGATCAGCATCACAGCTCTGATGTAAACTTTGGTTACGCCACGTAATGAACCGGAGACCAGGTGAACACACCTCTTCATCAAGCTTGTCAAGCCCCACGTCTGGAAAACCATCATGTTCTAGGTTCTCGCAACCTGAGTTTTTAATGACACGACCTGGTGGTTCGGTCCACCCGAGTCCTCCAACAGTGTTCCCTCAATGGGACTCTTTCAAAATTCCCTCTCTCTAAAGATCGTTAATGATTTCAAGAAAGCTGCCGAAACCTGCACACATCGCAACCTGCCCGGACAGCGGTTGAGAACTAATTACCAACGGAGACAAATGACTTACTTTTACTTTAAACAACACAGCACGCTGCCTTCCCCTCCGAGAAGCAGAAATCGCAAAATGACATTGCTAAATCTGCAGCATCTGCAAGGCTGGATCTGGAGGCCTTTCCTTTGGGGAGAGATCACTCTAAAAGTAATGATTTTATGTAGTCCAACACCCATCTGTAACATCCCTGTCCAAATGTTCAGAAAAAGCACTTCTCTGACTTTGCACCACGTGTAGGCGTGCTCTGATTTAATACTTTCTCCAGCGGCCTTCCACCTACACCAAACCAATCAATAAGTCTTTTAATAAGACATGTCACCCCAGGACGTGTTAGTACACTTCTAACTATGTCTCTAAAGCAGTCCTCAGTAGGACATTTGTCCATTTTGGTGTCATTACAGTGCTTTCTGCGCTTTATACTTCACCTACACAGCACAGATGTGATGTGACAACAGCTGGAGTGTGGAATGGCACACAAGGAGAGGCAATTCTCCCACAACCCAATCCCGGCAAAAAAACGAGGAATGAAACTGTAATCTAGGATCAAGGTAGATTAGAGCATAACGGTGCAACGGTAGTTGATGAAAATTACGAAAGTAGAAAGTACCTGCGTGACCAGAGGAAAGGCCACAGATCACGCATTACCTGCAAAGGCTGTGTCGTTTAATGCAAATGAAAACTACAATACTTTGTGGCACAAGAGCAAAACACTGACCCCCCCCCAATCAGTGTACACTTATTTCCGCTCTGTCACTGTTCCGAAAAACAGGTGTAAAACAGGGTAGACATGTGACATGGCAGTATTTGATGTACATGGTAGGGTCAAAAACAGGCTAATTCCATCTTTGCTATGCATGTAGCTGGAATTTATCATTTATCACTTCCGCGCTAAATGAACACAAATGTTCCGCACATAATAATTCAGAGCTGCTTCATTCTGGAGGTAAAGATGAAAAATTAGAATTGCGGAGCCTTTCTTACATCCCAGGCAAACAGTTGGGAGGAAAAGTTGGAATGAACCCAAGTTCAGCTTCACTTGCTTGTCATACCTAACAAATTAAATTATTATAAGCATATGTGTGTCTGTGATAATAGATATTCGTGATTCTGAAAGCCCATGAAGATCATTTTACGCAGGAATTTATATGTGTGTGTGTGTTCTGACAAGGTTTGATGTGTTCAGAGAAGGTTCAGGAACAGGTCTAGATGCAATAGTTTGGAATTATTACTCAGACTGTCATAAGCATGTGTATAAAATCCGTACAGCTGAAATAAATACATACAGTACAGAGTTGGAGCGCTGGACAAGACCCACCTACCGTATTTGTCTCTTTAAATCATCCACGTTTGCGCAATTTTCTACGTTGCTCTAGTCTATTAAGATACGTAGCGAAGGAAGGGTAGTATTATTCAGATTATGGTTTCATGATGGTAGTTAATAATGTTCATTCTTGATGCGGGCGACGCTCCTCTCCGGTGCGGACCGATGACAGACTACGACGTCCGTCCTCTTTCTTTGGCGGACCGACCGGGGACCGGCGGGATCGTCATCGCTCGCGCGTGAACCGCCGCGCGCCCCCCCCCCCCCCCCCGTGCGCTTCAGTGTGAATTTTCATTGTTCAGTTTCAGCGTCAATTCTGGCGGATCGCCACTCATCCGCGGCGAACGTCCCGACGGAAGCGCGGAGGCGCGGAGCAGCGCGCCGAGCGGGTGACACACTCGACTCGCGAACGGCAATGAAGGCACGCGACGACGGCGCGCGCAACTCACCCCGCAGGCGGCGCGCGGCGGCGGCTCGCCCTCTCGCGCGTCCCGCAGCCGCAGTGCTCTCCTCTAGCTCGGACTCCCGACACATCGGGCGGGATCGCACCCGCTCTCCGCCACACACACCGCACGCACACGCACAGAGGGGAAGGGGAAGAGAGAGAGAGAGACAACCCACGCGCCAGGTCGCCCACTCGGCACCTGCGGTCACCTCGATGATCTCACGGGGATGGGTCCGGCCCACGCGCCCTCCCCCAGCAACCCACCCGCGTTGGAACACCCCCCGTGTGTTTACCTGCGTGAGGTGCGCTGTGTGTGCGGTGTGTGTGCGGTTCCCCAGGCAGCGCGCGGCGCTTCCTTCTTCCTCATTCTGCTCTCCAGCTCCGGCTGCTGCTGTGGATCTTTTAACCCTTTTGTGGGAAAAAGCAGCAGGAGCGCAGAGTGCCGCCCGGCGTGGAAACTCATTTCCCGAAGTACGCGCATCATGCTTATGTTTACTCTTAGATTATGATGCCGTATTAACCACGTTCTTGATATGCATTCCAAACAGTCGCGCGTGTCTTTGTGCGCAACAATGTGTCAATACGACCGGCAACAATATTGCCACTCAGTCAGTGACGTCTCAAAATTAATAAACCTACAGATTACGACCAGTTCAAACTGACTCCGATATATAGGGCAGTATGTAGAGCACTTTACAGTATTATATGGTCACGAATCCCGCACCCAGGAATGCCCCTCACCCCCCCCCCCCCCCCCGAACCCCCCAGGCTGGCACTGTTCATCAGCTCTCCGTCCAGCTGTGTTTATTTCATTATATTTTGCGTACTTTCAGGTGGATCAGTTCTGGAGTATCCAGGTGTGTTTGATCAAACTCTGCACCTGAGTCCACCGTCATCCCCGTTTCCCAGTTTTTCCTGTATGAAACAACACTTTTAAACCAGTTCATATAAGACAGAATAATATACCGAGATCACTGTTGTGTGTGGACTTCTCTTTATAGATCAGTATGTAGACTGTTTTTCAATATAGACCCATGTTTATGGACCAAAAGATACAGCTATGCTTGAAATTGTGGTAACCTCTTGTCATGTGTCCCTAAATTGTACCACGAAGTCGTTGTTGAATCAGGACCGGTGTTTCTCATGTGACATAATAGGTGTGTGTGTGTAATGACCAGTTCCTTATGTTGGTTCAGAAAACTGAAGAAGTGCAAAATAAACCTGTGTTGCACTGGTTAAACCAAGTAGTTAAGAAGAATCAGGTGTGTAAATCATAACCATTTATCACACACACACACACACACACACAGAGTCCAAAACTGCTCATCCCAAACAGGGTTGCAGTGAGCCGAAGCCTAACCCAGCAACACAGGGCACGGGGGGGACAACGCACCAGTCCATTGCAAGGCACCCCAAACAGAACTCGAACCCCAGACCCGCCAGAGAGCAGGACCCGGCCAAACCCACTGCGCCACCACGCTCCCTTCATAACCCACACACACACACACACACACACACACACACACATTTTCGGAACCGCTTTTGCCATACGGGGTCACGGGGAAACGGAGCCTACCCGGTAACACAGGGCGTATGGCCAGAAGGGGAGGGGACACACCCAGGAGGGGATGCCAGTCCATCACAAGGCACCCCAAGCGGGACCCAACCCCCAGACCCACCAGAGAGCAGGACCCGGTCCAACCCACCACGCCCCCCTCATAACCATTTATTCATTTTATAAGTCTATTTTGATATTTTATACAAGAATAATTACCATTCTGATAGGGTTCACATACTTTCAAGCAGCTCTCTATGTAAATGAGTATATGGACAAGTTTAAGATAAAAAACAATGTTTCACTGTATTTTTTTCTAATCCTCTGTTGTAACTGTTATCGAACCTGCATATTTGCTCTCAGCTTCTTTCGATCCCCCACAGATTCACGCAGTAACAAAAACATTTAGGTTACAGTAAAATAAGAGTAAAGCAAAGAAATTAATGTCTTAGGACTAATGATTGGTTGTCAGACCCTAAAAATAAAATACCCTAAAAACCACCCATGGCCGTATCTCTTTAAAGACTATAACGCAGAGTAAAATAATTGATTTTATGCTTAAAGTGAGACTAATAAATGTGAATAGTCCTTACAGAACCCATACCTTTGTCAATGGGGTGAACTTATTGACTGGTCTCTCCAGCACTGGTCCTGCTGACCTTTTCACTGCTCAAGTGTAAAATAACAATTGCTGTCAAAAATTAATTATTAGCCTTTATCTCATCTCACCCCTTTGTCCAAAGATACATGCAGTATATTTGATCCATTTAAACAGCTGGTTAATTTTACTGGAGTACTGTAGCTACTGGAGTACTTTACTCGAGCCGGGTAATTTTACAGGAGTAATTCGGTACCTGGATCACTGGTACTACAGCAGCGGCACGGAGTGGGTCTCGAGCCAACAATTCGGTACACATAACTACACTACATTACTTTAACAGTAAACACAAGCAGCTCATAAAGAGGAAAAACCCTAATTGCATAGTTTATGTGCATTTACATAGCTGACGGTTCTCAGTTTTAAATCTTTATAATGATTTACTAGTTTAAACATCTGAGTAACTTTACTGGAGCAATTGAGGGTAAATACCTTGATCAAGGGTACCACAGCAGAAGAATGTATTGTATAGAATCTGGGTCCCTGGAGCACACGATGGCAACTCTAACCACTGCGCCACCTGCTGCCCCTCACTGAAATATTAATATATTTACTATATAGTGCTCTGTATAGCAAAGTAATTATAAAACTAAAATACATGGTCTCTTTTATTTGGCCTACGTACCAAGGATTTTCACTGAAGGGGTGCAGCAAATAGATCATCTACTAATGTGATCACTTTAAAATTTTCAAACACTTAGTACTCGTTAGATTACTCCAGTCAGAAATCATTGTATTATCTAGAGTGTTGTTAGTGTATTTTTCCTAGTTTTTACTAGTCAGCTTTCATTATGCGCGTAAATGAAAGTTGAAATATTTCTCGGAACTGCAAATGATTTGGTTTGAGTAAAACAAAACAGAACCGGTTTTGATGTTTTGATGTCGCCCCGCCTTATTCTTAGAGGCATGACAGGACATCATCCCTCAGAAGAGAAAATATTTTTCGAAGCAGTTCTATTACAACATCTGCGGTGAAAGCGTAGTTGCGCTTCGCAGCTCGGCCGCAGCCCTGCGGAAATACACAGCAACCCTCTCTGGGCCCCTCCACTAATGTGCCGATGGTCACCTCTCAGGTCCAGCGGACCCAGCTGTGTCCTCCTGCCTTGGATCCCCTTCCTGAGAATTGATGAAGCCGCTGTTACTTCATCAGGGCTTGGCTAACAGACACGTCTGTCCCTGGGGAAGATCATCTGGGTGGTGTCAGGTGTTCTCCCCTTGACAGGTACCCTTGAAACCAGACACCACCCCCCACAACTTCCACTCAGATGGTCGAGGAGAAACCCCTTCAGTCTAATGTGGTTGATCCCAAGTTATAAACAGCTATATGTTTACATATAATAATAATAATAATAATAATAATAATAATATTAACACACACACACTTTCTGAACCGCTTGTCCCATACAGGGTCCCGGGGAACCAGAGCCTAACCCGGCAACTCAGGGCATAAGGGACACACCCAAGATGGGACGCCAGTCCATCGCAAGGCACCCCAAACGGGACTCGAACCTCAGACCCACCAGAGAGCAGGACCTGGTCCAACCCACTGCGCCACGGTGCTCCCCATAATAGTAACAGTAATAATAATTATATTATATTATATTATATTATATTATATTATATTATAGGGGGGTGCGGTGGCGCAGTGGGTTGGACCGGGTCCTACTCTCCAGTGGGTCTGGGGTTCAAGTCTCGCTTGGGGTGCCTTGCGATGGACTGGCATCCCGTCCTGGGTGTGTCCCCTCTCCCTCCAGCCTTACGTCCTGAGTTGCCGGGTTAGGCTCCGGTTCCCCGCGACCCTGTATGGGACAAGCGGTTCAGAAAATGTGTGTGTGTGTGTGTGTGTGTGTGTATATTATATTATATTAGTAATACAGTATATAATAGTATTATTAATAATATTACATAATACTAATATATTATATTAAGATAAATATATTATATAATATTTATTTTTTCCACAGCTGTATGCTTCCATGTCAGTACTATGAGCAGTGTCATAATCAATATAAATTGCATCTGTAAATCCAACATTTAACGTACCCATTACTAATATTTGTTTTTTCTGAGCCCTCCCTAATTTGTCTAAGACAGATGTATTGTGCTGCCACTTCGGAATAATTCCATGTCACAGGTATAATACTGTAATATTACAATATTAAAACAGTGTAATATTTGTCACTCCACTTTCACTCGAGCTTTTTGCTTAGTTCAAAATATTTTTTCTACAGTATTGTCACTGATTTACTGATTATATTTAATTCGATTAAATCCTCTGAGATTTTATCATTTGCCTAGAAAGAACATTATTATTGTTAATTTTTCTAATGCTTTTTTCCAAAGCTACTTACAGTGTATGCCAAGCTACCTGAAATTAATTACCCACCTGGGTAATTTTTACTCTGTCAGTTAAGGGTAAGCACAGTAGCCTGACCAAGGGTACTACTGTAAGATTCAAACCCCACTCTTTCAAGCAGGTGATAGCTCTAACCGCTACGCCACCTGCTGCCCACCTACGCTACAGCGGTATCTTTCAGTACGGTGGAGTAAAATGCCCAGCGCCCACCCCCCACCCCCATGTGCAGTAAGCAGAGATATGTTTGTACCCAATTTGAATGTTAAACTGATGCAGAAATCCCCATGGAAACGGGTGCGATCACACTCATCACGGTGTCCCCTTACAGAGAAGGAGCTGGGACGCTTGACAGGGTGTCCGTTCCACGGACTTTTGATCCGGCCCTGACCTTGCAATTTGACTCTGCAACCTGCGCTAAATGATCCAAAGTAATTCCCTGGCTGCCCGTCAAGTTCCTTCAGTTTTAAAGTGGCGCTTTATATCACCGCATGATTTGGGCTCCGCATGTAGTAACTTTGAAGCCTCAGCAGCATTCGCCGCGATGATGTCACAGCTCCTTCTGGATTAATTACACACCGGCAAAGGTGAAAGTGGGGTCTAAACACTTATAATTAGACCTGACATTGTATTTTTATCTGAAGTTGTCATTTTAAGATCCCTACATAGAAGAGAAGTGGTTCTCTTTATAGAAACTGTAAATTAATGCCACCCAAACAATAGTCTACCCATTATGCATTCATCACTTTTCTCCACGGCAGCTTTCAACATGAGGTTCGTACACCGAGCTGCTTCCAATTACTTCGCTATTTGTGCAGCACGGTCATTTTTAACCGTATTAATTCAGGGTAAATCCAGAATAAGCACTTTGACCAAGGGCGCGATTCATATCTGCGTCCATCAAATGCAAGGCGACAGCTCTAACCGCTACGCCACCTGCTGTCCCGGGTAGCTATGAGTACGTTTTTATTACAGGCCATATAAAGGGCATTGAAACTGCCTGAGTTTCCTTCACGTGATTCATACTATGTGCAGTTTCTTAAGAATAATTTCTTAGACTTGCAAATGAGCAACACCAAACATACACACTCACACACACACACACACACACACACACACACACTTTCAGACCCGCTTGTCCCATACGGGGTCGCGGGGAGCCGGAGCCTAACTCGGCAACACAGGGCGTAAGGCTGGAGGGGGAGGGGACACACCCTAGACGGGACACCAGTCCGTCGCAAGGCACCCCAAGCGGGATTCGAACCCCAGACCTACCGGAGAGCAGGACCCGGTCCAACCCGCTGCACCACCAGATCCCCCTCCACGTAACTCTCATTCATTAAAGTCATGACAGGCAGTTGACAACTGCTTCTCTAGCGGTTGAGCAGCTTTAATGCTGTTTGAAAGGTGTCTCTCGTCATAACGCCAGAGGAATAAAGGCTCTCGGGCGTCATGCTGCATGGCACAGTCTTCAGTTACATAAAGACAACTCGCGTGTCTTCTGTGGACTCCAGACAGCGTCCTTCCCTGAACCCAAACAGCTCAGAGGTCACAGCAGTGGCTCCGCTCAGCCTTTGGTTGAAGTCCCGCTCTTTAAACACCCTGGATGGACGTTGGACGGACACGGGACTGTGACCGCGAGGTCTCGCAGTTCCTCGTCCTACACAGCAAGTCCTTCCAAATACCCCTGATCAGCAAGACTCTATCATACCTTTACCCATCTCACTTAAAAAAAACACACCTACAAGTAGCAAAATGTTAAATTTATTGAGAAAAAATTGTAGATAAATTATCTGGTCAAACAATTAAGTAAAAATGGCACTACTATAAACATATTGCCTGTCCTGAATTCTGCTGTTTATATAATAATAATAATAATAATAATAATAATAAATTTTGTCTACACTAGCCCCGTCCTAGGTGTGTTCCCTCCCCCTCCAGCCTTACGCCCTGTGTTGCCGGGTTAGGCTCCAGCTCACCGCAACCACACTTGGGACGAGCAGTTGCAGCCAATGTGTGTGTCTGTGTGTGTGTGTGTGTGTGTGTGTGTGTGTCTACACTAGTTGATATGTCTTTCTTGATCCCTAAACTTCTATGATGACACTGATTCGGTGTCACTCACATCCTGCTCGTAAACCAATCTCGGGGCCGCCATGTCGAAGACATTCACCATCATGCGCTGGGGTAAAAATAGAGGCGCGATGTGATTTAAAAGGCTCTGGAGGACGATACTGAGTCAACTGTCATGCAGCCGAGGCCATCAACGAACCCCGATAAAACCATTATCTCGCCTAGCTGGGAGTCTCTCGCTGCTTGAGATGAACCACCTGAGCAGGAAAGACACCTTTTACCTGGTGAACGCCCACTGCGAGCTGAAGGAGAACAATGAAGAGCACAGGGAGTACTACCAGTCCACCTGGCTCGACCTGGTAACGGAGACCCGACCTGAGCACAAGTATGTGATCATCCTCACCTTCTTCTCATGTGGTAACCTGATCATCTGCCTTCATCCACCCAGCAGGTGGCGTAGTAGTTACCGCTACTGCCGCTCAAAGGACCCGGGTTCAAAACCTCAACTCAAGCTGCAGTACCCTTGAGCAAGGTACTTACAGTATATTGAATTGCTCCAAGGGGGAAAAAAAATCCAGCTTTATAAGTGGATAAAGCACGAAAGCTGCTTTGGAGAGAAGCATCAGCTGAAAAAATAAAATGCTTTCTGTCAAAAGAAGCCCGAATACATTTGTAAGTAAAGTTACATAAAGTCTAGGAATTTTTTTAAACTTACCATCAGAGAAATATTTGACAAGTAGGAAGCAATTATGCCATCGCAGAGAAAAATCTATTAAAACAACACACGCATAGCAATGTTTAATATTTAGATAAATATTTAATTTATATATTTGTAATTTGTAGAATTTCTCATATTTAAGCATATATATGCTTGTGCTTTGAACTACAGGTACGCTGTGGTCAATGTTCTATTGCCATTGTTGTTTGTGGGGTAAAAAATGGACCAAATGTCCTTGTAAAGAATGATGATACTGGAGTCCACGGACCTTTGGAGGGTAGGGAGCTGCGGCTCATGTCGGCATTCATCTGGGAGGGTTTCGGAAGAGTTTGACGTCAGCGCCTCGGTGTCTCCTCCTCCTTCCCAGCACAACCCTGCTTGAGAGCGACGCTCTCCGAAGGGAGAGCTACACCCGGGCGCAGGTGGCCCACTTCCTGGTGCAGCGCTCCCCCCAGCAAAGGATCCGGCTCGGGAGGCTGGGACAGGGAATGACGGAGCACCAGCTGCCCTACAGGAACGTCCTCCCCGTGCCCATCTTCGCGCCCAGCAACGTGGCGTCCCTGAAGGAGGCGAGTCGAACCCCCACCCCCGATGAGCTCCGGGCTGCCGTGGCCCTCGAGCGGGAGCTATCCAGCGGTGTGTGCGCCGACAAAACTGAAGTGTCCCACATCACGAGAGACATGCCAAAGGTGGTCCAGCCCAGGCGTGTGGAGTTCAGGGCGTCCGGCCTCATCTCCCCGCCGGGCGAGTCCTCGCACCACCAACAGAGGCGCTACTGAGGACAGCGTGCTCTCCTGGAGTGTGTGTGTGTGTGTGTGTGTGTGTGTGTGTGTGTGTGTGTGTGTGTGTGTGTGTGTGTGTGTGTGTGAGGGACAGTGCTGTGGGTCATCAGTATGTGGCCTAGGGCCTAAGGTCTGGGTGGCAATTCCATCACAGCAGGGCTTCGCCGCGCCCTGCAGACGCCCCAGAAGTTCATACTCTGATGCTATTTATGGTCTGTTATTGAATATAACTCTTTTCTGACAGCTGACGGAAGGAATATATGAGCAAGAGAATGAGATGCTGCTCATTTCTGTGGTGCGTCACTTTTTTTTTTAAAAATCTCCTTTGAAACATCATCTAATCATCTAAGGATCCTCTAAAGACATCATTCTTTCGTTTTTGGTGTCTATATTATGAATTTAAGCCAGTGCCGTATCTATGAGTCAGCTGTATTGAATTGATTGGTTTATTTTAATACCGGACAGAGACAAAAACTTCCTGGACGGTGAATATTACAACAACCTAGAGGAACGCCTTATTAAAACGGTATTTTTGCATTAATGTCTTTTAATTTCAGAAACGCAGCTTCTCCTCAGTTTACACGTTACCCCGCATGATGATAAACACTCCAGTCAGTAACAGCTTAGAAATAAATGTGAATACAAGTTCCCAAGAAGTTGGATATCTCCTCTCTCTGTATGTTTCCTTCGACAAAGATGCCTGCGACATGAAGAACTCCGGGATAAGCTCTGGAGCACCACAACCCTGCACTGGATGATTATTATTATTATTATTATTATTATTATTATTATTATTATTATTATTTCAGTGGAACTACAGTAGTGTGTCCCATGAGGGCTCCACACTGCCATCTGCTGAAAGTTGAGATGTCACAAGTACCAGGTCCAACACTATTGGTGGCCTTATTCCTGATAATATATTAACCTTTGTTTAGCTGATACCCTTGGCCAAAGAGACTTTACTATGATTTACCCACCTACACAACAGAGTATTCTTCCTGGAGCAATTCATGGTAAATATTTTGGTTTTAAGTTTCCTGCAGCAGGAGGGGGATTTAAAACTGGAACCATTCCAACTGCAAGGTGACAGCTCTAGTGACTACGCCACCTGCTGGCCCAGGTATAAGGTGAACGGCTTTTGCATTCATCATGAAAAATATTTGTAATATTTATGATTCCTGTTTCTATTAAAGGGAAAACAAAACCTTTAACAGATATACTGAGATCTGTGGATCTGTTAGAGACGTGTGGTAAATTTACAAATAAGGTAACATGTACGGATTTGATTTTTACTGCAGATAGTTACTGATTTAGCATCCAATACATCGGCCTTCGGTCTTCAGTAACATCGTCGACTCCAACTCAGAGACAACAGACATATTTTCCAAGGCAAGGGAGGGACAATAGTGTTTTTCCAGCACTTTCTTCTGTGCACATCTCAGCGGGTGCAAACGCAGGAAGAAACTTGCAAACTCGGCACACCCCGTGCTGGTCTCGAACCCCACGCCCTCCGAGCAGCTCAGGAGCTGCGAGGCACAGACTCGCTGTTGAACTTGGATCGCGCGACATGTCAGCCGAGTCCACCTGTGCCGCTGTGCCCCACACAGACTGTAGCTGCATGTGGGTAAATTGCACTGCCTTGCAGACGTAGCAGTCCGCTTCCGTTAGACTGGTATTTCAGTCCTAATAAAAATAAAAAGAGACACTAAGATGAGTGATGAGCAAGTTGTACCGCTGAGTGTTCGGAAAAAGAGTTCACGGTAACCCCAACCCCATTCTGTACATTTTAACCATAGTTTACTTTGCTAAAATTTAAATCAGGGGTCCTTAACCTGCGGCTCATGGACTTGGAGGTCCTTAATGGGCTTCAAGGGGCTCATGAGGGCACAGAGTAAATGAAAATAACAGTTAAGAATAAAATATCATTACACTCTTTCTATTTATGACATAACTATCCATTTGCAGTGGAATACACCGAGCTCACTGTTTTCTTTATTTGTGGAATTTTATTTATGGACATTTTCATAGGAAGGGATTCTTAGCCTTCTTCAGATTCATAAAGATGGCCATGGCTTAAAGGTTAAGAACGTCTGATTTAAATTAATTTCACTTGACTGTGGAATAAGCACTGGAGTATCTCAGATTGAGGAAAGATCCAAACTGACCCCCCCATAGGATCCCCTCAACAACCATAGGCAGGAGGCCCCCAATTAAACAACAGGGGCCCATTTCAGCCACCTCAGCAAGAATGTTGCTGAGCTCGGCGAGGGTATTTAAAGGTGAACATTGTTTTTGGACCGGGACGTCCTGTTTCCTCTGTCCAGCTAAATGTCAATTTTATCTTGGGCAGATATGATGATTATGGCTAAAGACACACATTCTTTTATTTAATAGCTTTAGATGCAGGTTAGCCTCTAGGTTTGATACTATAAATGAAGTTGATCAGACATTTCAAAATGCACACCGGGCACTGGCAGATTTAAATATGTCTTTGTTTTTTTCAAAGTGCTCCATGAAGCACCAAAATTGATCAGCACACCAATGAATATTGATTTCTGACCTTATCATGAAAATTGATGTGATATATTGGGCAATAAATCAAATATCAGAAAATCATTTATGCTGCTGACATAAATCCTTATTGTGTCTTTAATCTTCATGCATTGTGCTGCAGATGAGCAGAACTGTTGACTACCTAGAGCTACAGACCCAGTTTAACGTAAAAAGTGGAATACACCATGATGTGAGTACCGTTACACTTGTCCTAATAGGATCTCCCACTGTACCCTGCATGGGGGGCACTTATGTAATGGAGTAATTAAAATGCAGAGCAGCTCTGCATAGAAAAGTCATATTTACTATGTCATTAGAAAAACAAAATTGCAAAAAATGCAGGCATAATTAATACAATCATTAAAATCCAAAGCATATTATCAGAAAGTGAATAATATTTAAGCAATGTGACATTAATTATGAACTTCAATGTATCAGCTACTGATATAACATTTTGTAACATTTGTATCATGTGCAGGTTTACTTTTGATATATAATAATCTAATAAAGTATTATGAAGGATATTAGTGCACATGCACTATTTGTGCTTTTCTCAAAAATCAAACACCTCAGGCCTCTTACTTTGCAGGATTAAATATTAGGACAGGCCTCAGTGACTTTAAATGGAAAAATAAACTGTTGAAAATGATGTACTTTTAATTATGTCTAAATGTGAAAATGGGGTATTGGGAAAACTGAAATTTGGAAAACATTTAGAAGCACATAGAGACCACCATCCAGAGTCAATTCTGCAAGGAGAGATCCAAAGGACTCAAAGAAATGATGCAAACACAGAGCCTGCCAGGGAATATATTTATAATTTACAGCTGAACAGGTATACAGCCATCATAAAAATCATCGCTAATGCTGAGTGTAATGAACTGATAATCCGCGGTGTTCTCTTGGAATACAACACTGGTACCATCTAGTTTCGGCCGTGATTGGGCCTTACGTGCCACTGCCATTTATGATAAATCAATAAAATCTGAACTGAGGTTGGATTCTGAGCTGTGAAATTTTAATCTGTCTAAATACATAGATCATCCAGTGCAAGTACATTAAGTGCATCTTTATCTTTGTTTACAAATGAATGACAACAGGTCACTGTCACGGTAAAGCGTCACTTAACATTTCACAGGAATACATGACACGACGTTCCTATGAAAAAAATATCAAGGTCTTCTCACGTCCATCGCAATGGCTTCTTTTCCGGGTTCCGTTTTTAGCGTCGTCGGGTTGGATGCGTCGACTCCCGGAGCAGCCCGAGGTTGAGCCCTCGTCGCTGAGCTCTCCCTGCTGCGCCGGTGAGTTCACCTCAGGTGGGGCTGGGCTTTCAGCAGAGCCTCTTCAGCCCTCTTGTGCTTCCGTAGGGTAACCTGCAGCTGCCAGTACCTCAGGTACAGCCACATCAAGCTGCCGTTCTTACGCTTGTCCACGTTCATCAGGTCTGCGCAGTGCCGGTCGTTTTTGAAAATGTCCTCGAGGTCGGCCTCCATGTTCAGTTCGGCGGCCAGCGGCTCCTTGGCAGCTTTGATCAGGAGGTTCTTCTCCATCTCCAGCCGTCGGTCTCGGGGTAGGAGGACGCTGCAGTAGGCGCTCTGCCTCTCCACCAGCTCGACCTCGAACTCCTTGAGGACAGTCATGGCCCTCAGCTCCCAGTCGTTCTCCTTCTCCAGCACGCTGCGGAAGAGCCCCGCTGCCACGCCGGACCTCAGGAGCCGGGCCTTCTCCGTCTCCAGAGCCTCTCGGTCTCGCTGGAGCTGCTTGCGCTCCTCCAGCAGCTGCTGGCTCTGGGAGACCAGGGCCTGACGGTAGCCTCGGACACGGTGGCGCTCTTTCTCCAGCTCCAGCTCCAGGTGCGCCGCTGTCCTCCGGTTCTCGATCAGGGTCTCCCTGTACTTCCCTTCGAGGTCCGCCGTGATCGATTTCATGTCTTTGTCATAGCGCTCTTTCACCTCCTGGATTTGCCTCTGAGACTCCCTGGTCCAGATCCACCCTGTAAAACAACGTGGATTGTTCCGGTGTTGAAATCCCAATGATTTCACCAGTCGCGGGAGGCTGAGATATGAAAAAGAGAAATGGGCTCCTTGGGAAGCTGGTAAAAAGCATCCCGATCCCGATATCATACTTACGAAAGGCAGCCAAGCCGAGCATTGGCACCAGGAGGGCATAATTCCACTTATTACCATCTCCTCCCTCTCGCTGATCCGGCCTGATGTTCCATCCTGGGGGGTCATTCAGGTTGTTCATGGAGACACCCTGAGAAGAGAACACCATGACATGATAGATAGAGTCATAACAGCCTGTCCGTCAACAATTCCACATTTTTTTGGTGCAACTCTGTGTGTGTTAAACTGTAATCCAGCTACAAAAATGTATTATTTTATGCAGAAAGCCAGCACAGCCGCTCCGAGTTACAGAACTCAAAGTGATCACAGTGTAGCGCTGCCGTCCACCGACCTTTGCTCTGGATCCTGCGCGATCCCGCACAGCCACACCGATCCCTTCCGACCAACACTTAGAGAATGACGTCACTCCTGTTTCGTTCAACTCTGCGAGAGGAAAGACGACTGCTAGTGCCCTGGGGGTGTATGATTACGCATAATAACATTGTTCAGAAAGAAAAAAAACGATATTTATATATGTAATATTAGAGAATATCATTTAGAAAATTTCAATCAAGATTTCAGTGAAGATTATAAAATAAGATTATGCATTTTATCGCTCGTTTTAGTTCATACCATTCTCAGTGAACACATTGCACATGGCACATTCCAACAAAAGGACCAATCAAAATAGGTTTCGTCATTTTCCCGCGCCTCTTTTGTGCCCTGTCTCTTTATATACGAAATTGAAAAACGCTGCAGGTTTACCGGCCACAGCGTTGTAGTTGCTTCGAGTGGTCTTATTAATTATTAACAGATGACTTTGTCACTTCTCCGCTCAACTTTCAAGCGCGTGTTATTTTTCTACTCAACTTACTCAGCAGACGTTTTCTCCAAAGCGATTTCCAATGAACTTATCAGCCGTGACTACACTGACTGTGCTGTGTGTGGCGCGGGTAAAATTCGATGGGGGCGAAGAAGGACGCAGAGGCAGATTTTATTTCGAACGTTTTATTAAACACCAACGCACGAGGAAATAACGCTCCCGAACCGAGGACCCCGTTTCTTCCAGGACCTGCGCGTCTAGCCAGCCTTCCCAGCCTGCTTAGCGCCCCCAGACTCTCTCTCTAAGTTCTTTCTCTTCTGGCTGACGCAATCGCCCGCATATATTCCCCTTACGTCACCCAAATCGAACCAATTACAATAAACACTTTTCCCGCGCGAAACAGTAACGTGGGTCGTTACAATACACTACTTACAATGAATGGGTCACTCATCCATACATCAGTGGAACACACACACACACTCTCTCTCTGTCACTTACACACTATGGGAGAACCTGAACAGCATGTCTTGACTGTGGGAGGAAACCAGAGCACCTGGAGGAAACCCAGTTAACCAGGTAATCTGGAATAGTATGTCCTTGGTTTTCAACGATCGTCGATGTTCTTTTATTATACTCTGTGCTATTTGATATAAATGGTTCATGTGAATTTTTTATTGCAGATTTGTTTTTCATTGTAGGGGGGTGCGGTGGCGCAGTGGGTTGGGCCACAGTCCTGCTGTCCGGTGGGTCTGGGGTTCGAGTCCCGCTTGGGGTACCTTGCAATGGACTGGCGTCCCGTCCTGGGTGTGTCCCCTCCCCCTCCGGCCTTACGCCCTGTGTTGCCGGGTAGGCTCCAGTTCCCCGTGACCCCGTATGGGACAAGTGGTTCTGAAAATGTGTGTGTGTGTGTGTGTGTGTGTGTTTTTCATTGTTGTATTTTTGGTTGCAGTGAATAAGTAACACAAAATCCTCAGAAACAAGTTCCTCAGAGGCCGTGTGGTACTGGGTTCGAATCCCACTGCATGGTAGTAGTTGCTCAAGCAAGATAGTTTTACCCTGTAGTATAAATGGTTAAGTCATTGTGAAGTTGCTTATCCTCCATTGTAAATTGCTCTGGAGAAAGGTGTAAGTTGAAGAGCCTTGCAGAAAACTTTAACTATATCTAACAAGCTTGGCTAAGGGCATATGTCAGTTCTACTTATTGGAGCCAACAATGTAGTTTGGTAATGTTGCTTTCATTTTAACTGACATTGAGAAAGCTATGTGACTATAGGTTCACACACACACTTCCTGAACCGCTTGTCCCATACGGGGTCGCGGGGAACCGGAGCCTAACCTGGCAACTCAGGGCGTAAGGCTGGAGGGGGAGGGGACACACCAAGGACGGGACGCCAGTCCGTCGCAAGGCACCCCAAGCGGGACTCGAACTCTAGACCCACCAGAGAGCAGGACCCGGTCCAACCCACTGCGCCACCGTGCCCCCGGACTATAGGTTCATTTATATAAAATAATTAATGTGTAACATGAAAAACATTTTATTCTGCTTCAGTTAATCCAGTAGAAGATGCCTGAAACTGTCAAATACAACAATATCAGGTTTACCATGTTGTATTGAGGGATGTCCCTGACTGGTTCTTGCCTAACTTTTGCTGGATGTCAGGCTCCCTCTTAAGAATGCTTCAGGACACTCATAATAGGGGATCCAAGCACCATGTTGTTGAAATATTTTGAAGCAATGCTTAAGGCAATTAAATGAATCATAGACATCTGATGGTCTCAGATTTTGTTTACGAGAACCTGTCTGTGAAGAAGCCTTAATGCTGTTTTTCAGTGGTGGATGGAATGACCCTGAATACCTGAATTAGCTGGAGGACCTGTGCACCAATAGAATGAATTGTATAGTTGCTGTCTGGAACATCTTCAGTTCCCTGGCAGAAGGGTAGTTCTTAGAGAAGATTGCGTGCAACATTCAAGACCTGGTGAGGCGGAACTGGTGATGTTCAAACATGCCTTCTGTTCAAACAAGGTTTGTGTACCTCTCCTCACTAGAGCTTGGGGATTTATAAACCACTCATTAATTGTGACAGCTGGTTAACCACACCTCATTTGCAATTTTCTAGAGACATATTATCTGTCCAGGTCTGTTGTTTGCCCCAGGTAAGAAAACCATTATCATCAGTCAATGCATATTAGTGATATGAGAAATATCTCTTTAAATACTCAGAGTAATCGAGGTTTTGTTTTTTCTGTACACATTCAGAGTTTGAACTACTCAGATGTCTCAAAATACTGCTTTCCAACATTAGACTTCACCACATAAATTTAACATGCTCACTTTACCATCAGTTATTATAATAAACTAAAATATGAACAATCATTTCCAATTAGTCCAATAAAGTCCATTACTGTTGCATAATGAAAGTAATTGCAAGAAATATTGCAAGGAGCATCTCACATTTGAAAAAAAAAATTTATTACAAATACAGATGAACTCCTGATGTCAGAGCAAATTACAGATTTTCAAGCCTTGTACGATGGTCTATAATGTAGACTACATACAAGGCTTTGACAAAGATTCCATAATAAAGTAAGGATACAAGATACATCTTAGTACAGTATACAGACTGTACTACAGTACAGTTCAGTGCTTGGGTGTAATTCACACCAACTGACTGAACCAGGAGGGCCGTTTTCTCTTTACTTCTACAATACGCTTCCCCTTGTCAGCATCTCCAGGCTTTTCATTTTCATAAAGGACAACAGTCTCCATGGCTGGATTCTTCAGGGGACCACCTTCCATGGCCTGTATCTGTCCACGAATCAGTGCAGTCTCCCGACGGACCTTCTCGTAACAGAAACCACATAGAATATGTTTCTGCTTCAGGTGCCCACACTCTGGACAGGGTACAATGTTGTTCTAGGGAGGAAGAGGAGAAACATAAACATTTATGTTGTCTACAATGAGAAAAAGACCTCAGTACAGCACTTCTACAGACATTTTGCAGAATACAAAAAGTGCTCACAAATGCATGCAAATACACATGAACAGCTTAGCCCATTGCAAACACGCTTCAGTGCTTTGCTTAACTTAAAACAAGGCAATGTGAAATACGACAACCACAACCATACACACCACGTTAAATGACACTCCATTACCTTAATGGGAATGAGCTTGTTCTCATTGCGCCTCCTGCAGCGGTTGACCTCGATGGTCCGTCTTTTCTTGGGGGCTGCCATCCAGAAAATGCTATCCAGTAGACTATTTTCTTTGCATTCTCCATTCTCACGCTGCGGCTGTTCAAGAAGGTTTGGACCCTGCACGGCCAGAGCTGGAGCTTCAAGGAAAAGGAACAGTGATAGACATTACGGTAATCACAAATAGTTTGATGATGTCATTCACTTTATATCTCAACAAACAGTGAACTGCCAGCTCCCTTTCAGATTAGACAACTTTTCAGTAACAGTTTAGACTTTTCAA
The DNA here is from genome assembly GCF_900964775.1 of Scleropages formosus. Taxonomy (NCBI): domain Eukaryota; kingdom Metazoa; phylum Chordata; class Actinopteri; order Osteoglossiformes; family Osteoglossidae; genus Scleropages; species Scleropages formosus. The sequence continues at coordinate 7,000,812 of NC_041823.1, forward strand.
AATATTACATCATTTAGTGTGTTTAGTTATCTGTTATTCAAACTGGTTTCTTTTTGATCAAATTGGGTTAGTTCTACCTTAATTATTAAAATTAAATCATGTATTTAGGTTTAGTATTGTATATGAAGTCAAAGTTCATTCAAATACCTGAGTTGCGCTCCATTAAATGTCTACTATATTTATATGATTACTACACATACGACATTCACAGTATTGCTGTTTATGTTTTTTATATGTCAAGAAGAAGTGAAGTAGCACGACTGAGTCTGCACGAGTCGAGACCAACAACTACCCGCTTAGCACGAGTATTAAATATAAAAAGAACTTACCAAAATGTCTGTCCAGTCCTGCTGCCTCCATAATTCTACATTCTAAGTGTAACAGCGAACGTCTGAGGAAACCAACAAAGCTGGATAAATTCATATTTACTGTACTATCTAACTACAGAGAAACCAGACCATTACAGTCACGGTCATCGATGTCACTAAACTGCGCCTGCGCGCTCAAGGGCTTCTGGGAAAACTAACATTCTGGGAGTTAGAGTTTTACGAAGAAAATGTTTCAACAGCGGCTAGTGTTTTGAATCACAAAAGTAATTAATTACTAATTTATTATTGAAATTTAAATAAATAATAAGTAAATCAAATTAACAGATCCTTATGATAACATTCCGACGCTTAAAAATTTATAAGATCGGATTCTGAAGCATAACTTTCCCAGGATGCCAAGCGGTGAGGCGATGTATTAGCCAATGAAAATCGTTTTCCAATCTTCCTCTCGGAGACAGAAACATGGCAGAACGAGGATATAGTTTCTCTCTTACCACGTTCAGGTAAAGAAGTCGTTTCCCGTATAAAATAAACACTGTATGCCACGTGACAAGAGCAGAAAATTTGTTAGTTTTTTTTTTTTTTTTTTTTTTGCAGAGTTATACATAATTTCTTTTTGTTGAGTCATTATGATTACAATGAATGAAGTGTCCTGACGTAACGAAAGTGACAATCTAAACTGGTTGTGTAGATGATGCGGCGATTTCCTTATACAACGTAAGAAAGAAGCAGGTTTATACACAAATACTTGTTACAAATGTCACTATTTAACCTTATAAGTTTCTTCCTGGTTGTGGCAATAGTTTTAACATTTTCGTGATCTCTTCGGTGACGGTTCAGTAGGTGGTCGGTTGTGTCTCTCTCTCTCTCTCTCTCTCTCTCTCTCTCTCTCTCTCTCTCTCTCTCTCTCTCTGTGTGTGTGTGTATTTTTTTTAATCGCCGGAATGAATTTTTTTTTTTTTTTTTTTTAGCTGATCATGATTAAGTGTGTTGTACACCGCTTGCAAATGAATGTTTCCTCACGGGTTAGGTAAAATAATAAAACATCAGTCACACAGAGACATACATGCATGGTGGATCATCCCATCGCATCGATCACCAGCGACCAGTGGAGGTCGCTGGTTTTGATTCGATGCGATGGGGCTGTTTAAATGTTTAAATAAAGAAAAGTAAAGAAATTATTAAGATTGTACAGACAAAGTTGCAAAGTAGGGAGAACTTTCTGCGTTCCCCTTACAGTTTAATGTTGCTGCGTGACTGTGTTTATGAAACCTATTTCTGTGGTCCTACAGCCCCTCTGGTAAACTGGTCCAGATCGAATATGCCTTGGCCGCCGTAGCAGCTGGTGCTCCATCCGTTGGAATTAAAGGTAAAAGTTCCATTAAAAGAGGTCTGAAGCAATGTGGTGTGTGATTATTAACAAAAACTTTGGAAATTCTTCTACATTTATTCATTTAGCAGATGCTTTGTCCAAAGCGACGTACATTTCAGCAAAAGTACAATTTATGCATTACATTAAGAGAAAGAGACATAGCTGCAGACATGTGAGTCAAGTAACCTAGTTTGTTACTTACCACTTGCTGCACTGAGGTTCATCATTCAAGTAGGTGCATAAAACACAGGATAGACAAATTCTGATACCTTCCTACCATTTTTTTTCATATTATAAGATACACAAGCAAGCAAATACAATGCCGGAGTAGTGCCTGATTCAAGGCTTTATCTGGTGATGCTCATTAAGTTACGGTGCATGAACATTTACGCCATACATGAGATGGAAAGATCTTGGGTGAAATGGGTCCAGAAAAGGTGAGTTTTCAGACTCTTCTTGAATGTAGACAGCTTCCGCAGTTCTGAGTGACAGGGGAAGGTTGTTCCACCACAAGGGAGCTATAACAGAGAACCTCTGTGCTGTACCTTTCGTGGGCGGGACCACCAAGCGAGCAAAAGTAGACGAGCGAAGGGGTCTAGTTGAGGTGTAGCGGTTGATCGAGACCTGTAAATAGCTGGGAGCAGTTCTATTGATGCATTTGTAGACAATAACCAGGGTCTTGAATTTGATTCGGGCAGCTATAGGAAGCCAGTGCAGAGAAATGAGTAGAGGAGATACATGGGAACGCTTTGGCAAATCAAACACAACTTGTGCAGCAGCATTTTTAGAAGCTGCAGAAGTTTGATGGCAGTAGCAGGAACAGCAGATAGAATAGCGGTCACTTTTCTCCAAAGCGACGTACATCTTCAGAGAACAGTACAGAAAGTGCATTACATCAACAAAAGGGGAGATTTGGATGCAGACGTGATTTTTGAATACAATTCGTCACACACCATCATATGGACCAGTATACATTTCACAAGTAGTTGCATCTAGGCTTTCCATCATTAACCAAATTATTAAGCATTATTAAACATAACAAACATGTACACATTTATCAAGCAATATGTCAGTAATGTATATCATAGTTTGGGGGAAAAGTAAATCATTAAATAGGTGTGATGTATAGAAATTACCCTCAGAGCATGAGATTTACAAGCAGCTAGGCAGAGTTGGCATCATGCATACTTTGTTAAAACCACAATGGGCCTTTTTAAAATACAGCAGTACTAGCAACATAAATCACGTTCCTGTGAGAAGAAATGCTATGGTTGCATTGACCATTTTCTTTGATATCTGTGTATGTTATACTCTAAACCCCCAAATGGCAGCACTGTGGCACAGTGAGTAGCACTGCTGTCTCACAGCACCTAGGTGGTGTGAGAGGACATGGGTTCAGTCTGCTCAGTCTGTGTGGAGTTTGTATATTCTCCCCTGTGTCTGTGTGGGTTTCCTCCCACAGTCCAAAGACACGCTGTTCAGGTTCCCCCATAGTGTGTGAGTGACAGAGTGTGTGTGTGTGTGTGTGTGTGTGTGTGTGTATTCCACTGATGTATGGATGAGTGACACATTGTAAGTAGTGTATCTACTAGTGTAAGTCACTGCGGTGAATAAGGTGTGTGGGCTGATAACACTACCTAGAGTTCATTGGAAGTCGCTTTGGATAAAAGCGTCTGCTAAATGAATATACACACACACACACTTTCAGAACCGCTTATCCCATACGGGGTCGCGGGGAACCGGAGCCTACCCCCCGCTAAATGAATAACTAAGTTCTAATGTAAATGTATCCAACAATAAATGGTGGCAATTGTGGGTTAACAGAATTGATCCTGTTTACTTGCTTGCCCTGGGTTCATTCTTTTTTTTTTTTACAGGACAATCCTGTCACTTACAATCTTTGAAGTTGTCATGCATATCAAGAACTTCAAACTTATAATTTGAAGCTCATTATTAATATAGAAACAGATAATGCAAAACTGAAGAACATGAAGGGAGTAAATTAAACTTAGCATTTCCATATTTGTATTCCCTCTATGCCTGGTTGTATGTGTTCTTCTGTCTATGACCATAGGATATTGTTTTTCTTTTTTGTATTTATTTTTTTAATCTTTAGGAAATCCAGTCAATACATGCTTTTTTTTTTTTACAGTTAGAAACATGACACCTCTAATTTTGAGCATCAATTGTTATAACTGCACAATATAGTGATTATAGTAGCCTGCTTTTATTCTACATTTTTCTCTTTGTCTTAGCTTCAAATGGAGTTGTGCTGGCAACAGAGAAGAAACAGAAGTCTGTTCTGTACGATGAACAAAGTGTGCATAAAGTGGAACCAATAACGAAACATATAGGAATGGTGTACAGTGGTATGGGTCCAGACTACAGGTAATGATGCCGCTTAGTTTTTACAGTTCAGCCATGTTGTAATATGATGCCTTTCTCTTTTGTTAAAGCAATGCATATCTTGTTTCTTTTTCTGCAGGGTGCTAGTGCGACGAGCACGCAAATTAGCGCAGCAGTACTTCCTAGTGTACCAGGAGCCGATTCCCACAGGGCAGCTGGTGCAGAGAGTGGCCTCTGTCATGCAGGAGTACACACAGTCGGGGTATGTTAGCTATGCATCCACGGCAATAGAAGAGATACAGTGGGGCTGAATTTTGTTGTTTCTTATTGCCAAATTGTTCAGTTTTGTATGTATACGAAGGTGCGCTTTTGCACTAATACCCATTTGCTGAGTTGTATGCCGCTTTGGAGAAAGCGTCTGCTTAATTACACACACACACACACACACACACACACACACACACACACACACACACATTGTCTGAAACTGCTTGTCCCAAGTGGGGTTGCGGCGAATGAGAGCCTCACCCAGCAACACACGGTGCAAGGCTGGAGGGGGGAGGGGACACACCCAGGATGGGACGCCAGCCTGTCGCAAGGCACCCCAAGTGGGACTTGAACCCTAGACTCACCAGAGAGCAGGCACAGGCCAAACTCGCTGCACCACCGCCCCCCCACATGATTAATACGTGTAAATGTAAGAAGGCAATTCTCTGTTTTGTTTTGCTTAGATGCAGGAAACAAAATATACTTCTTTTGTATTGCTTGATTTTTATTGAAAACACAATGAAAACATTATAATATTTCTGATCAATATTTTTAAAATATGTATCCACAGAGGTGTGCGTCCCTTTGGAGTCTCACTGTTAATTGCTGGCTGGGATGAAGATTGCCCTTACCTCTTTCAGTCAGACCCATCTGTAAGTGCTACATACTGTTTTGCTCTCAGCAAACCAACAGTTTTGATAGTTATTGTATTTTTGTATAAGCATATACAGATTTTCAGTGTTTGCGAATTGGGTCAAGTTTGACAAAACAAAAGCCCGAGTCGTGTGAAAGTGTTTAATATTTGATAACTTGTTTTGTATTGTATTTACTTTCACAACAGAATATTGGTGTCTTGGTGGTAATGTATTTGATATTATTGTAAAACTCTTTTTGCTTTAATTACTGAGTTTAAATATTTTTTTGTAGTTGTTGATAACTGCTTGCCCACATTCTGGTTTAATATTCCAGAGCCGAGCATAGGGTGTGAGGCAAGGTACCCTCAGAATTGGGCATCAGTCTATTGCAGGGCAGCATTTTAAATCGGTACTTTTTTTTTAAACTCTTTTTGCACAGGGTGCATATTTTGCTTGGAAAGCAACTGCAATGGGAAAGAACTATGTTAATGGAAAAACATTCCTTGAGAAAAGGTAAATAAAATGATTCCCTGAAAAGTGAGCTGACGTTGTAGTGCGGTTCTTGTACACTTGCAACTTGAAGTAAATGTTTTTAATTTGCATTCCTTGTTTACAAATTCAAGTTATAATAGACACATTCAATTAATTTTTAATAAATGTCAATTTAAAATCTGGTGTTTCACTGGTCTTTGACTTTATTTTGGGATACAGTAAATCATATTGATCCCATGTATTATTCAATAATGAAAATGTAATTACACTTGCTATTTTTTAGATACAATGCGGACCTGGAGCTTGAAGATGCAATTCACACAGCAATCTTGACTCTGAAAGTAAGTAATACTTTCCAAGACAGGTGTAAAAACATTGCTGTGCATTTTCGGTGTTGTATTTTCTGGGGGGGTGGAATTAATAGCGTTTTAACAACATGAGGCTGCAAATGCTATTTAACTGTCCTTTATTTTACCTGGTAATGATTAGTATAGGACGGGGGCGCGGTGGCGCAGTGGGTTGGACCGGGTCCTGCTCTCCAGTGGGTCCGGGGTTTGAGTCCCGCTTGGGGTGCCTTGCGACAGACTGGCGTCCCGTCCTAGGTGTGTCCCCTCCCCCTCCGGCCTTACGCCCTGTGTTGCCGGGTAGGCTCTGGTTCCCTGTGACCCCGTATGGGACAAGCAGTTCAGAAAATGTGTGTGTATGTGTGATTAATATAGATATTCTCTGTTGTAATATACTGCAGGCACTCATTTATTCAGTTTCTAATTATTCCAGGTTAAGTGATCACTTAATATTATTTCGTTCAGGAAAGTTTTGAGGGTCAGATGACTGAAGACAACATTGAAGTGGGCATCTGCAATGAGGCAGGCTTCAGACGACTCTCCCCAGCCGAAGTCAAAGATTACCTGGCAGCTCTTGCATAACACGAATCCACTGTAGTCCTACTTTATGTGCACTATTGATGAGTTCTGGAGTGGGTTTTCAGTACTTTTAAAAATGGTTTTTTTCAAAAGAACATTTTTATTCCTTGGCTCTTCATCCTCCTTTGTAGATAATTACCAATAAATGCTGGTAATTTAAAATAATTTGTATTTTCTTTTCCTTTAACCCTTTCCTTTTCATGACTTCTTACCATATTTACAATCGCTTTATCAGCCCACACTCATGCTTTTACAATGGAGTAACTGTTTTCTCATGAAAATTCAACGAATGCAAGGAAAGTACAAATGTTTGTATTTTCAAGGGCTTTTTAGAAACAGCTGGGAGTTAGAAGCTCATAGTATGACACTTACTTTCAGATTTACATTTATTCATTTAGCAGACACTTTTTTCCATACATCTCAGAGAACAATACAAAAAGTGCATTACATCAAAAGGAGAGATTTGGATGTAGACATGTGACAAATTGACTGTACTCAAGAATCACACCACTGTATTAACCAGTAAACATTATGTAAGTAGATGCATATAGGCTATTCCATCATTAAACAATATTGTTACTAAAAACTATTAAACATAAACACGTACATGTTTGTCAAGCAGTTATGAGATCAGGTGAGAAGTGAGTCCAAAAGAGGTGAGTTTTGAGACCCTTCTTCAATATAGAGCGATGCAGCAGTTCTGAGTGAGAGCGGGAAGTCATCCCACCAAATCTGAGCCAGAAATGAAAATCTTTGTGCTTTTGCAATGAATAGTTCAAGTGTTGTTTACTTTTAGCAATGATGTAAATGGACAAAAGAAACTTTGTAGTACTTCAGTAACCTAATTATCACTGAAATTAATGTAGGAATTTGGTATCTGCTACCCTGGGGTGGTGCAATGGTGCAACGGGCTTGGCCTGGTCCTGCTCCCTGGTGGGTCCTGGGTTTGAGTCCTGCTTGAGGTGCCCTGTGGTGGGTTAGTGTCCCAACCTGGGTGTGTCTCCTCCCCCCTCAGCCTTGCGCCCTGTGTTGCTGAGTTAGGCTCCCATTTGCCGCAACTCTGCTTTGGACAAGCGGTTTCAGATAGTGTGTGTGTCTGCTACCCTGGGGCTACCCTAGCAATAGGTGGCAGAAGTGAACTGTGAGTAATTGTGCCACTAGTTAATATGAATGTGTGTGACATTAGTCGGACAAGCACTAGCCTAGTGCTAGTTATTCAGGCTTGGGGTTTCTCTGGCATAAGGGCCAACATTTCTGTTTACTCTCCCTGGCCTCATCCTATTGATGCTTTATGTTTGAATAAATTCTGCATTAAGGCCTCCATCCTTGTGTCTTTGTTAATCCAGTGAGCACCCATGACTGAATAATCTTCAGAAATTTTAAGTTTTTTCAGTGTGTAAGTAACAGAAACTATGATTAAAGATGCAATTATTGCACTGCTTATTATTTTTTTAATGCCAGGAATAAGAACATAACCAATCATTAGTGATATGAGTAATCAATACTGCAAAGAGAAAAAGGGCTGGCAAAATCATCCTAGACTCTTTGCACCCAGGCCACTTCCTCTTTGAACTTTTGCTGTCTGGCTGGTGCTACAGGGCACTGAGCACCAGGACAGCCAGGCACAGGAAAAGTTTCTTTCCTCAGGTCATCTACCTCATGAACAGCTAAATACCCCCTAGGGAGTAAACTGGTGCAATAAACAATGCTATTTATATTTATTTTTTCACATAATTTCTCTTATTTACTTTCCCTTGCACTGTATATAACACACCTGTACAAACATATAATGTCTAGTGTCTATTTTATATATTGTGTACTTTATACTCTATTATTTTATCTTTTATTAGCCCACTCTACTTTTTATTATCTATGTCTTGTCACTGTCATTCTGTCTGTGCAAGTTCCTGTCACCAAGATGAATTCCTTGTATGTGTAAACATACTTGGCAATAAAGCTCATTCATAATCTATTACATTTAGCTGATGCTTTTATCCAAAGTACCTTATAATGTTAAGGTTATTTACCCATTTATACAGCTGGCTAATTTTACTGGAACAATTTAGGGTAAGTACCTTACTCAAGGGTACTATAGTATGGCCAGAGGGAGATTGAACTGCAACCTTTTGATCCCAGGGGGGTGCAGATCTATCCACTACACTAGCAGCTGTCCCATGCCCTCCTTTAAAAACATTAATAATATAAAATGACAAACAATGAGAAACAGGCTTCATTTGATTGCAGCAGCATCAGAATGTTTTTCAGATTATAGCGTTTATTACGACACACCATTTAAGTGTGAAATCACGTCATCCACTACGTCACGTCTTTTCGAATACCGTTGCGCGCCTTTTCTTTAGCTCACGCATTTGTTACATTGCAGCGTTGGTTGGTAGTGGGTGGGTTCGCTCTTTAGCCAATCAGCTGTCTCAGATCTGAGATGCGCAGCGCCGCGCCAAAACAAAAAAAAGGACAGCTACCGGTACACTTCCCAAATAAGAATCATCCGCTTCTTAACTTAGGAGTTAAACAGGCGTTTAGTCGTTTAAGCCTTCCGAATTTTTATTTGCCAAATTTACTTCAGTCATACAAAAAAACTGAAAAATAGATGAAAACGTGAGGCGAATTGTTAGACGCGCCTTCGCTGTTCACGGAGGACTACTTCTTGAATCGGAAGCATACGGTAGGTGGTGACCCGGCTTCGTGTGACGTTTGTGGCGCCAGAAATGAAGGGTTCGGAAAAGAGGGAAAACACTGCGAGGGACTGTCGTTTTTAATTACTTATGGAAAACTATTTATAATAATTTTTAGAGGAAAGCCTCAGCAGTCCTCGTATGCTAAAGCGGCGGACGCTCGGAGCGAAATGGTGATGCTACGCAGCAACGCGGCCGCCGAGCCGGCGACCCGCAGGCGGCCGACCGAGCTCGATTCGAGCTCCGAGTTTCTCTCCCTGCGGCCGCCGCTGAGGAAGTCGGCTCGCCTGAACCGCGGCCTGGATGACAGCCTTGGCGGCGCCCACAACGCCTCGGACAGCGTGAGTGTTCGTCCTCCGAACGTGCGGAAACGTCTCGCGCTAATTAGCATGTCTCGCGCGCACTTGTCTTGACTTGTTGTGCGCGGTCAGTCAGTATTTTACACCTCTCTTCTTCGCCCCAAACAGTTAGTTACACAGTTCTTGTTGGATGTGCTGCTGTAGCTGCCGGCTAATCGTTACGTGTGATATTAAGAAGGGGGGGGGATACCATCAGGAACAGGAGGGCCGTTTGACATCAGGAGATCATAAAGTATGTAAACATTCTCGTGACGCAAACTTTACTTCAACGCTTCTTGTCTGTCACCAACGACGCCGCCCCAGCGCGGGCTTTTGAAAAAGGGCGGCTGGACACGGGCCAAATGGAATTAATACTTGTATCTTTTTCTTTTATTGTTTATTAAAATTGACTTTCCGTTTTTTACCTGTATCCGCAATTTGGATAAAAAAAAAAATATCATGCGAACGAACGGAATCAATCACAGCCGCGCGGGGAGGGACTCGAACCTGCAAACCAGGGGGTCAGTGATCGGGGGTGCTAAAAGGAGCAGGGACTCAGTCCTGCAACCATTTGATTTGCGCTGCTGTCTCACACCGGCGGTGGTGGAGGACGTGAGTTCGAACCCCGCATGATGTTTTCCCTGTGTCTTGGTGGGTTTTTTCCGGTGCTCCGGTTTCCTTCCACAGTCCGAAGACATGCTGTTCAGGTGGATTTTACCCAAAGGTCGCAGGTTTGAATCCCACCTCCAGCTGTAGTACCCATGGGCCATTGGCCATGAGCAAGGTACTTAGCCTAAATTGCTCTAGTCAGACTACACAGCTGTATAATCAATGGTTAAATAGTTGTATAGTAGTTTCACATTGTGGAGGTGTGGTGGCGCAGTGGGTTGGACCAGGTCCTGCTCTCTGGTGGGTCTGGGGTTCGAGTCCCGCTTGGGGTGCCTTGCGACGGACTGACATCCCGTCCTGGGTGTGTCCCCTCCGGCCTTGCGCCCTGCGTTGCCGGATTAGGTTCCGGCTCCCCGCAACCCCGTATGGGACAAGCAGTTCTCAGACAATGTGTGAGTTTCACATTGTGAGTCGTTTCGGAGAAAAGCATCAGCTAATGTAATGCACAAATGAAATGTGTGTTTTCGCTGAGATGTATGTCACTTTGGGGAAAAGTATCTGCTAAGGACAAGAAAGCCCCACAGAGGATGGTCAAAACGGCTCAGGAAATCATAGGCACACAGCTACCAGCAGTCCAGGACACCTACACCACATGCTGCCTCAGAAAGACGATGCGCATCATGAGACCATACTACTGTCCATAGTCATTCTGTACGGGCACTCTTCTCTTCCCTGCGGCATCTGCAAAACGGCTTAAGTCTATTCAAACCCGCACAGCTCGGTACAGGAACAGCTTTTACCCCACTGCTGTAAGAGTATACAACACTAACCAATGTGCTACCTTTAGTAACTAGAGTTGGACTGCTCCACCCAAGCACATTGGTAAATTACGCTACCACTTTAAGCATTCTCATCCTCTCATTCTGAGTTCTGTCAACTGGCATTATTGTTATTGTTAGTGTTACCATTATTTATTGCTGTTGTTGCACTACTCACTGTCATTTTGTTTGTGCAGTGTTTCTATTTTTTGTCCATAGTCTGTGGAGAAGCATTCAGGAAGATTTTCATAATACATGTACATGGTACTTGTATCTATGACAATAAACTTGAAATGTAAATGAATGAATGTAAAAATGTAAGTAGCGTATATAGCAGTGTAAGTCACCTTGGGTTCTTGTTACTTATTTAAATTGACTATTTTTTTGTAACGTATGTGGATTGGATGTCCGATAACGGGGTTAGCGTTTTCACTGAAACCTGCTTAATGTGGTTGGGGGGGGGTAATTTTTTAAACCTTTTTAGCTGACACCTGTGTCCAAGGCAGCTTGTAATGTTAATCAACTTTACAATTATTTACCACTTACATAGCTGGCTACTCTTACTTAAGGCAAACACCATTGTCAAAAGCATTACAGGAGATTTGGGCTTTAAACCAGGACTCTTCTAGAGTGTTGGGTTACAGACCTAGTCACTCTATCAGCTGACCAATTGCACTCCATACATATTTTTTTCTTCTTACAGGGCCATTTGTCACCAAAGGAGGATGAGCATGCAAGTCAAAACCAAAGGACACGGGTACCGAAAGAGAAATGCAAATCACCTTTTGAGAATATGAATGGATCAGATGTGTTGCTAGAAGAAAGAACTGGAAAATATTTCACAAGGTACCTCAGATAAAAATGTGCATAGAATTAAAGATGTTACTGTTGTTCATTGTTATTGGCACTATTTTTGTTTTTGTGCAATACTATCTATCTTTTTCTTTTTCTTTCCATACCCTGTAGAAGCACTCAAAACAAGAGTTTCATGGTACTTATGACAATAAACCTTGAACTTGTCCATCAGCCCTGGGAGAGAAAGCTGTAGTCATGTTTTTTTATTGACTGACATTGTTTTGTTTTTAAACATCATGTCACATTCATATTTTGTTCCTCTGGCATTTTTCATCCACAGGAAGTCCCCAAAGTTGAAGGCTGGTGAAAAAACTAATGGAGACCAGAAAACTGTGAAGTGTGAATCACTAAAAAATGGTGTGATAATTTGTCACTACTTTTAAATTCCTTCATGCCTTGCTGTTTAGTGCATAATAAACTAGAAAAATGTATCATTAGAATCAAAAAGAATTTGAGGGGGTGAAAAGACCTTGCACAAATTGGTTGTTGTAACCTGAATTGTGAATGTTTAAAATTTCATTAAGAAAATGACTTTGATACCTGTTGTCATAGGTGATGTGGAGAGGAGGCTCACTTTAAGAAACTCCCAGAGTAAACTGAGAGTGATGGAGGAGGGTGGTTCGGTACGGCGCAGCTCCCGAATTACCAGATACAAACAGTCCATGCTCTACGACAGGCTCATTACTAAGTAAGGCTTCCTTAATTTCTTTACAATCCACTCCCAGGTTGTTAAATTATGTTTTAGTTTATAGGTTGCCTGAAGTTTTGATTTAGGCAAAGCAGTTGAAATCTGCATGGTGAAGCCATTTTTAAAAAAATGTCTAAAATGTTAATCATTTTGGTAATTTTGTAAAGCACCGCAGAAGCAGTTCTGCAGAAGATGGATGATATGCAGAAGATGCGACGGAAGCTGAGAAGCAGCGACGCCAAAGAAGCGGTTGGTCCTACACTGTTGTGTTCTCTGTGATTGGTTTGAAACCCCTGTAAGACCTAGATGGGTGTGATATTCAGACCTTGCAGTATTTATTTTTTTCCCCTCCTGGAAGCTTCTAGAAAACTTTTTTTCTGGGTTGAAGGTTAAACAATTTAAGATTAACCCTCTCAAGGCCAGATTAATACTAGCAGTAGTAAATGCTAGCATTAGTAGGCAGTTAGTGGTGCTAATTTGCAGCGCCTGCTTGGAGAGGGTTAAAATGATTTTTAGCTTTTTCTTTGTAGAATCTTGGAATTTATTCAGGAGTGAAGAGGAAGACCACTGGAAAAGAAAAAGCAAGTGATGAGGATAATCAAGAGAATGGTGAGTTTGTTTGCCAAACTCTTCTCATTCTCTCTCCATTATGGTAACTTTGTATGAGCTTCTTTCATTCTGACATTTGATTCCCTTCTAAATTTAGACTACACTGAGGAGGATGATGACTGTGATGAAGATGAGGAGGAAGGAGATGATGAAGACGATGATGATGTGGAGGAGGGAAATCAGAAACGATACGAGTTCAGGCAGCGCAAAGCTGTTGTCCGCTACCAGGCACCTCTTGAAGGTTAAAAAAAAAAAAAAAATCTTGAGATTATAATATGTTATGAAGCATGATTAACATTAGATTGTTGTTTGATTAATGGTTAAGTCCTTTTCAGTAGTGTTTTTTTTGTTGCTAAAATGTAGTCATTCAGATTCCACAATCGTGCAATTTAATTTTTTTTTAATGTGAAAAGTTGTTTGGCTCAAAATTGTGATTTTAAGTCTTAGTAATAACTGCTTCATGTGTTTGTTTTTTTTTAAACATTTTCTACATTTCCTTTCTTACCAAAGGACAAAGGAAAAATACCAAAATGAATCATTTTGAAATGACTACTTGTTTCCAGAACTTAATGAGTGATGCAATTTTTTTTTTTTTTTTTCTCCCCCCCCCTAACAGAACCTAGAAAACAAAGCATGTTTTTCAACCGCCATTCAACTGCCACCAGGAGAAGGTACTCGTTCAGATCCTCTGGTCCCCGAAGCCTCTACAACAGGAGGAGGAGCAGCAGGTCAGCAGCACTACATTGCTTCTGTGATTTCATTCCATTAGGATAGAAATATTCTTGTAAAATATTCTGCCATTTTTCATAAACTTGTTGCATCATTTTGCTGGCAGTTGATGCAGAAGATACCCTCTTACTGTGTAAATCATAACTTGCAGGAAGTAGGTTGATTGTTCAATAATAATTCTGGGTAGGGGGCTGTGATCCTAGTGTGAAACCAAAGGATTTTAATTACCCTCTATAAGGCTTTTTATAAACTGAACCATCTTGCTGTACAATGCCACTGTTTTTTCAATGGGTTTTGCCAAATAAGTTACCTCTAGGATAAATATGCCATTATTATAAATGATCTGGACAATCAAAAACATTTAATAAATCTGGCCACCAGACGGAGACATGCTATCCACAGCAGTGACTCCACTTCATCTTCAACACCTTCATCTGATGAGGGGGATAATGATGAGGAAGAGCAATTCCAAAGGCGCAGGAATAAGAATCGGAATAGATCAATGAACAGGTATGTAAGTGTACCTATAAAAGTGAGTTAGGGCATTTTGTGTTATGGTTGTAGAAGTGCAGTATGCTGGGTTTCAGCAAGAAGTACACCGGCCCCTGATCTGATCTTACTAGCAGTTGGGATTGGAAGTTTTGTCTGTAAATTAAATGTCAGTATTTGCATTAAGTTGTTAATAAGTGTATATCCCTTGATTTCTTTATGGGATATGGTTTCTTAAAGTATTGAACGTAGCTGTAATAAGTAAATATTGTTTTAAGCTTTGAAATAAATTGATATATAATGCTGAAAATAAAAACATCCCTCCACAAACTTATTCAATCCCATGTGTGGACTGATTCGTGTTTAAAAAAAAAAAAAAACGTGCAGTTATGCAGTGTAAATACAGGGCTCTGCAACAAATTTTTGAAAATGGGTATAAAGAAAGCAGTAACTGAATTATAAAAGGACTGCATAATTAAACATTTCTAACTTGAAAATGTATATCAAGGGAAAATGTAGTAACTTCTGTAGCTTGTGGTGTCAGTTTTCATTCAACACAGCCTTATGAATAGCTGTTTTGCCATTGGTGTATGTCACTTTGGAGAAAAGTGTGTGCTAAATGAACAAGTGTAAATGTAACGTGATCTCACCCTCCAGATGCCTACCATTAAATTTACGCAAGGAGGACTTGTTGGGAATACACAAGGACAGAATGAAGATTGGGGCGAGTCTTGCTGATGTTGACCCTATGCAGATTGATCAGTCGGTAAGGGTTGTGCCTTTGTGGAGGATAGTTGTCATCGGAATTTTATCTTTAGTCTTTCAATACGTTCAAAACATTGCTGCTAGTTTATAAAAACTGATACATTGTTCTGATTTCACCCATGACCTATTTATTAAATGCATTTCCAGAAAGTGACAGGCCATGAACATTGGTTTTTCAGTAATGAAATGTTAATTTCAGGAGACAGCTGATAGTTTAGTGGTTAGAGCTGTATCTTTTGAATCCAAAGGTTGCCGGTTCAAATCTTATCTACAGCTGTAATACCCTTGAGCCAAGGTACTTGCCCTGAATTACTCCAGTAAAATTACCCAGGTTGTATAAATGGGTAAATAATTGTAAGTCGCCTAATATTAGAAGTCACTTTGGAGAAAGCGTCAGCTAAATGAATAAATGTTAATGTAACTCTGCTTCCTCCCAGGTGCGATTTGACAGCATTGGGGGTCTGTCAAGTCATATTTCTGCTTTGAAGGAGATGGTGGTCTTCCCACTGCTTTACCCCGAGGTGTTTGAGAGGTTCAAGATACAGCCACCAAGGTGAGTAGATCAGTTTTATTTCCAAAGCCTAAAGGCACCAGTTTTGTCAAATGGGTGTTTTGTTGAGGATTTGGTACAGGTTTTATATTGGTTGTCTGCACTGTGTGCTCATGCATCATTCCGGTCATCCCTTTAGATAAGCATGTTTGACTTGTGTTTACGAAAAACACGATTTAGTATGGCTTCTCTATTTACGACAAATGTTTGCAGTTACGTAAAGCACTCTGGGCCGGTAGCAACTCTGGGGGGAAAAAAAATTGCTTATTTCATCCTTCAAAGTCGCCTTTATCCTGATGGGTGAGGCGCACACACACTGCACCACCCCAGGCAGTAATCTTGGCAGTTAGTGTGGGCACATGTTTTGATAGCATCTCTCCGTTTACGCTCGTGTGTGAAGAAAGCAGAAACATGCACAAATACTTGTGCACATGCATATGCACAATTTGGTAAAGCGTTGACTCCAAACACGTCTTTGGAAGTGAACCCACGCTCTTTTAGACACCATGTCAGTTTGTTCAGTGAGAACAAATTCATTTTTGTTTTCCTACTTTTTTTTTCTTTAAAGTCTGGATAATACATGATATTTAGTGTTTATGTATGTTGTGTTTGCGAGTATTTAAGTATATAGTATTTGGGAAAGAGCCAGGGTGCAGGTAAAGAGATACAGTATTATTATTAATAAATCCATAAAGTACTGGAGTAATAAATTAAAAAAATACCTTGTGGTGTTGTCACAATAACTATTAACTGTCCAGTTTAATGGGGTTTAGTGATATTTTAGCATGAATCGGCATCTCTTTTGGGGGCTCAGGAAAAGCATCAAAAATTACAGTTGAAACTAATAGCAATTCCATTTTTGAGTTATGAAAGCTTGTGCTGCTAAGGTTTTTGTGGCATTAATTACCTTTGTAAGGTGCGGGTAGGATTATATGTCCCATAGGCAATTTTCAGTAAAACTTGCTAAAAATTTTTGTTAACCTACCTCTGCCTTATATTTGTTATATTAAGCACCACTGGATTGAGTTTGGTTCAAGGCAACCACTTGCAGTTTTCATCATAAGGAGGGGTTCAGGAGTGCTTTACCATTACCTTCTTTCACGCATGTGTGGATTAGACACGGCACGTCCTGAACCAGATTGGAACGTACACTCAAACTTGCAGTACGCTGTAAAACACCAGCTTCACCCAATGTGCCTGTGAGCCCCAAATATTAAATGTAGACAATTTTATTATAGGAATCAAAATTTTGTATCTGAATGAATTTAGTGGCATTTTTCCCCCCCTTACCATATTAAAAGGTATTTGCGGGTATAGATAACTGTGTGTCCATGAGTCTGACACATATGGGTGTGGGTTTTTTTTTTTTTTTTTTAAAATATATTTATTTATAAATATAACTGAGCATTGCCCATGCCTGCCTACATGTTCAGGGGCTGTCTGTTCTACGGCCCTCCGGGGACAGGGAAGACGCTGGTGGCACGAGCCCTGGCAAACGAGTGTAGCCAAGGGACCCGCAAGGTGGCCTTCTTCATGAGGAAGGGGGCCGACTGTCTGAGCAAATGGGTTGGCGAGTCAGAGCGGCAGCTCAGACTGCTGTTTGATCAGGTAATTTGTTTTTATTTATCATTTTTAATCTCAAGAATATCACGTCAACAGACTAGTGCCATTGATGGCAAATACTTGATTGAACAGTTGATTCTGATTTGAATTTTCCAGGCGTATCAGATGAGGCCGTCCATCATTTTCTTTGATGAGATTGATGGTCTTGCTCCAGTTCGATCCAGTCGGCAGGACCAAATACACAGGTTGGACCAACTAGTAGATGTCACCCTTTATGACTTAACTACAGTTTTCTTATATTACAAGAAATAAATGCATTAAGAATGGATTTTCAGTATGCAGGTTGGCTGTGGTAAAGTTTACGTTCTGTGATTCTGAGTTTTGAATTTTTACAATTATTAATACAACTTCGAATGCATGCCTGCATATAGCTGTGTACTTCACTGATTACTGTGAACATTTTAATTTATGAAACCGCGTAAGGCCATTTCGAAACATTGTGAAGACTGAAACAAGAGTTATCCCATTCCTGAAAATTGTTATAATATATTAGTCTAAGGGGTGGCGCGGTGGCGCAGTGGGTTGGACCGGGTCCTGCTCTTCAGTGGGTCTGCGGTTCGAGTCCCGCTTGGGGTGCCTTGCGACGGACTGGCGTCCCGTCCTGGGTGTGTCCCCTCCCCCTCCGGCCTTACGCCCTCTGTTGCCGGGTAGGCTCCGGTTCCCCGTGACCCCGTATGGGACAAGCGGTTCTGAAAATGTGTGTGTGTGTGTGTGTGTGTATTAGTCTAAATCAAAACTCTTAATTTTTTTTTTAAGTTTCTGATTAGTTGCAGTTTTTAGGATACAGTGCATGTGGAATCATGATATTTGCCCCCCACCCCCCATACAGCTCCATCGTTTCCACTCTGCTAGCCCTCATGGATGGTCTGGACAGCCGCGGGGAGGTCGTAGTGATTGGGGCTACTAACCGGCTAGACTCTATTGACCCTGCGCTCAGGCGTCCTGGACGTTTTGACAGGGAGTTCCTCTTCGGCCTCCCAGACAGAGAAGTGAGTTTTTGGGCCCTTTTTGAAGCATGTCAACTAAACTATATTGCCATACTTGAAGTGATCTTTTAAATCCATAGATCTGCACTGTGGTAGCTGTTTAATATGAACTGAACTTTTTTTGAGGCTCGGAAAGAAATCCTGAAAATACACACAAGGCAATGGAATCCCCAGCTTTCTCATGCCTTCATTGAAGAACTGGCTGACAAGTGTGTTGGTAGGTTTTCTTATTTTTTACTTTCAGGAATAGTCTTAACTTTGTTTCCCCTCTAACCCCAGTTTCCTTAATTTTTGTGAACTGATAAAAGAACCTGCTCCTTTCTTTACATCCTGATTCTGTACATTTTTGCCTCATTATTCAGATGACATTTAGTTCCTCTGAGTGCCACCATGCTGGATGTTGTTCTGTCCCCTCATTCCCCAGGGTACTGTGGTGCGGATGTGAAAGCTGTGTGTGCGGAGGCTGCCCTCTGTGCTCTGCGTCGTCGCTACCCGCAGATCTACGGAACTTCCGAGAAGCTGCAGTTAGACGTGGCCTCCATCAGCATCAGCAGCCGGGACTTTGTAGCGGCCATGAGGAAGGTGGTGCCTGCCTCCCAGCGCGCCGTATCGTCTCCAGCAAAAGCTTTGATTCCCATCGTGCAGCCCCTGTTGGCTGATACTCTAGACCATACCCTGAAAACACTAAAAAGGATTTTCCCGCATGCAGAAATGACCATCAAGAGAAAGCAGGACAGCGGTAGGTACACTACTCATTTGCGGGTTGCTTTTCTTTAATTTACAATCCGAGATAATGGCGAGATGGGACTGCCTAAGAAAGGAATGAGTGCAGGTAGTTCTAACACTGCAATGAATCAGATTTTGAAAGTACTACAGTTGTGGTGTCGCACACCCCCGTTTTGTGTGTGTGACCCAAGATAGACCATTATAAAGTCTAATTGTAATAGATGTTTAAACTAATTGAAAGTTTTCATTTTGTGTTTATTAGACATCACCATTCATGTTTTGGAGGATGATCTGTTGTACAGTGAAGACGAGGGCCCCTCCTTGTGTGCGGAGGGAGCCATTCAGAAGCAGCTCAACAAAGCAGAGAGTTTCCTGAACTTTAACCGGTGAGCAGTCCGTCTAGTAGATGCTGTCGCGTAGGGTTTGCTCTCTGGGTTGCTCGCTTGTTTGCTCAGTGGACTGGCTTCCCCAACTCAACAGGAGTGCTCTGCACCAGCCCACCTCCTATCGCCCCAGACTCCTGTTGGTGGGCAGACCTGGCTCTGGCCAGAACTCCCACCTGGCGCCAGCGGTGCTCCATGCCCTAGAGAAGTTCACAGTATATACACTTGACATGGCTGTGTTGTTCGGGGTCAGCAGCACCTCCCCAGAAGAGGCATGTGCTCAGGTACTGACAGCTGCCAGTTTTGCACCCTTCCTTTTCCTCCCAACATGTGTGCACATCTGTCTTCTCTATTTGCTCTTGTCTTTGAACTCTTGGCCATACCCTGGTGGTGTTTCTTGGTTTTTCCAACATGCCTTGAAAACAAAAAAAAAAAAAAAAATCAGTTGACTCATTTTAAGTGGTAGAAATTGAACCTTTTTTTCCCTGTTTTGCACTTGTATAAACCAGGGGATTTGAAAGTGTCTGAGCTGTTTGCATGGGGCCCTGGGTCACGCTTTATTTTGGCACCACAGATCTTCTGTGAGGCGAAGAGAACATCTCCCAGCGTCCTGTACATCCCCTACATCCACCAGTGGTGGGAAACGGTGAGCTCTGCAGTTAAAGCCACCTTCCTCAGTCTGCTCCAGGACATCCCCTCCTTCGCTCCCATTCTGCTACTGGCCACCTGCAGTGTGCCCTACGACTGCCTTTTCCAGGAGGTAGGTACTTATTACCACATGTTTTATATTCCTTCTTTACAAGTAAATGAAACATCATTTTTTTAAAATATTGTGAACTAAATTTTTTTTTTTTTTTTTTTTTTTTTTTTCCTCTCTCTCCAATCCAAGGTACAGGATCTGTTTCGTGCTGAATATGGAGAAGTTTTCCACATTTCACGGCCTACGCAAAAGGAGAGAAACAAATTCTTTGAGGACCTAATTTTGACTCAAGCTGCCAAAGCACCAGTATCTAAGAAGAAGGCTGGTAAGTATTTTTGTTTTACTGTTATGTCTTTGAAATGAACCTTACAGTCTAAAGAGGGATTGTGTTTCAGATCAGGAATCGGGGTTAAAAACTTAATTCTGTTGCAGTATGTGGTGCTTCCTTTTCCTAAATCTTTTTTTGGAGAGCATGTTGGGTACCACAGGTGGTAACTAATATCATATAATAAAGGCTGCAAAACACCAACAGCTCTGTTAAGTGGAAAGTGGATGTGAGTTCCATATCTAAAAATGTTTAAATCAATGGGGAGGACAGTTTTCCTTAACAAACCAAACCTGTGCTTCTCCTCTTGCTCCCTGTGTGATTGCTAGTGACATTATGCTGCGCCTTGTGTTCCAGTGCTACAGGCTTTGGAGGTGCTGCCACTGGCGCCCCCGCCTGCCCCCCGTCAGCTGACAGAGGAGGAGCAGCAGCGTTTAGAGGAGCAGGAGGAGGACACTTTGCGGGAGCTGAGGCTCTTCCTGCGTGACGTCACCAACCGCCTGGCACTGGATAAGCGTTTCAAGGCCTTCACCAAACCTGTAGATGTGGAAGAGGTGTGTGTTTTGGGGCAGAGGTGGGATTTTTTTTTTTTTTCCTTCTCCCCTTCCCCCTCAACTGCACACGTGTAAATGTGTGCGTTCATATGTGTCGTGTGCTTCACCCATTGTTCAGGTGCCCGATTACACGACTGTGATCAAGCAGCCCATGGACCTGTCCACCGTGCTCTCAAAGATTGACCTGCACAAGTATGTGACAGTCAAAGACTTTTTACATGATGTTGACTTGATCTGGCAGAATGCACTGGAGTACAACCCAGACACAGACCCTTCTGGTGAGTAGTTATATTTTCTCTTTGTTTATTGTGGCACATTTTTCCCCATGTCTGAATATTTGCAGTATTTAAATGAGAACAGCTGGTTTTTATACTATTTTCAGAAGATCATAACATTTTGCATTAATATTCACCACTAATACTTTTGTGCCTTGCAGACCGACAGATCCGCCATCGTGCTTGTGCTCTGAAAGACACTGTGCACGTAATCATCAGAGATGAACTTGATGAGGACTTTGAGAAGATCTGTGAAGAGATCAGGGAATCTCGCATTAAGAGAGGTTAAACTTCATTATTGCTAAATTTGAGTCTCTGTGAATCAGTGACACAGTAGTTCATTTATGAAGGAGAGGCCATAAGAGGAAACTTAAGCAGAAATAAGTGAATGGAGGTACAAGATGTAATGAGCTGAGGTATATGCTTCAATAATTTGTCGTATTCACATGTGAAACTTTAGGTTGTTCAACATCAAGATTTGCTCCGTCCTTTTACCACGTACAACCAAAGAGAAGCATTTCTGACACCAAGAATAGCAATGCTGAGATTGCAAAAGATGCCCCCTCCTCCACTCCAATTGCGGCAAGCACGCCCCGCTCAGCAGGTAATAGGATTTTTGCACGCGTATCCCTAGGATTCGTTTTTATGGGTCACGTGCTCAGTCAGCACTGGTGATGAACCTAATCGTGTGTCACACCAATAGTATAGAGTAAAACGGCACCCTTAGGGGAAAGATGTTCTGGGTAACTGCTACCACCCACCTTGTGTTATGTTAGGTTTACAGATGAGTCCTTCGTCCATGTTGTTGTTGTTTGTCAGACAGCTGGCCAACAAATATTTAAAAAAGAGAATGAAATCTATTTCTAGCAGCTCAGAAGAAGAAGCGCAAAAGAAGCGGTTGGAGTTCCGGCATCATTCGGAAGAAGAGGAAGTATTCTTCCAAAGAGAGGGATTCTGTTGAGTCTGATGAAGATGGGGAAGGTGAGGATGGGAAGACGGCTGAGAGCGAAGACGGGGAGGATGAAACTGGCCCCACACTAGCGTCAGGCCCTGATGAGTCAAACTGTGGCAAGACCTTGCTGGAATGCACATTGGCTGAAGGGACAGAGTCTGAGCATGGCAACGAGGTCCTCGTAGAGGAGGGAGACCCAGGGAAAAAGCTGTCCCCCAAAGCCACTGAGTCCAGCTTTAACACAGCTCTGTTTGAGCAGGAATCCGGAACAGGTCTGTATTGGTTGAGAGAACTACTGCTGTCATGCATTCAATCAGTAACTGACTCAGAGCTACTGTGCTGACTACATGATGCTAGTTCTTTATGCCTTTTTTAGCTCTATATTCTGCTTGAATACATATATGGATAGTGTAGTAGTTAGAGCTGTTGCCACCTTACTTCACCCAGGCTCAAATCCCTGCTTCTGCATCAATACCCTTCATCAAAGTACTTGCCTTGAATGGATGCAACAAAAATTACCCAGCTGTATAAATGGGTAGATCTTTATTAATAGCTTAGTGTACTAACCTAACATTGTAACTTGCTTTAGAGAAAGGTGTGAGGTAAATGAATAAATTATGTTTAAAGTTAGAATGTTCCTACTCTAAAGTGTAGTGATATACATAAGTTTGCTTTCCAGCAATGACTCCATCCATCCATCCATCTTCCTCCGCTTTTATCCGGGGCCGGGTCGCGGGGGCAGCAGTCCGAGCAGAGTACTCCAGACCTCCCTCTCCCCGCACACCTCCTCCAGTTCCTCTGGGGGAACCCCAAGGCGTTCCCAGGCCAGCCGGGAGACATAGTCTCTCCAACGTGTCCTGGGTCTGCCCCGAGGCCTCCTCCCAGTGGGACAAGCCCGGAGCACCTCCCCAGGGAGGCGTCCAGGAGGCATCCGGAACAGATGCCCGAGCCACCTCAACTGGCTCCTCTCGATGCGGAGGAGCAGCGGCTCTACTCCGAGCTCCTCCCGGGTGACTGAGCTCCTCACCCTATCCCTAAGGGTGCGCCCAGCCACTCTGCGGAGGAAACTCATTTCTGCCGCTTGTATCCGCGATCTCATTCTTTCGGTCATGATCCAGAGTTCATGACCATAGGTGAGGGTAGGAACGTAGATCGACCGGTAAATTGAGAGCTTCGCCTTACGACTCAGCTCCCTCTTCACCACAACAGACCGGTACAATGACCGCATTACTGCAGACGCCGCACCGATCCGTCTGTCGACCTGCCGCTCCATTTTTCCCTCACTCGTGAACAAGACCCCAAGATACTTAAACTCCTCCACTTGAGGGAGCAACTCCCCCCTAACCCGGAGGGAGCAATCCACCTTTTTCCGACTGAGAACCATGGCCTCGGATTTGGAGGTGCTGATTCTCATCCCCGCCGCTTCGCACTCGGCTGCAAACCTCCCCAGTGCACGCTGCAAGTCTTGACTTGATGAAGCCAACAGGACCACATCGTCCGCAAAAAGCAGAGACGAGATCTCGCGGCCACCAAAACAGACACCCTCCGTTCCCTGACTGCGCCTAGAAATTCTGTCCATAAAAATAATGAACAGAATCGGTGACAAAGGGCAGCCCTGGCGGAGTCCAACATGCACCGGGAACAGGTCTGACTTACTGCCGGCAATGCGAACCAAGCTCCTGCTCCGGTCATACAGGGAACGAACAGCCCGTAGCAACGAGCCCCGAACCCCATAATCCCGAAGCACCCCCCACAGGATGCCACGAGGGACACGGTCGAATGCCTTCTCCAGGTCCACAAAACACATATGGACTGGTTGGGCAAACTCCCACGAACCCTCCAACACCCTAGTGAGGGTATAGAGCTGGTCCAGTGTTCCACGGCCAGGGCGAAAACCGCATTGCTCCTCCTGAATCCGAGGTTCGACTATCGGTCGGATTCTCCTTTCCAGTACCCTGGCATAGACTTTCCCAGGGAGGCTAAGGAGTGTGATCCCCCTGTAGTTGGAACACAATCTCCGGTCCCCCTTCTTAAAAAGAGGGACCACCACCCCGGTCTGCCAGTCCAGAGGCACCGTTCCCGAACTCCACGCGATGCTGCAGAGGCGTGTCAGCCAAGACAGCCCCACAACATCCAGAGACTTGAGAAACTCGGGGCGGATCTCATCCACCCCCGGAGCCTTGCCACCGAGGAGTTTTTTGACTACCTCAGCAACTTCAGCCAGGGTAATGGACGAGTCCCCCTCCGAGTCCCCAGCCTCAGCTTCCTCTACGGAAGGCGTGTCGGAGGGATTGAGGAGATCCTCAAAGTACTCCTTCCACCGCCCGAGAACATCCTCAGCTGAGGTCAGCAGCGCACCACTTCCACTGTAAACAGTGTTCGTGGAACACCGCTTCCCCCCTCTGAGTCGCCGGACGGTTTGCCAGAATCTCTTTGAGGCCGACCGAAAGTCTTCCTCCATGGCCTCACCGAACTCCTCCCAAGCCCGAGTTTTTGCCGCGGCGACTGCCAGAGCCGCGCTCCGTTTGGCCCGTCGGTACCTGTCAGCTGCTTCAGGAGTCCCATGAGCCAGCCAGGCCCGATAGAACTCCTTCTTCAGCTTGACGGCATCCCTTACTTCCGGTGTCCACCACCGTGTTCGGGGATTGCCGCCGCGACAGGCACCGGAGACCTTATGGCCGCAGCTCCGGACAGCCGCACCGACAATGGAGGAGCGGAACATAGTCCATTCAGACTCAATGTCCCCCACCTCCCTCGGGACCTGGTTGAAGCTCTGTCGGAGGTGGGAGTTGAAGACCTCTCTGACAGGGGCCTCCGCCAAACGTTCCCAACAGACCCTCACTATGCGTTTGGGCCTGCCAGGTCTGTCCAGCTTTTTCCCCCGCCATCGAATCCAACTCACCACCAGGTGGTGATCAGTTGACAGCTCAGCCCCTCTCTTCACCCGAGTGTCCAAGACATATGGCCGAAGGTCAGAAGAAACGACTACAAAGTCGATCATCGACCTCCGACCTAGGGTGTCCTGGTGCCAAGTGCACTGGTGGACACCCTTATGCATGAACATGGTGTTCGTTATGGATAAACCGCGACTAGCACAGAAATCCAATAACAACTCACCGCTCGGGTTCAGATCAGGGAGGCCGTTCCTCCCAATCACGCCCCTCCAGGTATCACTGTCGCTGCCCACGTGGGCGTTAAAGTCCCCCAGTAGAACGACAGAGTCCCCAGTGGGAGCGCTTTCCAGCACGCCCCCCAGGGACTCTAAAAAGGCCGGGTACTCTACACTGCCGCTAGGCGCATAAGCACAAACGACAGTGAGAGACCGTTCCCTGACCCGAAGGCGTAGGGAGATGACCCTCTCATTCACCGGGGTAGACTCCAACACATGGTGGCTGAACTGGGGGGCTATTAATAAGCCCACACCAGCCCGCCGCCTCTCACCTTGGGCAACGCCAGAATAGTGGAGAGTCCACCCTCGATCGAGTAGAGTGGTTCCAGAACCCAAGCTGTGAGTGGAAGTGAGCCCGACTATATCTAGACGGTATCTCTCAACTTCCCGCACCAGCTCAGGCTCCTTCCCCGCCAGTGAGGTGACATTCCATCCAGCAATGACTCAAGTCCTTCAATTGGTTTTTGTTCAGGCAACCTGTTAACAGTTCTGTAAGTCAATCTGTGTGTGTGTGTGTGTGTGTGTGTGTGTGTGTGTGTGTGTGTGTGTGTGTGTTTTATATTTTATATATAAAAATCAGATGTTGTTCTTCCTCTCAGCAAAGCCTATTCACCAGGTCTGCAGGATTACTGTAGATGTTACAGCACAGTTTGTTCAGTCGTGTCACTCCCTCATCACGTGCTGTCTTCCCATACTCGGAGAAAGGAGTGGCTCGAATTACCCGCGGGAAGAAGACTCAGGTGGAGCAACAGCAGCACATCAATGTGGAAAAAGCCTTGCAGATCCTGGCTGAGAAAACCCCACAGCTTGTAGTTGATCATGACAAGTTGAAGGTAACCATTAAGGGTTTGTCAGCAGTTCGTTCATGCAACATTCACAGTTTTACTTGTTCAGAATTGCCAGCTCGTTACTTTGTTTTAAGCTTCTTTTTGTTTTTAGGAATTGTTGCAGAAAGTTGTTTCCAAGACTGAAGGGTATGAAGTGTACCAACTAGAGAAACTTTATGCCTTGTTGAGTCAGTGCATCTATAGACACCGGAAAGACTATGATAAAACCGAACTTGTTCAGGTGGGGAATTTTTTTTTTTTTTATTTAATATGCTATTGTCTAATTTATTTTACAACCAGGTTGTAAAAGTTATAATTGCTGTTGCTGAAATGTTAGATCCACACAATTTAGTTGAACCTCAATATATTATACCTTGAGCATTATTCAGTACTATCTTTTCTCTTCTTTTCTAGGAAATGCAAAAAGAAATCAACAATTTTTAATTTTTCACAAGACAAATTTATTTTTTTTTAAACAGAATCTTCTGTCCTTTAATATATAAAGGCTAAAATGGTTATATTTAGTATAAATATACAGATTGCAGATTCCAGTATTACTGAATTTCATGTATTAAATTTTTTTTTTTTCCTCCCTTCAATGTTTTGTTTCTTGTTCTTCCTTTTTTGCCATGGCTACATCAATAACATGGAATAAGTACAGAGCATATGGGAAATCAGCAGAGCACAACACAGCCAATGAGTTTATGGTCCATTATGCACCAATTACACCACATGTTCCACAACGGGAATGTCTGTCATGCTTTGCGGGTGATTTAACAGTGCCAGTTTAGTTTAATTTCGAGGGGAGGAAGAAACCCCAAATTAAAATGATTTATAACCTTTAGTGTGTAATACAGACTTGATTACCTCCATAAGTATGCAGGTGATAATGAAATCTTGCTTGTAACGATGAGAATAAAATGAGCAATAGTGTACATTTATGAAACAACATTTTAGAGGCATTTTAAGTGGAGCAGTTTACTGTTCTGTCCAAAATGAATCTTTTCTCACTGTAGCTCAAGAGCACACAGTTATGGTAGTAAGTAGTGACTGCTTAATCATGTCTAACAGTTGTCAAATGTAAACGATTGAGTTCATACCATCACCTTAAGTAGATTGTACTTCAGGACTCATGTTAAAATAACGTTTGTACATTGGAGCAAAAAACCAAAACAACAAAGGATACAAAATTCTATAAAATAATTTAGCTGTAACTCAAACTTTGTGTTATCCTACAGTATAAATACAAAGTCATTGTTCTCTGACTGCATGAGGCTACCAGAGATGTTTTTTCCAGAAATATATATATTACACACACCACACAGTCAATTTTAAAACAATTACTGGAAGTATGTTCATAACTTAATCTGTTCATAAATCTAAATTTACTTTTTACCACAAAGTCACAGTCAATCAGAGCAAATAATACCAACCTGCCTTAATTTGTTCACAGTTCGGGTTCCGTAAACACCAGCAAAAAGGATGTACCATTGTTACAATGTAGTTGTGGTGGTCCTGACCCTAGAAACATGGAAACATACGATATGAGGCAGGGTACACATGGATGGAATACCAGTCTATCAGAGGACTTTTATTTATGCTGAATGTTTATTATATTTAAACAATAAAAAAAAGCCTTTATTAAAATTCCTGAAAATAAAAAATCAACTCTCCAACATTGTATTACATCTTAATTGTTAAAGCATAAGCATGGCCAGCATTCATGAGCATCTATCTGGCCACTTTGCTTGCTTTATATTTTACACAAATAAGTGTAAATCAAATGTAATAAAATATCTCAATTTTTTGACTCGGTAGTTTCTGTAAAACTCTCAGATATAGCTATAATACATAAAACAAGGTTGTAGGAGTCATTTTCTTTATTTTTT
Organism: Scleropages formosus; assembly: GCF_900964775.1. Taxonomy (NCBI): domain Eukaryota; kingdom Metazoa; phylum Chordata; class Actinopteri; order Osteoglossiformes; family Osteoglossidae; genus Scleropages; species Scleropages formosus. Next base: position 7,028,728 of record NC_041823.1, read on the forward strand.
TAACTTTCAGCTACATTAAAATCAAATTAAACTGAAAATAAGTTCTTGTCTCCAAGGACTCCTATTCTATTGAGTGCAGATTGCTAACCCGTTAATTCCATAATCATGTCCAACATTTATGGTCTTAATATTGAGCGCAGGGACCGATGAAAAGCAGAAAGGAGTTGTAATCACTGTGGAAGTGAGTTGAATAATCTCGGCCAACATTCCTTTTCTGTTTGGATTCACTTCACTGTAAATAACAGCTGGGTGTAGAAAAGCAGGACCGTCTTGTTCCCTCAAATAGTGAAAATAAGACATGAAGGAAATACAGTTTAAGAAGTTTCACTTTAACCATCCAAAATCCGTACGTGGATATTACAAGTATTAATATTAAATTTTATGTGTAACAGTGATTTTCGCAGGAAAAAGCTTTTTTCTCATTGAGCCAATGAATTATGACATTTTAACTTAAATTGTCATTTTTTAAAACGTGCTTTTTCTAGATTTCGAAGTAATATTTAGTATTTTAGAATATATATCTATACTTTATGTTTGGAGAAAACAACACATTTACCGTTGCAGTGAGTGCAGACTAGTTGTAGTTTTTCAATTATGATCCTTTTTTTTTAACCTGTTCGTTTTGGAACAAGATGATCGTATTCTGTCAGGTAATAATGCAGCAGCTAAATTCGCTGTAAACCTCATTTTGTTACGGGCTCTTCAGTCGTGTTAATGACTGCATAAAAACTACTGTGGAAATATCTGAAAAATAAACTTTAACAAAGAGAAGGAGACACGAGCTGCACCCGCCACTTCCTATATACCGCGGTCACTGTGGTCTATTACCTCGCGGGGTCCTCGCGCGAGCACTCGGAACGCCCCCGCGAGCTCGGACGGATACGGGGAGTTCGGCGGTGTCGCGCGGTGATGACGCAATTACGTATTTTATCGACGGTTACGCCCGGTCATTAAAATAATACTGCCATTAAAATTAAGCAGAACTGTTATTGTCCTCCATTAACAAACTGTGTGCCCGCAGCGACCGGACTTTGTGTATGTTTTCGCATTTTTTAATTTTTATTTTTAAATATACGTCGAGAAAGAAGGTGTTTTTCTAAGGGTGAAACAAGCCAAAAAGCTGCGCAGTTTTTGGGGGGAGAAGCGTAGAGTGTTTGTGTTTTTTTTGTGTGTGTGTGTGTTTTTTTTGTTGTTGTGAGAGAGTGTGCTGGTGCTCTCCCGTCGCCTTCTTTCCTTTCTCCTCTTTTCTGTCCTTCTTCTCCTTTCCGTTCCCACCGAAAAGTGCCGCACACACAGCCCTGATTATTTATCCTGCACTAAAAACACCAAAAAAAAAAAAAAAAAAAAAAAAAACGGGGGAGAGAAGAAGCCGCCAGCGCCGCCGGGTCCCTGGGTAAGTCCTGCGAGGAGGGCAGAGTCTTCCCGCTAGAGACACATGATCATGTATGATCCAGAGATGCACTCACTGTGAGTGTGATCGCATCCACGCCACGGAGAGGTTCATCGATACGCCCACCGTGGACACAGGACAGGACAGCTGTGCTGAAGCCAGAAACCCCTGGCTGGTTACTCCTCCTCATCTTTGTCCGACCATAAATCTGTCACTAGTATAAAGCAGCCTTCTGATCTGAGAAGTTTTACTTCTGTTTTCAGTAAACATTATTAATTAAGTATTTTTTTTTTTTTTAAATGTCTGGCAATGGAGATTTCTAAAGACGAGATGTTTGGCTGCTCTTCGGTTAAATTCATAATCTCCAGTTTGTGACGATCGGCAGCTGTTTGCTTCTCCAGCAGGGCTTCTGTGAATGAAGGATTCGATAGAGGGTGAGTTCACTGATCTAACTGTCCTCTTTGTTTTCCGGGCCGCAGGAGAAATTTGACTTCAGACATGTGCCGGACACGTGCTGCGGAGCGACTCTGAGGAAGACCGAAGAAGGCGTTTGAGTAAACGCTGTCGGGTTGTCATTTTCTGCTAAGGAGACGCCTTTGGGCCGCCGACGCGATGTCGAGCAGAAGGAAATCCACAACGCCTTGCATGGTCCTTTCCGTGGATCCGGCGGAGCAGGATCCGGACGTGGAGGTGATGGAGGAAGGGGATGGAGCGGAAAGTGCTGTCAAGAGCCACGTGGGTTCCGCCCCAACTTCCACCAAAGCTGATCAAGGTGAAGAGACAACGGAATCGGAACAGTTACGCCGCAGTGCGGTTTGGGATGATTTTAGGAGTTTAGGTGTTGCAGTTCCCAGTCTTTGGGGTTCGGTTTATTTTAATTTTGTGTTTATTTTGCCTCCTTACTCGGTGCATAATGAATCTGCTTCTCAAAGATGTTATGACTTTACAATGTAATTATTAATAATACAATTACAATACTATAATTAATAATACAACTAGATATTTGTCAATGAAGCCTTTCAGGGTGGATATAATATGTTTCAGATAACACTTGGTGAAATGTTCAAAGTATTAACTTAGGCTCTACCTGCTTCCTTGTTTTGGCACAAGATGTTTTATGTGGCTTGTGTGGATCGAAAATGTCAAACCACAATGATCAATGCGTTTTCAGACCATGACGTGCTGCACCGCCCTGGGGAGGATAGTTTCACCCGGACCACCGTGAAGCGTAACGGCCGGACCGTCTCTGAACAGATTGATTCAGCTTCCGATGCTGATTTTGTACGTCAAGGGAGCGAGGAAAGTACGGATACCGCTGTCGCTGCCATTTCGCTGAGCAAGACGCCCATTATGAAGATGAAGAGCAAAAATGAACCCAAGCGAATTGTGGTTTCTCACAAGGCCATGGATGAGAATGGCACAAAGGGAGAGATTGAAGGTGAGCTGGAGCCCAAGGATGCAGCCCCTCTGACCCCATCCCACCCTGTGGAGGTGGTTACCCCACTGCCGGCCGAGCCTGTGAAGCCCAGTGTCGTCGTGACCAATCCTAACACTGTTCAGCCTGAGCCAAAGAAAACTGTCATCAACTCTGCCACGGTTCTGCCTGCTGGCCTGGCCCAGGTTCTGTCTGCACTGCAAGCCCAGCAAAATGCCCACACCCAGCTGCTGATACCAGTCAGCAGCATCCCGACCTACAACAGCACCATGGATGCCAACCCTTTACTAGTGAGCACCTACAGCAAGTTCCCGTATCCATCAGTGTCGGAGATCATGGGATTAGCCTCTCAGACAAAGTTCTCGGAGGAGCAGATCAAGATCTGGTTCTCCGCTCAGCGTCTGAAGCACGGCGTAAGCTGGACCCCTGAGGAGGTAGAGGATGCCAGGAGGAAGCAGTTCAATGGCACAGTGCACACAGTGCCCCAGACTATCACGGTGATCCCGACCCACTTGCCCTCTACCCATAATGGCCTGCAGTCCATTCTGCAGACCTGCCAGATTGTTGGACAGCCCGGTCTCGTGCTAACACAGGTGGGTGGTGCCGGCAGCTTGCCAGTGACTGCACCCATCACACTGACGGTGGCGGGAGTGCCTGGCCAAGCACAGCTGCCTAAGGCCACCACCATCCAGACCAATCCCGCTGTCGTGGAGACCAAAAGGGCCACCACCGTCCAGCCGCCTTCACTGACACCTCAGGAGAACTCGGCCCTGAGTGCCGATCACTTTGGCATGCGGCCCAAGAAGTCCAAAGAACAGCTGGCAGAGCTGAAGGCCAGTTACCTGAAGAACCACTTTGCCAGTGATGCAGAGATATCTCGGCTAATGAAGCTGACGAATCTCACCAAAGGGGAGATAAAGAAGTGGTTCAGCGACACTCGTTATAACCAGCGCAACTCGAAAAACAGCCACGTCATTGTCTTTAACGAAAGCGGCAATGCCAACAGCAACAACACCATCGTGATCGACTCGAGTGACGAGACCACGGAATCCCCCACATCTGCACCTGTTAAAGAGAAGGAGACGCGCAACAAGACTTGGAACCCCTTCCCAGACTTCACGCTGCAGAAATTTAAGGAGAAGACCACTGAGCAGCTTCTGGTTTTACAGGAGAGCTACCAGAGATGCAACACACCCACTGATGAAGAGCTGAGCAGACTGAGGACGGAAACCAAGCTCACGAGGCGGGAAATCGATGCCTGGTTCACAGAGAAGAGGAAGGTACCAACAGAGCAGGCAGATCATAAAGCAGAACTTGTTGAAGGTGAGGTGGCTAAAAACCTCTCCTCGCCGAAGCCCGAGAGCCAGATTCCACCAAGTGGACGAGTACCCATCAAGGACAAGATTGGGAAGAAAACCCCGGAGCAGCTTCACATCCTCAAGAGTGCCTTCGTGCGCACACAGTGGCCCACAGCTGAGGAGTATGACAAGCTTGCTGAAGAGAGCGGGCTGCCCAGGGCCTACGTGGTCAACTGGTTTGGAGACAGCCGTTATTCCTGGAAGAATGGCAACCTCAAGTGGTTCTACTTGTACCAGAGCGGGAACGTTGAGGCAATGAATGGAAGTGGGAGCCGGAAGAGGGGGAGGTGCCGGAGCCGAGGACGAGGCAAGTCCCGGCGACGGAAGTCCCGGAGATCCTCGGGAGCGGGGAAGTCCTCTCCTGTTATTAAATTCAAGTCGGGGAAGGAGATTCTGAAAGAGTACTATCTAAAGCACAGGTTCCTGAACGAGCAAGACCTGGACGAGCTGGTGGCCAAGTCCAACATGGGCTACGAGCAGGTGAGGGACTGGTTTGCTGAGATCCGCCGGAAGGAGGGGATGGGCACGGACCCGTTTGATGAAGCTGCTGATAATGGGGAACACAAGGAGGAGTCATCATCGCAGGGAGACAGTGAAATGGTGGCAGAGGAGCAGGAAGAAGTCATGGGCGATGAGGATGATGATGATGAAGATGACGATGATGGAGACTCAGATGACAGCGATGCGTGGGAGCCTCCGCAAAGTGTCAAACGAACAGTTTCGGGGTCAGAAGATTAGCAGCAAAAAGCTGTCCGTCTTCAGCAGGTATTAACGTGAATTTATTTGTTTACTTACAGACAGGTACATCATATAATGTTTGAATATTATTATATACAATATGATTGATAACCTGAATTTATATGGTGCCAGTCAAAAGTTTGAATAACCTTGCTGGAAACTGTGTTTTTCATAACTGACAATGTTTTACGTTCAGACCATTAGTTTGTGCTGTCCTTCACTTTCCTTTTTGGCCAGAAAGCTCTTGCACAAATTTGAGTTGTGTTTTTGGTTGTCTCTTGCTGGGGAAGGGCAGATGGCTTGAAGGAATGGCATGCCTCTGAAATATGCCTTGACAGCCGTGCTGGTTGAGATTGCAATGGACTTGGTAAAGGTCACCAGCTCTCACCAGTAAAGTAGCCCCAGACCATGATACTGTCTCCTCTATGCTGGACAGTGGGAACCACGCTGACACAAGTCATGCACTCACTCTTTCTGCATCTTACAAAAATTCAGCGGTTGAACCTAGATGTTTATTTTTTGACTTGTCAGTCCCTAAGACCAACCTCTATTGCTCAGACATCTAGTTTGTGTGGTTCTTGACTCAGGCAATTCTGGTCTCAAGCAGGTGAGCTCAATGTTTTGACTGGTACTCTATATTTGATTTTAAAGATAGTGAGTTTCATTTCTTTCCTCCAGCACTTTGTATGCATATGGAAGGAAGAGGGAAGACTGGAGGTGTGGTTCTCTGCGTGGAGCGAGGAGAGCTGAAATTTGTTACAAAGTGGATGGAGATGGTCCGAAGGAGCCTTTCAAGGTGTTCTTTCCCAGTCCAAACAAGGACTTGTGGTGCCAAAGCAACGCTGCTGTAGGTGGAAGTTTCCTGTGCTTGAGTTCCCCACGCCAGAGAATTTGACTGAATATTATCTTTGCCCTTAGAAATTGCACGAGAGACATTCGGTACTGTGACCACTGTGGTTTTTTTAATGTCCCGGATAATTATCAGTGGACGCCGATGAGTCGCCTTAATTTTTTTCCTGCTGTTTAATTTTCCAGCATAGAATATTTCTCAATCAAGGAAAGAAAATTGTCTTCTTGAACTCTGCACAAATCAATATTCCCTGTATTCCAGTAGATCCTCTGGGAGGTGGCTGATAAGTGGACCAACTCATTAGCATAACCTGGGTTGTGATTTTAATCAGGAGTCACCTTTAAGGAGCATCTTGCTAAATGGCGTGCGCTCTGCGTTTATTCTCGAAATGGCGTGTGAGAAATGCTTGAGCAGGTCAGCGGTTCTATTTGTTAATGAAGATGACACATATTTGCACATGCCACAGGCTCAAGGTAAATGAATTTCTTATTTGGTCTTGAGGAAATGGTGCCTTTTTAATCATGGAACAGCAGATCATTTTCATTGTCCTGTGGGCCTTTTACGGACTCGTCTTAGAGTCCTTCTTCTGACTGTGTTTATATGTCTGTAGTATAAATTTCCCAGTTGTGCAGGGCAATGATGATTGTTCCCTTTGACTAAAATTAAAATACTGATAAGTGTGTTACAAGAAGGTGGCAAAATTACTTATATTAAGGCCATGCCACTTTCTTCTTCCAATGGGACAATTTGGAATACCATACTCTAAAACCAATTTTTTTCAAGCAAATATTCCTGAAGCCTTTTTAAATATTTTAATGTATTCTGTAAAAGTATTTATTTCATCCTGTGTTGGAAAAAAAAAATTGTAATCAGTCACAGAGCAATAACATTCATGGTAAGCCCTGGATGTGTTCCTTTCTTGATGACCTGCTTAAATAAAACTGTGTTTGGAGAGAGCTGCAGTTGGGTGTGTTTAGACTGAGATTTTAGACACAGGGACACTGAGGATAGCACAGGCAGGTTGATGCTGCAGCAGCGCTCGTTGTGCGCGAATAGCGGGCACTGATGCTGTTACTACAAGGCACTTGGTGACGGTGGTGTAAAGCACTTCGTGTTGGTGATAAACAACAGTACAGGTACTCTTAAAACCGATCAGCTGGATGTTTACGTTGTCCTGCTCGCAGCGACCATGAAAACTGAAAGAGAAAAAAAAATTCTTACTCTGTATATACAACATTTTATGATCTTGTATTTGGAGGAAAAAAAAACTTTGTAATTGTTTTATACTTTTTTAATTTATGATAATTATCAGTATAGCCTTGAACTAAAGTATGTTACTCAAGTGTTGTTCATTGAGACATTCACTAATACAGTAGGTGATCTTGATATATTGTGGTTTTGTATGGAGAAAAAAAAAATTGTATGCCTTGATCATTCAAGCCAATTCTGGATCTGCATATGTTTTGTTTTATTCTGGGTAGCTTGTCGAGGAATACTGTGTGCGTTAGGTGATTTTTTAAACTTGCAATGTAAGGCCAGAATGTTGTTCGGCTCACTGACGCGTTGCCTGTATTGTGTTTCTTTACAAAAACTGTAGTGATTGATGACTTCAAAGCTTCTTTTCTCTTCCTTTCTCTTTCCTGATGCTGTAATGTGGACCTTTTTGCACATAGCATTTCTTTACCCGCATAGGGATGTGTCAGTACTTGCCTTCACGGATCTGTGGTCATTGCAGATGTTTGGCCACTAATGTTTTTCTTTTACAAACATTGCAGTTCTGAAAATATGGTAAAATATATATATATACATACATATATATTACACCACTTATGAATGTGTTGCTTATGATCATATAGACTTCAGTGTAGGTATTATAGGTTTCCACAAATGAAGACAGATGTACTTTGGTATAATTTCACTGAATAGAAATAAAGGTATTGATGGATGCTCTGATCTGTTCAATCAACAGATTGCTAAGAATAGCAGTCATTTTTTTCCCAGCACATACCACTTTGATACTGGAAAGTAATTTAGAAAAGTTTGCTGTAAACCTAAGAGCATAACAAGTAAGTGATTGTAGAGTGGCAAGAAAACCTTTTACTTGTATAGAAACACTTTTGTTACAGAAATACTATATAGTGGATATTGCAAGTATTTTATTTTGCGGGAAAACCTTTTTTTTTTCCCCCCCAGGCTCTGAATTATGACATTTGATTAACTTAAAGATTGTGTTTTTAAGAAACTGTGGCTTTCTCTTGGATTTAGACAAGATATATTTTATACTTGTGTTTGGAGAAAAGAACTAATAAACGGTAAAAAAAAAAATAGTGGCGTTCTTGTTGCTTTTTAAAAACCTTCTGACTTTTCATTCTGGGAATTGGACAAAACACTTTGTGAACTTATTGCACCAACTTTTAAGTTCAAAAGCAGTAAAGGTGATTGTTTTAGAATCTGTTCATGATAACCATACTGTATGTACATTATTGTAGAAGTGCCTAAGAAGAAAAAAAATCCCTTTTAATACAGATCTGTATGTCTCAAGTTTAAATAATGTCATGTAGAGCTATGGTTTACACCATGCACATTCGCTATGAACTACACACACATTGTCTGAACCCGCCTGTCCCAAGCAGGGTGCGGTGAACCGGAGCCTAACCCGGCAATACAGGGTGTAAGGCTGGAGGGGGAGGGGACACACCCAGGACGGGACGCCAGTCCATCACAAGGCACCCCAAGTGGGAGTCGAACCCCAGACCCACCAGAGAGCAGGCCCTGGCCAAACCCGCTGCACCACCGCACCCCTCTCAGTATGAGCTAATGTTTAAATAATGTAATAATTTGATTATATGTATAATACATCTTCCACATACATATTACAGGGACAGCTGGTAGTGTAGAGCTGCTGCCTTTAGACCCAAAGGTTATAAGTTTGATCTCTAACTGTAGTACTCTTGAGCAAGGTACTTACCCTAAGTTGCTCCCATAAAAATACCCAGCTGTATAAATGGGTAAATACCTCAACTTCGTAAGTTGCTTTGGAAAAAAAGTGTCAGATAAATGCACATATAAATTTTATCAATACTTCCATCATGAATCGACACAGTAAATGTTATCCAGCTCAAGAAATGGGTTGTTTAACACTGTAAACCATTTGGAGAAAAGTGTTAAATTTGTAATACATTTACATTTATCTAACAGTGTTTAATACAATACGCAATATAATGTTTGACAGGAACCATCACATGTTTTTAAGACTAGTGTCTGTTTAATTTGATGGGATTTCATTGTGCACCCTGAAAAGCATACTATAAACACCTGAACATTTACTTAGACAGTATTCTGAAAATATTTGGACATTTGCTATGTTAGCTTTCGATTTAAGTTTCTCCTGAGTAACAATATGTAAACGTTAAGGCCTGCGGTGGGAACCAATGTCCGGAACTGAAAGAGTGCGAGCATTTGTTTCCCCCCCGGCCCCAAGTTACCCTTACACACAAACACGCGACCGGAGGCTCGCGGGATGGAATGAATAGAAGTCGCTGTGCAGCGAAACTGTGCGGCTAGCACTTGTTTGTTTTGTAAGAATGGAGATATTTGGCAGCGGTTTCGACGACTCGGTGTTTGAGGACAGTAGTAGAAATAATAATAATGTCTCAGTCGCCTTGTCGTCCTACGACGCCAAGTTCTGCGAGCCAAAGGTAGGCTGTGTAGCTCCCCTCCCCCCTTCAGTTAATAATAATAGCGAAAAAAGTAGCCACCACTGTGACTGTGAATGATTGTTGAAGCACCGCGATGCGAAGGTCGTTTCCCCGCAGTGGTTCTGTCGTGACGTGACCGCGCAGGACGAGCTGGAGCAGCAGAAACACCTCAAGTTCCGCGCTGACCTGTCCTACAGACACCAGGAATATGAGGTAAATTTAAAAAAAAAAAAAAAAAAACACAGCAAAACGTCACTCCCTGCCTGGTCACAAGGCCTGGCTTCCTCATTCACACTCAGTCTGTATTAATAATTCACGGTAAATTACCTTGGTGTCGAGGCTACTATACTACAGCGGCTGTGGGATTCGACCCCATGACCTTCAGAACCCTAATCGCTATGCCACCTGCCGTCCCTGGGTCCAGTTGAGATGTAGCGCTACACCTAGTAGCGTAGCGGTTAGAGCTGCTGCCTTCGAACCCCGAGGTTACAGGTTCGATCCCCACCTCTGGCTGTAGTCCCTTGGCCTTGAGCAAAGTACTTACCTTGAATTGCTCCAGTAAAATGACCCAGCTGTATATATGGGTAAATAAGATTGCGTTGTAAGATTGTGATTTTAAGCCACAGTTTGGAGAAAAGCAGCATCTGAATGAATAAATGTAAATCTGCTCTCTCTCTGTGTGTGTGTGTCTTCAGAAAGCGCTGGAGGACTACTCCTCATGCCTGGCTTTGGTGCCCAAGGGCAACGTGACCATCAGGAGGGACGTCCTGGAGAGTCAGGCCAGATGCCACTTGCACCTGGGCCATCAGGACGCATCTCTGGAGATCGCCGAGACCCTTGTGAGGACATGTGACTCCACAGATGCTCTTACAATCCATCGAACTGCTCCAGAGAATTTATATAGCAATAAAATGTTGTTATGGTCCTGTAATATTGCGTACAGAAGCAGAATTGGGATATTTTTTTTAAGGAGAAAAACATGGCAGGACACATTGTCAGCATTTGCATTTAGTAATTTAGCAGATGCTTTTCTCCAGACGGACACAGAGTAAAATGAAGTGTATTTCAAATCATGCAGAACTTTTGACATAGACGTGTTTCCATGTGTGGTACTTTTTTGCCCGTTATCCCCTAGTATTTTGCCTGTACAATTGAGACTGATAGGAAGTGCAAAACGATCATGACAGATGATGCGATTTCTGTAGCTGTTAGGAGATGAGGAGAGAAGTCTTGTGTGAAAGATGTTTTGAGTCCCTTGAATGCTGGAGGGGATTCAGCAGTTGTGAGGGAACTTTGACAAAGTCTTTCTTGTCTTAAAGAATGAAGTGAAAATAAGAGAGAAGGAAAAATGAGTCCCAAACTTGTCTGTCAATAATTATTTCTGCCTGTTCGTGATGGACAGAGGAAAGAAGCAACAAACACCGGACACCTCACCTGCACCTTGAACCTGTTGCTGGCCATCCACCAGCGCTTTGGAAATATGCATGGGGAGATATCCGTCCTCCAGGAGTTGATCTGCCTTCATCCTTATAACCCGTGGTGCTGGCAGAGGCTCGCCCAGGGTTACCTGAACTACTTCCAGTCTCTGTCTGCCTGCTCAAGGACCACCTCCCGTCACCATGGAGACCAGCTAGAAACGAATGGGAATGGAAGGAAATGCATGGGACTGGAATGTGGCCACGGGACGAGAGTCGAGGAAAGCCAGGAACAATGGGAGGAGGTCTGGCTGAAGGCTACCATGTGCTTTGTCAGAACCAGGTGAGTGCATCTGGAGGGGTAAGGTCAACATCCTCAAACCTGCAGCCTTCACCATAAACATGATTGATTATATTCAGAACTTAGTTCAGAAATTATGTGCATTGTGTGCAGCTTTGTTCATGTCCCCGTTCACGTGGTATCCTGGATCGATCGTGCGTCTGTGACCAGCAGTTAGTCCTGCATGTGGAGCGACACGCGTGGTCTGTGCAGAGGGTGACGCAGTGATGGGTTTGCCTGCAGGCTCCTGGTCCGGTTTTTGCGCAGCCAGCAGTCGTCGTTTGTGCTCCAGCGCAGTGAAAGAGCCCAGCGGGAGACAGACGAGGCTCTGCAGCGCTTGGGAGCCAAGGAGACTGCACTACATGTCATAGCTGAGGTGAGAAACCAGAAGAGAGAGTGGGACAGATGTAAGTATTGTGGTTAAAACACTGGTCTATGTATGCGCAAATAATTATCAATCCATTGATAATTATTGATAACCGCTTGTCCAGTGACGGTCACAGTGGCTTGAAGCCTGTAGTGGAAGCATAGGATGTTAGACGGTACGCCCTGGAAGGAGCAGCAGTCCATCACAGGACCTACATAATTATGATAATAGTTTGAAGTATTGTTTAGTTTCTTAGGTAATACTTTGTTTAAATTGTCTTAATATCAATTCATAGAGTTGGATATTTTACTAGGGGCAGCATGTGGTGTAGCGGTTAGAGCTGCTGCCTTTGGGGTCAGAGGTTCTAAATTCAGTTCCCACCTCCTGCCATTGTACACTTGATCAAGATTCTTACCCTGAATTGACAGTAAAAATTTCTTGGTGTAGGGGCTTTGGAGAAAAGCATCAGCTGGATGAAAAAATATACATGTACTAGAGTAATGCATGTTGAGGAACTTGCTTTGTGCTACTAAACTAGTTCATTTGAGTCCTTTAAATTATATGGGTCAGTAAGACTTGAGTAGTTTTATGTGCTTGTTGATCTGTTGAAGACGGGATTACTTGGGTACCTCTGCGGTCCTTTTATGAAATATGCAGGATCCTTGCAGTCCCAACTCTGTGGAACTGTACTGGACAAATCCCAAGCCCTGCCCCTTAGACCCTTTCTGTATCCAGCATGCACCTTCACTTCCTTGTGCCCGAGTTGAGGTAGTTTTCATTCGTCTGCACAGTCACCGCTGTCAATCTTTCAGGTGATGAGCGAGGACCTTTCCCCAGAGAGGATGAGGGAAGACAGTCAGGACGGTGAGAGCCTGGCAGGGCTGCGCGCCTCAGATTTCGATGAGAGGTGGTACAAGAAGCTCCAACAAGCTGCAGCGTGGATCAAGGACGGTGTTCGGCGGGCTCTGGACCCACAGACACGCCAGGACCCTGACTGAGCCCATGAGACTGTGATCTTCTCCCTTCCCACTCACTTCAGGAGGAGATGTAAGGATCTGTGTTTGCGATAAACATGATTTTTTTTTGTTTTATACCTCTCTTGAATGAGGCTGTCAGGGTAAAATATTTTAATATAAAAATGAAATACTAAATCTGTTCTTGTGGTATTGCAATGCTAAATAGATCTACACAAATGATTTTGATGTCACTGCGTGTTCACTTTGTATTATTTTTAATTGGTTTATGTGGAGCGACAGCATCCAGATTGACAGTAAATAGAAAATGCAGATATGTCCATGTACACAGAAGGAGGGCTTCGCTTAAAGTATTAAATGTGGTCTAAATCTCATCAAAATATTTAAAAAAATAAATGTAAAATGACTCCAGAGCTTCTAGTGTGGTCAAAAAATCTTTAATAAGCAAATGTTTCATAGAATACAGATTAATATAAACTGCACCCATTCATATTCCACATGAAGAGTGGTGTAAAGGCTGGGGGGGGGGGGGGGGGGGGGGGGGGTGGTGGTGTGTGAGACAGGTACGACGTTGCTGCTCTCATCCGTTTTCTGTGCGTAGCGGTCAGTGTGGTGGGATGTTGGGTCCGCTGCGGAAGTAGAGGCTGAAGCCCAGCCCAAAAACGCGTTCCTCAGGCCGGCTGGGCACCATCTGGTGGGAGCGCCACCCCAGTCGCACGGCGGCGTTCTCCTTCCCGAAGGATGGCTGTCGGACAATGGGGGCACTCACCACATGCCTCTTGGGGGCAGACTGCAGCCCCAGGGGCAAGAAAGAACCTGGCTGCTTGGCCAGGCACTGGGTTGCGGGTGGGGTGGCGGGTCTCGTGCGCCGGGGCCCAATACGGTCCGTCAGCTGGACCGAGGGACACGAGGGCGAGGGAGGGGGGAAGCCCGGCACCGGCTTGGAAGAGGCGTAGAGCTGCCGGAACTCCAGGTCGAAGGCTTTGACGCCGCTGCCCTTGAAGAGCACGGCCAGATCCCGGTGGACCTGCCAGGAGAGCCAGGCAAAGCTGTGGCACACGAGAGGTTAGAGTGCTAGCTGCTCCATTTGCAGTTCTCAGAGAGGAAACTGCTGTAAGAATATTAATGCTTGAAACCCTTCCAGACATGAGCAGCAGCTAAATAAAATATTAGTGCCAGACTGTCAGCTTGGGCTTTAGAGCAGGAGAGCGTGACGCTGTGGGTCTGCGATGCGTTTAAGACGCGAATCCAGATGAGCGTATGTGTTGTTCGTCAAGGTGACGGAAAGGTAGGTGGGCCAATAGCAGGCACAGTGATTTGTCACAGCCTTCTACCTGATGGGCTCCGTACTTTTAAGGTACTTACCCTAATACAGTAAAAATTACCCTGCTATACACACACATCATCTGAAACCGCTTGTCCCATACGGGGGGAGTCGCGGGGAGCCGGAGCCTAATTCGGCAACACAGGGCGAAAGGCTGGAGGGGGAGGGGACACACCCAGGACGGGACGCCAGTCTGTCACAAGGCACCCCAAGCGGGACTCGAACCCCCGACCCACCAGAGAGCAGGACCCGGTCAAACCCGTTGCGCCACCATGCCCCCCACCCTGCTATACAAATGGATAAATTGTAATTTACATTTTTTTCATTTAGCTGATGCTTTTCTTCAAAGTCACTTACAATTATTTACCTATTTATAGAGTTGGGTAATTTTCCTTGTGCAATTTAGGGTAAGTACCTTGCTCAAGGGTACTACAGGTGGAACCTGGCACATTTTGGTCCAAAGGAAGCAGCTCTAACCGCTATACTACCAGCTCCCCATTATTAAACTTAGCCATCAGCTACAAAACTTACAATATTAGGTTTGTAATATTGTAAGTCGGCTTAGAGGAAACTGTTAAATGGTAACTGTTCTGTACGGCTGATAAATGTTACCTGAAGGATCCTGCCAGAACCTGGGTGCAGTCGATGATGACGAACTTTTCCTTGACCTGACCGGTGAACTTTCTCCCAGACTTCGCACAGTACGTGTCTCCACACACGCTACGGACAGACATGCGCTGCGGATAACATCAACAATTTTTATGGGCCGGCCCGACCAACAAGATCAAGTATAGTCAGTTCCTAAAGTCATGCCTTTTGCCTTTCTGACAACATATCTAGGGTCCATGAAATATTTCCTGCAGCAAAAGTATTACACTTATTTGTGGATTTATACACTGTGAATGTTTTGACAGGTACAATGCTGGCACAGAAGTACATAGATCCCTATTTATTGTGACAGGATCTGGACCGCTGCAGCCCTGACCATAAGCGGTTGAGGAAAGTGAATAAATTACAGATGTATTACTGCATGTATAAATAATGTTCCGTGAGTAACAGGCTGACAAAATATCTGCTTTCAGAACTGCCAGCGTAATTAGATCCTGGCTCACATTTTTATTGCTGATCATTTGCAAATGACAAAATAATTAAAAGGAAAAAAAACCTTGTTTGTTTAAGTATACACCATTACCCTGATACTCACAGTGAGGTGGGAGCTGCCGATTTGCAAATTTGCACACATCTCCATGAAGAGATGGAGATTGGCGTCATCCAGCAGGAGGTAAACAGACACGTTGCGCTTCCTGGTCGCCTCCAGGATGTCGCAGAAGATCTCTACATCGCTGAAGGTGTCCATAACGATGGCCAGGACCTGGGACAAGCGCAGACAGTCAATGTCTTCAAGTCCAAGAGTTGCGGCCTCAGCCCATCCTATCTCGGAGTAACTGTTTCCCCATCGGTCACATGTAGAGTAAATGCAGTAACAAAGAGGTAAATGCAAGTATAGCTGAATACGCCTGCCTGATGGCCCAAACTGTCGAGTTGCTTGTCGTTCATGTACCGTGTCAACAGCCCTGTGGATGGACATCAGTGCTCCCTGGAGCAAACTGGATGTGTACAGAAGTCTGACATCATGTACTGCTGTGCAATGTTTTGCAAGGTCACACAAAACCCCTGTCCCCCACAAGGATGAGGGGAAAGCAGAAGCTTACCGAGGTGGCCTTGCTGATGCCTTCCCGCAGCAGGTCCCGCACGCTGACCGTCCTGTCGGACTGGAGGAACACCTCCACAGTGGGCATCCCCTGTAAATGGTAGCTCCACTCGGATGCTGGCCAACCGTACTCCAGCTCTGGAGGGTCGCTCTCCGAGTCAACAGGGAAGTATGTTACAGATGTCTGGGACACCGTGTCGCTCCCATCCTGCCCCTGCTCCTCCTCCAGCTCGCTCCCGCTGCTGCCTGGGTTCTTCACGTTCCTCAGGATGTAGTCCTTCTCCTCCTGGGACAAAAAGTCCACCTCGGCCTCGAGGGTCAGCGCCTCACGGTACGCGCCCAGGCCGCGGTCCAGCAGGGCGTCCGTAGCCAGCCGCGCGCTCTCGTTGTGGCTCAGATCGATCTTGGTGGAGGTAGAGGATGTGTAGCGCATCTCCTGCACCCGCCGCCTCACCTTGCCCAGCAGCTTGGACCGCAGATAGAAGCCCAGCGACAGGCTGCCGCTCTGCACGTTCATGCCGAGGGCTCCGTCCGCTAGCGCGACGTGCAGATGTCGGGCGTCCCTCACATAAAGCGTGGGAAGGCACGGCGCTGCGGCGCTCCCCTCTGTGGGGGAGGATGGAGCGAGTGTCATGTGAGCAACGCTCATCCGACACGCCCAGCCCGGGACGGCACAGATGAGCATGTGATTGACAGGTATGGGCACAGGGGTGTCAGATCGGCTCAGAGGCGCACGGTCACAGTCTGCTGCACCTTTCACAGGTAATTTGAGCACTGTATTCATCCGTCAGTCCCTGTGACTGTCTTTCATCGTGATGAACAGAAACTGGACAGAAAACAGAACAGAAACTGGACAGAAAGGTTCTTTATGGCAGCTAAACAAGAAACAAGCTGTACTCTTAAAGCTCAGTAACAGACACCCTACTGACTACTCAGTTTTACATCCTCAGTCAGAGTCCTGGGTGCCATTTATGAATTACTATCCATTTTTTCCCCACAAAGTGTTAAAAGTTATACGCACACACACGTTTCACACACACTTTCAGAACCGCTTGTCCCATACGGGGTCACGAGGAACCGGAGCCTAACCAGTAACACAGGGCGTAAGGCCGGAGGGGGAGGGGACACACCCAGGACGGGACGCCAGTCCATCGCAAGGCACCCCAAGCGGGACTCGAACCCCAGACCCACCGGAGAGCAGGACTGCGGTTCAACCCACCGCACCCCCTACTAAAAGTTATATAGCTAAAATAAAACAAAAGTCACATGTAAGACTCCACTTTTTATTAAAATTATACATTGATTGAATTCCTATATAAACATTTAAAAAATATGCTTAAAAGTCTAATATTTACACTACATAATTGGGCATCTTACTACTTAAATACACCTAAATTTTAAAGTTTGAAGGTGCTCTCTAAAACTGTCATATTAGAAGGTCTGTAAGGGAATGTTAAATTTTGGCAGGAAAAAAATGAGAAGAGCTCTTCTTTATTACTGCAAAGCAACGTGAAAAAGAGCTCCTTGGATGATCAGCGTTGTTCCAGAGTGGCGAATGCCTAGTCCTGGATATAATGGCCTACAAGTCCAAACCACATTGCCTTGACGGCTCCTGGCCTACAGAGGGCACTGTGCCCTGGGCTGCTCTCACTGAAGCGCTGGAGAGGGGCATTGCGTTTTTGGCGCGGGCGGCCAGTTTCAGCCTCAGGTCCCGGATATCTTGCATCAGCTGCCTCTCCTGGCTGTCCAGCTCGCTGCGGCCCCTGTCCAGGGAAACTGGGAGATAGGGACCAGAGGGTTAGCTGTGGTCAGGTACATAGTGCTGGGGGTAAGGAGGACACGTCCACACCGAACTCTAGCTCTTGTAAGACACACACACACCGTTGGTACAGACACACAACTTGATGGTGACCACTGACATAGGAGCAATTAAGATAATATCAGTTTTCATACAAAGGTGTAAAACCGGAGTGTTTCCGGCGCTCACAGGGCACTGACTCATCCAGCGAGGACAGTGTGTTCAGGCAGATGTCGTCTGGCTCTCTTCGATCAGGTGATGGTTTCTGTATCCGTCCACTGGTTGAGAGAGGGGACCCGATCTCTGGGTTCGAACAGTCCACTGTGGCAGAAACAGACACACAGATACAGTAACACTTAAAATTTATAATAAAAAAACTAAACACCCAATAAACTGTCATAAAAAGATTAGGAACATTAAAAAGGCATTTCACCCTCTTAATATTGCTTTGTTGGAAAAACAAAGGCACGAGTGTTTCTCAGGGTTTACATTTACATTTATTTATTTAGCAGACGCTTTTCTCCAAAATATGGGGTGCGTTGGTGAGGCGGGCTTGGCCAGGGCCTGCTCTGTGGTGGGTCTGGGGTTCGATCCCTGCTTGGGCTGCCTTGCGGTGGACTGGCGTCCCATACGGGGTGTGTCCCCTCCCCCTCCGGGTTAGGCTCCGGTTCAGAGAGACCCCACTTGCGACAAGCGGTTGGAGATATGGTGTGTATGTGTTTTCTCCAAAGCAACTTCCGGTGAACTCTATATAGTGTTATCAGCCCACAGACCTTATTCACCGCGGTGAATTACACTGCTAGATACACTGCTTACACTGGGTCACTCATCCATACCTCAGTGGAACACACACATTCTCTGTGTCACTCACACACTATGGGGGACCTGAACCGCATGTCTTTGGACTGTGGGAGGAAACCCACGCAGACCTGAGGAGAACATGGAAACGCCACACAGGCTGAGCAGGGATGGAACCCACATTCTCTCGCACCACCCAGGTGCTGTGAGACGGGTTTCCAGAACCTCTTCAAAAAGTGCCCCATCTCTCTCTCACACACACACACACACTACAGAGTGCTGACTCTCACTGCTCTGTCCCTCCTCCTCAGTGCTCCACTCACTCACCCAGGCACCGAGGGTCCCACTCCTCCCCCTCCGTCCGGGATGCATCCCTCCTCGCTGCGACCCGCCGCTGTGCTTCAAGCTGGACCCTCCTGTCCACCACCTCCTCCCACTGGGCAGGACAGTGAACACGACACACGTATCAAACACAGTCCAACCGGCACTTTTACTTTATTTCACTGTCACACTGTTTGTTTTTACCCAAAGAAACTTTGCTTTTCATCCATTTATACAGCTCAATATTCTACAGTGGCTGTTCAAGTTCAGTGCCTTTCTCACAGCTTTAGACTCGAACCAGCAACCCTCAGGCCATTCCTGCCACTTATTTTACTTTTATGCAGGCAGCCAGTAATGGGGCAGTTATTACATTTATTCATTTATGTGATGCTTTTCTTCAATGCAATTCACAGTGTTAAGCTACTTAGTCTGATTTACCCATTTATACAGCTGGGTCATTTTTACTGGTGCTATTTAGGGTAAGCGCCCTAAGGAAGGCAGGATTTGAACCTGCATTCCGTGAGCACAGCATGCTGGTAGCATAGTGGTTAGAGCTGCTGGCTTTGGAATCAAAGGTTGCAGGTTTGAATTTCACCTTCAGCTATAATACCCTTGAGCAAGGTACTGGCCCTAAACTGCTCCAGTAAAATTACCCAGCTTTATGAATGGGTAAATAATTGTAAGTCATCAGCTAAATGAACAGATGTAATGTAATAGCAGGTCTAATGACTGCACCACCTGTTGGCTGCATAGTCAGTAAAGAAGTGGCTTCCTTTCAGACATAGCCATTGGCACCCCCTGCTGGGAGGGCCCTCACCTTCATGCCCTCCACCTGCTGCATGGTGCAGGTGAGCCGGTGTTCCGAGGAACAGGCCTCCCTGCTGAGAGCAGCCAACCGCTGTTGGTGCTCCTCCTGCTCCTGCTCGGCCCTGTTCATCCGCTCTAGTGCCGCCGCCCGCCATTCTGCCCCTTGGCTCTGCAGGCCTGCCTTCGCTAGGGACTCCTGCAGGCCCTGGGGGGGGGGAGGGGAGGGGTGAAAGACCCACGAGAGCCAATCATACTCAGAGCGTCTCCTTGGCAACGCCACAGGCATTCTTAATATAGCTGAACTGCTAGGAACAATGACCGCCAGGAACTTCCACCGTTCCAACACTCCTTTCGGAATGTAGGATGATTCAACGTTCACACTTAAACATTCATATGAAATCTGAAAACTCCGTCCAAATGTACATGAAATCCAACAACATTTAATATATAGCTGCCCCTTGAATGTAACTTGTCTCTGCTATTAGTGTGGTATGAGACCAAGCTCACCTTCTTGGTTGCCAGGCTGAGGTCTGGTTCGGCTCGCAGCCGCTGCTGGAATGTCAACTCGCTGACCTCTGCCAGGTGATGACGGACATTCATTTCGCCCGTTATGTCATGCACCACTCTGTCTTGCTCTTTTGCCAGTTCCTGAAAACAAGACACATTAATATTGCTTCCAAAATCATGCAGCCACAATGATCCTTCAGGAAGAATAACAAGATCAATGTTTACACTGTTCTACTGAAGCTTTACTGTGGATTTTAACAATGAGGTTCTCCAACATTGACAATGGCAAATAACTATTTAGTAGACAAAATAGTTTGAAAAAAGAAAGCTTCAGTTTACTATTTTTCATGATGTAAAGAGAAGATAAACATTAAAATATTCCACATACCCTAGCAAACGTAAACATATGAATATTTAATGAGGTTTTACTGTGGTATTTCACAGGGGTGGACCTGTTCAAACAGCCGTCTCTGCGCCTCCAGCTCCATCTGACGCACTTCGAGTTCCTGCACGGCGGCTGCCGTCTCCTCCTGCCTCAGGGACATCTATGGAGGACGCAGAATAGGACAGGGTGACGGACAAGTCAACTCCGCGGCTGCGGGTTCGAAGCGGAGCTCCGTTTCCTCCAACGCCGAAAGACAGCCCGAACCTTCCTCCGGATCTCGTCGTCGAGCCTCCGCAGCTCGGCCCTCTTCTGCTCCTGCTGGTGCTGGAGGAAGCGTCTCCGTGTCGCGTCCATCAGCTGCAGCTCCTTTGCCTTCAGCTCCCGCTTCATAGCTGTCAACCTGGAGCCCAGAGGACAGGTGGACAAGGAGGGACCATGAGCTCAGCTGTCCCTGCACAGGAAAGAGCTCGATGGGGATGAAGACGACGGGTGCGGACCTGACGCGCTGCTGGGTCAACCGTGCCTCCTCCTCCTGGAGTGTCCTCCTGCGCTGCTCTTCAGCCTCCCGCAGCAGCTCCTGCTGGACATGCCAAGCCTCGTCCTCTGCCTGCCTCCGAACCGCCTCCGCCTGCAGCTCCTGCACCTGCTGCCTGCAGGGGTAAATGTATATATGCAGGCTGACCCTCTGCTCGAGTTTACCATACCATACTGCGGTAATGGTGTGGTAACAGTGGTACTACCTCTCTCGCAGGTACTCTGCTTCCTCCCGGCGGATCCTATCACGCTCCTGCGAGTAATACTCCACTATAAAAGTGGGGTACTTGTTGAAGACAGGGTACAGGCCCTTCGTCAGGGGCTCAAAGTCGTCCAACGTGCTGCGGGGGTGGAGCTCGGCAGGGGTGCTCTCCATGAACCGGTACGTCTCCTTGATCAAGGCGTCGATGTCCAGATTGTTGCGATGATGGAAGAAGTACTGAAGGGGGGGAGAAATAGCTTTCAGCAGAACCCCTTCTGAGGAGCAACAATTACATAACAACAGGTAATACGGCGAAATGGTGTGAGCCTGAGGCCACAGGTTACGGGTTCAAGTCCCAGAGGGTCTACAGTAAAATGTCCTGCTCTATAAATGAATATAAACTGTATGACTCAAGTTACATGAAATAAGTGTCTATTATTCTGCTATCATTCCGACAGCTGGTAGAATAGTGCTTAGAGCTGCTGTCTTGGATCTGAAGGTTGCTGGTTCAAATCTCACCTACTGCTGTAGTACCCTGGAGCAAGGTGCTTACTCTAAATTACTCCAGTAAAACTACCCAGCTGTATACATGGGTAAATAAAAATTGCATGTACTTTAACAATGCAAGTCACTTTGGAGGAAAGCATCATGTAAATATTATTATTCTATTATTTATATGTCAGTGTTTAAAAGGACAGGTTCATAATAATAAAAAAAAAAAAAAAAAGTAAGTGACTGTTCTGTCTCTCTGCTCTTACTAACGGGAAATAAGACCTGCAGGGACCCCACAGGGGGCATGAAAAGTACTTGCTGACTAACACACGGAACGTCTGCCTATAGTAGCAGCCATGGTAATGGGAAAACGATGGAACTGCATAGCTTTGAGAAAGAGAAAAAAAAAAAAAAAAAAAAAAAAAAAAACATGCCAAGACTCTGCCCCCCAGTGTGCCCCCTCTCCATCTCCCCACCTCAAAGTCCTCCCGTTGGGTGCAGAGCAGGAGCGGCGCCCGGCTGCAGGTCACGTATGCCACTACAGCCATGAGCAGGAACGAGGGGTGGTTGGAGAACACGTTGTCGAACAGCTTCAGCCACTCGTCCCGCGTGAGTGCCTCCGAGAAGAGCGTCTCCAGCAGCGGCCACGCGTACACCTGGGGGTGGGGAGGGTGCGGTCAGTACAGGAACGATGACGTCTGTCAATCTGGCCATTATCATCTTCATCAGAAAATAATCAGAACGCAGTATAAAGAGTGTGAAATATTGCTAAGAGCTGCTAAGTCAAAGTACCCTGTGGATTACAAGATTGCTGGGGGCAACAGGTAGCGTAGCGGGTCTAGTACCCTTGAGCAAGGTACGTACCCTAAATTGATCCAGTAAAAATTATCCAGCTGTATAAATGGCACCCAACTCGGAATACCTGTGACGTCACGCCGCAGTTGACCAGGTGCTGCAGCAGCTCCTTGTCGTGATGCGCCAGGACGTTCTCTGCCACGCTCAGCACGTTGAGCGGTGGGTTTGGGAAGTACTCGAACCAGTGCTGGCACCAGTTCACTGCCAACGCACAACAGGTGCACACGTTCACGCTTGCACCACACTTGCATCTTTCATTTGTTTTCGGTGACGCGATCATACCTATTACCGTGGCGACCACTTCGAAGCATATGAGGGGGTTATTGTGGAAGAGCTTCACGAAAGGGAAGGCCAGCAGCGGTAGGTAATCAGTCTCCCCGAAGATAGCCGACCAGTGAGCGAGCGCTGACAAGACCCTGAACATGTGACAGTAGTCAGCACAGTATGTGTGGAGACCACAGAACGACCGCAGCGGCACTAATCAACACACCAAATGTCGGTTTCATATTTCAACTTACATGACCTCCCTGGTAAGCTGTGTACGTGCTGTCGTGTGTGTATACGCTGCCAGTGCTTGTGTTAATTGGCAGGAAACGTGAGCATCTGGCGGACAGTGGTACCTCTGGAGACCGCGCTGCAGCCGTTGGCTCTTGATGGGGTATCGCTGGTGCAGCGTCACGAAGGCGGCGTGCCGCCCCTTGTCTGTCAAACTGCTGAAGGCTGAGAAGTTCTCTGGTAGTTGCAGCAGGGAGCGCCAGATAAACATTCTAGGAGAAACACGCACGCAGAGAGAGACTCGGGTGCGACATCGGCTCGTCCAGATGAGGGTTTTCCTCCGATTGCCGAGTTGAGCATCCCCTACCTGTACTTGGCAGGATACTCTCCAAATGTTTTCAGCAACTTCTGCAGTCTCTTCTTGTTCAGTTCATCTGGCAGCTCATTCTGTAGCATGCAGGTGAGGGAGTGATGTTTAATCATTTGCTGATGAAATGCTAATAAGCAAAATAACTTCCACATCTTACATCTTTGAGAGACTCAGTGTGGAAAACAGTGCTTAACATTTGAAAAAATTTGAATTACACCAATAACCCGTGTAAATTCTGCGGATTTTTTACACTCTGTATGACCAAAATAACAAGAGACGGTTCACGAGCTCCACATTCTCACAGAGTGGACAGTTATCAGTCACCTCCTTATCTTCCGGGGCAGACACAGCTAGAGGCCTCAAACTGCGAGGGTGGACCGTGTGGCTGGATGTTCTGACCGGACCCCGGCCTGCTGCTGACCGCACCTTCGCAGTCCGGTCGGACTCCGTGACCACTTTCACCAGAGGGGCGGGAGGCTTTGAGGTGACCGAGGAAGAAAAAGGACAAACAATGTAAGACTTTCCAAACACAAGATCTTCCAACTCACAACATGCCACCATGTTCAGTTTGTGGTCAAGGAGCAAAAGTAAGTTGCAATGGTGTACCTACAGGACATCCCACTTGGGAGGTGAATGTGTCAGCACTCAGTGTTCCCCAAACTCATTCTGTATGGCAGTGCTGCAAATTGACATAAAACCAATTCCCTCCCACAATAAATAAATAGCCTCACCCACACTGTTGACAGTATAACTAATATACAAAATAATCTGCAAGATGGACGAAAACCTGGTGTGTGAAGACTTGTCTGAAACAGAGAACATTTCTCTACACTTAAGGTTAGGCTGGAAAATTGTAAATCCCTGGACTTGTGCATGTGCGTGCTCGTGTGTGAGCAGGTGCAGAGCAAGTGTCACCTTGTTGACGTGCTGAGTCAGAGCCTGGACGCTGTAGACGTTGAGACCTCCGCTCTCCATCACCCCGACGACGTGGCGGCCGTTGGGACCGATGGCCACAGAGGTGATTCCGTTGTGAGGACTGCCCACCTCAAAGAGGAGCTTCAGCGTCTGAATGTTGATGAACTGCACGATGCCGTCTTGGCTCAGTACGCCGAGTATCTGAGGGAAATGAACTGGGCTTAAAAAAATACAACACAGATGATGGGGAAGAAAAATGTACCCCTCTTACACATTCATTTGATGCTTTTCTCTAAAGCAACTTACCATGTTAATCAACCTATAACTATTTACCCATTTATACAGCAGGGTAATTTTTACCAGAACAACTTAGGGTAAGTACCTTGCTCAAGCATACTACAGCCAGAGGTGGGGATCAAACTGGCAACTTTCAGGTCCAAAGGCAGCAGCTCTAACCACTACACTACCAGCTGGCTTATGAAGTCCCTTAGTCCTTATACTGTTATACGTATTAAAAGCATGGTAAAAAGCAAAGCAGCCCATGAACACCCTGCTCCCGGGACTCTCCTTGGGCCGTTAATCACTGCATCAGCTGCTACTTGTTTAAAATCATATTTTGCCTTTTCTGATTTTTGGGAGCTTCTTTGACAAAACTTACATGACGGTAAATGTATGACCACACCTGACTGGAGCCGCGGTCAAAGCTGTCGGACACAAACTCCAGCTGCCGTACTGTCCTCACTTTGGGGGGCATCTGCACGGCCTTGAGGAGCTGCCAGTTGTCCAGGCACCACAGGTGGACAACGCTGGACCGTCCGCCTGCAGCCAGAAGCCTGCCGTCCCTGGAGAAGCAGAGCCCAGTCAGTCAGTCAGTGAGCGTCACACCCCCTCATCTCCTCATGCCCTTATCAATAAAAGCAGGTAGAAGGTCGCTTACAATGTGAGGTTTGTACTCCAAGCGGCTTACAGTGATTCACCCATGTATACAGCTGGGTAATTTTTATGGTATAAATTTATGGTAAGGACACTCATACAGCACTCATGATACCATTTAAGCCAATTATACAGCACAATAAATACCGCGCTATGTACAGAAACTTAATTATACGTATCATAAGACAACTTGGGAGAGCAATGTCCTGTCATATTGAGTGTCACCCAATCACAACTATACATTAGTGTCAATCTAAAATCACAACTGAAATATCAGAATGATTATTATTAGTGGTAATAATAACAGTAATTAATTTAGTTGATGCTTTTCTTAAAAGCTACTTAGTGTGGGAAGCTGCTACAATGAGTTACCCATTCGTACAGCTGTGTTATTTTTACTCTATCAATTTAAGGTAAGTACCTTGCACTAGCGTACAACAGTAGGGGATGGATTCAAACCTGGAATCTTTGAGTCCTTATAGAAATAAAATAATTTCAGTAAATAGTTTCATGTTTATACTTAAACTGTGAAAAAGTGGCTTGTTTCAGGTAGCAGGACTGAGGACACACTCGAGGTGTGTGTCACACTTGTGCAGAAGCAGGGACCCCTAAGCGACAGCAGTGAGGGACTGGACCCTCTCCCCTCATAGCTCCATGCTGCCACACCCAGTCATACAAACAGCTTCAAATAGAATACCCTAGTAAAGCCTTAATCTTTCATTCCTTAATAAAGGAATTCCAGATGAGTGAAACAGGACGGACCGCCCACCTTCACAGGTCAAAAGCAGGACAAGTATGTCCATGTAACTGGGAGTTATTGTCACTATTTGACTATAGCTGCATTAACAGATGAATTTATGCAGCCAAGAGAGGGACATCCATGAAGTGTACGACCGCGAGCTCTGACCGTGAGACAGCGAACGCCCGGTAGCGTGGCCTGGACCCCTCCTCTGGCACAGGAAGCTGGTGTTTACACTGCAGTGTGTCGCTGTCCCAGGCGAAGATGGAATCATCACTAAAGCAGCTCAGGATGGTGTTACTCAGAGGCAGGAAGAAAACCTAAAACGGTTAAGGAAACGCACACACAAGCACAGAGCTTGGACAAAATCCAGTTTTACCATCAACATACCAATACTGAACTGTTAACCTGGTACTCAGGTGCTCAATCAGCATCTGCAGTGTGTACTGTTGTCTTTATGTCCCACGATGGTGGAGGTCAGACCTTCTGGATGCCCACAGCCCGCTGCACACTGAGCTTCCTCTTCCTCTGGAAGGTCTCCAGGTCCCACAGCTGCGCCGTGTCTGCCGAGGTCGTGATGGCGTACCGGCCCGAACCGTGCACCGATATAGAGGACACGGCTCCGTCGTGGCCCCGCATCCAGCTCACCAGCTGCTTCGTGTCTGACACGAGATGAGACGAGACGCGGGACGAAGAGACAGGAGATGGACAAATTGTGTCCGTTTCACACAAACCTTGCAACCACCTCTCCTGCACTCCTTTGTAGTCATTTTGTCCAGTTTTACAGCCAATTTCCTACTGAATCCCTATAAAATTACAACAATCACCTTTTAGCTCGTAACATTATACTTTACCCCTCTGTACAGCGAAGGCAACCATTTCAAGTTATTCTTACACAAAGTTAACTGAACCACTTAGTTCAGGAACAGCCAGTCCTCAAACATGAGGACTTCAAGCCTCACTGCCCCTGGTGAGCAGATTAAGCATCTAGCAGTCACAAGCTGAATAGTGTCCAACATTTTTCCCCCTCTTTTGGGTTCTGCAGTTTGAGGAGGTCAGCAGGTACCTTTATCGAAGCACTTGATGGAGTAGTCGGCGAGAGCGACTAAATATTCCGTTGTGCGGCGCAGACCGAAAGCCAGCGCGGTGCACGCCTGTCCCGTCTTCTGGACAAGTTTAAACCTGCGAAACAACATAGGAAGACAAACACTGTTAATAATCAGTTTAATAACAACAGTCAAGTCCACATATATACAAATACTGAAGCAGCGAGGGGTTTCAAATGCCGTTCTTGCACGTGCGCGCGCACACACACGCACTTACAGCCACTCACCTGTTCCTGCTGAGGTCGAACACGTAGATGTTGCCGTGGTGGTCTCCGGCGAGGAACGACTCGCCCGTTACATCGAAGGCCACGTGCAGGAAGCGGGCGGTCTTACTGCGATGCCCAGCCAGACTCCGGATGACACTGACCACGACCCTGTGTGGGAAAACCAAGGTAATGCAGAACGACTCAAAAGGAAATAGTGGATCCAAAGTCAGACAATTCGGGAGGCGGGGGGGGGGTTGTCAATAATTCCGTACCAAAACAATGTAAAAGCACTTATGTTTACAGTGTGTAAGAACACCAGCTGTCTCAGTGACACTCCATATTTACCACCAATCATAACCATGTTCGAGACATGGGTGGTGTTAGTGCCTCACAGTTCTCTAGCTGTGGGTTCAAGTCCTGCTCAGGCTGCATAGAGTTGACATGGGCATTCTCCAGGTGCTCTGGTTTCCTCCCACAGTCAAAGGAGATTATTCAGGTGAAGTGGTGATGAAATTGCCTATAGTCTGTACATGTGTGTGTGATTGCCCAGCGATGGACTGGCAGTCTGTGGATCCAGAATAGAGAGTGGATCAGCAGAGTCCTGCAATGGGCACTAGACAGGTGGGCAATGACCATGGATGGACGGCCATCACTTTCACACACGTGGTAGTGAAGTATAATAAGGTAAATCCTACTGAAAATCAATACCATCATCAATATCAAAATACCAGGCCTGGGAACTTTACCTGTCTCTGACAAACTCAGGACTGGACACATAACCTGAAGGCTGTTGGTTCAAGCCCCACACTCAAGTCCCAAGTACTTACCTCGAATTACTAGTAAATAAATAGCTTTTCAAGAGTACAGAGCTGAGAGCAGAGCAAATATATACACACACACACACACACACACACACACACACACAAAAGCTACACACACAGCCTACCTTTACACACACACTACTTACACGCTGCTTGGCGCAGGTTTTCGCTGCCAGATCTTTCCCTCCTCCTTGGCTCCAATGTCTGTCGTCTGCATGTTGATTTCTAAATATGTACAAGTAGCGCGCGCGAGTCTTCTCACTCACTCACCCCTCCCCCCACCGCCCGGCCACTCTCTGCTACTACTAGCCTTAGTTCATGCCCCCGAAAGCGGCCTGTGAGTGACAGCGGCGACGGCGGCGGCGCTCGCACAGTTGCCACAGCGGGAAATTTGAACAGAGACAGCGACTCTGCCCCAGGCTGAGCTGTGCAATTAAACGTGGTTGCAACCTTGGTGGAAAAAAACATCTCAGAATTTCCTCGAACCCGTGAAAGAAGCAGTCCGCATCCCTCGCTACGGATTACAACACAAAAGTTTACCGGCTGAGGCGCAAATATTCGCTAAACTTTCGTTAGAACGGGAAGTTGTGAAATGACGTAAGGAAAAAAAATGCATTGTGGGCATTGTAGTCGATTGAACCCGCACGCTTTTGATTATGGTTATTGTAGTTCATCAGTCTTACCTCTTCCTGTACCGTACGCTATATAGAAGTTGTATTTCATGCGTGTGTATTTCATGAACTATTTTTCGTACTGCGTTGTCATATTTCTAAAATACAAAGACACTGCTGTGATCTGCTTTAGTTGGAAAGACAGCCATAGTTTGTAGGGTGTTAAACCACTTGCCCAGCAGTTACTACCTAAATATAATTAGGCCTATAGTAACTCACCTTCTTTCTTAGTTTATGCCGCAATGACGCTATTCCATTCAAATGTAAATTCAACATTAAGAAAACCTTTTAAACTAAGTATTGGTTATGAGATATCCTCGGCAGTATAAATATCTACTTTTTGCATTTTGCGATATTGAACCTCTTCTTGCTCAGTGCACCGGACTCACGCATTATACACATTTCCAAAGATGGGGAAAATTTAATTGTAACTTAAATGTAATTAAGAAAATTTTCTGCACAATCTTTCAAATCTGTTGCGGAGCAAGCACACTTGACAGAAAAAGCACAGAGAACCGGTGTGTGGAACTGCCTCATTTCAACTTGCTTTTACACTGTTTTACATCTGGTGTCAGTCACTTCGAACAATGACGAGAAGAGAAACACTGCATATGTTTATGGAATGAATTGAGAGAATCAAATAAAAGCCTGTCATTTCCATATATCTCAAATTACAAATAAAATACCGTAATCTCTTATTGGTGCTTATTACAGATGGAGTCCATATTAAGCTGCGGGTAGGCTCCGGTTTCCCGTGACGGACAAGCGGTTCTGAAAATGTGTGTGTGTGTGTGTGATTGTGAATTAAAGGTAAAATTGACTTTGGGTTCACGCACCCATTTCGAAGCAATACACACATTTTGTGCACTTAGAACTTTCGTCACAAGGTGGCGTTGCCCTGGTGAAGTCAGCCAGTTGTATGTGAGCAACTGAGATTGTTATCCACTTTTATTGTTTTAGTTATTATTCATTTTATTAATTCTTTCACAGGTGCGGCTGGGTTCCGCTTGTTTCTTGCTGGTTTATACTGTATAACAAATCATCCTGAAAATAACATTGGTGGAACAGGACAGGACCTTTCAAAGCAGGCCTTAGCAGTACAATGGCATAGCAAGTAACGATGGGCCTCACAGCT
The DNA here is from genome assembly GCF_900964775.1 of Scleropages formosus. Lineage (NCBI taxonomy): Eukaryota > Metazoa > Chordata > Actinopteri > Osteoglossiformes > Osteoglossidae > Scleropages > Scleropages formosus. Next base: position 7,058,418 of record NC_041823.1, read on the forward strand.
TCTCGTGCATTTGGACACGGGTTCAAATCCAGTGAAGTTTGAATGATCTCCCTCCATTCATGTGGGATTCCGCTCCATATTCTGGTCTCTCCCCACCACTAGAGAACGGGTGACTCTTAACTGGTTGCTCTGCGTGTTTCACATTGCTCTAGTATACATTTACTTTTATTCATTTAGTAGATGCTTTTCTCCAAAGCGACTTCCAGTGGGTACTATGTAGTGTTATCAGCCCACACACCTTATTCACCACAGTGACTTACACTGCTAGATACACTACACACACTGGGTAATTCATCCCTACATCAGTGGAACAAACTCTCTCTCTCTCTCTGTGTCACTCCACACGATGGGGGAACCTGAACAGCATGTCTTTGGAGTATGGGAGGAAACCAGAGCACCCGGAGGAAACCCACGCGGACACGGGGAGAACACGCAAACTCCACACAGACTGAGCGTGGATCGAACCCCCGTTCTCTCACACCACCCAGGTGCTGTAAGACAGCAGCGCTACTCACTCTGCCACCGTGCTGCCTGGATAGATCCATCAACGTCACCGTGTGGAAGCAAATGTATTGTTATACAAATCTCGAGTCATTTGCCCCACCTGCCAAGTCCCCTTGAGATTCAGTCCTTGATGTTTTTGCACTGAAGCCAGAACTCGGATTAGAGCATCTGAACTGTTATCTTGTAACCAAAGGAAGACACAAACGAGAATAAGCGGTTAAGGTGAGCGGATGTTGCCCAGCTCCACTCGTTCGGTTGGGGAGATGTGTCGCGGGACGGTTTTCTTTTCCCTCGTCCTGCCGCTTGGACCATGTGACCATGAGTCAGTCCTGACCGGGCGGACCCCACGTCGACTGGCACCCGTTCCCACTCACGCCCATGATGCCGTGCCTTGGAGAGGGACACACACCGTGTGATCAGCGTCAGGCCGCATCCTGACAAGCTGATGGCTAATGACCGTCATTGCTCCAGGGCTGCTGGGTGGCGCTCCGCTGCTCGATGCCAGACACAGCGTCTTTTCACTGGGGTGGGCAGGAGAAACAAGGCAGCTGGATGCAGGACTCCAACATCTGAACTCATTTGCATGGACGTGGAGAGTGGGGGGGGCCGCAGTAATATGGCCCTTGGTTGTCACAAAAGCCCAGAGAACCCAGAGCTTCTCCGTTTCACACGTCGGTTCCTGCGGTGCCGAGCGACGACCTGCTGCACGCATCACAGACAGCGAGTTCACAGCTGCGGTCGACGCTCTCACTTTCGTACTTCGTTCAGCTCTATATATCATCAGAGCCTAATTATGGGCTGTCATATCAGTGTGCACAACAGCAGTCTTAATGGACAACTGCCTCCAGAAACACACAAATTAATACTACTACTACTACTACTACTAATAATAATCACTAATCACTATCCGTCCTTTTGCAATAACCGCTTGTCCAGTGCAGGTATCAACACTAAACAATAACCAAATAAACAGAAAAGAAAGGCCAGGAGGATGTAATGTTTCTAAAAATCATGCTGCATTTGCCATCAATCTATCAGCGAGGAAGTTATGATTTCAAATATAAAAATAACCCTATTTGTTCTAAAGCTTACAGTGTATTGGGGGGGGGGGGGGCACGGCGGCGCAGTGGGTTGAACTGGGTCCTGCTCTCCGATGGGTCTGGGGTTCAAGTCCCGCTTGGGGTGCCTTGCGGTGGACTGGTGTCCCGTCCTGGGTGTCTCTCTTCTCCCTCCAGCTTTATGCCGTGTGGCTAGGTTAGGCTCTGGCTCCCTGCGACACCATGTGGGACAAGCGGTTCAGACAGTGTGTGTGTGTGTGTGTGTGTGTGTGTGTGTGTGTATATACAGTGCATACACTTACAAAAGGTATAAAATGCCTTCAAACATATCAAAGGCAGGTTCTCCACTTATAGTTACATTATAAAAGTGTAACAATTTCCACTTTAAATTTCATTTAAATTTTGGCTCAAATTATGCAAACACTCCCTCCGAATGTAGTTATTTGTAAAGCAAAAATTAACTTGGGCTCCTTCATGTAGAGCTTGTGGTTTCACTTGTCGTCACTTTAATTGGCCTGGCAGAGATCCGCAGTGTGTGGCATCGCAGCCCAGGACCACGTCCTCCAGACACGCCGTGAACAGCAGAGCGATGGACACCATGGGACAACATCGTCCAGGACCTGTGGATCCTACATGTCCGCCAGCTGTTCTTCTCCCGAAGATCCTCAGCTCCAGCGGACGGAGGTCAGTGACGTGGAGATGCAGAAGCTCGCTGTGCTGCTAGATGGGGGGGCTGTGATGGCCACTCACACACAGACGAGTGTTGTTACACCACGGACAGCTGGATTGGCTGTAACACACACACACACACACACACACACACACACACACACACACACACACACACACACACACCATCTGAAACCGCTTATCCCAAGCGGGGTTGCGGCGAACCCGAGCCTAACCCGGAAACACAGGGCACAAGGCTGGAGGGGGAGGGGACACACCCCAGGATGGGGCACCAGTCCGTCGCAAGGGTCCCCAAGCGGAACTCGAACCTCAGACTCACCGGAGAGCAGGACCCGGTCAAACCTGCTGCGCCACCGCACCCCTCCGCTGCAAGAATAGCAATCCTTATTCTTCATGGCCCCTGAGGAAACGAGGTAAAAAAAAAAAAAAAAAAAGAGGGAAACATGGAAGACGAACCCGTCCTATTTTGACACACGTTTCGTTTCGTCTGGGATGAAGCGGAAGCCGTGTTTCGGCGCAGTCACTCCCGTGTGCGGTGATGAAAGCAGCGACGACGAGCGGAGGATCAGATTCTCCGACGGGGCGACATCGGGTTTGACTGCGCTTTGTTTCCGTAACGTCCCGCTTCTCGTGCAGGCGAACGTCCTCAGCGGCGCTGCGTGTCTGTTGTGACGGGAAACAAACATCTTCAGATCCTGGCGGCGCAGACGGCACAGTCGTCACATCCGTTTACCTGCACTTCCACTTACAGCTTCGTACACGCAGAACACGTGAACCATTGCCGTTACCGTGACACACAGCACATGATTTCACCCAAAACAGTTACATTTAAAAACAACAATTACCACACGGGTGGGAGGTGGGGGGTAGATTTACTGAAGAATCACAGGTGAAGAACTCTGCTCAACGGCATAGCAATAGGGCCTCTCCTATGGGAACCTGCAGGTCACAAGACCAGGTCCTTAACCAACACACCACCTGCTGGCCCATGCAGAGCAGCACACATGGAAACAAGAAGAGATCGACGCAAAAAACTAGCGAGTGACCCGAGCAGCCCGCTAATTAACAATGAATGACGATACTCGTTCCATCAATTATCAATACTCACTTGCCCAAAGCAGGGTCACAGTGGTCCAGAGCCTATCCTGGAAGCATAAGATATGGGGCAGAGCATAACATGAAAGGGACACCAGCTCATCACAGATAATATTCAGATTCTATATATCTCAGATCCCCAAGAGGGTGTGAAGAATTCAGAGAAGCAATCTGACTGTGACAATCCACCTCTAACCCAGAATGCCATTCGTTTGGCTGCTGTCGAGCTCAGTACCTCCAGCGTTGAATACCTTCTGTGTTCTAGCAGCCCGTTGCACTGATCTCCGTGTGCAGCACCACTGGCCTTCCACATACGGTAACGATCGCCACGGCGACCGAGCCTGCCAGACAAACTCGTCTGCTGTTGGAGTGTGGAAAGGGGGATGAGGTGCTCCTCTGCATTTCAGTAGAATGTGTGTGTTTTTTTTTTTTTTTTTTTTTTTAATAACAGTGAACCACCTCCCAACGGTGCAATGCCGGAGGCCCAGCTCACGCTGTTGCCACGTCTGTCCTCCACCAGGTGCGAACGCCCCGTGTCATTACACTACGAGCAAAGAGGCGGCTTATCTAGGTCACTCGTAGCGCAGCCGACACGCGGACATTTTGAGCGCGCTGCTCTTTAGCCGTGCTGAACGCGAGAGCTTAAATGCAACTGCGCAGATGACACCGTGTCCACAGCTTGAATCTTCAAAGTTCCTGAACAGAGAGCAGGAGATGCAAGTAAGTGACCTCTGATCCTCTTCTACTCGCTATGAATCAATGAACAATCGGGGGAAGAAAAAACTAAAATGTACAAAACACACATAACATGCAACAGCTTCTCAGAAACAATAAGACACTGGCTGCACACCTTACCGGCACAACAGGGAAGTCATAATTAGTTTTCATAATTACTTTTGTTTGCAACTCCAATGCCCATTAAACCACAATAAATAAAAGTTTAATAATTCAGATGTCCCTTCATTTATTTACAAATTAGTCTTTAAAAATCTCAGATATATTTTAACATAATAATAAAAAAAAAAAAAAAACTCCCAATATTTTAAGTTCAAGCTAAATTAAATAAAAAATTACATTGAATTTAAATGATGGAAAACAACAATACCTTCTCTCCACAAAGCCCGATTTAAGGTGGATCGGTTTACAACCCTTGGTAGAAACACAAAGGTCGTCATGTCAAACTCCTTGTCCCATGTGGGTGCTCTTTACCGCCATCTATTGGCCCGGAGGGTAAACAAGTCATGTATGATCCGCTATATGTCGAAATTTTTTACAGAACGGATCAGGGAAGGACATGCGTCTGAAAATCAACAGGACATGTCCCTCCAAGCTGAATGTCTATAACACGAATCGGTGAATGCGCACCGCAGAAAACAGAAAACTGGAAGTAAATTACTCATTGATTCTTCTTTGTTCACAATGGGTTTTGTGCACTAGCCATAATACAACAGACATCCCTTCACAAAACAATGGCTTAAACAACTATTTTACAATAACAACATACTGAAGCGAAAACCATCCGAGTGCAGAGGAATGTACTGGTGATATACTCTGGATGTGCCTGTCCACATTTGGACCCTGAACGTCACATTTGCCCATTTGACATCCCTGCCGATGTGGCGTCACGGGGTGGAAAAACCAAGTGCACTTGATCAACAGGCACAGTGGAGTTTAGCAGAGCTCCGTGTTCAAGCACTGGGTAAAAATGAGCATTATATTTACACTTCTTTCTGATAGAAAGGCTGTTCTGCGCAAATGCTTCACAGCCAGAGGGCGACAAATATACAACGTGCCCAGTAAGGGCAATCATTTTACAAATCAAACCAAAAGAATTGCAGTAATAAAAGTGTTGTATTTTAGGATGAAATGTGTAGCTGCTGATAGACCTTGGGAAAACTGAGTAAAGTTGCACCCAACAGAACTCAGACAAGATGTTCAAATGGGGGGTCTTTTTATTGGGCTCAAGAAGATAGCAACCAATTTAAAAAAAACAAAAAAAAAAAAAAAAACAAAAGCAAGCGGAACTCCATATCAGTACACTATTCTTGATACAAGTCTGAACATGACACGAGAGCAGCAGCGGAACACCAGAGAGCAGCAGCTTGTATGCAGTCCTTTCCGTGACTAGACTATCCACAGAGCCGATGTGTAATAAACTGTTCTGACGCGTTCGTATGAGGGAGAGACAAAAACCACAACTACCAGAAAAAAAAAAAAAAAAACAGCGCAAAAATAAGAAAGTGTTAAAAGGCATGTCCTGTGTGCCTCTGTGTCATCTTCGGTGCAATTATTTCTCCAGTGGAGTAACATGGTCAACATGACCACAGGTCCTTTGTCTCCAAGGTGTGAGAAGAGCAGTCTGAAAGAATAGGCGTTGAGCAATGCTCTCCTTGCCAGGGTGCCGCAGACCTCTGGAGTTCAACTGCCACCCCCCTCCAGTCAAGGCTTCGGTATGAAGAACATCCGTGTAACCAAAATCAGCACAACCGAGCTGTGCTCAGGATGCTATGACATCTCGGCAGACAGATGCAGTGGTTTGATGTCTGATACAAAACGCAGAGAATTCCACCACGAAGATGCGACGCAAAGAGATATGTCACTGTCATTACAAATGTAACAAAATCCCCCCCGCCAAAAAAGTACAAATCTGTAGCAATACAGAAAAATTATATACAAGGGCCCTTTTTAAACGTTATAATGCAACAGTCCGCTTTCAGAACTGGATGGTGACGCCGGGTGCTCAACGCTTCGAGTGCTCACGGTCTCCCGTGTCTCTGACTCCACCGCCTCCAAGTACAAAAATATAGAATCTGTCCCCTTTGTTCCCCCTTCCGCTGGATAACTTAACGGTTTCCTCCATCTTCACCTGGGGGGGAACCCACAAAAACAGAAACACATTACACGGTGCACCACATGCAGAAGAGCGCATGCCAAATTGTTAATGCGTACATTACATACAGTACCGGTGAAAAGTGAGAGTCCACCTGGGCAACCTGGGCAACACCTGTATGGGACAAACTGGACAGGAACGTGAAAGCAAAGCAACACGCAGGTGTCCTACATCTCTGGGAAGTGCTGCAGAAGAGCTGGGAAGACTTTGGCTCATTTCCTGACCAGACTTGCTCACCAAATGCCTCGTGAAAAAGAACTCGTTTCCAGCAGGTGCGCTCAACCCTTTCCCTGGTACTGTACTTTTTGTACGGATTTGTGAGCCTCTCGTGCTGTAAGAACGTCCCGCTGTCAGGTAACAGCGGGAGCTTCACGAACCAGCGCGCACAGAGCAGCGGAGAGGCGCGCCACGTCATCGGGGAAATGTCACTACCCTACCGGATAACGTGCCGCCCTGTTCCAGCAAACAGAGCTCATTCACGTTTGCTTTTTCGCTGCCAAACACAGTTTTCCAAAGGGACAATTAACCGAACGACAAAGTGCCGACATGTGCGGCAACAGACGAGGATCTGACTTAATGACATTCTAACTGTTCTGCAAAAACAACTGCGGTGTACTTGTACTCCTGCCTTCCATAAATATTCAGTACTTTACCAATAATTTTGTGTACCAGCACAGGCTAGGAAAATCATGCGGTACATTTCTCGGGGGGTGAGGGGGCTGGGGCCGAGGGGAAATATTGTCTAAACAACAAATCCCGAAAAGAATCGGGCCTGAAAAGAAAGCAGCGCTGGCCAAATCCTGCCAGGGTTTACCTCACACGCGTTATCCTGTGAGCCTTCCAGTGCTGTCCCCGATCACCACATCAGGGTCTGAAGCCAACACCTTTTCCCTCAAGTCCGTGCTCCCATCCAGCCCCATTGTCACCGTGACCCAGCTTTCCTGAACCTCCCTCGCTTGTCTGTGCTGGACTCCGCTCTTGTCAGTGCCCTGTCCCAACTTGCTGGGGAACCAGTCTGTGATCTCCTGGGTGCTGATCTTCGACCGTTCCGATGTCCTCTTTACGTCGTCCCCGCGAAGCATCTTCCCCTCCTGGAAGCACTTCTGCAGGATGCTCTCTGAACTCGGCAGCAAACTCTGGTCCGTTCGACACTGGCCGCTAAGCTTCTGGAACTGCTCCATCCAGTCCAAGGTTCCGCTCTTGAGGGCTGACCGGCTGTCCTTGAACCAGCGGACAATGTCGGTGCGAGACAGGCCTGTCTGGGACTCCAGTTGACTGTACTCCTCCGGCGATGGCCACTGGGTCTTAGTGAAGACATCTCGGAGGAGCCCTAGCGTCTTTCCGTTAATAGGAGAAGGGCAAGGGGCGACGATGGCGATGGGAGAGGACTTTGGAGGAGCATCTTGTTCATGCACGCCGTTGCGCGTGCCCCTCTGTAGCTGCTGCTTCTGCTCCTCAACCTCCACCTTTTTCGAGCCCATGGAATTCAGCAATGCTTGCTCCAAATTGTCCCGCAAGGCTCGCCGCTCCGAAAACCAGCTGTCGATTTCCTTTTTGGACAGCCTCGTATCGTTCACCAGGTGGTCAACTTCAGCCTGCGTTGGGAAGCTGGTCTTCTGGAAACTTTCCTCCAACATTTTTAGCTGTTCCGAAGATTTGCCTTTGACCCTCTCCAAGAGAGGGAACTGAGTGGGAACTGACTTTGGAAGCACGTCTTTCGGTGAGACATCATTGTTCAAGTGCAGAGGGCCCCTCTGGTTACGAGAACGCTGGTCACTGAACCACTTTTTGATCTCGCCCCGGGAAAGCCCGGTAGATTCTATGAGACGGTATACCTCCTTCTCGTCGGGAAACTGGCTCTGAGCATAGCTGGCCTTCAACACCGTGAGCTGATCTCTTGTTTTCTTTTGATCTGAAATAAAATTGCCAGTAGGGGAAGGTGGTTTCAGGGGAGCCGGAACTGACTGGATAATAGTTGGCCTCTTTGCCTCGGGGGTCGCCGTGGAAGCAGGCAAGGGCCGCTTGAAAGTTTGCACCACCTGATTGGCGACTGTGAGGGCAATCGGAGCACACGTTACTGTCGACCCGTTGGCAACGGGTGTCAACACCAGGCTAGACTGTCCAAGGAGCTGACAAGGAACAGTCTGAAGGAGGGGCTGTGCTGCTTTGGATGGCTGGGTCAGTTGCGCTGGCACAACTGTAAATGTTTGCTGCACTGGCTGGATGGTTCCGTTGAACATCTTTTTACGGGCCTCCTCTACCTCCTCTGGGGACCAACTGATGCCTTGCTTTAGCCGCTGGGTAGTAAACCACACCTTTATCTGCTCTTCAGGGTGCTTGGACGCTGCTGTCAGCCAGGACAGCTCAGCTTGAGTTGGGTAGGGGAACTTGTTGAACGAGGTGATCAGCGTCATGTTTCCATCCAGTGAGGGATTGTATTTGGTGGTGTTCAGAGGGACGGCAATTTTTGGTACCAGGTTGAAGTTGGGCGGGCGCTGGAGGGAGGGCGTTATGTGAGAAAGTCCTTCTTTAAGAGCGGCTTCTGGGATAATCACCGTCCCGTTCACATTTAGCGCTGTAATTGGCTTCTTGGGCGGCTCCAGGGAAACCCCGTCCAGTTTACTTTCCAGCTCCTCTCCTTTGCGGAAAAAACGCTTATTCTCCGTTTTTGGCTTGCCGATCTTCTCGTTGACTGATCGATTCAAAGGAAAAGTAGCAAAGTCCTCCGCACCTTGAGGGGCAGCATAAGTGAGGGAACTGTTGGTACCTTCAATTGTCTGCTCCAAGATTGTCTGGCTATTGACTTTGATCCGTTTGAACTTGAAGTTGCTCTCCCCCGGATGGCACTTCTCGTTGTGTTCCGTTAGAGTGTCAAACTTCTTTGTGTTGAAGTTGCACACAGCGCACAGGTAGAGGGGATTCAGAATCACGTTGGGGTGGCTGGAATCGACGTGCTCCTTGAACTCGTTCAGGTTCTGCGTGGAGAATGGACAGTACTTGCACTCGTAGCCACCTTGCTGTTTTCGCTGAGGTTGAGGCTCTGCTGTGGACTTTGCCTGCTCGGGTGCCCCCCTCACCTCCCCCGTTGAACTCAAGGAGTCCTTGTCCAAAGACCAGTTGGACAGATCGGGCGAGCTGTTCTCTGCAGCGCTGTTGACGGGCACCTCCATTTCATCAGAGTCGTCCTGTTCTGTCACATCGCTGGCTCGGATCATGCAAGGAGTACTCGACTTCCTTCGACTTGCCATGCTTGGACTCGATGTCGACCCAAGTAATGTAGACCGGGGAGTCTGCTTTCAAGGACAGAACTGCCTTCTAGACTCTTCTTTCAGGAATTTCCTGCTGACGGCCAGTGTCAGCTCGAGTTGAAGACTTCATAGGACTTCATCACAGACAGTCCAACCTAGACCAAAAAAAGATATTCTAAGATGAGAACAGGTATAAGGCAGGTGATTCAGAGGAAATTGTATAAGTGTAATTTGTTTGACATGGAAAGGAATAAAGAACATGGAGTAGGCTAGTAAAAATAAGTTTCAGTGAGACATGATTCAGCTGATAGGAAAACAGTCATTCTTCCATGGAAGTATGTACTTCACACCAAAAGAAAAGGGGAAAGAAAAAAAAAAAAAAAGGATTTGTCAGGTTGCAATTCTGAGCCATTGTCGCATGTCCATATTAAATAATGGGGGGGGGAATCATTTTGCATTCAAAATACTTGTGGCTTTTCCGTTTGTAAAAAGAGCTCAAAGTGAGGAAAGAGCATATTTTTTTCTGTAATTCCTGCAACGCACATTCTCTTTGCAGAACTGTTTCTGACATCTATTTAAATGCAAAAAACACAATAATTAAAGAAAGCTTCAAAGTCAATTTTCAATCTACTGGCACCCCAGTTAGAGGTTATAATGGTCTATGTGACTCCGAATTTCATTTTATTTCCATCATGAACAAAACATGTACTTTGCTATTATAGCTTCTAAGATTTAAAAAATAATGGTCTACAACAGCCAAAAGAAAAAAAGTAACAAAAGGAAATTAAGCAGACTTCATTTCACCCGTTATTTCTTTAACAAGGTAGAAAGATCAACTTGAAATTTTTAAAATTGCTAACAATTATACATTCAAATGTCCAACTGCAAAGGAAATTTCAAATTACCTTAAGAACAATTAATGTAACAAAACAAAGAGTTGCAAGAGTTCATCGTCATTGAGCTATAATGCAGCCAAGTGATGTTCGGTTAGTAACCAAAAATAGCTCAAGAAGGCAGCCGTGGAGCCTAGCAACAGACCAACCAGGACTCAAGACGCACAGGAGTCTCTCCGTTTGCGGGTATCCAAGACAGCAATGCTGCAAGTGTCCAAACCCAACGAACCTCAAGTCCACGTGCAAAAATGGGTCACGGCCTGCCGTGAGAGGGGTCCGAAAACCTGGAACAAGTGGCGGTGCTCCCTAACAACATCCCCCAGGTCCAGCACTGGGTCCGCGAGTACAGCTAGAGCTGTAGCGAAGCAGCTGCACGGAACGGAAACGCTGCTTCGTGGGGTTTCGCTTCACTCATCCTTCCAGAACTTTCTGCAGCAACGGCAATGGGAATATCTGCTTGTATTAAAATGCACTTTACACAAGCTATGAAATATGCCCTACATCAATGCTTTAATCATTACTTTAGCAGTTATATATCTCCATTATTCATAAGCGAAATCAGAACAAATTTTAGGAGTTGGGGGGGGGGGGGGGGGGGGATACTTGGCAACGACTCAACACGCATATCTTTGCAGCAAGCAAAAACGGAATAACTTGAGAAAAAGTACAGAAAATCCTAATAAAGCACTAACACGAAAGTGCTGGGAATTTGTTCTTGGCAAAAGGAGAACACTGGGGGAAAAATGCAAATCAGCAAGGGCAAATTAAGATATTGGTGAAAATCAGTATATGCCCTTATCCCTCATTATGGAAATTATTGGGGTTTTACTTCAATTTCAATTTCACAGTTTATGCAGAAAAAGATAAAAGGTGTTGAGATGCTAAAGAGGAAAAATGTCATTTAGAAAATCAAACAAACAAAAAGACAAAGCTTTACAAAAGACAGTTGCTCCTTTCAATGTCTCACAAATTCCGGTTTAAGGAGCGCTACGGGAGCTCATTAAAAATTAAGAAGAGCTTCATTGCTATGCAGTAGCCATGGCAACAGCAGACACTGAGCTGCCCTTGCGCTACCTCCCTGCTGCATATTAATGATTTCCTCACAGGTATTAATTAGGGTAAAGCCGTAGAGATGTATGGGAGGCGTGGAGGGTTTGTACTTCCGCAGGAGGTCCAGGTTGAAGCCTGCACCGGTGCCAGGGCAGGCGATTGCTCGCCCGCATGGGCCACATCGGAAGGACTCGTCAAAAGGAGAACCTCATCAGGCATGCATGATATCCCATAATCCCTTGGCCTGGAGAGACCCGCAACTCTGTGCTTTTGATTTTAGGATCTTTATTTTCACACAGAGGAAAAAAACATGGATTTCAGTTCGAAAAACATTTGTAGCCTAGACCCGACTTTTTACAAATGCCAGCCATGGCACATGCCTTGGTTCACAGGTACAACATCGGGGAAGTGGACCTGCAACAATCCAACCCCAAACCTGAATCCTTGACCAGCAGGTTACCTCCCACCACGCACTAAAGTTAATGCCGCACTACCAGTCATACTGCTCTCTCCACTGTTACCCCAACTGTGCAGCAGCAAGAACATCATCTCTCCCCATTCGTTGTAAAGACGCAGTTGCAGGTCTGTTAATCGTACCAGTTGACAAAGCCGCAATGTCAGGACTGACCATCCAAGGGTAAAATCCCGGTGTGAACACAGTGTACCCTCGACTCCGCCGAAGACCCTCTGCTCCTTCGACATCCCACAGAGCGGTTTAGTGATTATTGATGTGTGTGGTTCACAAGTAGTAGGATGAAACTGCAAACCAAAACGTAGACGTAACATGACAAAAATCGCACTAAAACTATGAGAAATGGAAATACATAAATCAGTACCCTAAGCCATTTTTATCTTTTTTTAAAAAATCGTATTTATCACTTTGTTCTGTATCTTTTCAAACAGCATGAAAGATGCATAAAAAACTGCAAGTTAATCGTTTTATTTATGCTGCTCAATTCTTTGTAAAGAAATGTAGGGAAGAAGGAAAGATAGGAAGACACTCAAGGCAATGTAAATATTGTGCGATATAAAATGTCAAATGAAACGTTAAACTCGATCTCACTAAGAAACTGGACAGCGCTTAGCGAGGGGATATAGGGGCAGCTCGTTCAATTCCCACCTCTGGCTGTAGTACCAGTGAGAAAGGTATTTACCCTAAAGAAAAGAAAACAGGGGAGGGGGGGGGAGAAAAAAAAAAAAAAAAAAAAAAAAAAAAAAAAAAAAAAAAGCAGTAGTTTGTCTCTCGTGTCCCTCCCAAGGAGCCGTAGTGCTCCGCACACGTGATCCTTCGGATAGTGAAGATAGCGGCGCAAAGGAATTCGAAGCAGCTCATTCATCCACTCGGCGACTTCATGGTGCAGTTCGTAGGCAGAGTGGTGGTGATGGCAGAGAGCTCCGCCCTTCTGGACTGCATCTTCTTTGGGATCCAATCCATAGGTATCCCTCACCTGGGCAACTACCTGGGTGCTCTGGAGAGTTGGGTGAACCTGCAGGACCGTCACAGCTCTGTCCTCTACAGCATCGTAGACCTGCACTCCATCACGGTTCGTGCTGCGGCATGACATCCCGGACATGACTGCATCTGGCGCTGCGTCCGTGACAGCTGCCGGAGTGGAAGATGAGGAGCGAGGGCAGCTTGGGACCGTATAACCTATCCTGTCCTTCAGGCCGCCGACATCCTGCTCTACTGGTTCAACCACGTCCCCGTGGGAGAGGATCAGATTCAGCACCTGAAACTGGCTCAGCCCATGGCGAGCATCTTCAACCACCGTTACGAGCCCTTCCTCCCCCAGCCGTGAGAGCTGCTCAGTCCCGCAACGAAGGTGCAGTCCCTCAGAAACCCCACGGCTAAGATGTCCAAGTCGGATCCGGAGCATCTGGCCACGATGCTCCTCACAGGCTCCCCGGAGGATGCGACACTCAAGTTCTTCGAGGCGGTCACCGACTTCACGTCCGAGGTGACCTTTGACCCCAAGGCCTGGCCCAGCCTATCCAACCTGATGGCGATCCACGCAGCAGTGTTGGGCGGCACTGTGGAGCAGGCTTTGGTGCAGTACAAGCAGCCGGTGGCCGACGCGGTCAGAGAGGCTGCGGCCCACGCAGGACGAGATCCTACGGCTGCGGTGTGAGCCGGGCTACCTGCGCTTCGTGCTGGACAACAGGTCCCGCCGCGCTCGTGAACTTGCCATCCTTGTCCTCAGCCGGGTCTGCTAGCTGGTGGGCTTCTTGTCAGCGCGGTGCTGCTGCGGTCCAGAAGATGAACGCCTGCTGACTGCGCAGTGCTGACCACAGCCCCGTCCCCACGGGCACTCTCCGTAAGAGAGAATACGTCAATGCTTTCATACAGCGGGAAGACGTGGCCTTCGGAGGAGCTCCGCGTGTCTGAATGGGTGTGATGTTATAGTAGGAATAATAATAATAATAATAATAATAATAATATTGTCCACTTGTCCAAAATTTTGCCCAGGAGGGGTGGGCAGCCACTGGCACTTGGACCCCCAGAGGTTTTTTTTTTTTTCCCTCCCTCAACTTTCAGTTGGGAATTTTTTGTTCCTTTCCTCCATGGCCAGTAGGCATACTTACAAAAGCACTGGTAATGTATTATGCTTGTCTGTATTCAACTGTCTTCTTTGTTTCCTTGTCTGATGTATGTTTCTTTGCCCTATGGCTGTGCTCAAATTCTCTGTGTCACTGTGTGAGAAGAGAGCTCTATAAAAGTTAAATTGAAAAATTGCTCCGGTAAAAATTACCCAGGTGTATAAATGGGTAAATAATTCCAAGTACCACAACACTGTAAGTAGCTTCGGAGAAAAGCATCAGCTAAAGAAATAAATAAACCGTGCTAAAGCACAGAACTACTGACACACCGCAACTCCAACGCAGAAAACAACCGTCTGCGGCAGCACCAGTGAGCAGGTCTCCATACATCTCTGAAGAAGAGAGCAGTTAAGAGATGAATGTCTCCAGGCCTGGGGACGCAGCGATGAGGAGTGATTATAATGGAGCCGAGGGGCCGCGAGAGAAAGGGCCACGTCCAGGTTACGGCGTACAGACATCACCATGGTTACCAGGTAGAAGTACAAAACCTGTGGAAAGTCAGAGTGAACCTGGGCAATACAGTCATACGCTTAGATTGGCCCATCCGGAACACAAGAATTTGACTTTGAGGAGCTCCCTTTAATACCCCTACTTCAACGTGAGAGGTGCGAGTCCAGGGCCATCCCCACTTACGGTTCGGCTCGTGCTGCGCCGGCTCCATTAGCGCCCGTTCGCTCGTATATGGTACCCGTATGACCTTGACGATGACGAACCCCATATGGACCACCTCAACTTTCGCTGAGCGTAAACTCATTTGCATTGTTTTTATTCATTTCTTTTGTGCTTTTTTTCCATTAAGGGCTGAATTAAAACACAAATGCTCGGTATTATAGGTAGGTATGTTTTGTTTGAGTGCTTTTATACGGCACTTAATGTGGTGCGGTACGTAATACCTACGGGAGCAGAACGAGTACAGCTGTACGGCCATGCAGTATCATAGAGCATTTAATGGAAACATATTTAAGGAAAGCTACCGATGTAAATGCGATCATTTGACAGCAGTTTAGTGATACTTTTGCATTAATGGGTGTCAATTCTGCAGCTCAGGAAAATGATAATTTTTAACACAAACAAATAGTACTTCTGCCTTTCTGAGAATTCACCTTACGAAGGGTTTTGAGAAATTAATTACCTTCGTGAGAAGGTGTAAGATTCTACTTCTGACCCCTCTAGGAACTGCTGCAGAAGAACTGGGAAGACAGCCTTGCACCCAGTAACTCCAGGATAGGCTCTGGACCACCGCGACCCTCATCAGGACATGCGCGCGCGCGCGCACACACACACACACACACACACACACACACACACAGAGTCTGAGACCGCTTGTCCCAAGTGGGGTCGTGGCAAAGCGGAGCCTAACCCGGCAACACAGGGTGCAAGGCTGGAGGGGGAGGGGACACACCCAGGACGGGATGCCAGTCCACCACAAGGCACCCCAAGCGGAACTCGAACCCCAGACCCACCGGACCCAGTCAAAGCTGCTGCGCCACCACACCCCCTAGCAGGACAAACGGTTAGCGAAAATGAACGAATGAAGACATGGTCGATTTCCTTTTCAAACTTAAGCAAAAGCCTTTTGAGGAGGTGAGCTTGTAAATCTGGTGTCCAGGACTCAAATTTTTGACTGGTATACTACTTTGGTGACATCAATGTGGCAATTCTCCTCCCTGACACTCAATGGGACAGGTGAACCTTCCGGGCGGGTTTGGAAACTGTCAGCAAAGCGCATCTCCCAAACCGCGGGTGACACGGGTCCAGGTACGGCGCCGGTAAATCCCAGTGACACAATGACGGAGGAGAGCGGAGAGCCACAGTGACAGAGCATCGGTTCCGCGTCCGAGGGACAGAGAGTCCCCGGAAGAGCGACGCCGATGGTCCGGACACGTGGGAATCACTGACACCGACACGGGCAATCTGTCAAATCAGAGACACGCTCCAGCAGACACGATAAAGTCAGCGCAACAATCCGAGAGTCACATTCAATTTGGAGGGAGGAGGGGAAGAAGAAAGGGAAAAGAACGGGTCTGTCAGCAAAACAATTACACGTCTTCACATTCGTGCAGCGGGAACCACGCTGCGACACTTTGACGGCACAGAAATTTCTCATCAAAGGCAGTGACAGGAATCCTGTGAAATGTAAATAATGGGAAGACGAGAGACACTGTTCTCCTTTGACGGAACAGAAACGTTAAATAATAAAACGTAACATCCCCTCTCGCTGTGTTGACAATGCAAGGGGGGGGGACCGAGTAATAATATCGCTCCTCTCAGCACGACGCCTGAATTTGGAATTAATGCCGAATTAATTTAAATCTCATCAAAGGCCTTTAATACCTTGCCAGTTCTGCATGGGAACAGACGGAGGCATAAATCTCAGTTTCATAAATCGTAATCGACGTTTGAAGCGGGGACTCTGCTGCGGACGTCACAGTACGCAGGGGTCACGGGATGGCCGTCTCAGGAATGGAAAAGATGGTAGCGATACGGCAAAAAGGCACTGTCCATTTTCCTTCAAACGGCACCAAAGCGCCACGCTGCCTCCGAATTAATGAGCTAATTTTTCGTAGCTCTAATGAGTCGGCTTCAGCGCGAGCTCCTATCCGTACAGTAAAAACGAAGCGGTCGCTGGGGCACGTGAGGATAAGACAGGGCAATGAGGGATGTTGTGAGGAACGCTAAAAATACATGCACTTTTTCCTCTTACATTTTCTCTCCAAAGCGTGCAATCAGCTTTTGGGGCTAACTGGCTGCTGCTGTATTTAGCGCTCTTCTGTAGAGCAACCGTGTACAGAAATCGCCATGGTTACCAGGTGGGATCGTCTGCGGGTGGGGACTTCATCCCGCCCCAATTCTCATCGGCACCATGCGCCAGCCAGGTGGGTTTGGGGACAGTCGGCAGAGAGGTTCTTTAACAGCCGCTGAACTGTGGATTGAGATGTTGCCATGGAAACAAGCAAAGTGCGGGTTCTGGAAATATCTTGCATACTTAGTCAATTTAATTACTTCTAATTACTTCGAGTTAAACCAACAGAAAAGACTTCAATAATACAATGTTCTTTTGTGAATAAAATATGCTCTTTGTGCAACGTGCTTCGGGTGACAAAGAGGAAGCAGGAAGAGCGACTGCTGGTCCTCATGAGTTCCTCACAAGGCAGCTAGGAATTTGACCGCAAAACAGCATCGTCTCACTCGCAGGCGATCGGACACTTATCTGCAACAAATAAGCAGCAGCAGCATCTACCACAAAGCAACACCACAGCGCTTCCCTGTACTTGTGCGGCTTTCCTCAAGGTGCTCTGGTTTCCTCCCACAGTCCGAAGACGTATTCCAGGTGAACCGGTCACTCCAAATTGCCCAAAGCGTGTCTATGTGAGCGAATGAGTGTGTGCGACCGCCCTGTGACGGACTGTCCAGGTTGGAGCTTCCGGAAGACACTGTGGGCCACTGCAACCCTATAGCGGACACTGGTGATGGGAGCAAACGGGTGGATAAGGACAACGAATGGATCACAAACGCCATCGCTGCACAAAGAAATTCTCATTTTTCCTTCTTCGAGACAAAGCCGTGTTTTCCCAGAAGTCCCTTTCTCACGCACAGCGTTTTTCTGTCGACGCGACACATTACGAGAAACCAAAGGAAAGAACGGCTGTTACAAAGAGTCGGCGAGCGACGGCGGCGGTGCCGAAGCCCTGCGCGGCAGCCATTTTGTTGCGCAAAGCGGAGCCGCGCTCGGGAACACGGCGGACGCGGGCACCCGGGAGAGGCGCCTGCGAAAGCCATCTGCGTGGAGAGGGAGGCAATGACGCCGCGTTGCCTTTCTGCTCGAGCCAGAAGCGCAGCGCAATCTCTGCGGAGCGGGACCCCCAGCGGAGGCCCGGCCGGGGCATTGCGAAACGCCGCAGAGGGTCCGAGGGGGGCGGCGCACGGTCTGCTGGCCCCTCTGATGGTGCATTCTGCCTTCAAAACCATGTTGTGCACAGCTTTCGCTGCTCCGTCCCACGTGGCGAAACAAGCTTTCAAAACAAACAGCACCTGATTATGTTTAAAAATGAGGAATCGAGCAAAATAAGCACCGTTTATGTTTGTCCGACACTTTTCCCTAAAGCCACTGACAACATTAAGGTACTTAAAGTTATCTACCCATTTACACAGCTTAGTAATTTTACTGGAGCAATTCAGGGTAAGTACCTAGGTCAAGGGTACTAGAACTAGAGGCGAGATTCGAACCTGCGACCTTTCGGTCCAAAGGCAGCAGCTCTAAAGACGACGTTACGGTTGTGAGAAGGTAGGTAATAACCCCGACAGGCAAAATAAGTCACACCGTAAAGTTATTTGATGATTTTGCTTCTTAACCAACATTTTCGTATTAAGAAAAATAAAAAAAATATCGTCTTAAGGTAAACGAACCGTTTGACAGTACCACGGAGGCAAACTGAATCAGGCTGCCGGCAGGCGACGGGTCCATGGAATGGAGAGTACCCAAATTCTCCAGTCGAGACGTCACACAGGGAACCGTCCCGCCACGTCTGGACCGGTGACACGTTGCAAGGCGCGTGCGCTCGCGTACTCATCCCCGCGAGCATTCACCGAAACGCCAAACGCTTGTTTGCTCGTCAACTGCCGGTAACCGCTTGTCCGGCGCAGGGCTGCGGCGCTCCAGAATCTATCCTGGACGCACAGGGTGCGATGCTGCAGAGCACAGGCAGACCAGAAGAGCCCACGAAGCGGATCGAAGAACGAAGGAGGCGAGAGGAGCATCGGTTCGGGACAGGAAGCCGTCAAGCTGCGCGTCTCTCGGCAAGTTTCCCCCTCAGGCAGCTGCTGGGGAGAAAGCAGCCGCTATGCCATTCCTTCGGGGAGGTGTGTGTATATATGGGGGGAAAAAAAAACCCCATCAAAAAAAAATCGTCCGTTTGAAATTCGCCGTTGGTGAAAACCTCTGTGGGTGCTGTGGACCTCGACCTCTGACCTTTCTTTGATTAGTTATCTGACACTTTTACCCAATACCTCACATGAGTACTATTTCACCGATGTTTGACCAAAAGGGAAACGTTGATTTTGAATTGATTCCACTCCGTTCAGGGTGACCGTTAGATAATCAACTTCACGCTGACGTACCGATTTATACAGCTGGGTATTTGTACCGCATCAGTTTAGGGGAAATACCTTCATGAAAGGCAGTGCAGCAGGAGGAGGCTTTGAACTCAGGTCCATCAGCTATACACAGTCGCAACCGCTGCGCCACCTGCTGCCGCAGCCCTCACTTACATCCGCTTGGTCCCGAGCGTCAAAGCGGGCCGATCCCACGACGAGCAGCAACGGCACCGTCGCACCCCCAGGGGAGCGTACGCTTCCTCCACCGCTCTGCCGCCCGCAGCTCTCGTACATTTTGTTAACCGCTCATCCTTCTGACAGCCCGGGACTCGGCGCCAGGACTCATTGGTCCCCAGCTGGAAAACAACTCGGCCGCGTTTCCTCTCGACAAACAATCCGCCCCATTAACGTCCTCGGGAGGGAGGGAGAAGTGCGGCAAAATACAGCTCCGGTCCAAAATCGAGTGGGGAAATGGGCACTATGGAAACACCTCCCTCCCCGTTCTCTCATCCCCCGGGGACCGAGAAAGGGGCGACAGCGGCAACCGCGTGCGTGCATGAGACGAGCGCGTGCGACACCACTCACGGCTCACAAACCTACAGGAGATGAGCACGCAGGTGAATCATACCACATTACACCGGCAGGTTCGCTCTGAACATCTTACTCACGCACAACTTTCACGTTCTGCGCGTGGAGCCGAAAACAAGGAATAAAGCAGCTCTGCTCTTATAAGTGCAAAGCGTGAGTCCACCTGCCAGAAAGCACCTCGTTCTCGGCGCCCAGGTGAACAAATCTGAGGAGGAAACGAGGCTCCGTGTCTCCGGCTCGTCTGCCGCACATCTCAGGGACGGATGACGCCTGCGTGTCGCTTCCGCGTTCACTCTTCAACCCAGATCTTCTGTCCCACAGAGGTGTTGCCCAAGCGGACTCCCACTTGACTGGGACGGTAAGTCAGGGATCTGAACCCACCGTGTGACGGCGAACAAATGTGTGCTTTCCAAGGCTGCCTCAACCTTTGTCACGTACAACGATGGCGGCCCGTTTAGAACCTTGTCAAAATGAAATGATCAATAGCGCAGCGTGCCGAACAGATGAAAACGAGGCACTTGGTCACCTGGGGAATTTTGAAGGGTAACGATGAACCTAGCAGAGCATGTGCTCCTCCCTCAGTTCTGCAGCGGTCATTCTCCCAGGGTGGATGACTCCAGGGCCTCGTAAAGCCCCCACAGCAGGGACCAGGAGTGGCTGGGGTGGGGATGCTGTTGGACATGGACCTCCCCCTCCTCGCTGGTCCCTGGCCAAACAGCAATTAGAGACCCCTTCATCCAGCGCTCGAGACCAAACGCAGCCAGGCTGTCCAGCGTACGGACAGCTGCGCTCTCCGTGTGGTACCTCTGTAAATATGGGGGGGGGCTCAGCAGGGAAGAGACCCTTACAGTGAGCTGATGTTGAGCAACTGGAGAGATCTCTACAAACACCATCTGTGACATTACATCACACCACTGGTTCTCCCTTAATGTCTCTGGTATTAATTAGAGGCACAAAAAGCCAGAAAATGGCTCACTGTCACTTTACTTTTACTCAACTTTGTCAACAGAACTTGGCGACACTGCGGCTCAGCAGGTGGTGCTGATGCCTGAGGGCTCCTGGGTTTTGGGTTTGGACGTGGATCTCAATCCAGCTCAGTCCGTGGGCCGTTTGCATGTTCTGTGCGCATTCGTGCGGGGCTTCCTCTGGGTGATCTGGTTTCCTCCCACAGCCCAAGGATTGCGATAGCCATCCACGATGTACCCTGCTTCATGGCCTATGCCTCCAGGACACACCCTGGACCAGCGTGACCCTGCACCGGACCAGCGGTTATTAATGAATGGATGGATGGATAGATAGATAGATGAAAGAAAACAACACATGAAAGTAATTTCACAAAACATCAGCTGAAGGATGACTGTCTACACTGAACAGTGATGCTTTTTTAACACCAAAAAAACCCCCCCGCAACAAAAAATTTGTCTGCAAGACACATACTTACTGTAGGACATCATGTGCCTTGGAGGGAACATCAATATAAAACAGAACTACACAGCTGATCAAATATCAACTTTACGAGATCCTGACGGAACGCTGCCTCTCGATGGGACACGAGAAACGAACGCAGGGGAGTTAAAGCGCTTTCAGTCGCCGTTCTTCCTCGGCTTCCTGAGCTGCGCAACAACGCGACGTTCAAAGAGCTCCGTTTCTTGAGATTTTGCCTTATAGTGGGTGAAACCAACAGCTGACATTTAATAGAGCCAAAACACACTGCTGTGAAAGACAAGCAACGCAGGCGATGAGTAAAGGATGAATCAGAGGCTGGAGTGTGGAGTTCGGGGCGAGCCGATACGCTGCAGGGCCGTATGGTCAGGGGCCTTCGGTTCTGCTTGGAAACATTCATCTGACACATCTTTGCACAAATTTATGTAGATCTTGCAAAACCGGGACAAAGTGCAAAAATGCAGCATCTTCAATGCAGCTGCTGCGCAAAGCGATCCGGCCCTGGGTTTGAGTCCTTGTACTGCCCGCCTGGCTGGGACTCGTGCATGGGCCGGGCCGGGCCATTAGTCCCTGCGAGCTGTGGCATCGCACCTAGCATCCCAGCTCTCTCAGCACGAACCTCCCTGCGGTGGTCATTTTTCACACGGCTCCCTTGCAAAACAACATACTCCGTGGCCGACCGGGCGCTGCGGCACGGCGACACCGCTTACACGCATTAATTCCCACAGCCCATTCTAAACTTTCACCATCTGGTTAAACAATGAAAAAAAATTTCATACGACACTGTCTATAAGAGGCTCGACTGGCCGGGGAAACACTGATTCGCCGCAAAAAAAAAAAAAAAAAAAGAACAAATGTTTAAGAAATTTAATTTTGAAACGTAACAGGCGTTCGCAGTAAAACGTGAGCATTAACCTTAGTTTAGGTTCTTTTTTTGCCAAGGGAAAAACGGCGATGGTTGGATGACTCAGAACGTGTCGGCCGTGCGAGGCAGGAGCGCTCGTCTGAATGAAGTCATTGCCGCCGCCGCCGACGACAGAGAAAGCAGGCCTTTGAGCAGTGCTCAGCCCACAGGATGACATCATCGGCCGACACCGGTTTAGTCACCCTCTGCTCGGTCGTCACAAGCGGAGGAGGGGTGGGTGGGTGGTGGTGGCGGTGGGGAGAAACACCTCCGAGATCCAAAGGACAAGGAGACCAAATCACGCTACCTGGTTGGGCAGGACATTCAACCTGGACCATTCTGCTCAAGACACGTCGTGCGACTCATTTTTCCAGTGGTCCCCGATCCGGTGTCAGCCACTCACCGTAATCCAGGCCCCTTCGAATGTCTTCGTTAAGTTGCCTGTTCCTCTATAATTTCCCCTGCAGCTCAGTTCTGTGCCAAATCAATTTAAATTAACATTAAAAAAAAAAACCAAGACAACATTATGAAACCAAGTTTTTAGCAGCACGGCGCATGCTTTTATCCGCAGACGTACACATCTCGCAAATCTGTTTTATTCCATTTATACAGCTCAAAATGTTTACTTATGCCACTGAGGGAGGTGCTGCTTAGTAAAGTTCTCCAAACACCCTCTTCAAAGGGACAACGGAAGGGCTCCTGGAACGATCAACCCTTTTTGACCACGCGTCCTCAACGTAAAGGCATGAGAGGGCAAACAACGAACCACGAACAGTTCCCAGCAGCGAGTTCAAAGATGTCCCCAGTGCCCTTGTCTGGGGGACCGAGGTACGATCGGTGCAACCGTCATTGGCCACATCGACCTCAGCGACCAGAGCGGCACCACAATGTCTAACAACGTGTGTGGGACCTGGGGCTTAAAAAAGCCCAACAGCAACACCTCCTTTGCAGCCCAGCTGCAACAAAACCACTATTTGGAGAGCCTCGCTATCACATTCAAAACATCTGAATGGCTTTCAACAGCAGAGAGAAATTACTTCCATTTCATCCACCCATCCGCCTATCCATCCATCAACAGCCCAGTAAAGGGTCATGTGGCCTAGAGCCTATCGTGGAAGCAGAGGGCCTTGAGGCACGGTACGCCCTGATCGAAGACACTAGTCGTTCCATTTCGTACTTGAAATTAAATCTGCCGGACTGCTACGGGAGCCTCGAACGTTCTGCCGAGCGGGACGGGAGCGTGGAGATTTAAACACAGCAAATCAGTAGAGCGGGTGTGTCAAACTGACCCGAATGAGGACCGCTCTTTTATTCCACTGTAAGTTACTTAATTACAATATTTTCAGAATCCCCTCCACAAGCGTCTCAGCACATCTGTCCTCCTGTGAGACTTGCAGGAAAACGTGACGATACATTGTGGGAATATTTTCAAAAATCAAAGAAGCGGCTTAAAATAAATATTGACGTGTCCTGATAACGAAGTCATTAGATCGGGAAAGGAATGCAAATCCGTTTCAAGCTGCTGGCCCCGTAGCTTGATCTTCACACCGCTGGGTGAGCCACCAGGATCCCGATCTCTCTTGTTCCAGTGAAGGACTGCCGAAAATAATCAAATTAAACAATCGTCGTCCCATTGAAACGATGGGAAGCTTCTAGAAATCAAGGCTAGTGCCCATTTGCGGTCAAAATTGACCAAGAATAGGCAAAGTTGGATCTGGGAAATATAAAAGCTGTACTGTAGGCTAATATTTACCAATAACTCTGCAGCATTTGCACGCAGTACCACAGTTTCCACCCTAAGGACCCCGTGGAGGACGGAACATTCTGGAAGCTTCCAATGTGCTCGCTCCGACTCGACACCAGCACGATGGCAGATAACTTCATAAAAGCCCAAGTTTGTGAAGTCTAACGGCTCACAGCTTAGTTTGTGCCCATCAAACAAAAATAAACACGCTCAGTTACCGTAGTTCTTCCGCTGTAAATCCTGTCTTTACCCTGCTTAGATAAGAGAAGCATGACAACTGAACATTATCAGCTGTTACTTAGAGAAACAATGGATCGTGGGAGCATTTAAACTAGTTAATTCAAACTTGGCCCAAGGTCTATGTTTTTTTTTGGAATGCAAATAATAAAAATGTGAGGTGTGGTCCAGCTTTATCAATGTTTTTTCTTTTGACCTTACTATTTAATGACACTATCTAGCAACATAAAAGGTGATAGTTACTGCTCTTTAACCTCTCAGCCTTTTCAAATAAACTACAAAGCTGCTTGTAATCTCTTTCTACGTCAGATGTCCCAGAAAAAGCCACAGCTCAGCAAAATGAAATTAATTTTGGAATAAACACACGCGGTAATGTTTCCGGGGTTGCAAATGTTTTTTCGACGCTATCTCCAGCGCAAGTGACCTCGCAGTCGCTGCCAAGTTTCGACATCCGGAACAAGACAAGGGACGTCGGCGCCGACGTTCCTGGAGGATCGCAGTTGGGACTCGACCCTCACGGTTCGACGTGATCATCACCGTCTTCTACGCTGACACCAAAGTCAAGAGCCAGACAGCTGGTAACATAGCGATTAGTGACTGCCTTTGGACTCAAAGGTTGCAGGTTCGAGCCTCACCTCCAGCTGTAGTACCCTCGAGCAAGGTACTTACCCTGAATTGCTCCATTAAAATTACCCAGCTGTATAAATGGGTAAATAATTGTAACCTTAACATTGTAAGTTGCTTTGGAGAAAAGCATCAGCTAAATGAATAAATGTAAGAGTGATGATGGACACTCTAAGGAGCTAAAGGCTATACCCACTTCCTTTTAAAATGAGTCAACGACCACATTAAGCCATGTTTTGGACAATTACTCACCTTACCTGGCATTCAGGTGTCAACCTAGTCAACAAACAAAACCATTAGATACCAGTAGATACTGAATAGCAGCAAATAAGAGTTTTACAGAAGACATACCCACTCAAAGTGGGGACAGCTGGAGGCATAGTGGTTAGAACTGCAGCCTTTGAACCCAAAAAGTCACAGGTTCAAATCTCACCTCTGGCTGTAGTACCCTTGAGGAAGGTACTTACCTCAAATTGCTGCAGTAAAATTACCCAGCTTTATAAATGAGTAAATAATTGTAGATAGACTAACATTGTAAGTTGCTTTGGAGAAAAGCATCAGCTAAATAAATAAAAGTAGGTAGGCAGACTAATATTTTAAGCTCCTTTGGAAAAAAAACTCTCATGGACTCTGTGAAATTGTGCAAAAATCAATCAATAATGTGTAGAGGTTAGAGCCTCTGCCTTGCAATCGGAATGTCCGGGGGTTCGAATCCCACACTGCACAAGATCAACAGCATTAGACCACATGGATACAGATGTGAACCTAATAAAGTATCATCAGCTTAACTCATGCAACTGAATTCCTGTATTTGCACATTTTTTTTTTTTTTTTTTCCATGCACCGCAATACGCGTTGGGGATGTTCTGCGAGCCCTATCGGGATAATTTGTGTGGGCAGTGAGCTCAAATCCCTCTGGAGGGGAAGCGGCTGTGGCAGGTGAGCACCAGCCCCCGCAGCAGGACGCACTGTGTTCGGGGCCCCTTTTTGCGCACTGGCCCTTTAACGGAGGGCCACGCGCAGCGGCCCGCTCAATGTCCTTAAAACGAGGCAAACAAAAGGCTCTCGAGAAGGAGCTGAGGACAGGACCTCGCCTGAAGGGGGGGGATGATGATGAGCCAGGTGAAACTTCTCATATATAGACAGTCTCAGACACGCTAAGTTATATCCCAGCCCCTCTTCCGGGGGGCACGTGCACGCCCTCACTAGACCCCGCGTGCGCACCGTCAAGTAAGGAGGGTAAAATGAAGCGACACGCGGGCGGAGGAGGAGAATGCCGCGCTGTCACGGGTGATGGAGCGGACTCCTCCGAAAGGTCAACATGCAGGTTCGCCTGGTGCTGGTGCGCGTGCGACCCGGCACTTCGTGCGTGGTGTATTTTTGGAGGTGGAAAAAGGAGCGCGCCGCCGTCCGGTCCCACATCCTCGCGGAGGGAGGCGGGACAACGCGCCACGTTAATGCGGCTTTTCGCTGCAACGGCTGCGCCTGCGGCTCGCGCGGCGCGCCGTGCACCGCTCCTCCGCGCGCCCGAAAATGGAAGTCGCGAGCGGCCGCGAGCTCGGTCGCGCGCACTGACTAGACAAGCCAGAGAGAGGAGCAACGAGAGGAAGAAGAAGAGGAGGAGGAGGAGAAGGAATCGCCATTAGCTCTGTCCGGAAGGCAGGCGGGCAGGAAGGCCGTTCTGAGACGGGCGTCCGCGGCGGCGCAGCGCCTCCATGTCGGAGGGGAGCGGAGGCCATGTTCTATGTTCTGGTTGTTTCCACGCGGGGGGGGGGACTTACTGTGTGTGTGCGTGTCAGCTGCACAGCTGCTGGAACCACTTTATTTCACTGCACAGTTGCACTGCCCCCGGAGGGGGGGTGCCCCCACGGGAGGGCAGCCGCAACTTCAGGGTCGAAAGTTAATAAAACATTCGTCCCCCCCCCGGCGCTGCTCTAACTTTAACACTTTTCTTTGTCAGTACCCCTCCCTCGAGAACCCGTCAGATTCCTACCTGCCCGCGGCGCCGGGGAGGGGGGGGTCTCGGACGTTGGGTGAAGGGGGGGTTCCGAAGGTGGGGGATCCTAAGGTGAGGGTCTGAAAGGCCGTATCTTCCTTGTAATCCGCGCGCGGAGCCGGCCGCGAGGACACAATTCTAAAGGTTCCGTCCGAATCCCGGAGACGACGACGGCGGTGGAAAAAAAAACCACGCGCAGGGTCCCCGATCACGGAGGGATCTACGCCAAAAGCCACATGATCGGCTACGTCAGCGCGCGTATTTGCATGCGGCGCGAGCCGCGCTTCCATCGCGAGCTCTGCGGCGGTCGCCCGCGTCCCGGAGTTCGGAGGGGCACGAGGCGCAGGGGCGGCCGTCTGAGGCGCCCGGACTTCCTCCCTCTCGCTT
This sequence comes from Scleropages formosus, assembly GCF_900964775.1. Lineage (NCBI taxonomy): Eukaryota > Metazoa > Chordata > Actinopteri > Osteoglossiformes > Osteoglossidae > Scleropages > Scleropages formosus. The sequence goes on from NC_041823.1 coordinate 7,085,461, forward strand.
CGAGGTGAATCAATGAATGAATGAATGAATGAACTATTTTTGTTCTGACGACGTCGTCCTGCGCCTGTAAACAACGTCGGGTGATTGAATATTAAGTACTGAGGGGAGGGGAGAGGAGGGGAGGGGAGGGACGTGGGGCCCCACCCCCAGCATCCTCCGCGAGCTCGACTGCGGCGCGCGCCTGTTCGGGCGGAGACCCTCCCACCTCCTCGTGCGAGCTCGTCACCCCTCCTGCCTCCGTCGCTTGAACTACTCAGAGTGATCACCGTTCGCCGCAATTCACTGCGCACCGTGACTCATCTGTAAAGATGACTTTTGTTCTAGTAGAATAATATAGTGTACTGGACTGTACTTCTCTCGAGCGTTCGTGAGTGGGACTTGAACCAACGGCATTCAGGCTGAGAGCCCACGTTCTGGTTATCGACACGTCCTCCCTGCCTTACATTCCTTTTCCTCTTGCTGTTGATCAATTATTATTACTTAGGCTGACACCTTTGGTCAGAGCACTGAATGTACAATGTTAGTACACAAAACTAAGTCAAATGCAATCATTTATCCAGCAAAGAATTGCTACTGAAATATTTCAGAGTAAGCTCACTGATCAAAGGCATTACAGTATGGGTGGGGGTTGGAACCAGGGATAAGGGAACAGTTGGTAGTGTAGTGTACTGTGTGTAGTGTAGTGTAGTGTAAAGGTTGCAGGTTCGAATCTCACCTCTAGCTGTGGTACCCTTGAGCAAAGTACTTACCCTTAATTGCTCCAGTAAAATTTCCCAGCTGTATAAATGGGTAAATAACTGTAAGTAGATCAACATCATAAGTCTCTTTCGAGAAAAGCGTCAGCTAAATTAATACATTTAGATGTAAATGTATTGACATTGATTCAGCTCCATAAGTGATATATTTGCTAGGCAGTTATGCCCTAAGGGGGGGGGGCGTGGTGACAGTGGGTTTGGCCTTCGGCCTGTGCCTGCTTTCTGGTGGGTTAGGGTTCGAGTCCCGCTTGGGGTGCCTTCTGATGGACTGGCGTCCCGTCCTGGGTGTGTCCTCTCCCCCTCCAGCCTTGCTCTCTGTAATGCTGGGTTGGACTCCAGCTCCAAGCGACCCCGCATGGGACAAGCGGTCTCAGACTGTGTGTGTGCGCATGCGTGTGCGTGTAGAAATTTTTCTAATCCTCTCTACTGGGTTAGGCCTATTTTTTTATGTCATAATGTAATCATGGTCTTTATTAAACAGTCTTAGATGTAAAACTTTGTAAATGTAATTGGGAACCATGAGTTTGCAAGGTAGCCTTAACCACTACACCACCTGCTATCAAGCATGACTTTTTATTCTTCTAGATGGGCTTGACGTTGGGGACAGTAGCGGGGAGGCCAGATTGTGCAGTGAGGTAGAACCCAAGGTCAGATGGAATCTCTCTGAAGATATCGGTGCGGTGTCGCTGTGCGTGAGTGTTCACCTGAAGGTCACTGTCCACAGCACCCACACACCTGGATGGAGTGTCCTCAGCAGGACACCAGCAGTACTCCACATACATCACTGTCTGCTTTTTAAACACCATAGCAGAGTCAGGTGAATGCTGTCTAAAAAAGAATGTATATTATATTTTATGTTGATTCATACAATAAATTCAATGATTGTATTTCAGGGACGCTGTTAATAGAACACTAATGGAGTATTTATTTTTTGCTTTTCTTTATTTTGCAGTGTTAAAACATTTGTGTTTCTACTCAATGTGTATTTGTTTTTTCCCTTTGAAATAAAGGAAAATCCTGATATTCACAATGCTTCCTTTTATCTTGGAACAAAATATTAATTCTAAAATATTTTGTAGAACACATGGAAACCAAATGCACGTTTGTTTATGCATATTTTCCATTATATTTGTCCATACAGACTCATGGCTAAAAGACATTTTAACCCTGGAGGTACACTGCTACGCTCATGTAGGGATGCACTTTAACTTGAAATTGAAACTTAAATTTCTTTTATATTTATTAATGAATAAAATACTTCATTGTATAGGAAAAATCATGGCAAGTACCGCCCACTAAATGAGAGAGCGCAGATTGCTTAAAGTAACAAGATGCTCTTAAACCAAAATACATTATAACAAAAATCAATACAATACTCCAAAACATACAGTAACTGTTATTTATGACCAGAATGACCAAGAATTGAAAGATACAAAATATATTAATGACTAAGCCAGAACAGCAAAAGAAAGTAGCATTTCATGCCACATTTTCTCCCTTCTGCAGCATCAGCTTGCTCTTTGTGGTCTGTTTTTTTCCTTTGTCTCTTGTGTTTATTACACAAAATGTAGATTTATACAGTGCAGGTCATTTTTCATATTTCCTGCATTTATTCTCTATTGATCCCAAGTATCTTTAACGCTGACCAACAAAATCTGAGGCTCCCCTTCAAAAAGCTCAACGTGTCTCTCCCTGCTTTTCCATCCTTCGTCGCACTGGTCCCTATTAACGCCGTTTTCCCTTTTTTCTTAGGAAGAAAAGAAAAGGCTGTACGTTGCTCCAGGGGATCATTTGCACGCAGGGTATAGTACAGCATAGTACAGTACAGTACAGTACAGTGTAGAGAACAAGCACAATGTTCGAAGAGCGACCCCTTGTGGCGATTCACGAGAACTGCGCCTTTCAACCTGCCAAATGATCTTGTCCTGAACTCAAAGGCCTGTGACTATCAGCTCTGAATCCACCTTAATTTTATACAGATTTTATTAAGATCATGTACTCTTTCATATTTTTCGATTCCCATTATGAAACACTTACATATTGAACACCTACAATACATATTAAAACATCCATTATTAATGAAAAGAGGTAATATATTGCATTAATTAATTCCATCAACTATTGGCAGCCTTTATCGTGGTTACTTTTGTGAATAATCGATAACTATGCAAGCTTATTTCAATAATACAATGTTTGTTTTATTCTAACTCGTGGTCTTCCTGTTAGACAAGATACAGTATATTTAGAATTTTCTATAAGTATTGTCCTTTTAATAAGATTTTTGAAATGTGATTTTAAAAAAAAAAAGATGACTTTTGTTGACTGCTCTGACAGAATTGAACTGTGAACGTGGGAGAGGTGTCCCCGATTTCAGTCCCTGGGCCCTGCCTGCAGTGGCAGGAAGCAAATGGGATGCATTATTTATGAGAGAGAACCGACTGCCACGGCGCCTGGACACATTTACATACAAATTAGAATGTAATACATTAGAAATCATTTGCATGCTTTTTTTTCACTTTAGTGCAGTCATTCCACAGCTTTTGGGGCAGTGCTGACTCTGTGTGTGTGTGTGTGTGTGTGTGTGTGTAACAGTGCTGCCAAAAGCCAAGCTTACAGTTAGTCTCATTTTTAAGGTCTGAGATCTTGTTTTATTGGGCACTGAACTCATTTTGATTAATTATTTGGCATATTTTATCACAAAGACCTGGCAATCTTGATGTGCGTGTGTGTGTTTCAGTGCAGCCAAATGCTAAATTCACTGCTGAGTTGTTTTAAGGTCTGAGATCCGGTTGGGGGTTGAACTTAAAGCCTTATCCCCCACAGCTTCTTTTATTGGGCACTGGACTGGTTTTGATTGCCTGTTGGTTCATTGGCTCATTTTATCACAAAGACATTCTAACCCCCCTGTGAGTGTATGTGTGTGCCTATGCATGTGTAGCAATGCTATCTGTTCGACACCTTATTTCATGCTGAAATGAATTTTCCACTTTAATTTGTCCATCAGCATGGTGTGGGCTATTTCTTTATAATTGTGTAATTTACATAATTTAACATATCTGATTATGCATATCAAACTGGTAAGTTCATTTCAACATTTTCTGCACCACTGTGTTAATTTACAGTCATCCTCTCCACATTTTAACCTAAATTCTTCAAAGTACCATTTGCATGTCTTTCCATGCAATAGACTGGTGTCCCACCCAGGGTGTCCTCTGTGCTTCTAGGATCGGCTGTGGACGAGCACGACCCTGCACTGGACAAGTGTTTACTTCTCATGGATGGACGGATGGATGAAGAAATTGACGGCTATTATTTTATTCGCCTGCATGTTACAGGACCGTATTATTTTTGTATGTAATAATAGCTATATAAAAACAGAAACACAAAACCAAACGTTTCACATTTTCGGTGGAAAAACATCTACAATGCAGTAGTTTTATATTCCTTGTATGCTTTGCAGTGTAATTGAGAACACATGGACATTGTCTGCTCTGATCTTCATTTCAGACGTTCTTGTTGGACGATCCGTTATATAGGCTCTGGGCGTCTCTTTGTTCTCATGCTATTCTCCTGAAGGGGAGAAAATTAGAGAATGGGAGCTCCATGCAAAAAACCAGAGCGCACGTCTCAGAGGGGAAAGCTGGAGCCTGTGATGTTTCATCTCAGACTTCTCAGAGCGCCGATGATTTGCGCTGCAAGCAAACTGATGCTCTACCTTTGAGAACTCTTCAGTTCACTTTAATGAGTATGAACCATGGCATCATGTATGTACTGCATGTCTTAGGCTTGATTGTGAATCAAAATTTACTTCCGTTTCTCACCCATTTGGTTCTTTAGCACCGATGAATACAGTGGGTTATATTGTGGTTCCAGCCATTGCCTTTCGGTCAAGGGCCCTGGGTTTGAATCCCAGCTCTTGTTGTTGTGCACTTGATCAAGGCGACACGAATTGTTCCAGGCAGTTACTTAACTATTAAAATGGTAAATTATTATCAGTTAATTTAGTTTCCCAATTTAAAATGGTCTCTTTGGAGAAAAGCATCACATATATGAATAAATAATTATACAGGACAATTTTTTTATATACATGCAGGGTCCCAAGGGGGTGAGGTGGCGCAGCGGGTTTGACCGGGTCCTGCTTTCCGGTGGGTCTAGGGTTCATGGCCTGCTCGGGGTACCCTGGGACAGACCGGCGTCCTGTCCTGGGTGTGTCCCCTTCCCCTCCAGCCTTGTGCCCTGTGTTGTTGGGTTAGGCTCCGGTTCACCGAAACCCAAGCGGTTTCAGAAAATGTGTGCGTGTGCATGGTCCCCCCCCACAGTGCACTTTTCTTCTTACTGCAGTGCTTAGAGCTGTTGTCTTGCAGTCAAAGAACCCAGGTTCCAACCCTGTCTCCAGCTATATTACACTTGATCAAGGTACTGCCCTTGGTTTGGTGCAATAAAAATGACCCAGCTGTATAAACGGATGAACTATAATAAGTCACTTTGGATAAAATAAAACCCAGATTACCAGGTTTCCGTCCCTGGATCTAAATCATTAGTAGTGTTAATTTGTGCTGCATATTCTATATAGTAGAGCACTAAACACATTATTTATTTATTTTCTTGGTCTGCATGCAACTGGGAGTTATTGAGGACAGGGTCATTTAAGGTAACGTGGTTGCAAGTACGCATCTTTTCACTAGGTGGCGCTAGAGGAAAAGAAGACAATATTGCATTAGTTACACGGTGTAAAATCTTTTTCTCCGGAAGTTAAAAATGGAGAAAGAATGGTTCATGGTTTCATTTGTAAAAATTAAAAATGTATATTCAGTTTTTCAGGTCTATTTTAGGCTGGTCTAACAGCATCTTTAAAGCCTTACTGTGTGTTTCCCCCTGATTTTTCCGCCGCTTAATGTAAGTAAGGGCACAAAGAGGAGCCAAGTGTACAAGATAGGGTTTGATAAGGGTGGAAAGTTGTCTGCACAATAGTGTTATTGAGGGGAAATGTCAGCGAGGACGGAAACCATCTGCGCTTTGGCATCAGCCGAGGCTGATCTGCTCGCAGGGAGACCCCCGGTGTCAGCGAGCATCGCGGCCTGCGCTGGCGCCCCGGGAAACGTTCGGGGAGCCCTCGTTTCCGTTCTCTCCGTTTGCGTTCCTCGAAGGGACGCTGGGGGGACACGAGTGGAAGGGGCAGAGCGACCGAGGTCGGGCAGGTTTTCTACTCTGAAAACCAGACCGAATGTGGTAAGGGATGTGTGTTGTGTGCTTTGGTTGTACAGCGCAGACTGCTGGGACCAGCTGGAGAGAACGGTGAGGTGGGGGGTGGGGAGGGGATACTGGAACTCGAACATCTCCGATTCTGGCCTGCGCCTGCAATTTAAAGGACCCTTGAGCGGACCTGTCCAACATGCTTGGGGGAGGGGGTTCACGGCTGACCAAACACACCGAACACAGAAATGCATCCCAGTGTCTGTTGCCCTCCCAGGTGGACGCAGTATGGACAGACAGGCTTTCCAGCCCTACCTCAGTACTGACCAGGAAGGTAAGACCAGTGTATACAGTTAATAATTACGGTACTTCAGTGAAGGGCTTAATAAAAACCTGAACACTCATCCTACAGGAGCAGGATTCAGGATTCAAAGTGAAACATCAGACCTCCTCCACAGTCCAGGCGTCTCAACTCAAGGCCCCCCTGGGCAAGCAGAGGTAACCTCCTCAGGTTCAGAAGCAGATTCCATGATAGGAAGGAGAAGCAGGATGAAGCCTCCGGCGAAGCATCAGCAGCAGCAGGCATTCGAACCCGGGTCCTTTGCTTTCCGCTTGACGGGTCTGACCGCTACGCCACCCGCTGCTATGCAACCGAGAGAAAATAGTGTCACCAGCGAGACGGTACGGAGCAGATCTCCTGTAGAGGGAGCCGATACACTGCAGTGTGCTCGAACCTGCTTCCGCATCATTTGCAGCATCCTTGGACTATCCTTCGAGTACCCGTTTCAGCACACAGGAGACTGGGGCATCTCAAGAGCCGCATAAAGTGCGTGATCAGAACATCCTATACCGAAACTCCCACACTTTTTCGGCGACCTGGCGAACGATCTAAAGCGATGGACGCAATGCGGATTGGCATGGAAGGACAGTCTCCGTGAAGGCACTGATGGCTGTTGCTTCATATCCATCCTTTATCACCGCTTTGGCTCTCAGTGCAGGACCTCGTGGGATTTCACTTACTGGCCTTTCTTTTGAGTGACTGGTGTGTGTGCGCAGTCACCCCCGACCTTTAAAATGTAGCTCAAAAAAAAAAAAAACATTTGATGTTGCTTCGACTGCTGGGGAAGAAAACTGGGCCTGAGATGTAGGGAGAAGGAAGGAGGGATGAACCTTCGCATAAATGAAACGTTTTCTTACAGACCTGATATTCAGTCTCTCGACATGTAAAGAATATAAAATAACATGACTTTTTATCATGTAAGAATATATCACATTTTCAACTACTGCTGTTTAATGAAATTATGAAATGATATCGTGTATGTCTTCAGCCTTATTTTATTAGTTGTATTCTTCATATTTTTATTCATATATTCATATTATTCTCATTAAGGTACTTATTCCTTCTGTTGATTAAATGCAGTCATTGTATTTTTCTCTGTGATGTACGTTGCTATGGAGACAAGCATCCGCTAAATGAATAAATGTAATTACAATTGACTAGTATTTAGGTGACACCCCTGTCCCAGGTGACTTGCAATGTCATTTATAGTATGCTTAAGTACCTATATACATTTATTATTATTATTATTATTATTATTTTTATTTTTTATAGAGCGCTCTTCTCACGCAGCAACACAGAGCGCTTTAACACAGGCATACAGCAAGAAAAATTGATACAAACAAAGAAGACAGATTTAAATAGCAGATCAATCCAATAAACACACTCATGCACTATCAATTCCCGCAAGTCACCAGCTTCCCCTGAAACAGATCTTTAGACTGTGGGAGGAAACCAGAGCGCATGGGGGATATCCATGTGAACAAAGGGATACCGTGCAAACTCCACGGAGACAAAGCGGGATTCGAACCCACATCCGATCCAACAACAAAGGTGCTGCGAGGTCCCAGCGCTGCCCACCGCACCACCTTTTCGTTGCTTAGGTCCTTTCCCGCAACCGACTTATAATTTTACCTATTTATGCAGGTGTGTATTTTACCGAAGCAATTGAGGTTAAGTACCTTATTCAAAGGCAGTACAGCAGGGCACTTCCTGGTACTTAAACCCGCAACCTTCAGCCCTTCAAGCCTTCGGCCTTGACCGCTACGCTGCCATGTGGCTTGTTGCGTCCTCGGGAGGTTTCTTCAGAAAAAGGGCCGTGGAGCACGAGAGCGGCGCCCCACGTTGACATCTTCTCCCGAACACCACGAAGGGCCAGGCCCCTCTCCGCGACCGGGCAATTACGAGGCTTTAGAGCAATAATTACTGAGCTCCGCCGATGGCAGCGACCCGTCGAGCGTGCCCCACTGTTAAGCCCCGAGCCGCTCCCGCTGGACCCGGGCATAGCGTGTTCTGATTAACGGGCCGGTGGGGGGAGGATGAAAGGCTCACGGAGAGGCCTGGAGTCAGACCGTTCCTGTCTTCAGCCTTATTGGAGCTGAGACGCTGGCTGTCATTAACACCACTTCCCCCGGCTCTCTGCTCTCCTCGCTTTTTCATAGAGAATTAAAATAATTACATTCGGTGGGAGGTGAGGCGACGGAACCCGCAGGCGTCGCGGAGAAGCCCTGCGCTTCCCGTAAGGGCAGTTCCCGCCGGAAACGATTCTATCAGGAGTCGACACAATTTCACGTGAAATGCGTTAACTCTTTATTTTTCTCATTGCGTCATCAGTCGGGGAGAGACGGTAAATATCCAGGAGTTGTACGCCGTCTTGGAAAAAAGCGCCTGCTAAATGGATGAGTCGCCACGAGTCGAAATCGACTCGACGGCACCTAACAACAAATGGACGTGTGGGGGGGGAAAAAAAAAATCAGCGAGGTGATCTGAGGATATCTGTCATGGCAACAGACTGACTGGAGACAGACAGGTAGGTTGTGAACCCAAGTGCGGGTTGGTTTTATTCTTTTCTCCTAGGTTCGAAGGGCAGGACGCGATCAAGGTCAGGAACAAGCGAAGGTCTTCGGGGCGAGAACGTCACTACAAGGGCAAGTCAAACTCGGAGGTCGGAAAACGGGCTACGGTCAGAGATCAAGAACAGAAACTGTAGGCACCGGACAAGAAACTGCTGAGACCGCAAAACCACGAGGGCGTCTGCAAGAATCCACATCGCGTCGTTGTTACGGAACGCCTTATATCCTGGGTGTCATCAATTAGCCGCAGGTGTTGCCGCTCCGCTTGTTCCCGGGGGCGTGACAATACCTGATGAGTGATGAAAACTGACTGAGTCAACAGAAACTGTTCATTCATTCATCATCAGACTTCCATTCATCCATACATTGTCCAAAACTCCTGGAACCTGTCCAGGAAGCATTGGGTGTGAGGTGGGGGACACCCGGGGCGGGACGCCAGTCCACCACAGGGCAGTCGCGCACATGACTTCATTCACTCACGCACACGGAGGGCAGTTTAGAGTCACCGGTTCACCTCACACACATGTCTTTGGACTGTGGGAGGTCACTCACACGAACATGGGGAGGACATGCGAGCCCCACACGGACCGAACTGGATTCAAACCCATGCTCGAATGCCAGGCCAGAGGATCGTGAGGCACCAGTGCTACCCGCTGTGCCGCCATGCTGTGACGTTTCCTGGCTGGTAGAAATTAAGCACGTTGTGTAAACTGGTCTACGTTCAGTCAAAACTTTATAGAGAGGAACCTCTTCTGCACGGACCTGTAAAACCTTCGTTCATGATAGCAACCAATCGTACAAGTTATAAAGTTAATCGGACATTTTTTATGCTGAATTTTTATAACGTTACACATATTCACCTAAATGCGCTAATGATCCCAGATGCGAAACAGAACTACTCCGCAAGATATTGGCTTCCGCCGAGAGACCTTTTCATTACGATGCTTTCCAATACTGACGTTTACATTTATACATTCGGCTGACACTTTTTTCCAAATCAGCTTATAATGTTAAAGGTACCTATAATTATTTACCCATTTAAACAGCAGGGTAATTTTCACTGGAACACTTTAGGGTGAGTACCTCGCTCAAGGCTCTGACAGCAGGCGGTAGGATTTGAACCTGCAACCGCTGAGTTCAAAGACTGCACCACTTGCTGCCCCAAGTGATAGATTAATATGAATTAACAGCATCACTGTGCTGACATGAGCATTTATACCGAGAGGTCATATCATGTAGAAAGGCAGGCGGCTGTTTCTCTTTGAAAGACCTTCTCCAGCGGTACAAATCTCGCATGGTTAAATTTCCTTTCATCTTTTCACCACGCTCAGAAGGAACAAAAAAGGAACAATGAATTAATTCTATAGTACCAGCTCTGGTTTATTATAAGGAGTAATAATTGGGCTTGTCACACGTGTGCATACTGTTTCACAAGGGTTCTCTCCCAGTAAAAGAGGGTCACACAAACCACAGCTAAGCATTCAAACTACCAAGCGTGATAAATCATAGCTGGTGACAATGGAGTAATCACCTGGGTAGAGATGTTTGCTAGTCCATTGTTTTAAAAAAAATATATATATATCTATATATATATTGTTTTTGAAAGTCCTGGGAATTTTTTCTTTCAGAGCTGAAGTGGAAGAGCAGAACTCGTACACCTGGTTGGGAAGGATTTCCAAAATAATGGTGGCTACCTGTCCAGTTTATCCTGCCCTTCCTCCCACTTTTTTTTTTACACTAGAAGAGGAACCATGGCAGATGTCAGCTGTTCATCAATTTTAACCTCCCTCAATCCAGCAATTCCTTTTCTTCGGCAAAACACCAGCTGGCAGCCTCGTAAAGCTCACCGTCTCCCCCTCTCATCATCTCACCATCTCCTGTGAGCCCTGAGGTCGAGTCACCCGCTCTGTTTGGGGCCTTTAGTTTCTACACAAATTTACATTAGCGGCAACAGGGGTGAAAGAAGAAAGGAGGATCATGACCAAACTTAGTTGTCTGATGTTTACAAACAAGAAAGTATTTTGCATGAAATTAGATGTTTGGTTTGAAGTCCACACATGGTCCAGCTAGTGAGTGTATAAACATGAAAGCAGAGGTTTGGTTTAAACTTCACTATGGATGTGAGGTGTATTGATGTATGGATGAGCGAGCCAGTGTAAGTAGTGTATCCAGCAGTGTAAGTCACCACGGTGAATAAGGTGTGTGGGCTGGTAACACTACATAGAGTTCATCGGAAGTTGCTTTGGACAAAAGTGTCTGCTAAATAAATACATGTAAATGTAATGTAAATGTAGATTCAACGCACACTACGTTTTTACTATGCTTCACAGCCTTAGGACCATGAAGAGTGACATTGACATTTAGAGATCATGCGTTTAGAGTGAGTTGACTCCTTTCCATGGAACATGAGTCCTCTTATGGGCTATATTCATCGTTTTTGCATTGCTTCGAGAGCAAATCTCTAAGGTGGATGATCCCGAAGAACACTGCATGACGTAGTGTGTCAGATAATGAGATTATTTATTCCTTTGGGTTCCTCTAGATCAGCATCTCGCTAAAATGAAATCGTTATGGGGACAGGAGAGCGGCTCATGTTTACAAATGTAAATGCATGTTCTTTTCGCACAGATGTGCTTTATTTCCCTTTTCTTTGGTCACAAAAATGGGTTCACAGTGCCCTCAGGACCCCCCCCCCAAATCCAGCTTGGCTCATAGCTGCAGAAAACGTTGTCTGGTCTGAATGGTAGTGCTAATTTAATATTCCCAAAGAAAAGCCAAAGAGCTTATTGGTTTTACTCTGTTTACTTTATCATTCAGTCTATTTTCTGTGCTCTTCTCTGCGTTTAGTTTTACTGGAACACTTAATACTATAATCCAATTTTAACTCGTTTTATTTTTATTAAGTCAACAAAGAAGTTCGGCAAAGTCCAGCCTCGCACAGCCCAGCACAGCCATAGCACAGCACACAACAATAGCATGTAACAGCACGAAAACAATTTTGAGGTTGATTCACTGGATTTTGGAAAAAAAAAGCAAAAATGGGTGTTATTTGTCATTGTCAAATAACTTGCTCATATTTGATAACCACATGTCCTGGACAGGGTCACAGTGAGATGCCAGTCCGTCGCAGGGTAAACACACACACACATGCCATGGGCAATTTAGCACTGCCAATTCACCTAAACCACATGTGTTTGGACTGCAGGAGGAAACCAGAGCACCCAGAGGAAATTCACGAAGACATGGTGACAACATACTAACTCTACATAGACTGAGCTACATTCGTACCTTGGTCTAAGCTGGCTTGGTGCCATGAGGTGGCAGCACTACCTACTGCACCACCATGCCACCCCTGCTGTCAAAGTAGCACAACACATATTATTAACAAAAGAAAAGAACATGATTTTTTGATTGTCTATGAATATCACTTAGCAAAATGTTTTATAATGGGGTAAAGAGTAACGCAACGTCCAATACAACTGGGTAGGTAAAAAAAAAACCTCAGAGGGTTTTATGTGCAGCAAACAGATGGTTTTCATCTGAATTTCATAAGTTCAGTGGGTACTATGTTAACTCCACCATTATATAACGATCTACGCTGAGATTTAAGAACGATTTGAAGATAGAGGAAAATTCAGACATTCACATTTGGGGTTTATAGGTTGTGATAAGGAGTTAGTGGGCTATCATTTATATATAGCTGACATTTTTCTCATTTACCCATTTTTGGGTGTGGAAGTGCCAACCAATCAAATCCAGCTCTGGGCATTACACTAACAATTGTATATCTGCTGAAAATGAGGCCAGTGCATGTTGTTGGATTAATCATAGTCTATTTTTGATACTTTACAGAGTTTTGAATATAGTTTCTTCACGTTCTTTAAAATAGGTGGTGAGTTAAAGAGTTTTACTTTTAGGTAATGAGTTAAAGAATGAAACTTCATCACTCCTAGACCTGAAATTCACTTATGTTGCAGCAACATACAGTGCATGCATACACATTTATCATATATACTATATATACAGCAAGGGGTGCGGTGGCACAGTGGGCTTGGCTGGGTCCTGCTCTCCGGTGGGTCTGGGGTTCGAGTCCCACTTGGGGTGCCTTGTGATTGACTGGTGTCCTGTCCTGGGTGTGTCCCCTCCCCCTCCGGCCTTGCGCCCTGTGTTGCCGGGTTAGGCTCCAGCTCACCGTGACCCTGGTCAGGACAAGTGGTTTCAGGCAGTGTGTGTGTGTGTGTGTGTGTGTGTGTGTGTGTGTGTGTATATACACTGTACATACATGCACGGGTAAGGTATCCAAAGATATAATTAAGTAGAAAACCAAATTAGGAAGTAGACTGAATTGAGATGATCAGTGAAGTGAGGTAATACAAGATGCAATGGAACACAAAGAAAGTTCAGTGATGGATCATTAAGCGGTTACACCCCCCCAATCATTGTGATAACTGCAGGATGTAATGACCTCTGGCAGCAAAATATATGGAAGCAAATCTGTTCATGCAGCAGTAAAATAAATCAGATTTATTTACACATGTTAACTATACATAATTAGTATGAGGAATGATAAGTGCCGTCAAGCCACATTTGGCCCATGGTTAATGCTCACATGATTATGGTAAGAGTGGATATGGAAGTGGTTTACCATTGCCTTCCTCCAAAATGTCTTCGGGAAGGAACGTAGCACAGACGTGGGGAAAACATGCTAACTTTTCACAGACCGTGCTGGATTTGAAGCTTGTCTGCACAGTCCGGGCACCGTGAGGCACCAGTGTCACTCGCCGCGTGACCATAGCCTGATAACCTTACGGTTTACCAGCATTTTCAAAGTCTATGTTAGCTCCCCTTTAACATTTCAATTACTATCACATTGTCATTAATTACTAAGAGCATTAGCATCTCGTTGTTATTCATGATTAATTAGCACTACTGGCGCATTTTGTCTTTCGCTTCTACCACTGCCAGGGTCAGGCTACCATTTGTTATTAGCATTAACATTCCAACGTTATTTGTTTTTAGCCCTATTAGCATTCTGTTGTTGCATAAAATTAGCACTATGACGCAAGTACTCTCCATTATTGTTAGCTCCTTAGCCTTTTTTTCATTAACATAACTATACAAGTCATCTGTGAAACATGGTCAGGAAGTCAACTGCTGCGAACTGTTATCTTTTACTAGCTAAAATATTGCATTACTCATAGACGCTATGACCATTCTGCCTGCAGGGCTAGACCTAGAATCCCACTGGAACAGCTAACCAGCTTTCGGGAATGTCTCTGCCCTGCTACTTCTTTTGATACCCCGAACCCAGGAAGTTAACTGCAAAGTCTGAGGAATCGACCCGTGACAGTTTTGCTTACGTGTGTCAGGCCGACCTCGGCAGCTTTGCGGAAACGATAGTATCCGATAGCGCGAGCTCAAATCCAACCAGGCCCGTGATGTCGGGAGTGTCTACAGAGCCGGTCTCTATGGGAGAGACATCCCAGCTTGACCGTGATCAGAACTATCTTCTGAAAGCCCACCGGGTGTTGACAACTTTTGACACATTCGGCATCGCTGGTGGGAACTGGAGAGACTACATCACCGTAGCAATAGCAGTGAATAGCAATAGCAGCACCATAGCAATGAAACAATGCGGGAGCCTCATTATGAGCAGAAATCAAACTAAAAAAGAGCTAATTAAGGAAGATTAGACTGAGTTAAGTCTGTTTGCGTCTAACAGCGTTTCACAGGTGGGAGCAGCAAGTCCTGAAATCGAAGCATACGTTTTACGTTAGAGTTTAACTGACAGCCTCTGGGTGAGAAAAGGATCAGATGGATTTCAGATCATAACTGTTAATTACGCTCAAACAAGGATGACACACACGTGCATAATGGTAAGCGAGTTTCCTGGCCAGACCCCGAATCAGTAGAAGGAGACCTCCACCCAAGGAAACCCAACATAAAATCAGCGCAAGACCTTGTTCTTAGACAGATCTGTCCGGATGTAGAGGAGGCCAAACGTTTAGCTCTGATCTTAAGTATCGAAGTCTAGCAAATAATGCGCTTTTATTTCAGCGTGTTTCCAAAAGCTAATGGCAAAGCATTTGCACATTTGTTCTGGACTCAGATTACTAACTGAGAAAAAAAAGAGACCTTCTTATATCTTGCTCAGTAAAAATACTGTGCGATGAAAAGTCCAAAATGTTGCGAATAAACTACCTGGGAATCGTCTTTCTTGGCCTAACTGTGCCCATATGTCTTAATGGCTAGCACATGTGGCTTTGATACAAGCTTAGCGGGGCTTACTCAGAGTTACTCGGGCTTTTCAGAATAGATGGGCAGCATTGCCCCGCGAAACCAGAGCCATTTCTGTCACAAGCTTCAACAGTAAAACAAAAAGGGGTGATCATAAGAAACAAAGGACAGCAGATATAACAGCACTTTATCCGTAATAATATTTACTTACTCTTGATTACATGGTTCACGGTGTGGCATTTTACCGCAAGTTAAAGTACCGTTTAAGTGAACTAATTGAGTAATTTTCTCCGTTTTGTGCAATGCCCTTTGGTTATAGCAGCTTTCTGTTGAGCACTACAGCTACTGCGAAAATTAATGCCAACGGAGAGAACTGCTAACAAGCACGGAGCTCTACTCTTTAATAAAGACACAAAGACAGAGGGGCCAAATCGTAACACAGGGTGACATTAGCCCTCATGCTAAATTTCTTCCAGTTGGATCTTTGTACCAAGCTCGGTCCAGGTGCTTGCAATTGTTTACCGCCGAACGACGTGCGCGGTTAGTAATTAAAGCTCCCCGTTGCGTACATAATCTTCCCAAATGTGCTCGCTGTCTTTCCCCTCTCATTAAGTCCTTCGAATGTGAGTTCGTCCCATTTTCGGTCACACAAAGGCTCTACGGTGTACGTTATTTACGCCTTGGCACTGAGCACCGTGCATACAGAAAACAGCCAGGCATCTGGTTTGCAAGCGAAGGCTGCCGCATGAAGAATGTCAGCAGAGAATAACCTGGCGCGTGCTCGGCCGTGTCCTGGCTGCTTTCCTAAACTCGGAGTTCGTTTAAGCTTCTCCCGCGCATCTCGAGTTGAGATCAAGCCCCTCCTACTCTACTGTGGGCTCAGTCCCCTAGTCGATGCCACCCTCCTGCCCAGCTGCCCTACCTCTTGCCTTCCATCTAGCTGTGCTTGTTCATGACAGGGGCACAATAACGTAAGTGGGCACAGATCAGACCTTCCTACCCTCAGCAGTGTACCCCTACCTGCCTTTTCACCTCAGTGTCAAATATGAAAATTGCAGGTGGCACAGGGTAAATGCGATACGTGAGCCAACAGAGAAAAACCACTGTGTTGAAATCTCAGTGTCTGACACTGGCATGCTCATGCCCCCCCACCTTGGCTCCCTTTTCCTGATTGGTAAGGCTTATTGCAGCTCCATAGATATTTAATACCTGGCCTATAAACACCGCATTGTCTACAATATGACCGTCATTTATGGTTGATGGTGCTTGAAGCCGCTGTAACATTTTCCATTCCGAATAACTGTGTAACATTACACTCCGGCACCCCTGGCAGAAGGCTTTCTCACAGTTTACCTGTAAAGATTAATCCTGCATTGTACCCTGCTCAAGAACAAGGAAAGGCTCACTTGTTCAAGATGTCAGTCAACAGATCTGTAGATGCATGTTGACTGGACTGGCTGTCATCGGTGGTTGTGACAATGAAACACTGAAGTGGACGATCAGTGAACTAGACGGTCAAAGGGGGCTCCACGGTGCGTTCTCACCGGCCGCACTTAGCTATGTGCGATGTTGCACGTCACTGCACTGCTGAGGAACTTCACAGATACATTTCAGAGCAACTAGTTAGGAAACCCTGGTTAAAGTACTTTTTTTTAAAAAAAATCACCAGTTAATTACCTTCCTGAGTGTCAGCTTCATGCATCTCTCCGCTATGGGTAGGGAGCACTTAGACCAGCTGTTGAAAATCATGAGTTACGGAAAAAAATTATGCCTCATTGCAAGCGATGGTGAAACCAAACGCTGCTCCCCCCACCACACTCCCCTACCATGCTCCGGGGAATGCAAACAGTTAGTCCTCTTTCAGCGGGTTAATTGGGCTGCGCATTTCAATGACTATTGCAGGCGACGCTCCTCTGCCATTGCTTGTGTCTAACGGGCGGAATGACAGCAGCGCGTACCCCGTGTGGTCTCAGTCAAGTCAGCTTTGGCTCCGTCGGGAGGCATACGGGAATCTCTGGAACAAGCCGTAATGTGCTGGCCCCCTTCCTCGAACTCTGAGCGATTACCTCTGAAATAAGTGCAACTGGATGCAACAAAAGGGATTTTTTTTAAAGAAGAATTACTAAACCTGGCCTTAGCTTCATTTTTTATTAGGTTCCTTCTTAAGTATACAGCAATGGGACGATGATGAAAACCAACCATTAATCATTTATGAGAGATTTATGGGTTCTAAAGTACAAATTATAACAGGTCTCATGGTGTCCATCACAAAATCTTAAAATCGGCTGCTTAATCCAGCTTTTGCACGAAATGATCACAACCATTGCTTTTGTCTTTACAGAGCTTCCCAAGGATTTTGTCATTAAATAAGATAAGAAGAGTTCCCCCATTCAGATGTAACTAATGGTAACTCATATAGGCAGTTTAAAGCAGTGCTGTTATTGTATTAGGACAATACATTCAGAATTACCATTAAGATGAAAGAGATGTGTATCCAAAAAGCTCTGGCTCTATGATATTGTTTCTGGAGGACTATTCATGGAGCCCAATCCATCGCGGGAAGCCTTTCTAGGCCTGAATTTGATATATTGCATAACATAAGGTTCATTTTATGTACAGTACATTTGCATTATATTTATTTATTTAGTAGCTTTATAGTTTTTCCAAAGGCACCTCGCAGCTCTAAGAGCTCAGGGACACAGAAAGCGGACGAGATTATAATAATCAGGGTCACCAACACACTTCCTTGACAATGCAAACCATGTAACCAAACAGTAAGATCATCCCAGGGGGTCCAAAAGTAACAAACCAGCAAACAGAGTACGCCTGTATCTAAATTCTCAGATGTGTCTGAAATATGACATATGCCACCAATTAGAGAGAGTAGGTGGACACCTCACACTGAGCATAAAGAGAAACATTAAACAAGGAGTTCAAAGATTCCCGCTAACATCATATGGAAGCTGGGATGCAGCCTAATACATCTCTTAAATTTCTGTCACTCAGGAAATTGGAAACTGTCACAGGATTTTGCTAGAGGCTAGTGAAACAGATCTGCTCCGTTTCCTAGGAAATACATGTCAAACTGTATATGAGAAAAAATATGGGAGCTTTTCCCGCCTTGTGATAGTTTACCTTAACGAGTCTACTTTAATAAAGGTTTGTTAATGCAATAGAGAGCTTCTGTACAGCTTCTAATCTAATATGAACACTCAGAGAAATACAATAGCAACAGTAATCCAAGACACACGTTTTGGAAAATGCACCGATGCAAATCGAAGTGTATTGATCTGTTTGGCCGGGTGTCCAATTCCCATCCGTAGTGCGAAAGAAGCTTTACGGATGTTCATTCAAAAATTATTCCATACAGCCAGGCTGTTGCTGAAAGTTTAAGCGGCATACCGTCAAGATATTAAATATGTACTGTATGTGCCTCTGAAAACCCATCCAAGGAAACAAGTACAGGATTCTCTTTTAGATAAACGGCATATGTTCACTAGTATATTCAGTTTGTCTGAGTTCCACATACTCTGTGACCTGGTTATACATAATGGTTTTATTATTACACTGTCGATAACGTAAGCTGAAACGAAGAGTGAAATGGTGCTACTGTCCGCTCTGAACAGGCACAACAGGAGAGGTGAATACCAGTGTGGTAAATATACGCATTGAAAGGGAGCGTGAAACCAAAATAACAGCCAACAGCCGAATCAGTTGGGATGTTATCCACAGCTCTACTGGGCTCACGCTCGCCTGCGCCCATTTGGATCTAACACACACCATTGTGTTTCATTGAAGGTATTCGCAGCGGCACGTGAGCGAAGCTCGTTGAAGCTTTGGCTTCTCATCCTCCTTGGAAACTGACCAGCAAGGAGCTTACTGAGGTTGTGTTACTTTTTCCCTTTCAATTCTCAGCTTTTTTGACCTTTCCTTGGCTTCCAGTTGCAGGTATTTCATACCTGCATTTGAGCGAGATCTTCGGATAGACGGTAAACGCGCTAGCTGCTCGATCCCCAGGTAAATGAAACAAGAAGAGTCGGCCTTCTATTGACTGGTCTGTCCGACACGCCTTATGCGTTAATTAAATACTTCAGGTCGTACCATGAGTACGAACCTCGGCGGTGTTAAAGCTTCCTCTTCCGAGAACAAAGCCTCCAGGAATCGGGAAGATGAACAAGCCACAAGTCTTCCGTTTTACTCACAAAATGTATTTTTAGTGATACTAACTCACAACCACCTGCAAAAGACCTATAATTCAACAATTCAACTATCCCTTTACAGGTCATTTACTTATTCACTTCCACGCTGTGTCTGTGTCATCAGCTGTCTGGCCTGGGAGCAGTCAGTTTCGGTGGGTTGCTATGATCTGGCACAAGGGAGGACCCTCTGGGAATGCAGGGGCATAGTCACCAGTCACCGGAACGTGTGCCCCCACCCCTTGATCAAAGCCGCGAAATGACCTACGGCCAGCGGAGCTGTGTGCTGTCAGGAGAGACTGCTGGTGGTGGACGTGTGAAGGAAAGGAGGATCGGCGGTGGCCAAGAGGAGAACATCTGGAGAGCATCTGCTTCGCAGAAGTTATGACGTCCCGTTTCTTCCAAAGACCATCACTGGCAGCTCTTGCCACTCTGCCACCGCTGTACGCATTCGATCGCAAGGTTTACATTCACGGTAGTAACCGTCTGTCAACAGTATAAAATGTGTGCTGTGTTTCATAAGCTGGAAATGGTGAAAATTTTGACATTTTGCTGAACAATGAAACATTCTCCAGCATCTGGGATGTATGGAGTAACTTGAAAAACGAATATCTCTCGGGACCGGAACACTGCAGAAGCAAGAACGTTTTTCCCGGCAAGTTACGGATTAATGCCACTGGCTCGTTCCTTGGGAAAGGGGTGAGAGGTGGCTCTGGAGCTGTCACAGTAGACGTACGAACGGCGACAGCGGTCGGCAACGGATTTACTACCGGCAGGTTTACGGTGAACAGAAGCCTACAGAGTTGTACGCTTCATCGATTTAAAATATGTCTTCCTGCCGATGGAGCCGACTTCTTTCCGAGTCACCGTAACTTTTGTTTCCTCTTTTCCCCCGTGTCAGCGTACAGAGCAGCAGAGAGACCGCACAATGAGGGTCATGGGGAAGTCTGATAGGGATTCTCCTGGGCGGGTAACCTGAGCGGAAAAGCCTTCTCCAGACCACCGCCTCCACACTACCTCTCCCAGTTACTCAAAACACATTGCAAACACCGCTATGTCGGTATCTGGAGAATAGCTTTAATGAATATGCGGCCATGTCAAAGTGCTGGGAGATAAGATCTTAGCTGCCGTCTGGTTTTGACGTCAGAGTCGTCTGTGAGTCAGCGGTCTGCCGACTGTTAACAAATTGGGGTCCCTCCCCAACACTTTCCCCCAGTTCTTCATTACTTTTTATCTGTGAGTCAGTGAAACTGATATGTAAATGTCTTACTCAATAGGGTTGCATTCATATTCATTGGAGTTGCTGGGTCTCTCACAGACCTGGATGTGGTTCTGTGTTACTCAGATGGGATAATTTCCAGAAGTCTTGTGGGAAAGGGGCGTTTCAATGCAACCATAGATGTAGAACCACTGATTCATTGCAGGCTCAGAAGAAAAGTCTGGGTGTTGATGAGTCAAGTATTAAACTACAGCACATGTGCATTAGAGTGAAGGACACAAACAATTTCAAACGTAAGCGATATCCGCTTCTTCATTCCTATCATCCGCCGCAGTCTTCCGCGATGAATGCAAGCGGTAAAATTTCCAACGCAGCTGCGATCATGAACTTTGATTTGGAATTACTGGAATTACTTTTAAGCATATTTATTTAGCACATGCTTTTGTCCAAAGCAACTTTCACTGAACAATTTAGAGCTACAGTAAGTGCAAAGAATGAAAAAGCAGAGGTCATCCACACAGACATGGAAGCCATTGCTAAATAGGATGTTTCATATACAGATGCTCCTCAATTAACGGTGGGGTTATGTTCCGGTGATCCCATCGTAAGTGGAAAAATCGTAAGTCGAAAAAGAATACAGTACCGCACGTACCGAACATCATAGCCTAGCCTACCTTAAATGTGCTCAGAACGCTTACCATAGCCTACAGCTGGGCACATTTACCCATAAGACACACATGGGCGTTTAGTAGACATGATGGGATGCGAAAACACAAAGTAAAAAAACACTCTCAACACAGTATCGGTTGTTTACACTTGCAGTTGTTTACATTCGTTCGCATGATCGCTGCATGATCGCGAGTGTGGTTGAGTGGATGCTGCGGCTCGGTGCCGTGGCCCAGCATCGGGAAAGATTATCGTACCGTATATCAAAACAGATCAGATCAAAAACAGATCAAAATTTGAAATTCGAAGTAGGGATTCTCCTGAATGTTTACAACGGTAACTTAGAAAAATCATGTCGAACCATCATAAGTAGAGGAGCATCTGTAGTCAATCAAGGGCAAATACACAAACAATAAGGGCAACCAAACCACCATAATAAGACATCTAACTAACAGCATGTACATCCTAGGGGACACATACTACTAAGGTAATATACAGCAGGAAAAATACAGTAACTTAAGACATAAACGCTAAGGCTTACACACGTAGAGGAGATATAAAGCATTACTGACATACGAAAGACACAAAACGTCTCAGGTTCACGCAAAAGGTTTCAGGTTCTGAAGTCACTAAGCGAGAGATACAGTGGTAGCTGCATAGGTGAATAAAATTAACCTAAATGTGTTTATTATTCATACTCTTGGCTGATGCTTTTCTCCAAAAAGTACGGAATTTTAGGTTTTGGGCATGTAGTGTAAAATGTATATTATGTCACATCACAACCAAGTCTTTTACAAAGGACATGCAGCTTAGGTTGCATGTCCCAGGGCGTATGGAGGTCTTTTCGCTCTTAGTCATGTAGTTCAGGTATTTCGGACATTACTAAGGTCAACATATTATAATAGTCTCCTTTTTCATATTTTCACTTGCGAGAGCTTCAAATATTTTAAACATTATTACCGGGATCTGTTTTACCCCAAAAAAACAGAGCTCTCAGATTTTGCCATATTTGTACAAACTCCCATTTCAACAGCCTTTGAAAACATGTACTTATAAAATTTAGATTCTCTATCTCACTTTAGGGCACAGCAGCAGTCTCCAGAAAAATAGGACTCTAACCTACGGTCCAACTTTCCCGTCTCAAGTCCAGTTCCACTACATCACTCCATATGTAAACTGGACTGACTCCGCGCTTACAAGGTCTGACCAATTCCCATGTTGCCATTCATACTGTACCAACACAAAGCTCTTATTTATTATCCCAAGGTGAATTATTGACGCTCATCCGCTTGGCACTCTGTTATTGACGTAAAAAAAAGAAAAGAAAAAAACCTGGCAATGAGCAGGGGAAACTGAAGCCATCTGAAGCCGATCTTTATCTAGGAGAGGATGATAAACGATCCCGGGAGGCGAGACAGGCCCCCAGCGGTGGAAGAAACAATGCACAGGCTCCTAATAAGGGGGAGAGCGTGATTGATCGCCTATTTATAGCTCAAAATTAAGTCTCTGCCCACTTTGCCCCAGAATAAGAGATTGCCTGTGGAAAATGCGAGACGGGGCCCCGGGGGGTGTTCCGGGAGATGGCTGCAGCTGTGTGTGAAACTGAGAGTGTGTTCCGTCTCTCCATCTCCTCCCACAGACTCCAGCCTCCGCCACTCCCCCTTGTGTCTCAACAAAGTGTCATCAGCAATTTAAGAAGTGATCGGTTTAAGCCGGCAAAATCACTCAGAGCAGAATGGCAGGGTTAGGGTGACGTCTTGCGATCTAAACTCTTGCATGAACAGTTTTATGAATTTTGAAATGAGAAGAAAACGCAGAAATGCGAGCAAACGCCGCTACAACAAAAGCATGTAACGTAACGCTGAATTTGAAGCAGGGTTTTCTGTTTGGAATGGAAGCTTAGGTGTGGCCCTCGCTTGCCACAAAGCGCTTAAGGTAACGGTGACACAGCGAGTAGCGCTGCTGTCTCACAGCGGCTGGGTGGTGTGAGAGGATGTGGGTTTGATCCCTGCTGTCTGTGGAATTTACGTGTTCTCCCCGTGTCTGCGTGGGTTTTCTCCGGGTGCTCTGGTTTCCTCCCACAGTCCAAAGATATGTTGTTCAGGTTCCCCCATACTGTGTGAGTGACAGAGAGAGAGTGTGTGTGTGTTCCACTGATGTATGGATGAGTGACCCAGTGTAAGTAGTGTATCCAGCAGTGTAAGTCACTGTGGTGAATAAGGTGTGTGGTCTAGTAACAGTATATAGTATCCATTGTAAGTTGCTTCGGACAAAAGCATCTGCTAAATAAATAAATGTAAAATGTGAATGATTCTTAACTGGAAACTCCACGTAAGCAAAGTAAACCCACACAGAGAAGTCGTTGCTGGCGTTACTCAGCGAAGAATCCCATAGAGTCATCTCCCGCTGAGCCGTATCCAACACTTCCTCTGTGGCCCGGAGGGGCGGAGGACTAAGCATGAAGGCAATGTCAACGAAAGGTGTCGGAGCTGCCATGCTGGCCTACCAAGTTAACAAGCAACCAAGAATGTGAGCAATTTTTCTGATCTGATTTCGAGTAGCAGTGCACGTCAGGAGACATTACATTAAGGTGCCGCTCTTTCATTAGAGCAGCTAAGGTCTATCATTAATTTGGCTCTCCAGCCATTGTATTAATGAAGTTGTGCAGCACTAACTTGTTTAGTAGCTTGAGAACAACACATTAATCCCTGTTATTGCGCTTAAAACCCTTTGCCCCGTGTTAAGAGAAAAATGAGGAAACGCTGGACTCTCGGTTGTCAGTCGATCCATCGCCTACTGTTTCTGTAACAAGGAAAGGTTATAATGTTTGTCTGGAAGATGCAAGCTCAAGCAGTAGAGCCCTTTTACCCACATCTTTCATAGTCGAGCCAAGTGGAGATGCTTCGCTCTTAAAAATTTTATTAGAGCATCTTCACTATGGATTTGGATAAGGACTGGATAACTTTTTCAGGCTAAACAGGCATGTATTTAGAAATCAGATAAAAATTCTGTCTCATAGTTATGACCACTTTTTCACTTTTATACCTTCCAAAGCCGCCATCTCCGCAAAGCAGACGATGTAAATGATGTGGTGCTCCGATTCACAATGTTGCCAAATCCAATGGCTATAAAGGCTGTCAGTCAAGGCTCCCAAGGCATCTGCTAGGTCATCTAAGCTGCTTTCGCTCCCGGTTAGAAATTCCTGATTGATATAAACCCATCCCCACTTCATGGAAGGATGAGATTTTTGGACTTTAACTGCAGGGGTTTCTCGTCGCAATCGGTAAATGAAACGGGTCCGATTTCATCAATAATTCGATCGATCAATTATTGCACAAAAATAACTCGCTTTTTTTGCACTACCACTTTTAAATCTCTTTACATTTCTGTTTATAGAACCGACCACACCACTGCACTTTATTCCAGTGTTTTCAGTTTAATAGTTAGTTATTGTGAACTGTACTGTAGTAATAGAATACGTTGTGTATGTTGTCCTCTACGTCACACCATGGTCCAGGAGAAACACTGTTTCACGCTGGTGTATGTTCTAAGCACATTGTGGAAGTGACAATAAAGTTGACTTTGACTTTTAACTTTGAATCATCTAAATGGGGGGCGCGATGGCGCAGCGGGTTGGACCAGGTTCTGCTCTTCAGTGGGTCTGGGGTCCGAGTCCAGCTTGGGGTACCTTGCGATGGACTGGCGTCCCATCCAGGGTGTGTCCCCTCCCCCTCCGGCCCCTCGCCCTGTGTTGCCGGGTTAG
Source organism: Scleropages formosus (assembly GCF_900964775.1). Classification (NCBI taxonomy): domain Eukaryota; kingdom Metazoa; phylum Chordata; class Actinopteri; order Osteoglossiformes; family Osteoglossidae; genus Scleropages; species Scleropages formosus. The sequence goes on from NC_041823.1 coordinate 7,110,400, forward strand.
GCTCCGGCTCCCCGCGACCCCGTATGGGACAAATGGTTTCGGATGATACGTACGTGTAATCCAAACAGGACATCTTGGGAACTTAAGTTTTGGAAGAGCAGCTCAGTCGACGGAAAGGACCCCACGGTGATACCCTTATGCAAGTCACTCTCACCTGAACAGTGCAAGTAAGAATAGCCCCTGCAGAAAACCAGGAAAATGTAAAGACACCCAATCGCCGTAAGCGGCTTTGGAGGAAAGGTCCTGCGATGCAATTCAAACAGAACATACAATGAATAGAGCATTTTTCTGCAGCCGCTGCCGCCGTGGTGTAATGTATCTTTTCTGGCAGCAGATCCATCCCTCGCTATGGTTTCTGCTCTGTGGGGAGTTAGGACCTGATCCACTCCTTGATGGGTTCCTGATGAGGAGCGGCCCGGTGATGGTCGGTGAGTGAGGGGATTTCGGCTGGAGGGGATTTTTGCAACACGCCTGGCCCGCAGTCAAATTATGAAAGAGGAAGAGCGAGACGACCTGCGTTTTGTATTTCCGCAGCACGCCGAACCGCTGCGCTTTCTTCGTTTGCAGCCCGTTGAGAAGCTGTATGTAACTTATAGGGTCTCGTTTCTAAAATTTGCATTTTCCTAGGCTCAAATCCCATTTCACCTCTTCCGGGTATGTCGCAACTTTATTATTTCGCTGAGCATCTGTGGAAGCGCAGTCTGCTGCAGGAAAACATGTTAGGAGTGAAAGCTACCCATGCTGTCCTCACACTGCTTCCCAGACTATGTCCCCATTCCCATCAGGGACGTTTTCGCACCAGTATCACAACTTTACCATCAATTACTTGGCCTACAATTTTTTTAAATCCATTTAGCAGACACTTGGCTGAGAAGTAACAACAGGGTAATTTTTTTTTACTGAAGAAAAGTAGGGTAAGTACGTTGCTCAAGGGTACTGCAGCTGAAGGTAGGATCTGAACCTACAAAATTAATCCAAAGGCAGCAGCTTGAACCACTATGCTTCCAGCTGTATTTTTAAGGGGAGATCTCAGCCTCTGTCTTTAAGGGCCCCAATACTCTCTATATATACAGTATGCACATAATAAAATATAAAAAAAAAATCAAATATAAATATATTCGTGTAGTTTATTTTTTTCTGAAAAATATTACAATAAGAAAACAATGCCAAACGAGTCATAAATTGAAGTATGGCTAGCTCTGCATTAATTTATTAAAGAATGTTACGTCTGCCCATCATACCTGGAGGTGGGAGATTTCATCATCTGTCGATTCTTGTTAACCGCTTGTCCTTGTCAGAGTCACGGGGGTCCAGAACCTACCCCGGAATCACCGGACACAAGGCTGAGTAAGGGTACACCCTAGATGGGGCACTTTTTGGGTAGGTGCATATAGACAACTTCACGTCACTAACTCACCTGAAACACGTGTTTGGACTGCGCGAGGAAACCCATGCCGCTACAGGGAGAACACGCGAACTCCACGCGGACTGAGCTGGGTTCAAACCTAGGCAACAGTGCAACCCGCTGTGCCACTGTGCTGCTCATGGAATTAAAGCTGTTCCAGCAAAATACCTACTTGAGACTCGAGATCCTCCAGCCTTTCAGTCACAAGGTGGGTTCGGTCCCGTTACCTGTGAGGTCTGCCCATCACGTCTGGAGGCGGGCTACAGTTCTCATCTCCGGGCTCTGATCCGACACCACGGGAACACCAGTCACCTGTTCCTCACGGAATGCCCCCATGCGGTTGCGGCCCTGCTGCCCGGGCGCACCTGTGCCTGCCTCCTAATTGTTGGCAAGCGAGGGGTCGAGATCAGGATGTTTTCAAACAAATTCGCATGTCAGAAAAATGAACCTGTGAATTTTATAACTCACGCAACGAAGTACCAAAAAGCTGTAAAATGGCACCGATTATTAAAAATGTCTAAATTAGCATTTTACGACGCTAAAAATTAGGATTTTTCAGCTTCTCTTTATTATTCACGCTGTTTACTCGGCTCATGCCTTTGTCCAAGGGAAAATAGAGCGTTTGTGTCATTTGTCTTGGAGGTTTCCGTTACAAAATGAATATTCTAGTTACGCCTTTCCGAAGACAAAATAGTTCATTATCTGAGAAATGGCCTGATTCTTGTGGTATGCTTTGTGTTTTTGTTTATGTTTTGGAAGGTAACATGCAGTCCTCTGCCAAACATTAGAACCTTAATTTGAGGCGGAGAGAATGCATCGTTATTATCACAATTTTCCTGGTACTACAAGGTCAGATTGAAACAGATTTGGCACCAAACACATAACAGTTATGCCCAAGATATTTAGGGTAGAGGTTTCCCGAAATTCTTTCTTCCAAAGTCTCGAGTTGCTAACTTATAAGCTTCTAACTTATATCTGCAAAGTTAGGCAATATTTACGCTGCTGGGAGTAAGAGTGCATGAGAAAGACTTATATTCATATGTATTCATCCAACATGTAATCATAACCCTTAGTTGTGCAACAGATTTATAATGTAAAGCCAGAAGAAACAAGAAATGAGAAGAGAAGGAAATGAAATCTATCTGAAAAGGTGAACGCTACTTGAGGGGTGACTTCATACGTCAGTTACTAAGAGATTCTTCCACTGGACCAACTGAGGAGAATCTTGCCAACACACACACTTTCAGAACCGCTTGTCCCATATGGGGTTGCAAGGAACCGGAGCCAACCCGGTAACACAGGGCGTAAGGCCGGAGGGAACACACCCAAGACAGGACACCAGTCCGTCGCAAGGCACCCCAAGCGGGACTCGAACCCCAGACCCACCAGAGAGCAGGACTGTGGTCCAACCCACTGCGCCACTGCTCCCCCTTCCCAACAAAACATGTCCCCTAAAATTACAGTGTCTAAGAATCATTTTATGTTTCTGGCAATCTGCTTATGGCTTAAATACGAACCACTCCTGGATATGCAACAGTCTATTTCTTAGGTGGGGGATGCGGTGGCTCAGCAGAGTTGGTCAGGTCCTGCTCTCCGGTGGGTGTGGGGTTTGAGTCCCGCTTGGAGTGCCTTGCGATGGACTGGCGTCCCGTCCTGGGTGTGTCCTCTGGCCCTATGCTCTGTGTTGCTGGGTTAGGCTCTGGCTCACCGCAACCCTGCATGGGACAAGTGCTTTCAGACTGTGTGTGTGTATTCTTAATGTTTTCTTCTGATGGCATGCCAATGCAATGTACATTTTGCGCCTATCATTGTTAGGCACAGTACTGCAGAAAAAAAAAAAAACTATATTTTTAAAAATTTTGACAGATGCCAATGTTGGCTTGTGAAAGAAAAACAAATTGGAAAACATTTAAAACTGATTGACCTCTATGTGTGCGGAGTGCGTGCCAGAGAAAACACAGCGTCGCCCAACGCGGACCTGCAAGGCTTGGTTTTAACAAGCATCGATGCGGCCTCTGAGGTCAAGTTCTGTGTTTAGCATGTGCTGGACGGTGTCGGACGGTGCCTGAGCCCAGTGTGCGAGAGCAGAGGTCCGCGGGGAACCGCACCCTCCGGCCGCAGCCAGACACGATAGGCGCGGCAGTGACACAGACGGCCGGTCCGCGCTCCGCTACCTCCGCAGCTGCGACTCCATCGCAGCACCCTTTCGCGTTCAAAGTGCTCAAACACAAAAGCTGGCCAACAAAAGCTATTTTGTCGCAATTAAACCAAACTGGTGGAAGAAACTTGTTTTGGCCGCGCCTTCGGTGGCAGTTGCCAAAAGCTATACTGTACACTTTCCTTGGGTTTCGCTGTCTCCCTCCTTGTGTGACATGTTAAAATTATTACAATGTGTTAGAGGAGTCTGGGAAAAAGTTCCCAGTATATTTCATAATAAATGCTGGAAAACACTGAAAAACAAGTTTTGGAAAACTTAAAGTTTTATTTGTTACTCCTCCTCCTTAAATATTCCCTCGTGACAGCGTACATTAGTACTCTTCCAAGTATATAATTTGGTAGGGGTAATTTGATGGTGATTGAATAATCGTACCATAATAATGGCAATAACAATAACACTGCAGTTTCTTGGATGTAAACTATGAATAATGAACCTCGGAGCCTTTTGTCACATTCTAACCATCTCCTTTCGGTCATTAAAATATCGAAAAGAAATGGATCTGCTTTGAAAAAACAAAGTAAGCCAATAAAAGGAAAGTCTGGCTTTTGATAAAAGTCTCATGTAAATCTGTAAAGAATTCCTGTTTAGTAGTTGGCCTTTGACACAGTTGTAAGAGTAAGCCGACGCTCATTGTTTCTTAGTAATAAGATAAACAACGACACCGCTCCCCCGTTCGGCGATATTCCCAAGGCCGCCCGTTGTCTTTACACAGCAACACGAGGAAAACACACCCTCCGTTTTTTTCTGGAGACGGGCCACCTCCGAGTGTTGCTGTTTCCAGAGCGACTGTTTTCTTGAGCAACGCAACGCAGACCACTTGGTAGAGATGTCTTGGTCCAATAGTGAGACATCCAGTTGTGATGAGCTGTCTCTCTGAGTCTCTCTCCGGATCTCTAATGAACTGAGGCACACTTGGCTGGAGAGACTACTGCGATTGCCCAAAGGTATTGAACAAATCCTGATACGTGGAATTGTGGTAAACCGGCACAGCAGGTAGTGCTTGTGCATCACAGCGCCTGGGTCGTGCATTCAGACGCGCTTTGAATCCGGCTCAGTCTGCGCAGCGTTTGCATGTTATCCCCATGTTTTCCTGGGTTTCTTCTCTCAGTGCAAAGAAATGAATAGGAGAAGACGATGGTAAACCACTTCTTTACCCTCCCTTAGTGCGAACACGACACGAGCCTTCGCCGGGACTCGGATTTGACTTGATGGTCCCTCCCCAACATGCTCCGCATAGACCTCAAGTGCCTGATTGAAAACAAAAGCTTAAGGATAGTATGAGCACGTGTACATTCGTTCATTGACACTTTTATCCAAAGTGACTTGGTGATTTACCCGTTTATACAGCTGGGTAATTTTACAGGAACGATTGAGGGTGCTTTGATCAAGCACGGTACGGCAGGGGATCGGTGGGATTTGAACTTGTGACCCCTGAGTCTAAAGGCACAAGCTCCAACCGCTGTGGTACCCCTGTAAAGAAAGAGGCAATTACAAATATCAAGCCGTAAGCAAACAAGGGGGAAAACAATAACTGTTATACCATCTGAGGGGCGTCAAACTCATTCTCTTTTCCAGTAATTGCTCTCCACATCAAAACATGTAATTACAGTGGAATTAAGTGCAAGGTAGGTAAAGGGGAACTTCACTTTTGTGTTTATACCACCATAAAATCCAGGGCAGGATTAGTCACTTCCTACAGCGTCCACTGAGAAGGGGGTCATCTCATTCATTTCCAGTCCTCTGACCCCTGGCACTGAGTCCGTCCCCCAGGGCCAAGAGCAAATAAACTTTCTCAGAATCCACAGCGAGAGGTGCCGCTGCGTGGCGGTCTCTCTCCCTACACCTCCGACTTCGTTCCGGCTTGCATCACAAAACCAGTAATGTTGTCATTTACCCTCGGTGGGGTTCCTACGTGGGTGAAATAAATCAGATGTTTGTTTTTCTTTTTTCGGTCCTTGATGGGATAATTACTGATATTTCTGCTACCGAGATGCTGCCGCTTTGGAGCGATGCTTGACGATGCTTAACGAAAGAAGAAAAAAGAGCTGACGCTGTGGCGTAGTCCCTCTCGCCTCACAGGGTGGTCTTCCCCGCAGGCCGAGTTAGTCGCTCGGAGATTAGGAGGGGGATCGTTCGACACAACATTCGTCAGAAGTGCGACTGCGAGAGCGCCGGCTAGACAGGCATGCAGGAAGTTCAGCAAGGCGGCTTTGTGCTGCGGAATGTCGCACTTAGAACTGCAGTCGTTTCACATCCTCGAGTTTGCCAGAACTGGTTGAAAAGTCATGGAAAGTATAATGTTATATTGTGACGAAAATGGAGTCCATCCTTTATAGACCAGCGAGGCCGCGCAGGATTTTAGATCCGGCAACAAATCTCCGAGCTGTTTACTCAAATTTCACTGACGGATTACTCTGCGACGGCGGCCAGGGGGGAGTGGGATTGGGTGTTGGTTTGATCCCCCTTCGGTCTGTCTGGAGTTTGCACGTTCTCCCTGTGTTTACATTGGTTTCCTCCATGCTCTGGTTTCCTCCCACGATTCCGAGACGTGTTCAGGGGAATCGGTGACTCTCAGCTGCCTGTAGCGTGTGAATGTGTGAGTGAATGAGTATGTGTTGCTGCCCTGTGGTGGACTGGCATCCTGCCCAATGGGTATCCTGCCTAGCCCGGTGTCCTATGCTCCTAGGATAGGCTCCAGACCAATGTGACGAAAAATACTGAGTGAGTGAAATTATTCTGGAGTTAATCAAGAGATTCAGGTGGTCAGTGTTGAGCAGGAGCATTTGATGCTTTGCATCATAGTCATCAACCTGGGGAAGCTACAATAAACCAATATTAGCCACTTCAAGGTGTGTCAAGGCACGTTGGCTAATGTGTCTAATTTATGATCTTTGATATGCCACCAGGCTGTGATTTAAGGGCAATTTCTTATGTTGCACATCTGGAAACAAATTTCCAGAGACAGCCCCCTAAGACAAAAGGGGATGTTGTCAAAAGATATGATTTGTTAAGGAGGTTGTGGTTTACTCTTAGAGTGCAGTGCCATGGGAGACAGCTTTAAAGAACGTAGGAAATGGTCAACGAATGGCAGCCATCTGACAAATGACCTAACATCTAGTGCCCTGGATTCCCTCCAAGTGCGTCCCCAACATAACCATGGCCACTCTCATGAATCTATTCAGAGTCTATAAGTCTTAAATTCCTCAGACATTCGGTCTCAGGTTAAATAGCCGGTCCCATGAGGATATGCAGCACCATCTTTTTCGATCTATAGGCTCTTTATTTGTTTCCAGGTGGATTAGGATCCTTCAGATGCATGTTCTTCGGATACTCAGCTCTGCTCTTGGTGTGCATGACTGGAGCAGCTGCAGTCACTCAGAGGTCATTTTATCTGAAACATATCTGCCAGTTAAGGTCAGTTTGACCCAGCGGAAGCATTTAATGACAACGATTAACACAACCAATTAGAAACAAACCTAATAGTCTCAGCATAGACTCCAATGCTACACGACAGAGATGTTCTTCAAAGTTTTCTCTTTTGGATTATTATTTTTCTGTTTAAACAAAGGAGTTGCAGCCATCGGTTGGTTACACAATTAGACAATTACAGAAGTAATTGGTCACAGTAATTTAAACTATACAAATACAAGTAATTGTTCAGATGCGGTTCAATGCTAATATATTTTATTTTGTTTGTGGCTTAGGAAAATTTTCCTGAGGGAATTTAGGTTTGACATGAATTAGAAATGAATGAATGAATGAATGAATGAAATTGTGTATTCATTCAACTGACCAGATTTGGGTTCAATACTCCCATTTTGGGGGTGCGGTGGCGCAGTGGGTTGGACCGCAGTCCTACTCTCCGGTGGGTCTGGGGTTCGAGTCCCGCTTGGGGTGCCTTGTGACGGACTGGCGTCCCGTCCTGGGTGTGTCCCCTTCCCCCTCCGGCCTTATGCCCTGTGTTGCCGGGTAGGCTCCGTGACCCCGTAAAGGACAAGCGGTTCTGAAAATGTGTGTGTGTGTGTGTACTCCCATTTTAAATGTTCAGGGATATAACATAAGTATCTGGAAGACCTCCAAATTTCAAAGATGATTCGGGCTGAACAACTGGACTGGAGAGAAGTGTACAACATTTGGTTTTGAGAAACGGTTACTTTTTACACTCAATGATTTCCAGACCTGCTTCAATCCGTGTTTGCATTTTGTGTCCTGTAGGTCTGTTTGTGGGATCTTTGACTGACATGTTAGTAATGATGTAATTAAAACAGCAGGAAGAAGAAAAAGAACTAGGTAGCACTTTTTACTGCTTTTACCTTGGATCGTACTGGTTTTAAAACTATATAGAATGCTATGTTAATTCATAACATACCCGTACTTCTTCATACTGCCATATGACACAAGTGAGAATCTAACTGATGGTTAATCATCACCATCATCTCAGCTCTGATTATTAAATATTTCATCAAAGTAATGCATCAATTTCAGTTTTTCTCATGCACCCGATACGGTGATTATCATATGAAACCACAGAAGGCGACGTTAAGGACACATTGTTGTTAATGTATCGCTCTTTCCGAACTTCTCGAAAAAGACGAGGGCATGATATGATGCACACAGGTCAGCGAATTGCATGACGTACCTTCGCACATAACAGGCATCATTGTATCTGCTGGATAGATTAGTTCCGGGACGTGAGAATTTCACACTGTATAGCTTTCACGTCATTTCATGTCATGAGTGTATTTAGAAGAGAGAAGAAGTGTTACTAACGACTGAACCGAGTAGAAGCTGGTCCTGCTTTCACAACAATGGAGCCAATAAATGAAAACTCCTCTGCTCCGGTCCTGCGCATCCAAGAAGACACAGGCAATACAATACAAAACAATAGGCAATCACTTCCTCATCATTTGTTTCCTTCTAATTTCAACCATATGCCAAGATTTGTTTCAGAGAAACAAACGCAGTACTGCTGAAAAATCAAGCGCTTGCCTGGGATGTTAATATTTACTTTCCATTTGGCAGCACCAGGCAACATTTTTTCAAACAGCAAAAGTGATACTGAAAACTTCTCGGACCCCCACATGGCTGAACACAGGGTTTCATGTTGGATTGCAGGACACAAAGTGGTTGGTTTATTACTGCCAACTTTTGATCTGCGTTTGCACCAACACGCACTCGCCCCCGGAGGAATAACCACTCATAGTAAACAAGATGTGCCTCCGAATACTCCTAGGATTCAACAGCAGTAGAGTCTGTTGTAACTGGTTCATTATTATGAGAGCGACCATCACAACGTCAGATCATGGATGCTAAAATAAAGCTGGATGACGTGACACTGTGCGTTCAACATCGAGCCTTTGAGCGCGAACCAATAGACTACCTAAATCTGGTGACGCAATGCAGGATCTAACTCAGCTGGAAAGTTTTTTTTTCTTTGAAAGCAGGAACTATTGTGATCCTTCATGAAAATTGAACGGGTTCGGACCCTGCTGCTGTGCCCCGGGGCAATACTTGGACTGGATCATCACAGTAATAATATTCATCTGAAGGGACAAGCGGTTTCAGCCGATGTGTGAGTGTGTGTATTCATCTGGATAAATGTGCAGTGTTTGAGATCGTAATCCAGGTGCACAGAAATTATTTGCTGCGGACGGCATGAAAAATCAAATCTGTACCATAAAATGTTTCATATCATACAAGTCAAGCTTGGAATGAGTTGGATTGTTTGACTCCCTTTAATGTTAAAAAAAAATCATCTGGAAGAATAATCAAGGCACCGAAAGTAATCTTTTTCAGAATAAAAAAAAATACGTGAAAGACAAAGATCACAAGAAGAAATTCACAGGGATTTTACATTACAATATGAAGGATGAAACACAAATAATTTATATTCCTTAGCGTAGCTGACACTTTTTGCCAAAGGAACTTACAGTTTTAAGCTACTTACAATTATTAACCCATTTAAACAGCGGAGCATTTTTTTTTGGGGAAGTAACTTGTTCATGGGTATTGCAACCGAAAGTGAGATTCAAACCTGTACCCTGTGGATCCAAAGACAGCAGGTCTAACCACTACGCTACCAGCTGTCCCAACTTAGCTTCTCTTTTACATGCTTACTGTAGAAATAAAGTGCCAATCCATAACTGTGGTACTGCTGAGGACCACTGGAGACCAATTATATCAATTAAACAATCTGCATATTTAAGTCCCTTTATAGGTTCCCTTTATAGATTGTTACCACATGTGGAATCTATGATTACATGCCTAGAAAAGGAGTCAGATCATGCAAATGATGGGAGAAACCGTTTACGTGGCGACACCAGGTAGCAAATTATTGGTTATTGGTCTAAACTTTTGACCAGTAAGTTTTTGGATTAACAGGAGGAGCTTTTTAACCCTTGAAGCACTTCTGAAGAAAATACTAGCCAGCTTTACTGGTACCGCAACGCAGGGCAGGACTGAAGTCAGTGGATTGCATTGTGCTGTGTTTCAAACTCCCAGATAGCAATTTGGCACCCAGTGCAAATGTGAGCACTTCACAGTTTTCACTCAAAAATATTGCTGCTGAGCAAACCAAAACTCTGTGCCAGCACGTCTAATAAGATCACGGTACATTAACGGTAATGGAAGCTGCCGTACACATGTTGAAAGAGGCATTCTGGGCTATTAAAGACCTAGCCTATAGTTTTTTCTGATGCGGTCGAGGATCCTGGATCACATTTCTCTTGCACAACGCTTAATTTACCTCAATATAATCCAGGTAATCAACAGCTGTTGCTCCCGGTCTGTGAGCGTACATGCCTTAGAAAAGAACGGCCCAGATGTAGCGAACTGCTTCCAAAGGTAATTTGACTTCATCCAGCAATTTTTTTCTCTATTCAACATATGAGCTCAGGTTTTTTGGCCCATCTGGATGTATTCTGTGAACGCAAGCCAATCCGCAGTGCAGCTCTCATTAACGGATATTCTGCGAATTACCAAGCTTTGGTTTTCAACACATGACAAAAGCATGCTTTTCAAATGCTTCATTTGTCTTGTTTATACTAAACTATCGTCACGCTGTCGCGTGACACGGGTTTCATGTAATCTAATTAAAAGTGATTAATTGCTGAATAAATAATTTGACTTAATAAATTACAGAAATGACATTCAGGTATATTTTGAAATATTTTTGTTATCAATAACCTAACATTCACAAGGTTCCATAACACTTTCGGTCACTGTGTAACTGTGGATCGTATGCTTTTTTAGTTTTTATGTCACTCTGGACCACGTTTTCTGTGATTTCCGTGGGTGGGATAAAAGTGCGCAGTCAGAAGGGAGTCATCACTCCAACAAGCCTAGAATCGCCCAACTCTGCATGATGGCCCATGCAGACAAAAGACCAGAACATTACTTTGATGACTAATGCCAAAGTAAATATTATAGACCGACAATGACATTTATAGAGGCTCTGCTACGTTCCCTACCTTGTGAGAAACATGTTCCTCTCTTCGTTAAAGTTACTGCATTGTTCTATTGCAATAACCCTGCTTTAAACCCCATGGCGGGATATGCAGATGTCATTAGAGGTCAACATTTTTATTTACACTCCTAGTGTTAGCGTATTTGTGTCAAGTAAATGAACACAAAGGGTAATTTGCAGTGTGAATTAATGCTCTGCGCTCCTCCGCTTTAACTTTACTGGGCACCTGTCTTAAAGATCAGAACTTTATCCCACATCCCACAAAATTAGTGCCTCTTGCTCAGCACGTTCTTACTATAATGACGTAGAGGAGCGCCAGTGTGATGCACAGTCTTTGTGTTTCTTTTCCATTTGTTTTGTAAATGGTCTATTCAGTCTTAACTACGCTTAGCGTCATCTGTTCTGCGATGAACTTATTTCCATTAATTACCGAAACACGTAACGGCGTGCGTAGAGGAACTATCGTTCATACTCAGACAGTGCTGAATTGCAACAAACCTGGATGCTTTTCACAATAATGTTCTGTTTGCAGAGCTTAGGGGAACCACATAATATAATGGGTAAACAGTCCGAGTAATGGACACACCTCAAAGGGGTTTGAGTGCTTTCCAGTTGACGTCCATTCTTTCATTATATTTAATTGGTTTTAAGGACCCCAGGTTTGTGCAATCTGTTTTTGTCCTTCCCCGTTCGCACCAAACATGAGTTTCCAGTTAAGGACTCACGTTTATTAGGACAGCGTGCTTAAATAGTGTATATAAAGGAATAATTGCCTACATTTGAAAGTGAATGATAATTAAGATGATGTAGTCAATGTTTAATCTCTTTTGAACTCTAATCATTTCCACATTGTCTTTTTTCATGGTTGGAAGGTGTCTTGAAGGCAACAAACAGCAATAGGTGCATTTTTTTGACAAAAGCAGAATGTTCAGAATGTTTCGGTTTAAATGTTGTTCCATAATCCTACAGTTCTCGATTAATTTTTGTCATTTGAAACAGCTAAATATACGTCATTGAAATCCGTTACTTTTTTTTTTTTTTAAAAAATAACCTCATTCATATAAGAAAAATATTATATTCCATTTCCAGACAGAAATTTGAATCCAGTCCTAAAAGTATGAGTAATTCACTGTGAATTTAAGTTCTTGCCAGATGGTATAGTAGCACTAAGAAGAAACTTCATTTTTTTGTTTACGGTTTTCCGTTTTTACACGAAAGGCTCAAAATAAATAACTGGCTAAACGAAGCCAATTGGAATTCGTTAAGTGAAAATGTTGGCAGCTTTAAAATACATTATGCAGTCAGAAAGTTCCAGGACCGATTTCCACGTGACACTCCTAAACGACTAAGCAACTTTAGCTTGCATCCACTGCAACGTCACACGGTGACCAGTCTTAAAATTTATTGATTTTTCCCCGTATTATAGGTCAAACGCTGTAAAACAACGAGAAAATCAGAACTGAAACAAGACAGCTACTTACATTGTTAGCTATAACAGCTACTGTGTCAGAGTTGTCTTGTGCCCTCTGGATCTATGTTCCACATATCTAAATGTATCTTAATAATCTATATAATAATCTCTATATACTAAAATGATGCTGTAAGCAGTGGTTAGAACAATATGGTGTGAATATTTTCTTTGTTTTCTTGACCACAGCAGTTTATTAGTACAAATCGTTCTTGGTTTTAAATAGTGCCAGAGGACCTGGCAATATAACTTCCAATATGAATTTTTGAAAGACCTAAAAACCATTTGGATTTGGTGAATATGGAAAATATTCAAAGAAGGTATTGATGATGTCATAGATGAATTTACAAAGGATTCTTGGTGACCTCATCTACATGGGTCACTATGACTAAAGAAGACTACATAGGTAGATGTAGAATGTCTTACTGTAAGTACCATAGTACTACAACAATCAATTAGGCAGTATAGTATCTGAGCATGGATTTTGGGTTGGTTATACCAGCCCCTCCCCTCAGTAGCTACAGCGCACTTTCACATTAGCAACATCTCATTTGTCACATATACTTCTGGGGGGGGGGGTGTGAGGTGGTGTGGTGGTGCAGTGGGCTTGGCTGGCTGGGGCCTGCTCTGTGGTGGGTCTGGGGTTCAAGTCCTGCTTGGGGTGCCTTGTGGCAGCCTGGCATCCCATCCAGGGTGTGTCCCCTTCCCTTTTGGCCTCTGTTGCCGGGTTAGGCTCCAGTTTTCCCGTGACCCCGCTTGGGACAAGTGGTTGTAGACAGTGTATGCCTACTTATTGGTGCCATGTAAGGAGGACGAACTTGGAGGTACCTATGGTAAGAAACTAAACCAGATTAGACAGATCAAAGAAAGTGCATCACCAATAGGAAAGGATCTCTTAGAGATGCCTGCCATCATCAGTGCTGAGCAGTCATGCTCACCTACATTTGTTTTACATCAGATTTGCATCAGCTCTCAAGGTAGAAAGTCAATACATCAGCTCACTTTCCACCAGTAGGGCTCCCCAGTGCTGGTTTGTATGCCACTTCTAACACCAATATAATCTACAAGGAATGAGATGATGAGAAGGACACCGTGCGAAAAGAAGAGGCTCTAGCTGCATTATCAATTAGCCTTGGTCTGATTACACATGATTAAATCTGACACACTTAATCTAGCATTTTTATGGATGCCTTCAGAGGAGACTCATGATGTGTAAGATCATTTCTGATGAATGATGTAATGCCATTAGAGATACAGCAGTTTTTTTAAGCTTAGACAGTATTACTCCATGAATACAAATTATTTTTAAAATATGATATTTTTTTAAAAAGAAGATTGTTGTTTTAGTCTATTACATCTGCATACATTTCAACAATGTTCCTACTTGCATGGACTTGTAAACTTGATTTGCATATTATGCATTTTTGTTTACTGGTTAGATTAAATGAAGTTATGTTTTAAAATGTGCAGATTTTTTTCCAGAAATATAGGCTTCCATTGCCTCAATTATAATTTTTTTTTTTTTTTGCAGAACGTGTTATCCTAAAAATCACGGAAGCTGTGTCAACTGTATCAAGTAACATGTCTGTTTTGTGTAAATGTTTTGACAAGATCTTTTACAGTCATGATCACAACAAGATGTTTGTGGTTTGTGAAATGTACAAATTAATGTGTGAATAAATGTAATAAATGTAAATCACTCATTGTGGATTTTCACAGCATTATCCCTTTGAAATGTGTGAAAAGCAAAGTGAAAGAAAAAAAAAACATTTAAACACAGTGCAATCTTATGTAATCTCTGAGTGAATATGTCCTGCCAAAAGGTCAAAATACAAATTATGCAGAGCGTATGAGCAAAGGGGATTGTACTAAAATAAAAAGCTGGAAGTAAGCAAACCAGGGGATGTGGTGGCGCAGCAGCTTTGACCAGGTCCTCCTCTCCAGTGGGTTGGGGGTTCAAGTCCCACTTGGGGTGCCTTGTGATGGACTGGCATCCCATCCTGGGTGTGTACCCTCCAGCCTCATGCTCTGTGTTGCCGGGTTAGGCTCCGGTTCACCACCACCCCACTTAGGACAAGCAGTTTCACTCAACGTGTGTGTGGCATGAACCAAAGTGGAATCATTTTGCTTTACTTGAAAAATAACCTCAAATATAAAACACAAACTGGCATACATTTTTCGAGGTGTCATTTTCCAAGGAAGGGATCTGTTCCGAAAGCAAAAACGCAGCAAAGGGACCTGCCGTGGACTCTTGTTTCCTAGATCCATAACCAGTAAAATGTTGCCAGAAATCCCTGTTTTATTGTCCTTCAAATGTGTGCCCACCTGTGTTGGACAGCTCATGGTGCTGAACTGCTCTCAGGTGTGCTGGGCAGGTTCTCTGGGACTCGCTGTTGTCCACTGGGTCCTAGTGCAGCCCCATTCAGCTCACAATGGATATTTGTCTTCCTTACATACTACGCAGAATGAGAGAAAAATTTTTTAGGCACAGCCCTGAACATTTAACATCCTTTTTTGGCAGTTGTCGCGTTATTACGTTATTTAGTGCTTTCATTTGCAAAGTTTCAACAGTTAATTCAAAACTATATGCAAATTACCCGATATTTAGGTACTAAGGAACTGTCAAAGGTCGGATAGTAGTGTTACTCTTTGTACTTAAAACTGCAACTCTTTCTATCATAACTTTAGTGCATTAGTTGCATGTCACCTCTGTGAAATGCTATGAAAAGTAAATTATGTAGTGATTGAAAACTAGTCTAGTGTGGTTTCCTGAATACTGTTTATGAAGTAAAACTGTGTAGTGTGAAATCAGCCCTTGTTGAGTTCACGAGCCGACGTGAACTTACATTTTGGCGATTGTGCTGCCAGCATGATATTTACATTTATTCACTTAGCAGACACTTTTCTCCAAAGCGACTTACACTGGATATTATGTAGTGTTACCAGCCCACACACCTTATTCACCGCGGTGACTTACACTGCAAAATACACTACTTACAGTGGGTCACTCAACCATACATCAGTGGAACACACTCTCTCTCTCTGTCACTCACACACTATGGGGAACCTGAACAGCATGTCTTTGGACTGCAGGAGGAAACGGGAGCACCCGGAGGTAACCCATGCAGACACGGGGAGAACATGCAAACTCCACACAGACTGAGCGGGATCGAACCCGTGTTTTCTCACAGCACTCAGGCGCTGTGAGACAGCAGCGCTACTCACTGTGCCACCCATATATGAATCAAAATCTCCTGCTGAAAGTCAAAACTTTGTTGAAGTGGATGCACGTCCTTACTCTTTACTTGCTATTGCCATTTAAGGTACAAACACAGTTTGATGATTTGCTGCTCAGTCGCCAGTGTTAGTGCCGTAAGCAGATACTCGAGCAGCGATGGGCCAGGATGTCGGATACATCTGTGCACAAAGGGGTTTTGTAAAATAGGCTCTAAAGAGTGTTTGCAATGTGTGCAAATGATTAAGGCCCCAAAACAAAGCTGCTGTTGGCCTCTATGCTGCGAAGTGAGCAGGCAGTGGGCAAGACACCGCAAGCTTACTTGGGATCTCAGAGGAGAACAATGTGTTGCATTGTTGCTTCTGACGAAAGAACTGTCAACCAACAACCAGATGAACAGAACCCATATAATTTTGTAAGTCTCACTCTGCCAATCCTTAAATATGTATTCATATATGGATGAGAAAAACACAATACGCTAAATTGTGTGGGTTTATATAAATATGATTTTTATACTTTCGTGGTCCTAAAAGAGCTCTCTGGTATATTTTAGATGTACTGTTTTATTCCAATCTATATTTTAAATAAATGAATAATGAAGTTTATACATTGCCAACTGGAGAAAAGCACTGGGAAAAGGGCCTCGAGACCACAAGTTGGATGATGCAACACGTCATTGTTTTATTTGTGACATTTTGCTAATAAAATAGCATTTCAACTCACGAGGGAATAGGTACGGCAACGCAGTCCATCGTAAACGCAATACCGCGGCTCTGCTCAAAAACCCGTCTGCCTCGACACTCTTGAGGCCATGTTCTCACCCTCCTCACATGCACGTAGTAACACAAGGCCATTGCACGTGCTCCCTGTGTGATTCATGGTAGATGTCAAAGACCTGCTACCAACGAAGAAGTTAAAAGCAACTGCGAAACACTATGGAAAAAGTTACACGTTGCAGGGGCCACACGTGTGCCACATATGGCTCGTGTGTTAAAATATATGATCTTCGGTGCTGTGACCCTTAACATCACCTTTTAAAGCTACTTCAGCTCTGGTCTCTAGTGGTCCATTAGTGCGATTAAGGTTCTGGTCATGTTTGGTAGGTAGGGTTCAAAAAAGGCAGAGCCAGTGTCACTGGGACGCACACGTAAATCTTCATGCCAGCTTCACTCCTGCTAAAGGGTTCATCAAAGTGCTTGTGTAACATCAGCTGGAGACTCCCACAGCAGAGTTGTAGTAAAGTTAAATTAGGCACTCTGCCATGCCTCATTTTGAAGCCCACCACTAGCATGAGCTCCTCCGTCATCTGTCAAAAAAAGGTGAGAAACTGATTCGTACCACGTTAACAAGCCTAGGCTCATCCATTGGTTTGGTGTGAATTTTACCATTTTAGCCTGGTCTGTTCTGGGCCTAAAAAACGTAAACTATTTCTGTTCTGCGCCGCTTCTAAAAGCAAACTGTACATGACTCTGGTGTTACAGCCGTAAGCGGACGCATTAAGAAAATTAATCCATACATCCGTCAATTTTCAGTACCTGCTTATCCAGTACAGGGTTGTGGTTGTGAAAAAATCTCCTTAGCTTATCTTCACCATATCCCTCTGAAAAGAGTTATGTGGCGAGGAATCATTAGCTGTCTGTGGTGCTTTAAATAAATAAAAAAACCTCCGGAAAATTAGCTCGAAGGCACAAGACACCGTTGTGATACACATGCTGTCACACACTGGCAGAATGAACGACTGGGTGGAGCCACATGAACCGATGCACTTAATAAGGAGACCATATAGTGCCTTCGTAGACCGACGTGTCATAAAGAGATACTGCTTTGCATGGTTCGCAAACAAAGTCTTCTTGTGCCTTTTGTTTTATGTGTGGCGCACTATTCCATGAATGGTTTGCAGTGCCATTTTCTAAGAAACGTTTTGGTGTTAAGCAATGTTAAACATGTGACAGGGCAGGAAACCAAATTCCCAGAAAGCAACCTTAACGGGGGTAACGAATACAAGAGTCAGTGTTTTGTTTTCAGTCCAAAATTGTGAGTTATAAGTTACAACATAAAGACATTAATCTAATTATCTATGAAAATCAGCACCTGTCAGGTACAGCTTGTTGTGTGGTCAGCTGAGAGGGTTATGTCTATAGGGGGCCTTACTTGTTGATGTTGTTGGGTCCTTTTGCTTTGCATTGGTGCTGACCTATTGGCCTTGGTCTGGGTCTTCTACTAATAACATGTGAACACAATGATTTGGTTACCAAGGAAACCGTGAGGATAGCCACTGGCAAAAACAGAGCCCTGGTCTCCCACGCCAAAGGCAGCAACCGTGACCACCTCAACAGCGAGACAGGCCAAAACGGAGCTTTTTCAGCGAGGCTTCCAGCACCACAACAGCATTATTGTTTGTGGTTTTTTTGCACAGAGAAGATTCCTTAACACTTCTTTCTTCGATTGCATAAGATTCACTGGCAACGACCAGTAAAAACCATAATAATCAATGTTTTGCAAACTCTTATGTTAATTACCTTCTTTTGATCATAAATATCTGAACATGGAAACCATACTGAGGGTATTTGTGTCATTTATGTGGCTTAAAATGTATAATTTAGCCAGGAACATTTAACCAAGTTGCTGAAAACTTTTAAATGACAATAGAACAGGAGATTTGTTTTCCTCACAAAGCATTTATTGACTATGGTGGATGACAGTCTGTTTAGTACAAAGGCACTGAAATATGGCGTGGTTCTTTTGTAATGGAAAGCAGGCGTCTTAATTTTTCCTCAAGCTGGCATTTTGATGTCTTCTGGGAAACAGGAGACTGAAAGCGACCAAAAGTGTTGGTTGCACAGCTTCACAAATTCAAAACTATAATGTTATAAAAAACTAACAAAACACTTATTCACTTACTCAAGCCATTAGCTCTATACTCCTTTACAGCTGACAAAACAAGTGCTTTGATTTTACTCAGGAGTAGCTGCAACGAAACAAATAATCGGGCAATTCGGTGTCTAAACCGGCCTCTGTCCAACTTTATGATCGGTGTAGAAACACGTTTGCTGTTTTCCTAAAATAAGCCTAACATGTCTACGTGCAAATATTACGGTAATCATGCTGGAGCAACACTGCCAATTACACACTCAGTTAAAATGCTTTTAATTTAGTTCAGCCATTAAGTGCGATTGTACCCTGATTACAAAGTCATTATGTTAAGAATACTGAATGAGGACATAAACTCCACGCAGTAATGTAATACACATATTAATTTCTTAAACAAATAATGAAACGATATCGCAAAGCGGCGACCGGCTACATGTGTCTAAAGAGGATTATAGGTTCAAAATCCGAAATTATGCCATATCCATTCCAGATTCTTTCAGTAAGTATCCAGGTGTAAATGCACGAAATGCAAACAAGTTAAACTGTAGGCTGTCCCACGTGTCAAGGAAGAGGAGTCTGGGCTTGTAAAAAAGCAGCTTTTGTTTTTACTATACATGAGGAGGACTTCCAGCAAACCCAGTTATTATCCCCTATTCAGTGACTTGTCAACTGGCACCCGTTGGTTTTAAAATTATAGCATAAAATACTAGACAGCCATTGCATTTACATTCTGACTAGTGGAACATTAATGGTTTCATTGACCTTTGCGTAAAGTACGCTTTTGTTTCAACACAAGTGGTAGTTGGCAATCAGCAAATTAAGACGTCCATCTGACTTTCTCCCGAGTCTCCGACATCTGCACTCAATAAAGAGCAAAGGATCCGTATTACTGGAATATAGGAAAAAAAAGCCCTTGTTCTGTGGTTTTATCTCCAATATACCATAAGCATTTTCAACTGTTTCCTCTGGAAGGAAAAAAAGGTACATTATAAAACGATAAACGGAGCTAATCATCACCAGACACCCCGGCGAACCCCGAGGAGATGCTGGACTCAGCCCGACTCTGTTAGGGGTCTGTCGTTAAGGAAGAACCCCCAACTGGAACCCGCTGGAAGGGAGCCCTTGGATCAAGCCCCCTCCTCGCATGTGTAACAATCACTGCTTGCTGCCCCCTGCCTCACTGTCAGTGATAAAAACCATACAGCTGGACCCAGGCCACTGCAGCGGAAAGCGAACCACAGACATCTACAGGGGTCTCCAAGGAGGCACAGGTGTTCCGAAATGTCTCTTCCCCTCTAAATGAGCTTGCAAACGGCGGGTTTAATCTCTCCCACCTTGCCAAACCTGGCACCCATTATACCCACTGCTGTTTCCTGGACTTCTGTAACCTCTCTGATTGGGTAGGCATGACCAAAGGGGAAATTAAATGGATTTTTCACTAATAAAACATGTACTTCAATGTTGCTGATCACTTTAAAAGAGACTATAACGGTCTATGAGTGGCCATTTGAAAACACCAGGCACAAAAAATACGGAATCTGTTAAGAATTAGTTATTAGTGGAAGTGATTTGATTTTTAAAACAGTATTAATATACAACTGTGAAAATAAGTGCTTGGAACAGATACAGAGGAAAAATGAAAAATGTGTCGTTGGAAAACTGGGGGTTTCTAAATTGGTTTGAACAGAAATTAAATAAATACATACTGTACACTAATGTAGTGATTTTAAGAGAAATAAACGGAGAATATTCTGTACTCTTCAACTTTCTGTAGGCCTCTGTAATGGTT
Organism: Scleropages formosus; assembly: GCF_900964775.1. Taxonomy (NCBI): domain Eukaryota; kingdom Metazoa; phylum Chordata; class Actinopteri; order Osteoglossiformes; family Osteoglossidae; genus Scleropages; species Scleropages formosus. The sequence goes on from NC_041823.1 coordinate 7,130,851, forward strand.
TGTAAAAGCAGCTAAGCAAAATTCAGTGAAGAAATGATATTATGTAGGCAGCCGTTGCATCTTGGCATCAAAAGCAGATTTGTTGAAAAAACTGGGATTTCTAAAATCGGTTGTTAAAAGTCTACCAATTTATCTCTGTATCTTCTGATCTTTGCACCTCTCAGATTTCAAAGTTCATAATAATCCTATCCTCTCTCTTCCAAACAGTAATTTAAACCCTCAGATATCTGAGAATAAAGTAAGTCTGTGCATAACAATTATATAATCATATATACAATGCAGACCACCTCATAAAAGAGACCTTTAGTCAAGAATTCCTTTTAGCTCCATTTCAGCTGCACAGATTTTTTTTATGATTGTACTACTAATATGTGTACTACTATTCTTCCTATATGAACTTGCATTTTACAAAATGACGAGAAACTGCAGACATTACATTCATTCATTTAGCGGGCAGTTTGCTTGAAAACAACTTCAAATTTTTTGTAACCCATTCACAGATCAGCATATTTTACCTGGAGAAATTTAGGATATGCACAGTCCGAAAGCAGTACTGGAAGTTGGATTGAAACTGATACTCGTCAGGTAACCTTAACCACTATTCTGTCCTCCACCCACTATTTAAAAGTGTGAAAAACAGTTACCAAATTACCAAATATTACTAAAAACTTTATTGACTTTAGCAGTGCTACTGCACTTTTTATTCTGGTGGTTTAACAAGCTGAATGTAATGGGATGATCTGCAGAAATTACCTGTTTACTATGCAAAATGTTTACTGTATTGCTTCTTTATTTCATAGTGTGTAAAATTTCACAACTATTTGGATGGGAGTTTAGCATACCTTTGAAATATCGCAGTGTTTTAGGAATGCCATTAAGCCATTGTCCAACTGGGTGATGCCATAAAGGGTGCGTGACAAGGGATCGATGTCAGAAAGGTAGAGTGTTATTGGATGGATGACACTAAGATAGTGAACCACTGGATCCATGTCATTATGGTTTGTGCACATTGGACAGATGCCATTTACGGATGGATGCCAATAAGGTCTTGTGCCATCTCAGGGATGCCAGTAAGATAGAGTGCTATTGGATAGATTCTGTTAAGGGTGTGTGGACACTAGTAAGGATGCCATGTGGATCTTAGTAAGGTAACATGTCACTGGATGGATGCCATTAAGGTAGAGTGCCATTGGATTGATCCATCACAGTAGCGCACCACTGGATATGAGCCATTAATGTAGAGTACTACTGGATAGATGACATTAAGGTAGTGTGCCACTGGATGGATGCCATTGATGTCGTATGGATAAGGTCACTGCTGTCATATAGCATGGAATGGAAAGTAATGTTGACATGAACAGAAATGCATAAAGGATTTTCTTAACATGGACCTGGTGGGCAGATGGTTTAATCAACTTCTTCACAAGTTGTGGAGTTCAAAACCTAAATTCCTCCTTTTGCCCCTGGGGTCAATCTTGGGGTCAGAAACCCATGTGCACTACCTCCCCTGGCTCCCAAAGGTCTTATCACCTTGTCTACCTTGAGACCGGAGCTGTAAACAACTTTCTGCCTCTTAGCTGATCTGTTACATGGGAGATTCCCAGTCTTGGAACTTGGAACCTCTTGGATGCTCTCATGTACTACATTCAAGGTCTTATTTAAAGAGGCTTGATGAATCAATTAATAACATTTGGACCATAGCTGACATCTAGAGACTGCTGGAAGTGTGCTAAAAAATAAATTAATGGATGAACTAAAAATATTCAATAATGGATTTGGTTATTTGTTGTAGTCCTTAAATTGGACTGTTTATGGATCGCAATATGATCTCATCGCTCCTGGGCTGTTTGCTAATTCACAGAACAAACTATCCCTTTATGAGGCTGGCATCTTCACCAACTTTGTTTTTTCAGATTCCATCAACAATCCAAAAGCAGACCGTTCCAGAACAATTTGACTCTAGACCGAACCCGTCTATGAGCGTGGTGCCTTAATGGTTGCACCATATAGTATTGTGCACAGCTGATAAAAAACTCGTGAGGAATACTCAATTTAATGAAAATGCCAGACAAAGACAAATGCCAGATTTCCTTCCGACTTTTGTTTTCGATAAAGAAGGTATTATAAAAAGAGCGCTGTACGTTTTCTGTTTCAGGTATGAGTGCATTTGAAACCATCCTTAGTAACTACAAAAGTCGGGATGAGCTGTGAGAAACCACAGCTCGTGAATGAAGAGTTCGCTTTTGCCTCACAGATTATGACGAACGCATTTTTCAGGAGTTATATCTGCCTTAAGTCGTCTTGTTTCATTCATCTGAAACCTCTTGAATGTTAAAAGTTTATCCTTCCAGTCCTGCCCCAAAGCCCCAACTCAGCCCAGCCCCCATCGCTGCCTCCCCACAACCCCACCACTCCCACGATAACGTTTCCCCACGCACGTTTACAACGTACAGGCTGGAGGCTTCAGCGTGAGCATTTGGACAGAGACTGGAAATAATTACCAACAGGGCCAAACAATAGCTCTTTGACCCGGCAGAAAGAGAGCTTTCTCTAAAGCCGCACTGGCCTAATGCCGGCTGTATGGTGCCATTCATCCTTCCACTCGCAGATGAGAGCGAGCGCCAAGCATGACCTGCTGGGGAGGCCAGGAGGTGGGGCTGGGGGGCATATTGGGGGGGCAGTTTCCTTTAAACAGGAAATGTGCTAAGTGAACTCTCGCTGAACGGTTGCTGGACGCCTGCACTTGCAGACTGTCTAATCCCTAACCATCCTGGCAGAGCCAGTGGAGACATATTTACAGATGTTCATGTTGCTAATCTGGATGGTGCAGACCCATTTGGAACAGAATATATTACAAAATATGGTAATACATTAATTTTATTGTTATAATAGAGGTGTTTTTTTAAGCTCGGCAGGACGAGAAACTGACCTTGTCTTGAGCAAACATGCAAGCAGGCACAATTATATGCCCTCACACATGGAGAACTTGGGTCGACACAAATGAACAGCTCAGAAATCTTCAATCCATGGTAGGTGCTGAAGACCTTGGCGCCTCTGGCTCGATCATTAGACAAACCCTTGTGGTCTCGAGAAATACGTACACACGCATTGTGCGGGATGTTGCCTTCATACTGCATTGGAAAACTACAAAACTCACAAACAAAGCACCTCTAAAACATGACAAATACAAAAAAAATTAGCATGAAATCACAACTGCCCTCTTTTTTCAAAATTCCGGTCAATTGCGTGACACCCACAAATATTGCTCAGTTCATAGTTAGCCGAAAAAAGAAAAATTTTGGGAACCGAGAACAGTTCCGGAAAGTTTCTTCTTTAGTGATCTGTCAAACATTTATATTGCCCTTTTATGTTACACAGACTACGGAATACGGAAAAAAAAAATCGAACATTTAAAATAATTGTTTACATTTAATTTATCCTATCTGATTAAGGCATGCGTGGTTTAATACGCTGATTTCTTGGTTAATGTTGTTCGGGCTCCTGCGTCCTCCAAACAGGATGTTGCTCACCTTCTGCCTCTATAAAACACCTGGACAATGTCAGAAATGGGCCAACCCTTTGAAGCTGTGACACAGGTCTTGTTATCCAAATCATATGATGACCAATTCATAGACTGCCCTGTTCCTGGCTGCTACGGCCCATTCCTGCTGGATGCCTAACAAGGGTGAAATCAACTGCCATTAATCTGATGTCTAAAGATGTCAAGTAACAAAATGGGCCTTAACCTTGACACTGTTAATTAGAGTGAATTATGTGCTACTGAGGTGGCTTGGGAAGTGAATATCCTTGCTGCTATTAGTTGAAAGGCTACTTGAATGATACGTTTTCTAATCGGATTTTGTGCTGGTCTAGCTATGCATCTCCTTCTTAGTATGAGTCTAGAGGAGGGAAGTAGCGTAATTAATTCACAAACACAAGATTCTATGGCTGTTCATAAAAGTAGAATCGATCCATTCTTTAAAAATTTATAGGAATTTAGTGTCTTTGATAATGTAGATTTTAAGAAGTTTTGGTGGGACAGCAGGTGACATAGTGGTCCTACTGTAGTGCCCCTGAGCAAGATTCTTACCCTGAATTGATACAATAAAAATGACCCAGTGGTATAAATCCAACTGCAATTATATTAAGGTAATTTGTAGTAACTTAGTATGAAAAACCTCTTGTACGCACTACAAATTGTCCTTCAATAATGCATGCCTTTTACCTGGATTGGATGACCTTTAGAAAACTAGTTCGGTAAGAAGGAATGGCCAGATTCTTCATTGTAAGCCACTCGGGAAAGAAGCGTCATCTAAATAAATGAATAAATAAATAAATAGTGGAACTCTGTTCAAAAAGTCAAAGAAAAGCTGGATAGAAGATAGCAAGATGATAAATCAAAATGTGGAACCAACCTCTGAGTAGCTTCCCAAAACAAACACATGATGAGTGAAAAATTGAGCTAACCGAACATTTGAACTTGCTTATAGAATCGTTGCTCAAAAATGTGATCTGTTAATTACCTAGCCTTACCCAACCATGTGTGGTCTGTGGAGTGGGATATTTCCAAAACCCAGCGTAATTCCTGAGACCAGCTTTGCCTTGTCGTTGGCTGTGACCACCAGCTTTGAGACACACTGAACAAAGATTCAACCAGCTGAAAACAATGCTTGTATTCACTTTTCTGTTCGTTGCAACATCTGGTGTTCCGGAACATACTATTTTGATTGTGGAAAAAAATAAAGGTTGAAAACATTTTTCAAGAGCATAAAAAAGAAATCAGATGGCCTCTGTCAATTCATCATGTTTGAAATAAAACAAAACTGCACAGACCTTTCGGAAAATAATAAAATTGACGTCATTTTGTTCACATGACTAACTTTGCGTTTAAATAATGAAGAGCAACACCGTAAAACAGTACTGCATCAACCTCATTTCTGTAAATCAATTATACACATTCAGTAGCTGTGTATGAATGACAGAGAGAGTGTGTGTGTGTTCCACTGATGTATGGATGAGTGACCCAGTGTAAGTAGTGTATCTGGCAGTGTAAGTCACCATGGTGAATAAGGTGTGTGGGCTGATAACATCTTAATGTAAATGTAGTTCAGATGTGATGTGAAGAACTAATCCCACTTGGTTGTGAATTTGTTACCTTTACCTGACACTTTTCTCCAAAGTGACTTACAATATTAAGCTACCGACAACTACGTACATTACATTTATTTATTTAGCAGAGGCTTTTCTCCAAAGCAACTTACAATGGATACTATATACTGTTACTAGACCACACACCTTATTCACCGTGGTGACTTACACTGCTAGATACACTACTTACAATGTGTCACTCATCCATACATCAGTGGAACACACACTCTCTCTGTCATTCACACACTATGGGGGAACCTGACAGCATGTCTTTGGACTGCAGCAGGAAACCAGAGCACCCAGAAGGAACCCAGGCAGACGATATACAAACTCCACACAAACCGAGTGGGTATCGAACCCACGTCCTCTCGCACCACCCAGGTGCTGTGAGACAGCAGTGCTACTCTCTGTAGCACCATACTGCTCAAAAAATGTTAAAGAGTTGATAGGGTGGCCCCACCAATCCATTACTCTTGAACCTTTGACCAAATTCGTGATTAAAAGAAACATCCTGTTGACCACACACATGCTATGCACAGTCCCAGCCAAAAAGACCACTGTACATTATACTTCCTACTGTACATAAGGAAACTGTTTCACTTACGAAGCCATTGCAGCCTAAAAGGGAGGACCAACCAAGCAACTAACAGTATTTCTCGATACGCAATCTGTCTGGTATGCAGCCCTATCATTCACTGCAGTTGAACGTCTTTCACATCAGAGGAGTGTTATCACTGGGACTCTCCAACAGTCATTCTGTCTGAATCCAAACAACAGTATATAGTGGTAGTAACAGCTGTGAGGTTACGTGTAGAAAAACAAACCCTTTTCTCCTTTTGCGGGAAATGAACTTGCATCAGGCTGCTTGCAGGTCCAGAGTCGAAACCAGAGCAGGGCGGGGTAATTCGTGCCGCTTTAGGGTAGCTAGTCACACTCACCTCATCAATCAGCGCTTGCTAATATGAATAAAAAAGAAAGGGCCGTACCGAAACGGAGAGATTCATCAACGAAAGATCAGCGCTCCTTTCAACTAATGGATGGGAACTCATTAAGCTAAGTGATTTACATCGCTGAACAGAGCCTGTCTTGTTTCTTTTGGCTCGCCGTACAATCTTAAAGAATAACAAAGTAAGTTAGCACAAAAACACAAAGAAGGAGAGGCGGAAGTCAGGGGAAATGATGTCGGGATTTTATCTTGCAGAGAAATATTACATCGCGAACTTCTAAGTACAGTTTGTGACATTAATTGTTTCGCCCGAAAAAGATACTTCGCTCTCTGCTTGAACCTTAGAATGGTCACGTCTCGACATTGTTACGTTGCTGCCGAGAAGTTTCTGGAGTGAAAAACTATTATGACAAAACCTCGTAGCGATAAAGAGGTAATTTTCCAGCATCAGCATGTATGTGACAATGGCTATTCCGCCTGTTATTAGAAATGATGTGTCAGAAATTGACTGGTTTTAAATAATATCCAGTACAAAGCGAACGTAACTGATGGCGTTTTCCAGTTATTGTTACTTTACAGATGCGGCATTTGGAGCCAACAGTTTAACACGGCAGTTAGTGTGAGTTCTCTAGAGCCAAAGGATCAAGTGTGTTTTAATAGACTTTTTATTTACAGGTGACACTTCGGGTGAGCTCGCATGGTGTACAAAATATTTCTCCATCTAAAAAACCGAAGAGTTGCGGTACAGCGAGAAAAATCAGCACAGTCAGATCAACAGAGCTCATAAAGAACAGACCCCAACAGGAATGACCTCACTCATTGTGAATATAAAATGATTCATGTTCATCTGAAAATGCACATGTGACCATTTCACTCCATCTTCTTTAAATATTAGCTTTGGGTCCAGGGTAATTCCTGCATTTGGATTACAAGCGCTCTCGATTTACACGGAAAGCTCACCGAGAAGTTTTTTTCCAGGTCACCAATAAGGCTTTAAGAATTTAAAGCCAACAAACAATATTTGCTGAGAAGGGTCTCAGGCATATACCATTTTAACATGGGTGCTGATTACTAATTTCAGTCTATTTATATTCTCTAGCTATTTCAAACCATATGAAACCTGTTGTGGAACTTAATGTCTGACAACTCTGGATATATGACGTAAAATCAGCAAATTCACATTTTTTTTTTTTTTTATTTTTAAATTTTAACAGTTAAAATTATCTAAATTTTAACAGAAGTGCAGCTGATAGCATAGTGGTTAAAACTACTATGTTTAGTCCCACAGGTTGCAGGTTTGAATCCCACCTCCAGCAGGACTATCTGTAAAATTGCTCAAGTAAAAGTACCCAGCTGTACACACACACACACACACACACACATTTTCAGAACCGCTTGTCCCATACGGGGTCACGGGGAACCGGAGCCTACCCGGTAACACAGGGCGTAAGGCCGGAGGGGACACACCCAGGACGGGACGCCAGTCTGTCGCAAGGCACCCCAAGCGGGACTCGAACCCCAGACCCACCAGAGAGCAGGACTGTGGTCCAACCCACTCCGCCACTGCGCCACCACCCCAGCTGTACAAATAGACATATAATTGTAAGTGGCTTTGGAGATAAAAAAAATCATGTAACGCTAATTGACTAGTGGTGTACTAGGCAACACACTCTGAGAAAAGTTATCATTAACTCCATACTGATGTATTAGTTTGGAGGTGTGTGCATTATCCTAACTAGCAGGCTATACAAAAAAACTCTTCTGAACTTTTTTTCAATGAGGGGTGTAAAATGTAGTCAAAATGATGAGTCAATGTAATTTGCCACAAAAACACTTCATTCCTTTTTTGGAGGCTGACGTGAGGAGGGCCAAGGCCTCAGGTGACATATACCTAATTTAGATGACTTCAATGTTAACGAAGAAAACAGAGAATTTAATGCAAAAGAAATTTGTTCTGCATGCCATGGAGTATCATTTTTTTATTATGGAAAATGGAGGGTGTTCATACCCCTTCAGAAGCCATTGACTCTGGAACACTGTGTTGAGACCAGGAAAGGCTTGGGTCTTTTCCATGAGCTTATTTGACACTCATTTCTGACCTCACTATACCAACCAAGCACCCATCAACAGCCCACATTACCTCACATTTCCAGGTTTACAGATACTGCAATAGGGGAGATACGAGTGTTTTAGTGCTGTGGTTGAACTTGACTTTATTTATTTTTCCACAAGTCAACCTCTGGTCAACACAAGAACACTCATTCAGAGCCCTGTTTTCTATGAGGAACATAAATGGCAGGTCAACACGCTCAAGCACTGGTTGGGGTCAAATGTAAATATTTATTGGCTACATTTATTGACACATTACTCTTACTTTACACATTACTCTTTGAAATGATGAAATGGTAGGAGACATTGTGATTTGCCACCTGGAATTCATATGATTAAACTGTCGACTGCCAAACTCCTCTGTGCAGTAAGGGAATTGTGTTTTAACCAACTCCCATATTCTATAGATTTTATATGATTTTATATCTCAAAAGGTGCAATTATAGGAATGTTCTGCTTCATTCTTAAGAAACCTTTGTCAGCTGAGGTATTTAATATGCTCAGTGGCATTATGGCAAATATGGTGATCTAGGCAAGAGCACATTTTTGTAAGATTAAATGGTCAAAGAATAAAATCCGACTAAACTGCTGCACAACATTTAAAATAGCTGATATTGTTCAACAGTGCGGAGTAACCCAGAAAACCAAATGGATTATAGTTGGTCTCATCATTGGCCGTTCTGCTAAACTGAACATGGAAAAGTTCTTTATGCGGCGTTCCTGGGGACCCTTTTTCTGATCTCAAAATCATACCCATAAGTCACTGTAAGACAAACGAAATATAAAATATCAAAGTTAATCAAGGAGTACCACATGAATTTTCATGAAAACCAGACAGCATGTAGACCGACACACACAGGAAATTTAGAGTATGGGGGGATGTATTGACCAGTGACGTCACTGAAAATTGACTGCAGACTCTTAGTTTAACACTTCAGTTACATGCTGGTTCTATGTCAAGCACATTCTGGGTCCCTGAGCATCTAGCTTGATTCACCATCCTCCATGCTCCCTAAATTCAGCAAAAAATCTGGTTCTGTTAACCTCCCTGAGGTGCTAATTTAGGAAAATATTTTGTTCATCCAATGTTCATCCTGGTGATGAAGTGGTGAAGTGGTGAAATAGCATGGCCACATACCTCAGTGTTCGCTGAAAAAGGATCACGAAATACAATGAAACATGATAGTGATGCCTGGTGAACTTCTGCAAAACTTGTACAAACCCAAACTTGTGTACTTTAAAATGTTTTTCCTGGAACTATCTGACGACATAAACTTACTTTAGAAAACACATCAGAGGAATTTTTACAAACTTTTAGAATCAGAATTAATTTTATGCATGCCATTTTGTTTGGCAGATGCCTATATTCCAAGTAAAAATTGATTTTTACTGGAGCAATCCAGATTAAGCACCTTATTTTCCTTTGTATGTTACAGGGTATTAAATGCACAGTTACTATAAAGAACATTAAATGTAAACGTATTATGAAGACTGCAAGCAACAGCTCTCAGGTCACTAGTGCGTATCATGAATGTTGCCAATTTATCTATTGCTCCTGTCGTGATAGCAGATGTTTATTTGGCTCAAAAACCACTGCATACTCTATAGAGAGATAATGTGTTTTGACTACTGTGTTAAAAGCCGGAGTGCTTATGCAGGTTATGGCTCCAGAAAACCATCTGAAATAAATTTATAATGTTCACTGAGAATTTAAAATGGGACTAAATGAACCTTGGTCTGTCAAACAGGGATTTAGGAGATGTGCGGAAGGAAAGGCAGCAGGTAGTGGACTGGTTCAGGACATGGACTTATAACCTGACCGTCCCATGATGACTGTAATACCCTTGAGTAAGACACTTACCCTGAAATGTTCCAGTAAAAATACCTTGCAGTATATGTATGAAAAACACTGCACGTTTCTTTCAATAAAAGTATCAGATAAATAACAAAGTCATAACTGGGGCAGCGTAGTGGTTCGAATCCCACCTCCAGCTGTAGTACCCTTGAGCAAAGTACACACACACATATTGTCTGAAGCCACTTGTCCCAAGCGGGGGTTGCGGCGAGCCGGAGCCTAACCCGGAAACACAGGGCACGAGGCTGGAGGGGGAGGGGACACACCCAGGATGGGACACCCGTCCAACGCAAGGCACCCCAATCAGGACTTGACCCCCAGACCCACCAGAGAGCAGGCACAGGCCAAACCCGCTGCCCACCGCACCCCCTCGAGCACGGTACCTACCCTAAATTGCTCCAGTAAAATAACCCAGCTGTATAACTGGGTAAATAACTGTAAGTAGCTTAACACTGAAAGTTTCTTAGGAGAAAAGCATCCGATAAATCCAGGTTTGAATCCTACATCCCACTGTGGTACTTAACATGACTTGCTACAATAAAAACTACCCAGTTGTAAAACATGGTAAATCAAGCTGCTTTGGAGAAAGGCATCAGCTAAGTAAATAAATGCGGATGTAATGTCCATAGCATCAGTGTTAATCAGCTCAAATTGCGCTTCAGCTGACGCAGCCACCTCTCCAAAAACTGCTTTTCCTCAGAAGGGTTTCTCAACGATGTGGCTTCAAGAGCTATGTTAAAACAGTCAGCCAGTTGCGTGAAAAGCGTTTCTTCGAAATTTGGGAGGAAACCGACGCCATCACGGGAAGAAAATGCACGCCCTACAGAGGCCGACGAGGGCGGAATTCAAACCCACACCCACCGGGTTGTTACGGCAACGGCACCTGCTGAGCCGTGGTGCCACATGAGGCTGTCACACTGACTTTCCCTCATGTAAGCATGTTGTGCAAGCACTACTTTCGTCCACTTCAAAACAAGGAGGTTTACCGATCCTGATTCACTTAATTTAATTTGACTTTAAATCAAACATTAAAGAACTGCCTAAAAGAAACATCAGAGCAGATGAGATCCCAAGTGCACACAAATTTCTTAAACTGGGAAGACAGTGAGGTGAAACTGTATACGCAAGGTCACCTGCTGCCAAATACGGAATCTCTAGAGCTCAGACTAATGACAAAATGACCAAAGCGTCTCTACTAGCGCTAATGTTTGGCTCTGGGCTTCAGAGATGATTGATCTGTTGGTCTGGCAGGAGAAACTGGAAATACGCATATTATCAGCCATAAACAGGCAGTCTTGTTACTACCCTTCCTTGTAACTAGGAACAGCATTTCTGTAAACACACATGTTGCAATCTGCTCCATTAGAAATGTCCTTGACTTGAGGTTGCAATGCTATAAACATTTTATTTCTGTGGAAGAAAAGATAAAACTGGAAATGAAGAGGGTTGATTTGAAATGTCCACAGCACATCACATAAGACATTTAGAAAGTGCTAGACACAAAAACCCCCTACTAATAACTTCTAAGTACAGCGACGGGTTAATTAAAATAATATTTCCATTTATATCTCCAATTTTCATGACTTCACATACGTTTAAGAGGTGCGTATTGAAGAATATTGGCAGTGTATAGAAATGCAATATTGTTTCATAACCAAATTCGAAACAAGTGCCTGTGGTTTGTGGCTTTAAACATGTATAAACAGGGGCTTGTGGTGTGCTGCAAACCATATGACAAATCATTTGTTGCATTTTCCAAGTATTTGCTTAAAGCACGTCATTGTTCCCGAGGAGCAGAAAGAGCTGTTAATAAGTTCTACAAAAAGGGTGCTTTTAAAGGAGGATTTAAAAAGTCATTCTGAACTGGATGCCAAAATCCACAGACCCTTAACCAACGGTGCTATCAATTTACTATCCCACTGTATAGTGGAATTCATGCTAGCTTCAAAAAATGATAAATTTCTCAGGCTGCAACAGATATGATTGTGTCTGAGAAATTGCGCACCGGTAAAATCCAATACTCTCAACCGTGCTTTTATTACTCACCTGAGACCCAGGCTGCTTTTCCAAGCCAACCGATTTCAAGGAACAAGATATCTTTACCAGACTAATATTCTTCACGAGGCGTACGGCTTCCCACAGTGACTGAACCAGAGACTTTCAACGCAAACGCTAATTGCTGCTATGTTCGGCACGAAAAAGTACGTTTCGCACGTTGATCGACACGCAGGCAAAGCTTTAAACCACAAACACGCTTTTCTGCCAAGAAACATAATTAAACACAACATGCATTTGGGCCTCAGCAGAACACAGTAATTATTTCCATTTAAAAAAAAAAAACCAAGTATGTTTAATTAGACAGTCCTTTCACATGGGATTTTTTCAAGTACCACTCATTTTTGTCCACTCTAGAGGACATATTTGTAGTGTATCTTCCGAACTGTACACGCCATAATGCAGGGTGTTAAAACGCCTTACAGAGGAAATTCCATGGTTTTACATGATTCCGCACACTCGGTGGTGCAACTTGGGCAATTTCTTTTAAATCCTAGCAATACGTCCAATTTTTGTGTCGTATCTCATGAGGTTATTGGTTTTTGATTTTACTTGGATGCCTATGATTGTGTCACACACAAATGACAGGTAATGGCGAAAAGTTTGCTCATATTACACGTAGCAGATCACCTTTGTGCACAAGTAAATTAAAGCACATTAATTCACATATATTAGTGCAGGATAGGGGCATGGTGGCACAGTGGGTTGGGCCAGGTCCTGCTCTCGGGTGGGTCGGTGGTTCGAGTCCTGCTCGGGGTGCCTTGCGACAGATTGGTGTCCTGTCCTGGGTGTGTCCCCACCCCCTCCAGCCTTATGCCCTGTGTTGCCGGGTTAGGTTCCGGCTCCCTGCAACCCTGTATGGGACAAGCGGTTTCAGATGGTGTGTGTGTGTGTGTGTGTGTGTGAGGTATTTGAGCAACATGCTCAAACAGTGGTCTCAATGGTTGCTTAACCTTCTCTCTAAAAAAAAGTTCATCCTTGAGTCCTCTACTGTTCACCTAATGTCTGTTAAAGATATTTCCAGGTATATTTTATTAACCATGGAAGCATTCTTGCAACATGTGGTAATAAAATAGCTGGAAAGGAAGAACATTTACTTTCAAGTTTTTAATGAATCAAAGAAAAATAAAAATGTCACATGCATTAAGTACCAATATGGTAATGATAAATCATGCCCTTTACAAGAATTCTTTCCACGAATAAACTACGGTTATACTGAATGTACTGAGATTTGATGACACCACCTTGCAAAAACTCTACAATAAACTGAAATACTTCTCTACTCTAAAGTGTTAAGTTGTGAATGTGGGGTTTTGCAGCAGGTGAAGGCTTGTTTTTGCTACTGACATCATCCAGAAAACGCGGCGATGCATCATTTTGTTCAATGGGACTGGTGCCAAACGGGCAAGTTGGCAGGCTATCGCTGTCACTTCCTGTTGGAGGTATCAGCTACGCCACTCGTTCCTGTCGCCCACTTGGCTCGATAACCGGCCTGGGAACGCAACCCACGTCTTCGCCCTGACTGCTGGCCTGCCCTGTCCTTCAGCCTGGGCCGCTATCACTTTCAAACAGTGGTTTCTGAGATTGCGCCCGGCTGATAGGCCTCAGGCGCCTTGCTTTGCTCTTTTTTTTCCGCAAAACGGTTTTATTTAGCACAAGGCGAGACAGCATGCTGTCACTCTACGCAGTGCAACATCGAAAACACTAAGCAGTTTAGTTTCAGCCTCAGCGACATCCTTATGTTAGACTTTTGTACTACTTTCTGGCAAAAATGCAACTTTCCGGCATTTAAAATATACATATATGTCAAATTTTTGATTTTTATCCTTAAAGTTAATATTTAAAATATAAGCAGCTGCAGGATGAACCAATGCATCATGCACAGAGTAAAGGAGTTTAAGTCAGAAGGTGTAAGGGGCAAACTCGATTATTTACATTATATTTCAGAAATGCTGTAAAAAGTGAAGTTCTCCCCTGATTTTTCTCTTTTTTTTTTTTTTTGGTTTACTTAGTTTGCTGAAACGTAACTTACAAAAGACACCTTGTAAATTGTTTATTTTCACATAGATAGACTGTCTGCTGGGAAGGACTCAGGGGAGTGGAAAGCAGATGAATTATGGTTGATCTGGGCGAAGTGGGATACTCTGGTTGCACAAGCAGGAAAGCCAACTAGGGAGTTGCAGCCCCAGAAGGAGGTCCCACAAAAGCCCCTTCCCCCAACAAAGATCTTTCTACGAGCAGAGAACAGCGGGATTGCTCCCCAAGGTGACCTCCCTGATCTCCAGAACTTACTTTGGCATGGTGCCGATTCCGGCCCGAGGACCGCGAATGGAGCGGTGCTTCGCGTCACTGCAGCTGTTGACACGTGTTGTGGGCCTGTCACACGGCTTCAGTCCTGCCCGTTTTGCATTACCCCGCCGGGTGGAGGCAGAGTGTTGCATGAGCGGGTTCCTTGGCGCTTGGCACCCACAGATAGCTGCCTGGCATTTTTTCACCAGCGGCCTTCCTGTTTACCTCCTGAGGGCCTTGCAGCTGCATGTGCCGACCTTTGGCGTATCGGGAACACGCCTGTCACACATCCAAAATAATCCTCTTCAGCACCATGACTCTACTCTGCTCCGTGCTTCATATTACCATTTTAGGACATTTTTTGACAGTTTTATGCTGTGCACATGCACATACCATAACACTCGCTTTTTCTGCAAGCGTCTTTTTTTTTTTCCGCAGTATAGAATTCCTATTCATTTTTCGCGTGGCGCTTCCATCAGACGGCTGCGATGTCCAGAAAACACAAATGATCGTTGTATCTTTAATGGCCACCTCCCAGGTCGGAACTGATTCAGAAACACCTCCTGGGACCGGCAAATTTGTGAACTACTACATTTGCGATACCATGATTAATTCTTGGGGTTGCTCTTTACTTGTGTGAGAGGCGGTAATTGTTTCCATTTGCAATCTGTGTTCCATGTCATACATTTCACAGTGCTTTTAGGAAATTGCCAACCCAAAGAAAACCGGACCGGTATGTTGCAGGGTCAAGCCCCATAAGGTGCTAGACCTTAAGTGTCTAACATCATGTGTTTATCTCAGTATCAACAGGTTAAACTGCAGTCTGTACAAAGGTGTTCATTAAAATATTAAAAATTAAACTCTTATTTTGTTAAACTGAGTACCTACAACATACCAGTATATTTTTCGAATTAATTATTACCTGTTTTGTACACTGCAGATTAACAGAGTGAGACTTTATTTAGAAATTTAAAAATAAAATAACACAAAAGTGGCAAAAGGATTATTCGGCCTTTGAAACGACGTACAACGTATGTATAACATACTGTATATAATGTACAAGATATATGTATAACATACAAAGCACTTACTGAAAAGCTCTTAGATGTCATCACAGCATAATCCTGTGTTGTTGGATAATAAGTCAGACAAATGAATAATGTGTCTTAAGAACATAGCAACCAAGACAAAATCAAATCTGCCTCCCACCCATTAACCACAAATTATTTTTTAATTAGCAGGCGGTTTTGGACCAGAGCTTACATACAGCTTGAATTTGCTGCATGCTGCAGTTTAGTATTTGTGTTCATATCTACGCGGTAAGCCGTTATGATAGCTGTAAAAATGACAATAGGGAATGTCTTCTCCCTCAGCTCCAGAAATTCTGGGCATCGGTCCCATGACAGTTTTGCTTTTTCCTTTAAAAGATAACATAAATAACTGCCATACCCTGATTTTAGCCAGAGCAGGTAATGTCACTATAAAACTGGGCACAGCTGAATATATAAATATGAGCCTATTATATATATGAGCCTATGATCCTTTCTCACAGCATTCTTGCTGCAATCAAAATATAATAGAACATGAGCTCTTTATTCTGTATAGGTCTTGTATGAAAGCCACCAGTCAGTCTCTCTCTGCCGTAATAAATCACAATCCCAAAACTTAACCAAAGAGCATCACGTTAAAAGTACATCAGAGTACAGAAAAACACTACATTTCAGGTGCTTTTATTTTGCAGATTTATGACTGCAAAATGTACTTCTGCCTTACATCTGTGTATAAGTGTGTTGTCTTTGTGGGCAGCAGGCACTGTAAGATTCAAGAGGCTGCCTTGTACTCCAAGGACTCAGGCTTGAATCCTGCTGTAGAACCTTGAGCAAGATACTTACTCCAAACTGCTCCAGTAAAGTTACCCGTTTGTATGAATCACTAAAAGCAGCTTAACACTGTACGCTGCTTTAGTGGAAATCATCACGTAAATGAATAAATACAAATGTTTCTAATATCTTTTTTTCCTCATATTTACCCAATTATTCCTACATTAGTGTATTACGGATTTTTTTTTTACTTTTTTGTAGCTCCGTCCACACTGGTTGAAAGACTTTGCGTTGTGAGATTGGCCAATACAACCCAACGTTAATCAGACTGACACTGAGTTTTTTCATGCTCCTCACAGCACACTCTCACCTTGTCCACCAGGTGTGGAGTGCTGCACTGTTCATTGTACAGGGAAGCCACCCGTACCGCTCTTTATCGTAAGCTATCTTTTGCTGAGGGTCTCAGCAACAACCCCACCCCCCCCAAAAACACCCATGGCCAGCACAGCTCTGTTTCCTGCCAGAACAAGTCCCTGGCACTGTTTCGGAACGAGGAACAAACAGAAAGATGATATTGCTGCGCTCGCCTTTCGACGGGACCATGCCACAATCGGCTTTCTGCTCGAGCGCTTATCGGGTATTAGCTGCACTAAATGCAACACAGATGTCCGACCACGAGAGCCTGTAAACTGGGTGAAAGGCAGTCCTCGCATTGGGCGAGAAATCCTTGGTATGGGTTCAGCACAGCCCGTGTTGGCCTAATGGGAAAGCCTAATGAGGAGGTGGCAGCAGCACAACTATGCCATAAGGGTGTCACACGCTGACCTCTAACCCCAAGGAAGGCCACATTTGACTAAAACCCACAGCTACAAGGAGATTGCAAAGAACTGCATCCAGAAAAGAAGGCCTGGCTTGGACTGGAAAAATAACATTGAGATAAAACTACCGTTTTTTTACCAACCCCGGCGACTTTGAATTTTGGCCACAAAGCACCACTTTGGCCAAGCACCATTGGACTCACATCCGTATCCAAAGAACCATTTGCTTTAAAAACAGGTGAGTACTTAGCAATGGTAAAGAAGATTGATGGTGTTTGCAGCTCAGGTTGTTGATTCAGATCATGATGTCAGTTCGACGAAACCTTTGCAGTCCAAAAGCCAAGCTCGGCGAACACCCGAACATCTGAAGGTGAGTGCTTCTTACAGGTGACACTTTCAAACCAAGTACCAATTAGTGCAAAGGAAAAAAATCAAGCCCAAAAATTTGAAACAGCAAAGTTGTAGGGTTTTTGAACATCATATAACAAAAAAATAAAAGGGGGGAAATATTAATCAGCAGCACCATTTTCTACAGGGAAATCTCTAATTGTGTTTACATCTTCAAAGAGCCAAAAATGTTATACTTACTGACTTCAGTTTAGGTCATTTTCAAGAAAACTTCCTTTAAAGCATTAGCGTGTTTACAGCAGAAGTTAAATTGCTACCCAGCTGAATTAGCTTTAAATGGGTTTTGCTTCCTCTATTGTACACTACTTGGGAGGCACTTTTAAAAGGAGCCAGAAAGACTGGCTATATTGGCCATGGAATTGAAGATTGGGCATTGGCAGCTTTCCAAAGCCCAAATTTAAAAGCTGGCAAAGGTAGAGAGGTAGCGGGAAGACCATTAGGCCTCACCATCTCCCACAAAGTCCCCATTATCAAAAAACAAACATTTTCTTTCCAGCCAAGCAGACCACTTTATCCTATAAGTCACATTTCAACGTAACATTAAGTCTGCTCTCCCTTTCAGACCACAACAACAATAACAACAGCACCACTGGAGCAGATAACGTCTCACTTCTGGACATAAACAACAATAAAAGGAATAATGGAGAAGATAATGTCCCTGTTCCAGGCATACAAGTTTTAACAAGCTCTCAACAAGAAGTCAAAGGAGACACCATGTTTGTATGTGACAATTCTATATACACCAATCAGCCAAAACATTAAAGCCACCTGTCTAATATTGTGTAGGTCTCCCTCGTGCCGCCAAAACAGCTCTGACCCATCCAGGCATTCTTTAACTCCTGTAAGTTGCGAGGTGAAGCCTCCATGGATCGGACTTGTTTTTCCAGCACATCTCACAGATGCTTGGTCGGATTGAGATCTGGGGAATTTGAAGGCCAAGTCAACACCTTGAACTCTTTGTCATGTTCCTCAAACCGTTCCCGAACAATTTTTCCAGTATGGCAGGGCATATTATCCTGCTGAAAGAGGCCACTGCCATCAGGGAATACTGTTGCTATGAAGGGTGTACATGGTCTGCAACAATCTTCAGGTGGGTGGTATGTGTCAAAGTAACATCCACATGAATGCCAGGACCCAAGGTTTCCCAGCAGAACACTGGCCAGAGCATCACACTGCCTCCATTGGCTTGCCTTCTTCCCATAGTGCACCATGCTGCCATCTCTTAACCAGGTAAATGACACACATGCACCCGGCAGTCCACATGCTCTAAAAGAAAACGTGATTCATCAGACCAGACCACCTTCTTCCATTGCTCCATGGTCCAGTTCTGATGTTCACGTGCCCATTTCAGGCGCTTTCGACGGTGGACAGGGGTCAGCATGGGCACTCTGACCGGTCCGCTATGCAGCCCCAAACACAGCAAGCTGCGATGCAGTGTGTGTTCCGACACCTTTCTACCATGGCCAGCATTAAGGTTTTCAGCAATTTGTGCTATGGTAGCTCTTCTGTGGGATCGGACCAGGGCTAGCCTTCGCTCCCCATGTGCATCAGTGAGCCTTGGACGCCCATGACCTTGTTGCCAGTTCGCTGGTTGTCCTTCCTTGGAACACTTTTAGTAGATACAAACCACTGCATACAAGGAACACCCCACCAGATTTACCGTTTTGGAGATGCTCTGACCCAGTCGTCTAGCCATCACAATTTGGCCCATGTCAGCTCAGATCCTTACGCTTGCCCATTTTTCCTGCTTCCAACACATCAAATTCAAGAACTGACTGTTCACTTGCTGCATAATATATCCCACCCCTTGACAGGAGCCATTGTAATGAGATAATCAATGTTATTCACTTCATCTGTCAGTGGTATTAATTTTTCAGCTGATCGGTGTAAGTTTGGGGGAACAAAATCACACATCCATTATCAGTAACCACCAGTGTAGGGCCACAGTGGTCCAGAGCCTATCCAAGAAGTATTGGGTGTGTGTACCCCTAGGAGAGGATGAGATTGAATCACACATGCACTCATTCACGGAAACACACACAGACTATGGCCAATTCAGCCACCAATTAAGCAGAGAAACATGTCTTTGGACTTTAGGAAGACCGGTACGTGCTTCGCTCCCGGATTCCTCCTCCACCGGGAGGAAACCCACACAAACCCAAGGAGAACATGTAAACTCTACACAGACTGAGCTGGATTCAAAACCGATGGGCGAACCCACAGCCCAGGAGGTGTGAAGCACCAGTGTTTCCCAGTGCACTGTTGCACTGCCCAGAAGAAACCTCGAACATTGACTGGTTACAGTACAGGATATGATTTAGCCCAATGAGTTGCTGCATACTAACAGTTTAGGTCACACCAGAGCCTTTTACTCCTAATGAACCTGATATTAGCAGCTTGAAAACACGGTGAGTAATCAGCTGCCCACCGAGTGTTGTGAGCCACACTGGTTTGAGGATTCATGCTGTGAATACATTGTTCCTCCCATGACCTCATGTTTGTGTAAGAGCTTCAAGTCTCCCTTTCTTCCCACCCTCAACATCTGGACCCTGCACAGGAGCCCAGCGGTTATCTGTCCATTTCCTACAGCAGATCCATGGGCACCTTGTAAAAAAACACTGCTTCAGCTTTGTGGCGCTCATCCAGATGTAAGCAGACAATAAAACAAATGTAATTTATGGCTGTTTCGTCTTGTTAATTCACTGCAGTAAAAGTCGGGGCAGTTTTGTAGAAAAAATAGCAAAAGTCTGTTGCTGCTCTCAGTGGCTAAAAGTCACCAGTGATGAAATCAAAGCGATACACTGTCAGATGAGGGCAATTAGAGTAAACATTACTCCAGACCACACACCAGCATAATGTGGAAAGAGGTCTTTCCTGAAGGAGGTACAGTGGGCAAAAACAGTGAACAGAATTTATATGCATTCCTAACAAATTAAAAAATGTAATAAGGAGAACAGAGCATATGTTAGGTTTATTTGCTCTCAATAAATAAAATAAATGGATGGTGTTGAAGTAGGAGACTGTCAGGAGCACTTGCAGATTTTAATTCAAAAGATTTCAAGTTTACCCATAAAGAGGGTAATTATTGTCAGATGCTAGTGTCCACACAGAGGACTTAACTATATTACTTTAAATTACTTTCTTAAATTTCCAAACATGAACACAACATGCACTGAAGATATTCCCTCCCACATGCAAAAACAGCTGTGATATAACTAATGCTGCTCTTCTCCTTCCCCTTCTGGCAAATGGAGGTGAAGAAACATGGAAATGTTTCTGTGTGGCCTGAATCTCCGCAAAGAACTTCCTCCTCTTAGTCTAGACAGAAACACCTAAAGTTCATCCTGCTATGGTTTATTAATAGCCCTCCACAGATAAACACTGAAACACAGCCAAGTGATCCTTTCAAACCATCTCTTCATCTTCTTGTCCTCCTTGTCTACCTCAAGGACTGTTGGGTTCCTTTCAATTGTTCTTCAGTGTCCTGAGTCCCACAGTGTCTTTGCAGTGGCTAAAACAGGACTGGTCAGCATTCCAGGGAATCAGTTTCCCACACATCTTTCAGGCGAGAGAGGAGGACATAAGGCGGCCTGATGGAGAGATGGAACTAATCCACAGTGGAGATCCAGCTGCACATATCAGCATTCAGAGGAATACAACAGACATGTTAATCGCTTTTGTGAGACACTTTTTATTAAAGATAGACTATGCTATCCCAGTGCTGCGATCTTGGCTGTCTGAAACCTTGCCGTTCGCACCAAAAAACAGCCTCAGAAACCTTCCTTGTCAAAGCATTTCTGTGTTTGCAACGGTAAATTACAATGTTTGTGTGTCATCATGGGCGTCTGTTCTCCAAGAAGATAATGCAGAGACAGAAAGTCAGGCAGGGGAAAACCCATCTCCGGAAGGCAATGGCCTCACCGCCACACAGATGGGAGAGTGAACAACAGCGAGTAAAACATTGCATCCTGGCCCCCCTCCACCCCCCAAAGCCAGCACCCGGCCGGTTCGTATCATCAAAGTATTGTCCGCCGCAGCTGCCACTCTGTCACCTGGCATCCCACCCGCCTCGCCAAACCCCCATGCCCCCACTCTCTGACATGGGTGACCACCCAGCTGGTGGGTGGGGGTGGGGTGGAAACAAGCTGTCCTTCCCTTGATAGAACATGTATTGCCTTGGGGGTGATCTGCTCAGAGGTTGACGTCACACTGGCCAAGCCAAACATTGTACTCTGTCGGCTGCAGAGCTGACGATTCGCAGCTGGAGCTGGGGGGGGGGGGAGGCTTTGACACACCTCTCGGACCCTGCCCCCTACGTGCTCCTTCCTATATTTTCCGTGAAAGTGTCAGAGTCGTGTCACGGGGGGAAAAGGCAAATCGACAAAAAACAGCAGAGCAGCCTCAGTCACAGAGTCGAATCTCTCTGGTGTGTTAAAATTATGCGGAGTATAACATAAACAATGTTGAGCCAAATTAAATGTGGCCAAAAACAGATGGAATGGACAACAGCGCTGCCGCATATCACACATTAAAAGGTCACAAAAAATTTACTCATTACATTTGCAAACTGTGCATGAAACATTTTGGATATACATGTCATGTATGTTTTGTATGGTATTTTAAATTAATGATCCCTTTCCATATCCACAAATGTAGGAGCTTCAACATTTTTTCCCTTTTGAACAATCCTTTCATCCTTTTTTAATATAAAGGTAGTTTCTGATAAAATTATTTTTTATACAAGAGGATCTTGCTTATTGACAGAACACACTGTATTTCCTGTACAATATAAGTTTCATGTGAGACAGCTTGATGAAGATAAGTCTGGAAAGTCTTTTGGCTTCAAGTGTTTTCACAGCAAACTAAAAAATATTTAATGTTCACTGAAGAAATTATGTTATTTCTCAAGTAAATTGAGCAACAGTGCAAAATGCAACAGTAAACATCCAATTATTACAAAGACAATGATTACAAATGACAATGCTATTTTTATGGTACACATTTATGTTTGCGCTAAAATGATTTTCGCTGAGCAAAGAATGTCGCAAAAGCCATGAAAGAAGAAATATGAATATATAATGAATATCAGAAACCAGCTGAAACAACAGATTTAATTTAGAGGAAGTAATGCATGAATACAACAGTCTAATAGAGTTACAGGATTTTCAGTGAGGTTTCACTGCATGCATAATCATCTGAATGATGAATATGAATTTTGCCTTCAGAAAAACTCAATCCTTGCAGGCCGCAATGTGTACTACACTGATACAAGAATGGTCAAAAAGTTAAATGAAAAAAGTTTTACCCTTCACAAAGAGCCTACAGTAAGTTCTGAAGGAAATGAAATTCATGACCACGTTTTTTCCTCAGCAACCAGAAGAGATGCTTGGTATCACTGGTTGATAGACAAAGAGATAAATTCAATATAAAGACAGATGGAGACCACAGATGTGGTGACTCTTCATGTATCACTGTTCTCCACATTTAAACAGCTGGGGACAGAACAAACTCTTAATCTTAAAGAGCACTTTTTGCTGAGGATTAAGTTACCCGGACAGCACTTGGCTGTTACAGAGTAAGGATGTTGGAGTGGGTGGGGATTGAAGGGTGGCGGAGCAGACAGGTAACGGTGTTACGCTGTTTTGTTTGATCAAACAAAAATGTGAACTATTTTTTTGTACCTTTGTATTCTTTAATCCCTTTAGTGCCATTCATGTCGGTACAGGCACAGAATAGCATGTCAAGAATAGCATGGCTTTAACGACTACTGCACATGCAACAGTGAAAGTATAAGACAGTAATACTGCCTAGGTTAAATAAAGAGACTTAGAGCGAGGGAGAGAGCATTGGAGGGAGATGCTCGTGATCTCCAAACAAAGAATATGACAGGTCAATGTACAGCCCAGGATCGCGCAGACTGCAGAAGCGAAGCACGTTCCAGATGCTACTCCAGCATCTTTAGTAAAAACCCCCACTGGACTTGGATATCATTTTTATTGGAAATCATTTTCACTGACCAATAAATTATTATTATTTATAAAATTGACACTGTTGACACAGGTTACTGACAATGTTGTTATTTAAGGGTGTCAAGTTAATGTCAGCTCTTAGCAGCGATAAATATAACGTGTTTCCAGAATGCTCTGTTCTCCACTTTTTCTCCAGGCATTCGAGGGGTGTATCCATAGTCAACGTGATTTAGTCCATCCATCTGGTTTCTGGTCATTCTTCTTTTTTCCTCAGGTTTTTCCAAGCATTACCATCTTTTTGAGAGAATCCGGTCTTTACATGTGTCCAAAGAATAATAACGTTGCACCAGTTGCACTTCCAGTGAGAGCTCCATCTTTTTTTTTTCCCCAAATGTATTACCATGATGGAACTGTAGAAAACAAAATTGCTTCTGAGGTTAAGTATAATACTTCTCTTAAACCACCTGATTCTCTTTATACTTCCTGCCCTCCAAGTACAGAAGAGCCATTGATTATAGGACATGGTTAGAATTGACATGACCTTGCAGAGCCAGGAGTACCATACGTTTATGGCCACATAACGGACACGATATGACAACCTATACGCAGCCACGGAGACTCAGGTATGAAGGACAAAACTTTTGTTGTCTAACAGACCCTCAATGACTTTCTAAATGAAGACTTAAACACATCCTCTTGCACCACCCAGGCATTGAAAGATAGCAGCATTATTTGCTGTGGCACCATCACACCTCTAAATTGACTGATCTACCAGAAGTGTTTGTGGAAAGAAATACATAGTACGAAATTGAGAAATTTTATAGACACAAAATAACAAGGAATTGTGAGTTTTAAGATCCTGTTTTGGGAAAACCTTCAGTTATGATAAACTGTGTAGGTTCCAGACAGAGATCTTTCTACATTCCTGCCTTAGTTCACCAGGCTGTTAATACAAACGAGTCACAGACAAGATATGGACGGTTCTCAAGGTTCAGACCATTCATATAACATCCAAATAAAAGAATACATCTTTCTAGCAAGGGGGCACGATGGTGCGGAGGCATGGCAGGTTTGTCTAGTGCCCGCTGTGTGGCTGGTCTGGGGTTGAAGTCCTGCTTGAGCTGCCTTGCAACAGAGTGGCACCCCATCTTTGGTGTGTCCCCTTCCCCTTCGGGCCTTGCGCTCTGTGCTGCCAGGTTAGGCTCCAGCTTGCTGCGACCCCGCTTGGGACAAGCGGTTGCTGATGATGGATCTCTCTAGCTGTTCACATTGTACAACGGATACTTTCTACTTAAATTCACTCATTTTGTTTCACAAATCTTACAGATGTTAACTTGCTTCATGAAGGTCTGAAGTTAGCAGAACACAACGGAACAAAAATATCTGTCCATACTGCCAGGTAGTCTCTGGATAATTACTTTTTATTATATAGGTAGCCATGCCTTTTATCAATACATGTTTCCATTAATATCACCAAGAATTACTTTACACTTTGAGTGGTTCTTTAGCCATAACACAGTTAGGAGCTATCAGGGTTACTGAAATATTTTGGCTACATTGAATTACATTTGGGACTTCAGCCTGCCCTAGCAAATGAGATGTAGACATTCTAGTAATAAACATTATTATGACTCATTGACATGGTTTACTGTTTAGAAACCTCTTGAAACCCTACTTATCTTTGATTTGAGGTTCACTGCATTTTTCCCCATATACTTCATCCCTTGCTTGCATGCAAATTAATCTGTTGCACAAAGCCAAATTACTTCTTTGAAAAGAAATAGTTCAAGCCTTCCTTCCACTAGACTTCTCTGAAACAAGTCTCTGGTGATCAATGACCCATCAGGATTACTTTTATTCATTAACCCTGGAAGTTCCCAGCTGACCGTTGATGCTGAGGAGGAGTTTGGGGTCACTGACTGTCTGTTTTTCACACTTCCTGTAAGGTTAAAACACAGGATGCTTGTCAGTCTTGAGAAGATTTGGGGCACGCTTCTCAGGAACCCTGTTTTGATGCACACATGGGTAAGACTGAAGCAAACGTTCCTCTGTGGATTTGACAGTTTACTGCCATAGAGCATTATTTTGTGTGGAAAAAATGGTGGCAAAAATTTACTTAAAGACTCATATGAGTGGCATGCTAGTCAAGTTATCAGAAACCCAAACATGGGACTACTAATATTACAGAAATGAGCCAAAAAAAAAACAATTTTCTCACCACATTACCCCACTCAAAAATTTTAGTGGAATATAGAATGTATAGACAGCTGAGTCACACAGAACACTGTTGGGTTGCTGCCTCAGTGATGCGGTCACCCACATGTTGTAATAAACATTTCTAGCATAACTACAGATGAGTAACAGTAAAGAAAGGATACTAATGATAGACACTGTATTACTCAGGCAAGTTTGGTTGGCCTCCTTTGTGACAAAGAGGACTGTTTCTTCATAGAAGTTCACAGGACAGTTTCAGTCAGATTTTTATTAAAAGAGATACAATTTATGTTTACCATAATAAAGCAGACAGTGGATTACATCTGCTCCTCTACAAGGCCTTTAAAACACATACAGAAACATACATTTATTTATTTAAAAGGCCGACACTTTTCTCCAAAACGACTTCCAATGAACTCTATGTAGCGTTATCAGCCCACACACCTTATTCACCAAGGTAACTTGTACTGCCAGATACACTACTTACACTGGGTCACTCATCCATACATCAGTGGAACACACCTCTCTGTCTCTCACACACTATGGCGGAATCTGAATAGCATGTCTTTGGACTGCAGGAGGAAACGGGAGCACCCGGAGGTAACCCATGCAGACACGGGGAGAACATGCAAACTCCTCACAGACTGAGAGGGAATTCAACCCACATCCTCTTGCATCATCCAGGCACAGTAAGAGAACAGCGCTGCCAGCAGAGATGTGAACTGGAACTTGTGTAATCCTCATGTATCACAACATCTTCATTCCTCAGAACTTCTAAATGGTTGTAGTCATTGTGAAGCAGAACCAGCAGAATTCTTGGTACAATTACAAAAATCGTTGATGTGGGTCAAAGCATGGAGAAGTCATTAATATCCCTTTGCATGGGATAACTTCCACAAATTATGAGGATACCAGGAAGCTTAGTAATAAGAATAATTCTTAACAACGGAAGGTTGTTGACAAAAATCAAATGGTCCAACTTTCATGTTGAGCTTTGTATGAATTCCTGAAGTGAGTGCTAAAATGCCCCCCTCTGTCACTATTTCCTAGTCTACAGTAAAATTGAATTTTTTAAAAATGAGCTTTCCAGGTAGGTAGGTACTTACCTTATTGGTCTGTGAAGCTTTCCCTATCTCCTGTTCCTCCCATTTTTCTACCTTACCTGCTGAAATGTTCATACAACCATTATCAGTGCAATTACCAGATGTTTCCTCCCTTATAATCTCTCCTGAGACATTAGAGCAAACTTACCAACATTGGATACACTGAGACAGCTGCAGCTGGACCAGAACATCAACACCCTTTAGACCAGCCACCTGAAACCTGATGACTGCCCTACCATATCCACTGGCTCAGCCACCTTGGGCCTCAACTATGACTTTGGCCTACATAGCCTTTAACTCTGTATTGCCTGGATAATGGCTTTTTCAGTTTTAGTCACATTACATTTACTCATTTAGCTGACACTTTCTCCAGAAAAACTTACAATGTTAATATCACAATTATTTCATGCTTACAATCATGTGCCTATTTATACAGGTAGGTAATTTTACTGGTAAGGGCTTTGCTAAAGGGTACTACAGCCAGAGGGGGGATCAAACCCGCAACTTTTGGGTCTCAAGGCAGTAGTTCTAACCACTGCACTACCAGCTCTCCCCAATTGCTTAGGTAATATGGTGGTTAGTGCAGATGCCCTTGGACCCAAAAGTTGCAAGTTTGATCCCGATCTCTGGCTATAGTACCCTTAAGCAATGTACTTACCCTGAGAAATTGCTCCAGTAACATTACCCAGCTGTATAAATGGGTAAATAATTGTAGGTAGACTAAAATTGTAAGTTGCTTTGGAGAAAAGCATCAGCTAAATGAATAAATGTAAATTCACACAGTACCTTTGTAATCACACTAGAATGCCTAGGAAATATTGGCACCCACTGATGCTTAGGCCCCCAGAGTGGGTCATTGTGGATAGGAGTTCTTTGTTTTGCTGTCCTCAGCTGCTGGGTGGCTTGCCTGCCAACCATTTCTGGCATTATCATTGTTTTACTTCTATTTTTTTTTTATTGTGGTCACCTGTGCTCAAAAGTTTGAGTCATTCTGCGGAGAAGAGTGCTCTCCATGAATGAATGAATGAGTTTGCTTCTTGAGATGCAAATGCATAAATAATAACCCCATTATCTGGGCATCTGTATTCATGACGGGAAGAGTACATCTTCACAGGGGTCTCAGCTTTGTCACCTGGATATCATCCAGTGATGAAACTCTAACATCTGGGCACCATTCTATCACATTGTCACTTACTGTAACAACTTGAGTAGCCAATTATCATAATTGTCTTTTATTTCACTGGAAGCAGTCTCCATATGTGATGATCTGAATACTTTAATTCATGGTTCCTTGAGGTGAATTGTGTTTAAAAAAATTACCAAAAGAGGATATGAGTTTATCTTTGAGTGCAAATGCGTTAAAACAAAAAAGTTTCTCTTCTGGATATAATTGCTTCAAGCACTGTGTCAAAAATCTGCAAAGTAAAATTAGTACAACTGGCAGTGTGACAAAATAGTTTCTGTATTTTCCATGCGTGTTCAAAATGAATGCCTAGAGAACTGATTTAGTGGGTTATTTTACTGTACACAAAGGAAAAATTCCATTTATTCTAGTTCAGGTGACTGCATGGATTATTACTGATGACAAAGCAATTTACCATTTACTGGTACAGCTGAACTTATACAACCTCAAGGGAGTTACAATGCATGTTAAAACTAAACCAGTTTCTACTATTTATTTCTCAGGGAATGATTCCTTTAATCATAAAAGGCAGAGCAAACAATAACCAAAGGTAAACCTTTATGATTATTAACGCAAAAAGCAAGGGGTATCCTGGTCATTGGATAGCAGTATAGAAATGAAGGAAGCTTGACCAAAGCATACGGAACTGGAAATGAGATCCACGAGCTTGCTGAAGATCAACCAAAATAACAAAAATGAGTCAACATCATAACTCTGCATTTTACAGAAATATTCTTGTCTACGGCATTTGAATATACATTTAAAATTCTGTATATAAATGCAGCATGGCTGCAGATCAGAAGCAGTGTAAAATGTCAGGGCTTCAAATAGTCTCATTAACTTCTGCAGTTTACTTTCATCTAAGAAAATGATGCTGTGGCAGTAAATTAGGTGTACCAGATGTTTATAGGTGAGCCAACCAATCATTTAAAAGCAGCATTCTGAAGAAAGTGGCCTCTGTACAGTATATGTGGTTCCAAAGAGGAAAAGTGGTCAAAGAAGTAAAGTGAGATGTCTGATATTTCCTTTCAGATAGACAGCTTCCACAATACATTGACTGTCAGTGTCTTTCAAAGTCAATCTTATGGAGATTTATTTCTTTAGGGAATGTCCACCCATGGAATTTACGATCACCAAATATGCCAGGAAATGAGGTTGAATTCTTGATGCTGGAGTTATAGGAAGCACTACAACCAGGAAACGTGGTACTTTTTAAACAGTGGCATTGTGGCGAAAGAGGAACCAGAGGCAATTTCTTAAGTGAATGATGGCATTTTAATTTGGCTGGGGGCACAGAGGTTACGGGAAGCTAATGTATATATGCGCTCCTCAACTTTTGCGCTTGCTCCGTGCCTCGCAGAAGGTTGCATGGGGATGACGCGGGGACGTGACAAACGCTCACACATTAGCCGCCTTGACCTGGACAGACTCCAGTGGAGGAAATCTGAAACCGTGGAATCCAGATTGATTGCCTTGAGCTGGTTTTTGTCAGCCCTTTGGAGATCCATTGCTCACTTAAATGGAAGATGGAAACAAAAATAATTGTATGTGGCGATAACCTCATTTCAAGCAGGGGCTAATAAAAATTATTAAATGCTGCCTAACACCATAATAATAAGTAAAGTGATCTTTTTTTTATAGGTGTTATGTGGTAGCTCTTGCTTTTAGAATATTTCAAAAAACTTTGATTTAAACCTGATAATTATGATCAAACTATTAATTTAGCTGACACCTTTCTCCAAAATAACTCACAATATAATGTTGATATCCAACGCTACTTGTAGTCATTTGTCTGTTTCCATGATAGGGAATTTTTTATGAGCAATGCAGAGTAGTCAACTTGCTCATGAGTACTTCAGCAAGAGCAAGATTTAAACTGGGATCTTTTGACCTGATTGCAAGGCAACAGCTCTAACCATTACACTATCTGCTGGCCACTATAATATGAAATTTTTTTTAATGATTGGCTATGTGCGATCTTTCACCTCAGTCAAGCTAGCATCTGAATGAAGCAACTGACAACACAGATCAGCAACACCTTGTTTCCTAGAGGAAATGACTTTTCTGACGTCCAGCAATGACAGTTTTAAAGCCTTAAAGTTTTTTTTTTTTTGCCAACTCTTTGGCAGGATAGCACCGCATCCTTCCTAAAGGACACGGATGTCCCACAGAACAAGCAAAGCCTTTGATTTATTTAGCATGTTCATAAGCGGATTGCCAACAGATGTGCTCTATTGTACTCCACTGTTGTAGTAACCCTAAACCCTGCCTTTAATTGATTCAAAATGCTCTGGCCTTCCCACAGCACAGTTTGGCAGCAGTATTCCTGAAGTGAAACACTGTTTGTATAGAGCATTAATCTGAACTGTTAAATAGGGTTGCAGTGCATTATGAAATCACCAGCCTAACATGAATCCATAACATGGGAAAAAAGCCAGTGTCTTTCAGCAACAATTGACGCACATAGACATGAAGGTGGTAATTTAACTGATTCTGCTGGGTGTTTTATTTCCAGATTGACAACTTTGATTTTCAAGAATAACATTTCAAAAGCAATTTTAAAAGAGTAAGGAAATTTAAGAATGCTCTTTCTGTTTAACATTGTTAATAAAAAGAGGGACAATACAGCTTGATATCACATCTTAAGAGCAAAAAGATCGGATAAACTTAACAGGGTCTAAATCAATGTTTGATGGTGAAAAGGTATCAATGGGAAACAACAGTACTGTACCACACTGAAACTACACAGAAGTCAAAGCAAATAATTTGTCTTTATGAAAGATATACTGAAGTACCATACATGTGTGTACCTTAGTTACACCACACTCAGCAAATGCATTTTTTTTATTATCAGTTATAAAATCTCCTGTACTGAGCATTACATTCAGAAAGTAATAGTAGTAAAATCTTCCCGGTCTGCAATTAAAACTTTTTTTTTAAAAAACATTCAGAGAATATCAGTATGATCTTTGTTATTTTTCCCCTTTTTTCCTTTTTTAAATTATTGTATCTTTTCATCCATTTCCATAAAGTTATAAACTACTTCCATAAACTACTTCAAGCCTGGAGCAGTAAGATAGTCATAATGACGTTATGCAGTATGTCCACGTACACAGAAGTAAAAAAACAAAAAAATTACTCCAAGCGGAGGCTGGCCTCAGCGGAGACGTCCAGTCTGAAGACCGAGAGGCGTTTAGTTACCCATTACCTGGGAACAGTGGTCTTTTCACCTCTCACAGTGCCGACCTACGTTCGTGCTGCCATCATTGTTTATCGCGGGGTGGATAACCACTCCCAGATGTGGCTGCGTTTGCTTCGGGGTTCTCTGGCCACTATCGCAGTGTAGGTGCCGTACACTGGGGGTAAGACCGCCCCCCGGCGAGAGCCTGTTTCCCATGATTTGGCGATCGTAATCAGCCGGACGGAGAGCAGGGGGTTGATGAAGGGCTGGGCAGATAATGTTTCGTGTGCCTTCTGCTCAGTGTCACGGCTGGAACTGGATTGAGTTGGGGGTCCAGGGGGCTGAGGGGAGCTGATCTGTACTTGGGCCACCCCGATTAAAAGCTTCCAGTCCTGAGAACAGAGGCCATGTTCACATGTCACAGCACCCGTTACTCCCTTGAACTTTTCAGATAGGATTTGATAATGGGTGATGCTATTAAAGGATATTATGAAACACAGCTGCTTCACTTATGTATATAAGATGTCATAGACTTTGGTTGCTTGTAGTAAGCTATCTGCTTTCCACATCTTTCAAAATGGATGAAAGTTTTCACTAGTTTAAAGGCTAACCAATGCAATACCCTCATTCCTTCATGTACTTATGTTGTTTCATGAGGGTCAATGTAAAGAATTGGTCTAAAGCAGCAATATGTGCAGCGCTGTCAAAAATGAAATGTGAGACCTCCAACAATGGAACAAAACTCTCTTTGGTAAATCAAAGTGAAGGTGATTATTAAGAAAAAGCTCCTAGCTGTAAACTTCAACTTAGAAAATCTAAGAGACAGATTGGAAATTCATTTCAATGTATGCGTAAACGTTACGAAAAATTGATGCAGTAACACTCACTAAAAATTTGACCATCGAAAGATCTGAAGACATGAACGTAACAGAGAAGTCCCCAGGAGAACGTGATCCTTCAAAGCACATGACCTTCATGTTCAAGTGTTGCTAAGTAAACGCAACACTGGACTAAACACAGATTCGAGCCAGTTCTGAAGTCACACTACCAATGCAAAATTAATGCGATTTTAACCTTGTGTATTTAGCTGAATAAAAGTGAAAGTAAAAACTATTCAAAGCAAAATATTCAGCAAAACAGAACCTTTGAGCAATCACTTACTTTTCTTTAATGTGAGTTATTTTTCGTCAACTGATATTAAACTACGGTTTTAACATGAATATGAACGGTCAAATACGAACATGTCAGAATGACACTTTTGCAGAGAACGATGTGACATCATTCTGCTATAACAGCTTTAATACTCCCCGTCACTGTCTATTACAGAGATAAGGAAGGGAATACAAAAAAATAACAGCGAGACAGAATAGGAAACATCTGTCCTCGGGTTACAGCTACAAAGGCGAAAGAGTATGGAGGGAAACTAAGATTCTCTGGCATGAATCACGTTAAGCCATCATGTCAGAAGTTGCAGGTGATTAGTCTCTCCTTTTTCTCCGAACCAAGCTTTCAAAATCAGGACACGTATGTCCACAATTGAAGACACTCATATTTGCCAGTGCTGTAATGCATGAGAACTTCTTCCCAAAAAATATCTGATCATGTTCGTTTTGGCAAAAAACATTGCCGCTTCAAAGCATAAGTAGCGTTTGGATTTTAGTCTAAGAACATTAACTTAGACCCAAATCCAAAGTGAAAAAGTTATACACAATTTTCTCAAAACATATTTTTATATTTTTAATGATTTTAGTAAAAAATAAAAAAACAGCACCACTAAGGACAAAGCAAAAGAACATACACTGAGGCCCACCAGAAAAAGTACTCAGGACCACCATGATCACCATTCCCAAACTGCTATCATCTAACCCCCAGAGACTTTCATACTATACAGATATATGATCTATCATTCAGTTGTTTTGCAATGCTTTCTTCAGAAACATTACTGTATTACTGTAAAATGTTGTGACAAATTTCTTGATTCACTACATAAAATTAAACTCTTTCAATTTAGCTAGAGACTTTAATCTTTGCAAATGATTCTGAGTCCCAGTAGAATAGAGTCATTTTAAAGTAGGCCTTGGTAGACAACCTCCCTTTTGCTTGATGGATAACCACACCACCTCAAGTTTCCATGCACTTTCCTTTTCCCAGAGGTGGGCTACTCCCAGGTTACATCTGCTTGTCTCTGACTTCCTCTCTCCTGCACATGTTCACCAGATCCTTACACATTCACTGGACCCTCGTCTATCAAGTATGTTCTGCTAATGTTCTTCAGACGAGGATACCTGACGTCCTTGAATCTTCAACTTCCTAATGTCAAAACCTCATCTCTGAGCGATTGTCAGACTTTAACCTTTTGTAGAACCTACAAATCTTTTTAAGTTGTATGTTTAATTACAGATACATATTATGCTAAACACATGTCAAACATGACATTTCTTGGTCTCAGGTTAGGTAGATTAACCCAAAGACCTGATAGCCAAACTGTGTTCAGAACCACAGATCTCTTACCTAATGTCCACATGACCAGAAGTAGCCTTACAGTAGTCACATGGTTGTCCATTTAGCCTCTTTCTCAGGAGGACTGGTCCTCAGAGCCCTGGAACAGCTGCCAGGGCCTTAAGGGAGAACATTTTCTTCTCCTGTCTGCAGATGCTATTACTGGACAGAGCTTCAACAGATTGACATCAGGGAGCTGAATTTCGAAACATACGGCTTTCCAAGAACAACGAAGGGATAGCAACATCGTGTTTAACTCTTTTTCTGTAAAACCCTCAGAACCGGGGAGGGTAATTCCAAGCCTTCAGAGCCTGAATAATCTGTTGGTTTTGGAGTCAATTAGCATCTGATTTACACTTGGAACGCCAGGGGAAGGGATTTCCCGCCAAAAACACAGACTTTGGTGAACGATTAATTGGTGCATCACACAAAAAATATGCCAGCCCTGTGGCCTTTGAGGACCAGATCTGCCCTAGCCCAGTGTATTTGGTCGTTAGCAAAGTAATCATGCCTGATATTGATGGTGCAGTGCAGGTGATGAAGTGTGTATTCATAAACTTTGTTTTCTCACATAAAGGAAGATTATCTTTTAATTTCAGAGAGCGGGTTATATTTTTGTAAACCCATTGTCTGAGAAAAACCTTTAAAAACAAAATTACAAAAAAGCACAACAAATGACTGATCAAATTTTTATTATTTCAGCTGTTGAAATGGATTATTATTGGTCAGTTACATGATTACTCACTTATAGCAACCCCATTTGATTAATAGCCTCTAAACCAAATTAAACTCACATTTTTTGCACTGGAACTAACATAGGTTTCCAGTGGAAAGTCTGAAAAGTCATACTTGTAGAGGTTTTGAGGTCTGCGCCGCTACCTACATCATTATTCCCTGGAGGCCCATTAGTTTTGTCTCAGGCTAAAATAAAGGCTTCTTGTTCAGAAGTTCCATTGTGAAAAGCAAACTTGATCCCCCTGCGTTTGTCCACTGTGAATGCTGCTGTGCAATAACATCATTCGTTCAAGCAGAAGCGTATCGTATTTGCAGAGCAGTCCAAATCTATTTTCAGTATACCAGGATAAGCCAAATTAAACAAGCAGCTCTAAAGAATGTACTATCGTTCAATCCAGCTGTTGCTTAATCTACATGCATGCCATTCAAAAGCAGGCAGACCTGTAGTAAAATGACAATTTCTTCAAAAAATTAATGATATATAAATATTAGCAATTCACTGTATGAAACATTTTTATTTGCCTTAGGAAATTTGAAAATTGAAACCTGTCATAACATCTTTTTGGCAACTGCCATTGCTTTTGGAAAACAAGTGAAAACTAATTAATTATGTGAATAAAAATGATTTGAGCAACATTAGTAGTAACAGGCTACTGTTTGGGAACCATGTTAGACTGAACAGGTAATGCACTCTTTTTCCACTTTTATAGGGTCAGAGGTTGTACCTTAAAAGATTGAAAAGAGTAGCATGAGTTCCGTCCATAAAACACAACTGCACCGGAAACATTCCCTTATAATGAGTCTTAAGCACATTATTAAATGTCATCATTCATTGCTGCTGGGTGGCACTGCGGTTTGACACATGCATATATGGAAACATGAAACAGAATATTTATGTAGTATAAATGTACACCTAGTTCATTCAGGTTTTTCTTATTTTCTGTCTCCTCTTCCAAAATAGTAAATATGTAATTTCATAAGCTTTCCAAAAATCCTGAAATTTTTATAGTATCTTTGGCTTATAAAGAAATTTTTTGAAAATATGCACAATTTTTGCTGTATGATGTTTACATATACAACATTATTTGAAAAATAAAAAGTAAATTACAAACCATGACAGATAGTAACCTGCTCAATCTCCTTCACTTATTAGCTTTATATGAAGATAAAGAAATCGCTCTGTGCACTTTTCAATTAAATTTCCTTCAAATAACTGGGACCACAGATTGCAACTGTACAGCTACACACCTTAATTAAAAAATACATAAATTTAAAAAACAAAATTTCTTGCAGCAGTCTATATTCTAACACTAAACGCAGCATTACACATTCAAAAACTAAGCATTCAAGCAGTTGAAAGGAATTCAGACAGCCAAGTAGACACTTATTTCACAACATTATTTAGAAGTAATTTGAGTGGAGGGAGTTGGATCATACTAACGTGACGAACATTCAATTATAATCATCATAGCCAAAAATCATCAGTAGCAAATAAATTACGATTCCCTGCCCTGTTTTTACCAGTTCTTTGGCTCCTCTGAAGGTGGTTTGGCATTTGAAACCTTGTACACATTCATCGGGTTTAAATTCAAAGTTTCTTACTGTAAAAAAAAAAAAAATGAAGCATATTAAAACTTATGATGGTTTCTTGTTCCCTTTCTTATGCCTTATTTCCAAACTTCTTTCTGTCTTTTGTTTCTATAAACGATAGACTTAAATGCCAAACCAATGGGCCTGCCTTGCCAATCCACAGAGCAAAGTTACTGTTGAATACAGTAGCAATTCGCTGTTTCTAACTGTGCACTATTTTTCCCAACTCAGCAAGACTTGTTAAACCTATGGCATTGCTTAACTACCTTCAACCCCCAAAGGTGGGAAGGGGGAACTCAGATGACCAGCCTGAATGAGTAAAGAAATGATTATGTCTATCAGACTTTACAATTTCACCCCCCAAATCCATGCATATTAGCATGTTTGTTTCCTTGTATTTTTTGTTTGTTTGTTTGTGGTTATCTAAGGGTTTTCATGGAGCCCTTAGTCACATTGCTGTCAAGATTTTGATGACAGTACATGACAGCTGAATATGAGACAGGATAATGAATGAAATGGGATGTTTCTAACTGTTCTGATGCAAGAAGGTTTTACCATCCAATCTCCCACAGTTGCCCTCAAACTAATTACATAACGATCGCCCCATAAAGGGAGTGTGAATCTGCATGCTGCCCTTGACGATGGGAGCTTGAGTGCTCTCAGCAGACCTCCTGAAGAAGTGATGCATCCAGCGGGTTTCCGCTACGGTTGATTTATGAGCATACTCAGATGGGGGACCCGCCCCTGTGGTGCTCTGTCCAGCCAGGTGCCAATCAAGCATGTGAAACGGGGGGGTTCCTCCATCTTCCCTCTGTCTGATGGAGTTTTCTCCACCCCATGGGCTTCCTTTCACAATAAATAAAGAAATAAACTGAACTTAATTTGAGAAAAGAGAAAAGTTTTATTTAAAATAAACAGCTTGCCATGCAGAAGTGCCAGTTTGATATACAGAATTTTGGGTGAATTTACAATTATGTAAACATCACCCTTTAGATTATATGTACCAAAATATACAGTAAATAAAATGTTATTTTTTTAAAATACTTCTAAGGTTTAAAACTTAACTGTCTATGATATTATAGAAGTATTTCCTTTGTAACTGTTGTATCTTTTATTGTTTCTGAACATGATGCCATCTCAGCTTTGTTTGTGGTCAGATTCCATGATAGCTGAAAGGAGATGAGTTGTGGTGGTCAGGTCCGCCTTTCCTAACATCACCAACACAAGTCTTGAAGTCTGAGATGAAGCCATGTCAAGTGACAGTTCAGCTTAGCAACACTGAAGTGACCCAGTCTGAACCACTACTACAGAAGCATACAGTAAGCTTACCACTGTTTTGAGAGTCACTGCTTGGATCAGATGATTTTTTTTAATAATTTTTTTTTGTCGTGTTCAGGATGGGAAACGAGGAGAACTCACAGCAAAGGAGCTGTCAGAAGCTGAAAGATTGTGGATTCAGGAGGCACAAGGCAAAGTGTTTGTCAGAGAAATGAATGAATTGAAGACAGGGCAGAATATTCACAGGGACTCAAAAATCTGAGACCTTAACCCTTTCCTTGATGAATATGGACTAATATGCATGGGAGGAAGGTTGCAACAGTCAACCTTGAATGAGAGAGATCAGCATCCATGGCTGCTACCCATCAACCACCGACT
The DNA here is from genome assembly GCF_900964775.1 of Scleropages formosus. Classification (NCBI taxonomy): domain Eukaryota; kingdom Metazoa; phylum Chordata; class Actinopteri; order Osteoglossiformes; family Osteoglossidae; genus Scleropages; species Scleropages formosus. Next base: position 7,168,429 of record NC_041823.1, read on the forward strand.
GTCTGACATGCTGGTTATGTATTGCCACAACAAGGTAATGCATTCAGGGGTCAGGGACACATTGGTCCAGCTGAGAGAAAGATACTGGATCCCAGGTGCCAGACGGAAGGTAAAGAAGATCATATCTGCCTGCATGATCTGCAAAAGGTTCAGAGCAACCCCAGCTCAGCAGGTGACTGCACCCCTACCAAGGGACAGGATTGTTGAATCACCTCGATTTGAAATTACAGGCATTGACTTTGCTGGCCCTCTTTATGTGAAAAATCGTACCACTGTAGAAAAGGCATACATTGCATTGTTCACTTGTGCTGTGACACCAGCGGTACACTTAGAGTTGGTGTCAGACTTGTTCACAGAAAAATTCCTCCTGGCTCTAAAGAGGTTCGTGTCCAGGCGTGGCCTCTGCAGAGTCATCTACTCAGAGAATACTCAAACTTACAAAAGGGCTGATCATGATCTCAGAGAACTCTGGGCAGCAATTGAAAAGCCTGAGCTTCTGGAATATTTTTCCTCAAACAGCATAAGGTGGAAGTTCATTGCAGAAATAGCACCTTGGTGGGGTGGATTCTGGGAACGGTTACCCCATCAGTGAAAACAAGTCTGAAAAGAGTGATGGGGAGAGCTTCATTGAGCTTTGAAGAATTGTCTTCGTTGTTGACAGAGGTGGAGGCGATAGTCAATTCAAGGCCACTCACTTTTGTGTACAGTGAGTTGGAAGAACCTCAACCGTTGACACCCGCACATTTTCTTGTTGGGAAAAGACTTACTTCCTTACCACCAAAGTCTTTCCACATTGAGAGTCAAGCCACCAATGCTGGCAAAGAGGAACTCACACGAAGGTGGAAATATTGTCAGAGACTTCTTAATGAGTACTGGAGGCGATGGAGAACAGAGTATCTGTTAGACTTGAAGTCTGCACATACCAATAAGATACCCCCTCCTACTCCACTGAAGGAAGAAGATCTGGTCTTGGTTGGAGATGTCCGAATGCCACGGCAGATCTTGCAAACTGGGATAATAAAGGAGCTGATCCCAGGCAGAGATGGATGTGTGAGGTCATGCACTGTGCAACTTCCAGCTGTGACTGTATTAAGAAGACCTTTTCAGTGTTTATGTCCTTTAGAAACTTGATTGTGTTACAGTCTTCATGTGGGGGCGGATGTTATATCTTTTATTGTTTGAGTTGGTGCTGTTTGATGTTGTGTGGAAGGGTGTTGTTTGTATTTAGTTGCCAACTTGTAATTGCTGACAAGTGATTGGCACAGAGTTTAAATTGTACAATTCATAATGCGATTTATAGAACTGCCACTAGATGTCCATATGTTAATTACATTCTTTGTTTTAGCGAAAATGCGATAGTAGTAGAGAAGAAGAGTTTTGCCTCAGAGTGTACGAGTAGAGCGACGGATGTTTGTTGGTACACATTTTTTTTTTAAAACCAAATCTTGAATTTATAGCCAAACCTACTTATGACCAACCAATAAAGATTATGGCACCCTTTAAAAAATTGCATCTCATTTTTAATGAAAAATGCTCGTCTGGGAAAAAAATGAGATCATTCTGTTTCTGCTTACAGTACGAACTGCACATAGCACTCATTTTGTTGATCTTTGTGTTTCTAGATCTTATTTATTGTACAACAGTTTCAGTGCTGATAGCTAAAGTTGGTAGCTTAGTGCTTGAATGGGAAAGAAGGAACGCAGTTTTTCCTAAAGATGTGAAATTAATAGGAGATTTGAAGGAATATCCAAGATTATGCACAAGGCAATAACTTCAAGGGTGCAGACCAGGTGTCGAGGGGATAGTGACACTGAGATAACCTACTAATCAGAGCATTAGTAAATCTAAATAAATATTGAATTAAAGGCTGATTTACTATAAAGCCTAGACTGGAACCTTGGCTTCACATTCTTTCGTTTGCTTTTAAGATGGATCAGTTTAAAGAACCTAAATCTGAACAAACATTTTTTTTAAAGAATCATCTAGGGGATCTAAAATAATACTACTGCAGAGCCCATACACCCTCAATTTGTACAATTAATTGTCTCAGTGTTCTCTGACCAGTGCCGAGTCCTATTTTTCAGGTAAATCACAAGTGAGCTGAAAAAAGACAGATTTATGTTAAGTGCTAATTCAATTTACTAAAACAACAAACTGTGGGCAAAACTACTGCGTGCAAAGACAAAAAACTGCTCTTCACAGAAAGAATTGGGTAATGGTTTTTATGCAGTAGTGGTAATGGTTTCTGTGAATAAATAAAAGTAATTTTCAGGAGCATGTACATATAAAATTATAGACCAATAATAACCATGAAAGAGAGTAAAGAATTTAATACAGTTTTTTAAAGGAAACATATCTCATCCTCGCTATACAGTTTGAAACAGACACATTTTTTGCCATTTTTCCCCTTAATAAGTTGATATTTTTTCACAAGTAAGAATTATGTGTTTTAACAATGTAATGGTCCCTGCCATCTGGTTATTTTACTGGTTCCAAAATGTCTCCAATTTAATTGTCCCTCAACCCCAGAGGTCATGCCACTGTGAGTGAGCAAGGTCATGTAGACAAGCTGGTAGGTACCCAGCCCCCTCAACCAGTCTCCACCACTGTGTGTGGTAGCAGCCACCTCCTCCTCCTCCCTTACCTACAGCTTCCATCTCTCTCTACCCAACTGCTCACCCCAGCATGAAGGGTCTCAGGTTCCTGTTTGTCTTTCTCACTGGGGGCCTGCAGGGAATGAACCCCTCGTCCATTCACCCCCACTGCTGCCCCAGCATAACCAGACACTTCCCAGACCTTCACACACACACATTTGTCCCTGTTTGGAAGTAGCACACACGGTACATGAAGTGACAGGCCTTGATGTGATAACGTTTCCTGTCATATTAGTCCATTCCACAAAACAAGTGAAGCCTGACTGAACAATGACCAGCTAATCAGTCTAAGTCATTTTTTCTATTAATCAAACAGCAGTTTTAATAATTGTTAGAGTCCAAAATTTGGTCAGTCTTCTTCTGCTAACAACACTTGTTAATTACCAATTTCCTCTAAGAAAAGACCAAATGTTGCACGTTAATCTCAGAAACTGCTCATGGGTACGCCAAAGGCATCCCTGAATTTTGTCATGAAATACCCCGTTTTGAAGATTTTACCTTAGAAAAGAGACGAGCCTTAAAAAGTCAAGGAGAAAAAAAACGTGTATAATTTGTCACCGTGATTGCATTGCTTTCATTTTCCCAGGCCTGTAATTAAAATCTCATGTCAACATCTAATTTAATAGAATCAGTGTTTATGACTTTTCATGGAGCCAAAGGCTTCACATTGTTTGCAGCTGTTCTTTATTTCACTCCGGTTGTTTTCTTTCCTCCCTGATTTGTACACCATAACAACGGGTACCACACCTTCACATCAAGTCAAAGGGATCCAACGTTGTGTCTTGAGTTGTAAACATTTTCATTTGTAGCAAACACAAAACCCCCTTTCTCAGGATGCTGCCGCAAAAAGAGGACAATTGGCCAGGTCTCAAACCTCCAGCTGTAGATATTAGAGCCACTGGAATTGTCAGTAGCTCAAAAGACTCCATTGCAAACATACAGTATATATTAAAATTTAAAATGTCATGCATGCTGCAGTAAAAACTAAGTAGTTGGCCATGTGTAACTATTGTATATGTCTTTCCTTCATTAACGCTTTCCTTTCATTCTTTGATTCACAATGCCACATAAAAGGTCCCCTGAATATACATTTACATGGGTTTTCTGCCTGTTAGTTTGGTAAGCATAGATATGTTTCACACAGCTGTGGTGAGTCCATGAAACACTGCAGAAGTGTGCAGATTACTTTGCGTAATCAAGCATTTTACAAGAGCACACATGGAAATACGTCAGCCATTGACGTTCAGTAGTGTCCCCACCCCACGTTGCAGGGTTAACGCTAAACAGGCATAGAATAAGACTGTTATAGGCAACTCATTATTTCCATCCAACCCCATCCTCCACTACCATGTGTTGTTGTGCTGTGACCTCACCCCCCACCTCAAACTCACATCATCATGCCCATGTCAGATTTCTTCTAGGAAGCTGAGAAAATTTGCTCGAGAACTGTCCAAGAAAATCTGTTTAGTTTAGGTTAATTAAAATAACAGCACTGCACAGATTACAGGAATTGCTTGTCAAGGCGCTTGAATGTGTCTGTGTTTTTTTCCTGCTCAGTAACATTTCTGCTGAAGTACTGACCAAGAAGTACAGCATCACTATACTATACTACCCACTATAGATCATGTCTTTTCAATCTATTAAATCCTATACTTTAACTAATTTAGTTAAATTTATTTCAAATTTCATTACAAAATACTTCACATTTTAAAACTGTACCCAACACAAAATTGTACATCTTCTACCCAATACTTACAGCTAACACCATAGACCAACAGAGAGAATTTTTCCTGAATCTAGTGAAAAAATAACAGACTGAACTGCCAGGTATCAATTAAAAGAGGTGATTAGACAGGCACACTGACAGAAGGATAAAATAAATTTTTTAAATGACATTATTACAAGACAAGAACAAGAAGTGATCTGGATTTCATAAAAACTGAACATATACTGTAAATGTGTTTGATTACTAATTTTTAAAATAAGCTCATCTAGCCACCGGATCTATAAAGATGCAGTATTTAGAAAGACACATCTTCCCATTTATCCGTATGAACATGACAAATCTGTCATTTCTCAGTTCAAATATGACAAACAAACAATAGCCACATAAAATGCAACATTTATTTGTACAGTGTAATGACGGATAGTGTTAAAAACAAAATAAGAGATTCATTGTTGGGTGTGGCAAGCATGAAAACAAGAGAAAAGGAGAAGTCACGCAAAGCACCAAACGCAAATGTTCATGAATCACTTGAGTGATGTTCCCGTTCCTGCCCCAAACCACATTTATGGTTCTGGTCTCATCTAAGTGTCTAAATGACTTTCTGTCTCCTTCTGAGTCCCAACACATATGATTTGGCAATATTGTTTTCATTGTTGCCAAAAGATCCCTTTCTGTGCTCCATACAACAGCCTTCATTTAGAGTAATGTTCCAGTGTCTGGGACACATTAATAGGCAGAAAAAGTATTAAAACGCAGAAAAATGCAAAGTTTTCGACCTTTTCAGGGACTATCCTGCTGACTTTTTTCCTCAAGATGTGGTTTCATGCTGAGAGGACTGAACCCCAGTGTCTAATAACCTCTTAATGTACAACCTTGTCTACCCCCCAGCCCATCAAGACATTAATGTAGTTGTTTAAAGAAGACTGGCGGAGACTGTTAGAATCATGGTGTGCGGAGATTGGCTGTTGGCCATATTCTAAATGAAGAGGCACTGAGATAATTCTCCTATCTACCGAAAGTCAAGACAAAAAAGAAAACAGAATTTGCTTGCCAAACGAAAGGAAATGAATTTCAAAGACTGGAACTATCTTGTAACATGATCATTAATGTTCAGCACATTTGATTTGTATTGGATTTTTCCTGTTTTTTTCTTTTTTGGGTCAATGGCAAGAAACTGCTCTTATTTGGAAACATGACTGCTGCAACTTCCAGTCTTTAAGAAATTATACAACTCAGGCAAAGCAGAAGCTCACTGTGGTTTGAAATAGTTTATCTTTCTTCCATGAGGGGTATACATATATTCCACCATGACTTTCACAAAACCACTAATTGGAACTTTATGAGCCCCAAGGGTATTTAAAGGAAAGGGTCATTAATTGTGTAATTTGGGACACAAATGACAAGTGTTTTCAGTGTCATAATTTTTTCCAGTCAGTAGGATAAGCATAGCAAGCTTTTCTCCTAAGTTTCAAAATGATCATTTAAATTTGGTCAGTTTAGTTTTTAAGACAGGTTCCAGGCTAAGTAGCTCTTGATACTGTTGTGCTGGCAGGGGAAAAAAAAAAAATTAAGTTGCTGACCTAAGGTTAAAATGAGAGTCTAAAGATCAAAATTAAATTTAAAAAAAAAAAAAAAAAAAAAAAAAAAAAAAAAAAAAAAAAAACTTTTTATTAATTTTAGTTAGGGATCATGAACTTGAGAATAGCAGTGATGGGTGCAAAAAAAGTCACACAGTCAACACTTAGACTCTTCCTCTAACCATATGTTTAGTAGTCATCCTTATAATGCTACTCATTTCCCAAAAGCCCTGAACACTAATACCTCATAGTTCTATAAACAAGCATGCATTCATTGTTCAGGTGATCCATGGAATTCTGGGATATGGTTCAGAACTTCAGAAGTGATCTTGGTTGGACAGTACCAGCGCAATGCATCTGAGCTGGTGTTTAGTGTTGTGTTCCTGGAGAACTCTAAAACAAATCTAAAAATGCAGTGCCAATGCAAAGTTAAATACTTATTTTCTTTGGGCAAATGTGCACAACAACAACAACAACAACAACAACATGAGCATCAATTTAAACCACGTGACCACACAGTAAATTTTTTCTGCATTTATTACATTGCATACAACATTCTTATGAACCACAGAGGTGAGTTGACTGGCTGTTACTTCATTAGTGTAGCATTAGTCAAACATTTACACCAGTGTAATTCAGTGTAATTGAAGCAGACCAAAATTCTGTTTGAGTTTTGCAGTGAAGTTTTCCTACAACACAGAGGGAGAAAATAATGTTCTAATGAGAAGGAAACACAGCATCATGAATGGCTCACTGATATGACTGGGTTACTGGAAGAAATCCATGTGCTTGTACACCATGTGTAAGTTGTGCTATGCAAATGAACTCTAATGTCATTAAGTTGTTACAAAAAATTTAAACAATCTAAACAATATAAATTCATTTTTATGCAGAAGTTATTGAAAACTGTTATATAATACTGATCTTGATTTTGTAGACTTCATCCCAGAATTTGGCAAAGAGCACATTTGGCCAATCTCAGGTGTAGAAAGTAAATATTTACTTTTATTTCACACATAGTTGTTAGCATAAAGCAATTTACAATGTAGATATGAAGATACAGAATGAAACCTCTCAGAGTAGTTCAGTGATTGAAAGTGTCCTGTCTTACCATTCTATTACCTGAACTATCAGTAACTTGACTCCAAATGACTCCATCATCATCTTTTTCTTGTATCCAGCATAAAGGTCAGTACACATAAAAATCAAGTTTTGTATTATTTTCTCCAAATCAAAGGTCCTGAAAATATGGTGTACTTTAAAACTTACTAGGTCAGTCTTAAATTAAATTCCCTTAAAATCACTCAGTATTTTTCCATCTGTCCTGTTGTCTTGCAGAATGACAAGGTTCCCCTCACTAAAGCAAAGGTACAATATGTGAAATTAAAAAAACTAATAAAGCCACTAGAGATCATAGTGAACAGACAGTACAAATCTTATTAAAATCCATTCAAGCTCCAGTGTTGATTAGAACATTGTTCCAAGAAGTAAACAATCTGCACAGAGAACAACTTTTGTTAGCTGTATACGTAAAGGATTACGTGACAGAGCAGCTTCCAAATGTTCCCATGAATTGTGGAGAAAGCTTTTGCTTCAGTTAAGATCCTTTACTGTGGTGGGTTACGACAACAAAACTGTTTAAAAATTCTGCAAGTAACATATTTCAGACAAAACTGCCTGATTTCCTGACCTGGATCTGTCATCCTGTTTAATAGTCTCAGTGTATGATACACAGAGGAGCAGCTGAGCCATCCAAAAAAAAAAAAAAAAAAAAAAAATGGATGTATCGCAATGACTGCCATCCTTCATAGTGTTTGATCTCTCCTATGGTCTATACTGCAAGAGGGATGTTGATATTAATGCCATATGTCTGGCTTGCGACCAAATCCTTCTTTATCCATTGCTTAACATGATGTAAAGCAAACAGAAAGGCAGTAAAATATTTACTGGATGATGAAACCCTGATTCGGTACCTGCATGTCATTGAACATGTGGGCCAATGCCACAAAACACAATCAGTTTGATGAAGACATGAGCTGTACTCAAGGGAGAGCTTAGCTACTGTTTGGGTACTGCTGCATGAACATGCAGATGATAGGATAAAATGTTTCCTGTTCTCTTTGTTTGCCTTTTGCTGGTTACTGTTGTAGCACTGTGAGCGTCCTTCATAAGAATGTGGATACACCTGCTGGAAACATGTGCCAGACCACTCACTGGTGGTCTTGGGGGAAGTCCTTTAACAGGGGACCAAGTGGAAAAGACATAGCCGCCAGGCTTTCCACAGCTGCCGTCTGAGAAAAGGGTTGGAAGCCAGTTAGGGAATCTGGCTTAGGCCTGGCTTGGCTTCCTCTATGTGATGTCATAAGTCTGCATTGCTGCTTGGCGAATGCTGGGAGGTCAAGTCATAGGGCTGGTAATCACGGCACCAGTTGAGCGGCAGGCCAAATGGGCTAGCTGTTAGTACAGGTGTTTAAGCAGGGTGGTGTGATTTGATCCTTCATCTCCAGACCAAAAGGTATGTGTCTCCTTTGGGTCAACTGCTTGTCTATTGGCATGAGTCAACAGCGTGGACGTTGTTTTCGCGAGAGAAGCGTGGACACCCACAGAGTGTGCTTCTGCAGTGAGGCACTGCCATTTCCTGCGACAGACCGACATTAAAACTTGTGCCCTAACATACGTCATTTTTGTTAATCTACACAGACACCATAAAGTTGGACTGTAGTAAATGTATTGCTGGTCATGGGTGTGATTACGGTATTAGCTGAGGCTGGTTTGTGAGTCACGCTAACTCACTCCTGGCAGCCAGGATGAAAATCTTAGCTTGTAAAACTTTAATTTAATTTAAGAGCATTATTTTTTCCAGGGACTCGCATCATATTTAAAATATGACAATTAAAATCCAGCTAACAAATACAACTTGTACGACAATCAGTAGCACATAAAAGGATAATTTTATGCTCATAGGGTAGTAAAGTATTCATTGTAATTGTAACAATTTTTTTGGTATAAACCTTCTATTATCCATTTATTAGCAGCCATTTGATTGATTGGGGTTCATGGTGACAGAGTCCATCCTGAGAAGCACATATTTTTAAACTGAGGACATAAGACACCAGTTCCACATTAATTGAGAGACAAACCCACATGAACACAGACCAGCAAAATTCACTTGATTCTAATCCAAAAACTAAGAGCTGCGAGGCCACACAACTATCAGAGCCACCGAGCTGCCCCAATGCTGTATAACACATTTGCTAATGTCATTTATTCCAGAAACCCTAAAATAATGCTTTTTTCCCACGTCTTTGTGGAAACAAGCAGGAACAGCCAACTCTAACACCAGTAGGGGAGGGGGTGGTGCCTATATCCAGGAATAAAAATGGCTCCTCTCAGGGTCTGTGTTCCTCGAAGGACCCTTCTTAGAAGTGGCAACTGAGAGGAGGGGGAGCGTTTCGGGGAGTGGAATCAAGGGATGAGGGCTGCAATCACTTTGGTTGGATCTGAGCCAGTGCCTAAGACCTCCCCCTCTGCTAACCTCCCAGGTATAGCCCCTTCCAACCCCATGCCTCATTTGCAAACAGCAGTGCTGATAATGTCTAATGCAAATGTTCCTCCTATTTTATTGCAGTTGTCAGAACGTGCTATCTCAGGGGGTCTTGGTAAACCTGCCTGTCTGCACCTTCTGCTTCTTGACTATCAACCTCGTGTTTTGCCCTCACTCTAATACCCCAGGAGTGAGATGCTTATTCTGGCCTGATAAAGACGTGTAACACGAGTTAAGGCAGCCAAGGGGCCTGTGACTTGTACCAGGGGTAAGTGTGGACCAGATATTTCCCCAAATGGGCAACAATTTAAAATAGCCAGAGACAGACATTGTGGAGCCTATGTGGGAGGTGTTCAGGCTGACCTTTGCTTTCAAATTTGAGAAAATAACTTCCTTAAATGGTGCATAGACAGAAAAAAAATACTTGGCATCTTTTTTTAATAATAGGAGTCAATGTAAGGCATTTCAAGTTATCCTTTTTAAGCCTAGATTGAAGAATATAATAAATGATACTTAAATAGTTAACAATATCAATTAGTCAAGAAACCAGTTTTGAAGTGAGAATACTGCCAGTTTAGTTATGTTAAAACTGCTTCCAGTGGTTAATATAGGGATAATTGTGGGCAGGTGTTGCTTAAAGGTAAACATCTCAATCCTTAACCCAGGCTGAGAACCATGGCTTCTGAACAATGCTGGTGCTAATGTATATATGTATGTATGTATGTATGTATTTGTTTAAAAGTTAACAAAAATATCTTGTTCATAAAATTGTGCAACCACTGTTTTGCTAATAAAAGTGGATAAAATTTGTCCTACCAATAAAGCACACTAAAATGAAGTTGAGACTTATGACTCTATGAGATTGAATATGCAGGAGGGGGTTTGCAAGGGGTCTGTGGAAGGCCACCCCTTCCCTGTGTGCCGGCTGTCAGGGCTCTCTTCCACTGCCACCCAGGCTCTTGCTCCAGGCTGGGAGCATTTATTCTCCATAGTAGAGGGGCAGTTGGATGGGGCCTGGGAGGGGGGGTGGGGACCGTGAGGTCGACAGCAGGCCTACAGTCAGGAAACTTCAACCAGACACAACACCATATACTTTCTGCTCTTTTCATCAGCGGGAGACATAGATGGCCAGGGTTCTATCATTCACAAAGTGCTGATTAAGAAGTTCAATATTTCTAAAAATGTATATCTACATCAGAAGGCTGGAGATAAAAATGAAAGACTATACATTCAGGATGGCACACAGCAGCTATACCATAATGATATTCTATTAATATAAATACTAGATCTGACTAGGTTTCTGTTTGCATCTATTACGCGTGCACACACACACACACACACACACACACACACACACACACACACACACACTTGCTGAACCGCTTCTTTGAAAATGATTTTGGATTAAGTAATTACTGTAACAAATCAATAAGTAAGTAAATTATTACTGACAAAAAACACGATGATTTTACTGATTTACTATTGTATCAGAGCACTAAGAAAGCTGGATGTCTCTCACATTCAGACTTTTCATTACCATCACACGGGATACTGAACTGTATTAAAGTGAGCTGTGAAACAGATTGGGATACGTAGACTCCGGATGACTATTTCACATGCTACAAAGTTTGCAGATGGCCCCTCAGTGCTCTGACCGTAAAACATTAAAACATTCCCAGACATACATTAGGGAAATACAGATGTTTAGGAACACAGCAAGTGAAAAGTAAGTGTGAACATAGTCACTGCAGCAGTAAATTTCCAGGTCTGACACCTGTGCACTCGTTTAGTCCAGTGGATAAAAAAAGCTACGAATGTAGGGGATGACATTAAACTACACACATGACCTTCAGACCAGGTCAGATTACATTTTCCCAAAATTCACATCTGCTCCATGCCTGGAAATAAAAATAAAGATGCAAACAAAGCATTAACTCAGAAGTAATTGAAGTGTATTCTGGCATTATATGAAAAGCTATTGTTTCAACTTTTGAAGGGATGCCACAAACTTGGAATTTCTTAAGGGAAAGAGCTGAACTTGTGATCAGATTCAGTGATTCACATTTTAACTCTGCCAAGAATCATTGCTCTGGGTGCCATTATAGGGTCTTCTGCAAGAATATACCACAGTTTCCAAACAATGAAATGCCATGAGTATACAGTCGACACACAAATTCCATGACAGCACATTTAACATCAACGGAAACAGGGTATTATTTCTGGACCACTACAAAGAAATGGTTATTCATAAAACAACCACTCCCATTTTTGAACATGTTACCACAGAGAAGAATGGAGATGGTTTTCCCGAATAATGAATCAGAATTACAGTCGTGTAATAGGGCAATTGAGAAATGTTCTTGAGTGTTAAGCACAATAAAAGGAGTCATATACTGATGAACAATCTGGTGTCCAACAAGCAGACATATTTGTGTATTTCAATAAGACCAAGTAAAATACTGAATTTTATTTCTTCATTTCACCAAAAAATGAAATGTAAAGCCATTCACCAAACTCTTGAACAACACAGACCATACTTAAATTTTGGCTGCATAAACTCCGAATGTGAAAATTTAAGCCATTTATGGGTTATCCTGCACATCCGGGGCAAGCAGAAGCACCACTAGGTAGTGAAGCATGCTTTTCAGTCACTCAGGCACGAGGAAACATGACCACCCAGGGTGTCACTGTGCGGTCTAGGAGATGGACACGAGGTCACAGACAAGCAAACGTCCTGCCGGGAAGGTAATTTTACCAAACATAAGGTTGGCCCTTTCACAGCAAGGACCCAACCAGGAGTAGAGATTTAAGGGGACTCGGAGGGCGTCAACCTTTGATCAGACACACATTTAAATAGCACATGTTGCGCAGGGGTTGCCAGACTGAAATCTGCAGTTGCAGCTTATATGATTAACCAAAACGAACCACTTGACAAAATGTTTATTTCTGTAGCTAATCATAAATAGTAAGAAATTAGATGTTACATCATAGCTATTAGTTTTAACTGAGCAATGTTGATACTTTAACCTAATAGGCCTACATCAGTACCACTGTACTATTAAAATTTCAGTGTAACTTAAAATTAATTTCACACAAAGAATATTGTGCAAATGGCTCATTCAGCAGATATTATAGAAATATATGAACAAATTCATTGAACTATTAAAGAAATCAAATTCTCTTTTCTAGGAGTTAATACATAAAACTCTACTGAAAAGTTATGGTTGCTAATCATCACTATATAACATTAATTGCTTGAGATCAGTTCTAAAAGCTGTTTCAGAATAGGAAAAATAATGATTCAAATAAAGTTCTTGTAATGCAGCAATTATACAAGGCAGAAAAAGGAATGGAAAAGAGTCCCAATTGTTTAGTCTTGTGGATGTTATTAATAGTATCCATTGATGAAAGACTATTTATTTGGGTCCTTAACAACTCATTATGACCTCAGAGACTGAGACCTCTGTGGAGATGAGGGTAGTGAAACAACTTGTCACACACCCAGTTAACCACTGCTACAGGGAGCAGCAACAGTAATCATCGCCTTTCGCAACATGAGGATGGGCATCATATGACATAAAACAGAAACAGTAAATGACCCACACAACATGTTATGACATTATGAATGGTACATGAATTGAAGATTGAAATATTTACAAAAGATTAAAATTTTCACAAATTTTAGGTATGTTGTTCAATTTAGGGTGGGTCTGGGGTTTGAGTCCTGCTTGGGGTGCCTTGCGGTGGACTGGCGCCCCATCCGGGGTGTGTCCCCTCCCCCTTCAGCCTTGAGCCCTGTGTTGCCGGGTTAGGCTCCTGCTCGCTGCGACCTTGTCTGCTCGGGACAAGTGGTTGTAGACATTGTGTGTGTGTGTGTGTGTGTGTGTGTGTGTGTGTGTTCGTTCCATTTAGTTTGAAACTGCATAATATTTACAGAGACATAGCAATACACAGGGAAATGCTGTACAGGTTTGAGAGAGTAGCTCAATATGAAGTAACAATTCTTTCTCAATACAAAAATCATCTTGGGGGTCTGGAAGCAGCACGTTGATCTTGTCAGTCTACCAACTTCTACAAACATAATGGCAGGCACTCCGATGGGCCTGTTTATAATTTCAAAAGGGATATATTTGTCGGTGAAGAGTGAAACCTTGTTGAGCAATCATGTCAGTTTCATTGCTCTATGTCCTACAGTCTCCGTGGGGTCTCCTGGACAAGCTAGTGCTACAGTAGTGTGGATAATGTGTTAGGGGTGAAAACAAACATCAAAAAAAGAAAAAAAAAAAAAAAAACACCTCAGAAACAAACAGAAGATCTGGCAAGGAAACCTTCAAAAACAAGCCTTTTTGAAAAATGATTTTCCAGTTGTAGAATAAATGCCTGTATAAGTGGTGAAAAGTCAAGGCCAAGGCCAGTGCCAGACAAGAAGTCATGTGAAAATAGAAAATGTGAGGTGGTGTGCACAATAACTCAGTTTTAAGCCACTGATTAAAGCAACTGAGGAATGAACCTTTCACATTTTACTCAGGGTGGAAAATTTCAAAATGCATAATGAGCATTATGCATAACTAATAACCTACCATTAGTATTGTTAACATCCTTCAGTATGATACACACCCTCATTTTGTATCGTAACATTATGAATTGTGCAATCAACACTACACAGAGAAGGGCATAACAAAAACGATAAAATGATACTATGTAATATCTCTACCTGTAAAAAAGTAGAGAACATATGTACATATGTTACCATATTTTTTTTTAAATCTACATTGTGGCATATGGTGCAGGAAGTGACACTGACTTAGTTGTAACTGACCGTTTACTTAATTTTCTAAAAGTACAGCTGACAGTTTGTTTTCATTCTGCTATGTCATTTAGCTGTTTCTGCTAAATCTATCCATTTTTCATTATACCATTACAGCTTGTAGTCGCCCATTTTCATTCTTCAAAGTAGCACTGTTCTCTAGTGAATGTTCAAGTAATCATCTTTGCTGATGGCCAAATTAATGGCAAAGACAGTAGAGAAAAATACTGTGAAACAGTGTCTTGGAATGTTGATTTTATATTTGCTCCTATGTTGGGGATATTGACAATTTCTGCCTTTCATTTTTCTACCATAAAAGATCTATTTTTTTCAGATACGTTTACAAAGCCTGAACTACCTGGCAGAGGATGCAAGCCAGATTCCCGTACACTGTTGTTCAGTTTAGACAAAGCACAGGACATTCTGCACATCTGGAAAGGGCCTAGAGTTTCAAAAGAAACAAAAAAAACTCTTGAATGAACTAGTGAATCTGGCTTTAGTTTCCTTGATGGAAACTTCTCTTGTTCCAGAGACTGATTTTTGTCAGGTTGTGCCCCATTTTGCATTTTATTTTCAGAATTTGTGTAGATCTCTGCTGTTTCAGCATCATATGCAACTCAAGTCAGTTTCTCCATGTTCTTGCAGATGAATTATTTAAAGTGATAATTAATTACTAATCAAGATGAATATGGCAATATCTCACAGTGCTAATGCCATTTAAGTCCTGTGGCAAAACTTACTCTCACTAGTCCAGTGGAGAGCTGCACGGCATAGTCCTTGGACCCATTATAAAAATCTTGACAGAGGATACAGTTGACTCTCTATCCAAAAGTTCTATCATGCCATCAACGATATATTGTATCTACCAAAGATAACTATCTCAGGAATCTAATTACATGTCTTCCAGTCAGCCGTGCTGACATCCATTTCCAATATAGAACTAGGCTGCAGCCCACAGAGCCCAGACTGAGAAATCAGGCTGTTGGAATGAGCTCATGGGAATTTTAAAGACCAGCGGAGTAGAGCGACGGCACACTGTACACTTCAGGATTATATACAATTGCACTTTCCATTCTGGAACCTTCCATCAAATCACAGAGTGGACATCATTCATTATGGAGTCACACCCTGTGCTTGGTTCAGCACTTTGAAAACTTTCTGGCTCTTGGCTCGCATAACACACAATTCTCTAAAGTAGATTACATCAAATAAAAGAACAGGTTAAATGCAAATGATTTAAAAAAAAAATTTTTGTAATATCCACAATTATAAATAATGCTGATTGATTTTGAATTCAAAACAATCATTGTTAGCAAAAGAAAAGTGTTGTTTTTCCTCAGCTGATATTAGTTATGTTACATTTACATATATTCATTTGGCAGATGCTTTTCTCCAAAACGACATACATGTTAAATGGACTAGCATCCTGTCCAGGGTGTACCCACCCTCAGCCTTGGGCCCAGTGCTTTCAACATAGGCTCTAGTTCACTGCAGCCCCGCTCAGGATAAGTTAAATGCAGTGGATTACATTCAAATCATACACTCATTCCTTAATATCCAATAACCACCTGTCCAGGTCAGAGTTGCAGGTTTGGAACCTATCCCAGAAGCACAAAGTGCAAGCCAGGATAAACCTTGGACAAGATGACAGTCCATTGCTGACATCCAGTTATATGATATGTAAAACTAAAATCTAAAATGATCTGAAGATTTCCAAGGGGTTCAGATTTATTGGGTTATGTAAATAAAAACAGGTTGAAAATGGCAGAAGGGATAGTATTTTGATGTTTATAGTGAGTTCATTAGATTTCATTTCATCCTAGTGATGATGTCTGGGCTAATCACAGCTCACCAGCTATAACCTCTCACAGCCATATAGATGGTTTTCTAAATGGTGTTCATTCATATTCCAATGACTACATTTTTGTTTCAAGACATTTTTTCTTATTTTTCAGATATATTGCTGATTTACAAACTATTTCATGTTAGTATCAACCCATCCAATTCCAATAACTGCTTATCCTGAGCAGGGTTGCGGTGAACTAGAACCTATCTTGAAAGCACTGGGCCCAAGGCTGAGGGTGGATACATCCTGGACAGGATGCTAGTTCATCACACACACACGGCAATTTAGAGCCACCAATTCATATTGAACTCCTTGCCTTTGGCCTGAGGAAGGAAACTGGACCAAACAGATAAAACTCACAGGGATAACTTGTAAACTCCGCACATCGAACCCATGTTCTCTCACACCATCCACCGCGCTGGCCAAATATCAGTATGACTTAATCTATTTTAATCTGTGATATGGAAATATCATTTGAGACAGCAGTCCAGCAGGAAATGAACTTGGGACCAAGATGTTGTGGGTTCAAGTCCAGCACGGAACATAGCTACTATGCATTTGAGAATGGTCCTTAATAGGTTCAATAAAATACTCTGGTTGTGCAAGCATGCAAATTGTGAAACTGTCAGCTTTTCATGTCACTTAAGCAATGTACACAATTTATTTTAATTTACTTTCACTTTGGATAAACCAGTTTCCCCAAATCTTATTCTGTGTACTGATTTACATGTGTATTTACTTAAAAAGAACATTAGCTCTATCAGGAAAGTTTTTTTTTCAAAAAGAGAACAATGATTCTGTTCTGACACTACTTCAATAAGAGTATGCCTTTGTTTAGTTAATTTCAAACATAACCCTTCAACTCCATTAAACTGGTTAGCAAGCCAACATTGGCTTTGCTGCAAGGCTAAAACACAGACAGTGGGGGAAGTGGTCGGTAACTCATTCTGATAGCAGCGTGGTAAAACAGATCAAAGGAGGCTCATGCAAGACCACACAATGCCATAAACGGACTCATCTCCTGCTGCTGGATGCATACAACTTCATATGTACTGGCAGTTAAGGTTGAACAATGGCCTCATTCTTCACATTGCGTGGTAGTTACCGGCACAACCAGATGTTCGACGTGCATGAGTACCAGTACAGTCCTCCAAAATGTGTTCCCAGTTTGGATGAAACCAGGAAACAACATGGAACAGACCCCCAGCAATGACTGCCAAAGTTCCACTTACATCCATACACGCCAAACAGTGCCCCCTCTCTCCTTTGTTCTGCGTACATGTTGCGTCACATTTTGTGGACATGGCAGAAACAAAACATTTACAGTAAATGTAATGGCAAACCAAATGCATTTTTTTCCAGTGTGAGTGAAGCGTGGAAAAGGGTAACTTTGTCCAAAGCCACAGAACAACTTTTCAGAGATCAGAATACTGAAAAAAGGACGCAAAGCGTTTGTTTTCTCCTTTTTCTAATCACTTGTCTCAAAAACATACTTGGCTGTTCTGAAGTTTGAGTTAATGGCCACTCAAAGATGAAGGACAAAGTAAGACATTAAAAAACCTGAGACAGATTTTCAAGGTTAGGAGATGCTATGGCTCCGCATTTAATTCTACTCACTGTAATGCTCTGAATATAAACCAACAAAACACTCTTGGACAGAAGCCTTTAAGGACAAATCAGCGCTGCTTTTGTTGCATGCAACTGAAATGGAGGTTTATAAGCAATGTACGCCTTACGTATTTAGAAGACACTTTTCTCCAAAGCGGCTTCCAGTGAACTCTATGTAGTGTTATCAGCCCACACACCTTATTCACCAAGGTGACTTACACTGCTGGATACACTACTTACACTGGGTCACTCATCCATACATCAGCGGAACACTCTCTCTGTCACTCACACATTATGGGTGAACCTGAACAGCATGTCTTTAGACTGTGGGAGGAAACCAGAGCACCTGAAGGAAACCCACGCAGACACAGGGAGAACATGCAACCTCCACACATACTGAGCAGGGACTGAACCCATGTCCTCTTGTACCATCCAGGCACTGCAAGACAGCAGCGCTACTGGCTTATCACCATGCCACCCCCCCTTGAACATGATGTGCTCATAACCCATAATTTCACTTTTAAACACAAAGATACACATACAGTAATTCTATAAGTTACCATGGTATGACAATTTATCTAAAGTTAGATCCTAATGTCAGTGTCCATTCTAGTTTCTATTTTGAGACACTATTTCCTAGCCAACAATGTTATTAAGTTTTTAAATCTAATTTTACAATTTATATAGTTGTTTGTTTTAAAATAACAATTTCATCTTGGGGGTGACATGGTATTGCAGTGGGCAGTACTCAGGCCTCTAAGCTCCTGGGTTGTGGGTTTGAATCCAGCTCAATTTGCGCAGTTCACATGTTCAATCCTTGTCTGTATGTACAAAAGATAGGTGCTTCGTGTATTTTCAGGTTGTTGATGCAAACTGAAGTAAATCAGACATGAATTATGTTCAAATATAGCAAGTTTCATGCCCTTCCACTGATGCTTGGAGCTGAGTGAGAAGCAAGAGGCACATCCATTCATTTACATTCATTAACTTAACAGACGTTTTCTCTAAAGCAACATACATTCAGGGTATATAGAAGTATGTGTCACCCTCTGAATGCAGATTAAGCATAAACTTTCTGCTCATTGTTCCCTCACATACTCCATTCAACATCATACCTAATTTATATAACATAAAAATGTGTGCTTTGCATTAAGAGTCCAAGTATGGCCCACTAAATTCACAGAATTCAGAATATTATACCAATATCACTCCACAGAGTGTTTCAATGCATTGTAAGTCATACAGACCTAATACTGCAGCTGACAATCCAAAGCAAAGCAGTTGTAAAATAAAAATGTAAAAAATGTCATTTTTCTAATCCAACTGAATTCCTATACCTGATAACCAGTGCCGGTCTCTAAACTATTTCACACTTCACAGCATCTGTAGCAAATCCATAAACATGAAAAATTAGCTTTAACCACAGATCTATAACTGGTCAAATCCTATAGATAAGTTAGATGATCTCCTGAAAAGACTCAGCTGCAAAAAAGCATTATTTTAGCAGCAAAAAATAAACAGGTAAACTTTTATTACCACATGTAAACTGTGTAAATCTCCTTCATCCAACAGAAATAAATACTCATTAAGGAAGCGTGTTTAGGTTTATTATTGCAGAAACTAAAAATACAAAAGGTTACTGAATGTAAACAGGACTCACAGGAGTTCTTGTGTTAGCATGAACAAGAGTTAAATACTCACAGAACTTCTATACATGTGCTTTGTGGGAAAAAGAATTGTGTAACAACTGAAATCTTAACACCACAAGTGACATATGTGATTATGACATGGCTGGGAAATTTCAAATAACAAAAATGGTTCTCCTAAATATGCTGAAATACAAAAATAGCTCTGGTTAAAAAATGTTGAACAAAAATTCACAGAAATGAATGGCAATTAGAGAGTAAGGAACAAGGAAAGATGCTAATAATCTTCCTTGTCTCTTTTTAGATACATTTCAACATGCTTGTATTTCTCACAAAGTCAATACAAATTCAGAGCGACCATTTCCTGCTTTAGTTGAGTTAGACAGCATATGACAGACTGCAAATCTGTTGTCCATTGAAGTCTTTGAAACTGTTTCACTAGTTGAAATGTACAAACTGACCAGAAATGTTTGTTTAGTTGTCACACATGCTGTGCTTTCAAGCATGGAAAGTGTAATGTGAGAGATGAATGTAATGTTATGGAAGAGAGTAAAAGGACTGAAGTAGTCATTTTTTTTGGACTTTACAAGGAAAGACGACAAAAGTAAGACAAGAGATAACTAGGTCTAGGTTGACTAGGTTGTGATTCCTTCAGATGATGAATATTACTAAATTAAGTCCATTTTTATGTAGGAACTATGTTAATCTGGTTCATGCTTTTGTTTCAAGCAGGTTACACTATTGTAATGCTCTGTTATCAGGCTGTTTGTAGCAGACTGTATCCAGGTTACAGTTAATACAGAATGCTGCAGCTAGAATTGTTACAAGAACTAGGAAGTACAACCATATATCAACAGTTCTTAAATTGCTGCACTGATTTCCAGTTAAGTTCAGAATAGATTACATTACACTTGCACATTCATTTAGCCGGTGCTTTTCTCCAAATTGATATACTCTTGACTTACATCAGTAAATGGCAGTGCTCCTGCTTACCTTAGTGAGTTTATTAATTCTTATGTTCCACAACGTTGTCTTCGTTCATTGAATGTGGGTAACCGTAAAGTATCTATGGTCAGCAAGATCTCAGTAGTTGGAATAGTTTGCCAGTTTTTGTCAGGAATGCCCTGTCTGTCACAGCCTTTAAATCCAGGCTAAAGACTCATATGTTCACTGTTGTGGTGCTGTTTTTTTTTTTTTCCCAGTATAAATCTCTAATCTTAAAATGTTGTCAGTTACTAACCCGCCTTTCTTATGAAGCATTGTTTTCCCCATGACAAGGCCTGAGGGGTCCAGCTGTGTTACCAGCACTCCATGTTGAGTGATGCTGATGACTTAACTGCATGCCACTGTGAATGAGACCAGCCTATGCAAACTGGGATATCAACTTATTAACCTCTAACGACCGCAGTAATAGGGGGGCACGGTGGCGCAGCGGGCTTGGCCGAGTTCTGCTCTCTGGTGGGTCTGGGGTTTGAGCCCTGCTTGGGTTGCCTTTCGAAGGACTGGCATCCTGTCCTGGGTGCGTCCCCTCCCCCTCCAACCTTACACTCTGTGTTGCCCGGTTAGGCTCTGGCTCGCCGCGACCCCGCTCAGGACAAGTAGTTTCAGACATTGTGTGTGTGAGAGAGAGAGACCGCAGTAATGTTACAAATAGCAGTTTGAGCCAACTTAATCTCCATCTAGAATGTTCAAAATGGGTGTGCAGTGACTGGCACTTTGACCATAGAGGATTTTTTTTTTCCCCCCCTCACTTGCCTTTTTGCTGGGAGTTTCATTACTTTCCTCTGTGGCCAGCTGACTTGCTTATATCTTTTATAATTAATATTATTAAAGATATTGTAGCAATTTAATGTATTGCCAACCTTTTATGTGTATTGTCTCTGATCCTTTGTTCAGTGCTCTCTGTCAGTGTGTGAGAAGAGTGCTCTATAAAAATAAGTGGCACATTCAGCCTCGCCACAAGCGCCATACGGCTGGACGTAAATAGAAAAAGGTGAGCTGTGGTACATTACATTCATTCATTTAGCTGACACTTCAAAGGGACTTAAAATGTTAAGCTACTTCTAATTGTTTTACCCATTTATACAACAATTTTGAGTAAGCATCTTGCTCAAGGGTACTACAGCTGGAGGTGGAAACTGAACGTGAAACCTGTGGGCCCAAAGACAGCAGCGCTACACACTACACTACCAGCTGTCTTCATATTAAAGGAAGCTACAATATACAAAATCCCAGCCTAGGACATAAACACACTGCTTTCAGTTAATGGTTTCTGAAGATTAACTGAAACACTACAGGGTCACCGCAGAAATGCATTAGTCTGCGCATTATCAATAACCACTTGGCCGAATGCAGATATGCAGTGGTCCAGAGCCTATCCCAAAAGCACAGGGTGTGATGCAGGATACACCACCGGGATGTCAGTCCATTACAGGGCAATCACGTACACACAAACACACTAAGGGCAATTTAAAGTCACCAACTGTTTTATTTACCTGATGCTTTCCCCCAAAGTAATTTACAATGTTAAGCTCCGGCATTCACGATTCTCCATTTGATGCAAATTAAAATTTTTTAATGGAGAAATTTTAGGATAAGTAACTTGCTCCAAGGTACTGAAGCAGGAAGTGCTATCTGAACGTAGGCCCTTCAAATGGACAGCAGCAGCTCTCACCTCCATGCTACATGTTTTCTCAATTCACTTATAACACATGTCTTAAGACTTCTGGGAGAAAACTCCTGGGAATGCAGGGAAAACATATAAACTGTACATGTACAAACACACATCCAGGACACTGAAGTGCCAGTGCTACCTGCTGAACCGCCATTGTGACACAATAATTTATCTTTTGATTAAGGCAAAATGTTGAAAAAAATCTGAACCATTATTTTCCTCCAGCCACTAACAGTCAACACACCTGCACAGTAGGCATCACCAGTGCCTGAGCCGTGCAATCGAACGTAGGTGCGATTCCTGTTCAGTTTGTGTGGAATTTGCATATTCTGCTCTGATTTCCTCCCACAGTCCAAAGAGACATTCCCAGTGTATTAGTGACTCTAAATTGCCCAGAACATGAATTTGTGAGTGGCTGCATGTGGCTACACTGGAGTAGATTTGCATTCTGCCCAGGGTGTACCCTACTTTAGTCTAGCACCCCGTGCTTCTCAGATAGGCTCAAGGCAGCTGTAACAGTGCATTAGGGACTCACTATTGACAACCAGTGGTCCTAATGCAGGGTCATGATCGTCTGTAACTTGTCTCAGAAGCACAGGGCACTAGGCTAGGGAGTACTGAAATGTTTTACCAAACCAAATTTTAATCTGACCATCGGAAAAATGAAACTGACATGTTGTATGCAATACAACAGCGATACACTGATCTGGTGGTATATTAGAGAATATAATCTGACACCGACGACGACACTATTTCAATAAAGATGCCCTTTGCTTTTTTTTCATATACATAACCAGAAGACTGCACAGATCCTTTTCTTCAATTACATTCTATACTTTAAACATGAAACGCTGCCTATAACGAACACCGACTGGATTGCACAGCTAAAAAAAGGCATAGTTTCTGAGCCTTTTCCCGTTTGACCTGCAGACCCTGTCAACCAGATGGAGTCACCATAAATTACGTCACCGAAGAGGCAGCACAGGTAAGTGGAGTCAAGGCCCTGCTGGTAATTAGGGCTCTGAGAGGCCTAGGCTCCGGATGTTCTGCCCTTGTCTGCAAGAGTTGGGCTATTCGGAGGCCTTAACGAGAACCCCCTGTGGTATGGGAGGGGCGATTCCCCCATTTGACCCTCATCAGTGCTTCCACACCATGCAAGTGTTCATAAAGGCAAGACAACCTTTCAAAACCTTCTTTACTGCAAGCAAACAGAGGAGGTTTGCTTACTAACCTGGACTCAAAAATGTGGAAACAATGAAGGTGACTAAGGAGTAGGAAAGAGTTTAGCAGAATCATGCTTTTCATCCATCCTTTACAAATTACTGCAGAACAATCACATATACTCATTTGCTCACACACACTAGTGATAATTTTGAGTCACAAATTCACTTGGAACTCATATTTGGATTGTGGCTAAAAGCAGGAAATTTGAAGGAAATCATTCTAAACATGGGGAGAACATGCAGAGTCCACAGAACCAGAGTCAAACCTATCTCTAGGCATACAGCCCAGAAGCTCAGGCACTTGCTACCTACTGCATGACCATGCTACTCTCAGTCTTAACATAAACAAAATTCCCATCCATTATTGTTCCTGCAAACATGATGAGATTTAAAACACACAGCCCAACTTTACAGGTGGCATAGTGGCACAGGGAGTAGTGTTGCTGTCTCATAGTGCCTGGGTGGTATGAGAGGACTTGGGTTCAATCCCTGCTCAGTCTGTGTAGAGATTGCTTGTTCTTCCTGTGTCTGTGTGGGTTTCCTCTGGGTGCTCTGGTTTCCTCCCACAGTCCAAAGACATGCAGTTCAGGTTCTCCCATAGTGTATGAGTGACAGAGTGAGTCTGTTCCACTAATGTATGGATGAGTGATGTAGTGTATCTAGCGGTGTAAGTCACCTTGGTGAATAAGGTGTGTGGGCTAGTAACACTACATAGTATCTGTTGTAAGTTGATTTGGAGAAAAGTGTCTGCTAAGTGAATAAATATAAACTCTTACATTGGAACACACAAACACTATCTTGATTTTACCAGCGAGCTTTCATTAGAAACTATTTTCCCTTACTCAAATGCTTGGTGTAATGGAACTAATCCATATCATGTATAGCATCAATCAAAGCACTGCTAAGCCCGGAGAAACATGTTTCTCTTAACAGGCTACTTAACAAGGCACTAGCTAAAGCTATAAAAGTACTCTGATGCTTTGTGCTGTGCCTGATTGCTGACGTGAAGCCATAAACGAGACAGCTGACACTTCCTGTGAAACTAGGAAGTATTGGTTACCTCTGTGACCTTGTACTCTGCAAGAAGTTTTTCTTCTCAGTGGGGCTAGAAGATAACACTGAGAGTGCCACATGTCTACCAAAATAAAAGTATTTTACAGATGGCAGTAATAATGGCAACATTTTTTTGATCTTTGTAATAAAAACCATATCTAGCCCCACCCCCCACCTTTATTTTTTCCTTTCGTTATGTTGTTATTCATTCTTTTGTATTGATAACTGCTGTTCAAAGAGGTCTGGGGTCTAGCCAGGAAGCATAGCACATGAGACAGGGTACATTTATTCATTTAGGTAATGCTTTACACCAAAGCAATTTACAATATTTATTGTAATTATGCTCTCATTTATAGAGAGAAGTAATCCCCCATCCCAGAGCAATTCAGGGTAAGTACTTTGCTTAAGGGTATTACAGTTGGAGGTAGGATTCAAACCTCTGACTTTTGGGTCTAAAGGCAGCAGCTCTAACCACTCCACTACCAGCTGTTCCTGTACATCTGCTTAAATACATTTTGATAATGTGGCTCACAGATGTTTATGATATAAAGGAATAAAGTTCACAAGATCACTGAGTATGTCTTTCACTCTATGCTGTTACAGCTGCTGTATAGCATTACAAATTAATGAGGCTAGACAATATACATATGATCTTGAGATTAAAGCTTTATTTACAATAGTGCAAAGGTGTTTATGTTATGAAGACATTGATTTAAATAACCGAGTAAATAGTTACATGTTTATAGTTCATTTTCAAAGTTAGTATTTAGAGGAACCATGTAGCGTACTGGTTAGAGATGCTGCAATACACTCTGTGGATCCAAGTTCAAATCCTGCACCTGCTGTACTATCCTTAGACAAGGCACCCAGCCCAGATTACTTCAGCAAAATTATATACCTGTATAAATGGGACATTAGTTGTAAATAGCACGACACTGTAAGCTATAATGGTATTGCATCTATTATTTCAGTTGTAATTTATATTTACCTTAATTGAATTGAGAGCTGCAAATTGATTGAGACTGTCAGAGGACAGAAAGTACATAATCACAGATGTGTCCGTTTACAAACTGTTAAAAGGAATAATTGAAACATTTTTTCTCTGTCTAGAGTCTAAATTAAGAGTACAGTACTGTAATTACTAAACAAAGAAAATTACAATATAAAAAAATACTACCGATACAAAGATACTAATTAGAGTTTCTCCTCAAAAGTACTTGCCCTCTTCTCACCAGTAGCAGGAGACACAGATGGGCGTTTCATTGACATGATGGATACACAAAATACAACATAGATACATGGGGTATCTGTATAGCTACTGTGTGGCAGACAGCGATTTTATATATAAAATATAGTATACCATGCTAGAATAAACCTGTGTGCTTAATTTTACTTATGGAATGCATTAATCCTATTTTGTGAAACATGGATGGATGGATGGATTTTTTTCATAAACTCTTCAATGTGCTCTATGACCAACAGATGACTGGAACCTTCTCTTGTGATCCTGATAGGCAATGTGCTCAATGTTCTTGTTTTCATTAATGACTTAAAATTTACATTTTTTCAGCCAAAAATGTTCTGGTTTAATGCCCTGTGGTTTGTTTTGATGTCACTGCAATTTAGCTGAGGAGATACTACACAAAGAAAGCAATTCAAAAGACTATAAATTACTCCAGCCCCTACGATGCCCTGCTGACTAGGGTTTCCATGGAGATCAAGAAAAACAAACCAGGCAGGGGCATCGCCCTCTCTTTCTACACATGCTGGGTGAACATATGTCTGAGGCACACAGGAAACAGCCACTCACTGCCTTCAAAGCCACCTTTCTCCCAACCTCTCTCCCACGTCCGATCGTTTCACGATAATTGAGGTCCCGTGAAAGGAAGGATTGTCAAGGAACGATTTCTACATAAGGTGGATTAAAACAGAGCACTCGTGTTCTGACTGTGGAAATAGCGAGAGGCTGGTTGCAAAAACAGGAGTATAACAATAGAGGCATGTTTTGTCTATTACTCACCGGTTTATCTATAGCTACACCTTTCAGCAGCATCCGGGAAAAGGATCATGGAACCAACCTGAAAGAGAGATGGATAAAGCACTAAATGTGTATGCTGGGGCACCTATAGCACAAAGTTAGAAACTTGACGCTTGAAGTCATTTCTTACATTCCTTCATACATCAGTCTTCTAAAATAAAATGTCAAACCTGGTTCTTTAAGGTGTCATTATGCAATTCATTTTTACCACTTACAATCAACAATGTGTGTTACTGACCTATTAAAACAATCCTGTTGCACTACTTTTCGAGTAAAAGTAGTGTCCGAAAGAATCCCTACTTGGAATACAGATAGCAAATGAGTGAAAAAGCCACAACAATCACAAGGTCTGGCCCTTTTAAAATGTTTGGATTCCGCACAAGGATGTTTTGGTTACAGCACGCCGTTATCTGTAATTTAGGTAAATTGCTGACAAAACTTAAGAAAGGGAGAGAACAGTTGGTAGCAGGGGGAAGGTGACACGAAATCAAACTGAAATGTTTCTTGATGAGCCATTATTAATCACAACTTCATAATTATGTCTGCTTTGTGACATTCCTTCTTAGTATTGTCTAGGACTATCCAGTTCTGACATCAACATAATGTGATGGGCATGATTACACTCAAGAGTAAAACACCATACCAATATCTGAAATTTACAACATTAATTACTACTTACTGAGCAGATACCTTTCTCAAAAGCAACTTGGAATGTTAAGGTACCTACAGTTACTTACCCTTTTGTACAGCTAGGCAACTTTTACTGGAGCAATTTAGGACAACTGTCATGCTCAAGAGTTCTAAAGCCAGAAGTGAGATTCAAACATGTAATCTTTGGGTCCAAAGGCAACAGCTTGAACCACAATGCTACCAGTTGTTCACTACCAAGTGAGGCCAAGAACCTATATTAAGGATACTTACAGGGGGAGAAGGGACTTAAGGAACCTTCAGATTAAAAGACAACACTTCCAACCACTGTGCCATCCCATAATAAAAGACAGGTCACAAGGCCATACCCCTTTGCTCTCACCAGGTGAACACACCTGAGTTTCTTTGGCTTAATGAGCCTTAATTCAGGTGCATGGTGCTTCCTGTCCTCAAGGATGTTGAAGCTGAGCTTATGAAAGAGAGGTTTAGTTGGAAAGGATGTAACAGTGAGGACAATGAAAATAAATTCACTGAAGATGGCACTGTGTGTCTAGGTACTTGTGTAGGTTCCCTGCTATGGATAGAAATGTCAGCTATAACTTCTCATCATTTATGCAGATATACTGCATGGAACCTTCCACATCTCTCTGTGAGGTAAAGTGTTCAGAACTAAAGTTCTGCAAAAAAAAGATGAATGAACTCTTTCCTCTTCCTCTTTCCCCGTACCATTGCCCAACATATGTGAATGACTTTTTCTTCTTTTTTTCCCTGAAAATCAGTGTACTCTAATTTCTGTTGCCTTTATTTTAATTGATTTGAGTTAATTACCTAAAACAGTATATTGCAAAATGTAATTTATATACTGTTTAGAAATTTTAAGACAGACAAGAGTAAATAGCAGAGAAGATAGGTAGCAGGATGCTCAAGAAGAGCAGTTGACTCAAGTTTAGAACATAGCGCCTCCTGCTGGGCGGACACTTACAAAGTTTCATTAAAACAATGTTATAACCAAGTCATGGTATATATACTGTATATGTATATAAAACGTTAAGATCATTTTATTTTCACATTTCGGCAAATTGCAACTAATGTGACCTGCATGTTATGGAAGTGGATGTTATGGGTTGTAATTTTTTAAGTACTGAATTGATTTTGATTTTCCGAGGTGAAGGTACGCATTTGACGTTTTTACCTGTACACATCTATAAATGAAAAAAAATATATATATATAACTTGGAAAAGAACTAAATTTTTCCCAACTTATTGTAACTGCAAAAGACTGACGTCGCATACAGGTTTCGGAAGTCTGAATGGGCACTTTTTTTGGGGGGGGGGACTTCGCCCCTCCTAGTTTCCAACCACCCCCCACACACACCCCCTTATTAAAACAACTCTCCAAATTTGAGGCCGGTTTAAAAGACTCTTTGGAAATGTAGGAGCTGCAGGAAGAATAAACTGGAGGCGCCTGGAAGAAATTATAGATGCGGGAAAACAGTAGAATAAGAACCTGCGTTCGACAGTTAAATACTTTCACCCACATGCTTGGAAAAACTTGAATTTAATGAAAGCTCTTGTCATCGGTTTTGACTACTGTTTGATAATTAAATGAAAAAAAAAACATTAATTTTGAACAACTTAGTTAAGTGACAAGATGTTAGTACATCCATATAGTCATATATGTTGAGCATATCCATTTATTACAGTAGATATTTATGCATACCTGCGAAGACATCCTAAGAACAACTTGAAGGTTTTTTTTTATTTTTTAAACTGAGGACCTGAACATTGCACAGTGATTCATTTGGAGATTTTTTTTTTTTTTCTTTTTCTCCTTTTTTTTTTTAAATTTCCCATTGAATTCTCACCAAAGTGTCTGAGAAGTTTTCCTCCATCCGCGGACTCCCATCCTGCACAGGACTAAGGAATCGCCACACACCCATTCAAGGTATGAACTGTTTTAAAAATACATTTATCAGGATGTGGCCATTCTTTAAAAAGTTCAAAGCTTCACATGAGTTAAGTATTAATTTATGTCAAGTGAGTGAAATTTACCTGTGGGGATTATTTATTGACGCCGCTGTCTGGGTACCGTGACTTTTCCGTCAAGAGTACCTGTCTGTTTTTATTTAATTTATTTTTTAAACGTCGTTATTAAATTAGGAAGTGTTATTGTAGACAAACGGCGCCGTGAAGCAGAAGGTGCTGTTTGTGGCGGTCTTCGTGCCAAATGGTGTGGTGTTACCGACTCTTTGATGATATGATATGGACCAATTTGTGCCTCACCCTTTTTAAACCTTGCAAACAATCCCCAAAGTGTGTTTTAAACAGAATAGTACTCCTGACCCACTTGACTGTGCAAATTGAAATGTGTAGCCCTTGAAATGTTTACTTTAAGCACATTTTTCAGATGTAGGCGATTCACAAAATCCCCTCCAAGCGGCATCTACCCGGCTCGAGACGAAAGTCTGACGTCACAAAGCGCGACTCGGCTCCGTTAGACTTTCGAGAGGCTCGGAGGTGCGCGCGCAGGAAAGAGCGCGCGATGGAGCCGCGAGGGTTGTCCGTTATTTCGCGGCGAAGCGCGGTTGGCTCGTGCAGCCGCTCCCGTTTGGTGGCGACGTGCAAACGCCTCAAGTTTGCGCCATAGCTGCGTACCACATCATGTTATGGGTCCGCGCCCCCCTCTAATGTCGCCCCCGTTGATATCATATTGCTGACGAAAAGTGAAAGTAACCCGACTATTATGGCCCTAATGAAAAGTGCAAAACCTAAGGAGTTCAAGGATGTGTTTGGGCGAAGCACACGTGTTTCACCCGCATTGTTTGTGACAATACGATCAAAGACCCGTTTTCACATTTCGATGCAAATGCTTTGCCACAGTTTGTGTGTGTGTGTGTGTGTGTGAGTGAGTGAGTTGTGTGAGAGAGAGAGAGCTTTAGCTGACTTGACATACTATGGTGTTCTTGGACTGTCGGTTCAGATTTTGACTCTATAGCAGCCAAGTACATTAAAACAAGTCAATGATTCCATAATGCTGAGAGATTCAGCTATATTGGTGGTTATGGTCCATGTGTGGTCAAATATTTGTTTACATTAATTTAGCTTGTTTTTCCAAAGCAACTTGCCACATTAAGCTATGTACAGTTATTTACATTTATAGAGCTCGGTAACATCACTGGAGCATTTTGGGGTAAGTACCTTGCTCAAAGGTAGTACATACATACATACATTGTCGGAACCGCTTGTCCCATACGGGGTCCCGGGGAACCGGAGCCTACCTGGCAACACAGGGCGTAAGGCCGGAGGGGGAGGGGACACACCCAGGACGGGACGCCAGTCCATCGCAAGGCACCCCAAGCGGGACTCGAACCCCAGACCCACTGGAGAGCAGGACTGTGGTCTAACCCACTGCGCCACCACACCCCCCGAAGGTAGTACAACAGTAGGTGCAATTCAAACCGGTGACCTCCAGATTCACACATGGGTTCTAACTACTATGCTATGGATGAGTAGAGTGGCAGTAGTTGAGGATGGTTGGGTATGTGCAAGGGGATCCAGGTAATATCTCATGAGAAGAAGCAGTGAGAAGAGGTCAATGAGATGTGTTGAAGGTGTACTTTCATTGGTGAAGTTTTATTTAACTGAATGATTACTTGACTTCTAGAGCTTCATTCTTGCCCGTTCAACATTGAGATGCCTCAAATTTGAATCAAGAGCAATCACCTCCACACTGTCATACGTTAGCAGCAGCCATGCTAGTCATGTGTTTGCTGGCTTCTTCTCAGTGTTTGTTTAGCTGGATTTTAGCTGGCATCTTCTGTTGCTTACACGTGGGGTATAACTTCAAAGGGAATGGGGTCCACAGGACTCCTAACAGCAGCTGGCACTTCCTGTTGGTCTTTCTGTATCTCCACCATTCCTGCAGCTTTGGTAAACATGCCACAGACATTATACTCTAATGATACTATTAGATAAAGGGTTATTGGTTGAGATCTAAATTAGATTAGTCTTTATTGGACTTACCATTTGTGGACCTGCCATTACCCTTGGATGTGGTCTTCACTGAAACCAGCATGTGTATCATCACTGACTTCCTGATGGGTGACATTTTTTAAAATATTCTTAGAGGAAGTTTGAGGTTCTGCCTGTTCCTCATTAGGCTTCTTGCCAGTTAGTCTTTGAACCCTGGTAACCAGGACTCCAGGACAGGAAAATGAGTGTGGAAAAGGCTTTAGGAGGAAGATTGATGTGATTTGGAGCTGGGGGTGTTAATGCCATGTTAAAAATCTAAGGCAGTAGTTTTGAAGAGCTACCAAACCCAAAGTATTAGCCTGTGATTCCAGTGGTGAATATGGGACTCCCACCCACTTGCAAGTTGAACAGAATAGACAGTGGGAACAAGCTTGAAGATCTGAAAACTATAAGTCCATGTTCTCAACCACAGTTCCCGGCCCACCCTACAGCAGACTGGTCCAACAGACACGTCACTATAGAGTGGGGCAGATGCTGGCCTCCTTTGCGCAAGTATTCCCCCTCTGCTCTGTGAACAGTACTGTTGTCATAGAAAGTTTTGGTTCACAGGCTCTGAGCCACCAGTGGGCACGTGCACATTGCATTGAGATGGAAACGCCTCTCTGGGTCTTTAGAGGTTCTCTTCACCTTCCATTTTATTATGTTATTGAGTCATCAGTTTGAAAGTTGACTTTCCCTGCATTTCTTCGTCTTGCTTTTTCAGTTTTTTATGCAATACATGAGTAAATATCCTCCTATATAAATTTTCTGTTCACCCCCCACACTATTCGAACATACAAGCATTACCACAGAATTAGTTCTGCAGGTCATGTAAATCCTAGGACCTTTTTTTCCTCCCCTCCACCATATTGACTGGTGTATCTGTGGACTTCAGGAAGATGAGTCTGCTCATCCCAAGAGAGGAAATCCAGGAAGCAAACTGAAGCTGCAGCGATGTATTTCATCTGCCGTCAAAGGACATTTTTTCCTGGTTGGGCATGATTCAGTCCATCGCTGCTCACCAGACAGAGGAACTCCTCCCTGCTGCGTAATACAAGTCTTGGACTGTGTCCAGTTTTGTGTAGTCTTTAAAGCATGTGCAGATATGAGAACATATAAGGTTGAAAGATTTTTTAAAAAATGTTTGAGTCCTTTTCTGTAATAAATTTATAAAAGTCCAGCCTAGTTCCTAGGACAGAGCTAGCCTTGTCGAATAGAATATCCGGTGGGCTGGAATCACTTATAGAAATTGGTGAATACCTAACTAAAAGTTAATAGAATTTAAGTTGAACTATGTAAGTTTGAGGTAAACCATACCATGCACCAGTTGCCTCTGTGATCTCCAATCTTGATGTTTAAGGTCCCGCAAAAGCTTGCGTACTCAATGCTTTTTAATAATGACTGTACCCAATGGTGCCTCTACCAATTCAAGATGCTGTCTTTACAACCCTATTCCATCGTAACTGTTCAACAGGTGGGGAAATCCCTCTATGAATATCACTTTTGACAATGTGTAATTTGGCTACTGACATACCCAGTATATCCATCTATTTAACGGAGTTTTCTCCTCCATGGCAATTAAATTGCAGGCCTATCTATGACATTTCAGCCATTGCGGATGGTTTTAATAAGGGCTAGAGTTCACACAAAGTTTATAGCAGAATGCGGGGGTGGGGAACCATGAGCATGGGCGGGGGAGGGGTGTCTGATGATCCTGGGCGGAGGTGCCGGAACGCCTGGAGGAAGGGATCCAGGAGTCTCATAAGCGTAAGTGTGACGTGCAGACCTCGCCCCAAGCCTTCTGTCCGCCAGTTGCCTCCTCCTTTCTCATAGCAATCTAGACAAGTCTTGCCTGGCAGACGTATTGTCTCATTATGTGATTCCATGTAGGAAAGTAGTTGTAATAAAAAGCCTGGGCAGATCAGATGCTTTTATAGTTCTTATGGGCTGGGAAAGGGGGATGGTAACCACAAATTTAATTCTCAAACTCTGCAAAGTTACTCTTGTACCGGTTAATGGCATCTTTCTACAGCAAGAGATTCTTGACCAAACAGAGAATCACTATTTTACTGCTCACGTCTTCCCACGGAGATATAAACAGATGATGTCAGAGGGTGGTGCTCCCCACTTGTGTGCCAAGCAGATGGGGGATCAACGTTAGTAACGAAACTTGGTGGAAACAGCCAAAGAAAACAGTCTTAAATAAGTATTAAGAACGTATGTACTTCCAGAAAGACTAGGGTTAAATACACAAACTTTCTTGCTGTTAAAAGTGTGCATATCTGTATCTGGTAGTGACTTTTTAATCATTCTCTTTAGCATTAATTTTTTAGTAATTTTTAACGTTTTCTCAATTTTCAGATGAGATGCGATAAAGTTATCACCTACCTGAGGATTTTTGGCACAACACTATTTGGGGTCTCACTACTTGTGGGAATCTCTACAGCCTACATCATGGGCTACCAGTTCTTCACAATTGAGAACAACTACTTCTCCTTCGGGCTTTATGGAGCCATTTTGGTCACCCACCTCATCATCCAGAGTTTGTTCGCCTTGCTGGAGCACAGAAAAATGAGACGCTCCTTGGAGACCCCCATTAAACTGAACAAATCGCTTGCCCTCTGCATCGCGGCCTACCAGGAGGACCCCAACTACCTGAGAAAGTGCCTTATTTCCGTCAAGCGGCTGACCTACCCAGGGATAAAGGTCATCATGGTTATTGACGGGAATAACGAGGATGACACGTACATGATGGACATCTTCCGCGACATCATGGGTAGGGACAAAGCTGCCACGTATGTTTGGAAGAGCAACTACCACCAGAAGGGGCCTGAGGAGAGTGACGAGGACTACGCGGAGAGTTTACAGCATGTCTCCCGCTTGGTTCTCTCCAACAAGTGTGTCTGCATCATGCAGAAGTGGGGAGGGAAGAGAGAAGTAATGTACACAGCCTTCAAAGCCCTAGGGAGGAGCGTGGACTATGTGCAGGTAAGTCGTGGAAGCAGGAGTGGGCTCAGCCAGAATAAATATGGCTTGTACAAAGACACTCTTGTGCATGTTTAAATGGCCTCATGCACGCACCCCTGCCTGACTGCTGAAGATGAACAGTGACTCTATTAGTGAGCACAGAATTTCTTCCCTCTGATCTTCTGGTTCTGTTGCTCCACCTAGGAAATTAAGCTGCGCACTAAAAAGAGTAGATGAATGCAATACTAGATTTTAAATGGTAATTAGTCATTCCTTATTCTTTAACCTTAAGCAGTGTGTTAGGGTATTGGATTCAGGACCTAAGCATTGTAAAATGGTACTTTGCAGAAGGGTTCCCCAGCAGCAGTGGGAAGAGGTGCAACCTTTGCAATACAGAACTGTCCACAGCACATAGCTGTCAATGTTGCCTGCTGCCCCATTCCAGTTTGCTCATGCTAACGTACCCTTTTTTTTTTAATCAGAATCTAAACCTTGATGAGAACGTTACTGGATTAGCCTATGATTTGAATACATTTTTATTTGCGTAAAAGTCTTGCTCAAGCAATTTTTTCATTCAGAAACGAGAGTAAACAGCACACTGGATGAAGAGATCAGTGTTTTTCCACTGACTGACTGTCTGGTACACAGAAGAATGATAATTATGATCACCCTCTAAATGTTTTCTAAATATGAAACCATCACAGGGATCTCAGACTTGCTTTGCAATACTCCTACTTCTCCCGGATCATGTTTGGACTTTGAATTACTTTAAGCTCTGGCAGAATGATTCTCTATGTATTCAGTGATGGGATGCTCCTACAGGAAAAGGACTGGTCTGTTCACTGCTTTGATACCTGGGTGTCCAGTCCTCTGTTAGAGAAGGATGGAACCTCAACTAACAGACAAGGTAACTCTTGACACTCAATGATGCAAGCAGAGCCATTACTTTGAGATGTAATCCTCACCCTGTGCTTCTCTACAGCCAGAGAACTTTAGTTACTGGCAGTAATTATGGAATTGCACCATATCCCTAATTAAAGTAAAGACAGAGGGGAAATTGTGTGTAATTACATCGTTGTAGCCTCTCTGTGAACTATGGTATGGGTGTGAGAGCAAGTGACAGTGAGAGGTGAGCAGTGATTTTGCATTGCCCCTCCAATGATGGTGTTTATAATCACTTAGATTTCTCACTGCACTTCAAGGAACCAAAGTCATCTTCCAAATGAACCACCAGACATTGTTTCTTCAGCAAGAACTGGAAAACGCTGTGAATGCAATCAATATATTGGATCCATGTTATTTCTGATTTTATAACAGTCTTGGATATGAACTTCAGAGTAGCAGAGCAAGCAATGTCAGTGAATTAAAGATGAGAAAGCAACTAAAAAACTTCACAGGGTAAATCAATTTGAACTGAAGTACCTGACATCCCTGAACTGAGTTGGTCAGTCTTGGGGAAGTTCATAAGTATAGGTGTTATTTTCAACTAAGGTTGTCCTCAGACAACCTTTTGTCATACTTTTCAGGAATTAAATTGTACACCTTAATCACAAGGTAGTGAAATGGCATGCCGCAGTACAATGAAAACATTGTTATTCTCTGCAAAGCCAGGAAAGGCCTATGTAGTTTTTCAAGCCTATAGCAAAATTCTGAGCTTTACTGAGCGTTTTGATTTTTAAAATATTAATGTCTCTAGTCATGTTGGATATGGACAGACTCCTTAAGTACAAGTCTCAAGGTATCAGTGGGCCGAAAGCAGAAGGTATTTTGCACGGACAATACAGGTGGTCCCCGACTTACAAGGGGCGAAACCCATCGGAAGTCGAAAATATCGTAAGTCGAAAATGCATTTAATACACCTAATACACACCTCTGTGTGACAGACTGGGAGATGCAGATCGCTGGCGCTGCCCAGCAATGTGAGAGAGTATTGCACCACATTTTGCTTGCCTGGGAAAAATTCAAAATTTGAAGTACGGTTACTACTGAATGTCTATCGCCAGCTCACCATCGTAAAGTCAAAAAAATCGTAAGTCAAACCATCATAAGTCGGGGACCACATGTATATTAAAACTAGATCCAAGAAGTGGCTGTGATTATCAAAAAAGCCTTAAACTGATGATATAGAAATATAAATATATTAGCTGAAGTAACTATTCTAAAAAAAAATAAAGAATAACTTTTTTTACAGAATTATGTGTACGCTAAACCAATATTTATAGAACTGAAGAAAAGCTCTCTAAATTTAAGAAAGTGAATCTTCCTAAACCTGTCAGATTGAGCTATAGCAGATTGTTCCCTTTCTACATGGGATGTGCTTTTTCATTTTGTCTGGCAGAAGCTCAGTTTTTGTAATACTTTTGTGGACTTTTTCTTTTTTTTTTATATATATATCAACAGTATGAATGCACACGGTTTCATGTCAACATTGACTTTTCCATCAAGTTCTCAAAACATTTTTTGTATGAAGGTTAAACAGTCACCATAGAGCATTTTCATTCTTTTTTGGAAATGTGTAGCAATTTCAGCAAGAGTCATGAACCTTTTGGATCTGTGTGTCAATTTAGGATATGTGTTTATTAATATGACTCATTGATTGGCACTGCCTAGCTGAATGGAGAGAATCTAATGTTAAATATTTATCCAGAGAACTTGTACTCCAAAGATTTTTACAGTATTAAAAAATAACTTCTATTTTGAATTTGATGTTTTTATAAAATGTTTATGTATCAATTATTCTGGATCAGGATATTGTAGAATATACCGACCCATCCCAGTGAAGAAAATTACATGTTCATAATGTTTAAATGCAAGACGCATACATTTATCCTTAGTCCATTACCTGATGACTCTGTCTGTGAATGTGGTGACGCATCATTGGCTCCTTCATGTATCAGCAAAGCTACATCTCCGGAACATTTCAACAAGCTCTTTCTGAAGAAATGAGAGCCTAATGAGATCATTTTAGATCAAGGCTTCTAAAAGACCCATGCTGAAATACAAAGAATGGCTGTGTGTGAGTTTGCAGAGTTATTTTCAGTGCAGTATCACATGCAGAATCCAGCTTGATGTTACTGGGCGCATCATGCATTGGGAGAGAGGTCTAGGTTAGAAGAAGGCAAAGGGCAGAAGGCAACCTTGGCAGCACTGACCCTGGGTGTAAAGTAGTTAACATTCACACAATGTCCATCATCATGGAACATCTAATTCTTAGTACTCCTGATATCCTTTTTAATAGAACAACCTTATGATGAGTATGTCGGTGCTTATTTTAAAACCTACAATCCACAGCTTTGTTGTCTTTACTGGGTTGGTATTTTTGGGTTTCAGGAGATGAATGTATTTATTTCAGGTGTGTGACTCTGACACCATGCTGGATCCAGCTTGCTCGGTGGAGATGGTGAAGGTGCTGGAAGAGGACACCATGGTGGGTGGAGTTGGAGGTGATGTGCAGGTATACCAACCCTCCCTTTTCTGACTTGATCCACACACAAAGTGATGATGCTTTTTTGCACAGAGCTGTTTTTGCTCAGCCCTTCAGTTTGATGCCTTGCATTTCACCAACCTGTAAAATTATCTAAATTTCATCTACGTAGCTGGAAGTCCTTCATTGTGTTTAAACGGATAAGTAGTTGAAAGCTATTTGGGGAGAAAATGTTGTCATAAGATCAATAAACATGTGATGATAGTTTACGTAATTGAGTTTAGTGTTGCCTATTGATCTTCAAGACTCACAAGATGCCAAATACAGCTGTGCTGTCAAATCCATTGAAAATGGGGGGGAAAAGTGGCTAAGCCTTAGGTATCCGTTTGACTTCGACATGAAGAAAGTTCAATGGAGAATTTAACAATGCTTTAAACAGGTCTGAAGTTACATAGAAATGTTGCATTATTTGTTAAAAATCTGTTTTTATTCTTGACAGATCCTAAACAAGTATGAATCATGGATCTCGTTTCTGAGCAGTGTGCGGTACTGGATGGCCTTCAACATTGAGAGGGCATGTCAGTCTTACTTTGGCTGTGTGCAGTGCATCAGTGGACCTTTGGGCATGTACAGGAACTCCTTGCTCCATGAGTTTCTTGAGGACTGGTATAACCAAACTTTCATGGGCAGCCACTGCAGCTTTGGTGATGACCGCCACCTCACAAACCGTGTTCTGAGCCTGGGTTATGCTACCAAGTACACGGCCAGGTCCAAGTGCCTGACTGAGACACCTATTACGTACCTGCGCTGGCTGAACCAGCAAACCAGGTGGAGTAAGTCCTACTTCAGAGAGTGGCTCTACAATGCCATGTGGTTCCACAAACACCACTTATGGATGACCTATGAGGCAGTTATCACGGGCTTCTTCCCTTTCTTCCTCATTGCCACTGCTATCCAGCTCTTCTACCAGGGCAGGATCTGGAACATTCTCCTCTTCCTGCTAATCGTGCAGGCAGTGGCACTCATCAAGTCTTCCTTTGCCAGCTGCCTACGAGGAAACATAGTCATGGTCTTCATGTCCTTCTACTCGGTTTTATACATGTCGAGTTTGCTTCCAGCCAAGATGTTTGCGATAGCAACTATAAACAAAGCTGGCTGGGGAACTTCGGGGAGGAAGACCATCGTGGTGAACTTCATAGGGCTTATTCCAATCTCAGTTTGGTTCACAATCCTGTTTTTTGGTGTTGTCTTCACAATAGTCCAAGAAACTAAGAAACCCTTTCCAGAGTCTGAAAAGATAGTGTTGATAATCGGTGCAATAGTGTACGCCAGTTATTGGGTTATATTTTTGTCTTTGTACGTGGTCTTAATTACTAAATGTGGCAGGAGGAAGAAGGAGCAGCAGTATGATATGGTGCTTGATGTATAGTAGCATCCTCCAAGCCGCTTCCCGCTACGTTTACATTGTGAAGAATCTCAAGACTGCTCATCGGTGGACTGAGTAGGTGACGAGAGGTGATGTCACTATGGGAGACAAACCATTGCTGCTGTGACTGAAACAAAGGATATCCCTTTTTTTAGAAAAAGAAATGTTCAAAATGAACATTTTTTGTTTTTACAAATTATAACCACCAAATGGACAGGTTCTTTTTTTAATTTTATTTTTTTAATATGAAAGGAACTGGCATGAGTTCAATACCTATGCACTTTTGTCTCACTCTCATTGTACATAATGCTTGACAGATTAATATGATGAAAAATACCTCAGTGGTCATGTTTGCATTGTGTTGATGATTGGGATGCTGTTAGAAAAGGCCTAAAGTGTCAAGTAATTTATAGTCCATCACAACAGGAGGCCTTTTTCTACTTTTTTGATGAAAGCCAAAGTAGGACTTCTCAGCACATTCACCAGGCTGTAGTTTTAAATATGTATACTGTATTTTTTATTTGTATTGCCTTTTATATAGACATGTTTATTTTATTTTTGCTTAGCCACCAAAGAGTCTCTATATTTTCATTCCTTTTTATACAATACAAATGCATTGTGCATAGTTGACTGTTATGACTTTTATGACCAAAAATGTGAAATTATGCATCTGGGTTTGTGTGTTGTCATTGACGAGACTAAAATGCAATTCTAGGTATAAATTATTAGTTAACTAAGGTGATTAACCTGTGGTGTACATGGATTGAGAACCAGCATATTTATAAGAACATTCTGTGGTTTATAGCTTTATCTGTGTGATAATTATATTTCAATAATGGCTTTGTCATCAACAAACCAGGATCTATTGCAAAGCATTTTATGTTGTGCCAAATGTGTATCTTGAATTATGAAGCAATCCTGCAACTATTCCATAATGTGTCCAAGAAATTTCATGTCAGGGAAATAGAAATATATATATCTATAATGGCAAATTAAATGCAATAGACATAATCAAATCCTGCACAAAACCCAATTTTGCACAAATAAAAATCAATGAATTGTAGGCATTTTCTGGCACAGTTTCTTTATTCTACTTTTCATGACATTGAAATGGGGTAGTTTTAAAAAAAAAAAAAAAAAAAAAAAAAAAAAAATGTGGAAATGATATCGTGCTAAAGAATGCCATTAGAAAAGAGTTAGGTGTAAAAGCAGATTTTTTGGTCAAAGTTTGTGTAAAGCACTTTTGTTGCACAAAAATAAAGTGCGTACTAGGAATATGTTTTGAATGTTTATTTTTCTAATGAGTAAAAAGAGCAAAACACATTTTTGCATAATTTTCTTATAGCGACAGCAAAGTACCTTTGACAATACATCCATTAAGGTTGTGACTAGAGGAAAAAGTACTTTTCTTCAGGAACACTGAAAAGCATCTGGTACCTTGATAGCACTGAATGTACAGTAGCAGACAAAAGTGTGAGTGCACATGTTTCAAACCAGTTTGTTTTTCCCATTCAGTATTCAGTTAAGGTTGATCAGGAAACGAGCTGATGCATCTTCTCAGCTCCTCTGCTGCAATTCCTAAATGCCCTGAACACTTGCTTTGGTTTTTATTGTTATATTTATAATGTTGCAGAATGTATACAGAATTTTGCATTTTAAAAATAGAAAAATTTAGCCAAAATACATGATGTTATGGCTAAGTTTAAGAACGCCACTTCAATTAGCGATTTAATTACTGTTAAATATCTAACAGGCATATCTAGCATAAGACTTAATTGTATAATAATGGTAAATACATGGTAAGAATGACAAACTCATGACATGAATTGTAAATTGCTCCCCTCTCTTAAAACATCTGTTTCTAGAAAGAGTGTGTCTAGGAGGCTGTATAATTCGCTTTTGATTCTCTGGGGCGGCAGTTTTGCTTTAAACACTGAACGTGTGCATGCATTCGACTGAATTTGATCATGTCATTGTTTAGCCCGGCGAGGATACAGCTGAACATAGACACATGGTGGAGAAAGAAAACTTTCTCTGCACAATTATTCACTGCGGTCATTAGCCTTTGAGCTCTGGCTGTTGAGAGGAGTCATATTTACTTTGATAATAAAATCACAGATGGAAGAGGAGACCTCCCGGCGATTATTCTCAGAGAAGGTGTTGACCCAGCCCCAATGACGGCTGACTAAGCTGCCCATAACCGGTCTCGAACCCCACACTAGTGCCGCTAACAGCTGTGAGCACTGTGTGAGAAGTCATGGCTCTCTGGAGAGATGGAGAGTCAAAGGAACGACAACGACTCCTGCAGCTGGAGGCTTTGCAAATAACACTCATCACAACCATATGAACCAGATGAGCCAAGAAACTTGTCGCTCATCAAAGCGGGCGGAGCCACAGATGCCTGTGATGCAAAGTTGCGTCTTGATCAGAATGGTTGTGCCTCCCTTTCTTTGAGGTCATTGAACAAAACTAAAGAGAGATGTATTCCATATTTTGCCAGTTAACCCTTCTCCTGTGGTAAACGCACATTTTGGCCCCTCACCTTCTATAGTAAATAAGAGGGAGTTTGAGGTGTTGAAATTATCCAACTGGATGAATGAATTTATTATGTGTACATTACAGATGATCTACAGCAAAGCCAAATGACTTATACATGAGCAGCATAGCCACCCGTATTTGTATAATTGAGTCTAACGTTATAGCTGGGGGAGGCACAGTGACACCATGGGTAGCACTGGTGTCCTGCATCTTGTGGACTGTAGGTTTGGATGTGACTTAAATCCCCCTCAGTCTGAGTGCAGTTTTCATGCTCTCCCCATGTTTGTGTGGGTTTCCTCCCTGTGCTCTGGTTTCCTTCCTCAGTTCAAAAAGCCCATTTCAGGTGAAGTGAAAGCTCTAAACTGCCCATAGGGTGTGGATTCATGAGAAATTGGAGGTGTGTGTGATTGCTATGTGACGGACTGGGGTTCTGGCATGGATGAACTATGCCTTACACCCTATGTTTTCAGGATAAGCTCCACACCACTGCAACCCTTCACTGGAAAAGCACTTATTAATGGAGAGATGGATGGAAAACGTTGCATATTGGTTTTGAGATTTCTCTTAAGCAACTCAAAAATGTATTGCTACAAATGATATTGGATTAATAACATGTTACACTTCTTAATGACCTCTAATGACCCCAGTAATTCCCAACACAAAGCATGAAAACTACATTTCAGTCTACCTTAGCATTTATGTGTTATGTAGCACAGTGGAATTTGTGATTTATTATATTGAAACGTCCAATTTTTTTTTTTTTTTGCATGTGCCGTTTTACGTATTAACTGAGCAGTTCCTTCTTCAGGCTCCCTTGAGTTCTAGCTTGGAGTCTAGTTTTACTGGAAGTAAAATAAAGAAAAACCACAAGGTAAAGCTAAAACCATGGGCGCAACATGGGATGGAGGGCAGGAGGGATATGTTCCCTCCGTGTTCAAGCAAGTCTGTGTATAACTCCATGCCCAGTATTTTTGGTCCATCCATCTGACAAGTTGCTATGCCCCAGACTAAAATTATGTCATATAAA
Source organism: Scleropages formosus (assembly GCF_900964775.1). Classification (NCBI taxonomy): domain Eukaryota; kingdom Metazoa; phylum Chordata; class Actinopteri; order Osteoglossiformes; family Osteoglossidae; genus Scleropages; species Scleropages formosus. The sequence continues at coordinate 7,210,866 of NC_041823.1, forward strand.
TTTAGCACAAAAAAATACGCGGACTTTCAGACATACCAACCAGCAAGGCAGGATTTCCACCCAAGATTTGTTTTTTCGCCCATCAAGTTTCGACAAAAATGTTATTCAGTGAGGGGGTGCAGTGGTGCAGTGGGTTGGACCACAGTCCTGCTCTCCAGTGGGTCTGGGGTTCGAGTCCCGCTTGGGGTGCCTTGCGGCGGACTGGCGTCCCGTCCTGGGTGTGTCCCCTTCCCCCTCCGGCCTTATGCCCTGTGTTACCGGGTAGGCTCCGGTTCCCTGCGACCCCATATGGGACAAGTGGTTCTGAAAATGTGTGTGTGTTATTCACTGAAAGCTATTCATTCAAAAGTTGACATCAAACCCCAATTTTCCTACTTAGAAATTAGAAAACAAAGTAGCACTCTCTGGATGGCATTTAAAAACTACATAAAATACATATAGATAAACATACATAATTCACATTGTCTTCCTGTGAAAAATTTGTCTGTAAATGTGATACATGTAGCGTGATTCTTGGAACTGAGACTTCCAGCTGGTCGTCAAGCTCCCACTGCAGCTGTATACTCTGTGGGACACGACTCTGCGATTCTTTGACGTAGTTGCAGCACGATGGCAGCCTCACACACAGAGCATCGTTTGTGCTCAACTGCCAGGAAGTTTGCACGGGGCTGCAGTGCCATCCTGGCTGCCCCTGAAAGAGGTATATTCGTGTTAACCTTAGCAAGGTCAGCTTATGGCAACAAATTCATTGCCTGCCTTCTCCAGAATAGTTTTTCCTGCTTTTTTACCAATAAGTAAGAAATTGTCTAGGTTGTGTGAGAGGACATGGGTTCGTTCCCCGCTCAGTCTGTGTGGAGTTTGCATGTTCTCCCTGTGTCTGCGTGGCTTTCCTCCAGGTGCTCTGGTTTCCTCCCACAGTCCAAAGACATGCTGTTCAGGTTCCTCCATAGTGTGTGAGTGACAGAGTGTGTGTGTGTTCCACTGATGTATGGATGAGTGACCCAGTGTAAGTAGTGTATCTAGCAGTGTAAGTCACCGCGGTAAATAAGGTGTGTGGGCTGATAACACTACATAGAGTTCATTGGAAGTTGCTTTGGAGAAAAAAGCGTCTGCTAAATAAATAAATGTAAATGTAAATCAATTAGTTGAAAATAAAACTGAAATCAATTAGTTTTTCTTTGAGTGTGGACTTCACCGAAAATTACAGAACTCTGATTCCTTAGATGTATTTCTTAAAATTTTTTAAAAAATGATGAAAGAAGACCCTCCGCATGGGTTAAGGTGGGTTCAGTGTAGAAATGAAGTTTGCTGGAAAATAACACTCCTTTTAGTTAAGTTGGGATACTTTTGATTATTCTTTTGGTTCTTAGGATACTTTGTTATTCTTTTTACATATCATAGGATAGGTACTATTATTATATTTGTTTTTTGTCATATTCTTCATAGAGTCTGTTGAAGGAATAATCGCTCATTTATGATGTATACAGTATGTTTGTTCTGTTTTAGCTCTCCAGTATATACACTGAAATTTTGTACTTTTTGTCCATAAACGTAACCTAATAAAGTGTTAGTTGATATAGAACAATGCTTTACTTTCCCTTCAATATGGGTATTAGTAACTGGCAAAGGCTCTTTTGCTGAAAAAAAGGGCTGTATCAGCCCTAATCTTTTTAGCAATGTTCTTTAACCCTGCAATGATATTTATGAAGAATAAATAGCCCAATTCATTACACAGGCATTAAGTTGGCTCTCCATCAAGACTCTGTTAGCAGTTATGACCTCTTGATTAGCTTGAGGTCATGTTACAGATTGTTTTTCTAAGTAAGAAATTATCTCTTTTACATAAAGAATTTGCAGATCTAAGCCTCTAATCACCAAATACATGGATCAGGGATAGAGCTTTTTAGTACTATAACAGCCTAGTCATTATTTTCGTTACAGGTGGACCCCAATTTCCGATGGTTCGACTTCCGGTTTTTTCAACTTTACAACGGTGGGCTGGCAACAGACACTCAGTAGAAACCGTACTTTGAATTTTGAATTTACATTTTTTCCCAGGCAAGCGACATGGGGCACGATACTCTCTCGCGATGCTGGGCAGTGGCAGTGATCCGCATCTCCCAGTCTGTCACACAGAAATGTGTATTAGGTGTATTAAATATATTATTATTTTATATTACATATAAATATTAAATTTTAAATAATAACTATTAAATAATAAACATTACAATTAAATTATTAAAGAAATATTACAATCATGGGGGGCGCGGTGGCGCAGTGGGTTGGACCAGGTCCTGCTCTCCAGTGGGTCTGGGGTTCGAGTCCCACTTGGGGTGCCTTGCGATGGACTGGCGTCCCGTCCTGGGTGTGTCCCCTCCCCCTCCGGCCTTACGCCCTGTGTTACCGGGTAGGCTCTGGTTCCCCGCGACCCCGTATGGGACAAGCGGTTCTGAAAATGTGTGTGTGTGTGTATTACAATCATGAATATATTATATATTATTTATATTTATATTAACATCTATATATAGATATTTTTGACTTATGATAGGTTTCGGGGAACATAACCCCATCGTAAATCGGGGACCACCTGTAATGGCATCATTTATGCTAATTTTCCTGACCACAGCAATCTGTCAATCTGACTTTTAAACAGACACCTAAAGAAGAACCTCCCTAAAAGCAAAACCCTTCGATCAGTTGCTGTAGAAACTTTGGTGCATGAAAAATTCTTGCTCGTCCATTGTCAATTAATCCATCGTCATAATTTTAAAGTGGTTTAATGTTAGGGCTGCTGACAATGACATCATTATGTTACGAACTGTTCATCAACGAATGAAACAGTGGTTAATACTGTGGTTGGTCCTGGATCACAAAACATTATTGGTTTAAATCCTGGAATGTGGTCACACTGTTTGAAGGATATAAGGGTCTTTGGATCCCCTAAACAAATAATCAAATGAAATCTGAAATGTTCGAGAAGCTATGAAGATTTGAATTGTGTCTTTGAATTATTACTCTTGCTTTTTCAGTTCCAACAAACAAGATTTTGTCCAGTGTTTCGGTGCTGTGAATTGATCTCGCTAAACCATAAAAAGGAGTTGGTCCTGTACTTAATGGCAGTGAAAACAGCAAAGTTCATTGTCTAAAATTAACCGTTTTTATTAGTTAATGTGTGTGATGTTAAAATGAAGGCAAGCTCCCGCAGGGCACCTTTGTCAAACTTTTTTGTTCCACAAAAATTGTCAGTAAACATATGTTTCCCTCATTTTTGTTAGTGTATACTTAGTTTCAGTAAACACCGCTATGTGAGTCATGCCCCTTGAGACAGTTCCTTCTGCAGATGGGAAGAAATGGTGGATAGTCACAAAATAAACAGTGAAAGGCTTTCAGAAGAAAACTTAATGCTGCTATTTGTTGGTCAGATGTCAAAAACTAACTTTACAGTTTACGTTCTTTCCCTCTCTTGCAATTTATATTTATTTTGAAAAGCAACAGAGGACAGATATTCTGCCATGCACACCCATCCATTTTATGAAACCTCTAATTTGAATTTTGGGAGTTTCAGGGATCTTGAGCTTTGGAGAACAAAGAAAAATATAATTCTTATTAGTAAAAAAAGGCTATGTCAATTACAACAGCATGCTGGCAAGGGGGTGTGGTGGCACAGTGGGTTGGACTGGGTCCTGCTTTCCGGTGGGTCTGGGGTTTGAGTTCTGCATGGGGTGCCTTGTGATGGACTGGCGTCCCCTTCTGGGTGTGTCCCCTCCCTCTCCAGCCTTTCACCCTGTGTTGCCGGGTTAGGCTCTGGCTCCCTGCAACCCCGTATGGGACAAGTGGTTCAGATGGTGTGTGTGTATGGCATGCTGGCTGGAGTGTTGATGAATGACTAAATAAAATGAAAAAGACAAGGCTCCTGTACTGTGTGATGCAATATCCAATTGGAAGGAACTCAGTCAGACCACTGGGATCAAGGCATAGACAGGCAAGAGATGCAAAGGTTTTGTTGGCAGGATTCAATGTGTTTTCTCAAAAATCCCTCGGGTTATATTGCTAGGCCAAGTGTAAACAGTGACACATTGAATGGCCACAGGTTTGTGCCATAGATTTATGTAAAACCATGTTGAACTCATGTGGACTGTCCATTATATGGGGATCAATCAAAAAATGAAAAGGCACCTATACACAACAAAAATTATCATAGGAAGCTGATAATCCAGTATGAATCTGAACTACTTTCTGCAGTCATCCTTCAGTCAGGAACTGGAATATTTCAATCTATAACACATATAACCCTTAAAGAAATCAACTCATCTCCATGGTTATCAACCAGCTTAAAGTTACTTCTTTAAGGCTAATGCTTTCTCCAAATTGACTGACAATGATTTACCCATTTATACAGCTGGGTAATTTTTACTGAAACTGTTTAGGGTAACGGGGCCATGGTGGCGCAGTGGCGCTGCAGGTTTGGCCTGTACCTGCTCTCTAGTGGGTCTGAGGTTTGAGTCTCGCTTGGGGTTCCTTGTGGCAGACTGGCGTCCCATCCTGGGTGTGTCCTCTCCCCCTCCAGGCTTATGCCCTGTGTTGCCAGGTTAGGCTCCAGCTCACTTAAACCCTGCTTGGGACAGGCGGTTTCAGTCTGTGTGTGTGTGTTTAGGGTAAGCACCTTCATCAAGAGTACTACAGCAGGAGTGAGAGTTGAACCTAGGGCTATTGTAACCTAACATTATCTGGTGCCCTTCTTCACGTGAAAGAATAGACTTTAAAGTGTATGTCGATGCTGTAAGAGGTGTGGTGAAACCAGAAGTGCGTAGGAAAAAACTGTTCTCTAGTAAATGTGCTGTTACTTTCAAGAAATAAAATATACTCATGTAGAAGTAGAAGTACTCGTACAAAATATACTTGAGTACAAAGTAAAATGTTAGCAATTTCAATAGACAGTTTCAATTAATTGAAAAATATATCAAGATATCTTTTAAAAACAAAACGAAATCCATCAAGCCAGTATCTTTAGTTGATGTCAGTTTGAGTCATCAAAAAATACAAAAGAAACAAAACAGCACAGTATAGCTATAATACTGAGTATCCTTAATCTTTTAAAATTAATAACTGAGCCCATCCTGAAAGCAAAGAGCACAAAACAGGGGACACCCTAGGGTGGATACCATCGCCGGGCTATTACACATTCTCCTTCATGCACACAAACAAAAAAGGAACTTGCAAACTCCATACAAACTGAGATTGATTCTGATATTGAAACATATCAGCCAGGTGCTATACTGCAAAGTACCAGCACAAGACAACCGCTTGATGAAAATGAAAAAAGAACATTTGTACTGGAAAAGTTCAGGGTAAGCAGCAGTGGCGAGAGCAAGATTCAAAGCAAGAAGCGTCACAAGTCATTATCCCTAACCGCTATGCTACCGACTGCCCCATAATAAGAAAACTTGGACACAGTGATACAATATAAATTGCTGGCAAATAAAAAATGCCTCTTAGTTCAGATGCTCAAAATCCAAGGAAAAAGGAAAACCCCTATTGGTTTAATCACATTCTATGGACTAGTTTTACTAAGTCAGTTGAACTGGTTTGATGTCTATCTAGGCAATGGTTCAATTACGAAATAAAAATAGTAGCAAGTATTAGCCTGAATACGAGTTATAGCTAGTTTATTGCAGATAGCTAAATCGTATCTAACGTATCTATTTAAGAAATATTCCATTGGTAACGCTGACACTGAAGTTTTAGATGGAAAGGAAGCAGAGTTTGTAACCTAATTCGTACGTAGTTGGCAAGATAGCTACACAGCTGGAAAAGAGTACAACATATATTTTTTAGAGTCGATGTGGAGTTCATGCGCACTGAGACTGAATCCTTTGACTCCCAGAGACGATAAGGCACCTGTAAAGTGAACCATAAGAAGATGTGTCGTCAGAATACACTTTAGTTAGAGTGTATGTGTAGCAAATTTAGAGTAAACGTAAAAAGTGTTAATGCCAAAAATGACTTGCATTGTTCAGAATTAATTGCAGTGTTCTCAGAGGTGTACACTGCAGTGGAGAAAAGCGTTTACTACGTAACTAAATGTAAATGTACTCTGCAAAGTACAATTTTTCCAGAAATGTGTCTGAATATAAGTAATGGATTAAATGTGACACATTACAGCCAACCTCTGATTTCCATTTATTTGATACTTTTCTCCAAAGCTGTTTACAATATTATGCTATTACCAATTATTTAATCATTTATACAGCTAGGTCATTTTTACTCAAGCTCTGTTAGGGTAAATAAGCACAAGGACACTAGAGCAAGAGGTGGAATCTGATCCTCTAATCGCTTTGCTACCTGCTACGTGCTGGCTACCTGTGGTATTGCAATCCTCCCTGGTAACCTGGCATCGGTGCAAAATGTTACCCTAACCGCACAGATCTGACAATAAACTTGAAAAATCACATTTGCTTTAAAAGTCTTTGATTCCTTTTGTGTTTTTTTCCCATTTCCCGTCCAATTGTACAATCACATTTCATTAAATCTCATTATTAATATTTGTACATAGCTTGGAAATGAGTAGTCCAGTGTTGACATCAGGTGGTTTTGAGATGGCATAATGTGTTTTCCTGTGTTTGCGAACAGGCTTAACAACAGTGCAAACAAAAGACAAAGTACAAACTAAAGCTGTCTGAGTTTTTTTTTTACAGACTGCTGCTATTCTCAAAGGCCTGTTGTTTTCATTCAGATGTTTTTATTAATGACTTTCATTATTAAGAATTTAGGAGACCAGCAAAAAACAGCTGTGTCCAGGAGAGCAGAAGCGAAACCTCTGCTAAAACAAGGCAAAGAAAAAGGGAAACTTTACTTACATAAGTGTATTGTACTCTGCCTTACACAGTGTGCTAATCTCCCATATTGGTTAAAAAGAGCGATCAAAATTAATATTAAAATACATCTGGGCAGTTCTATATTAAGAAAAATTGGAAATCATTATCCTGATATCTGCCTGATGCAAAGAATGAAAAGAAACTAAAGCAAATATTATTTTGACATTTAACATAATGGCTTTATTTTTATTATTTTCCATAGCCAGGTTCAGTACAAAACAACCTTAAGCCATTTATACAGATGGATATTTTTACTATTTCACTTTCTTCCTGTTACTATTTTTCCGCAAGAGACATTGCTCAAGGGTAAAGCTAGCTAGTCCTCCACTGAGACTTGGATCAGTCCCCTTCAAGTTAGATGTTTGTATTGTAAGCGCAGAAATACCTGTTGCCCTAGAATCATGGATGGCTTTCAAAATTCACAGCTAGAAAAATACTCCAGCCCATTGGGATGTGTAAAACTGTCAGTATATCCAGCTTCCAAGAATCATGTTCATTACCACCTTGTGCAATATCTATAGTTAATAATAAAGAATTATTAACATAAGACACAAAACACCCACATCAAATTTCACGCTTTAAGAAATGTTTGACAATAAGCGTTTCAAAAGCGTCTCTCTGGGCAGAGACAGCGAAAGTCTAATAATGACCGATTGCCTTCTTGGCAGAGAAGAATGAGATGCAGATGTCTAAAAAGCATACAGATGGATTTTGCTGGATTGGAAAGGACAAGTTAAGAGACCTTCTACTCAGTTTCCACAAAGCACTCAGATTAGGTAATAAATCAGTGAGAAGAGATGTTCCATGTGAACAGTGAGGAAGGACATTATAAACCACGAAACAAAAGAGATGCATGTAATTTTGATGTAGTTTTTTAGATGTAATTTTAGATGAAGTGTAACACTTCATGTTGCTCTATGAACAGGATCAATTTCATTTTGTAGCAGAATAATTTCTTATTGGACTATACAGATTTTATTGTGTGTTCAAAAACCCCATAATTTGACCCAGAGGTTTATGCAACTGAGTTATGAAATAAATAAAACTTGAGTGATGAATATGAGCTCCTACTCACTTGCACGGACATCCAAGGTTTTGACTCTTTACTTCTCTCTTTCATTGTAAAAAAAGTCTTACAAATAGGACAGGACAGACACCAGGAGCATTAAATATTGTATTTGAAGGATACCAGCAAACCTTAGGATACATGCAAGTATGAGTACTCGTGTTTTGAAAATGGTCTGCAGACAGATCTGTAAAAAGCCCTGATAACTGCACAACACCACGGTTGTTACCGAAGGAAAAATACGCAGGAAATCCAACATAATATGGACTTCTTGGGTGTAATGCACTGCAGCCAGACAAAATTGATTTCTGGCTATTTCCTGCAGAATTTTAGGTGGAGACATTAAACGTGATTTATGGTTTTCAGCCTTCACCCGTCCAGGTTGCAGAATACCCGTTTGGTTTAACAGAAAACCTGACAAGACAATCCATGTATTTTCATCCATCAGTGGTGGGAATGATGCAGAACAGATGTTGACTTTACTTGGGGCCAGTGAAAAAGTGTGTTTCTAGTCAAATTTAATAATAAAAAGTATAGATGTATACACACGGCATCAAAAGTTTGCAGTGCAGAAATTTGAGTACACCTGCTGAAGCATGGAAACCCAGTGTTTGTGAAGCTTTTATTAAGGAAAGTGTGGTTATTTTAAGGGGTGCGGTGGTACAGTAGGCTTGTCCGGGTCCTGCTCTCTAGTGGGTCTGGGGTTCGAGTTTTGCTTGGGGTGCCTTGTGACTGACTGGCGTCCTGTCCTGGGTGTGTCCCCTCCCCCTCCAGCCTTGCACCCTGTGTTGCCAGGTTAGGCTCTGGTTTGCCACGACCCAGCTCGGGACAAGTGGTTTCGGACTCTGTGTGTGGGTTATTTTAAGGAAGATGAGATTAAGAAACATTTCTCTCTTTTTTTTGTTTTTAAGTATTTATGGCATCTTACGCAAACGATGTCAGGTATGAATTAAATTGTAGTTTCCAGCAAGTGAAGTCAAACCTTTTCCCTATAAGGATCCTATCCTATCCCATCCTACCCTACCCTACCCTACTTTTGACTACTTATGTGCTTACGAAGTTCAACATCTCCTTAAGTACGATAATACAAACATACTCAGCAAACAAATAACTATGAACTGAATCAACTGCCATCATTTGAATGGAAGACTTGAAGGGTATAAAGTTGCCTAAACTGTACACACAGTCACATGACCATTCTGAGCTCCAGTCTGCGTTGTCCGTTCCACAGGCCTGGCACACACAGCATGCACGTGGCTAGGGAGGTAGGTGGGGGGAGGAAAACAGACGGTCTTTCAGGTTCACGTGTCAGTACTTGAGCAGCAGAACGCCGGCGGGCACACCCTTAAAACAACAGTTGTTTATAGCGCCCTTTCCTGCGGCACTGCCTCAGGCTGGGAAAGCTGCTCGCTCAGCAGACGCCCAGACATGGGGTTGCTTGGCGTGGGATGCTGATCCTACCTGGTCACCGGACTCCAAAAAGAGTTAATCCATCTTTCAAAGAAAGGTGAACCTTCTGGCAGAGCTAACTCTTCAGGTAGAGTACAACTTGTTATCCAGTCGTCATTAGTTGTTCAACTAGAAGACACTTTCTCCAGGACAAATTACATTGATAGGGTTTTACACTGAGCTGGTTACAGCTTATTTACCTTTTTATACAGCTGGGTAACTTTTGCTGTACCAATTCAGGGTAAGTACCTTGATCAAGGGTACTACAGCAGGAGGTAAGATTTGAACTCAGGTCCCTGGAGTGACAGCTCTAACCACTTCGCCACATGCTTCCCCATGGCTACCAGCATCATTCTGAGCCAAATTATACAAGGACAAAACTGGTACCACTAGAATTTTTTTTTTGTATAAGTTGCTTTTCGAGTGACAACAACATGTAACAGATTTAAAGCTGAAGTTTGGATTTTTATTTCCCCAGACTTTTACCATAAAGTATACATTCTCACTGCAAACATGTAACAGACCATTGAGCTGCTAAACAGGGTAAATCTGACTTTCTTAGAATCTGGGGGAAGTCGCTCATTCCGACTTTCTCCATTTCTCCTCATTGCAGAAAAAATAGCTCAAACCTAGACGAAAATCTCAGAAGTGGTTATGTCATGAGTCTGGGGGGTGTTCCGGTGCGAGAAACATGGCATGAGGAATGAAAGAACCTCACACTCCGGGTCCCCCAGTAAGGCCAGGCACGCTCTCTCTCACCTCGGACCAACGATGTGAGAGGCGGGCACCTGGAGCCTCGATGCAGCCAGACAGAAATGCTGTTATGCAACTACACTGCACCACTGTTGCAGGGTAAATATTTGTGGGACACAAGGAATGAAGAGCCTTGGAGTCTGCCAGTATGGCGGGTACAGTAGGACACCTTTGGAGGACAGACCGGTGCACCAGTGTTCCTGGAACAGAAGGGCTATTGTTCATGGAGGTGCTTGCTTTGGTGAACTGTAAATGTGTGTGTGTGTGTGTGTGTGTGTGTGTGAGAGAGAGAGGGAGAGAGACAGAGGGGGTGTGTAACAACCTGCATTTTCATAAGGCGGGGCTGAAGCCTCTGAGATACAAAAAAATAAGTCTAAGGAACAAAAAGAAGTCTGGTAGTTTTCTAGTTGTTCCTATTCCTTATACTTCTTTTCTGCATTCAGAAAAAAACAAGATTCAAATGTCACATCTAACACTGTTTAATAAAGACCTTGATTACATCATGACAAAAATAGGTGGAAACCAATAGAGAGAATTAGAAAAACTTTTGCTCTTATAATAAAATTGTAGCAACTTTTATGAATCACTGTCATTCCCTAAACCAACATTTAGGGAGGCAGTTATATCCCTTTAGTTATTATATACAGATATTTTACATAAAAATACATATCCATAACTGGCTAGGGCATAACTGCCTACCAGACATGTCAGTTAAGGAGCTGAATCAATGTCAATACATTTACGTCTACATTTATTAATTTAGATGATGCTTTTCTCCAAAGAGGGAGCTTACAATGTTAATCTACTTACAATTATTTACCCATTTAAATAGCTGGGTAATTTTACTGGAGCAATTAAAGGTTAGTACTTTTCTCAAGGGGACTACAGCAGTAGGTGAGATTTGAACTGGCAAATTCTGGATCCAAGGACATCAGCTATAAATAAACAAATAAATAAACAAAATTCTTTGCTTTAATATTACTTTTGTTATCACCATTACTTTGTATTGCAAATACAAATGAGAAACTCTTGTGTCTGGCCCACAGTGAAAGAAAAGAAAAATCTGAAAATGTACACATTGATCCAAGTCCCCACCTTTCGAATATAGCTTTGGGGGGTGTATGCTTTCTAGAGTTGCATAGAGTAAGGACATTGTAAAGTCTATAATTTTACTTGGAAGGTTTTACAATGGCATACAATGCAGGGGAAAAGTCTGAGCCTAAGGGTTATTCCTGCAGACCGCCCAGTTCCTTACTAGCACTCGTCTACCACAGTCTGGTGAACTGTGGCCCAAGTTCAAGGACATAATCTCCGCGGCTGGCGGGGGCCTACTGTAATTAATGTTCTGGTCTCTCCTCTTGTTGATCCATAATAAAAAGAGATGACCACCTAACAACCAGTTTCATGTTTCGTGACCCAATGAGTTGCAGCTTGCCAAGTCCCCGACGGTCCGGCTCGCTCGTGTGCGTTGCGACTCAGAGGGACATCTTCAGTGCTGTTTCAAAGACAGCACAACTTTTTTAGCTATGCAGAGGGAAGCAGAGGCAGTAAACCTCCTGATGTCAATGTGCGCGAGCGGTCATCGTTTGGCACTTGTTCAAATTAGGCCTCCCAGACTTATTTCGTTATAGCATGTAATTAATTTGGCCAGATCTGGGGTGGGGCCGGGGGGGATCTTCGCAGGCCGGTCAAGCCAGTGTTGGCCTGGTACCGATCCTTTCACTCCGAGCCAGGTCTCTGCTCTGCATTAAGGCCAAGGGTGGAGAGAGGAGAAAACGTGTGCTAAATGAAATGCTCCGCTCAATAGCTGGCTTAAACAGTGCAGCCAAACAGACCATTTTATCATTATTAATATATACGCATGCTGCTCCTGATAGGCTGCAGGGCTGCTTAGATCTAGCAACAGATCAAAGATGCTCGAGCGTCACCAGAATTGTGATCCGAATACATTATTAAGGTTTAAGGAATTGTCTGGGGAGTTTCAGCAAACCCCCCCCCCCCCATCCATTCCCTAGTATTTCAGTAATCTGGTGTTGTGTAAAGCTGGGAGAACTGTTTTGTTTTGAGTCTTACTACACTTTCCCAAGAGAGAAAAAAAAAAAACTGAAAGTTTTAAGAAGTTATCTAGACAATCCTAAAAAAGCTTCTGCTTTTCAAACATTATTTACATTGGTCCAAATTTACCAACAAAAAACCTATTTTTTCTGTTTTTTATTAAAGAATCGGACATGTAGTTTGTTTCAATTATCATGTATTTGTTAAGTTTCTTTATATACTTTATGCTTGTGTGTTCGAATTGTTCATTTAATAACAAAATTGCGTTTTCAGGCCTTGTTTTAGAAATTGTGAACTTTGGTTTTGCTCTACATTTGGCTCTCATCAAACCGAACTTTAGTGTGAGCATCACATCTTGGCAAAATAGCAATGCTTTAAGACAGAAACTTTGAAAAGGCAGGGGAATGTAGGTTCCGGAAAAACCCTTCCATTTATTACCGATGATGGGCTGTGTTTATACGTCGGACAATGAACATCAGTCTAGATGACCTCAATTTCCCCCTACTGTATCGCCGGATGTTCTGGTTCTGTCATGACCGTGGTAACCTACATTCCCACGTGTGCATGAATAAAAATAGGACCATACCTGGAAACTTCACAAAGAAATTAAGTGTAATATTTCTATTAAAAATATGTGCATGAATTGACTGAAACATGGATTTAAAGACTTCTTTTCAGTTGAATCTTTGTTAAAGGTAAATGTAGTCATGTGTCTCGTGATCAATGACCTTTTAATTAGCTAAGTAAATGTGCCTGAGACAGTTATTCCACTCAGAGAGAGACGTGGGAAAGCTGTACATAACTCGACAGAGCAGCGGCAAGCTTCAGAAGCACTGTTCTTGGCCACGGCAAAGCGGTTTACCATCGACTTTTTTTTCTGCGCAGTTTCCGGTGATTTTTGATCAGCTTCTCTGATTTCTTTTTAAACTGATCATCATCCTATATTGCTGCTGTCCGGTAGAGGTGGAGAAGAATCCAATCCTTCTCCTGGATCAGTGGACTTAGTCTGGCATCTCAGTCTTGACCTTTCTGTGGGTGGCCTTGATCGGAATTTATCTCGCTCCAGCAAAGCGCTATGTTTCACGGATGTGCACGAGTTCCCTCACCAACACCAAGCCATCATACCATGAGGATGAATATACTAGGTCCTGAGCTAAGCAGCTCTGAAAGGACTGATGTGAACCTTATGCCTGTGAAGATGCAGCATGCAACACTGAGGCCCAGATCTTCTTTGAACATCAGGCTGATGACAGATGGACACGCAGCCACCTGCCTGGATCATACGACTGCACATGTGGCCCAGATCTGATGCGGTCAAGACTATTTCTTAGCATTATGACAGGAGATGGAACGAGGGATCAGATCTGGCCCCCGCCTGACCTTCACCCTCATCTCTACAGCATGGTTACCATCAGGCTAAGATAGCATCAGTACGTTTTTACAGCTGAAATTGAGAAAATATTAAAAGTGTAAAAATACCCCATATACAAACCGTAGAACTTATTAAAAGTTTTTTTTTGTCCTCAATTCCCACTTGTCAGTATCTACATTTAAACATCCAGCAACTGTTAATTAGAAACAGCTCGAGAAAGGTGGGTGGGGGGGTGGGGGGCAGCTGTCCGGCTCAGTCGCAGAATAACCCTGTCAGTTAACGTCGTCTATTAACCACAGACGGGGTGGGGAAAAGGGTTCTAAACCCGCAGACATGAAAGACTTTGGGTTCCCTCCAGCAGCATGAAAGGAGCGAAGCCACCGATGCCCAGACAGCGGACACTCTCTGACACGCTTTCTCTTACGCACACACCACATTCAATTAGTCACTTTCAGCTGTTGTAAGAAAGCTGTGTGCGCGATAGAATAAATAATATAGCAAAGTACTGGGTGGTCCTGTCACAGCCATCCGCTGCAAATTACTTGTATATAGTAATTTAAAAAATACACATCCCATTGTTGCAGTTTGGCTGCTACTTGATAGAATCTGCAGCTCTGCCAGTGAGTAGGATGCACAACTTTGACTAAATGGTGTGAAACTACTCAAATAAACACTATTAGTAAATAAAAAAAGAAAAAAAAAAAAAAACCACACGTTTAGCCTCAGCAGCCAGTGGTCTGCTTTGAAATGCAATTTTATTTATCTCGAACTTTAAAATGCCTCTATCGGCTGACCAAAATTACCAGAAGCACAGTTCTCCCTTTGTTCGCCGGGAAAGTGCCGTGTCCTCGCTTTAATTATAAGTTCTGTTCGCATGCTCTAATTGAAGGAAAGCCCCTTTGGAGCAATTTGGAGTAAAATAGAGATGGGGGGTAGAGAAGGCTGTTTAAAGCTGTTTCGGTGCAGTGTAAGCGCATGCTCCCGTGGGGGTAACGTCCGCTCCCCAGGTGACGCGAGCGGCCCGGCTCGGAGCCGGTGAGGTAATCCGGGAAAAGAGCCTGCCCTTGTTTTCATTTACAGCACTTCTCCCCTAGAGATTGGTGTCCTACAGATGTTCGGCAAGTTGTGTTTTTCTTTTTCTGTACCAATGACAAGTTTTTTTTTTTTTTTCCTGTGTGATTTCACACTGGCAAAAGAAACAGAGCTTCGACACAGCGATCGCTCGGAGGAAGGAATGAGCACCTCCTCTTAATTGATGCAGCCGTCGTAAAAGGAAATTAAAAGCTTATCGACCTTAAACAGGCCCAAAGTTTCAACACCGCTGCAGGCGGAGTTGTATTTTAGGAATTCCCGAGTATGAGTAGTGTTTGTATGAGTAGGCTGCGGATTAATATGGAAAGCGGTAAATGATAATGTGACAGCCTGATTAGGAAACCATCACAAGAGAAGCATTCAGCGCACACGCTATTGTAACAGCAGTGTTTCTTTCATTGCACAGTGACGGGGCATTCCAAGTCTTTGTCTTTTCGTGGTTGGGTTGCGCATCATAGGGAAACTGTGACTTTGAAAGATGCCGGTAAAGCTGGGAGCGTAGTGGTTTGAGCTACTGCCTTTGGCCCTACAGGTCACAGGTCTAATCCCTGCCTCCAGCTGTAGTACCTGCCCTGAATTGTTCTGGTAAAATGACCCACCTGTATGAATGGGTAAATTCATTTAGCAGACACACACACACACACACACATTTTCAGAACCGCTTGTCCCTTACGGGGTCACGGGGAACCGGAGCCTACCCGGCAACACAGGGCGTAAGGCCGGAGGGGGAAGGGGACACACCCAGGACGGGATGCCAGTCCGCCGCAAGGCACCCCAAGCGGGACTTGAACCCCAGACCCACCGAAGAGCAGGACTGCGGTCCAACCCACTGCGCCACCGCACCCCCCATTTAGCAGACACTTTTCTCCAAAGCAACTTCCAATGAACTCTATGCAGTGTTACCAGCCCACACACCTTATTCACCGCGGTGACTTACACTGCTAGATACACGACTCACAGTAGGTCACTCAACCATACATCTGTGGAACACACACACACTCTCTCTGTCACTCACACACTATGGGTGAACCTGAACAGCATGTGTTTGGACTGTGGGAGGAAACCAGAGCACCCGGAGGAAACCCATGCAGATACGGGGAGAACATGCAAACTCCACACAGATTGAGCGGGGATCGAACCCACGTCCTTTCATTGTGCCACCATACTGTCCTAAATTATTGTAAGTAGACTAAACATTGTAAGTCACTTTGAAGAAAACTAAAGCTAAATTAATAAATGTTGTGCAGCTGCCCAAATTTAAAGAGAGAAATAACATCCAGTAAGGCAACAATAATAAAAACCCCACCTTGGAAGGGTGTGTAGTGTCAGAGCATCTTTGCATGAACTGGCTGGAGGGGAATACCAATGGCCTTTTGGCAGCTCCACATCCCAGACTCCATTGTGGGAACTCTATAAGAATCCCCTTTTGTGAAGCTCTCGGCAGCTGCTGGATTAAGTTTCTCTTGCTTTTTTCTCAATAGTGACATTTAGAAGTTTTGCTAATTAAACAAGCCTTCATGCGGTTCCATGCTATTAGCATTTTTTAAACTTGGTTTCTATGGTATTGAATGCAGCACACGTGCTCCGGAATTCGGAGTACTGTACTAAGACCCCCCAGCTGAAGAGCTCTTTGGGTGTTGTGTCACTCCCTCTAGTGGCAGACTAATGAGCATTTACAGAGCAGAATATTCTTACTTTACCAATTCAAGGTAAGTATCTTGATCAGGGAAACAGCAGTTGGTGGGGATTTGAACCCTGGTCCTTAGATTTCAAGGCAACCTCTATAGCCGTTCCTAAGTATATTACCATAATTGATATTACCATTCTTTAGCATATTACTGTCATTTTTACCATCAGACATTGTCCCAGTCATGGGAAAGCGTGGTGTCTGCAAAAAAGATCCAGAATATGGGCCATCTGAAGGCATGCATCATTAAGGATTCTGCTAGCTATCCAACCAAAAGTTTTTTAACATGTTCTAACTGACTGCGAACAACATCTCCTGCTGTCCAGAGTTCCAGTTGGTCATCTGTGTCAGAGAGACATTCTGCAATGTGTGAGAATACATGTGTCAGTTGGGGGAAAAGGTAGGAAGAGTTGCGAATCATCTGCATAGCAGTGATTAGAGAACTGAGGGTGGCAATGACCAAGTCAATGGAAGCATTGTAGATAAAGAACAGTAAGGGTCCAAGTACTGAACCCTGTGGAACACCTGTTGAGAAAGATTGAGAGGCAGAGAAGCAGCCACTACATTCCACATGGTAAGACCTTCCTGGCAGGTAGGACTCAACCAGTTTCAATGATAGTCTTTAATATAAGATGATATTCTAGTTAAGTAAGGAGGATGAGGAGCTTGACTTTGAGTTACTTGGGTACGTCTCCATTGAGTAATTTTGCTATTACAATTTTACCCCCAGCACCAAACAAGTTGTTCCCCCACTGCATCTCAATCAAAATCATTTGAAGTCCTGTCCAAACGCTCAAAGAAAATAAAAATTCATCTTTTCTCAGCCCTTGGGAGCTGCTGAGAATATTTCAGAGAAATTAAAAGACGACACTCATGATGCCTTTAATCAAGAAATTAATTCCCTTTTGAAGCTGAATTGTGTAATTTAATTTTTGCTAAGTTGTTCATTTCCCACTGCCACAGACGGAGCCCAATTTAGCGAATTTTTGAAAATGAAGAACACAAGAAAATATCAAAAGAAGAAGGCAAGTCAATACCAAATTCTGTGGAAATGTTTACCAGATTGATGCAACGTTAATGTTTTTAAGAACAAAATTCAAGGATAAATTACACAGTAGTGGTGAGCTGTTTACAGAATGATTCATGTCTGTTTGGCCATTTCATTATGATTACTGACATGGTGTCCTTCAACAAAACTGGAGTAAAACGCTGGTGCTTTACTGCTGACAAAGTATGCAGGCAAGGGCAAGACAATCGTGACAACTGTGATTAGAAATTAAATGCATAAATATTACAATACTGAGACATTGACGGATTCACCTTAAAAACTGTCCAACCCACCATACATCAAAATTTAATCTAAAATGAAAAATGACAAAGGTTTGGGCATTTTCACCCGCTGGCAGCGGTAAAATTAAATAGCTTTTGACCCATTTTATAATGCATCAGGAAGGACTTACGTGGGGCTGCGTCTATCAAATCCAATAATCCAGAATCAGAATCACCACTTCACCCTCCCACTCAGACAATCACATTCCCTTAATTAAATCCAAGACTGGCATTTACAAGTTATACTGCCGAAGTTTGCGTTCTCCCTCGGATTGGCATCATATCAGCAGCAGGTCAACGCAGAGCTTGTGTAATACAGGCCCCGGATAAGGCAGAACATACAGTGCTGCTTGAAAGTATGTGAACCCTCTTGTCCCTTAGTTTTACCGTGAAATCGGCATTTAATGAGAAGCAGCATTTCTCATCTGACATAATAGGTGTGTAATGGGAAGTTCCATGTGTTGCTTTAGAGAAACTGATGCGTGTAGCAAAAAAAACGGAAGAAGTGCGGGTGCAAAAATAAGTGAACCCCCAGTTGCATCGGTTCGACCGAGCAGGTAAGTAGAATCAGGTGTGTAAATCATAACTGTTTATTCATTATATAAGTTTATTTTAAGATTCATTATTTAGGTTTTAGAGGTTTATTTTAACATTTTAAACAAGAATAATGACCATCCTTAATAGGGTTCACATAATTTCAAGCAGCACTGTCTCGTGTGTCACGTCCCTGACCGCGTGCCCAACAAGCGCACCTGCAAGAGATTAAGGAGGACGGCTACAAAAGCAGCAGCCTGGAAACACGTGATTGCGGAACCTCACTGTTAGGAAGATCTCCTTCCTCCAAGACCTGCCTCCCTTGTTTGCTCCTCATTCTCTCCACCCCGTTCCTCTCCGCTCCTCTCTCCTCCTCGTCTCTTTCCTCCTTGTCCCCATGCCCTTGTCTCGAATGATGCTCAGCTCTTCGACCTACGCCTTCACTTCATCGACCACGGTTTCGCGTTACTCTCTGAACAACGTTTGCAGATCGCCTGACCCTCGCTCGGCCGCGATTGAGTCCGTCGAAGGGGTCTCCCAACATGACACTGTGATGATTAATCAAGTTGTATTTCTGTACCTAAAAAAGGTGGTCATAGCTTAATTCTATGTACAAATGCTTTCTGTGGGTGACTTTCCATCAGCTTATTTCTAAGAACTTTTTCAAATGTATGGAGGACTTCTGGGAACAACTGTGGAAGAGTGTTTTCGAGGGTCTTTGTCTATGATGAGGGGGATGATATTTGTCATTGTAGTAAGCACCAGTAGCAAGAAAAGGAAAGAGACTTCAAAGTGTTGGTGACACACCTGAAAAATTTTAATCTATGTTGCGGTTCTGGGTTCAGTGCTACAACTGTTCTTGTTCAAAGCTTTAATCAAACGTTATTAAATATGTTATAGTAGAGTGGCCTAAAGGTGCAGCGGTTGGCATAAATGCTTCACGCCACAGGACTTCGGGTTTGGATGTTGGTTTCAGTCCGTGTCTGCGGAGGTTGCATGTTCCACCCGTCTTTGAATGGATTTCCTCTGGAGGCTCTGGTTTCCTCCCACAGTCCAAACACATGTTTCAGGTGACCTGGTGACTCTAAATTGCTCTTGACTGTGTGAATGTATGAGTGAATGGGTGTGTGTGATTGCCCTCCAGAGGACTGGCATCCCATCCAGGGTATACCCTACCTCACACCCTATGCCTTAGGGTTAGGGTATGGACTACAGTGACCCTGCACTGGACAAATGGTTCATGAAAATGGGGATATTTCACCTTAAGCCAACATGCAGTGGTGCCTCATTCTTTTCATTTGAGGTATTGTAAAGCAGAGAAACAGAAAATTACTCCTAATAAAGACTTTTCATGTGACAAAGAGGAATACTCTGACAGACGCAGTGTGTCTAATACTCTCAATGCTTCCCGAGGATTGTTCTCTCCATCTACCGAATGAATGATTGTCCTGATCTACAGCTTTTGCTCAGGTTAAATCTGGACTCTCTCCCGGTGCCATTAACACAGAATCACATTATCTTGTGTTGCTCCATCCAAAGACCAGGTCAGTGACACGTTCTTCTCATATTTGCTACGGTATCGTCACTGAGACGCGCACATCAAGCCTCGAGGTGTCCTCCGTCCTCCTGGGACGTGTCTCCAGGGTGTTTGCCCACAGCCCACGGCTGTCATATTCCACTGTCGGCAGGACCAGCGAGGCGTCACCAGTGTCCAGCGTGGGAGAGAAACCGCTGAACGAGCCGTACCGCTTCCACATGTGTTCTCCCCCAACATCTGGATGTGTGCTTGGCCAGCACTTCCAGACCATCTCAGCGGGAGGGGGGCTGACAGTACAGGGATCCAGAAGAGTGAGAAGCAGAGCCTCCTCCGCACTCCTACCCAAAACCCCCCGATTCGAATTTCGCAACGGCTTTTAATCAATTCATCGTGCCCCTATGACGGAAGCCCCTTACGCATTGCTTTTATGGGGAGAGCCTGCTTTCACTTAGAGGCCAGAGATTCTCTAGTGGTGTCCCAAGGACAGTGGCCTTCATGGGAAAAGGGGAGACTGCGCAGAGGCCAACAATCTGGCTCCACAGACCGAACGTGATTAAGTAGATAGTTTCAAACCCCATTCTCCTGCGACGCTTTGGTTGAGCCGCAGCGATGAATCACCGTGCCGATCACTTCCTGGCCGGTGTGGCCAAATGTCACATGCGTGGAAGCATTTTGAGCAAATCGTGGCTGAAGGCAACACATCCGTTATGATCCATGCAACGGTATGGAGCGGTAAACCGGGAACGCCACGCAAACACGTCTGAATAGTTCTGGGAACCATTAAACATTTGGAATTGAATTACAAATGATAAAAAAACAAACAACTTTGAAGTGAATCTGGGATCCAATGCGTGCAGAGGCACACGCGTTACGTCAACCGTCGTCCAAGTAACTCTCTGTCCTTCCTTTTCAGTAGAGCTAAGTGACATACCATGGTATTATTCTAGTTCTTCATTACTCGGATAATCTACCGTAAAGCCTCGTATTACAGTTTCTTGTATTCTACCCCTTCATCTACATCTTGTGATGGATCGCGTTTTTCTTAACATCACTCCTATAACGCAGAACAGCCGAGAGTTTTGCTGGATGCTCTTGGCAAGTCAACTCAACGGCCCTTAGCGTGTCTCCAGAATGTTCTGCTCTCTATTTGTGCCCTTAGGCTTCCTTTGCATCCAGCATCACAGTAACTGAGACCATCCATCTGGTTGCTGGTTATACTCCTCTTCTACCTCGAATGAGTCCAATCTTTGGAAGCTATGTCCCAAGTAAGACAGTGTGGGTACATATATTTACAGTATATATTTAAAGCAGACAAAAACAACGTGCCACATCACATTCTCGATTACCTCTTGGAATTCGGTGTTTCACCGTTATACCACAGTGGTCAAGTCATGACCGTGATGGGTCTGCACAACTCATTGTCTGCCTCCTCTGATCTGAGGCTTTCTGGTCACCCCCCCTTCCACTCTGACTTCCATCAGACCATAAAGGCTTTGTTATCAAAGGAAGTTCATACGAACTCCCAGAGTTTCAGAGGACACCCACCACTCGTTGGAGAACCGCAGGGCAGGTATGTGGGCCATGTCGTGGCTTACTCAGCATCCTGTGTGCCACGTGGTCGTACCAGATTTTCAGAGGATCTCAGACCACACTCTTGAACTCAGAGGTGGCAGCAAGTTTTCCGGAATTTTTATGGATGTTGAAGGCGTAGCAGACATGCTTGTATCTTGATTGTTCATTTGGAGGGGTGGAATAAAATTTTCCTCTGGCCGGGATGTGTAATCAGTGTCCTTGCAGACTTATCTGTGCTCGACAGACAAAATGAGCTCACAAGCTGTGTCCCGTGGAACACAAAGGTACCATTTGCCCCGCAAACATGATAACACAACCATGTGCCGCTGTGCTAATGTCTGCTGGGCTCCATGTCTACGTTAAATATGTAGACACTAGACAGCAATGTGCACTGCATACATCCATCCAAGGTAATGTCATCGTTAATAAAATGCCATAAATCACGCTAAATAATAAACTGACACCCCTCCAACAAGTTATAGCCTGTCTCCTTATACTATATTTTTGTCTAACAGCTATTTTGAAAAATTATTATTTTTTAAGAAGCCACTTCATTTATCCAACACCTTATGCTTGGTCAGCAATAATAATAACAATAATTATTGTTGTTGTTGTTTATTGTGCCCTTATGACAGAAACCCTGTACAAATTGCCTTTATGGGGAGAGCCTGCTTTCACTTAGAGGCCCGAGCTTCTCTGTTGTTGGATCACTGGAGTTGGAGCAATGGAGTTCCTTCTTTTAAAAAAAACAAAAAGTGTTTATAGGGTTTCATTCATTCATTCATTCATTCATTCATTCATTCGTTATCCCGTCCTGGGTGTGTCCCCTCCCCCTCCAGCCTTTTGCCCTGTGTTGCCAGGTTTCGCTTCGATTTGCCGCAACCCCACTCGGGACAGGCGGTTGTAGACATTGTGTGTGTGTATTATTATTATTATTATTACATTTACATTTATTCATGTATTCATTTAGCAGACGCTTTTGCCCAAAGCGACGTACATCTCAGCAAAAGTACAATTTATGCATTACATTGAGAGAAGGAGACACAGCTGCAGACATGAAAGTCTCAAGCAAACCTAGTTTGTTCCCTACCATTTGCTACACCAAGGTTCATCGTTCGAGCAGGTGCATAAGACACAGACAAATCCCGATATCCACACCAATTTTTTTTTTTTTTTATTTATTAAATATTAGAAGATACACAAATGAGCAGTACAATACCAGAGTAATGGCTGAATAAAGGTTGTATCTGGGGATGCTTCTGGAGTTATGATGCGTGAACAGTTACACCATAGATGATCTGAAGAGATCTTGGGCAAAGTGGATGTGGAAAAGGTGGGTTTTCAGACCCCTATTATTATTATTATTATTATTATTATTATTATTATTATTGTTGTTGTTGTTGTTGTTGTTGTTGGAGAGATGAAAACAGCTATCTTGAACAAGTTGGATCTAAAGACATTATTAAGTTCTTTCAAACATGTTTGCTTGTAACAACATCTTTGTTTGCTTTGATGGATAACAGAACAAAGCACATTAATTTTGTTTTATATCTAATTTCCATATAAAAGAGTATCTTTGATTTGCTCATTAAAGTGTAAACGCCAGGGTTTTTAAGACGAGATTTCTCCCAAATTGTTACACTTATAATTTCTCCTATGTTCCTGCTACTGATATCGTCTGTATAATCAGTGAATTTTGCTGTAATATCAGCACTGCACCACCTAACAAGGGCTGCAGGCATCATAATAAGCGAGGTGTGCTGTTATCTTCTGAATTCTGTTCCCAGGAAGCCTAAGTCGTCCTTGCTTTAGTCCAAATTACAGACCTAATTAATGGATGCATAATTATTACGATATAAGCAAGTAAAAAAAGCTTCTAGGTTAATTGTGTTATGAGCAGCCAACCACAAGTATTTATAGTCCATATAAGAACTATGAATTATTCACACACGATGGGAGTATGTATGCGCTGAAGAACAGAGAACCAACTGACATTCAAAATTGAAATCCGACATGTTCCATCCCACCTTTCTGTATGACATCATGTCAGTTTATTGCTGCACATGGCCAGTAGTTATAACAAGGGCCAAAAGGACACGTAAAGCATAGTTTGCATGAAACCTCTTATACCATAACAGCGAGGAGTCAGTTCATTTCTCTGCAGCGGCTTTACAGTTCCACCATACAATACTGAGATTACTCTGTTTCTGAATTAATGCTCAGCAGTGATTCTGCGACTGCATGAGCCCAGTTCAACTTCAATTTGTCAGGTACAAACTGAAAAATGAAAAAAAATGATCATTATTCAGGAGTATAACTGCTATTTCATAAATTCTTTCAGGTTTTACTTACACCAGAGCAAAGCTTGAACTTACAAAGGCCGTCAGTGATTGATACAGTGAATTTGTGTGGAACGGTGCAAAGCACCAGACAGGAATAAAAATGAGGAGAACTGAATTAAATAAAGGAAAACATATGTGTGGAGCAAAATAAAGCTAAGAGTGGGATCTGAGTGCTGGGCCTCCTTTCATGTATAATAAATCATTGTATGGATTTTAAATTTCAATTTCAGCAGAGTGTTATTTCCTATATTACTCATGTCTCCCTGTGAGGATGTTTGTTGAAGATCTCTGAAAATGTTGTGTTGTGCCCAAAATGTGCGGAATGTAATGTTATAGACTACTTCACATAATCTTGTGCTAAAATGCCTGAAACACACAGTGTATAAGTAAAATATTTATGTGGGCTTCTTTGGGGTTCCTTATTGTGTAGTGGTTAGAGCTGCTTGCTTTTGACTTGATGGTTGCAGGTTCAAATCCCACCTCCAGCTGTAGTATCCTTGAGCAAGGTACTTATCCTGAATTGTCCCAGTAAAATTATCCACCTGTGTAAATAAATAATTCTAAGTAGATTAACCCTGTAAGTGTGTGAGTGATAGAGAGAATGTGTGTGTTCCACTGATGCATGGATGAGCGATCCATTGTAAGTAGTGTATCTAGCAGTGTAAGTCAACGCGGTGAATAAGGTGTGTGGGCTGATAACACTACATAGAGTTCATTTGAGGTCACTTTGGAGAAAAGCGTATGCTAAATAAGTAAATGTAAACTGATTTTGGAGAAAAGTCTCAGTTAGATAAATCTGGTTCTGTGTTTAACTGAGGCCCTCGTCTCACAGTATTTCATCCATTTATTGAACTGTATATTTTACTGGGGTAGTTGGAGTTAAGCACGTTGATTAAGGGTACTTCAGTAATAACGCAGTACAAGTGAGTTTGTTAGAGTCTCTCGGGAGATCATATGCAGGAGCTTTGCGCAAAAACAGCGAGGCGGGCAGTTCGAGCGCTGGTGTATGTTTCATACTCTCGTCGCCAGGGGGCGCCATTTACAAAGTACCGAATTCAACTGTCGCATTTTACCAAAAGACAATTCGCCTTCCTTTTCTGCTGCTGCATTTTAGATTTAGGTCTGATATTTGTTAATTGTTGTTAAAATTTGAAAAGATTACCATCTGAGAACAGAGGGAAAAATGCAGCAGGGTTGCAGGTACGTTTTAGAAGTTAAGATACTTGCTTAAGTTTTGGGTGCAACAATGTCAGGAGAGTGAAGTACAGTGGCACTTCGGCCAAATTCCCCCGATGACCACAAGGTGGCACAATCGAGCTGTTATTGTGTTATTAGACGGAGCAAAGGAACACAAATAATGTGTGTATGACACGGTAATTAATTCTTACTTAAATACAACACTTCGTACATTTTAATATGTAGCACAGGCAACCATTAAATTTCATTCCACTGCGTCCTGAAATAAATAAACTAATAAATTTAGTTTATGACTATGCTTATAATTATGCGCTGCATCGCAATGCTTTCGGACTGGACAACACACAGGACTCAACACAGTAATTCAAACACGTGCTATTTGTATGAAATGCAATAAGTATTCATAACATGTCCAAATGAGCTCTGTAAATATTCTTCATCTGTATTTTTTCTTATTACATATGCAGCCAAGGTGATTTTTCTTGCTGAGTATTCAGTTTCTGTACTTAATCTGACATCTAGACACCCGCGCGCGCGCGCAGGGATTTGTTTTTTACACTAAACCCTAAAATGTCATTCTTGCACGGCCAGAACGCCCTGGTTCACTCTTTCTTTCCCCGACCTTTTCTGATGTCGGTGTGACACTTTATTACTGAGTTAATGATCTTATTAATTTACTGGGTGAAGTATGGAACATTTTTTCAGCCCCTTCGCATTGTGTACATAAAATTAGTTATTGTCACGCGTCACTTTTATTTTCACCGACGTCGTTTAACATGAAGTGCTGGAATGGAAGTGATGGAGAAAGTTTAAAGAGTTTACAACTAGTTTAAGACTTAGTATCTTGGGAAGTAAATACTCACTTCCCGACTGCGGGAAATAAACAGTTTCTTAAACATTTATTTTATTTCAGCTGCGCGCGTTACGTGTTCAGCGGCTTTCAACGTGTCCGGGAGTCAATAATAAGTGGACATTCACGGAATACATTTGATTTATTCATTTAGCAGATGCTTTTCCCCGACCAAAGCGACGTACATCTCATATAAGATACAATGTGTGCATTACATTAAACTAGAAAGAGAAACATAGATAGCTGCAGACGTGCGACTCTTAACCAGTTAGTTTGTTTCTTCCCAAGTGTTTCATAAAAATGATCGCGATCTGTGGCGAAATTTCTACTTTCAGAGCCACGTTCACGGCCTCAGCCCCACGAGAAAGTGCAGCACGGAGCGGAAGCGGAGCGCGAATTTCCACGGCATCTTCGCGGCTCTGGCAGAGAGAGGCTTCCTCGTCTTCTTCGCGTCGGCGCCGCGCGCGAGGAAAATAATGACACGTGGATGAAGAATCCGCTCTCGAGGCGCCCGCGATGGAAGGAGCAGGTGAGGGATCCACCACGTTCCGGTCACCGACCGAGTGACCGACGATCGTCGATGTTGCCCCCCGCCGCCGGCGGCTGACTTTGACTTTGTCTTTGAGGAAATGAGCGCCGCACTTTGACAAGCACTTTTTTTTTTCTTTTTTTTTTTTATTCATACTCTCTGCTGGACGAGAAGAACCCATTTGCTCGAGTCGGTGGGATTTCCCAGCCTCTCGCTCCACCCAGCGCGGATCGGGCCAGTTTAAAGCGATTAGGCGGCCGAGCCCGAGGCGAGGAGGAAGGAAGGGCTCCGACCTGCTCACCCTCTCTCTCTCCGAGTCCCGATCCCAGCTCCCGCTGGAGCGAAAGCGCGCGCATGGCCCCCTAAAAAAAAGAATGCTCCAGGCATGGCGGGAGCGGCGTCGGGTTCTGCCAACAACAGGCTGCTGCTCCAGAAGAGTGGCTTCGTGGAGGTGCTGGTGCGCGAGCGCTGGCACGGGGTGCTGGCGAGCCTGGGGGCGGAGGCGCTCGCGCTGAGCTGCGCGGAGCTCGCGGACGGCGCTGCCCTCAACGGCATCGGCAACGGCTCCTGCGGGAGCACCTCGCCTCACCTGGACGCCCCGGCCGGGAGCGCGCTCAAGGAGCTGGCGGAGCGGGTGCCCGGGGCCGAGCAGCGGGTGCCCGAAGCCATCGCCAACAGGAAGAGGTGCGTCAAAGTCATCAAGCAGGAGGTGGGGGGTCTCGGGATCAGCATCAAAGGGGGCAAGGAGAACAAGATGCCCATACTGATCAGCAAGATCTTCAAGGGTCTGGCGGCCGATCAGACCCAGGCGCTGTACGTCGGGGACGCGATCCTGTCCGTGAACGGCGTGAACCTGCGGGACGCCACGCACGACGAGGCGGTGCAGGGGCTCAAGCGGGCCGGCAGGGAGGTCACCCTGGAGGGTAAGGGACGCCGATCCGGACGGACCTCGGCTCGAGCTGTCACGTGAGCAGAAAAATAAAGCGATGATGTGATGTGTGCGAGCGTTGGGCTCGTGCTCGTCGTCATCATCATGTTGTTACCCGAGGCGCGGGAAACGAGAGGGCTACTTTACACGGTTAAAAGTACCTCCTGGTAGCCACGTAGCGCGTGTCAGCCTGGACTCTGGAGCTGTCTGTCTCAGGGAGCTTTAAAGACGCCGAAGCAAATAAAGCGTTTGCAGCGCAGGGGTGGATTTCCGAAGACTTAAGTTTAAGTTAACGACGCGACTCAGAAGTGCGGTGCTGTAGGGATTCGGGGAGAAAGGAAAAAAAAAGTCTGCTTCAACTTTTAGTTTATAATTAGTGATCGATTGCGCGACCGCAAATGTCCGCGACACCGCCGAGGTGCCCGCGTGCCCGCGTGCGCGCCACCCCGTCGTATCGTTCGAGCGCCGTTGCGGGACGTCGCTGTACCTGCGCCGAAGGAGGAGCCGCGCGCGCGGGGGGCGAAGTCCGCGTTGCGAAACACGCGTGTGCGAAAGATTCCTGCAGATCGCCGATTGGAAACAAAGTCACAAAGTATCAAAGTAGCAACACAGTGTCAAAGTAACAAAGTATCTCACAGTGAGTGACAAACAAAGTAACAAAGTATCACAGTGAGTGACAAGTTAACAAAGTAGCAAAGTTACAAACAATGCTGCAACAAAATAACCAAGGAATCTTACTTACAATGTAACAAATTATTATTATTATTATTATTATTATTATTTCATTTATCCAACACTTTTCTCCAAGCAGCTCACGACTATGTGAATTATAATATTATTGTATTGTACTAAGCTGTTTACAATGATTTACCAGTTTATACACCCTGGTACTTCTTCCTGCAGGGTTAGTACCTTTTTCACTGGTACTACAGCAGGAGAAACAGCAGCTAGCAATTATCGGTGTCATAACAGTGACAGTGTGGCAAATTACCAGAGTAACAATACGACAAAGTAATGTAAGGTATCGAAGGGCCATGTGACTAACAATGCAACCAAGCAACAATGTAACCGTAGGGGCAAGAGGTCACATAGTGGTTGGGTCCGTTGCTTTGCAAGCTGAAGATACTTGGTTTGAATCCCACCCCTGATGGAGGTACTTACCCTAAATTGGTGCAGTAAGAATACCCAGCAGCATAAATGGATAAATCAGCGTGAAGCTGATTATCTAACTTTGTAAGTCACCTTGGACAAAGGTGTCGGTGAAACACTAGCTAATAATTATACCTGTGGGTCAGCAGTGCGTTACAGGTGTAAATGCATTTAGTGTCAATTAAAGGCTGAAATTTCCAGTCGCCTCAAGGGGGCCATTGTCAGTAGAGCCAGAAATTATTCTGTTAATTAATGCTCTCCTCTGTCCTTTAAAATCACTGTGCTTTAAATGATTATAGCGTGTATGTTAACTAGTGACTCAGGTCTTTCTCAGGTTTACAGTCTTGCAACAGTTCAGCAGTTACAGGATATCTCAGCGGTTACATAACATAACAAACAAAGCCAAACACGGTCATAATATGTAAAAACTGACTGTGCAATTTGTCAGTTCAAGGACACATGCGACTTTGGAGCAGTGTTAAAATGTTAAGCTGTTCTTATCTCTGCCGCAGGCCACGCTACGGGACGTGTTTTAGAAAAATACTGGGTGTTTTTTGCCTGTTCCCTCACATCTGGAACAAATTTAATTGATAATTGCAGTACACAAGATAACTTTATTGTGTACTAAATAAAGCTCGGGGAATAAGGGCGTAGCAGTTCATGGGTTGGTCTACAAGAAGAAAGAGAACTTAATGGCATTTTCTCCCAGCAGATACAACATACGGGTGTGTGTCAGAAACACACAAATGTGATTAGCCGTACTTGCAGCTCACGGTGTATCTAGTGGATGTTTTCACTCTTGCGAACTTGTTCTTGGGAAAAGTTTTATCTTAACTTATGCCTTTAGAGTTGGGTGTTTGCGGCGGAGTAACGTAGGGTAAATAGCTTTCTCAAGGGTGTAACACCATCAGTGAGGGTGGGACTCAAACATATCTTTCAGGTTGCAAGTATCTGTCGTGAACCGCTGTGCTGCCTGCTGTCCCTGTGGTAGAACAGGGTATGGTTTGATGTAAAGTCAGCTGAGCAAACAACGTAGCAGTACCTTTTCACAAGTAAATAACCTCAGTGAGCAGTTGGAACAGTTCGGCGTGGGTGTGCACACTTGAGCTCAGCTTGACATCTTGTTTTATCGCAGAAATGTTAACAGAACATTACACTTCCTGTGCAAATAACCTTTTTCCCCAGAAGCAACAAGGTGAGGAGGTGGGTAGTAAAAAGTGTAAAGATGCAAACAACATCATACTGTCCTCATGGGAGCTGAGCTGAAAACAAAGCCCTCATATAAAGGAAGTGTTAATCTTCCAACCGAAGTAGTGAAGGCTTATTGGACCACCCTGAAACAGACAAAAATGCATCACTTTTTCATTTACGAAAATTCATCCACATTCTCATTGCACTCAATCGTCTTCATGGAGAGATACCCACAGACTGGTCACAGGTCAGCTTGACTTGGTCAGTCGAGTGAGTCAGTATTGAGTATTCAGTACTTATCTACTAAAATGTAGCGTCTTGCTTCCCAGATGTGTTTTTGGACAGTTTGGTGATCGGGGATACAGAGGATGATTGTGGATACAGGGTGTGACCAGGGATACAAGATGTGATCGGGGATACAGGGTGTGATCAGGGATACAGGGTATGATTGGGGATACAGGATGTACTGCAGACAGCCGATCAGGGATATAGGGTGTTACCAGGGATACAAGAGGTGATCGGGAATACAGGGTATGATTGGGATTACAGGGTGTGATCGGGGATACAGGGTGTGATCAGGGATACAGAGTGTACAACAGGCACAGTATTACCTTCCTGCCCCCAAGTGGTTTTTCATCAAAGCAGTAGATCACCATGCTTTGTGTACATTCGTAGAGATGTGACACAGCTTGCCGCAAACAGTGTGGTCTGCTGAAGGCCGAGCATCAATCTCACTCCTCCTGTGCGTGGGCGGGGGGGGGGGGGGGGGGGGTTGTGCTTTGTGTTTTTTAATTACTTTTCAAATATCCTCCTAAGGTGGAATCACCAAACCGGTGTATGTTTTCAAAGCCGTATGTAGTTTTTCCAGTGAAGGTATAAACAAGAAAACCAGTGAGTTCCAAATGCAAACAACTGGAAACAAAAATATCAGCAAAACGAAATCTATGTGTTTACAGCATATAAAACTAACAGCAGACAACGCAATCTAGAAGATATAATGCGGGAATTGCGAAACATCTTCAGTTCACATGTGAGTCCACTTGGCACACGGCACATCTGCACAGTATGTCCATTGTGCCAGTCAACTGTGAGTTATTTCCACTGCGGTCTCTTATCATTTGAATAACTATCGTTAAGGTTTCCTGCATGTCAAATTTGCATATCCTTTAATGCGCTCATGTGACTCGCACGCCCACATGCTGGTGTGTCAAAGGACACACGGTGCACATACTTTCAGTTTCAACAGTTTCAGAAAATAAAAGAAAAATTAGCAGTTTTTTTTTTTTTTTTTTTTAAGGCAAATCATTATTTACTTTGAATCTGAGCCAGCTACTTAAAACGCTGCGGCCGTTTTGCGTACGCACGTGTTCATACACATCCTTGCTTTTAATTGCACGGGCATTTTTGGTATCTGGAGCTCTGTCATCAAAGATTTCAAGGAGGCACTTGAATCAAAGCCCCGATTTTGGGCACAATAACAAGGCTGAAGTACCTGCAAGGGCCGTTATTCTGCGATTCCGCTCTCTGCCTTGTTCACGGGAAAAGGGGGAATAATCTGAAAATTAGGGCTTATAAAAGGAGCCTCTTGTTGCCAGGAAGTGATTTTCATCCAGAAATTTCAGAACTCGCATTATGCATTTTCCACGTACCGCTAGGCCTAATGAATGCTTTTCCTCATCAAACTAAGATTCCCTTCCTGCACTTGCAAGTACAAGTGTTCTACTGCGGACGGGTTTTGCACGTACAGTAGCACATTTTTTTTACCATTTACCGTTCCCCAGAAAAGAACTCAAAAGTTACGAGAAAAGTTCAGTGGAAGTGAACTGAATTTCCGATAATTTAATCGTGGGAAAGACTCCCGATCGCATAAACCCATCGCTGGACTAGAGGAAGCAGGTACTTGGTTGACGGATGGTTCAGTTCTGACATTTTTATGCTATCGTTAAGTTCATATTCATGCAACAAAACCGTCGTTTCTCAGAACTAATCCTCAGGTGACGTTTTTTTGTACATTACATATAATTATACCCACAAGAATGCAAGAAAATTCACCCTCATTGCCCTTCAAACATGTCTTTGTACAGGTGGAACCTTCCCCGAGCTGAGAAAAGAGGAAAAACCACAGGGAGCCACCGTATGAAAGTAAAACCGGACTTGTCGGACTCGGCTGTATTACTCATGCGTCATTATGGCTTTTCGGCAGCGTTTTGGCAAGCGGAAAAGATGGGGCCCACAGCGTAACTTGAAAGAGGATGTTTACGTGCCGCGTTTGGCTGGAAAACGTATGTGATTTTTGTATAAACACACTAAAAGTGCCCACGCCCTCCTGCTGAGCTATTTTTATCTGTTCGTGACGCGAGATATTAATTCGCAGCGGGGCTCGATATGTGCTGCGGATCCGCGGCGGGTGGACTTGTTTTGCTCCGCGATGTCATCGGGGTCACGTTCCAGCTCTCCGTCTGTTTCTGCTCTTCCTGGGGCGGTCGTTTCACCTCAAACCGTATTCGTGCTTAACGAAGGACTTGACGCGAAGGTGTGACGGCGCACACCGTTACAGCGTCTCGCTTACGCTCGGGCACCCTGGGACTTCATCGGATCGCTGTTATTAGTCATATTTCTTGCTTTCGTCAGGGAGACGTGAACGCGAACGTAAGCGTTGACAGCCCGGCGAGGTTTCGCTCGTTTGCTGCGCGTCACGGGACGTCATCGTGAGTGCCGTTACGTCACATGATGGGAAGTGAAAAAGCCTGATGCTTTTCTCCAAAGCAACTGACAGTTATTTACCCGTTTATACAGCTGGGTAATTCTACCGAAGCTATTTTAAGGGAAGTACCTTGCTCGAGGGTGATTTGAACCCGTGCCCTTGAGGTCAAAAAGGCAGGGGGGTTAACCGCTCCGCACCAAGCTCTCCCTTTAATTTTAAATGTAATAAAGTTTTTTTTATCATCTTACACATCATCATGTAATACCTCACAGTTTATTGCTCTAATTTAGGCGAAACAACAGCTTTCACTCTGTCTATAAAAAATCTAACTTAATTTTAATTTGCTGTATAGTAACTGTATAGTTGTGTTATTTAATGCATTGATAAAGAAGCGCTTAAATGACTTTATTAAAAAAAAGTCCTTTTTAGTGTTTTCGTAACTATATTTCAATATAATAGGCTTCCTTTGTAATCCTGTGCATTTTATTTGATGCATTTAAATACATTATTCTGAGAAGGGCTTCGTAGGCTTCACCGTACTGCCGAGGGGGTCCATGGCACGAAAGAAGTTAAGAGCCCCTGTTTTAAGGGAATATTCGTGGCCGAAGTGAGCGCTGCGCAGCGACAGGTGTGCCCCTCCCCGATCTGCGTTCCAACGGGTCTGCGAGGACCGTCTGGCAGCGTAGGCCAAGCTTCGGGATCACCTCCCTGTCTCTGCTCCTCTGTGAGAGACGGAGCCGGAGAGAGAAGGGGACGGAACGTTCCCTGCCCCCATCCGCTCGGTCCAGCCGCATGACCTCACTCCCCAACCATCCCAGTGACGCGCACGCCATCGCCGCCACGACGAGAACGCCAACGTCGTAAACTGCGGCCGGATCGCAATCCGCAGCCTCGCGAGTTCGGCTCCATCCTCGCGCTGTTTACGACCCAGATCTAACCTCACGGTTGTTAAACGGGCGAAAATGTGTAAACCTGCGCCCGTGGCGCACGAGGTATCTGTTAAGTTAACCCCAGCAGTTCCCGGAAAGTTCGCGAGGCTGTCGAGCCGGTCAAGTGAGCCGGTTTGCGCAAAGGGGGGTCCGGCTGTGACTCTTCCTCTTCGAAATGAGATGCGCAGGGGTCGGTTAACCTCGGCGCTGAACCGCCTTGGCCTTTTGTTCCAGAACAGTTCCCTCTTGTTGACTCTCTCATTTCGCTGCTCCGAACCTGCAGCCAGGCTGCTCTCTTCCTGACTCGCCACGACTCGAACGGATTGCAGAATGGAGGCATTGAGGAAGCCGTCGAATCGCTATTCATGCTCGTCCTTTTAGGCAGAATAATGGCACGCAATAACGTAACGAACAAAACGCACCTCTGTCCAGCGACACGGATCATCTCGGAACTTCCCATATAAGGCGGCTGAAGTTCTCCGTAATGTTACCGCGTATGTATTTTTGTCCGTGCTGAAAACGGCAGCGGGGAAACGTCACTCTCGTTTGTGGCCGGATCTCGCTTCCCGGTTTTATCAACAGGTCTGCGGAACTTTTCTTGCTGCAGATACAGTGCTTTTACCACGTTAGTACTTTACACACAGAGCACGCTGCTTTTGCAAAGGCCCGGTGAATCTTTCTGCACGGTTCGCCGTGTACATTTCAGTTTTGGGATCGACTTTGTACCATGTTTGTCTTCTCCTCTCTCGGGCCACCCTGGTAACTTTTTTTTGTCGGCTCACTCTCTTTGGCGGTAATCCGACTCTCCGCTGGCCTCTTTGTCCGTGTCTTCGCCGGCCTTTCAAATGATGGCTTATTATTTCCATTATGTTCCTGTAAAGAAACATCCTCTAAATGGGAAGAGGCATCCTGGCCTTTTGGTGAGCATCGCGGGGCCCTGTTTGCCCACACTCACCGGAAGAGATCATGCAGTTACATAATTTGTGTCTGGGTGACAATTACAGGGTTCCACGCCCTGCAGCCCTTCATTGCCACACAGTGACTGACTGCAATCGTAGTACAAGCCTCTCCTCTTGTGCCGTTACCCTGTTGTTCGGACATTCTACCCGGTCCTCTTTTTGCTGTTTGCTTGCTACAGATTATAGCTGTGTTTTAGATTGTAGCTTTTGCCCAAGTGAGTCAGAGGGAAACCTTGGTACATGTATGTGTCATCATGTAAATTTACATTTATTTATTTAGCAGATGCTTTTGTCCAAAGCGACTTCCAATGAACTCTATGTAGTGTTACCAGCCCACACACCTTATTCACCGCGGTGACTTACACTGCTAGATACACTACTTACAATGTGTCACTCATCCATACATCAGTGGAACACACACACACACTCTCTCTGTCACTCACACACTATGGGGGAACCTGAACACCATGTCTTTGGACTGTGGGAGGAAACCAGAGCACCCGGATACAATCCATGCAACATGCAAACTCCACACAGACTGAGCGGGGGTCAAACCAACATCCTCGCGAACCACCCAGGTACTGTGAGACAGCAGCGCTACTCACTGTGCCACCGTTAGTCCGTTAGGGCATCAGATTGTAGGTCAATAAGATTGTAGCTATTTCCTATGTATGTATGTGTGTGTATGTCACATTATAGGCTTAAGGTTATGGTTAAGGTGATATGTGCAGCAGACTGTAGCTTTGGTCCAAGTGTGTGTCAGATGGTAGCCTTGGATGATGTGTATCATGGTGTTGCCTTAGTCCACATGGGCATCAGATTGTAGGCTTGGTCTCAGGGTGGGTAGGATTGTAGCTCTTTTCTGTGCATGTGTGTGTGTGTGTGTGTGTGTGTGTGTGTGTGTGTATGTGTCACATTGTAACGGTGGTCCATGTTGCATCTCATTGTAGCCTTAGCCCCATGTATGAGTCAGATTGTAGCTTTCCTCTACATGTGTGGGTTTCACAGCAGGTTAGAGGTGACCTCCACACCACCCTGCCAGCTCAGTTGAGCAGTGATATTTTGGAAATGCACGGTGTGCAACCTCGTCTGTTGAAGAGCACAGATACTATCTTTCACGCATTCTTGTTTCCACGCACGTTTTAAACCAGTTTGGCACCGGGAATAATGCGGCGTGCAATGAAAACATGGTTTGAATAGCAGCACATAATCCAGCCCGCACAATGCAACATCTATCCAACGTGACATCCAGTCTTTCTGTTTTCAAGGGACTCTCAGGGACAGCATGAAAAGGTGGTTAAGGACTTGGCAACGGGAGGAGAAACTCGAGCGTCGTCAGTTAAATAGTATTTCCGCTCCGTATCCGATTGCTTTCCTTGAGTCGTACCTCAGCGTTTCGCTAGCGGCGCATTGCTTTCCCAAGAAGCCGCCTTCTTTGCTGCAGAATCTCTGCAGTTTAGGCCATGTGGCAGTTGTGCATTTAAATACTTGCTGATAGCTGGTGATTGCTCGTAGATTTGGCTGTGTGCGCTTTTTAAAAATCATCCTTTATACATCCCGTTTGGCTGAAATGCCAAAAGGACTGATCTGGGATAGAGGTTTACTTCTAGGGGTAAGGAGATAAGCAAGCGGCAAGAATGTCCTGTACATATGTGCCGTGGGTTTGCCCCAGTCAGGAGGGAGGAATGTTAAACCCTTTGGATTAAAATCAGATTTAGCCTCGGGATGAACCCAAAACACAAACGCTAAGTATGAACCCCCAGGGATCGCGGTTATGCAATTTCACAATTATTAAAGACTTTAAGGGGCCCTGACTGGATGGGACGTACAGTCGGATAGCGCGGGGAGCTCTCCTTGGGGAACCCTGTGACTCGTAGTGGGATTAGCAACAGCTAAACAACAGGCGACTGTATGGGAGAAGCCTGATCCCACCCCTCCAGAACCCCTCGACGCTTTCCCAGTCGCCCAAACATAATTGAAGATGATAGTAATCATGGTGATAAAGCACGCCTGGCTGTACAGCACAATTCTTACAAACATATAAAATACAAGAAAGAAGATCCAAATAACCTTTTCCAAAAGCCTGGTCGTAATAATAGTAATTATAATAATAATAATAGGGCTACGAATTTGACAAAGTTTTAAATAAGCCATAAAAGGCTAGCGTGACTGTGAGAAAATGCACGCGCAGCAAGACGAGTAAGTCATTCCGAGCGAATGTTTCAACAACGATAAGTCCGAAATATTTCCTTTTTATCGGAAGATTACGAAGCGCCCTTGAAAAGGAGACGTACGACTTCCCCCCGCGAGATGCCTGTTGAGGAACTGTACACAGTTTGTCCCTGGGAGTAATGAGCGCTGGGCCCCTGCCAAGGGGAGGTAAACCGGCTGCCTTTTTTTAAACGGGGAGCTCGGACCGTAACGTCTCCGAGTTGAAGGAAAAGGAGGGAGGAGCTGTGCTTCCGGGGGTTTTTCGGCATTGCCTCTTCGGTGCTCTGTTAGTTATTGGCAATTTGAGATTTCCCAACTGAATAGCGTGTGCTATTCTTAGGCCGGAAAGCTCACGTGCTGTGCTGCGCCGTGCTGTGCTGCGCCGTGCCGCTCGTGATTCAAACCCGTGTCCTCGGTTCTCTCGGTTCGCTTGCGTCCTTCCCAGATGTGTGTGAAAGAACCAGATTTGTCCAAATTTGTCTCAATGATGCCGCGCAGTATGAGATTTTCTTTTCTTATCAACGAACAGTAACTTGTGCTCTGCTGGTTGCTTTAGGAACTCGCTGTTGTGAATCAGAAATGTCTGCGTATCAGGAACTTGACCTAATAGGCCAACTGGTAGTAGAGTGGTTACGCTTTGTGGCTCTGAAGGTTGCCGGTTTGATCCCCTCTCTGGCTGCCATACCCTTGAGTAAGGTACTTAACCTGAATTGTTCCGCTAAAATTACCCAGCTGTATAAATAGGAAACTAATTGTAACCTTAACATGGTAAGATCATGGGAGATCATCAGAAAATGGGCCATCATGAGCCTCTATAGGACAGGCAGATGAAGAAAATGAGAGCGGTTGATCAAATGGGCTGGCGGTCACATCGGCAACACCAATATTTTCTGTCGGGTTAAGGCTACACTATATTCTGAAAGCTGTCCGGTCAGGGATTTTGTTAACGCATTCAGATTAATTCTGTAAAATAAGAGGCTATCACGTTGTTCCCCCGGCGCGGTTGCGTCGGACCCAAGTACGGAGCACGGGAAGCTTGGTCATGGGGCGGTTCGGTAGACATTGTCAAAAAAAACAGGCAAAGGGTAACCGATGTGCAAACAGAATCCAAAGGGGCAAATCCAAGAACCGTAATCCAAGAAACAGGCGAGCGATCAGGCAAACCAGAGAGTTGGAGACGAGGAGCAGGGCGAGGACAAGGAGCGGGGCGGGGAGCGCGACAAGGACCGCGAGTGATCAATAAGGCTGAACAAGGTTCCGCACCGTGCTGTGTTTCGCATTGCCTTCTTATACCTGCGTTTAACGAGTCGTGGCAGGTGTTTCCTGTTGCGCCGCCGTGGGGGGCGTGACAGTGGCACTGGTCATTCATGAGATGAATATAGAATCTCAACATCATTAGATAAAACAGAGCAAAGAGGTCGAAAAAAGTCAAAGACAAAAAAATTTAAAAGGTTCAAAGACATGTTGTTCAGGTCCCCCCATAGTGTGTGAGTGACAGAGAGAGTGTGTGTGTGTGTTCCACTGATGTATGGGTGAGTGACCCATTGTAAGTAGTGTATCTAGCAGTGAAAGTCTTTGGGTGCTCTGGTTTCCTCCCACAGTCCAAAGACATGCTGTTCAGGTCCCCCCATAGTGTGTGAGTGACAGAGAGAGTGTGTGTGTGTTCCACTGATGTATGGGTGAATGACCCATTCTAAGTAGTGTATCTGGCAGTGTAAGTCACCGCGGTGAATGAAGTGTGTGGGCTCATAACACTACATAGAGTTCATTGGAAGCCGCTTTGGAGAAAAGCGTCTGCTAAGTAAATAAATGTAAATGTAAATGTAAAACAGAGCTTAATTAAGAAATAACTGATCTGAGACCGGGATGGTTCGGAACATGGAAGTAGGATCACTAAATATTGTCGTGCTGTGCAGCAAATAGTGGCCACCGTGAAAAATCATTTCTTTGGTATCATGTAGTACTATGTCACTAATTACACATCATTTCACAACCTTGCCAGCACAAAATAAGGGGGTAATTTCTGTATAATTACCATGCATTTCAAGTACTTCAAAAGCTGTGATGGGTTATTATGCTAGAGTTTTATTTTTGTTCCTGAAACTCATCAACTTCATTAAATATATACAAACCTTTTATATATCGAGGCCTTAGATGACCTTGGCAACCTCTTTTATGTTTTTTTCCGCTGTTTGTATTTTTTCACGAAGGTCAGATGTATAGGAGACGCTTTTTAATGCTTTCTTTCCCTCCGCAGTGAAATACATGCGGGAGGCCACCCCCTATGTGAAGAAGGGGTCTCCGGTGTCTGAGATCGGATGGGAGACACCCCCCCCAGAGTCGCCCCGCCTTGGAAGCCCACACTCTGACCCCCCGACCACACCTGCCCTGTCCTTGCAAGGGGACCGGCGTTACATCCCCCTGAAAATGTGTTACGTCACAAGAGGCATGTCAACCCCTGACCCCGAAAACAGGTACCTCCCTGTCCTCCCAAGAAGTGCTCTCGAACTACCGGAATTTCTTCGGAAGTGGCACCAGAGCATCGTTGGTCTTATTGTGAAATTTTCTTTCTTCGCTTGAAACTTTTAGTTTTGAAGAAGGATGGGGTTGGACCTGGTTAGCGGAATCGCGTATAGCAATGTTCACATCAGTGTTTTATCAAAATGCTTATATATATATATATATATAATATATATAGCTATAAGTTATAAGCGAGTCCTTGTAGCATGGCTGATAATGTTTATAACAGTGTCTATGACAATGACAGTTCATGTAACAAGTGATCAGACAGAGGACTGTAAAGATACAGTGCTGCTTGAAAGTATGTGAACCACTCGTGTCCCTTAGTTTTACCACGCAATGGTCATTTGATGAGAAGCAGTGTTTCTCATCTGACATGATAGGTGTGTGATGACCGATTCCATATGTTGCTTTAGAGGAAATCGTGTGTGTGTGTGTGTGGTAGAAAAGCTGGAGTAGTAAAAATAAACAAAACACCAAATTGCATCGGTTAAAGCAAGTAAGTAGAATCAGGTGTGTAAATCATAACCACACACACACACACACACACACTTTCTGAACCGCTTGTCCCATACAGGGTCACGGGGAGCCGGAGCCTAACCCGGTAACTCAGGGCGCAAGGCCGGAGGGGGAGGGGACACACCCAGGACGGGATGCCAGTCCGTCTCAAGTCACCCCAAGCGGGACTCGAACCCCAGACCCACTGGAGAGCAAGACCTGGTCCAACCCACTGCGCCACCGCGCCCCCCTAAATCATAACCATTTATTCATTTTATAAGTTATTTTAAGAATTTACATTTAGGTTCTGTAAGTTTATTTGAATGTTTTATATAAGAATGATGACCATCCCTCTCGGGTTCACATAGTTTTAAGCAGCACTGTATTCCCCCAGGGGGTTGTGGTGGTGCAGCGGGTTTGGCTCTCTGGTGGGTCTGGGGTTCGAGTCTCACTTGGGGTGCCTTGCGGTGGACTGACGTCCCGCCCTGGGTGTGTCCCCTCCCCCTCCAGCCCTGCACCCTGTGTTGCCGGGTTAGGCTTCGGCTCATCTGGACAAGTGGTTGCGGACATTGCGTGCGTGCGTGCGTGTGTGTGTGTGTGTGTGCGCCTGTGTGTATTTCCCTATGAACTGTTCCTCCGCTCCCCCTATATAGCTCTTCAAGCTTGGATCATTATTAAATGCTACACACAGATACTGCTTTAACTGAATCTCAGCGAGGATTAGAAGGCCCTATAGACTGACTGACTGCCTTTCAATGGAAACACGCAAAGGAGCATGGGAGCCATTGTGAAGTACCCTGCTATTTGCATTTCTCTTGGTATGTGCTCTGTAAACTTTTTACTCAATTTGGAGTATCACCAGTCAACTGGTCTCCAGATCAGCAGTCAGACAAGAGCAGACATGACCGGTGCATACAGATGTACATGTCAGTTACACTATGATGGGGTATTTCTAAGAAACCAGAGTCAGCAAATTCCCGCTGTCCCGGGGCGACGTGAGATCACTTGGCGGAAGGTGACTTTTGACATCCCTCTTGGGTCATCCTGCAGTCAGCTCCTTTCAGTGTAAATATCCGGTATGTGTTACTACATTTTGGCCATGAAATCACAGATTATTGAACAAGTCCCAGCGCTGTCGCTGGCCGCGGTTCACACTGCAGTACTTTTAACACAATGGATCCTGGGATTCCACAGCGCTCCAGTACGGCGTGCCGTTCGAGTCGGCAGCCTTTCCCGGCATCAAAGAGGACGGGGACGAGTTCAAAGACCCGAATTAAAAAGGACTTCAAAGTACGGCCATATTCCAAGACCCCTCCGAAGGGAGACTGACAGCAATATCTTTCACAGCCTCTTGACCACCGTCATCTCTGTTACTCAGATCGCCTCGATGGGAATGAAAAAAGGAGGGAAAAATCCTGAACAAAGCAGAACGCAGCTCCCCAAAGCCGCCCGACACCCCGTGCCGGAGCTCACGGTTTTACGATGGGCGAACTGGAGTCCGAGATGTTTCGCTT
Source organism: Scleropages formosus (assembly GCF_900964775.1). Classification (NCBI taxonomy): domain Eukaryota; kingdom Metazoa; phylum Chordata; class Actinopteri; order Osteoglossiformes; family Osteoglossidae; genus Scleropages; species Scleropages formosus. The sequence goes on from NC_041823.1 coordinate 7,251,708, forward strand.
ACATAATCGGCGAAGCGAAACCGCGTTCGGCGATGTGGCGACAGGGCGGCGCGCGCGTGGGCCGGACCGCCCACAGGAAGCCGGTCGGCGAAATCGAGTCGCACCGCAACCTGTCGATCTTGAGAAACCCGGGCCTTCGACGCGTCTGCAAAAAACAGCTTCCCCCCGCATTTCATTAGGCAGTCACATGCAAAAAGTTCACTTTATTTCCTTCATTTGTCTTTTTTTTTTTTTTCAAATTCATCAAGCTATTTCTGTGGGGGAAGGGGGTGCGGTGGCGCAGTGGGTTGGACCGCAGTCCTGCTGTCCGGTGGGTCTGGGGTTCGAGTCCCGCTTGGGGTACCTTGCGACGGACTGGCGTCCCGTCCTGGGTGTGTCCCCTTCCCCCTCAGGCCTTACGCCCTGTGTTGCCGGGTAGGCTCCGGTTCCCCGTGACCCCCTACGGGACAAGCGGTTCTGAAAATGTGTGTGTGTGTGTATTTCTGTGGGCAGGAACAAAGCAGTCCACCCCCCCCACACACACACACTTTCTGAACCACTTGTCCCATTCAGGGTCATGGGGAGCCAGAGCCTAACCCAGCAACACAGGGCACAGGGCTGGAGGGGGAGGGGACACATCCAGGAGAGGACACCAGTCTGTCGCAAGGCACCCCAAGCAAGACTCGAACCCTGGACCCACCAGAGAGCAGGACCCGGTCCAACCCACTGCACCACCACCAAAGCACTTTGCTTTAATGTAAATATAATGAGATTCTTTTAAAAAAAAAAAAATCAAAACAGGTCTTTAAACCTATCAGTCGAGCCTTTTCAGTTCCGTGTTCCAGAATTTTCTGCGTTACACATCTGACTATATTCCTCAATGTACCCTGAATGTACCGCGCTTAAAAATCGTAGTTCCTCTTCGGCCCGTTCCCATGCTGCTTTCATAACCCCAAACGATCAAGAACCGCCTTCACCGTATCAGATTTGCTGACCGTGCGGCTACGCGCCCGGTCTGTCCGAACGAAGCGTTTGCGGAAACCCTTCTTCATCGCGGAAGCGCGGTCGGCGGTCATTTCGCACGCGGTTCACGCCGCACGCGTGGAGCTACGCGGCACGCAAAGGTGTCCCGCGTCCGGCTTCCCTCGCAGCGTGTGAGAGAAGCCCGTCCGTCCATTCAGTCCGGCGCGGTAATCGGACGTCGAGACGGCCGGCGTGCCTCCTCTGCTGACAGCTTAATAAAGGCTCCCTGTGCGGTTCTGGCACTAGTGGACTTCAGCTAAAAATGGACCCCCCCAGCCCCCCGCAGCTGATCTGTTTAGTCTGTCCAACATGTGCAGCACAGCCCCTGGTCCAAGGCAGAAGTTGCCCGCCAACGAGATAGATTCATAGTGATACCCTCCTCCTCCTCCTCCTCCTCCTGTGTCTCACTGGCAGTTAGTCCTTCATCACAACATGCGAGAATCGTTTGAGGAACCGCATGCAGCTCCATCACTCGGGTCGAAATTCGTCGCCAGAAACTCTTGCAAGATCATTTGTGCACCCCCCCCCCATTTCAAGCATTTCAAATACGACGGTTCATCTTTACACAGCCGGTCTTTTGGACGTGGTCTCACATCACGTTGAACGATAAAATTTATAGCGGTCGAGTAATACAAAAGGAGGTCCGTCTCCAACTTTCTCCTTTTTCTGATTTTTGTTTTCCAGCACAACAAATATACTGCAATAAATAATTTTTGCGATGAATTCAAGTCATTGCGACGGAAGTTCTGCCGTGAACGACGGTAGCATCTCCCCCCGTCTACAACTTGACCACCTTTGCAAGGAGACACCTTATCCGGATCCCCGCACGTCGAACGATGCGAATTCTTCCCGTTTCGTCTCGCTTTGCAGATTTAATTCACCCATCCTGGTATCTTCATATTTCACACTGTCTGCATTTCTGTTCTGCTGAGTTATATTGCGAACTACAGACCTATGCAGTGCTCTTTGTCACCTTGTTCAGAAGAGAACAGTCAATAAAAATAACTGACTGACGCATTGTTGGGTGGCACAGCAGGTAGTGCTTGTGCTTCACAGCTCCTGAGGTGGGTGTCTGGATATCGACTCAAATCCAGCTCAACCTGTGTGGATTTTGCATGTTCTTGTCTTTGTATGGATTTCCTCCTGGTGCTCTGGTTTCCTCCCATAGTTCAAAGACATGTGTTTCAGGCAGATTGGTGTCTCAGTTGCCCACAACGTACGTGTGTGTGTGTGTGTGTGTGTGTGAGACTGCCTTGTGATGGACTAGCGTCCCATCCGGGGTGTACCCTGCCTCATGCCCTGTGCCTCTGGACCACTGCAACCCTGAACTAGACAAGAAAATCACTGTTTTGAACATATTACTGACTGAATAAATAATCTGGAATTGGACCAAGTAATTAATTGAAACAAAATAAGTAGCACTAACTGTAAGTTTCTTGCGAAGGTGTGTTTTAAGAAAATACAGTAAGAAAATGGAAGTTATTTTAGTATTTCAAACCAAAGGAAGCGCTTTAAATCATGAACTGCGGAGACTTAGAACAGACACAGTCATCTTTTACTGAAGTCCATGTACACCATTGCTTCGCCGCACTATCATGGGGGGGTTGTGATTATTGGTAGAGTGAGAATTAAGGTTACAGTAAGGGACAGGAGTCAGGGTTACAGTAACACCCTCGAGCACCTTGCTGTTTCCATCCTGTATGTAAGGTGAGGCTCGAACCTGCAACCTTTGGGTCTAAATCCACTAGCGTAGTGATTAGTCTGGTCTCTGTGGTGAGCTTCACAACTCTGACCTTTGGGTACCAAACTCTGGTCGCCTAGCTGCCTTTGGACCCAAGGGTCGCAGGTTCGACCCCCACCTCCAGCTGTAGTACCCTTGAGCAAGGTACTTACCCTGAATTGCTCCAGTAAAATTACCCAGTTGTATAAATGGGTAAATAGTTGTAAATACCGCAACGTTGTAAGTCACTTTGGAGACCAAATGAATAAATGTACGTAAAGTAAATGCCTGTATGGATTTCTTTGCGTCTCCAGGCACTTTGAGCTGCATTCCCCGGATGCCAAACACACCGTGGTACTGAGGTGTAAGGACACGACTGCCGCACAGGCCTGGTTTACGGCCGTCCAGTCCGCTGCCATCGGCCTCATCCCCAAGGTGATCGCAGAGGTCAAAGAGCAAACGGGGAGAACTGGGATTGCCGGGAGTCGAGAAATCCGCCACCTCGGATGGCTTGCGGAGAAGGTACGCGCACATCCGTGCATCGCGCTTCTTTTCTCTTACCATTTTAAAGGGTTGCTTTGTTCATTTCACTTTTGATTTTGTTATGCAAACAGCGAGTTAGATCATGCAGCCTTTAACGCAACGTCTGTGTAATAAGAGTAAAAAAAAAAAAAAAAAATTAAAAAAACATTCCGAGCATAAATCCACAGTGTAAAAACTCATTTGGAGACGGCGGTAATTGAGCGGGGCTGCGGTTTTGCGTTTCTGCGCCCCAAAAACACGTTACGTGCAGAGATTTTTGTGTATTCTAATTGCTCTAATGGAAGCCTGACTTAATGGAGAGTTATGCCTTTGATGTGCGAGTGGGGGGGTTTGTTTCCACATCTCAGTGTTTAGCTAATCCCCCTCAATATAGTGGGGGGGAGTGCCCACTTTTCATTTAGCAAAGACACTGGGGGTCTGTTTTATAAAAGAGGACAACATTGTGTGTGTGTGTGTGTTTGTATTTAAGCCTTCTCTTCTCCCACAATAATACCACAATAATAAGCCCCCCCCCATAATAAAGCGAGGAAGCGGAGGCCTCTCCAGACTGTTAGCCAGAGGACTCTGTGGCTCTGTCTGTTTCGGCTACAGTAGCAGCTGACGCGGAGCGACTCTCCTCGACGTGACCGCAGCTCTTCTCTTATTAAATCCTCTTTTCATCGCGCTCTCATTAGCGGGGCTTTGGCACGGACGGCTACTCGAGGCTTCCCTCTATTCCAGCCGGTCCGCGGAGCTGCCACTTTTCAGAATTTAATGAGGCCCTCACTTAATGTCTCTCATTACCACCCCCCCAACCGACCCCCGTTCCCAGCACACCCCTTCAACCATCTTGCCGAATAATTAGGAAGGGGAAAAGCCTCCAGTGTGCCGAGCGGCTGCCGCCGCGATCCGAGTTCCCCCGCGCAGCGACCGTACCTTTCAACAAGGGCTCGTTTGTGGTCGGCGCCGATCCGCGGCCGTGACGCACCGCGGGAGAGCCGCACTCTTTATTTAGCCCTTTTGATGGCGAGCGGAGCCTTTGGAGCTGCACGGTCCAGGAGTCCCGGGGGGGGGTAACGGGCTCCGTTAGCATTCAAGACCGCGCGTGATGGGGGAGATGCTTGTATGGTATTTACACCCCGCCGCTGATGTGTTGGGCCGCGCGAAAAGGCCGAACTCGGTTGTCGCAAACGTGTTTATGAAATGTGAGCTAATACAGATCTGAGGGCTACGTGCTGCGCAGCGGCGGCTGGTTCAGACGAAAGCGTAAAAAGCGCTGCTTTTCGTCTTTTGCCCGAACGCACCGCGGTTCCGCGCGGGGGGTTCCCACATCAAACGGCGTCTCAGGGACGGCGCGAGGCGGGAGGCGTCTGTGGCCCTGACGCTCGACGCGAGGAACCCCGTTCCCGCGCCGCACCTCGAGACGACGGACGAGGCGCTCGGCCTCTCCGAGTCGGCGCCGCTGACCCTCCGCGGTTACGGTTAATGAAATAATCAGAACTCGGTGCACTTTTGTAGGGAAAATGGCTGAGGCATTATGCGGTGGCTTCCGTACATAATTCACGCAGGGTTCTTAGGATCCGTTTGATTCCACCCATTCGGATATTCATCAAATACGGGTTCCTCTGCCTTTTCCGAGTGTGGAGTTTTTTGTTTATTAATTCATCTTTGTTCCTTATTGAAGAGTATTACTTTCGAGGGGAGGCTGTACTTCAAAGCACAGTGTGCAGTGCAATAATTCCTGTGCGTTTTAATAGGAAGGTATGAAAAAGCCTTAGTCCATCCATCTGCCCATCTGCCCATCCGTCCATCCATCCATCTGCCCATCTGTCCATCCATCCATCCATCTGCCCATCCATCCATCCATCCATCTGCCCATCTGTCCATCCATCCATCCATCTGCCCATCCATCCATCCATCTGCCCATCTGCCCATCTGTCCATCCATCCATCTGCCCATCTGTCCATCCATCCATCCATCTGCCCATCCATCCATCCGCCCATCTGCCCATCCATCTGCCCATCTGCCCATCTGCCCATCCGTCCATCCATCCATCCATCCATCCATCCATCCATCTGCCCATCTGCCCATCCGTCCATCCATCCATCTGCCCATCTGTCCATCCATCCATCCATCTGCCCATCCATCCATCCATCCATCCATCCATCCATCTGCCCATCTGCCCATCCATCCATCCATCTGCCCATCCATCCATCCATCTGCCCATCTGCCCATCTGCCCATCCGTCCATCCATCCATCTGCCCATCTGTCCATCCATCCATCCATCCATCCATCCATCCATCCATCCATCTGCCCATCTGCCCATCCATCCATCCATCTGCCCATCTGTCCATCCATCCATCCATCTGCCCATCCATCTGCCCATCCATCTATCCATCCGCCCATCCATCCATCCGTCCATCCATCCATCTATCCATCTGCCCATCCGTCCATCCATCCATCCGCCCATCCATCCATCCATCCATCCATCCATCCATCCATCTGCCCATCCATCCATCCGCCCATCCGTCCATCCATCCATCCGCCCATCCATCCATCCATCCATCCATCCATCTGCCCATCCATCCATCTGCCCATCCGTCCATCCATCCATCTGCCCATCCCTCCATCCATCTGCCCATTCGCCCATCCGTCCATCCATCCATCCATCCATCCATCCATCCGCCCATCCGCCTATCCGTTCCATCAATCGGCATCCATCAATAGCTCCCCCTTCGCTGCAGGATCACGGTGGTTCATAGAATATTCCGGAAGCATATGGCATGAGGCAGAGTACAGCATGGACAGGATACCAGTGAGGCCTTAGTGATGATGGTATTTATACCGTGGTATTACAGACATGTTTATGATGGAGTTTAACAATTAACCAGCTCCCTGCGTTGCTTTCTTGGAATGTGTGCAGAGTGTAGGATGTAAGCAGTCACAGAATTAATTAAACATCTATAAACTTAACAGCTAGTTGAAATGTACTTGATTCTGAGAAAGGCCCTATTAAACGCTGGCTCGGGACTGTCCTCGGTCTGCAGAGACGGTCCGACCACCTGCTGACACGAGCCGCCCGGCCGTCGAGTCACAGTAATTAAATACATCGCCTCCGTGGAAAGACAAACAGAGCGAGCAATAAATCTGTTATTCGAGGATTTAAACAATTCAATATAGTGAAAGGCACTTTAGGGGGAGCGGCAAAAAAAGAGGAGCTCATATTCGCTTCTAGAGACAAGATAATGATGCAGTGAGTGTGGACGATGAAAGGAGGTATGAAGCAAAAAGGCACTTTGTTTGCTGCCAGCACAAGAGCACAATCCCCATTTTTCACAGTTTGAAAGAACATGCAAATAGACGCGAACACACACGCGCACACAGTAATCAAGGGCAAATGTAACAATGGACCACCTCCACCATTGACTTGGGGCTCCAGCATCTTCCTTGAAATTGCCGGGTGTTACCAGCGACGCCCCCTTCAGCCACCCTCCGGCGCCTCCTACAGGCTGCGTCTTGTGTTGCAGGCGGAGAGCGACCAACGGCGATGGAGGCCGGTGCTGGTGATAGTGACGGAGAAGGACCTGCTCCTGTACGACAGCATGCCCCGGGTGAAAGAGGCTTGGTACAGCCCGGCACACACCTACCCTCTGCTCGCCACACGGTACGTTGCCCCCTGCCTCCAAAGGCCTGCGTGGAGCCGTTCAATGGTGTTAGTCTAGTTTCCATTTGAACAAATAATTAGTGCCAATATTCCTACTAATTTGCTGCCTCCTTTATCTAAAGCAGCATATTGTGCTTGATGAGTTGATATACCAGGGGATTTTTACTGGAACTTATAGGTATGTATCACAGTCACCCTGGGATTTGAACCAACAACCTTCAGTTTGTACACAGCTTTTAACCACCTAACCTGCTGTGGTAAATTTGTGTTATATAGGCTTATACATTTATGACTGTGGTTATTAATGAATGCACCGCTAAACTGCGTGTGTGTGCGTGTTGTGTGCGCGCGGTTACTGAGTCCTTTCGCTAAACCCTCCCGTCTGCCGTCTTCGGTCTCTGCCACCGTTGGCGTTCCTCGGCGGTCTTTGGGAAAGCGCGATCCCAGCGTTACCGCAACGGTGACTCACGACGCGCCTCTGCCAGGTTCCTAGGAAACGAATGGAAAGGCTTGCCGTGAACTTACGAGCCCTCAGCTCACGTACAGAGCTGGGAGGGGTGGAATAGTGAGAGGTGGGGTGGCGATTAAGACCTCTGATCAAACACGCCAAGCTGAATTGCTTGAACACCCTCTGTGTGTATGAACGCGTGGATATTTCTATATTTATGTACACAGGTGGTATAGTGAGTGGGTAGAGCCACTGCCTTGCCCTCGAAGGACTCTGGTTTGAATCCTACTTCCTGCTGTTGCTCCTTTGATCAAGATACTTACCCTGAACTGATGTAGTAAAAACACCCAGATGTGTAAATGGGTAAATAAATGTAAGGTGAAATGTGCCCTAATGGGGGTGCGGTAGTGCAGCGGGTTTGGCCTGTGCCTGCTCTCTGGTGGGTCTGAGGTTCGAGTCCCGCTTGGGGTGCCTTGCAACGGACTGGCGTCCCGTCCTGGGTGTGTCCCCTCCCCCTCCGGCCTTGCGCCCTGCGTTGCCGGGTTAGGCTCCGGTTTGCCACCAACCAGTGTGTATGTGAAAGGTGTCTGCTCAACAGATGAATGAAGCACAGGCATACTGTAGTAACTTTACTATGTTATGCCAGTGGTGGGTGAGAAGGATGTCTGTTATGTGGAAAAAGTACAACAAACTGATTGTATTCTTTCAGGCTGGTCCACTCCGGACCGGACAGGGGCTCCCCGCAGCCCGGTCGAGAGCTCTCCTTCGCCACACGGACCGGAACCCGCCTGGGCATAGAGGCCCACCACTTCAGGGTGGAAACCGGCAAGGACCTGTCACTGTGGACCAGGCACATCGTGACCGGCTGTCACTCCTCTGCCGAGATGATTAAAGAGGTCACCACCAGTGAGTAAACCAGCGGAACCGGTTACCCCACAGTTGGGGGTGGGGCTATGATCAGGGGGTGGAGCTATGGTCAGGGTGTTGGGGTGATGTAGGGCACCTACAGGCTCTAGGAGAGTCATCCGGCGGATAGTGAGGCCGGTGTGGTCTGGCACACGGCACGTTTTCTCATTTTCACACTCTTAAAGTTTCACTTTCCGATCCGCTTTGCTGAAGGTTGTACCGGCTCTTGGAGTGTGCGTTCAGCCCGACGGTGTGATTCGGGTCATACCGCAACGCCGAGGAGCACGATAAGCAGCGATATTCTTTCGCTTCGCGACAGCAGGTGTTGGAAAGAGACACACTGACGGGGCGGAGAGGGAGACGGATTGTTTAAAAAAAGGGGGTGGGAGCAGCATTTCTGGTCTGAATTAGAGATGCGGGGGCATTCCAGCCTCCAGCAAGATCGTTTATATTGCGTGCTTTTGCTCGGCCGCCAACTACCGCCCTCCGCCCCGTCGAAGGCCGATTCCTGGACAGATTGTAAATTCTCCATCCCGACGCGAATGCCGATGGAACCGGACACAGGGGAGAGGGCTGGATGGCTTTGTCTTTCCCATATGGAAGACATCAGCAATTTCCATTTTTAGAATGGAATGCCCCTTAGAGCACTGGCGTGGGTGGTCCCTCTGTAGGGGGCAACGGATCTTTGGCTCTCGTGGGCAGCCCCCTCATCTCGCTCGAACCCGGGACCCAACCTGCACCCTCCCCGCGTGACACTCGCACAAAGACCTGTAAGCTTTCAGCAGGAAGCCCAAAACAAAACTTGCATTTTTTTTTTTTTTTTTATAATGGAAAATAGTTCTATTCTTCTGTGACCATGAAGTTAACAGCACGGGCATAAAGAAAATATCGTCTCACTAGCTTCTGCCAAGCAACAAAATCAAATGTAAATTAAAAAAAAATGAAAACAAATGTTTGTTCAAGTCATTTTCTGTCAAAGGGGAATAACAAACCCTTCCTTTAAATATTACACATGATGTTTAGGACATGCACTATATAATTCAAAATATACATTTGAAAGTTGATTGCCGGTGATAAAATACCTCCCCATTTGAGATGCATTGCTCTAATATTAGGATGCATTTGTACAGTTTGGGAAAATTGCTGCGAAATCGCCCAGATCTTTGCTGTTACCATTAAAAAAGAAAAAAAAACACGGCCGGTCTTCTGAGGAATTCTGCAGGACTAGGGCCAAGACCGAAATGGATCAAACCTCAGATGGTTCCTTTCTGGATCAATCTAACCTTCTACATTTGATGTTTAGCATGCTTTTTGAAAAAAAAAAAGCCAAAATTCACAACCGGATATTTTTTTGCCCTCTAAAGGAGAATTTTTGTTAATGTTTGGCCTTTTTTTAAAAAGCATGTTAAACATCCAATGGGGGTAAAAAACATCTGGGTGTGAATTTTTGGCCTTTTTGTAAAAGCTTCACACTGATGCCTTTCCTTTGTAACCTATGATTTTTCAAGGCCGATCATTTTTATTCTGGAAATATTAATGAAAGGGAGCTCTGGCTGAGGATGAAAATGACACCTTGGCCCTTCCATTACCAAAGACGCATCATCCACGCCGCACGTCCTTTCCCTGGACACCATACATCACGGAGTGTTTTTTAATCAACAGCGACATAAAACACCGTCAACAACAGCATTTCTTTCGATTTCTTTTAATGGTTATTTTAAGACATTAATTTTCTCAAGCCTTCAAGGGCATTTTCCCCTCCAGAATGTGAGGAATGTGGACTTTTTAGAGGCTCCACAAATGCCAAGGATATTTTTTTGCTGCAGAAGAACAGATGGACACAGTGGCATTTCAGATACACACACACACACACACACTGTCTCAAACCGCTTGTACCGAGCAGGGTCGCGGCGAGCCGGAGCCTAACCCAGCAACACAGGGCACAAGGCTGGAGGGGGAGGGGACACACCCAGAACGGGATGCCAGTCCACTGCAAGGCACCACAAGCGGGACTCGAACCCCAGACCAACCAGAGAGCAGGCAGAGGCCAAGCCCGCCGCACCGCCGCGCTCCCCCTCGGCATTTCAGATACGTAAATGAAAAATGTGGCACAGCGTGACACCTGGAGTAAATTAACCTCAGGTCAGGAAGAAGCCTTTTGTTTGCAGCTGTTGGTAGCTGTTTTGTTTTTGCGTTTGGGGAAAAACCCATCCGGGACGCGGATGGTGCGTCGTTACCCGTTTTGGGATTCTGCGAGGTCCAGCCAGAGGCCTTGAACCTTCAACCTGGATCCGGCTTCCAAGAAAACAGGGATCGGTTCGAGAGCGGCCATCCTAGTGCCGTGAGGTTCCGTTGCGCGCCGGGCCTTCCGGCGAGGGACACTCGGACAAAACACGCCGTCTGCTCCGGCCCGTATCATCTTTTTATCTCTGGCAGCTTTGGCCCGTAAGCTATTTGAGCGTGTATCCAAGGTGCGCAGATTGGCTCGGAAACGATGCGAGAAGGAGAGGGACTCGTTTTTTTCCCCCTCTTTCTCTAAGTTGAAAAGTCTGGGGGGAAAAAAAAAGGTTTTCAACCAGGCATGGACTTTGTCCAAAGGAGAGATTTAAGCTCTTCAGGGGAGTGGAGGCACCATAAATGTCACATGCTGTATATTCCCACGTCAAAATGGTCGTCGTTATAGTAACAGAACCCGATCTGGCTTCCTTAGAGGACGTCCCTGCGCTTCGCCTCCCGGCGTTGGGGCTGAAAGGCCGAGTCTTTGTCGGCCACTGAAAGCATGAAAGCACCTGAGAGTCTGAATCGCCGCTGCTGGGAAACACACTGACAGCCTGGGAGAGGAAGTCTCGGGGAGTAGTGTTTCACTGCGGAGTAGTGGGAAACGGGTCCAGAACGGGTTCTGGAACACAAAACCACATTCCAAAATATTTGGATACCTTTTTTTTTTTTTCCTTAAATTGCACTCAGTTGCTTTTTTTGGCGAGTAAACAAAGCAGGAGTCCGAACAGAATAACCGATCTTGTCCGTTGAAATAAATCTTTCCCAGGTTGACTCCAAAAACGTAGGCGTTGGGAAGATGGGGACGTAATCCTTCGAATCGAGTAGTTTAAAGAAAATTAAAGCGGATGACCTGCAGCTAGGGGAAAATCGAGGAGGAGTCCGAGCGCCGCCAACGCGAGATGTGAGACGGTACGAAGCAGCGCGATAGAAAGTATGAGAATACTCATATCGATATTGATACGCAACGGAAAGCTGCGGAACGTACGATGACGGGCCGGGCGCATTTGTAGGAAAAAGGCACGAACATCTACGCTATCGTCGAAAAACCGACACAAAAATGGTTCACGAAAATGAGCCGATTTCGAATGTTTCGTGTGATCGTCTTGGGAACGCAACGTCCCTCCGACCTGACATTTATCCCAGAATATAGCAGCACATAGCCGAAAACTGCTGTCACATATGAAAGACGTCTATACCTTTGGACGGGAAGTTTGAAGAGGTGGCAGCTTTGTTTTGTTGCTGATGAATTTCTGTTTCTACCAAATTTATCCACTAGTCAGACTGCATTAAATTACGTGGCCGTCATTTTGTGTCATTTTTATTCGTTATAGGGCCTCGGATGTGTTTAGAATCCAGGATAATATAACAACTTTGTAATTGAAGGAAACGGAGACAGAAACTGGATTGTGGGGCAGGTAGTTTCTCGAATAAGTGTCACTTGGAGTTACCATCATGAGTGGCATCTGGACTTTCTTGCATTTTGATGCTGCAGCCAAGACTTTGCCCTCAAACAAGCTGTTACCTGTTATCACTTTTAATTATTTTGCCTTCGTCATAGCAACGGATATTTTGTTCACCACTATAATGCCTTGTTTCACTGACAGCAAAAGGATAAATGTAAAAATAATTATGCCAACACTTTCAGTTGAGTTTAAAATTGATGTCACAACTGCAGTAAATCGCTGATCTTATAGGCACACACACACACACACACATTTTCAGAACCGCTTGTCCCAGACGGGGTCACGGGGAACCGGAGCCAACCCGGCAACACAGGGCGTTAGGCCGGAGGGGGAAGGGGACACACCCAGGACGGGACGCCAGTCCGCCGCAAGGCACCCCAAGCGGGACTCGAACCCCAGACCCACCGGAGAGTAGGACTGCGGTCCAACCCACTGCACCACCGCACCCCCTATCTTATAGGCAGTAAAAATCAAATATTTCCATTAACACGGAGCAGGTACTCAGAATAACATTTCTAGGCACCTTTATAGTGCTGCAATCACTGCATTAACACCACATGGGGGGTCATGTAGCCTAGATGGAATTCCATTTATTTAAAGCATATTTTGTATAATTGTTATAAATATACATGTAAACACATCACTGTGAAAAATTATATGGATGTGCTGGTAGTGTAGTGGATGGAGTTGTTGCCTTTGGACCTGAAAGTTGCATGTTTGAGTCTCACCTCCAGCTGTAGTACTCTTGAGAAGGTACTTACCCTCAGTTATGCCAGTAAAACTAACCAACTGTATAAATGGGTAAATAACTGTAAGTTGCTTTGGAGAAATGTGTCAGCTACATGAATAAATACACTGTGTGTTTGTATGTCTGGTTGTGTTTAACCTCTAACTTACAACAATTCAGATATGGGAAATACTTATGCTTTCGTTAAAATCTTGATAAAATGAAAAACCTTCTGATTTACCAGGCTGCTGTTAAAAGCAGACCCCTGATTTCTACCAGTACTGAGCTAATTCTATTACGAATGCCCGCGTTTAACTGACTTGAGGCCAGTCTACTAAGACTCACGCTTCGTAGCATCATGCTTCGGTACGGGTGTGACCATGCCACTTTCACATCGCAGGCTGCATGTACAAGAACCAGGACTGCCGCTTAACCATCCACTATGAGCAAGGCTTCTCAGTCCTGGCCGAGGTCGAGGGGGGGATGTTGATGAAGCCACTTTTCAGCTACCCATTTGAAAAACTGAAGATGTCTTCTGATGACGGGGTCAGGATGCTCTACTTGGATTTTGGAGGAAAGGAAGGTGAAATTGTGAGTACTCCAGTTTTCATTACATTACCAGTAAAAAGTGTGAGTCCACCAACTGGTGGTGAATAAGTCTGATGAGGAAATGAGGCTCCATGTCTTCTTAGCTCTTCTGCAGCAGTTCCCAGAGATGTAGAACACTTGTGTGTTGCCTTGCTTTTACTCTTCTGTCCACACAGGGGTTGCCCAGGTGTGCTCAAACTTTTGACTAATACTGCATTTTGTTCCACCTATTTAGATGGACTTTATATAAAGGCCTACGGTAGATAAAGTCACATATATGTTTAAAATCCTAACTTTAGACCCATGGCAGCAGTTGATCAACTTATAAATGTAAGTTGTACAGTCTTGTACTGTGGTCCTCATATATATATATATATAATCTTTTTTTCAGCAACTGGACCTACACTCTTGCCCAAAGCCTATTGTGTTCATTCTGCACTCATTCCTTTCTGCAAAGATCGCCAGGCTTGGCTTGGTAGCCTGAGGAGTCTCAAGATGCGAAGATTGCGGAGATGACATGGACTACATCGATGTGACGCCCGGCCAAGATGACGCGTGTGCGTCGGGCCAAAGAATCGTGCACGAGCACAACTGACGGAGGATCAGCTTCTGATCCAATCGACATCTAAGCCACAACGTACTAAATTAGACATATTTATAGAAACACGTGTGGGGATATGCAGTCAAATTATGAACGCTACAGATTACTCAGTTATTGTTAAAAAATTATGTGTTTTAGCACAATAATTGCAGTGAACACTAACCTGTTTGTGGAATCAAAACGAATACTGGAAGTATTACTTAGCAGCCGTTCCATGCCATGGGACACGTCCGGGGGGGAAGGTGTCCGCTGAGCGTTTAGGACTAACCTCGACAATCTCAGTAAGGATAGAGGAGCAATGCCGTTGTGACAACTGCTTGGATCTTACAGTAAACCGTCTAAACATTTCTGGCAGCTATGGTAATTCGAATGATTAAGCTAGTTTTTAAATCATTGTCAAAACACACAAATTCTATATTATTTAAAACCTAAAATGTCCTTAGTAGTTTTATTTTCAAATGCATTTTTCCTTTCCATGTTTTGAATATTTTAATGTTATAATCTAACAACCATTTTTAAGATCGACTCTCACAGACACAATGACAAGTGCGTAAAAATTTTAATGATCACAATACACACCTCAATCCAGTGGAATCTGTGAGAAGTGTACAGTTTATTGTATTATAGAGTTTTGCATCTGATGAGATGCAAAAAAAAAAAAAAAAAAAAAAAACTCCATAAAGTCACACTTGATGGAGTTGTATTTTTGTAAACACTTGTCACAAAGACACAAAAACAAACCGGTGTTTCAATAGGCGTGGGTGTTTCCCGTTTTAATTCTCAGCACACTATTGAAATGCAGACTGAAGGGCACTGAATATGGACTTATAAATTAAAAAAGACTGCACAGTCTCCAAGTTAGCAAAGCAATTAGAACTGAAGACTCTGTGCAGTATAGAGCGTCTCTCTGCGCTGTTCGCAAGGCGTGACAGTTGCTTAGAGGGTTCCGCCTGCAGATGAGAGGCCAGCAGGTCAGAGTCAGCGTGTGCTGTGTTGTGCTTCAAAATGCTGAAATCAACTGTTTAGCAAATATAATTAGCTTTTTAAAAAAAAAAAAAAAAAAAAAAAAAGTTTCCTTCTCTAGGAGTCCAATAAAACAAAAACAAAAAAAAAAAAAACCTGATAATTTGTGTTTATTTTTACATTTTCCCTGAGGAAATATTGTGACCTCCAATTATGAAAAATAAGTTGCCAGAATGGAAACATGTATCATTAAATTTGTCCTTTTGGGGAATTTCTTTGCCATCATATTGGACATTGCATGATGTGCATTTGGCATTGGGCTCTGTGTAGAAGCCTCAAATTAATTGTCCAATGCAATTTTTAAAATATACTTTGGCAAAAAAACTTTTTGTGAAACAGCCATAAATTAATTTAATTTTACTTTTTAAAATTTCAGAATGTGAAATACTCGCATGAAAGCTTTTTCCATAATATGAGGAAATGTATTTTTGAATGAACTCCTGTTTTGGTTGCAACATTGCAGGATCCTCAAATACACTATGCATAATTTTAAAGGATGGAAACTGGTCAATAAACTTAAGGAAATACTGTACCTTGTTGTCCTTAAACTGTATTGTTATAGGTGTTTTCATGAGTATAGATTACAGCTTCAACAATTTTATATTCAGCATGAAAAAGTACTTTAGTAATCCTCAACCCCCAAAAAATGAAATTATTACTAAAATGGAACACAGTCTAATCCAAATTACCTGTGGTGTGCTTGCCATTATGACCAAAAGATAGAACTATCTAATATAAAAATATTTTGAGACCAAGGACTGAGCCTTGCAGTACTACTTTCAGAACAGAATGTACAAGCCCTCACCTGAAAATTTGGAAGGTTTAATGGTGGCTGCCAGATGAAACCTAGATCAGACTAGAGTCTGGGACACTCATCAAGTTTTGCAAACTCCCAAACATAACATCTTAAAAACAGGAAGGTTGCAATTACAGCACTAAGGACAGCGGTCACAGAAAGCTGCCAGTAAAAATGACACTCATACCATATCTTCCAAGTAATTAATTTTATATGAAAATATTATTTTAAAATGGTCAGGAAAAACTATCGTTGTGTAACTTGGAAGCTGTAGAAATATGTTATTGTTTATATTAATGAGTGCAGAAACAGAGGCTGGTTTTATTAAGAACACTGGCTTCGATAGAGGAAACTACTTGTGTTCCCCAAGGACGCATCAACAGAATCAATGTCCTGATGCAATAAAACACTGAAAAAACATTCTTAAATCTGTAGCAGCTTCCACTGCCACTAATTCTATCTGAAATTAAGTAATAAAATAACTTTCTAGTTTAGCCACCTGCAATATTATAATACTGTCATTGAAGCTCCCACAAACAGTGTCATATACTTTCACAATCATATCATAGACATTTCCATTAAGCGTAGAATGCACACTGCATTTTATGGAACTGACTTAAAAATACATATTATGCCTTTTGCCTCCTAACATTGGCTTGGATTGTTAAATACCATGTTAATACAAGCAGTTTGTAAAAAGAAATGAACAAACATTTTTAAATATTGATTGAATAATTATTTGGAGTCAATGGATATCTACAGCTTGCATTGTTCATTTGCCTGAGTTACCGAAAAGGGTCAAGTGTGTGAAACCTTGTTAAACTGCAAAAAGGAACACAGATGGAAAGCCATGTTGAGTGAACATAAACATATCGTTACTAGTCATATGACACGATGTGGTATTGTTCATTAGGTGAGAACCAAATTAGCACTCCAAGACCTTGATGGGAGAGTAAGAAAGAGCCCATTCAGATGCATGGCCTTCAAGCGAGTCCAGGGCTGCCAAAGTGTGGCAGAGTCCAATGTCTCTGAAGCCTGGGCAGGGACTGAAGAGAACAATGGTCCTGTGTTGGACAGGAATGTGCTGGCTGACATCACTAAGTCTGTCCTCTCTTGGCCAGCACTTGGAAGTGAAGTGGCTGATAAAAAGAGCTGCAACTAGCACCATCATTCAGCCTACAAAGAACCTCATCCTGCTGCTTCCTCACATGAAGCCAACTTTTTTGATAACTAATACAATTTACACTTATTCATTTAGCAGACGCTTTACTCCAAAGGGACGCACATCGATACAATACAAAGGGTGCAGACACATGCTAAGATTTAAATGCAGATGTGATTCTTGATGCCAATTTGTCGCATTCCACCATATGAACCAGTACACAAGAAGCTGCATACAGGCTGAACAGCCAATCAACATCAACACCACCTGTCCTGAGCAGGGTCGTGGTGAGCAGGAGCCTATCTGGCAACACAGAGCGCAAGGCGGGGGAGGGGACACACCCAGGACTGGACGCCAGTCCATCGCAAGGCACCCCAAGCAGGGTTTGAACCACAGACCCGCCAGACAGCGAACACCGGCCAAACCCGCCGTACCACCACGTTCCCCTAAGCTAAACAAATTTTTATTAAAAACTATTAAACATAACACATACATGTTTATCGAGCACGTACAAGATCGGGGAAAACTGAATATTGAAGAAAAATAAATGATGGCTGAGCATCGATGTAATATGAATATGGTGTTAAGTGAAATGGTTTGCCATATTACTACTGAAAGATTTGGGTCTCGCTATTGTGACTAAAGATGGATACATAGGCCTAATTTGATGACATCCAAAGCAAGGAACACATAGGTGTTCAATCTTTGCTTTGATTTCTGAAGTTTCTCGTGTTGTTTATTTCGCAGAAAAACGCCTTTACTTCGGTCAGAATCGAGGCATGCCAGAAAAAGGCTCTCAGAAGTGCAAGCTGACAGATTATCTGCCAAGCTTTTCAACGACACCACAAAAACGAGATGCTACCACGCAGGCAGGATGCTACCAAAGACAACAAACATAATGAGCTCCTGGGATGACAATAGGGCAGAACAAAAAGGACCAGATAGTACAAGGGGGAAAAAAAAAAAAAAAAAATCTCAAATTTACTTTTAGTATAAGCTTTAATAAATACCACTGAATTAAAAAACAATCATATATTGACAAATATTTCATGTAACAGTCTACTTTTGGTCACTGTTTTCATTCCTTAAGACACTTTAAATACTATAAACACTGCAATAATTAACCAAGTACTTTATATTACACAGTTTAAGGCTTCCCTCTCCATTTCATCACTTAGAAACATTGTGTTGCTTGAATTTGATACCAACCATGTAAGTTTTGAACCATTCCTTTTACTATACATTTCTGATAAAGTATACAATTGTTATGTTCACATTTAAATTCTGATCATGTTGCCTGAGGGACAAGCAGCCTGAAAATGAGAGCCTACAATATGAAAATTTTTCTTCTTACTTCTTGGAGGCTTTTTCAAGAACCCAGTCAATAACCTGGAAAAAATGTGTTTAGATCATTTGGGGTAGAAAATATGTTTGCTATTTCCACAAAACCCTCAGCTATGCATTTTTCAGTAACCATGTTTATTTGAACCAACACTAAATGCCACCATGACCACATTCACTATTCTGACGCTAATGCTGATGCCATTTACAAGGGACACTGCTAAAAATGTGTCCTGCAAGGTACTGAGGTGGATTCTCATGAAGTCTGACTCATTTTGGGTGTTCTCTCTTACCGCAGCTGTTCAGTCGTGCTTTATTGACATGCGAGAACAACCCATACACTTTGCAGCCTCGTACGTACATGAAAAGTGTGTCTCGGATGTTTGATGTCCCAGATCACATGATAAGGAAATGGAAAATCACCTGCTTCGAGTTGTTCCTCGCAGCTTTTTTCATTTCCTCATGTAGACCACGGGAGGTTTTCAAATCCTGGTTTAAAAAATGATAAAATTTTTAGCTTCTGCAAAAATAACCAATAGGGAAAAGAAATGAAGCAACTACTGTGTGCCAGGGACAGTCAGTACCACAGGATGTGGGTTTTCTGATTTTCATTTTTAGAAAAAAGTTCTTTTTTTTAGCCTCTGCTAAATCAAGTAATTTACATTTGACAGCTCTAGTATAAAAATTCCATCAAATCTGACTTGTCAGCAACCTGCTTTTAAGTTTGCTTGTGTTTTTCTTTCACACACTGTATACAATGTGGTGTTGTTTAAAAAAAAAAAAAAAGAGGAGGAATTTAACCAACCTTCAGGTAAAACTTTGAGATTTCAAAGAGCCTTTGGCTGCAGGCCTCAAAGCACTTGTGCTCGCTGGTGATGCCCTTCTCCTTCAGTGTTTTGGCAACCACTTCCTTCAGCATCTGAAACAGAAAACCAGAGACCTGCCCAGGTAATGTGCCACCCGCTCAAACTGCATCTCATAAATTCATTAAAAAAAAGTTTAAATCTGTAATCATGTGAAGACACTGAGACCAAGTTAAATGTAACTGGGTGTTAGCATGCCTGGTTAAGACTCTGTACCAGAGTTAGACGTAAGTAAGTGCAGGAAAGGTGAGCCATCGAGCTTTGATGGATGCTGGGTGTCTACGGCGGCGAGCAACCCCCACCCTGTGATGTTTCTGAGAACGTGACTCTTTGGTGATGTCTGTTGCACGCTGCACCTGGGGGGCACACTGGCTCTGCTCAGGCTTTGGCAGGGCGAGTCTGTCGGCTGCTAGCTCTAACTGAGACCTGGTGGGCTGCTGCCTTCGCAGGGCTCTCAAGGCAGTGCGGCCACCGCCCCCGACTGCACCCACGCCCACGCTATTGTTGCTGCTGCACTGGGAGGCCAGCGACTCACTGCTTTCCGACTTGGCCAACCTGCAGGACACAGCAAGTGGGGTGAATGCAGAGGACAACTATGAATGGGGTGGGAAAACAGGAATGACAAGCACGGATTGACAAAACCTGGTCCCCTGCTCCATGGTTACCTCTGAAGCTTGCAGCCAGGCTGTCCTAAAAAGGTAAACAGCCTGCCCCAATAACGAAAGTGAACACCTGGTTTATTCATTGACAGGACGTTTACTTGGACCCTTCCCCTGGTATTCTCTGCTCGAGGGCAGGCTGGATGAGCTGCTGAGCTGGAACTAACACAAGTCTAACGGACGCATGGGAAATCAATCAACAACGTGCTCCCAGAGGGCAGTGACACGAGTGTCATTCTGTCTGCCTTCCAGCAAAACCTGGAAGGTTTGAACTTCTGTAAGACAGTTCTGGCCTTCAGTAAACAGCACCTTTCAGGAATTATCCCGAGTTGTTTTTTTATTATTCGACATACTAATCTGCAAAACTATTGCTTTTTACCACCTAGTATTTCCTCCAACAACGTAAACATCATCTCTGTTATATTTCTTAAATTAAAGCACATATATTCCAGTCAACCTGCATCCTCAAAAGCAAGTTCAATACAGTCTTGTAGTTTAGGATTTTAGATACATCCTGCATAGTGAAAAACGAGTAAATGTACAAATTTAATCAAAACTCCATTTTGTTTGCTTTTCATTATGTTATGTGGTCTACGTAACATGAGAAGTGGAACAAACCTGTTTATTTCCAGTTCTCAGTTTCCTGGTAGCATTTTTGGCTTTTGTTATGCACTAAATGTTTTGCTGAACACTATCGGATCATGTAATATGCAACAAGCAATTTCTCTGCACAAACAATTCGGGTTGAAAGGAAGGAGTGAAACTGAAACTTGTAAGGGGGAAGGCCTCTGTTTTCAAATTCTCCACCTTAACTTCCTTTTTTTCAGCAGCAGCAGCAACACTGGGTCACAGTAACA
The DNA here is from genome assembly GCF_900964775.1 of Scleropages formosus. Classification (NCBI taxonomy): domain Eukaryota; kingdom Metazoa; phylum Chordata; class Actinopteri; order Osteoglossiformes; family Osteoglossidae; genus Scleropages; species Scleropages formosus. The sequence goes on from NC_041823.1 coordinate 7,272,331, forward strand.
CAGGGAAATATTAAGCACAATCGCAAATCAGGATATTCAATGTTTTTTAAAAGTGATCTTTGTCCACATCCATTGTCTGAAAAAATACCTGAGAGCTGTCATACATATCAAATTACAACTTCATCCAACAGAAGATTGTGATGATTGAAATTGAGAAGAAGAGATTCTCCATATGTAAAGAAAAATGACTATAGACAACTGCGCAATATCATAAAACCAACAAAGGTCAGTATTAACTTCCTAATAGCTTGCAGTAGCTTTCCACTTTGTTCCAAATACAGATTACCTGATAAAATCAAATCAACATGTGAACAGGAGGCAGAGGGGTGAAATTTTCAAAACTGAAAAACATGCAAAATTATAAATAACAAAAAAAGGGACATATATAATTTCTTGTTGTGCTACCTGTTTGTTAGAATTAACTATCTGACTCAAATTCTATCCAGATTAGGCATTTTTTAGTTGTTATTATGAAACGGTACTTTAGATCATTCCAGCGGCAACTGGACAGTACCGTTTGTGTGCGTAGAGGCCTTCCGTTTCCCTGGACCGACGTTTTAGCCGCGGTGGGTCCCCTCGGGTCTCAGACAGGAGCGTCTCTCCATCCGGGACACTGCTGGGTTCGGAAAGTACCGCTGGGGAAGGCGCTGGGCTTAGAGTCAGGGGCACGGGGCAGGGCTCTCTGGAACAGGTGGTCTGGGTTTCGTAACGAATGAGACGTGACTGCAGCTTGGTGAAACCCCGATCACGATCCAGGGCATTCTGCTCATCCAGACAGAACCTGACCAAGATGGAGAATCAGTTCAATGTGGAAAGAGGAGGGACAAAAATCCAGTTCTGCGATATGATAAAACATACACACTTAAATAACGGTTACTAGTATTTCTACAATTCTGTAGTTACAAGCCATTGGCGCAGGAGGCTTAACAGCATCACACAGCAGCTAGTCTTAGAACTTACTGACTATAATACTTATTACAACTATTTAGTACTGAAAGAGCAACACGACATTACATAAAAGATGCAACACTTCAAGAAATAGTACAAAAGCATAACTGTATTCATCTTGCTTTACAGTTAAATAAGTAACAGCAAAGAGTCACTCCAAGTTTAAATAGTGTAGGTCAGTGCAACCCCTTATTTCACAAAGGAACAATATAGCTATTCTGTTATTTTTCTGAGACTTATCAAAACAAAATTACAATTTAGTTTGTTCATTTGCAATACTCAAACAGTTGAGGCTAAGCAGCTTTCTCAAGAATACAAGAGCAGGGCTTCTCCCGTGACTTGAACCAGCAACTTTCAGGTGGCAATCTAGCTATTGCCTTGGCATTAATACCCTAGTACACCTGTGGGCAAAGAGAAGCACGTACTCTATTCCATGGTAGCGGGAGGAGGCTGCCTTGCTGAAAGGTAGCTGAGTCACCTTCCTGGGCGTCAGATCTTGGGAGAGGTGAAACGGATTCTCCCTGAAAACAGGCACCAGAAAGTCAACCTGGATTTCCTCACCCCAAAACAGAAAGTACACAGAATCGGCATTGAATGAGAGTCCAAAGAGCACACACACCAAAATGGTCACTAAAGCAATCGGCATTTATAGGACAAATTCAACATAAAATACAGACTTTAAAACAGTAAACTGATCCATCCAAGAGATCTGGTGGCATTCCAGATGGCGCGGGACTCGTTCACAACCACACCATGGGTATCTTGACACCCATTGAATGCAGACAAGATGTTAACAGATGTGAAACAGCACTTTGAAGGTAATTTGCCAGATTGCAACAATTTTGCACAGTTTGAAGGGGCAAATCAATATTCCCATCATGACTCTCTGGCAGGTCAGTAGGCCTATCACACATGGCTGTTCACCAGGTCCAGTCTCCTCACAATGACAGGGGGACACCAAGTCCACAAAATTATTTTAATCAGTTTTACCCATGACAGCTTTACTGAATTGTAGCTTCTGGAATGTTATCTTTGTGTATCTATCTGAACATCAGGACCCCACCTGGGATTTCAATGGTGACTTTGTGGTTAGAAGTTACAAGGCCTTTACTCTGTGCAGGTGTAGGGTTTGAGCAGCTTGTTAAGCACAGATGTCAACAAATACAGATGGAAACAAACTCATGCTGCAGCGTAGCATCTCGATTGGTTTCCACACAAAAAAGATACCATTTTCTTGGAAAGGCCACAGATGTAAACAGGAGCATTATGTGTCCATAATTTTGTCATGATACATACAGTGACAACTTCAACCATACCAGCACCCAGACTAAACTGAGGATATGGCTGGTGATTAGGTGAGAAGTGGAATATGCTAAAAAAAAAAAAAGGAATGAATGAAACCAAAAAAACAGAGGAAAGAGGTACAAATTATTTAAAACATAAGGCCAATATACAGTTTGAAGCATGATCACAACCTGCTGCCAAAATAAAATACTGTATCAAAGCAACTTTACCCTTAAATGAGATCATTACATTAAGTTTGTTTTTTGCATTTGACAGCATGGTTTCCCTCCAAATAACATGGGAGCCTGCCTTTGCCAAAAGAAAAGCATGTGGGAATTCTGTAACAGGAATGTAAGGGGCCGCTTGGCTGCTGGGCTCTCACCCACCCTCTGTGGACCAGCAGGGGCTGGAGCTCTCCGCTCGGCTGGCCCTCAGGTGTGAAGTGTTTCAGCAACTCCTTAGCATCCAGCAGAGCAGGGGTCACCTTTTGGACATCCTTAGGCCCTAAGAGGCTCTCAGAAGAGCCCCCTGCCAGCAAAAGGCTCGACCTGCACCACTCAAGAGAAAGAAACTTCAGACAAACGACAGTAATTTTGACACTGACACCAGAGAACCAAACCTACAGCTCAAAAAATGACTCATGTCACCCTGGATAGAAGCCAGCTGTTCCCAACTGTTTTTTGGCGTTGACCATGAATACAATGTTCTCCTGGCTTACATGCAGTGTTGATGACCAACCGTTTTGATACACCATGTTTCTTCATATCATTTTATTTAAATAATTAGCAACACAATGATTTTTTTAAAGAGTCTAACTGGACAAAATGAAGAACAAAGTGACCTGAAGATTCATTTATTACATAATCAACAACTTTCTCGGTGGCTACCCTGATACTGCTTCATTTTGTGGATAAGGTGGTCTGTGTTTTATTTTTTGTTGTTGATGGACAGAGCACAGTGCATTTCATGCCGCTGATCCCACATGGTACCTTACAGGAAAGGGATCCCTTTATAATGTTTCTTTTTTTAAAGAAAGTCCCATGACCTGCAGGAACACCATTGTGACCTTCATCTGGGTCACAACCATGGCTTTGAGAACCACTGATTTTTAAGTATTTAAGACTAATGTACATTCCATGGAAGGCCCATGCACCATTATTTAGTTGTCACAAAACTAAACTCCCTATGGTGTTTCACTTACCGCTTTGTCTGACGATGCTTCATGTGGGTCTCTAAGTTCCGAAGCACACTCCTCTCCGGCCATTGTTGCAGCACTGCAGCTCTAGTGTCCATTTCTGCAAAAACCAGATTACAATATAAAGCATGTGTGATGTGAACTAGGGACAACAGCATGCTGTTATTTCATCCAATCAAATAGCAGTATTAATTTTGCTCATATGGACCACCAGGTAAATCATAAATTCTACCACACCCTGCTCCACACTGGTGGGCTGCTTCCTCTCCTCCAGAGTGAGGAGTTTTGTTCTGGGCAAGTTGTTGTCATGCATCTTCAGGTACTGCTCACGGGCAAGACCCAGCAGGACCTTCAAGTCATTGACTGGCACTGAAGGACTCTTCTGGGCCTCTTCTCTCCTCCCTGTGTGGATAAAGGTAAAGTAGAGGTCAAATGTCACACTACTTCAACTTAGTTGAATCTCTAAAATTCAGACAATAGCTCCCATTTATGGACACACAGTTTTTCAGCAAGGCACGCAGCTACACAATTCCAGCCATAGTAACAAGGTTGGGATGAAATGTAAACTTATGTCCATGATCAGCATGTGTTAATGAGCAAACTAATTAAATCGGAACTGATTTTGACGCAACTCAAATCGGCTCCTTTCCAAGTCTTGTATAAAGTGAGAACTTTGCACATCCGGAAAGAGGCCTGGTCAATGAGTTTGACCCTGTGACATCCCAGGTACCCGAAACTCACTGAGACATTCCTTCAGGACTAATATTTGCACCTTGGTCAGCTTCCTCTCCCTCTGCAGCAGCTGGTCTCCATAGAGACAAGGCAGGGAGCGCAGCCAGGCAGCTGTGTCCATGCCTGTGGGAGTGGAAGGGATGGGTCAAAGGCTCAAACCTGCTGTTTCTAGTCCAATTCTCCAGCTATATATCAAAACATAAAAATTTTCCCACGAGGCCTCACAGCACGTCAACCCTGTGAGCCCCTTCAGAGAACAGATATTAAGGTCTGGAGTAATCTACATCACATAAAGTATCATATTTCAAAAACAGAGTTTGAGAAAATGTCTCACTCAGGGAGAATAAAGCAATGCAGCTATCCAATTTAGCAGAGCACACAGAAATGTAAACCAACAGGTTTCTATTGCTTTTATTCCACTGTTGTTCAGAAAAGGCCACAAACAACCCTATCACCTTTTGCAGAGACCATTCCCACAATGCAAGTACACAGGTTTGTATATTCAAAGAGGATTACCACATTGTCAGAGTAAGAGGCCTCCTCACTATTACACCACATTTAACATCCCCTCTCTACACAACTGTGGCCATTTTTACTGAGCAAAGAACTGGTGCATTGGGTCATTTAATTCTACTGACTTTGGCTGTGAGATCAGGGAAAGAATGGCCCCATGGTCTCCAGTTCCAGCAGCACCTCCCTTTCATTAGAGACCACTTATTCAGGTTCATTCAATCCAAAAATAGCATTCAGTTACATTAGAAAGGCAAGCAATGCCAATTCTACCTTTGAATCTCTGTTCCTGATTACACAGTATGTGGATTTCTGTTCATTAGAACAATAAATGGTAATTATGTGTCAAAGCACTGCAGTGTTGAATGAAAACTGCAAAAGTGAATCTTTTATCTAAAATCTGAAAACAGCTCAAGTCATACAGAAAAGCCATTTTCCATGGATTTTTACATCTCACGCTTTACTAGGCCACAACACCAAAGACATCTATCAACATGTAGCTATGAAAAGCTGCTGGCCAGCTGCTTTTACCTGACGATGCCAAAGCCTTTTCTTTCAGAAGCCCATTGATGGACGCCATGGCAGCAGCTCCGTTGATCTGACTGGCCGAGTGTATCATCCACGCCGTGCAGGAGCCGCTGTCGTTGCCCTGAACCAGCCAGAGATACTGAGCAGTCTCCCCTTTCACATCAGCCTCTGGAACTGTACAAACCCAGGAGTTACACAAACACACACACTCATTCAGTCCCATGCAAAAGTGGACTAATCCAACACTTACTGTCTGTTCTACTGAAGTTCATTTATTACGCTGAGGACTGTCTATGATGTTGATAAACATTGAAACAGCCATTTATCACTCAGACATACAACTCTGTTGCAGGAAAATAAACCATTTTGCATTAATATAATGCAATTATCACCGATTATAAGTAAAAAAAATTTGCTGTGACTCCTCCTTTCTGCTCATCGCTCTGCTGTGAATACAGTGCTGAACACATGCAGTAACAGGTGTAAGATGGAGGAGGAGTTGACCCTGCTACCAGAGAGTGCTTTGGGTCTTTTAGCCACAAACTCCTTCCACTTCTGGGAGCTGAGCTGTGGGATGGGGGGCACGGCCAGGGGGCTCACTGTGCAGGACAGGGACAGAAGTACTCCAACCTGCAAGACAGAAGTATGAATGCAGGCCAACATCCTACCCCCACTGTCTGAAAAGACTGCACCAATTGATAATGGAACATTAAAAAAGATTAAGGGAAATGTATTCAAAAATAAAATCTGGCACCAGTAACTTTGATTTCTTAAAGTATTTTAAAAAAAATGTAGCTTGTTTTGCGAACACATTGCCGTGAGTATCTTAAATTCTCTGGCTACTCAAAATTAGTACCAATCATATCAATCAAGTGTTGTTCATGGGTGGTGGAGACAAAGGTGGAGCAGAAAACTGCTTGTAGAAATTAAGCAGCTGAGGCATTTACACCACTGAGCAATGACTGGGGTACCTTTCCTTGCAGGGTTCTCAGCTGATCCAGAAGGCGCGCTGACCTGGTCGAGTACTTGGTCAGTCCGCTACATTAGCACGTTAAGGCAGATTGGCATTCCAATGTCAGTCCAAGATCTAATTAATTTAACTGCCATTCAGTGACTTAAGAAAATTAAGGGCAAAAATAAAACACAAAGAACAAGCCACACAGTTCTGGCAAACTGTAACAGAGAATACAGGAAATAATGCGACGTAAAATAACCTTGGACCATGGTTAAACCAAATTTGTCCACAACTGTAAATAATTAAGCAAAGTCTCTAGGCATGAAAGACAGCCTGGTGAATGAGCAAACCGTGTTAGCGGCCAAATATTCAACCGAGACCCTTCCTGGAAAGTGAGTCGAACACCTAAACTCCAGAGAGAACACACACACACACACACACACACACACACACACACACACACACACACCTTTTCACACTTGCTAAAAGCAAAATTGTGCCTTCAGTTCCCAGATGTGACTCTCGGTAGCCGCTCATATGGTGAAGTACAGCTAACACATAACTATGGTAATTCTCAAAACCACTGTAAATCTCAACAAGAATAATGATGCAACGACAGGCAATTCAAACAGCACGATGCGTTTAAATGTGGATTGTTTTGAAATGAAATCTATGTGGCATGCAGCACACATCATAAACACTGCTTCATTTGACAGGCAAATGACTTGCACCACAAGTAAGTGTTTCCTCCTGGGTTTGACATGATCCAGGGAGACTGTTGCAGAAGCAGCAGGGGATCCGCCCACGGGGGAGTTGAGAAGGATACAGCTCGAACTCCATGGAGGAACGAAAGAAGACGGGCAGGTCGGAAACACTGACCACCTGCAGTAATTCCAAAACGGGCTGGAAATACTGGAAAACCTGCGGAACGGCAGAGGATGAGATTGCGTGACCACATTGATGTTTATTCATTTAATTCATGCTTACAATATTATTATTTTACACATTTATGCAGCAGGGTCATTTTTACTGGAGCAATTTTAGAGCAGGTGCCTTGCTCAAGGGGACAACTGCAAGGAGCAGTATCCTAGGTCCTTGGCACGCAAAAGCAGCAGCACTAATCACTTCCTACCTGCTGCGAATCATGAACGATACAGCAGCAACAAGCTACAAGAACAGGCAATAATTAGGGGAAACAAACTAACACCAGTAACTATCAGAAGGGTTTCACAAAGAAGGGCTGCACACTGTGTCTGCTCCTTTCACAAACCTATTGATCACAAAACAATGAATGCTTTGTTCAGTCAGTGAAACAGGTATTACCAGCAAACCAAATGGACATAGCTTCCAAGAGTCCAACCTTTTTTCTAGGACTCAGCAGCTTAAAACTGATCACGGGAAAAATGGAAACAGCGTGTGCAAAGGTCACAGTAAGCCGGATTTAAATTCACACATTCAAAGGCTGTTTTTGAGCTCCAAATTCCTAATGAGAATGTAAAGTAAATTTATATACTGTACATCTAAATAAATAATAATTAAAAAAACTTAAGATATACTGATTATTTTAATCTATCGCATTATTTGACAAATGTTTAGATGAGTTTTTAAGCAGGCAGTTGTTAGGACTTTCTTCAGTAAGAAGCTACAGTGATGATGCTGAGCTCCTGATACAGCTTTAACTATTGCAGTCCAATGTGGGTCAGTTTTACAGCGTTACTGCATCTTCCAGACAGAAGTTAACTTTTATTTTTTTTTTTTTTTTACTAACCATCAGTGCACTTGCAAAGCAAATGGAAGAGTTCCTCTCCAAACTACTAACAGGACGATAAGGACTCAACTACACTTTACTACAGTCCGCAGTTGTAATGGCAACATTCTGATGGAAAAAAATAAAGACTTTGAAGCTAAAAAATGGATGCAAATCAGAGGCTTGTGGTAAACAGCCTGAGGTCAAACCTTTCATTGCCTTTACAGCCCAACACAAAAGCACCTGTCATTTAAAAATAAATGAGTGTAATATAAAGGGCAGCGAAAGGACCCAGGAAAACCTCTGTAGTCCGAAGAGCCTGAAACAAACGGTTGCTCACCTCAGCATATGGTTTCTGCTTTGTGCTGCTTTGGCGAGTTGTGTCAGAGGACAACAGGCTGCCCCACACATCTACACGTCGCTCCTTCAAGCAGAATCCCTCAAACTGCAGCTCAGAGGCAAACTGCATCAGGCAAAATAAAGACCATGATCAAACACAATTGAAATGATGTCAGCTGCATCTACAATAATTCTTGTAGCCTGTAACTTAAGGCAAAATCAAGTGTACATTTTGGGTACGATTTGACAAACTAGAATAAGGCAAAGGAAGTGGACTGAATATTTAAAATGGCGGAGGCAGTCATGTGAACTCCAGTGGCACTAACGGACAGAACCCATTTCAAAGCCATCACTCAAATAAAACCCACGTTAACGACATAGAGGAGCAACATATGTGTAATATCCATCCAATATCTATACCTCTTTGTCCAATGGAACACAGCGCTAGTCCAGAGTTTATCTCAAAAGCATACAGTGCAAGGCAGGGTTACCCACGGCAATATACGTATAACGCTAAAATAAAAGTCTGAAGAGAGTGAGGTATAAGGCGAAGGAGGAGAGAAAAAAAAAAAAAAAAAACCACCCATCTTAAAACTTCCACTTCACTTGTCTTTCCTTTATTACAAGAGACCACTGATAAGTGAAGCAGCCCCTAGCCATCGTATGCAGTTTCTCATGCTGCTCTCTGTCTGTGCAGAAAATAGTTCAGCTCCTTCACGGAGAGCGGCCCGCAGGCTTGGACTGGATCGGGGCACCACATGCAGAGAGCTCTCCTAATTACACCCTCCTCCCTCCCCAGAGCTAGAGGAGGCTGTGCCCCTCAGACAGGGAACCCATTCTCCCCAGTGTAGAGGAATGTGTGTGCGTGTTGGGCCCACACACACTGTCGCTAAACTCACACATTCCACAGAAATGGACGTGTTCAAGGTCTCTGAGCTGTTCCTAAGACTCCACACTAATTCCTTTTCCTGTACATACACCTGAGTATGATGGCAGAACACAAATGTCAACAAGTACACACCCCTCGCATAAACAACTGGTCCTTGGCTACGAGTTGTTCAAAGAAACGCCACACAAAGTCCCATGTTCAATTCACTGCTCTCTACACAGAGAGCACAAAAACTACGAAAAGCCATTCTGCTCGTTGCTTAGTTGACTAAAATCTTTGCAGTTCATCACAACATACATATATATATTTTACATATGCGAAACAAATATTTTTATGATGGGATTTTGTACAAGTGCACACCTGGGTAATGAAAAACCAGAGGACCTATTAATGGATGAGCAGTGCTTTATGAAATCCATTACGACTGCATTAGGCAAAAGTATATGTGAATGTGTGTAATAGTATAGCTACACAAAGCACTATCTTTTGGGAAACCAAAATTTTTCTGCTACACATAACTGAAGGTTTTCCATGCAGCTGAGACAAGTTAGATTTTTATCCATACTGTAAATGTTGCATTACAAAACACAGTACCTTTTTCTCTCTAATAAGGATGTTCCCTCTCCATAATTCATTCTTATCAATGCAACACAGAAAGCTGTGAGGGTCATATATGTTAGCAGACATGTATGAAGCCATTTTCTGCCACCTGTATAAACGATAAAGCACGGTGAAAAACATCTCCAACAAGAATAATTTAGATGAGTAATGAAACTGACCATTACTATGCAGCATGTTAATATGCATCATCATTATTAAAAAGAAAAAAAAAAAAAACCTGGGCCAAATGTTCAATACTCAAAACCTTCATTTCTTTAATCAATGAAATACAGTAATTAAATATACATTTTATGAATGAAATCATTTCAATGCCAAGTTACTGTAACACAGTTCCACTGAATTCATTGCTTTGACTGTGTCCCAGTAATTACCTAGAGGTGTATGACAAAACTCCTGGTCTATCCTGCCCCCCACTGGTGGAATGCTACAGTATAAATTTCAAGGGTTTTTTCTTATGAGATTTCCAGTGAAAAATATCAATACCCTTTGTTGTCTTCAGTAACTACAGAGATCTTAGCTGAATGCCAGGTTTGCATGTGCTTCAGTGAGCCGAGAATGGGAAGAAATTCCTTCAGGGTGGGAACCTCTTTATCTGGTGCAAATAAAATCACATCCACAAGAGCCCTGCCTGGGGAAAAATGAGAGCACAAGTTATCTTAAACGCTTCTAACACACAAAACAGTCCTTATATTCACCAGCTGAGGTGAAGTCTACACAGCACAAGCTTCAACAGCTGCTAACATGCTAAGAAAATTTCTAGAACAAGAGCAACAGGTGGAGTCAGGGTTAGAGCCACTGTTTCAGAATCAGAAGCCCTGGATTAAAATCCCACTTCTGCCTACTGTGCGCTTGCAAAAAGTACACGCCCTGAATTGCTCCAGTAAAAATTACCCAGCTGTATAAAATGGGCAAGTAACTATTTACCATAACAGCGAGTCCCTTCGGAGAAAAGTGGAAGCAAAAAAAAAATAACAAGTGAAAATAATATTACACAAGATAAATTTTGTACTATATGTTTAATGTAGTTTATTAACGGATTGCAGTAAAGGAACTGGATGTGTGACAAAAAAGTTGCTGATTCAAGATGCTAAAAAATTCAATAAAACAGCTTTCTACAGGCAGCTGTGCAAAAGTGTTTGCTATGCAATTATGTGGTGTATAGATCAGTTCTAAATTAGTTGTGAAGCAATGATAGGCAAAACAAAAACACCTGGAAAACAAGTTGAGCACATCAAACCATTCCTAAATTTAATCATTTATACATTTTCTGAGACTTTAACAAAAAATACATTGATTTGTGCAACTGAATAACTTTTAGCGTAGCAATCCAGGTTCAGCACCTTCTAAAACAAAACTATGACACCCTCTCCCTTGGGGAATTGAATTGCAAACCTTTAGGTTACCAGTTTATATCCTTAACCACTAGCAGTTCCTGTCTTATAAAACCAGAACACTGGCCAAATACCTGGAGGAGGGAGCTGGTTGGAGAGCTGGTGAAAACCCTCAGCACTCTCTTCATACAATCTGCAAAGAAATTAACCACAGACTAAAGTAGTGACATTCACATGTATACTTTAATACCAAGCAATAACCAACAGTTCTCCTCACTCTGCCTGAGACTGAGAGTCCATCATGTCATCTCCTTCCCCCTGGTTCTGCAGGACTTCCTGACAGGCATCCATGGCTGATGGCCCCTGCTCCTCACTGTCACTCCGCTGGGATCCTACCCCAAGTTCCTCCCACTCTGAGCTGCAGAACTAAACATGCCAATAACAGTTAAATGAGTGTGTTACTAACAAAACAGAGTCAAATGTGTAACAATTCAAGCAGTATCTAATTTACTGGCATCAGTGTTAACATTGGGGTTTTGTGATAATTTCATTCATAAGGCACTTGGCGATAATTATCCTCCCTCCTTCATGACACAAGAAATTGTAAGGTGCCCTAAGAATGAGGTCTATACTTACCATCTCAACCAGTGTAATTTACAGAAATACATAGTGTACAACACCACTGCAACAATCTCAATGAGGTGCAAGAAAAAAAAAAAAAAAAAAAAAACACACAAATTATGTTTTCAAAAGAAACATCATATTGCACATCTATTTTCTATATTTTAAGTCGTGAGGCACAGCCATGCAGCTCTGTTTGCTGTTAACATCAAATATTGGCAATAAAGCTCGCTCATTCATTCACCTGCTTTGATCCACAACTTGCATGGATGGCAAAGTACCATCTTTGTTCAGCAGGAACTCCACTGACTGTGCAAGCTGAAGGTGAAAAACAGAGAACTCAATACTCACAGGACAGTACATCTAGAACAGACCTCACTGTATACTCATAAGTCAAAATGCATTTCATGCAACATTTTCATTCAATTTAGTCACGCTAAACAGAGTGGGAAAGATATTAGGATCAAAAAATACAAATTTTATCATCAGACCACAATGATGTCTTGTGACATTATGAATGTATCTGTTGTGTAGAATAGAGACGGCAATGTGCTATGAAGTATCACAGATGTAGATCTTGACCTGGAAATGTGGAAAACCTGGTCGCTGAGGTTGAACTGGCGATATCTTTGAGAAAGTCATAAACATGCTTGGCTAAGTCCAGACCTATGCACCAAAAAAAAAGCAGAACAGAACAATCATGGAGCTAAAAATTGTTTAAAAAAAAAAAAAAAAAGTTTTCATAAAGGTAAAAACTAGCAGCAAATTTCAAAATTAACACTTGGTAATACATGTGAATACATTGTTGTCCGATCACAGTTCTCAAACTGTGTCAAACACCAGCCTAACAAGTCTTCCATTCCAGTGGAGCATTCAGCTTATTAATGATGTCTAATCTGAGCTGCATAAGGCACAGGTTCAGAACCTTAATGTAAAATATTCTAACAGTATTTATTAATTCATTCCAGTGTCCAATTATATGCTGTTCTAGTGACTAGTCTTGTACAATTTGGAATTAAACTTTACCTACCTATTTTAAGTATGTAAATTATTAATCATTAATGCAAAGAGGAATTATTTTTGTTTGTGAAAGAACAAAGCGTAGACATTAAACCCAGATATCTGCATAAAAAGGGCTTCTAATGCGGTGTTACACTGCTGTCTTCAACATGAAGACTTTTTTCAAAGCAGTATATTAGTTCATTCATTCATCCTCTCCGAAACCAATTACAACCCACTTCCCATTTCCTGTCACGTTACCCATCTCAACCAATCACAACAAAGAATTAATCACGTAAACAGAGCCTACCTGAAACAGGAGTTCTCTAGCTTTTAGAAACAGCTTACAGATGTAAATTAACTTAATTTCTTAAATCAGAACAGCAGCTTTTATGGTTTCATACTGTGAGTGACTCATACACAAATCAATTTTATCAAAAATATATTTACAGAATGAACATGATGCATGCGCCTCTCAATAGCACAACAACGACGAACGAATTTTGGTGAAAACCGAAAGTGACTCGTGAGTATGCAAAGCATAAACCACATTACAGTTTAAAAACAACAACAATGTAAGTAGTATAACACAGGTTTTCACTCCCCACAACTGGTACTTATTCATAATCATTCATTCATTGGAAATTCATATGGGCGTTCAGGACAGCTGTATGTGTAGAAAAAGTAATAACAAAGCACGATCTGGTATAATAAAGATTTTTAAGGAGTAAAGTTTCCCTTTGATAGTTAAATGAAAGCTAATTTTAGCTACAAAACAGAAGCTCTACTGCATCTTACCGGCATTGTTTTTCAAATGCTGTCCTTCCTGGGTAGGAACAGCCACAAGCACGTATCTGTCCATCTAGTACTTAACGATTTTATTATTAATATCACTACTGTTGCTGTCCGTTGAAAAACATATCAGCTCACCAGAACAAAATTCCCGCTCGTGAGCACCAGGAAGTTGTAAAGGGAAGTAGGGTTGCAACCTTAAAATGATTCCGTCTTGGAAATGTGGCCGTTCTGTTTAAATGTCATATTTTGTTGAGCTATCGGTTATCTATGTACTAGGTTGACTTTGTATTCAATGAAAATAATAGTTTAAAATTAAATATTTAAAACATTTCAATGTAGTTTTATAAATTTAAAATTATGTCCATGCAAAGCAACTTTACGGCCGGAATTATTTTTGGGAAACTATTTTCAGCCGACTGCTTCAGAAGGTTGCGCCAGCCGTGAGTTTGAGGAGCAAGAAATGTGAAAGGGTTGTGTAAAAGTGTTTCTCACAAATAGTCTGAAAATGTCCAGTTTCACTAAATCTGCACAGGTAGGCATATGTTTTTGGCGATTAGACGGGGAAAAATTGACCACAGCCCGAGTTCAAAGTGGAAGTTCCATCCGTAATACTACTAACAGTAACTGATGTTGTTTTGGTTCGTAATTCACGTATTTCCATGCGACGTAACTAAAATTGCATTTTAAAATGGCTTGCTATTGAGACACTCAGTGTTTTGTAATTTCAGCGGGTTGGGGTATGGTTTCTATTAGACTAGTCGTTTTTTTTCTGTTCTTAATTTATCTCTCTCAAGCCAGGTTAAATTCAAATTGGTGTTACACTGTTAGTTTCAGATTTAAACAAAAACTTGCCTGTTTTATACCATTTGTTTACTAGAAGCTTTAGTAAATGTACCTGTCGTGTAAAGTTCAGATATCTAACTATGTTATGATTTTTAGCTGCTTGATTGGCAATGTTTTCCCATCTGAGATAATTATTAAAGTGCAGTTTTAAAGCTTTAAAAGCTTTTAAAGTTAAAAGTGTTTACACGAAGGCAGTGTCCTTTTGATCATTTTAATACATTTTATGGAATAATACTGTGAAGTATTTTAATGCAGCATTCAGATGTGGGATGTGCAGAATCGCAGAGCCTCTGAAATCTTTGCAGACATTTACAGAATTATTGGTTATAAATAATTGATCTAAGCAGCTGTGATGAACATAGGTTGCTGGATAATATATGTAATATGTCATTTGGTCTTTCAAAGAGTATCTTTCTTTTGTTTGTGAGTAATATCTGTTCAACTGTGGAAGAGGAGTAGTAAAACAGTCTGTGAAAACTTCCATGTTATTATTCAGCTTGAGTACATGTGTTGTACCGGAATCAAGGAGAACATTTCTGTTATTGCATCTCCCTCTGTGTTTTGCTGAGGTTAGATGGCTGAATTATGTCCAGCAATGATCTGTTAGTGGTTATTTAGACTACTGGATTACTCTTTAAAAGCCCATTGTATGTTGTATATAGAAATACCTCTAATAATTAGACAAAAACAGAAAACATAAAAAATTTTAACCCCCTCATAACTCCAACTTAGAATTCCTTTTCAAGTAGGATTTGGCATGAGCTGTTTTTTTACTTTCATTACATTTAGTTGTTTCTCAAGATAATTTTTTCAAATTTATACGGACTTAAATCTGGCATCTTCTCTCTGTTACTATGTAAAATCTGTGCTAATATGCATTTTTTTCCCATTCATATTTTCCATTGAATATTCATTGATGTTCTGTCTTCTCTCCTCTCCCACAGCAATGGGCTACGTTCGCCAGATCGTGGTATTTGATTGATGCCAGGATGCAGCCTCCGGGAAAGATTGCTACCATGTGCTCAGTCAGGCTGCAGGGGAAACACAAACCCATCTATCATGCACTGAGTAAGTTTGCTGCACTCACAGCCCTCAACAGCACCTTACTGTCAGCTTTGTTTCAGTATGAAAAATAACATTAAGATCTAGGCATTCCTAGTAATCCAGCAAGTGATTTAAATGTGTTTTCTCTTTTACATATCAATAAAAGTAAATTCTGCAACTGTGCTGTAAAGAATATTCTGGCTTTGAGAAACAGAACATGGTTTTTGTTACAATAGTATTGACCACCGGGTGGGAGCAGAGCATCATTAGCGTGAGATGAGGACAACTACAACAGCCTCAATGTGTTCCCTTCCTGTCTGCACAGCTCTTTTGGAGAAGGGAGTGTGATGTTAGAAATATTGCAGTTTGGAACTTGTCATACACTCAGCAGTCAAACAATATTTTGTGCATTCTCTGTAGTATTGGCAATATTGGTTAACAACTAGTGCTGAAGTTTAGCACCAAATTCTCATATTTCTCACCTTCAAAGGAGTAAATTAAATATTGTTTTGGCCTTGGGAAGGACTAACATTGATTATCCAGTCAGGGTGATTCATAGTTTTTTTTAAAATAAAAAATAAGAAAAGGTTAGTGTGATCAAAGGAGAGAGAAAACAAGCACTTAAGCACTCCTGTATGTTGCTGTATTTATGTCAAAATGGAGGATGTGTCCACATGTTTTGGGATGTCCAGTAGTGGATGATGTTTGATTTCTAGTGACCTTCAGCAGTAGCTCTGTGAAATATATGCTAATCATCCACAACATTAAAACCATTGACAGGTGAAGGCTCTGGGCAATGTTCTGCTGGGAAACCTTGGGTCCTGGCATTGGGTGTTACTCTGACAAGTACCACCTGCCTAAAGATTGTTGCAGACCACGTACCCCCTTCGTGGCAACGGCCCTGCCACGCTGCAAAAATTGTCAGGAATGGTTTGAGGAACATGACAAAGAGTTCAGGGTGTTGACATGGCTTCCAAGTTCCTCAGATCTTAATCTAATTGCGCATCTGTGGGATGTGCTGGAAAAACAAGTCTGATCCATGGAGGCTTCACCTTGCAACTTACAGGACTTACTGTAAAGGATCTGCTGCTAATGTCTTGGTGCCAGATACCACAGGACCCCTTCAGAGGTCTTGTGGAGCCCATGCCACAACAGGTCAGAGCTGCACAGTATTAGGCAGGTGGTTTTAATGTTGTGGCAGATCAGTGTACATGTTTATCAGAGTGAACCTCCACAGCATAGCACACTGGAGAGAACCTGGATGTGCTCATTAGGCACAGAGACACAGGCTGGGACCTTCAGGGTACTGGACACATTAATCTCCGGCCCTGCTGCCAGTTTGAGCCAGGACCTGTGTGCCTCCTGTGGTTTGGGAGAGCGCGTTCAGAGGGTACCTGTGAGGGGATCCATTGTGCTCCCTGTGACCTGCTGTTCCGCTTTGTGGATTTCTTTTGATGAAACTTTCACAGTGATGGAGGAATGACTGTATGAACCGGTAAGAAGTAAATTCCAGGCTTTTATGTTTTTATCCCCTATGGTAGCAAAGAGGAGGAGGAGGAGGAAAGCCCACTATATGAGTTTTCTCTTTCCCCTTTGACTAAAGGCTTACAGGCTTGCTGTGGCCAGGATAGAATACTTGAGACTTTGTTTGTTTGTTTGGCTCTTTCATACACAATTCACTGTCAGCCTTTTCTGCTTTAATTATTTATTTTCCTGCTCTAATGAATGATCCCTTTTATGTTAGGCAGGCATATTTTTTACCAGGCTCTATTGAAAACATATATTGGGCTTTTTGGTTATATGATGAACATGTCCTTTTTGTTTAAAGCTGCAGTTTTTAATTATGTCTTAGACAAGCAGTGCTCTCTCAGAAATATGGTTCAAAAGCACCCAGGGTGGGTCACTTGTAATGTCCAGCTCTTGTGTATTTTTTGAAGAGAGAGTTCTTGCTTGATTTAATTAATATTGGGTAGATGTGGTTTGCACAGGTTGTCCTAGTACAGCACAGCAAATGAATGCCACAAAGCATTGAGTCCCCAGCTGTTTTCTGTGCAGTGACTGTGCAAACCCCCCACCCAGGTGACTGCGGGGATCACGTCGTGGTCATGAACACCAGACACATTGCCTTCTCTGGGAACAAATGGGAACAGAAGGTCTACTCCTCTCACTCAGGGTAAGCCCCATCTGATGGCCTGCCTGCCTGTTGCCCACTCCTAACATCAGCACCTTTTAAATTGGTTTGAGTTGTCTGACATCTCCTCTGCTTTTATTGCCAACTTTCAGTTCACTGCTCAATTAGATGAAGAATAACAGATGAGTGGACCTCAGCAAAACCATTAAAACCATTCAAGTCCCAACAATCAAAGCAAACATAAGCAATGCGATTCTTGCATGTCCTAAATATACCAAAGCTTTGTAATCTTAACAAGATCTTGCTTGGTTTGTAATAAAAGTGAGCTGTTGTGGTTGCTCTTTGTTAGACTTGGCTCTTATATGTTTCCAGATACCCAGGAGGTTTCAAGCAAGTCACAGCTGCCCAGCTCCATCACAAAGACCCCAAAGCGGTAAGTAGGGTAGCTATCTTTGTGCCACACACCTCAAACTATCCTGTTTGTTGACCATGAGTCTGTCTGGATGATTGTTGACGCACCAGGGTTTAAGGATTTAAGCTTGTGCTTATTTGAACTCCTGCAGTTTTTCAGCACACCCTTAGGGAGCACTGTGCTCTAATTCTTCAGAATGACTATGATGCTGCAATATCTCCCTGAGCCACTTTAAAATACATATGAAATATGTCTGTAATCTATAGTATATGTGTTAATTGGCACAGTTTATCAGTGTGTTTTGCATCAGGCTACAATCCATGAATTGTACACATAATTAACTGAAATGTGTAATGGCCTTCTTTGGATCTGTTTTGCTGTCCTACTGCCTCTGCCGATTCTCATCTGTCCCCAAAAGCCCTCCAGTTGTTAAAATGTTTTCTTCTTCAGAACCAGAGGGACTCCTGGAAGTGTTTTTTTTTCCCCTCTCTCAGACAAAAACACCTCAGTATTATCAAAGAAATGCAGCAGCATCACGGATTCTGCTGCGCCTACCCATATTGCACCTCTCTGAAAGTGTCACCTGTAATCTGAAAGGCCTGTGTGTGGAAAGATAAACAAGCAGTGGCAAGTCTCATTACGAATTGGCATTCTCTTTTCAGGGCACGACAAAATATATTTCACTACGCTTCATGTGGTATAGCCTAAGCATTGTATGCCGAAATACTGTTGAGTGGCTGTAAATAATATTTCACATGGAGATTTATCAGTTCTATCAGTAAGTTACATTTATTCATTTAGCTGAGGCTTTTCTCCAAAATGACTTTCAATGTTAAGCTACTTACAATTCTTCACATATTTGTACAGCAGGGTAATTTTTTCTCTCCCCCCCCCCCCCCGGAGCAATTTACGGTAAGTACTTTACTAAAGGGTACTACAGTTGGAAGTGGGATTTTAACCTGTGACCTTTTGGACCAAAACCAGCAGCAGCGCTAACCACTGCGCTACCCTGCTGCCTCTTGTCTAAATGGTGCACAAGAGGAGCTACCACAGCCTCGCAGAATTCTCTGGAATCTGAGCGATTATACCCAGGAAGAGCGAGATGCCTTCCCAGGCCAAATATCTTTTTGGATTTGAGACCAGTATAGCTGCCTGTCAAACCGATCGACTGATTAAGGTGTCCGGATGCACCGCAGTGTTTTTTGAGTACCGCGGTGTCACGTGATTGCCTGTGTGAAGAAGGAAGTGGATGGGGGGGTATTAACTGCTATCTGATTCTTGATGTGCACAGGAAGCACTGCGAACGGCTTCTTCTAGTACAGAACTGCAATGACTTTGGAAGGTTGTATAATCCAACTTTTTTGTAGACTTTTTCCAACTTAAGTGTCAGCAAATCTCTGTGAATAAATTAGGTAGTCTGATAATTTAATAATTTTTAGCCACGCAATAGTTTCTGTTGCTGGTATTTCCGAAAAGGTCCCTGGACATGTTTCCCACGCATGGTGGATGACAACGAGGAATGATTTAATTTTGGATAGCCATTGCTGTTTGTCGGATGTTTGCAATAACTGGGCTGAATGATGTCATGGCCGCAGTTAATGCTCCCCCCCGGGTGAGTGATGGGGGACTAAAGCAGATGCTCAGGTGCTAGGCCCACCCCCACCACACTGGTACATTAACCCCCCATTAATGAGACGGATGCCTATCTTGGGCTGAGCTATTTTAAGGGGTGAAGAATCTATCAGGAATAATTGTGCATAATGATCACACCGGGGTGCCATCCCTCCTCAGTTCTGCAGTGACTGATCGCATCCCCTGACAGCCAATATTTGTCATCTCCCCTCACTGTCAAAAAAAGCGAGATTAATGCATTGGAGATGGCACACTTAGGCAGCGCTACCGCTGGCTCTGTTTAGTAAGCGAGCTGCTTTCTTCACGCAGAGTTAAAGTCAGAAGGAAAATTCTGGGAAGTGTTCAGCTACACCAATAAAGAACATGGAGCGGCTCGACATTTATCCCGCTCAAGGTATCCCAGCATAACAACGAAATGAACAATCCGGAATGCTCTTTGAAATTACAAGACCATTAGCTCTGACAGTTTTCAGGGGACTATAAAACGGTCTGCCACAGTGCACTGTTCTTCTGCCTCACTCATCTAAACTGAGCACTTTGTAGCCCATTAGTTATTACAGTGTGATTTATGGACGTTTGTCTCACACGAAGTCAGAAAAATTGAAAAGAAGGACCTGTTTCCTGGTTCAGGTTGGGTAGCGGTGGGATCTAATGAGTAAGACTGAGCACACTGGGGGGCAATCGGGATGAAAAACTGGCATGCGCCACCCAGAGGTCTTGGTGAAGACCTCCAGAGATGTTCTCCTGTAGCTAAATTGTCATCGAAGAACATTTTGAAGACCTCCAGATAGTTCTTCCAGTAGCTATAGATTGGTGTGGAGATGACTTGGTGAAGCCCTTAAGAGCAGTCCTCCAGCAGTACACAACTTTGTGACTACAAATTAAAGCTGAAATGATCCTCTTGCATTACTGTTTGTTGTGTCAGACTGATACAAGATGCTACTGTTTAGCCAACTGGTTCAAGGTTGGGTTCATGCTTGGGCATTTCTTGGTTAGTATCTCTAACTTGTTCTTCCTCTGATTTCTAGATCGTCAAGTTGGCCATCTACGGGATGCTCCCCAGGAACCTTTTGAGAAGGACCATGATGCAGAGGTTACACCTCTTTCCAGATGATGTATGTTAAACCAAGTTATATGTTTCCTCAGGGCAACGATCTTCTGGGGTCAGTCAGTTTTTTGAGCAGACCCCTGTGATGCAATCTTTCAGGATATCCCAGAGGACATTCTGCGCAACCTGACAGAGGAGCTGCCACAGCCTCGCAGGATTCCCCGGAAACTGAGCGAATACACCCAGGAGGAGCGAGATGCCTTCCCAAGAATCTGGGTCCCGTGAGTTCAGTGAGCCGTCGCGTGGTCTGTAGGGCCAGTCACGACGTTTACGTCATACCAGCCACCCTAAATTCTGGTTAAAAACTCCAGGGCCCTGACTAATAACCATTTTAAGAGGTTTCCTTTCTAGCAGCTGCCCCAATTATCCTTGCACTCTGTGGAATCTGCCTGATATCCAGCAAAGTCTCATGCTGGAAGGCAAAGTCTACAGGTTGTCCAGTTCTCCTTTCACCTTAGAAGACTTGGGGAGAGAAATGGGTTCACTCAGGACAGTAACGTGCACAGATACATATGGTGCAGTTATGAAGCCCTGCTGGGTTTCAGCAGTGGTATATGGATTGGACCAGGGGTTCTGTGGTTAAGAATGGAGGCTGGTGTCACCCCCGGCAACAGACCAGCATTGGTGAAGTTCAGGTTCAGCACTGCAGATGAGTTGATGCATTCCTTCAGAGTGACTCAAGCATGTTAATTTTTTGAAGTCAAGTGCAAAAAACATGTCAGAAGCAGAAAGTAGACAGAGGGGCTTTGTAGTTATTTTGACCTAGTTTTGTTACTGCTTGGTTTGAAAGAGACTGGAATATAAAGTGACACTTTATAAAAACTCAGGATCACTCCACTGGTAATAATCAACTGGCCAGATGACACAACCTACCCTTCTTCTCACCCTTATTAATGTGTATAATGGGCATGGACCAGCTGAAAAACTATTTAATTATGGTGAAATGTGTGGAATTCTTTATTAGGGTTAGAAGGCACCATCAGGTCTTGTTTCCAGAGCCCTAAGCAGTAAGTCATTTTTCAGAAGCGGAACTTGTGGCCTCGGTTAGGAACTCATTTTTATTATCGAAGAGAAGTATATGTGCACCACGTTCAAGAGATGAAGGGTAGGACAGACAGATAAAGAAGATTTGTGGGAACTCCCTAAATAGCGCAAGGATTCTGTGAGAGTCATGCGGCTTTTAATCTGACAGATTATTTCTGAGCTTCTTTTCAAAACTCACCCTATCGTTCTCTCTGTTGGAGTGGATTATGTAAAAGAAGGAGAGTGGATTTAATCTTCATCATGCACAAAGTTGACGGTAGTGTAAGGAATTTACTTCATTTGGAATGTAGCACCAATAAGCCTACCCCATCATTTTTTCCCCTCTCATTATTAGTTTTTTTTTTTTTTTTTTTGCACAGTGGATTTTAAATAGGCATATATTTCCAATGAGAGATTTTGGCTAATGTTTCAAAGCAGCCATATCGGAGCACTGAACTGCACAATTGAGCCCTTTGTGTTTTCATTCCCCCAGTTCCCCATTTATTAATTAAAATGATCAATGTACCGTATTCATTAGGAAATCGGGAGGGCTCGTATCGAGCTGAAGGGGAAAGATGTCTGCGGCACGGGGGAACAACAGGTTTGCGAGCCTCTGCTCTGAGCACCAGGTGGATTAAATGTGATCCTTTCTGTAAGCAGCCTGTTTGACATGGCCGGCATCGTTGTTCCCCCCCCAACGTACCTTGAGGGACCTGCTCAGCCACTTTATGCCTCATTACAGCATCTTGAGCATTTCCATCAGCGCAGTTTTTGACAGGGATCGGGGTCTTTTTTTCTTACTGCTTCCCAAAAGTTTGTTTTTTTTTTTTTTAAAAAAAAAAATCAGCTACACTTCCTGTGGTTGGTTGTTCTTTTTCTGGAATTTAAAAAAAAAAAAAAATTCTTTTAGTACATACTGTTACAAACAGGGGAATGTGTATAATTTTAAAAGCTCTCTATAAATCGGTTTTAAAAATATTCCAGGACTTTCTGATTGTCATTTCTGTGAATTTTAATGTGACACACTCTGCTGCCGGAAAATAACTTGCCTTGGCAGGTCAGTCCTGTTAAGTTGTCCGCTTAAACCATCATGCAGATATAAAGCTGTCTTTTTGCAGAAAGCCCTTCGTAGAAAGGCACGTCAGCATGTTTCTTCTGGAGGTGGTCCTGTGCCTCGGCCATATTTACCTGCCATGTAGACATATTCATAACTTAACAGTACCAGCTTCACACTTCTAGTTCACTCTTTAACCCAAGAAAATGGTCCCCTTACAGATACCTGGGACAGGCTTTTGCTCACTGCTGTGCCCTACCCCAGTTATTACACAGAGCCCACATGATTAAACATTATCTGGAAGCAGAATTTAATTATACTTACCCAGGCATGTCTGGTTTCAACCTTTAAATGAAAATATGTTAGACCCAGGTGGCATGTTGATGTAGTGGGTGGTGCTGATGTGTCACAGCTCTGGGGCTGTAGGTTTGATGTATGTTCAGGTTGGATTTTATCTCAATGTAGTTTGCTTATGCTCCCTGTTTTTGTGTGGGCTTCCTGCAGGTGCTCTGGTTTCCTCCCACAGTGGAGGAAATATGTGTTTTATGTGGATTCACTATAATAAGGTGACCTTAAATAGCCCTCACTGTGACTGAATGAGTGTGTGTGTTTGATTGCCCTGTGATGGACTGGTGTCCCATCCAGGGTGTACCCTGCCTCATGCCCTATGCCTCCAGGATAGGCTCTGGACCCCAGAAGCCCTACATTAGTCAAGGAGTTACTGATGAAGGATGGGTGGGTTGGTGGATGGGTGAAGAGATGGACATATCAGAGCATAGGAGCCCTGCTTGTGGTGTTAGGTGGTAACAGGTTTGCCCCTGCTAGAAAGAAAAGGGGGGGGCGGGGGGGGGGGGCTGCAGTCAGTATATATCCGAAACATCATACGTGCCCAAAATAAATATTTGCTGTGAGACTGGGCTGCTGCCGTGTTTGAGTGTTAACTATTGAGAAGAAGCAGAACTTGACTGGGAGCAGCACGAGGCATGAGCTGAGGTGTTAGCTTTATTTCCCCTCTGGGTGTATGGGGAGGGGGAATCCCTTCAAACATCTTCTCTTACCAAATGAATTGGGTCTAAATCTGAGAGAACTTTCCATGCCTCCGTGGAGTTTTTTTCTTCTTTTTTTTTTTTTTGAATTTAAATTTTTTTTAAACTGCTTTCGGCCACAGTTACGGAGGTGGTGACCAGAGCTGGACGTCAGTAGGCCCACATTTTGACCACACACTGAGACTCTTGGACAATTTATTCAGAAAGCAGAAGGAACCTATCTGGAAAGATTTGAATGCCTCCATGGGAAATGGGCCCGACATTTTCATAAATATGCATTTAGAGCCTGTAGGCCGCAGGTTGAAAAGGGCGCTATATTTTTTCAGGACATTAATACATGTGGCTCTCAGCTTGCGAGGCTAAGTGGCACTTTTCCATTCCTCTTTATGTAACGGGCTGCCCAGCCGCGCGCCTGGCCGCTCCGCCAGACTCCATCACTCTGAGAGATGGCGTGGCCCGAGGCGTCTCGTTCCAAACTCCCGGGCGACGGCCTTGATTGATGGTCCCTCTGGGCCAGCAACACGGCATTGTGGGAGAATTGTTTTCTCCCCAGGGAGCAGCTTCTGGCATCACAAGAGAGTTGAAACATCACAGCAGTTTGAGAAATTTTAAAAAAAGTCAACTGATTTTGGCAGATATTTAGGTGGAGAACGAGACTGGAGAGGTTCTCAGGAGCCATCGATGATGCACTGGCGCTGCCCCCCCCACCCCAGGACGTACAAGTGTTACTAGGCTAGCGATTCTAATAATAGCTCATAATGGGGGAAGAGTGAGATTATGGTTCTGGAAAACAGCTGTGAGTGAGGCAGCTGTATTAAGGACAGTAAACCCACCCAACCAGTCTTTGTTTATCTGTTGAACTCTGTGAGGACTACAGCTCATTAACACAACAGAGACTGTGACAAATGTGTATGGATTCAACAGGCCGCACAGCGTGGTGCTGGTCAGTGTTTTGAGGCTCTGTCACAGCTGCACTCGGCCGAAGCGTGCGTGTGCGTGTGTGTGTGAACAATATGACACATCTGTTCCCAATATGGGGCGACATTGATGTGAAAATAGACAGATGATGTTTGGAAACGCCTTGCTTTGGGAGTGCTCCCTGAAACAACGGGAGAGCAGGAACGGCGGAATGGGAAACGGACGAGGCCCTCTGTGTCCAATCCCGTCTCTGGCGCTTCTGATGGAGCCGCCGGACGTGAGATCCGACCTCAGAGCTCCTCTAGGCTCACAGTCCGGTCTGTGTGCGTCTTTGTGTGTGCAGGAGGAATTCTAAGGGCACAGATGTTTTGCAGCACAGAAATTATTTTTTTTAATTCACCAGGGGCTGTTAAACAAGAAATCTGAGGCCTAAATCCTGTTATTGGAAAGGATCAATGTACCAGCGCTTAAGGTTCACGGTGCGGTCCTCCCTCTGTTGATATTTTTAGTTGTCTCTGGTGTCATTTGTGTTGTTCAGCAGGGGGTGTGCCTTTATTTCATCTTGGAGTTTTTCGGCGTAAGGAAGGATTTTGGGAAGAATTACTAGTA
Source organism: Scleropages formosus (assembly GCF_900964775.1). NCBI lineage: Eukaryota > Metazoa > Chordata > Actinopteri > Osteoglossiformes > Osteoglossidae > Scleropages > Scleropages formosus. Next base: position 7,297,645 of record NC_041823.1, read on the forward strand.
AATTATTTCAACAGACGGGCTGCTCTGTAGAAACAGAAAATACGTCCGCTGCGTCCGAACCTGTCTTTACAGCGGAACAGATAATTGCGATCTGCAAACTGTCTTCGAAACGGTCTGAAATAAGCTTTTGGTTTTTTCCTGGGTGAAATTTCCCAGACATGCTGAAACCGCACATTAATGCAGCCCTTCTCCCACGCAGTCGGGCAAAGAAGGATATTTATTAGGAACGACATTGTTGTGACCCTCGCATGAATGGAGTACATTTGGGAGCTAAAATGCTGAAATTACATATTTAAGAATGTTTTGAGCGAACAATGTCGTCTGTTAGTCGAAGACAGTATCACTTTTCTTTAAGAAAAAAAGAATATAAATTGTTACACATATTCGAGATGCTCAGTAACTAGTGGATTACACAGTGGAAAAATAAGACATTGACTTTGTACAGAGTAGCATGTGTCAAGTTCGCAATGACAGCCTGGGACGAAAGGGAGATAAGAGCAGTGTGTGCAGTCATTAAACTGCCCAGGACCTAAAGGAAGATGAGTTTACTCTTTAGATGTTGGGATTTCAAACAGTTCTACATCTGCTAGTCTTTACTACAGGTCCAGACACACACCCTGTGTTTCCCCATGAGCCTCACGTGATCCCTGGAATGTCCTCTGATTTGTTTCACACAGAAATCTGTTTCCCCCAGCTGTGTGTATCGCATCGAGCTGTTAGCAGCCATTCCTGGAGCAACAGTGCCGCGACTTAATATAAACCGCTGCTGCACAAATGATGTATCCTTCTCTGTAATGGGTCCTGTTGTCGAGTCAAGGTCGCAGTCTAATCGATCACTGTCACGGCAGGTCCTAAATCTTGGTCACTTCATGATAGTTACGCATTTACTCTGGGATTTGGTTGGTAATTGGGCCACAGATCATCAAGATTTTTATTTACTTATAAGTTTGAAGTTAAAGCTCCAGTTGCTGGTGTCACCTCTTATACATTAAAGGTTAAGAGACAGTGGTAAAATCGTATTTTGGTCCCTTCAGACTGTTGTCTTCTCTTCATTGCATTTTCTTGACAGAGTCTAAACCTTAAATGCAGATTTAATTGATTTAAATCAGTTATCGTGTTTTGAAGAGATGTTCCGTGATGAAGTGCCATCTTATTTACATTTATTATTTTAGCTGACACTTTTCTCCAAAGTGATTTAACATTGTAAGCTATTTACAATCATTTACACAGCTCGGTAATTTTTTAAAATCTTTTATTTTACTGCAGCAATTTAGGGTATCTTGCTCAATGCTACTACAGCTGGAGGTGAGACTTGAACCTGCGACCTTTGGGTCCAAAGGCAGTGGCTCTACTACATTACCAGACTGCCCTTATGCAGTCTGTACCCTGCCTCACACCCAGTATTTCCAGGAGAGGCTCCCAACCATCCTGATAAGCAGTTAATGATAATGGATGGAGGGGTAGAGTTTACTTGCATTAAATCGCAAAGTCTTCTCTCATAATTCTTGTATCCCCTCACTGTTAATTTCTGTTATGCTGAGAAGGTTAGGAGAGAAACGAGAACAGTTTCTCAGGGGATGATTATTTTGGGGCTGTTTGACAATAGTTTGAATGAGCATTTGGTGCTCACTGGAACAGCTTTCAGATGGCAAATTGCCGTTTGTGAAGCTGTTTTGTTTCCGTGCCAGACGCCTGAGAAACTCAAGAACAGGAGCGTTTCTTTTCACCGTCCCAGGTGTAATGAGCTGGGATGAGTTTAGGCTTACAATTAAATCTTTGTTTTAAAAGAGGTGTATTTAGTTTTCGTTGGCTTATTTTCAATCTAGTCACAACTTGCTCCCTATGTCATTTAAAAAAATAAATAAATGTAGGAAGAGTATGTGTGTGTGTATATAATATATATTTGTATATATCAGAAAAGGAAGAGGTCCCTGTTTTTTGGGCATCGTCTCATACAACATTGAAATTCTGCAGCGTTGTATTTTTTCCCCGGGTGTGAAAACAACGCAGACACTTGGACAGGCCCTAGAACGTAATTCCTGCTGTACCACTGGAACACGCAGATTGGTGTATAGCACACTCCTCCGGTCCATCTCTGTGGAAATATACCAACCTCTGCTGCTCTTTTTACAAGTGTTGAAGTTATCTTGAAATTTGTTTTGCCCACCAGAAGCTTAAAATGGTCAATACTGTAATGTTTACTTCTAGATGTCTGTGGTGTTATCTACCGGATAATGAGACGAGGTGAAATTGCACAATACAAATATAGGAATGTTTAAACGGTGGAATCACTCCCATCTGTGTCATTCTCGCTTCACTTCACATATCTGCATATGATGTCAGCATATTCCCCCTTTTTACAGATCTTTATCCTCAAAATAATGTGCACTAGTTTGCACTCTTTTGAGCTCTGCAGAAATTGTAGTGTCACCTGTGTTAAACAGCATATTTTAAATATCTGGGAATTTGTGTAGTTGTGTAATGACAGCAATAATATTAATTTTCCAGGAAAAATAAAAAAGATTCTCCCCCCATCCTGCTCAAAGTACTGAATGTTCTTGACCAGTTTGGGTCAGGCGTGCTTTGTGGGTAAGGTGATCCGTTTCATCTCCCCAGGCCCGAAGACTTCAGGATGAAATGAGTTGTCCAGCCGGACACTAGAGGTGCTGCCTCCCATCCCACAAACCTTGCGGAGTCTTCAGCGCATGGCCACGGGTCGCCGTTAACGTCAAACACGCAGCAGGCCGCTGTCCTCAACCGCTGTCCACTGTTTTGCATGAAATAAAGTTTTTGTGACAAAACATTAAACAGGACTTCAATTGATGACACCGAAAAATGGCGGTCGGCCCTGCAGTTTAAATATGCGGCTATATTTCATTCCGTGTGGAACAGAGAAACTAAACAGCAGGGGACGGACGGTCTTGCGGTCGCGTATTTCGTCTGGTTGACTTTCAGAGAGTATTAAAGTACCTCTTTTTTGGGCCTCCGCCTCTTGCCACAGACCATTTTTGCAGTCTCTTCAGAAGTTTGATCTTGCTCAAATTCAAACTGCGGTGCAGTCCTAATTGACATCAGATGCCTCTGCAAGACCTATATAATGCCAGTTTAGCCTTTTGAAGTACATTCAGTCTTTATATAAAAAAAAAAAAATTGTGTTAAGCATGGAAAGTCACCTCCTCTGGATTAGTCATTAGGCTTTTTTGTGTGGGCAGAGAGGGTCTTGTTATAGTGCCACTGAGTACCAAAGAGCCACTGTCTACAGCAGAGAAACTGTTCAGAAAGAGCTAGTACTATAGGAAGCTTATTATGTGGTCCAAGGGGATATCTTATTTCTTCTAACTTTACCAGGAGACGCAAAGATTAAGTTTCGACTGTCACCTTTTCTATAAAACCTATGTGCGTCGTAAATCGCAAGACAAAACTAAATATTAAAGCAGGACATTATTCAATAGCACAGATGTTCATAGTCATACATCAGTTTTATTGGTTACAAAACATATGATAAAAGTAAAAATAAATTATTCCCTAGATCCACAGGTAGAGACATTCCTATGTCACCTGCGGTCCATCCTGGTTGCGTCTTGCTGAAGGAACATCAGGCCACAGGCCTAACTCTGTTTTGCCTCCACAGTGCGTAACAAATTAGAAGTTGAAAGGCGGGAAAACTCTTTCACAGGGTTGTCTGCTTCATAAATGACATGTTCTAGCACTTTCTCTGCATCCTTGCAAGGACAGATGGCATGTAAGATTTTTTTTTTTTTTAAAGACTTGAAATGTCCCTTATATTCCACTCCCCTACATTAATATTGTCCCATGTTCACTTTGTTCCACAAGGACAGTAGAAAAATGTGGCTCTATGACAAACAGAGACTTGTTTTGCATTAGATTTTTTTTCTCCCTTGTATTTACCTGTTATGAAACACACACATTTGGTTCTGAAAGGTTTTCCATATGTTAAGTATGATTAATTAAGTGGCACTGTAGAAACATTTTACACTGTTTTACACTGGGGGAAAGGTCTTTCAAATAAATAAGCGGTTTGGAAATATTGCAAAGTAACTGTAAAACACATTTGGCTATGGAAGAATTTTCGGAAATAGAAGCAGTGAAATACAAATGACAGACCGTCATACTACAACTGTACAAATTTTCAACATGATGTGAGCAATTTACAAAAAGACACCACAACCAGATCACAACCCATTTATACTCACGGTAAAACCTTCACACAGTCTCCAAGTGTACATGCAAAGTCACAAAGAAAGTCAGCTGTATGCAAGGTCAGTTCTGTCTCACCTCCTCAACAGCAAATCCCCTTCCCCATCCCCCAAAAAAATACGTAGATATCAGGCACTTTCGGAATTCTCTCTGACAGCATAGCGTCCAGGACCTCCGGATGCACGGAGGTATGGTGAGATTTTGAAGTCCACTAGAGAGTTCCGGTCTCTGATGTGCGAGGGTCACTATCTGTGCCGGCAGCCACCTTCCTGCTGGTCAGGCTTCTAGAGAAGCGCCGGACTCCAGGAGATCGCATCTCGACGGTGTCCTCGTGGCCGGGCTGGGGGGCAGGACCGCTGGGCTGGTAATACTGAGACACATAACCTCCGTAGCCCTGGTATTCCTCCTCTTCCTCGTCGTAATTGCCAGCAGGATCATAGGTTTGGTAGGAATTTGGAGGCAATTGTACTATGGGAACATCTTGCTCAGTTGGGCCACCATCATATCCACCTTACACCCATCACCGCCAAGTACATTGATTGGGTTAGCGTGACAAACAGGGAGGAGCAGAGAGACAAAGGCACGTTACTGACAACACTGGGCCAGCAGGGTGTCACAAGAGCAAGCGCTAACACCACCAAAGGGTCATCGGTATCCAGCACATCGACGGAGCATCGGGGCACAACAGGAGTTAGGAGACAAATCCACAGCGGTCGGGTGGAAAGGACTTGCCGAGACATGCCGTACTGGACGACACGTGGCGTGAGAAAGGTGAGAGCGTTATGCACATCGCAGGACGGGCGGGACAGGACGCACCCACCAAAGAAGCACTTGGCCGGTTATGGCGATGATGGGCGGCTCAAGGGCGACCGTTAATAAACGTGCCTCGCTCAGCTCCTCAGTTGAAGTCTTGATGTGTGCGAGCGTGCGTGTGTGCGTGCGTGCGTGTCAGGAGACAGGGTGCGGACGGTGTCTAGCGAACACTGCTCAGTACTCGTTCTCGTACTGTTGTTGGCCTTCGGACGGGACCGGTAACGGAGATGGAGGCGAAGACAGACAGAAAAAGAGAGACACACACGGCGAGTCAGTAGGCAAAGGTAACTCCAGCCAGCCACATGTTCACTGAGTGGGAAGCTCTGGTTCTCCCACTGCTAATTGCAGCCACTCAGCGTGACACAACCCACAGACCTTTCCAGACCTCCGTCGAGTCTTTATTGCCCTTTATAACACGAGAAAGGCCAATAAAGACCAACGTAAAAAATCCTGCCAGTCTCTTTAACCTTTGCACAACAGGCAAAGGTTAGAACTAACATCTGGATACATATCCTCACAAATACCAGTCCACGCGTACTGTCTGTTGTTTTTTCCTTCTTAGAGGAGCAATTTTGTGGCATTGTACAATAATGTAAAATATGTTAGCGATTAACATACGTGAAATGAATACGAATAAGAGCATTTGTGCAAAATTAATTGTTTGTATGGTAATATTAAATATTAGTATCAATTTCAGACGAGCCAGTAGCGGCTACATTTTTCTGACGGGCGAATACAAAATTTGGAATGCAAATCTAATTGAGAGGAACTGCTGAGTTGGGCGGAAGGATCTTTACATGGAAAGATTAAGAAAATCAATTAATATAATATCTGTGCAGGCTTGGTACAACTTGCAGTTACACAAGTCTGATATCTCACAGCTCAGGGACAACGTTTCATAAGAAATAATACTGACACTAATGCTTCATGGCGTTATTTTAATGTGCTGACCAAACAGCAGTTATAGCACATTTTGTTGGCCTTCTTAATGCCGCACATGTGTGTTAAGAGGCATCCAAAGCCGACCAGAGACAGCGTTACAGCGGTGAGGTTAAAATACTTCAGTACTGTCGTCTGAACTTTGCCGAAAGGTATTTTACGACGCTAAAAATCACAATATAAGCATTTTACGCCCACGAACAGAAATAGCCAGTTAAATCGCGCCTTTTGGGTCACGTGACAAAGCGCTGCGAGCGGCTTCTTGGCCGCCGTCCGACACGGTTGCCCGTCGGGCTCTCGAGTTTTGTGGTAAGGACGAAAAAGCTATCTCAAGAAGCTCTACATCTCACCGTAAAAATATGATAGCAATAAAATGGTTTAAGAGTTTTATGTGGACAATTACTGTTGTTTTCCCTAGCTTGACAGGCCCTGGGAAAGGACTTTTTATAAGAGAGTGATCCAGCTTACATGCTTATTTAAAAAACACATAAAACAATGCGTGCGTGGGAAAATTAAACTTTTTGTTTTTTTATACTGCATCCCGAGAGCCAATGTTGTTTACTCCAGCATAACTCTCATTAATAGTACAAATCCGAATACACAGGATGGCTCTGGACCATCGTGGTACCGATGGTTGAGAAAAGTCACGAGAGTGGATTCAACGTCCGTTTTTGCCTTTGACCGGATGCTTTGTGTAAATATCGTTGCTTCGTTTGTGCTAAGCGGACCGGTGCAGGTTCAGATCAAGACCCACGAAATGTCACATCACGCATCTCTTGAAGTTGCTACTGTTTTCTGAGGGATACTTACCGCCGATGCTGTAGCCAAGGCAGGAGTTTGGGTCACAGTACCCTGGTTGGCCGCCAGGACCCGTGGGGCCCGGGGTTCCCGTCCGACCAGGAGCGCCCGGGTTTCCGGGCCTACCCGCCGGTCCCTGGCTGCCCGTTCGCCCTTCACCTGGAGGTCCTGAGCAGGAGGTGAGGACATTAACAGAATCAGCAGTCACGCTCACTCCGACCTTTGCATATTAAATATTCTTATCATTAAACACATTCAAAGAGATCCCTAGAGACTGTATCTGTACATTTAGCTGCCGTCCATTCAGCAAGGTAAGCGCTTTGTTTCCGAGATCCTTTCCGTTTCAATTTGTCCATATGGTGAGCGTTCAAAGTACGAAAGCAAGTTTATTGTTCTCAAACAGAGCACGTGTTCTGCAAACATGTGCTTATTCATAGTCTGTTCTTTCTAAAGGACTTCATATATTTTTGACACTTCTGATTAACACCGTGCTTGCTAAGGCTCGTGTGCACAGGCCCAAACGTACATGGGCAACGATCCTCGGCGGACCCCGCTTAAGGAAAGGAAATTAAGGGCTACCGCTTTGGCAAATATCAAGTTATATTAATAGGAAATGTAAATCGCCATGGATACGGCCCTGTGCTGAGCAAACATTAATAGAGTGATTGTACTGGCACAGCGCTTGTGCAGAACCTAAATGGAATTATGTTCAACTCATTTATTTTTTTTAATTATCAGTGCGCAGTTCTTTATCGTACGTTCTTCCTTGAGAAAAATGAACGCCGACCTCCAGCCACAAGGAGGCAGCACTCCCTCAAGGCCACTTCTTTCCCTTTTTACCTCCTCAGTCTGCTCCGCGGTGCAACAAAAGCTTCAGCCAATCACCAATGCTGCAGCTCTGAAATGGTTTTTTACCACATTTTCCCCTAGTGTGCCATGCCAGTGGTCACTGCGAATATGAAAATGAAATTTTGACATATGAAATTGCAAAGTGCTCCCGTTTCTCCTCACATCAGGATATCCAGTGGCTCAAAATATCATATTCAATTTCCACTGAGTCATTCATCTCCTGCCAGCATACCCTCACAGGGCACCCTGTAAGTTAGCGGTGATGTTTTTTTTTCGTCTCATACTTGGGGAGAATTTTGTCAGGAAGAAATATCGATTAAACCGCAATCAGCCACAGTGCCCCACATTGACATTCTGTGAGATCAATGCTGCCGCATTACAGTAAAAATCGAAGTAAAATGATGACTTTCACTCAAAACATTATCTCCATATCTATTTGATATTCTAGATGTGAGTCCAAAAACTACTAAATCAAAAACAGATGAGTCTTTTTTCCTTTTCATTTCTAAATCGTGGTGTTTTATGCTTTCCAGATTTCTCCTCTTCAGCAGAACTGTATGAAAAGGAAAATCCCAGTGTGGATTGTAAGAAAACTGAGAATGCAGAACTGAAGGGAAGACAAAACGACCCATTCAGAAGCCACTCTGCGCGCAAGAGAGGCACTAGGGGCTGTTTTGGAAGTGTCGAGGGTGGTGTTGGCCTCACCTGGGGGCCCCGGAGGGCCTCTCGGACCCTGCGTACCCACTCCTTGGCTTCCCTTCTCTCCTTTCTCTCCAGAAAGACCTGTCCAGAGAGACACCATGAATGATCCAAACCTTCTGTAATTCTGTGCGACAATCCCAGATAAGCCTGTGTTTTCACAGTAATTGATCTGGGGAATTTCTGCCTTAACAGGAAAAGAATTATGAAAATTTCTTTTGGACCACGTAAAGTGAAAGAAAAAAAGAAAAGAAAAGAAAAGAAAAAAGAAAATGCAGTCGTGTGATAAATTATTTTTCCCTCTATCCATCCATTATCAAAAACCACATGACTAGTACAGGGTTGTAGTGGTTGGGAGCCTATTCTGGAAGCGAAGAGCAAGGCAGGGTAGATCCTGAATGGGACATCAGTACAAATAGTAATTTTCCATCTATCCATTCATCCATCCATCCATCCATCCATCCATCAAATTCCAATCACCGCTTGTCCTGAGCAGAGTCACAGTGAACCGGAGCCTATCGCAAAATTACTGGGTGAAAAGCTGAGGAGAGGTACAACCTGGACCAGATGCAAGTAGTTACATTTTCATCACCAAAGATCTCCTATACATGTAGCTATCACATGAAAGTGTATTAGAGATCAAACCCATAGAGAAAAAATGAAAAATTAAGAAGCTGTACTTGTCATTTGAAGACTGATCATGTGATACTTTTACTGCATATAAAGATAACTCATTATTACACGCAACACAAATTATGACCAGCTTTCAGCTCATTAGCTACTATCTAACATCCCATCCTCAATCTGGAGGAGAGCGTTCGGAGATATCGCTCCGGCGCACTGTCTGTTCTTCGTCTTGCCTCGCTGAAAATGACAGATAATGCACTCTCCAGGCCTGCGAAACCCTTTGAGAGTGGCACCTCTAAATGACAGTAATTCTAACGGCAACAATGCCGACGGGGTGCGAAATGTTCGGCCCGCGTGCATTTTGTGCCGAGAACACCTCATCTGTGGACTTAATTTCCCCCTGCCCTATCTGATGACTGAGGAGAAGGTCGGCTCTCCTGCTCTGACGCCTAGCTGATACACTGTCTGTGTGTATAACTCCAAAGCAGAAGACAAGATAAGCCCGCCAAGCCTTGCCGGCACTCTCGGGGGGATGCTATCCACCCCGCTTTCATAAGCGACACCGGGACCTCTCCGGCAGATACACAGCCATGGATTTCATAAGGTGCACGGTTATTCCTGGCTGACCACAGCATCGCAGCATTTCTGTGGTTCTTCTACCGTTAGCTCAGTTTCCACAATACCGATCTACACGTTCTGATCACGTGATACTTTTACTGATTAGGTGAACGCCGCAATCGAAAAACAGAGATCAACGTAGAATCGTGGTGCGTGTTGTAAGCCTTGGTTTTCTACGTTTCATCACTTGCAGCTTACAGGTGATCATATTTCCCAATACCAGAACTCTGCCATATATCCAGAATGGAGGTTCCCTTGTTCCTGTTTCAGGCTTCACCTTCTTCTGACCCCACCTTTCCTTTTGCCGCTTGCTTTACCTCTCTCCCCTGGTTGTCCATTTTGCCCGTTGCTCCCGGGAAATCCTGGCCTGCCAGCCGGGCCCTGCTCTCCCGGGCGCCCGGGGGGTCCCTGCCGGCCCGGCTCCCCGGGGGGTCCTTGCACGGCGCGCACCGAGACAGAGTGACTCGGGATCTGGTTGAGGATAGAGCTGTATCGTGCCATATGACCTGGAGGAAACAGCATTTACCAAATGGGTGGAACGTGCTTTCACACAGTAGGCACCAAATGCCTCCTATATCCATTTGTCAACCAATTCCCAGAAGAAACTGTGGTGGAACAAAAACAAAGGAGTTTAATTTATTTAATGCATTATGCATCTCTGGGGTAATTATATAACTAGTAATAACTAGTAATGAGCCTGTGATTAAATAGCAACTATTTCACAGTGCTGCGAAAATCATTACAGGACATAATGAGACATGCGTACCACCGTGAATAAGTACCGTGTGGATGGTGACCTGTAACTGCACATGCATCATTAACAGACACGTGAACACGAGCGCATGCACGCATACGCACGAACACAGAGCGTAGCTGCGGACTCACTCTGAATTAGCTGCTCGCACACTTGCCGCGCGATCGACCGGACCACGGCCTGGGACTGCAGATCACCCTGTGACACAAACCAGACCGGGCTGAGGCCGAATTCCCTCGCGGCACATCTGACAAACACCATCGACGCAACGAGGACCCCTGCAGTCTTCAGACAGTTAACTAAAATCTTACACTCCTCTTCAGAAACCTGGACACACTTCTCATTAGCAACAATAAGGCTCCACTGTACCTGCACATTACTTCTTACTGGGGAATAAGATGCTGCGACAGGTTTAGCAAAACTGCACTGACGGCAATAATCCGCACTCACACAGTGGGACAATAAACTGAGCATCACTGCTGCGAAAACACTGGCAATTTTATCCTGGAAAGCTGTCAGTGTGCCTCCTAAATCCCCGATCTCCCTGAAACTAAGTTAAAAATGATACCTGGCAGCACTTTCTGAACTCTCTGCTGTTAGGCAACTTTAAATGTCAAACTTACTCGTTCACCCTTTTCACCTTTAGTACCAGGAGGACCCTACAACAAAAAAATAATACAAACAATCATACAGGGAAAAATTGAAGCAACCAATGAATAACACACACACACACACACACATTTTCTGAACTGCTTGTCCCGTACGAGGTTGCGGGGAACCGGAGCCTAACCCGGCGACTCAGGGCGTAAGGCTGGAGGGGGAGGGGGACACACACCCAGGACGGGACGCCAGTCCATCGCAAGGCACCCCAAGCGGGACTCGAACCCCAGACCCACTGGAGAGCAGGACCCGGTCCAACCCACTGCGCCACCGCACCCCCTCCCAATGAATAATACTTTCTGATTATTATTTTGACATGTATCTATTAAGAGTGGACAGTGGAAAAAAAAAATTCCCATTCAGTGTTTAGTTGCGAATAGGGGGTGCGGTGGCGCAGTGGGTTGGACCGCAGTCCTGCTCTCCGGTGGGTCTGGGGTTCGAGTCCCGCTTGGGGTGCCTTGCGACGGACTGGCGTCCCGTCCTGGGTGTGTCCCCTCCCCCTCCGGCCTTACGCCCTGTGTTGCCGGGTAGGCTCCGGTTCCCCGTGACCCCGTATGGGACAAGCGGTTCTGAAAATGTGTGTGTGTGTGTGTGTGTGTTTAGTTGCGGTGAAGCTTTTTACAGATTTACACTATTCCTTTAAGAAATGGATGAAAGAAAGGGAGTAATGTTGGGGGGTCACTTGCAGCAGTCCTCTAAAAACACACACGCACACTGGCTGAAGCCGCTCGTCCTGAGCGGGGGTCGTGGTGAACCGGAGTCTAACCCGGCAACACAGGGCGAGAGGACACACTCAGGGTAGGATGCCAGTCCATCATAAGGCACCCCAAGCAGGACTCGAACCCCAGACCCGCCAGAGAGCAGGACCCGGCCAAGCCCGCTGCGCCACCGTGATCCCCCTCCCCTCTAAAAATAGCTTCTCTGTTATTCGGTCAGCGGTATCAGTCCACTAAGGAAAGAAAGTCGTGTCCGGAGCCAGTGGAACCATTCCTGTAAAGACAGGGCTGATCGCTCCTGTTTTAGAACAGTGATAATGATGTGCTGCTCTGGCCGACATACTGCAACACATGAATGGAATGCAGTCCACCGGCACCCCTCCCATTCCCCCAAAAGCAGAAGTGAGCTATGTTACACTAGCCCCCGCAACTGAGGTCGCAACCCGCTTGTTTGCAATTCTCATCACCCCGCCTGGGTGGTCCGAGAGAGCGCGTTCAGCCAAGCGGAACCACTATGCTTATCACTGGTCAGGATAAACTGTGAAGGACACAATGTCAACAAATGCATTGCTGTGCTGAACGAAAAAGAATCCATTTCAATTATAAGCAAACACCAGTTTTATTGTTGACTTCTTCCAAAGGCATTTTGATGTGTCACCTCATTCTGTACTCAATCTGCGGTGAAAAAAAGTGTTTGATAAAGATGCGCTGTCACGTCCTTAAATTCCAAGGACTATTAATTAAAAGTAAGGGTTTCTGATGACTGAAACCCTCGACACAGTCACATCAATCTTTACCACTCATGGATTAAGCTTCACGCGTACAGAATGTGTTAAGGACTTGGATGTTTTGTTGGATGGGAACCTGTCATTTGTGTCTCATGTTGCAACACTGAATAGGTCATGCTTCCTTCAGCTGAGAAATATAGCTAAATGAAGGCAATTTTAAAGTAGGAAGGATGCTGACACATTGATTCATGCTTTTGTTTCAAGTCAATTGGAAAATTGTAACGCTCTGTTATTGGCCTGTTCGTGCCACGCTGTATCCAGGTTACAGTAAATATCGAATGCTGCTGCCAGAATTGTTACAAGAACTAGGAGGTACGACCATATAACGCCAGTACTTAAATCACTGCATTGGCTTCCAGTTACGTTTAGAATAGATTACAAAATCTTACTTTTGACCTATAAGGCAATAAATTACAGTTCTCCTGCTTACCTTGGTGAGCTTATTGATTTTTATGTTCCAGACCGTTATGTTCATTCATTGGATGTGGGTTACCTTAAAGTACCTGTGATCAATAAGATCTCAGTAGGAGTGCCTTTAGCTATAAACTAGCTACAAACTTTGGAATAGTCTGCCAGTTATTCTCAGGAATGCCTCATTGTTTCAGCCTTTAAATCCAGGTTTAAGGCTTAAATTTTCACTCTGGAGTATTAATGACTGATGTAATTTCGGTTTGCTGTGTTGTTTTCTCAATGTAAAATACTCTAATCTTATTATGCTGTCACTTACTAACCCTTTTATTCTTCTTAAGCATTGTTTCCCCATGACCAGACCTGCGGAGTCAGACCTCCAGCCTTGACATCAGCATTCCATGTTGATGAAAGCTGATGACTGCATGCCAGGGTGGACGAGACATGACTACGCGAACCGCAACATCATCTTATTGGCATTAATAGCAATAATGTTATAAATAACTGTAAATTGTCTGAAAAGTCTTTTTTTAATATGAGATGCCCTGGAGTGTGGGCAGCCACTGGCACTTGGACCCCCTGAGGTTTGGTTTTTTTTTTCCCCTCGCCTTTCAGTTGGTAGTTTTTTGTTCCTTTCTTCTGTGGTCAATTGGTTTACTTATAGCTTTAATTATTACACAGTTATTGAAGTAATATAATGTATAGTCTACCGTTTATTTGTATTATGCCTCTGATCCTTTGTTCAGTGTGGTGTGTAACTGTGAGAAGAGTGCTCTATAAAAATGAATTGAATTCAACTGAATATTAGAAGATTAGATGAGTAAAACTGTTATTGGAGCAAGGCATTTTTATAAAAGAAAATAATAATAACTGACAATCTCCCTGAGTGTGATGAAGATATGATGAGCTTTGTTCATTTTCCCAAGAAGAGTAGATCTTGGTTGTCCTGAGAACCAGTTAGAACCATCCACTGTTCTACGGCTTGTAATGGGATTGTGTAATGGGAGCTGCAGGACGTCCTTGACTTACCGGCAGTCCCTGGTCACCCAGTGACCCTGGGGGCCCGTTCGATCCGGGTGATCCGGGAGCCCCTGGAGAACCCTGTTGGCACAAGAAGATGTGAGAGGTCGGATGACAGCGGTTCCTGCTCAGAACACAGCTCACAAATCACATCGCCGCATGTCGCCATGCAACCGCTCCAGTTTAATGATCCCCACAAAGCTGGGGGCCAAGAACCACTCGGCACCATGGAAGACATTCAATATTCACACTTTGAAAGCAAATGAAAACGTCTTTGGGAGAGATATGAAGGAGCCAGGCGCCGGTGTTTATCAGGACCTATGACAGATTAAGTGATCAACTCCCAGTGTCATCTTTGCTCTGCTCATTATGAAAGGCAGAACGAGCAGCTGCGGTTAAACTTACGACTGGTCCTGGCGAACCCTGCAGTCCTTGGGGACCGTCTTTTCCAGGCAGTCCCTGGTGGGAACAAGCACAGAAAAGGTCATGTGACCTAAATAAAAATCTGGGCTATGGAATGGACTTCGAAATGGTCAATGTACCGAACTCAAAATCACACATCACAAATGAGGAAAAAGAAGCAGCACTTCTATAAAAAAAAAACGCCTAACGCTGTTTCATTCCCAGCAGATGAAGATTATATAGTGTGAAAAATCAAACTGTGACTGCGGCATGAAGCAGTTTGATGAGCAAGTCGGCGTGACATGGACACTGCAGCGGAGAGACAGTACAAGCACTTTCGATGTTGGCAGATGGGACTATTCCTCTTGGCTGACCCCTTGCAGTTGGCGTCTTCAATTCCCAGATGAGCACTGACATCCTGCAGTTAATGTATCTAAGTAGACAACAATAATCAATCTACAAGACTTGCCCAAAGCTCATCACCCATATGCCTTGGACAAAATGAACGGTTTGCAGCAGCCGCGGAGGCCATAACAGCCGGATGAGCAAATTAAAAAAAAAAAAAAAAAAAACTGCTATGAGACTGGAAGGTGGGGGCATGTGGAAGGCAAGGCAAGCTCAAGCTGATGACTTCATTAGAGAGTATACCTGTTTGGACTCCAGTGAAAACTAAATTCAGCATTGAAAAAAAAGAAACGTGGACAGGACTTTGATAAATACAAGTTGGCTAACAATCAGAGTAAACAGTAGCATGTAATCAAAGGTCCTTGTGAAACAGATCGCCCCTTGGAGCAAATGAGCTCCTTACAGTAAGTGTCATCCAAGTCATCTGTTTGTTCTTGGAGTCTGGGATGAGTAAACAAACAAGGCTCAGGGTATGTTACCGCACTGCTAGCCATTCCCTGCCACCAGCAGAAGACCGCACTAATTCCCCGCTAGCTGCCCATTCCTGAGCGTCACATGAGAGGAGTCTGAATTTCCCGTGCTCTTACACCGCAGATCTCCAGAGTACGGAAATTTAATTTTTTTAGGGTGAATACATCAAGAGTAAGCATTTTTCTTCTTTGTTGTGGTGTCTGACTGTTGCTGACACTGTCACGAGTCTGCTCGGAATGACGTGGCTCGAGCTGTCGGGATCTGGCTCCGAGCCTCTCGCCCGAATGCCTCCTGGCCCAGGCCTCCTGATGCTCCTATGAAGGACAGTCCCGCTTCAGCGATGATGAGTTTTGACCCGAGGCTTCGTGGCTGCGCAGATGAAGATGCTCTGCCAACGGCTCACACCCAGGCCCTCGCTGCGCTAAAGTCCTCGGCTTCTTCATCGTTTCAAATGGCTCCTCTGAACAAACTCCGGGGAAAAGCGAAAGGTCTGCTGCAGTATGATTTATAATCTTCTAAATCGTGTCCACGGTGGCTAATCTGCAAGCGTAGTCAATGGATTTGCAGGGCTTTGTGGTTAATTAATCAAATATGTTGAGTATCAGTTGTACCAAGGGCCAACAGGAGCAAGAGCTCATTGCTGCAACATTAGCCAATAATTTACTAAGTGAAACGTTCAAAAGCATACATGCATCAAAGTTACAAGCATCAATTCAATATATAACACATTCAACAATAATTTTATTTTACATCATCATTAAGTTTTCAGGTTTCTAATCATTCAACGTCAATCTGAAAATCACATTAATAAGAGACCGCTTTTTTCTCAGCTTGCCTGTATTCACAAGAGAAATTGTTTTTTTCCCCCACTCTTTTGTGCTTAAAGAATAATGGATGACTCTTACAGACAGCTTGCTTTTATCTGTAATTTTCACATTAAATATATTCATTACCGATGGCGTTTCTGCCTGAGGGTCTTCACCCAAACTATTTAAGAATCCTGTCACTGGTTAAATTAGATGGGAGATGGAGGGCGTCTTTGTTTTCAGAGTCATTAAGCATCGCTGTTATACGATAAGCAGCCGGAGAGCCGAGCCGAGCCGTGTGCTACGAGGGAGTAGATCAGCGGTCTGGATCACCGCCGTTCTCATGCAAAACCAAGTCCTCTCTCACAGTGAGCCTAGGTTTGACAGCCCGTCGCAATGACATCCACGTAGACAACGCACTCCATCACCCTTCTCCGTGTGAGACTTTGAGCTTCTCCATCATCCTCAGATAATGACGTTATGGAGCGGAAAGCAGCCGATAGTATCTTCGCTGTTTTTCAACTTTGAGAAAAGCGGTTTGTTTCAGACAGTAATCATCCACCCCCGAAAGATTGAGAAAGACGTCCCTCGCACTGCAAGGAATTTGCTCTGTCACACACATGTCAGAAATTGACAAATGCTGTCCACATTAAAATGAACATTGCAAGTTTTAAAGATAGAGGCAAAGAAGGGGGGGAAACCCAGCTGTTTTAGCATCAAAAGTACTTGGAAGTGAATGACAGGACCATTGAAAAGTGTTAGTCTACTTGTTGGAAACTAGTTTGCTTCCACAAGGCATTTGGTTATCAAGTTTGATCAGCAAAAGAGGTGGCATGTGTCCCCAGCCCTTCTGCAGCGGATCCCAGAAATGTCTTGCAACATGTCTTGGTTGCTTTGATTTCACTCTTGCATCCAGTTCATCCCACAAAAACATTGCCCAGGTTGCCCACACGTCATCACTGGTACCACACATTCAAGACCGTCTTGCATGAGGCAGCATTGCTAATTGGGAATTAGTAAGAACTACAGACAAGCCAGTGGACAATAGTACGTCATGTCACGGGTAACAGGAAAGAAACAAGCCAACGGATTCCAAACAACGGCAAGGCTTCTGGCGGAGGACCGCATGGACAATAAACGGAGAAGCGAGACTCGATGATCTCATACTTCCACCAGAACGTAAGCTTGAACCTATCTCCCACTCCCTCTGGGGTTCTTCTGGCCCACTTTGTCTAGCTCTGAGCTTTACTGTCATTCGCCTCGCTTGGGCCAGTGAAAGAAAAGGAACACTTACCCTTTGTCCAGTTGAGCCATCACGTCCTGGCGCTCCAGAAGATCCTGGAACACCCTAAAAAATAGAGCCCTCAGGATTATTATTTATTAAATTACCTGATGCTTTTCTCCAAAGTAACTTAGTGTTCAGCTGCTTATACCGATTTGTGCATTTAAGCAGCTGGGAAATGTTAACTGGAGTAATTCAGGGTAAGTACCTTGTTGAAGGGTACCACAACAGGATGTGAGAGTCAAGGCCCAGCCCGTTGAGTGGAAGGCAACAGAGGTCACCAACATGCCACCTGCTGCGCCAGAATCTGAACATATTGTAACGCAACGCATGTACTCCTCCTTCCTTTTTACCTTTTTTTTTTCCATCCTGCAGCAGTATTCATGCTGCTTAGCAATAAAAAGAGTATAAATGCAAGTAAAGAGTGTAACAGGATGAGAAAACTACTCAAGATTGGTAACATATCTCCCCTCTTCTTCAAAATATTCTTCAAAACAATCATATAATGTTGTAACCATGTTGTGCAGGACTCGATGACAGTGCTGGACAGTAAGGGAGTGAAAGTATCCAGCTCAGTTCATCCTGGGCCAGTAGCACACAGGTTGTGAAATGGCAGCGCTCTCCTCTCCCCCCCACCTGCCCCATCCCATTAGCTAGTCATTCACGTTTCGCCCGGCCAAACGGTGACCACCGTAGAGATAAATCACTGCCGAGGCTGAAAAATATCCGTCGAGGGGCTGACAGTACGTCTGCTCGAGAGATCTGAGCTAACTACGTTTAAATTGAACGTGCACATGTTTTTTCGCTATTGACCGCCGTACTGCAGCTGTCCGCTTGCATTCCGTTGCACACACGCACTGCTCGTAGGACGGATCCGGAGCCGTTGACAGGTTTGGTGGACGTATGACGTCTCCGAGGTGAAGCAGCCTTCGAGAGGTGTGAACTTAACTGACGGGTCTGTCTGATTTCAACGAGACTTAACGGCGAGACGGAGAGCAGCGCAGGTTCGGCATCGGGGTAGTCTTGAACGTACGGTGCGCTGAAACCGCTTCCAGAAATGCTCCCGAAATCACGCACCCCCGCTCGACCGAGTCGTACTTTACCAAGCATAAAGCTGCTCTCGGCGCCAAGACAAACCACACGCGCACGACGTTACCCAGCAGTTAGGGACGGTGCAATGCAAAGCCAGAGTATCTGATTTCACTCCAGAGTTCTTCATGAACATATTTATGTTGGTGTGGACAGAATCCAAGTGTGTGTACGGCTATGTGTATGGGTATGTGTGTGTGGGCGCTGACAAGGCAGCCTGTCTTGGCACACGGTCTTCGGGGTATGCGGTAGGAGAAGTCCTGACCCCGGTGTTACCGGAAAACCAAACAGCGGCTCTGCCCGGACCTGGACCGGAGCATCGCTTCGGTCTGGAAAGTACGGACCTGAACCGTCGCAGAGCCGCCGAAGCACGAAATCATTAGGACGTGTTTTTTTAAACTCCGAACCAGCTTAACATAAATCAAATCATTACGCGAAATCAAAAATCTGTCTCGACCGCGCAAGAGCCAGGAGAAAATGCTTCTGTCGCTGCACCGACCACATGCGATTCTTTAGATCAGATACCGTGTTTTTCCGAGGCTTGCAGGGAAACGTTTAGTTTCGGCTATGAATAATGACGCCGCGCCCCAACACCTGGAACTCCAACATCATTTTTAATTGATTTTTCCAGGGCCGGTGCAGAGCGCGGACTGCCCTATCGGTGTTGTCGTGCTTTTGATAAAATGAAGGCTATTCCGTTCTTGTGAATAATTTACCCGAACCTGTCGGGTGGCACGTGCGCGCTGCCTGTGAGGAAGGAGGGTGCCTCGGCGATCGGGAGGTCCAATAAATGGACCAAAGCACGGCTGAGTAGATCACGGGCCGGACCGCGAGGCTTTACATTATTCTTCGCGTGCGACCCCGGCAGCCAACCTTCATTTTCCCACCAGAAACGGACAGAACTCGGACCCTGCACCCAGGCTGCTCAGCAACAGCGGCCCCGGTGCTAACAGCTTTCTGAGCCTCCAGCAGGCGATGTGATAATTACTTGAATGGAAAAAAAAGTTTTTTTTTTTGGTCAGTTTCCGTAATTAATACTGGCTGGGCTTCATTATGAGTTTTACGTGTGAGTGATTCCATTAGGAAGCGATCAGAGAGGGAGACCTATCCCACTAGCAGGGCGTGTAGGAGACACCGTGCGACAGACACCTCTGTCACCGTGATGCCTCTTATCTCCGGAGTTTTCTGGGGTCCCCGGCCGTTCTAATTACCCGGCTACCACGCTGGGGTGCGACCGGCAAACACGACATGTTCTTAATTATATTTTCTGTGCAATGCTACCCCGCTCGCCGGAAGGTCGAGCTAATGTGAGACGTGACGGTATTAATAAAAAGATTCCCTCGCTGTCGCCGACAGCGATGTCCGCACCGCAACGATGAGATGACGTGCCCTGTACGGGGTTGAAATTTTACTGCGGTACACTGCCAAGATCCACTGTACCTGTGGGCCCTGTTGTCCAGCATCTCCCTTCTCCCCCTTCTCCCCAGGAACACCCTGAAAGAGAAGAGCACAGAGGTGGTTTCCATCCATTTTTATCCCCTTCACATCAAAGGCATGTGGCATATTCTGTAAGACAGTCTTTCTACAGAGTGCACGTGCATCTGTGCGTTCCCTGCATGTAAACTGTCTCCCGACGCCTCATGCTTTACCTTCACCCTATAATACAGGGAGTGGAAAAAAAACTCACTTGGGGGGTCAGTGCGGGTTATGTTTCGTTTAATTACAAATTATGTTAGAACAGATTTTTATTCCTTTGTAAATTACAAGCAAAACATGAGAAGACATTGTGCCAATATTTTTGGAAACATAATAAAGTAAATGTGGTCTAACAACGTATTGGCTGAGCCAGTTAAGGAAATTCAGCTGTCTGGAACAAAAAACAGCACGCAGTCCTGCCTTTCATGGATTTGGTTTGACACCACTGTCATAAGACTGCATTTAAACATCGATTCTCAGCAAACTGAAACCAGCACTGACAGACCCTTAGTTCTCAAGGGTATTAGTATATGCAGTTTTTTGCTTCACCTCGCCTCTAAATTGCTTTATTAAAGTAATTGTTCGCATAGTAAGTCACCTCACTTAGCCTTTCAGATGTAAATAAGGCACTAATTAAAATGTATTCTCTAAAACCTGCTGTACTGGAGCCCTCGAGAATCAGGATTAGCCACCCCTGGCTTACACAATGAGCCAAAAATGTATTACCGAGTTTCACCCTTCAATAGAATTTTCAGTGTGTTGTATTTTCATATTTCAAAAAACAGAGAAAAAGATTAAAGAATGTAATGGCTAATGCAATCAGTTTTTTTTTTCTTTTCTTTTTTCCGATTTCAGAACCACTTACTGGCCATTTAAAATCTATTCAAGATGTGAGACAACCTGCCAATATTAACAATAAGTCCTCCGGGAAGCTGACTTTTGACTGGAGCTGCATAACAGCAGATGCAAATGGCAGCACATAAACGGGCGAACATAAAAATGTACTGCAGTATCAAAGTATAATTTGCCAGTCTTTCTCACACAAATACTTAGTCCATCTAAAGCGATCCTTTGTAACAAACAACGATGTGAGCGGTAAGATGCATTGCCCGAATGATTTTACAAACAGCATTTTTTTTTACATAAAGAAGATATGTGTGAATGGACTTGAGGCTCACCGGTGGCCCCTGAACGGATAGTCCGCTTGGCCCCTGAGGTCCCGGGGGGCCCTGTGGTCCTGGAGTACCCATTTCCCCGGTAGGACCTTGGGGTCCCTATCACAGGAACAAAAATGGGGAACAGTTAGAGCGTAACGTGTTTGCACAGCAGCATGAGGATGGCAGCATTCGCTGCCTTGCATCCGCTCAGCCTGATACACTGGGAAATTTACGGGAGCATAAAGCGCCAAATGGGAACCCTGAGCATAGGTGGTCACTACTGATGGATTCTACGCAAGAACACGCCTACTTCAGAGGACCGATTCCGCACACGCGGCGCGCTGCTCGTGGCTGACTGTCTTGACAAGGATCGCTTCATCCGGGCCACGCAAAGATATTCCACGTGCGAAGTAGCACATCTGTTGCTGTTTTGCAACAGTGAGACACAGAGCCTTGGAGCAGAGCAAGAGAAAATATAGCAGGCTGAGCAGATGCTGAATTCAAACCAGCCGCAGCAAGAGCCAGATGCCTATGGCAACTCTTGTGGACACCCACAATAGTGCTGAGTTGGATGGCAGCACTTACTGTGTTTCTCTTTTCCAAAAGAAATACAATCAGATGTCCACTTGCCTTTATTTACACATTTCTCTTCTTTATTCGAGCAGTAGTTTCAAGTTTGCCCAGCGATTCTGCACATCTTACGGCTTCAAGTGCTGGGTGGGCCCCCCAACATCAACCTGAAACTGTGTGAGTAACTGAGCCAGACTAATTATACTTTACCACAAGGCCTGGGTCCCCACGATCTCCTCTCGCACCCCGGATACCAGGACCACCCTGAAATTCAGAGGAAAACGTATCCTCAGTCAATACCACCGTGGCCACTGTTAGCTGTGGTTTCATGCTTTTCACATATTTGCAAAATTCCAGTCATAACTGACCGCAGTGTATCATCCTCGAAAGACAACACAAGAGGAGGAAACTTTCCAAGCTGCAGTCTTATAGAAATGTGGCCATGAGCCATATCAGGTTCTATTAACTTCTAATTATACTGCTTTATTTCCCATAAAACCTCCACAGTGCCGATTCCAGTTACCGAATGACAGCAATGGGAAACACAAAATAAACTTCAAAAAAACCGACAACGTGAATTAACCTCGTAAATGCAGAGCAGAGCATCTTTTGCTCCAATCCCAGTTTTGGCAACCGGCAGCAACAGCCTATAGGTTCTCGTAGGGAGAGCCTACTGCACTCATCTCATGCATGATACTGGATGCTGCCAGGTCGCCCCCGAGACTTCCGGCTGCGGGTGTCGGTGAACGGCAGAACCTGCAATTCGTTCTCTTCACAGCCCAGTCAAAATGAATATAACCCATTCCACCCGCGAGCGATCTGTTCCAGTTCACGTGAAAGTAATACAGTGCAGCCTTTCGCCGAAACGTCTGCTGACAATGATGGTTTACATTTGGCTGCAAGTGAATTAATGGCTTGTTAGACAAGAAAGGTTAAGCACAACGAGGTACTGCACTTCAGCGGCGAGAGCTAAAATTTACCCTGACATAAATAAAAACTTGGCAGAACAATCTGAGATTAGGTCTGAGAAGCTGATGTTTGAAAGAAGACGAGACTTCGCTGGCAAACAGTGGTGCGGACGGGAAAACGTACATGAGTCGACAGGGCGGAACAGACAAATTTGCTTTGATAAATCAGCATCAGTGTGATTACCATTTCAAACAACAACATGTTTATGTAGAACATTTTTCAGAACCCGCGAAAACCCATTTTCGCTCTCCTCGCTCTCAACGGCACCTTCCAAATGAGCTCATTTGTTTGGAATGACATATCAAGCTCTACTTAATTCCAATGTACCAGTTTGTCACTTTTTTCAGCATGATGTCTCTCACTATGCAGCCTCATAGACACATCCAAAAAAAAAAAAAAAAAAAACAAGGGGTTGCTCTCTATGTAAATACTGAACATAAACATACGTCTTGGTCGGCAGGGATCCATCGTCGATAATAAGATTACTGAGCTGAACTCAAGGAATGAGTGAGAGAAATGGGATGAGTCCTCACCGGGGGGCCTAAGGGTCCGGGGGGGCCTTTGCTGTCTTGGGAGCAGGTACACGCATGGGGCATTGCTGGGCAGTCAGCTTCCACCCTCTGGAACACAAAACACACCGGTGGCTCTTGAGACACATGAAGATCGAGAACTGGATTGTGCAAAGCAGGAAATCTGTTTAAGTGGTTTTACACACTACTCTAAACTGCCTCTCTCGAGGACTGGATCTCCAGCCCCGCTCCTGGGGTGACTCCCACTATTGTCGGTTTCACACACAACCTCTAAATTGCATCTTTCTAGAGGACTGAGCCTCCAGCCTTGGTCCTGGAGGGACTCCCAGTCCAGCTGGTTTTACACGCTATCCTCAATTGCTTCTTTCAAAATAATTAGGTTTCCAACCATCATCCTGGGTGGACCCCCAGTCTAGCCAGTTTAACACACTACCCTAAATCTGCCTGGATAATTGGGTCTCCAGCCTCAGTCTTGGAGGCACCCCCCAGTCTAACTGGTTGTACATACTATCCTAAATTGCCTGTTTTTGGAGCTTTGAATGTCTAACCCCAGCCCTGGAGCCACTCTATCTGGTTTAACACACTACCCTAAATTGCCTTTTTCTAGAGGATCAGTCTCCAGCCCTGGTTTTGGAGGGTCTCCCACTGCAGCTCATTTTACACAGTACCCTCAGCTGCTTTGTCTGAAGGACTGGGTTTCCAGCTCCAGTCCTGGAGGGAGCCCCTGTTCGTGTGTTCACCTGTTTTGGAGGATCTGTGACACGTGTCAACATGTCAGTCACAAAACCGGTAATTACTGAGAACAAAAGCGGAGTAAATTCCAGTGATAAAGCTGCTCAAGATAAAGAATAATTCAGTTACAAGTGCTTTAGAACCTGCAAGATATCCCGAGAATTTAGAGACCTCTAATGCGGTTCAAATTCAAGTGGACATGTACTCTTCTCCTGAACTTCCCAGCATTCTTATTCGTTGGTCAACGTACTGCCCGCGTTTTGGTAAATGTCCTCTGATTTTCAAACACCAAATATTGTTTTGAAGAACAAAAGGGGTTCATTTTCAAGACTTAACCAAGTGAGACTTCTTCATGGTTTTGAAACTGGAAAATCCCACTTGCTTTTGTGCGCACACTCTGACTATGTCCTCCCTATTTCCTATGAAACCCTGTCGATATCGTCGCGCTGACAGTGCAGAAGAAGGACCTGGATGAGAACCAACAGTGACCGTCTTGAAACAACTGCATTTTCTATCTCGCACAAACCCTTTCGGATTACATTTCATACCACGGACACAGCGAGCCGTTCTGAGGCATTATTAAAATTTTAATCAGTTTTCAGAATCCTCGAGAAGTGTGAATAACAGGACGTCTTCCAATATGAATGAGGACAGGCCTCGAAATAAAGGTGTCCGGCCGATTGACAGGCCAGCGTCTAGGGTGAGAGGAGATGTGGATTTGGTTCATTAAACAAGCACAGTTTCTTAATGGATCCTGTCTACATTCCGCTGTGGTGAGCCATTTGCTTGGCCACTTCCAGTCACCATGTGGGCAGGTGTCTGATGGGCTGATGGACTACGTGAGACATCCTGGAGTCGACAGTTCTTACCAGACCCGGGAGCTCACAGCACTTGTCCATACTGGGCCAGGAAGTGCTGCAGACGATGTCAAACATCTGAAGCTGGAACTGAGGATGAAAACAAGACATGCCACAAGCTGTGAACACACACACGAACACCACTGATCACAATAACACTGTAAGTGGAAAGTACAGAAGAACCGAATAGACAAATATGGTGCAAAAAGCAAGACAGAAAATGACTCAGTAAAAAGCAACAGAGAGATGTTTCATTTCAGTTTCATTCATTTAATTGTAAAAAACAGGATTTGCAGTGTTCAATTTAACTCGGTATCACCTTATGAATAAATTAATTTGCCATCCAAGTTCCTACAAAATGTAGTTATCGAATTGCGATTTAGCACGATAAGAGCAAAATTGCTCATTAAAATCTACACATTTTAAACTCAATTGTTTAGTGACTGAGGATTTGGGCACACCGAACCATTGCCATGAGCTCACTGTGTTCCCACGGTTTGAAATAAAACAGACAGAAATAAAATACCTCCAAGATGCCCAGAAGGTGTAATAAATTAGGAGAAAAACCAAATGTTAAGAACTTCTTTTTTTTCCTTTAAGTATTCTTCAATTTTTTTTCCCCTCCATTAAATTTTCTTGGTATGATGGAACTACAAGAATTTCCAGATTCAGAAGTCAAAAATAGGTATTTCCTTCTTTTGAAAAGTGCATTCTCTCACTAGGGAAGGTACAGAAAATCTATCATACTTGTTATTAGGCTCTCCACAAAAACCCCCCTGTACATAATTTCCTGCCGTGACATTTAAGCTGAGCGAGGGTCATCCACCCGTCTCTCAGGCACAAGGCCTGTTTTGTTTTGGGGCTGATGAAGGACAGCGGTTAAGGATGTGCCCCACCCCCCCTCACGGGCCAACCACACTCAACACAGGCCCGGTGACACTCACCGGGGCAGAGTTGTCCCTCACTCCACGCGATCGCACCATCCTGCCCAGCACTTCCACGCCATCTGTTGTGATGTTCCCTGCCGCGTTCACCGGCTTCTCTCCCACCATCTTGCAGTCGATGATCACCTTGACACTGGTCTTACTGATGGCCAGGTGCAGCTGTGGATGATGGAAAGGAATGAAGGGAACACCCATGAGCTCAGTGCTAACAATGGGGATACACTGCTGCAAGTACAATAACAGAGTGGAATGGAAATGTCTAGTGATCCACCTTGCACTGTTGCGCCTTTGAACCCAGCCAACCAGCATCTACAACCCCTTGTCCCAAGCAGGATCGCAGCAAGCCAGAGCCTACTCGGCAACGCAGGGCGTAAGGGCAAAGGGACACTCCCAGACCAGGATGCCAGGTAGGGCTCAAACCCTAGATCCACCACACCGCAGGCACTGGCCAAACCCGCTGTGCCACCACACACCCCGCTTCGAACCCTCTTGTCTCCTAAATTGCTTCAATGATCACATCCTACTAGAAAACGTTCATGAAGTAGCTCATAAAGTCACTTTCAGCAAAACAACAGAAGTGTCAAAACATTCCTCTCTGATTTGGCATGTGCATATCTGGATATTATTATTAACTGCTGGTTATTTAATATACCCAGCTCACTGTGTAACCCTTCAAACATGCATACACTCAGATATTCTAAGAAGTGATTTGTGTAAAAAAAAATCTGCCCTCGGGGCACAACTGCAGTTCGGCTCTTGAGAAATGAACTCGAAACCTTTTGGGCTCAAGCCAAGTCCCTTAACCACAACGCCACCAACTTCTTTAATATACCGTACACAACTGGAGGCGTTGCTCGGAACTGAAAACATCTGGGGCTCGGTCCAAAGGTGGGAGGGTAAAATTACACTGGAGATTGTATTGCAGAAAGCCTTTCACAATCTACCCTTTTATTGTGTTTTTACTCTTATTGGTGATGGACGGGTGTCACAAGTTGTTTCATCTCACAAGAAACACACTTCAGTCGCCTTATCCGCAGTCTTGCGATACCTTTGCTAAGAATACTGTCCAAATGAGACCCAGAGATACTCAAAGAACGTCTAGAGCAGAAGCTCAATTAGTCCGTATGCAGCAACACCATGGTACAAAGATAATATAAGCAGCTAACATAAGTTTGGCAATTTAGCACATAATTATCTTTTTATAGCCAAAAGGTTGTTTTTGGATGGAAAACAAGGAGGACCAAATCCAAGGAAAGCATGTGGTAAGTAAGTAGATTTAGATTTACACAAGGGAGCTGCTATCACATGAAGAGGTCAGTAAATAAAGTATAAAGTACAGTATAACAGAGTACACGACTGCCTGCCAGCACAGGGTCATCTTCTGCTCAGAGAATAGCGAAAGTTAACATGATAATTCTTTCAAATGAGAAAAATACCTTCTCATTCCCAAAATAATATCCCACACACTGAAAGCAAGAGAAGATCAATATAAAATGAGAAAAAGCTCATCTTTGTGTGCCAAAATAAGTTGAAAATGTGACTGAAATTGTGGTTTCCTGCAGGTCTGCAGTCTGTGTTTCTGTGCTTATGCGTCCAGACATGGGAGCTGGTGACCTTCCAGAGTCCTCTCTTAATCCAGTCATGTTGCTCCTTAGGCTCCCAAGGTATATCCCATTATTGGACATTAATAACAAAAGGGACTTTTTTAAATCACTGCGTGGCCTTGTGAACAGAAGAAGCCCGAGACATTTGAAACAAGAAAGCAGTCGTTGCTCAGAGCTCATTTAATTATCTTGTTGAAGGAAAATAACGGGAGAAGCAGTGAGCCCAGGGAAGACTGTTTTGTTATGGGTTAGGACAGGATGGACTCTGGCTGACTAAGTGCTCAGTTATAAAGAATAAGTGGCCCTGATGACAATATTTAAGGTCTGGCTGCAGGAAGGAATGAGAAGTGTCCTTTCTTCGCCGAGCCCCCCACGGGTCAGATGGCTCTCCTGATCAATCCCGACTATAATTCCGTTGCCAACATGATGTATTAGCCTATTTCGTGCAGCGCGCTGTATTTCTGATGTGCCTCGGTGTTGAATTAACTCCCGTCCCCGGTCGTATCGTACAGCAGCACATTCCTTTGTTTGCTTTTCCAATTTTGGGGCCGACAGTCGGCTTTGAGGGAGCAGGCATGGCCAGTAAGCACCGTTTGTCGGGCGGCGAGATCTCAATACACTTTCGCCGCCACCAAAAAGCATCTTCTTCTCCGCAGCTCCGAGGATCCGCTTCCATTTTTTTAGCTTGCGCCCGGGAAGAAAAAACTCAGCAAAACTTCCAGGCTATGGATCAATTTCTTCAAGATGCTATCTTGTGCCTCGATCCTCCATGCATTTATAACGGTATATAAAGTCATTCTGGGAACACACACATAAAGAACAATCTTTCTTTCATAGAGGACGATCCAAATTCATAGATGAACACAAAAGAGCTGTAATCTGCCAGCTTTATAAAATGCTATTCAATTTTAATTGATAGCATTAGCATTTAATTTTTAATTAATAGGCCATAAGACAAAGCAAATCTTATCTGAATGTCAGTGTATTTAAGAACTTGTTCCGTGACCAAAATGTGCTGATAGTGGGAGTAATGAATAGGGGAAGGACTACGTGGGAATGCAATACAAAGGCAAGGACATCATCACCATTTTTCCTACTTGAGCCTGGCACTTTCTTGGCACTACACACGCTATCGCACACTGCACACGCCGGCAAGATTTCGGCAAACCCGCTCCATTGCTTCCCACACCAGGGTGAGAGAGATTCTCGTTTCCTCAAGCCTGCACTATCACGACATCTTTCCAACAAGGGGCTTTGTTTAAAAGCTGTCATAACATCTCGGGAATCCGGACATTATTCGCGGGTTAGTGATATTTCAGTGGGCCAGATTTGCTGCTACAGGTTTACATACTGAAAATAAGTTTCAGCTGTGCATAGAAAAATGCTGAAAAAAGAACCCTGTCTTACTCCAAGATAGTCCATGGGTGTTTCCTATTATTCACTTTGCAAAATTAGACACACCAGCGCATTCTCCTCCTGACAAAGTCAGTAGGGTAAAAACGACTCAAGGTCAGTCACAGAGAGCTGGCAAAACAACACTGAAGAGCTGAAGTGATATAAAGGACCAAATCCCAGTCATACAAATGCTGTTCAGATTGAAGAAATAAACAGTGATAAAAAAAACTGAGCTGCCGCACACTCTTTTATTGACAGTATCACTTTGCTTTGCCTGGAGATAAGATAAATCTCTATCAAATTGATAAAACATACCACGGTGATGAAATTCTAACATTCCCTATTCTGACTTTAAGAAACCTTTAAAAACAACTGATCTGAAAATACTAGTCTGTGATTTTTTTTTTTTATTCTAGTATAATATTCTCATGCTAATTTATTTATGCATGTTTCGCGGTCCCTCGCATATCGTCTCAAAGAAACCAGATGCGACCGGTATTATGACGGCTTCCTTCATCTCCGCTATTTGTTTCCTCCGAAAACTTGTCTTCAGTCAAACCTCCAGCACACACGATGAGCTCGAAACAAAAGCACTGAATGCGAAAAAGTCCAAGAAGCAATACAATGTTTGTAAAGATGGAAAAGAATATCATCAGCAACCTCAAATAACGAGGCATAAATTCCTCCTGAAAAGAATAACACAATTTAGCTTCTTGCACGGGCCATCTGAATGGCAAGAGGTGAAAAATGATCGCACTCTCACGCTACGAGCAGACTAAGTGCCCGCGGAGTACAACCGACGAGCTCGCCGCACCCCGAATTACAGAGGAGAGCCATAAATCACATGCACCTGTGAAAGCAGATCTTAGCAGAAGCGGAGCTTGCATGCAAAGACACGCTTCAGCGTGGTAATGAAGCAGACTCCAGAAAGCTGCAAAGTGCCACGTCACATCACGTGCTGCCACTCTGGGATCTCTTTAGCAGAAGCATTAGCATCAACAGTAGCATTAGCATTAGCCTGCCAAGGGAGCGCAACCGTTATGGGAAAGTGATGGACAGAGATTATCACAATTTTGAAATACGGCTACAAAGAAGGGAATTCAGAGGGGGTGGAAATATATTGAAACAAAACAGCCTTTGAGGAAGTAGCCTGAGGCCAAATGAGCGACCGTTAGGAAACAGGCTGAAAAAGTCGGAAGCCATGACAAACGGTCAAACGTGCGGCCGCGGCACCTGGGGGGTAACACCAACCTTGTGGAAGCTACCATAGAAGACCTTCCTGATATCCGGTCCCTCGAATGTCGCCGTCTGGAAGTCGCCCTTGTAGTCGTTGTTGAAAAACGTCAGGGTTTTCCCACCATCTGCAGTCAAAGTTGCAATTAGTGACGGAACTTTCACAAAACAGCACTCGAAATTTTTCATTAAATATTTTCTGAAGATTGACTGTTTTGGCTGGGTCGTGTAGCATCATGTGAGATTGTGACACTGCTAATTTACTCAGCTTGTGAAGAAATTAACCAGTTAGATATTGACTAGGACACAAGTACAGCTTTCATAAAATCCAATCCTCTCTGCAAAATTCTGTTACAAAGACTCCCTTCGTACAGAAACTAAAGGAACAATAAATCACTCAAATAAGATTAGACGACTTGAATGTGCCAGTATGCGGTCCTGACAGTCTTTCATTATTCTTTTTTGTTTTTGTAAAACATACCCAATGTTCTGATGCAGACAAAGAAAAACAACATACTGTCTAGAATGACGCCCACAAGGGGTTCGTTTTCTTTGTTCAGAATCTCCCACATGGCAAAGGGTTCCTGGGGAGTATCTGGCAGGAGGCGGAACAGCACGGTGATGGTGTAGTCAGAGGGTAAACCTTCGGGGTGGAGATACCTGATACAGAGCAGGCCACGTCAATCATTCTGAATAGAAACTTGCTGATGTGTTGTCTCATCACTTCACTCTAATACTGCAAAATCTCATCTCTCTCAAAACATTTTTAACTCACTATGATAAAGTGTAACTTTTCTAAATTTATGAAATATAAATAACCTGTTGACCTAAAGGAGGGTTACAGTGGTCCAGAGTGTATCCTGGAAGCACAGGTGCAAAGCATTGTATATGGGATCAGATGCCAAAGGTAGGCACACACATCCACTCAGTCATACACACACTATCTGAAACCGCTTGTCCTATGTGGGGTCGCGGGGAGCCGGAGCCTAACCCGGCAACACAGGGCGTAAGGCTGGAGGGGGAGGGGACGGACACACCCAGGACACACGGCAGTCCATCGCAAGGCACCCCAAGCAGGACTCGAACCCCAGACCCACCGGAGAGCAGGACCCGGTCAAACCCACTGCCGCCCCGCACCCCCTTCATACACACATAATAAAGATAATTTAAAATCACCAATCTACCTGAAAGACATCTTTGGACTATGGGAGGAAAGCAGGGGACCTGGAGCAAACCCACACAAATACATGGAGAACATGCAAACTACATGGACTGAATGGTGACGGCAGCCCACATGCCGCGAGGCTCTTGTGCTGCACCGATGTAAAGTGTAACTTTTCAACTCATAAATGTTTAAGACATACAATAATGATACAATGTACTAGATTTGCATTCGCAACACTAGGCAGACTTAGCGGCTAACGCACTCTGAAAGGTGCTGAAATGCTTCGCTGTTCTTTTTCCGCCTAAATACCACAGGAGACAACCTAATTTCATCCCAAGGGTCAGTATATCCATATCTGTCATCCCTGGGTTGAGGCTCTGCATGTGAGCCAGGTTTCATCCAGCATGTCATTAGAGTGCAGTTAGCATCCTTGTCTGGCTGCCGCATTATTTGAAGAAGCCTCTGTATGCTGCTGGCAGCTACACCAGGACACAGCTCTGGTCTTTGTCTAGCTGGCTATTGAAGTCAGCCCTCTTCCCCGCGAGCGGTGTGACGCACTTCGTGGGCTGGGAGACCAGGGCGTCCTTGTGCAGTCTGTAGCAGGGGAAGCTGTTGAATGTCCCGGGTTCCATGGACACACCGCTAACGCTGCTATACCGGTTTTCTGCCAGACCGAACATCTCCATCATCCGGAAACCTGCGGGAGGCGACCGACAGGGCGTTGTTACCACTGGGCTCTGGCGTACACCTTCATTTACCGCTCCGAATAACTACTCTGCATTAGCATCCTCTGCGCTAACTGCACCAGCGTGCATGACAGGATAATCTGAGCGAAGGGAAATGAAATCACTGACACTGACACGCACCACACTTCAGCGCTGACTCATTTTTAAAGTACTCTACTAGCAGACAGAAACTCTAAAGAAACATCAAGCTACAGTCAACATCACCTGTGAAGTGATCAAGTGCTTTAGTGCTACGAATTATACTGTACCATTGCTGTCAGTACTTAAGCATGTAGCTTTGCCATAGTTTTGATTTACGGTCTCTTACCTGCCATGGTGTTTCCGCTCGCAAGAAATGCAGGACAAGCTGAGAACAAAGGGTTATGGGTAAAACAAATTAATACACATGCATTCCTATGTCTTATTAATACTTCATTAATGACTCACAGTGTGCATTGATTTACCGCAAGGCTATATTTACTCAACTGTATACAGCATATCCATCTCCCACCCCCATCGCTATTCAGCAGACATTTCCCTCGTCTCCATTTGTTTCTTTTTTTCTGACGACTATTATGCACTTTGACAATTATGATAATGATATTAATGGTACACAGGAGGGTAATACGAACAATGAAGATATTGACAGGCAGAGTTATTAATCTCCGAATGCTTATAACACGCACTCGGCACTAACAGATGGAAAGTCTTGATTATGAGGATATCTCCCTGGACGACATTTGCACGTTTTGGTTTCCAGGAAGAATGAGGTACTTACTGGCTGAGGCGGCCTCGCAGACAAACGTTATCAGCTGTTCTTCGATTTTCTTGAACGCATCCAAGTCGTCCACGAAGAAGACATGTCTCTCGCTGGGCTTGCTGGCAATGTTCACCAGCTCCCCGTAGTCGGCGTCAGCAAAGCCGATGGCGAAGATGATGTAGCCTGAGGAGACGGTGAGGTAATGGCGTGGAACAAGTGTGGATCCCACGTTGCACATTGGCGTAAGATGTTCCAGGGTAAAGCCATGAGCCACACACCTTCTGTTTGCATCTCTTTGGAGACCTTGTTGACGTCATCTTGGGACCGGCCATCGGTGAGAACCACCAGCACTTTGGGGATGCCCCGCCTTGAACCTCCTTCGGCAGTGAAGATGGTCTCCTTCACATGCTTGATGGCTTTCCCTTTGCATAGGAAAAGAGGTAAATTAGTATCTAATATTAACAACAGCAGAAACACATATTTGCTGTGGATCTGCCAAACAGCTCTTCCTAACAAGCTTTGATTTCCAGACCTAGCCAAAAAATAATAAAAAAATCAAACATTCTCTCAAAACCCTCTAGCCATCTAACCAAAATGTGAAGTTTCCAGAGATGTGTTCTTGTTAGTCAGAACTCACATCATGTAAATAACATGGTGTGTCTACAGATTTGACACATTTGTTCCTACCAAAAAAACTGAAAGCAACTGAAACACAGAAAATCAGAATTAATCTATTTCCCAAGAACTTTTAAACTTTGAAACCCTTTTCTGTTGAACAGTTTAATGAGCAGTAGGACATTTGGACCAGTAGCTTTGATGCAAAATTCTACCACCGCATGTAATCAGTCAAATCAAAAGGCCACTAGCGTGATCTGCGCTTTACATTTCCGATAAATGAAAAAATCAAATTCAGGTATTTAAAAAATAAAAGACATTTTAATGAACTGAGGTAGTCTACAGACAATCAAACCAAAATGAATAATTGTTAAGTCTTCCCATTTCAAATTTCCATTTCTAATCCTTTTAATGTGCAAGGTTACCTACAAAAGCAGCTTTCAAAAATATCCTCCCTCTTCTTTTTCAGTAAAATATGTAGCTGCACGAATTTTAGGGGCAAGAACATTACAGGAGAAAATTGCAACAAATTTAATCTGGGCCGAAGCCATGCTTCGTTTGATCTTCCGACTGTCTTTCGGCACTTTTATTAGACGGCCTGTCAGGGAAGACAAACGACAGACAGGAAAGAGTAAACATTCCTCCATGAATTTTTAAGTTACATCTGTTTTAAAATGCCGTTAAAATAAACAGGGGTAAATTGAGAATGCAATATCCAATGAGGCACGGAAACGCAGTGGCCTCTATCAGAAGAGAGAGACACTTTTTCGACGCGTCGGCCCTTAATGGAAAATGTCCTTAGCTAGCTGTGCATTCATCAATCAGAAGTTCACCTTTGAAATATGGATCATTTACAAGCAAGAGATATGAGAGATATTTCTTATAAACGACCAAAAATCCTTTTTCTGACTCTGCCTATAGGCTTCCCAAATCTGCATATTTACGACAGAGACGGAAACATTTCAAAGAGGAGCACGAGGCCGTAAACCTCCCCCAGCACACGCAGTCTTGGCTATGCAGAAAGCATCGACTTTGCTTTCTTTGGCGTAAGCAAAACATGGTCGTCTTACTGAGGTTTCAAGCCTCGGTAAGGTTAGCGGTTAATCTTACACTGGCTGCACTAGATAAAAAAACACTGGTTTAGATATGAAAAGAATATCATTGAGGGTGATCCCATTGATCCCTGTTTAATCCGCTAAATGTTAACATATGACACACTGATGAGAATTATCCCCCAATATGATCCCACAGCACAACAAATCAGTAAATACAGCTTCACATGGAAAAACTGCTTTAAATAGATCCAGAATGTGCAATTCTATCTTTAAAAATGGCATATTTACACCAGTATCTGCCGTTACTCATCCCTTCTTGCGAACATGAGGTTGTGTACCTCTGAAGCATAATGAATATGCATTGTGTTGTGCAATTTAGAGTGAAATTATATTTATACATTCAGAGCAAACACTTACTCTGCATGTATAGTTAATATACACGACAGGTGCTGGCAAATTCTGATACAAACGGAATACAATTACGCTGCTGTGCAATTTAAATATGAAAGTATTCCACTGAAAATAAACCGTAGTTAAGTCCCCCATATAAAGTTGTCAGGATTTATTTGCTTTACCCGATAATGTGAATGCTGTACTTTTATATGCGTGGCAATAATTTACCAGAGATTGTGAGGAATACTTTTTGACAATAAAATCTTTTTAAAGACAGTTAGGGCAATAAACTCCAACTATGAAATTACATCTCCACACTTAGAAATATGGAAAAAAGAGGTAGAATGGGTGTTTGGTTTGCAGTGAAAGCACCTGCTTCCTCCCCACTAAATCAAGGAGGTACAGAAAACAGATCTCGCCATCTCCGAGCTGGCCCTGGAACCCAGGGGCCCCAGTCTTCCTCGGCCCTGCGGTGGCCAGAGAAGAAAACTTAATACATGCCTGTCTTGGTATTTCCACCCTTGTATGAGATGCGTTGAACGGCGTCCAGAAGAGCCTCCTTGTCCTCGTAGGTGTTGAGCTTGAATTCGGTCCTGGCGTCATCGCTGAACTGCACGATGGCCACCTGTCAAGTACACGAAACGCTCCTTGGGCCGCCTGCTGATGTCTTTTTTTTCTTCTATGGTTTTTAGCCACATGCCAGGATAAACACGCTTGTCACTTCCCCCATTCAGATTTTTTTCAGCGTTCTCCATCGCTCACTTTAACGCACAGCTTCCCTGGTCTACGTCGGAGAGGATTTTCTCAGGTCGAGGACTTTTCAGTAGACTAGCCAGCAGTGGGTTTATTTTATCCCGGACACCTAATCTTCACAATCGCGCACCTCCGGTGCTAAAATATAGGACACATCCATTTTGCCGGACGTAAAGAGTTCAGTTGTTCTATTCCCTCCTGCTCCCAAACACACCCATACAGGCAGTGGAGCTGTGCACCCTTGCATTCAGGTTGGTGGTTGAGAGCTTTTGATGATGATCAATGTGCTCTCCCTGCAGTGTCTAGACACTGGGCCGTTTCGACCGAGCGGCCTCTCCGGGGACCGGCTCAATTCGACGTTGCTCAGCAGAGTTGGCTCTGGCCCTTGGCTCGCTGTCACCATCCCTCTCTGACAGGCTGGCTGCAGTTGCAGCCGCAGCTTGCAGTCGCAGACCAGCCCCAGGAGAACATCTAATACGGGGTCCCTGTAAGTGTGACTTGGACTGGATGTCACCCCCCAAGGGGACACAGAAACACTGATATTTCCTTATTACCTACAAGCAGCAGAAAAGCTCCTGAGCTCTGCTTTCACCTTTCAGGCAAAGCGAAGCTGACAGTCCTCAGCACGCAGAGATGTAGCCAAGGCAAATGCTCTGAAGACCCCTTTTCACAGTCCTGCCTACCCTGTGCAGTGTACCTTTCTCTTAACTGGCATCATTTTGATTTAAATGGTGGCAGTAAGTGACATGGCCCTTATGAACATAGCCTCATGACCCATGGTTAACGTCCCAGATGGGGCGTTGCTGCAGTACCCTTGAGCAGGATAATTACCCTTAAGTGATACAAAAAAGAGCCAGCTGTTTAAACTGATAAAGTTCTTAGCTGCCCTGGGTAAAGCAATAAGCAGACAGAACCAAGGTGGAAGGTAGGAAAGGTACCTGGGTGCCGTCTGAGCCAATCTTGTCAAGAGCGCCGGTTGTGCTGTACAGGAAACGGATGATCTTGTGAAAGTTATCGTCTCCGATGCTCCAGGAACCGTCAACCAGGAAGACGAGATCGGCCTTGGCGTCTTTGCACACTATATGGCAAGAAAAGCACAGGATCCTTTGAGGAAGTCAGTCCTTGGAAGGTAACATAATTACTTCCTGAACGCCTGAGGGGCGCCAAACTGACTGACAGTAATTTCCACCACATTCGCACCTCCTATTGGCTTGAATGGCAGAAACCTACAGCACCATGACATTTAATGCAAGTGGGCCAGGTCCAAGTGTTGAAGCTTTTTTCAATTAACTTCCATTAGTGCGGACTATCAAGCCAGAAGTCAAATGGAGAGCTGATCGAACAATCCTTGGCAGGACCTGCTGTCACTCATTACAAACCAGTGTCTTTTTTTTTGGCCTTAACACAAAGAAAGGTAAGTAAAGCTGTGTGTTCTGGGAATATGAAATGAGCATTTCATATTTACTAATGCTCACTAATGGACTTGTGCTATTCATATCTTTTTGCTAAAATATCATGAGGTCATTTTTTCAGCCCTTAGCCACTTCAATGCCCATTTTAATACCCTATGACATTACTGCAGTGAGACTGGTGGCCGGGATATGCTGTACTCCTCTTACAAGGACGCCTCAACCCTGAACCTCCCTCAAGTCCCCCATGGGTCCTCAAGCTGCACAACTAATCAGCATATTGCATTGCAACATAAATGTTTGCTGGTTTTTGTCTCATCAGAGCACAGATCCGCACTATATGTATCCTTGAATGAAGGGCTTGACCTCCACTGTTCATCTTAAATTTAACTGATGCAATGTAAACATACAGTTTGTGTAGAAAGTGTTCAGTCCCTTGGATTGTGACCACAATTTGGTGCGTTACAACCAAAAGATACAACGGATTTGAACTGAGTTTTTAATGTATGGTTATCTAAACATACTTAATGTTTTGTTCAGCCATAATCAGTTTCATTATAAATTTAAAGTAAAAAAGTGGAAAATATTCAACTTTAAAAAGTATTCACCCCTTTTAGTTTCTAGGTATTTTGTTTCTCACATTTTAAAGATTTATTTGCCCACTGTTCTTTGCAAAATGCAAAGAAATGTTGCAGCTTGCTTGCGGAGCAACAGTGTATAAGAATCTTTTGTTCTTGCCATAAATTGAAAAATTTTTATGGGACTTAAGTCAGGATTTTGACACGGCCCCTCAAAGAGTTTCACCTGTTTTTCAATTCACTCAAGTGTAGCTCTGGCTTTGTGTTTGCAGTCATTGTCTTGTTTATCCTGCGACAGTTTTTGATCTTTTTCAGAACGTACAAGGTTTTACTCCAGTATCTCTCTACTTTTTGCTCCATCCTTTTTACCATCTAATTTGACAAGCCTACCAGTCCCTGCTGATGAAAAGCAACCCGACAACATTGTGCTGCCACCACCATAATTCAATCTGAGGATGGTGTTTTTAAGTGGTGAAGTTATGCTCTATTTTACTACACATAGCATTAAAACCAAATAACTAATTTTTTTCATCAGACCACAGAACTCTTTTCCACGTTCATTTAGGGGTTCCCACAAACTTTTAGCAAACTGAATCTGCAAAATTTAATTCCTCACCACTTTACCATAAAGCCCAGATTGGTGGAGTACCCCCAAAATTGTTGGCTTACTCACAGTTTCTGCCGTCCCTGTTCTGACATGCTACAAGTTCTTGAGTTGCTTTTGGCCTGTTGACTGCTTCTCTGACCAATTTTCTTCTTCCTCAGCTGCTGAGTTTTGGGGACGACCTGTTCTTTGAAGATCCGGGGTAGTTTTATGTGCCCTCCATTTCCTCATAATTGATATAACAGTGCTGCTTGGGATTCTCTGTGGCTTTAAAATCTTTTTATATCCTTCATCCCACTTGTGTCTGTCAATGATTCTATTCCTCCGTTCGTGGAGAGGCTGTTTTCTCTTCATATTAGCTTGTATGTAATGACTAACAGGGGGATCTCACGCAGACAAGTTTCTTTAACCTTACAAAAAGCAGGTGAATTCACTTTAAATGGTTTAAGTACACAGAGCCGGATTTCCATCAACAAAGTGTTCAGATTCCAACGGTGACATTTTGAGGCCGTGCTTTTTCATGAAAGTAAACGCAAAGGGGCTGAATACTTTTCAAAGCTCGATTTTCAATTTTCATCTTTTATTTACTTTTATAAATGTTCAGTGTGTTTTAACCACACAAAAAATTCTAATATTTCAATCGTATCAAATATTTCCCGCAAACTTTGTACATCCACTGTATGCATCAGATAGTATTGGTGATTCAGTGCATTAGACATTTAAGATAAACACTTGAGGTGAAGTCCCTCTGTCATGGAGGGCAGCTTCTAGGACTACAGTCAGCAAATCATTATTATTATTGTACATATTTAATAAGAAGAAGAAAAAGTGGAAGAAGAATAATAAAGGAGAGACAAAAGTCCTTGCTGGGTGGTTTTGCACACTGGGTGATAAGAGTTTATATGTCATTTTGTCTTGAGTTTGTATGTTCTCTTCATGTTCGTGTGATTCTTCATTGCCCTTAGTATGTGAACGAGTGTTTTACATTGCTATTCTGTGTAAATGGATTTTTTGAAAGGAGTGTAGTGTATCAGCTAGTTAACAATCATTGGATGTTACTTTGTAGAAAAGCTTCTGCTAAATCAATAAATATAAATGTACTAATAATAATATGCCTTAAGCGAGACACTGGCAAAATACCAGCACTTAGTAAGTGTAATGAACAAACAAGCTCTGGCCTTCACAACATCAATTTATCATTATAAATCTAGATACATAAGCACTATTTTTTTAAAATTTGTATTGCAAAGAATATTTTGAATCTTAAACATATAGATAGACCCCTGGGGCCACAATTACTTCACCGAAAGTCATTCTAGAAAGGTCACCTGTCCTATGCAATATACTTATGCTAAAGATCAGTGCAAGAGGTCATCTCTTGAAAACCCTCACCTTCTCTGGCAGGGGGCACAGTTGGGGCAGGGGGTGTCATTGGGGGAGGGGTTGGTGGCTCGGTGGGAGCTGGACCTAGATGTTCGACAAAACAAACCGAAGAGATCGTTAAAGTGAAATCCCTTCCTGCAGGTAAGGGAACATCCTTCGAGTGAACCACTCCAGGGAGTATGCAAACTCCCGTAAACCCGTAACACGGTGCAGTGGGGGTTCTCAACACCCCATTTCCTTGCCAGCAGCAGCCAGCAGCCCGCATCCTTGGCTCCATTCTGGAAGAAACTGACATCCATACAGAAGAGGGAATTAACCAAACATGAGTGTTAAACACACTCCTCTGACATATGAGGTTTATATAATCATACAACAAGATCGCTTTAAAAGAAGATTTAAGAAAAAGATTACAAAAGACAAGCCTAAGTGGACTGCTTTGATTCTTCTCAGAATAACGCAAAACACTGCCAAACTGTATATTCAGGCATATTCATGTTCCAAAATAGACATTAACGAATAAACCTGATCCAAAT
Source organism: Scleropages formosus (assembly GCF_900964775.1). Taxonomy (NCBI): domain Eukaryota; kingdom Metazoa; phylum Chordata; class Actinopteri; order Osteoglossiformes; family Osteoglossidae; genus Scleropages; species Scleropages formosus. The sequence continues at coordinate 7,337,447 of NC_041823.1, forward strand.
TTAATGACAAATGTTCCATCACATGGTGGGCGTGGTGGTGCAGTGGGTTGGACCGGGTCCTGCTCTCCGGCAGGTCTGGGGTTCGAGTCCCGCTTGGGGTGCCTTGCAGCGGACTGGCGTCCCGTCCTGTGTGTGTCCCTTCCCCCTCCGGCCTTACGCCCTCAGTTGCTGGGTTAGGCTCCGGTTCCCCGCAACCCCGTATGGGACAAGCGGTTCAGAAAATGTGTGTGTGTGTGTGTGTGTGTGTGTGTGTGTGTGTGTGTGTGTTCCATCACATCTTAGCGAAACACTTTCAAAGGACCCCCAACAGCCATAGACCCGTAGACATCTCCACACACCCACCCAAAGAAATGAACGGCGTCTTAGATTAAGCAGATCTGAAATGGTGCACAAATTTGAAGGCAAACAAGAAACGATGACAGTAAGACAGCTGACACCTGTATGCCAATTACTGGAGAATCTGACAGCTTCAAGGGCTGCGAACTCTAAGTTTTGTTCTCGAGTTCCCAAAAAAAGACCTGCAGCCTTACATTAGAACGGATTCCCTGCACTGCTGGCCATTACTTTTCACAGCAGATTCTTAACTTTTCAAGAGGGAATGAATAACCATTTCTAAGCTTTATAGGCTTAATTTGTACCAGAACAAGGTAATAAACTGGTCAAATTGCATCCACCGTGTCAATGTGCTTTTAATGTTGTGAAATACCAAAGCTATAAACGCTTCTTAAAACCACATCTTGGAACTGCAGGTGCTAAAGGTACTGAAGGTGCCATCCCTTTCCCTCTTTTCACCTCCTGCAGACACCTACGAGTTTTGTCCAGGATGGTCACGGCGGGGCCCTCGGTGTCTTCGAACTGGGTGTAGACGCTGATCTTGTACTGACTGTTGGGGGAGAGGTGGTAGAAGCAGTGTCTAGATGTTCCAGCCCCCAGACTCACTTCCTGCTCCTGTCCATCTGTGAGAAATCAGACAGGTGTTAGTCATCGTGAAACAGCACCAACAGCACCCGCCCTCATCGGTCTCAGCAGTTGACATGATGGGCGTGCTTCGGCGCATCGGGACGGAAGATTTTCCGGGAGCGAAATGCAAACCCCGTGCTGCCAAGTGTTTAACACAGATGAGCAAGAAGTGTTTAAATTGTTGCAGGTTAAGCTTGTCTGCCTGATGAGTGGTCTGAAACTGATGTCTGCGCACCAGTTAGTGGCACACTATACAGAGGCACGACTAATGGAGGCAATTCATCAGCTTCACGGGCGCCTTCATTTCCAGCGGATATCTTCCCGCTACAGCGCATGACGGACCAGCAGCTGACCGCACGGAAGCTCTTAGAGAAACGGGCTTGAAAGTGACCTGTTACATACACATTCCCATCTGTGGGTTTTACATGGCCGTCACAATCAGTCACACAGCGAGGTGCTCCCGTGTGACTCGGGGGGGGAATCATATTACGGGACCTCCTGTGAGGCAGACTTTCCATTTTCTTTCTCCCTTCATTATAAATGTGAAAGCTCTTTCCAGGGATCTCCTTCATCTGGCATAGAGGAGCTGTCTTTACTATCGATGCTTTCATTTCCAAGAGCTACATTTCCTTCATGCACCTTCATTTGGCTTTAATTTATGGGTCTGAGGAGACGTCGACCAGATTCTGCCTGGAAAACACGCTATGTTATAGCAAAACAATCATATTTGGGGGACTTAAGAAAAAAAAAATCCTAAAGAAGCAGTTCTTTTATGAGTCCTAAAAGGGAAAGAGCTGCCTAAAACATTGCCAGAAGAAGTTCATTGGTTTCACACTGGACACTGTACAGACCATATCTGGAAACCATTAGAGAGATTCACTGAGGATGTACATTTCAGTTTCAATACATTCCAGTTAATAGTAACATGAACCACAAAACCTAATTCAAAAACAAATTAAATATTTGCCCACAGTCATATTGCTTCAGGTTACTTTAAACCAAATATGATATTTTTTCAAAAAAGCCTAAAGGAGCATCGAGGTTTTAAACCAATGTGTTGAAAACAGCTTTAGAGAAAGCAGTTGCATAACTTATTTTCAGCCAACTTTGGTCTGGCAACTAGTATACCAGAAATGTTGACTTGAATATAGTCTGGACACGTCATTTCTGAAACATAATTGTTAATGTAATTCCTTATATTGACTTTTGCTGCTGGGCTAAGCATTTTTTTGCAATATATTTTCGATTATGAACGCTATTTTTTTACTTTGTGTGGACTATTTCCCATGTCACAATGAGCATATGTTATTCAAAATTCAATTTAGGGTCTTAGCCAGTGCAATGCCTATACAATATGTGGTGAAAACAAATGATCAGCATAGTTCTGAACGCAATGTGACGTACATTTTAATCGACTCAGATTGTAAACTGAAACAATTTAAATCTGTCACTAGCAGCACCAGAACACAACTATACAACAAGTGTACTAGCCACTAGACAAGAGGTGCAAACATTTCTACAGTTTTATTTATCTGACCCCACTATCCTAAGCTGACACCATAGGAAGCGCCCACATGCTTGGACTGTATTACTCACTGAGCAGCGACTCGATGACAAGCCGGTAGAAGGAGGCATGCTGGTGGGGTTGCCACTGTGCACAAATGCTTGTGCTCTCCACCTGGTAGGCGTTCAGGTTCGTCACTCCCAGGTACACTGCGTGGACAGGACAGGAGACGTGCGTTACGGTCCTAAGGCGCAGCTTCTGAGATAACACAGATGCTCCATTCCAATTAAAATCAACAAAAAGTGTTCGATATAGGGCAAGCAATTTGTGCAACTGTCTTCCCTTATGTGCTTAATATTTGACTAAGGCCTGTGGGTAATAACCCATTTGTAAAAAAATAAAAAAAAACTAAGTAGACTTATTTGTTCCTTACTAGAACTACTAATGCTGACTAAGGCAAATTTTTCCGATTTAAGCAAAATATTTCTTTAATTTTGCTGATGGGCACAGATGTAATGTGAACACCAGACCACAACATGTGTTTCTTATTAGGCATGAAGTATGCAGGGCTTATTGGCTACTGTAATATAACCATACATCTCACCTTTGTCAGAAAGAGAGTATAACTCTGAATTTTGACATTATGTGTAGTTTTCCTGTATGGAAACCATGCAGTACAATTTAATTTGGTCTCAAGCAGGAGAAGATACTAGAGAAAGAAAATCAAAAACAAATCAGAGCTGGTTGGAAAGCCAACACCTGGGTGAATACAGACAAAGCTGAAAGGATGCGGCGCGATTTGAAACTCAACTCGAAAAGCAGAAGAGGAATAAAACGAAATGGTAAAACGTAAAAATCCTTTGTTTACATTATGTTATAGAACAGAGAAGAACAAAAATTGTTTTTTTTTTTCCCTCAGGCCATCACTCTCATGAACAGTTAACACCCCCCTATAGGTCTCCTGTCAGTGCAACATTATTCAACCGCTTCTAATAATTTAATTTTTATTTATTTACTTTTTTGTATTTATACTACTATTTATAGTGCAACATTATTCTATACATTATTCTATACTATTTCTAGTGCAACATTATTCAACGACTTCTAATAATTTAATTCTTATTTATTTACTTTTTTGTATTTATACTACTATTTATACTCTTGTGTTTGTATAATCCGTAAATATGTTATTTTTTTATTTATTCTGTAATTCTGCGTCAGCTGTTTCTCTGTAAATACTGGAGGCACCTAGAACCACGGTAAATTCCTTGTGTGCGTCAGCACACTTGGCCAACAAAACTCATTCTGATTTTGATTCTGATTCCGATTCTGATTTATTAGAACGGGCAGCAGCTAGCAGACCTGCATCCAAAAGGCTGGCGGACAGGCCGGCTGATATCCTGAAGACTGACCGTCCCAGGAGGACCACGTCTGCAATATCGCCAAACGAGGTACCCAACCTGTACTGTTCCACTCAAATATCCTACTGTCTAACAGGTAAATGTGGAATACCTCAAAAGAGGTATATCTTTGTAATCTCAGTGGCCGAAACAAAGCCCCGTGCAGAGGGCTGACCGGCTAGCTTTCCCTCAGGGAAGTAAATCCACAGTAAGTCAAGAAGGTCCTTGAGAAGACGCCTCTCCTTGAATAACAAGATCGAGGAACACGTACAGGCATACGGCGGAAGGCAGCAGCTCGCTTAACATCCGCTGACTCTTCTGAATTATGCATGTGACACGGAGCACCCTTCGATGAACTCCGATTAAAGATGCGCGTACACTCCGAGGGACGCCGCGTGGGCCGGTGTCACGGACAAGGCTCGACTAGCTACGTTTACGGATCGTGAGCGACAAACAAACAAGCGTGGATGGAGCTTCTCGGAAATTACCCGGCACGCGTAATAGAAAAAAAATGCATTAATCAATTAACTGTACGGTTAACCAGTTTTTTTTCAAGGCCGTAGCAGAAATCCGTGGGGTTTGTTGTTATCTGTATCAAGACACTACACCTCAGTGTGCAATAAGGGCTCGTGTCGCACGATAAAATTTGTTGCGTGTGCCCGACATCGCTGCCGCAGCACGCCGAGCGAGGGCTCCGGGCATGAAGCGCCGCACGTCTCGAATCTGATGGATGTGGGAATACATCGTGAAAGGGGGGCTCCTCCTGGCAGACTGGTTATCTGACTTTGTTCAAATGAAAACGCCTCGCTCATTTTGGCTGGAGACACGGAGGCCCATTGATGTACAGGCAGACGATCTAGCAAGAAAGGCAATCTATTTGCTCTTTGATAAGGGTGGCTCCAACATGTATTACTTTGAGATTTTCCCGACGATATCGAATTTATATGCAAAAGAACGATATTACTCTTTTGGGTGCTGACAGGATATTTAATAAGCGGCTCTGCCTAATACAGTGCCATTTCTAATACGAGACTGAGAGGCGCTAATGATTTCAACGCGTCCTTATTCATTTTGCGTCTTAATCTTTATGTTACGATGAATTTTGCAGAAATGCAACATGAAAAACTGAAATGTTTGAAAGTCCAGAGACAACAGGCGATGACAAAGCAAACACTTGTGATTCGAAGTGGCACTCGGAGTTTGTCGTCGGCAACTGCAGCGTGTTCAGTACAGCATTTTTCCTCGATGCAGGATTCCCCATTGACTATTGCATCGGTTACCTGGTGTTTTCATCCGAATCAGCGCACTAACTTATCCAATTATGCCACAGAGAATCGCAGTGAATAAGATTGGATTAAATGCCTTGTGCCAGGGTACTGGAGCAGAGCGCCTCCTGCAGGTAGGCAACCCGTGAATTAAACCACACGTTTTACACCTCTGCCGCACTACTGCAGTTTTCCCGCTCTCCACCTGAGAGTCTTCATAAAAATTCAATGATCATTTTTATTTTTTTCTTTACTGGCTGATGTGTTTATCCAAAGGGGATCTATAATGTTATCTACTTGAACAGCTCGACTGGTGAAATAAGGCTAAGTAGCCTTCTTGAACACAGAGTGACACAGAGAAAGCAGACAAGGATTTCTGTAAATAAATAAATGTAGGAATCTGCTTCTCATGAGAACACATCTAGCACAAATGTTCCACAGGTATTGCAGAAAGTCACTTTAGCGAGGTAGACAGGTGTGCTGAGCCTTACGTGTCTTGCCCTTGCCAAGAAGGGCATCGCTGGACCCGGCGGGGTACGAGGCGACGACCTTCACGTCGTAATCCGTGTCACTCTGCAGGTTCGGGATCAGCAGTGTGTTGACATCATCCCTGACAAAGGTTTCGACGGCAGGACTCGGGACTGTCGAGGTAAAACAAATGCTGAGTAGCGTGGAGACTCCTTTACTCAACCTTCGTCTCTGAGCAAATTTCACTGACCACATCTGGTTTTGGAGGGGAAAAAAAAAAAAAAATCGCCTTAAAACGCCTTGGACTGAATGAGCTACGTGTAAAAATAACAGTATTTTTACTGCCGGAGGCACAGTGCATTCGGTACTACAGTGTCTACGATTTCCAGTTCTCACTGAAACTGATTTAAAGGGTTCTAAATGCAAGGAGAGGACCATTTTGTACTTTCGCACACTAGTGTTTTACGAGGTGGCTAATGGAAAACGGGCCTTTAAACTAAAATGAGTTGCACTTTCCCAACAAGGAACTTCCATCCATAACCAAATCCTTCTCACCGATCACTGACATATATCATAGACGAAGTTCGAGTTGGAATTAACCTGGCACTCATTTCTTTACCTTCTCCATTGCTTCGCTATGCTGAGAAGTTTTTCACTCACCAGAGATGGGCTGGTAGATGACCCAGTAGCCCGAAGTGGGTGACGGAGGAGGGTCCCAGGAGACACGGAACCTGTTGTACCATTCTTCAGATACCCTGAGCTTGCTGGGTGGGGACAATGGCACTGCCAAATAGCACCACACACATCACATAGTCAGAAGGAGGCCACCCATGTCCAACTTCCTGTGTCATTTCCAGTATGTCACTGGCTAAGAGGAGCTTGGCCGTATTTGTTGTCTCAATGAAGGCCAAACAGATCCCTTCGTCAACAACAAGCAATGTTTTAGATTTATTGAAATCATATGTATAACTGGTTTTGCAGGGATTTATTTGTTATTGAATCCCTATTTTGTTTGAACAGTGAAACAGACCACAGAAGGCAGACTTTTTCTTGGCGCATGAATTATCTCCGCAGTGACATTTAAATCTTTAATCTAAAACGGTGACAAACCCAAATTGGTATTCAAAGGTAATAATTTATAAATGGTGCACATAATCAATTACAACTGAGGAAATAAAAGCCAGTTTAATGGCTTATTACTGGAAGGATGGAAGCCAGTGTTATGAATGGCTTTCATTACACTTATTAATGGAGAAAATCAATAGTTGTCCTTCTGCCCGTTTGCTGCACATGGCGTCAACTGTGTCGACTGAGGGAAAGTCTCGTAGCAAAGAGCGATGCTGCCAAATAACAGCCAGACTTACAGCCATATGACATTCATTAGGGAGGAAAAGTGCAGGTCATTTCAGGGTCAGCAGCAGAGGAGAACTGTGTGTGACCAAATACGAGCAGCTTTCATTGACACGTGTGCTGCCGAAATGAATAGCAAGTGCTGAAGTGTGTGTCAATGGGAACATTTTGGCGATCAGGACACAAGGACACACTCACGTGTGTTTCCCACAGAGGACACGCTCGTCCCATCCCTGCCAACGTAGACTGGGGTGACTGTGACCTTATACTGTGTGTCTGGCAGTAGAGGCTGCAGCATCACGCTGTTCTGCCGTCCTGGAACTGAAACCTATAAAGACAGTTAGTGCGATACATGAGTCAGTATGCGGGGGAGGGGTGGTGGTGGGTGTGGGTTGGAGACAATCACCAGGGGCGCGCCCTCTGTTTCTCCCAGGGACGGTTCAACATCACCCCCGGTCTGTTTCTAATCTCCGCTCCAGTGTCGGGGCTGACACCTCATCAACGGGACCCATGTGCTCAGCTCCTCCAGCATGTTGATTGAATGATCTCTAAGTGGCCCATGACTACACTCACAAACCCTGTCTTTCCCTGCTACTTTTAAGCTTTGTAACTGAACTTTCTGGAACTTTCCAAAATCATTTTCTCCTCCAGAGATTATATCAATTGGCTGCGAAACCTGTGAGAACGGCTCCGCGATCGAAGAGGTGCCAGAACTCAATCGGCTATGTTGACTGAAGGAATGAGGTGTTATTTATTATAGATGTTTGGTTTCCTCAAGATTAAACACAATTAAAATGGCACTTAATGAGTACGTTAACAATAAACTGCACCCAATAACACAGTAATAATTAGCTATTCAATGCCTGACACTTTCATTTTTTAACATCACTAGAACAAGATGTCCCAGATAAGAGTGCTGTTACCAGGCTCTTGCCAAAATATGTTTTTATGCTTTTTAAAAGAACAAAAATGAACTTCCAACAAAGGGTCGACCCTCTCTAGCTCATATGTGCTGCCTGTATAAAGAGATAGGGGGTTTAAAGGCAGTAAACAGCGAACAATTTCTACAGTATCACAAAGGTCCCATACAGCAGGCAATTAATCATATTGTTTCCACAATAAAATGGAGACTTCTGCAGTTCCTGGGAGAAACGGTAATGTTCTCATATTTAGACTTTTTTTTTTTAGCTTCATTTATTCACTGCCAGACACTTTAAGTTCCAGGCATGACCTAAATGCCAACGGAGACTTGCGGTCACCAAAGAGAGGGTGACAAATGAAAAGGAACAAATTGCGAAGCTGCACCATGAAGTCCATTGCTGTTTACTTTAAAAGATGAGTTCTCTTTAATGACATTGGTAACTGTCCTCAGAAAATGAATGAAAAACACCACCGTGGCTCTTCATCTTACAAATACAATTTGGACGGGATGTCTGCTCATAATTGGTTTTCCTCATAACTCCAAAGTCCCCCTTGCCATTTAGTCATAGTCAATTAAAGATTAGTACATTTAAATTTTACATTTATATTTCATTTATTTAACAGAGGTTTTTTTTGCAAAGTGATGCACATCTCCGAAGAACAATACAAAAAGCGCATTACATCAACAGAAGGAAAGATTTAAACGCAAAACATAATTCGTGTCATGATTCTTGACTGCAGTCACATACAGGTGATCTCCAACTTACGATGGTTCGACTTCCGATTTTTTCGACTTTATGATGGTGAGCTGGCAATAGACATTCAGCAGAAACTGTGCTTCGAATTTTGATTTTTTCCCGGCAAGCGATATGCGGTGCAACACTCTCTCGTGATGCTGGGCAGCGGCAGTGATCCGCATCTCCCAGTCTGTCAAGGTGTGTATTGGGAGTATTAAATGCATTTTCCACTTACGATACCTTCGAATTTTGATGGGTTTCGCGGAACGTAACCCCATCGTAAATCGGGGACCACCTGTACTATCATGTAATCCAAGTATACATTACACAAGTGGTTGCATGTAGACTTTTAAATTTTTAAACAAATTATTAAAAACTATTAAATAGATTAATAACACATTTATCGAGCATTTATGACATCAGTAGAATAATGAAGACGTTCTACGATTTATTCATAGGTCAGGTTCTATAAAAATAAGAGATATTTACAAATAAAATAATTTGCTTTTAACATTTTAACTGATTTTGCGCTACATGAAAACTAATTTCAAATGAGGCTGAGCCGTGTAGTTTGCGTGTTCACGTCATGTTTACATAAAGTGAAATTTTAGATATTTCAGAAAATTGATAAGCAAAGAACACATAATTAAAATAAACTGTAAAATTTTCTCATTTTTAGTGTTTGCTACCTTGACCTTTTGTAGAACAAGAAGCCATTGTATATCAGCTTGGTCCACTTAGTGGCTAGTAAGAGTTCCTCGACAGGTACCCAGTGACCACAAATTTCTACCCGGATGGTTGAGATGAAGGTTTTGAAACAACATCCTCTATATGCTGTTGGGCTTAGCTTTAATGTACATAGGCAGCTGGAGGATCGTCCAATAAATCTGGTGTATTCCCTGCACATTTTCAATTTCACATCACTAAAACATTTTGCTTCCCTCAACCTGCAACAAAATTTATGGAATGCCCAGACCTCTGTAGCTCCCATATTCTTCCGTGCCTGTTTGCATTTCGAACATGTGCCGACTTGTCTTACCTGTCCAAACATTTCACCGCAGTAAAAATTAGGCAATATTCTGCCTGACAAAGCAATTTAAAAAAACGTACTTGGCGTCAAGGGGTGAAAACAGTGGTGTCATTTAGAGGGTACACTCAACAGTCTGTCCGAATCCAATGTAATTATGCAAAATGGGCATTTTATAATGCATGTGCTTCTCATAAACTATTTATAATGCTTGCAATCAATCTACTATGGTTGACCAAGCATTACAAAGTGCAGAATTAAACCCAAAACTGTAAGCCGACGCTCTGCAGGTTGACTGTCCTGCAGGAGGGAAAAAACAACTTGGGGTGGAGGAGCTGTCCAGCAGACCTGAGGTGCTGAAAGATGCCCACACAGTACCAAATACACTTTTAAAGCTCCGCTTTCCAAAACGTGTCCTTGGATGACTCCGGGCCAGGGTGAGAGGGGTTTTCTAGAAGTTTTTAAGGTGTGTGTATCTGTGACCTAAATGTCATTTGAGAAGCTAATGAAATGTCATTCTCGCTCCACTATGTGCTCTGTCTTCGGCGCAGGCTGAGCTGCCATGGTTTAGGAGGAGAATTAAGATGCAGGTGAGGTGGCCATGTTCACCTGCTTGGATTCTCCACTGACATACCACTACAGAGCTGCTCAATCACACTGGGAAATCAGACCCAGCTTCAGTTTCGCCTTCATTTCTTTCTTTCTTCGGTTTAACTACCCAGCTGAATGTGTCGAAGCCACAGATGTATAAAAGCAATGAACGAGCTGCAGAACTACTTGCAAGTCCGGAAGTATATATTACATTTACATGTACATTTGTCTTCATTTTTGTTTATTTTTTCTAAAAGACACACCCAGTCTTCATTCCGTAAAAGCTAACTGAATGAGACCAGCGTCGAAGAATTGGGTTAATCACAGTAAGAAGCAAATGCCGTGTTGTTATGTTGCTGGATCCCAGGTTCAGAAAAATTCACTGTCAGCAAATATGAAATGGGATTTAAAATGTTTGAAAAGTGGTTCTATAAATCTGAAAAAGTTTTAAAAATTGAAAACTATGTTCCCAAAATCTGAAACAGGATTCCATCTGTTTCGATTTAAATCCAGTTCACATTTAAAGCTAGTTTCCAAAAATCTGAAAAATGGTTCCACAAAGCTGAAAGAGGGCACCTTGAACATAAAACGGGGTATTGCAAATCTGAAACATGGTATCAGACATCTGAAACAGGGTACCGCAAATCTGAAAAAAAAGTCTTGTGGACATCTGAATCGTGGTTCTGCAAATCTGCATTGTGCTGTATTCACAAATATAATACAAGACTCCAAGAGGGCTAGATGGGAGGCATGGTGGCACAGCGAGTAGTACTGCTGTCTCACAGTGCCTAGGTGGTATGAGAGGACATGGGTTCAATCCTTGCTCAGTCTGTGTGGAGTCTGCATGTTCTTCCTGTGTCTGTGTGGGTTTCCTCCGGGTGCTCTGGTTTCCTCCCACAGTCCAAAGACATGCTGTTCAGGTTCCCCCATAGTGTGTGAGTGACAGAGAGAGTGTATTTGTGTTCCACTGATGGATGAATGAGTAACCCAGTGTAAGTAGTGTATCTAGCAGTGTAAGTCACCATGGTGAATAAAATGTGTGGGCTGGTAACACTACATAGTGTTCATTGGAAGTTGCTTTGGATGAAAGTGTCTGCTAAAAAAATAAATGTAAAATATGTTCAATTGAGATTCCTTTGAAATGCAGCTCAAACCGATCTTGCAGCTAAACACGATTCCCAATGAGATATCTCTAAAGACAATGACTTGGAAATGTGTGGAAAGTTCAGTTATCAGGAGTCTAGCCAGCCCTTCACTATTTAGACCCCACACCAGGATTAAAGAATTTCATGAGATGAGCCCTTCTGCACAAGAAAACTATTTGCAGCTCTATGACACACACATCACACTTACCTCTTCCTCTGGGCCGCCACCCTTTAGGCTGATGAACGACACCCGGAACCGCTGCACAGTGGGGTCCAGCATGTTCCAGGAAACTCGAAAGCTGGAGGTGGTCTCGCCATCAATTAGCAGGTTCCTCACCCCTGCAGCATTGAAGGAGACAATGAACCATCGCTCATAGTCACAGGGGGGTACCAGCGCTCTGTATGCCTCTGTTACCCTCAAGCATAATACACATTCCACATCCTCTCTAACATCTTTAAAAGAAAGTGTCTTCAAACCAATGAAGCTGAAAGCAAAAGTCTTAAAACTGAGAGTATCCTGACATGGTAGCTGCACTTCGATAGCACCATTTCGTGGTTTCAAATACCCAAAGAGTAAGTGGCAAACTATGTAAAAATATATAGAACATATCGATACTGTTTTCTGGTATTTCCTGCAGGCTCCACAAAATAAGAAGGACATAGGTTTTAAAAATTCTGCTAAATCTCCATTTTTTTAAACAACTGAGAGTTGCTTTACCAAACTCAGCTGCCACTTTCTTTACATTTATTTATTTAGATGATGCTTTCATCCAAGCAAATGATACAGCTACATACAACTATAGCAGGAGGTGGGATTTGAACTTCTGAGACCAACAGTGTCGGGATTAATCAGTGCAACACCTGCTGCCCCCTCTTATGCCTCCACAATAGGTATAATAAATGGGGAAAAACGCACAGAAATGCAGCAGAAATTCTGGATTCTTCCAGCACTGCACTGCATTGCACCCAAGCATGCAACATTAATCCCATTCCTGTGGAAAATATGCCCAGCTGCAAACAGCAATAAATGGCCAACACCAGAGAAAGGGCTTCTGGGAGTGAGATGATTTACCTGCCATGGCAGTTGTGGAAGCAGCTGTTGCCCTCGGCACTAAAGGAGATAATACCATTAGATGGGTTTAATATTATCGCCAGAAATACAAGTATTTGTCTGAAAAGAAATACACAACAACTGCATAAAACGAACAAAAAAAAAGACCGCTTTCACTTTCTTCACTTTCACGTCATTTTAAGCACTGGTGCCGACGCTTTTTTTCAAATATGTGCAGTATTTGGTAAAACAAGACGATTCCTACAAATTTAAACATATGTTGCGCTGACAGAAGAGGAACATAGAACAAGCTGACAACTGATGTGTGACGGGAAAAGACAAGGTACAAGGAGAAAAATATGCGAAAGAAACACATGGAAGTGCGGACTATGCATAAGAAGCAGCGTGTTATTCGGGGAAAGTCTGAAAAAAAGAAACGTATCTAAAGTGGAACTAAAAGTGAAAACTTTAATGGAATGGCATTAAGATAATTCACAACACTTGCCAAGGTAATATCTGTCACGGCATTACATTTACTCATGTAGCTGATGCTTTTCCCCAAAGCAACTTACAATGTTTTATCCTTTTATACAGCTGGATAATCTTTATTGGAGCAATTCAGGGTAAGTACCTTGTTCAAGAGTATTACAGCAGGAGGTAGGCCTCAAACCTGTAACTACAGACTAAAGGCTCTACGCTATGTGCCTGCCAGGGCAAAAACGTGTATAACGATAATAAGTGCTGGAGTTTTCTTTCGTTTCCCTGGGATATACAAGAATAGCAGTAAAGAAACTCAGTCTCCCACGCACACACTGTCTGAACCGCTTGTCCCATGCGGGGTCGCTTGGAGCTGGAGTCCAACCCAGCATTACAGAGCGCAAGGCTGGAGGGGGAGAGGACACACCCAGGACGGGACGCCAGTCAATCACAAGGCACCCCAAGCGGGACTCGAACCCCAGACCCACCGGAGAGCAGGACCCTCATCCAACCCACTGCACCACCACGCTCCCAGTAAAGAAGCTACATATTCCAATAATTGAAATGAACACTAAATAAAATGATAGCAATACACAATTATTGCACGTCATAAAGATGATTTAAATGGACTGCTCAGATTTGTAATGAGTTCCTAATGTCCTTGCCTGTGTCTGAGGCTCCTGCCTTTATGAGGCACTATAATGAATAAATACAGGGGCTTTCACTCACAGGTTGTCTCCAGGGTGGTCACGGCCTTGCTCTCCACATCGCCTGCAAAGATGGCCAACAGCGACACCTCGTACTCCGTGAGCGGCTGCAGCTCTGAGATGAGGATGGAATCGAGGCTCCCCGTGACGAGCATCTTCGAAGGGATGGGACAATTAAGGGCGACAGGTAAACAAGTCCATTTAGGTGTAGCGGAAGGTGTGGGAAGGTACCTATCCGTGGCATTCAGAGGGCAATGGGTTCGGTCACGGTACAGGCCTTCTAGTCTGTCTGAGTGAGAAAGAGGTCAATTGCCTGCAGCAGACTGAGATGGGTCACCATGGTGAAATATTCCAGCCAACCGCCCAGCTTGTTATTTTCTACACGGGTACCTCTCCGTCAACATATCGACCCAGCTCGCTATCTATAAGGCACAGCTGCACCAAATCCCATATTGTCATAAAACTCCGTGATGCATTTACTCCAGCACATTCCATGCATGATGTCAGCCTTCTGAACGTAATTTTGCTAATATTTCATGCTGGGAACAAGCCATCAGGCAAGGCACACGAGTTCATTAGTACTGACATTAAGAACAGAAGAACGACAACATCCGTGGCATTAATAATATATTTCTATTGCTGCATTTACACGCTAAACACATTAAACAGCTGTTTTCGTCAGACGGGCACGTTATGCACGGTGTCTTCAAACTGAATCGGGTTAACACAAATTCTCAAGCGCAGAAACTCTTCATACGCATGCATTCATGTCGCATGAATTGAAACAGGCAATGACCAATCTGCTGACCGCAGTCATCCCGAAAGCAGCAACATTTCTGACACGGGGAAGGCAGGGAAGTAGGAGTCCAGACCCCTTTACCTCCTTCGCGTCTCTGCCCCCAGTCGGTTTCCATGACAGCCGGTACAAGACCACGTCTTGAGCTGCGTGATCCCAGCTGACCTGGAAGCTTTCTGTAGACACCGCAGTGGTCCTGAGGTTCTGGGGCTCCGGCACCGGTTCTGAACGGGACATGAATGAATTCGCCGTCTAAATATGAATGGCACGGAATAAAACCAGAGGCTGCGAACGTGTAAATCTATCATGCAGCAAGTGAAACTCATGGTTTTTAAGCGTAATAAATGGCAGCTCATTTTCTGCTCTGTCAAGATCTGCTTCGACTTTACAAGATCGCGTTCAATTCAATTTATTTTTGTATAGCGCCCTTCCCAGCCTCGGAGCATCCAAGACAGCGAAAAGTAGAGAATGGCCTCCAACAAATACCGTGACCATACAGCAGTAACAGTGACATACAGCGGAAAAACAGGTACTTAAAAAATGTGAAAGGCAACAAAAGAAACTTCCTTAAAGACTTAAACATTCCATGTTGGAAACCACAAAACAATGCTGTTCTGGTGCAAAGAAAGCAGAACAAGTAAAAACTCACAGTGATCAGACACGGGGAGGCTGTAGTCAGACAAACATTCAATTACTGCTAAATATGAATATTAAGTTGAAACTGAATGATATGGCAAAGTTCTTCCAAAGACACGTCCACAAAAGAGTTTGGTAAAGAAGACTACAGCAGACTACAGAACGACCACAGCAGGCCAAAGCAGACCATCTCGCAGACCACATACAGACTACAGTTGGACTAAAAACAGAAATAAAGTAGATCACAAACAGAATAACAGAGCACAACAATAGTCCATATATAACAATAGTCCATCTTGGTCCACCAGACCGAAGACAGGCTACAGATAGACCACAAAGAGACGAGAGACAGGACAAACACAGAACACATACAGACCAACATCACACCACAAACAGAAAAAGACAGACAACGGGCAGATTAAAAAAAAAAAGTCGGACAACCGACTGGTCACAAACAGATCACACACATAGTAGTGCTGTACTTACCGGTGGTGAAGCTGCCGGTGAGGGGGTCGGCTTGACCATTGTCATAAATGCCAAATACGGCCACCGTGTACTCAGAGAGAGACGTTAGGTTCGTCAACACCACTGACATCCCCTGACCCGCTTCCACCTGTGGGTCACAGCACAGGGTACCATGTTGGTACGTACTGCAAAGCCGCACATCTGCACGAGTGTGTTTCCGCATTGTGTCACTCAGCTTGAGCCAGCTGGCGCTCTTAGAATCACCCCCGAATGCATCTTGCACCTACCTCTTTGAATTCGCTTCCACCGGACTTGGCGTACGCGACACGGTAACCTGTGACCTCACTGGACGGAGAGTCCCACGTTACCCTAGCGGAGCTGTGGTCTACGTCCCAGAACCTCATGTTCCGGGGCGGAAGCAGCGGTACTTTGGACAAAACAAGATGTATACGAAGAAGAATCAATCAGACTGTGAAGTAAAGAACCAAATTCTAACAATTTACATTACTTCTGGGATTTTTATTCCTCTTTCCTATTGAGCTGAAGGTCATGTGCAAGAGAATAACAGCATTAATTTCCATTATATCCATACACACGTATATAACGTGTGAATTTTTGTGATAATTAAGTTTTCCCCTTACTGAAGTGTAACGCAGTTTGTTCACCCCAATTTAAGCAAGATCAGCGAGTTAAATTCTTAGGGCTCCTGGTTTATCAGGAGCTGAATGAAATGCTGATTGAGGTATAGAAGGTGCTCCAGGGCAACCAGGAAAATAAGAATTTTAACCCTGGAGAACGAATCCCCCGGGACGTATCTCCATCCCTGTATGAGTTAAGAAGTGAGCAGCATCAAAATAACTCAATTCAAGTCTGAAATGAGCGATGGAAGATGAGTCTGTAATGTAGCGAAGATGGTTAAAGTTTTAGAGGTGGGGCTCACAGGTAGTTTCCATAATCGTTGAAGGATCGCTGGTCTCTTCGCCGTGCATGGCATATACGGTCACAATGTACTCGGTGTCAGGGATCAACCCGTGCAGCTCAATGTTGGTTTTCGAGTGCTTCACTTTCACCTGTATGGAAACCACAGGTCCCATTAAGGGTTAGGGTAAGACCTCTTGACTTACCCTAATTTGAATGGACTCCCTATGCATACTAAGATGGACAGTGACATTGGTGACATCCTTGGGTGTAAATACACCTGCAGGACTATGGTTGACCCATTAGGACTTAGCATCCTATTAAGTTGTTGTAAATGGCCTTGAGGAGGGGTGATGATTAAGATATCTGTTTAACATTAAGAAGACATGCTGGGTCATACTGTGATTCAGTGCTGTTTTCAAAGTGACCGTTTTAGGTTATCTTTCAGTGTTTGCAGAAGTTTTTCTTGTCTCGATTCCACACATTCTTTAAGCAATCAAAAATTTTAAAAATGGAATTTTTTCTTTTATGCTGAATGGGTTCTTTTATGGTAAATGGGCTCTGAGGTCTTCTATTCAGAGACCCTGTTCCCACAGGATGTAAGGACCGACCATCCCAGCTGTGACTGAAACCAGTCGGCCGTCTGTGAAACAACATTTCCCAGGCTTACCTCTGAGCTGTCAGGAATCTCATCCGGTGTTGCCATGGCGTGAACAACCAGGTAGCCTGTAGCACCCTCTGCAGCCTTCCAGCGGGCCTTCATACTGCTTTGTGTCACATCATACAGCTCCAGGTCACTCACTGAAGGCAGAGCCCCTGGACCACAAAGAGTGGGACATGAGACAGTGTGGTTGGCAAGGGGGCTACAAAACACCCCCCAGTAACAATCACTGACAACTTGACGGTGCTCTTGCGACCATTCCCCCGAAAGCTCTTCCGTCTGTCTGACCCCTCATGAAACTAGACACCCAATCGCATTCATTTATATGGCTGACACTTTTCTCCGAAGCACCTTACAGTGATTTATCCATTTATATAGCTGCATAATTTTTACTGGAGGAATTCAGGGTACGTGCTTTGATCGGGATACTATAGTATAGCAGGAGGTAGGGTTCAAATCTGGGTCTTTCGAGTCTAAAAGAAGGCAGCTGTAACAACTACTGTACTAGCTGTGCAGACCATGCTAGCTGCCACTCTTGACAAATGGTAAGACTTCAAGTGATGGTGTTCCTTAAACAGGTTGTCCCACCCAGTCCTGAAGAGAGTGTCCAGGATTTTCCTTCTTTGACTTTAAGAACATCCCGCCTCGTTTTTGAGAGGCCACCAAATTACTTCAATTAGGCCCTAATTATAGGGGAAATGATTAGTTCTATTGAGTACTTAAGTGCTCATTTAGACTGAAAAACCTGGACACACTGCAGCCCTTTTTGATGCGAGAGGTGGAGATAATCTTACAGGAATGACGGCAATCAGACCACACTCGAGCGAGTGACGCACCGCATGGATGGTACTAATTCACTCAGAATAGAATATACTTTCACCATATGTGATACCCTCATCCCACACATCTGGCCAGAAGACTAAAGTCAAGTGGAAGAAGCAGCTTTTGATAATGGATTGATGGATTGATGGATGGATAGATGGATGGATGGATGGAATCATTTAATACTTATGAGGTTGTATAGTAGCTTTAGCCACGGAAGAGATTGCGTTGGGGTGTACAGGACTCACGGGTGATCTCGACTCCTCGCAGGGCCTCACTGGCCGCGTTGGGGTAGACAGCAAACACGGCAATCTGGTACTCAGTGTGAGGTCTCAGAGCTTTCAAGACCACTGAGTTTTCACTGCCATCCACCAGTATCTGGGGAGTGGGATAGAAAATGCAGATTGTAGTGTTCAGTAGCACAAGGGTAGTAGAACAAGTAAATAGTGTGCGTTACCTCCTCGGGAGTGCCATCTTGGGAAGGGTGGTACACGATCTGGTAATTCCTGACATCTCCCAGGGCATGGCTCCACGATACACGAAAGCTCCTGCTCGTCACCTCTGAGATCTCAAGGTCTTGTGGTCCTTCTAAGGACTGGCCAGTCTCAGTTGCTGGAAACAGTGACAGTATGAGTCTATAATCACGTACACCTTTTACACTGAGGAAGGTAGCTTTACCAGAAGGATACCAGTTAATTACTCATTTCATTTTCCTCAGTTAAAAACAGCTACAATATGCAGCCCCAACACAATGTATGACTGTTATAGGCATCCGTTGATTTACAAACTTCCTTTATCTGAAATTTCATTATGACGGCTCTTGGCTTTTGACACCCAATTTTCAATTTCAGGAACAAAAAATCAGTATGATGAAATTTATTTGTGTGTCCAAAAAAATGTGAAAGTCACATATCATGCAAGCGAAGTAAAAGTACAGTAGTGTACTGTAGTTGGAGCGAGTGTACCATCAGCTGTTTCCTGTTGCTGTCCTGTATTTCCTACTTTCAGTTTGCTTTGGTTCAATGCATTTGTGCAGCGGTAGTGCAAGAAAGACTGCCAACCTCGTCTCTTCTCCACCCGCCACAACTCACAATCAACTGTTCTTCACCTCACTCAGGGAGTGCAGTAAGAGTCGATTACAGTAAATTGCCTTGTTTGTTTCTTTTAAATTATTGTCTGCACTCATTTCTTAACATGAACTCGATTAGTTTTCGAAACACACTCCCTAGAAACATGCCCATTATTGACCTCATTAACTGTTTGGTAATCGTGAAGTGTTTTGCATCATGCCGGAATCATGCATTGATCATAATATAGGTGTTTTGTGATATTTTGGAAAATTGGTTTGGGGTTTTCAGATGACCTGGAAACGTATAATTATTTTTCCCATTAATAATAAGGGGAAAGGCATTCAGTATCCAAACTTCGGTATCAGCACTGTTTTCAGGAAAGGAATAATTTCATAAATCGAGGGATTTCTGTACTTGCAATACCAATAGCAACAGTTGTAGAACATTTCTCAGAAGCTCTTGCTATAAAAGGATGATCTGGGGTGGTGGCCATTGCCCCAGATCGAACCCCAACCTTTGATCTCCTTGTCCTGCTCTTCGACTCGCTCGCACACGGTCTTCGTGAGGCCCTCCACAATGGTGCTCATGATGCTGAAATCTGCCACGTTGTACACGTGTGTCTCGTCTGGGTCTGACGCGATGGCTTTCAGCTCGTTCTCATCCGCGTTCTTCACGCCTTCAGGCAGAATGAGCGTTGCCACAGTTACCACTGTTTGACTTTTTGGAGTTAGCCATATCATTCCCACCATTCACCTTCCCACAGGGAATTCCAGACCATTTGTGATGTTTTTCATATTTCATCTGTAATTTCTCTATGGTTCCCATACCAATGGCAAAGAGCTCCACGCCGCTGTCCCGCAGACTCTGCGCCGGAGGGAGGACATCATCCTGGGACTTGCCATCTGTGATGAGGATCCCAATCTTGGGAACCCCTGGTCTGGCACCAGACTCGGGTTTAAAGCTGTTCTCCAGGATGTAGGTTAACGCCAGGCCTTTCATCAAATGGGCAGAGCCACAAGTAATGAGATACTTCACTGATACATTCACATACTCCCTGACTTGATTTTTTTAACCATCAGCATTAGAAACACTTACGTTGAACAATTTTATTTCTGAGCCAGCATTTCTGCTCAAAGCAGCTTACAGTTTCTGCTCTTGTTTTTACCTCTGGATATTTTTATGGGGAAAATGAGTGTTAAGTAGCTTGATCAAGGGCACTGAGACTAGGATTTGAATCAATAAGTTTTCATTTACAAAACAATGTCAGTTACCCCACTCTTCCTGCCGTCCCTGCCTTCATTTTCTTTTGGGGGAATTGGGATTTGCAGAGGTTTTGTGATGGTTTAATAACATGTAGGACTGGAGCAGCTGCTGCACCTGTAAGCGTGTTTCCTCCTTTATAGGGCAGGTTGTTCACCGCCTCGAGAACGGCTTCCTTGGTGTTGAAGGCGTTCAGGTGCCACTCGATCCTGGGATCGCCGCTGTACTGAGCAAGACCTGAACACAAAAGTTCATTCTAGAGCGAGCCAGCTTTATGATAGGGCTGTGCAACCTTTTTTTTAGCAAACATATACAATCATATCATAATCTGGTCTGAGGGCCACACGTCTAAATATCGTACTCAGTGACATACCGAGTCTTAAATATCCAATGTGAAACACTATTATTTATTTTATTGTTATTTAGCTGCACTGCATGTGTCTAACTATAGCTGTATCATGTCATTCAATTTATTTTACTGCATTTATCTTATAGCAGTTATCGTTTATGTTAATAATTTTACAAATGATCTTGTGAGCAACATTAAGTGAAAAAGTGGGCTACATGCAGCCCACAAGCCACACGCTGGACACCTCAGCTTTGCAGAGAGAGGCCTTGTAACCTTTAAAAGCTGCTGACATTTCAGAGGGAAAGGAAAGAAAGGAAGAACATGTAATATTGAAATGTGATGTATTCTCATGAAAGTAATTGCTTTATTCATTTGGAGGTTATTTGTTAAAGAAAACATGGTTAAGGGCCTCGTTCAAGCACGTAACAGTAATGCACTTCCACGAATACATTGAATTTAAAACCATTTTGCAGCTTTTTGTTCATTAGCCAGGCACCGCTTACAAACGAAGCCAGACCTGATTGTGGCGTCCACCATCACTCACCGATACGGGTTTTGTCGAACCCGACAGTGAAGGCTTTCACCAGGTTCTCGAGGAACAAGCGAACCAGCCGGAAGTTCACCCGCCCGATGCTCCAGGAGCCATCCACCAAGATGACGATGTCAGCTATCGCCGGAGTGGTGCACACAAACTGATCAGCTGCGACAGAACCAGACACAAGCATCCGTGGGTCACGGACTGAAGCGCTTCAGAACAGCTGTAACAGCATCAAATACGTTTTATATGCAGACTGGTTACAAAGCATTTATTTCTTGCTGTGATTGAGAAATTTTCACTCGAGAAAAAAAAAAACACAATGTTTACTGCGCTGGAAAAAAAAAATCTTTATTATCTGTTCACAGTGATGGCAACAGCAGACCATTTAGAGCCTTAATTGTGTAGCAAATTAACATCAGCACTTTGTGTGGAAGGACAATGAGCCCTTATCATCGTCTCATTATCTTATTTATTGTTACACATCTTGTCTCATGTCGAGGGGGAGGGAGGGAAAATCCTGCTCTCCGCCTGGACCATAAAACTTGCAGTGACTCTAATGCGCTGGATGCCATCCAGATTCTACAGATCTCTGCAGACCATTTGGGAACATAACCTTTGCAAGAAAAAAAAAAAAACAGATCCTGGGAGCGATAGGAGTTGGCTTTTGGACAAACACCCGTTTGATAGGGAGAGACTGATGAGCTCCGGGCCGCTCTGTAGTCCCCCCAGCCGGAACACACAGGCACAGCCACGACCACATAGACCTGCAGTTTATGTGAGCAGCACTCGTTTGTTTAATTTTGGGGGGGGGGTTATGCCAACTGTACGGCACCATGAATCAGTACACACACACACACACACACACACCGCCTGAAACCGCTTGTCCCATATGGGGTCACGGGGAGCCGGAGCCTAACCTGGCAACGCAGGGCACAAGGCTGCAGGGGAAGAGGACACACCCAGGACGGGACGCCAGTCCGCCGCAAGGCACCCCAAGCAGGACTCGAACCCCAGACCCACCGGAGAGCAGGACCCGGTCCAACCCACTGCACCCCCCGCCATGAATCAGCCCTGTATATATCAAGCATCGACAAATTATAAAACAGCAATAAATTTATCCGAAGACGAAAAAACAGGCTCACAACGGCAATGTGCTAAATCTGCAAATCTCCATCCCTGCTTGTTACTGAAGGTAGTAGGTGAGCGAGCTTAGCGGGAAATGTAAAACGGCGTTTTCCTAGGGATAAGTGGGTGGAGTCTGTTGATCCTGATTGACGGTGCTGTTAAGCTTTGATGTCAACGAACGCTGCGAAGGGCGCCACCGCGTCGGATGAGGTATGTCGAGAGCAATATGTAACCACGTGTGGTTATAGCTGGAATGAATGTAAAATCACGACTGCGTTCAACAAACTGGAGAAGGAGAGAATAGTAATTCGGATATCCGGCAAAGCCATTCCTTGAAACCACTTCCAGCTCAGCTCGGTCATCACAAAATGAAAGATTTCAAATTCAGCTCAAATTTGATTAATTTAAGAGAAAACCAAAGTGCGACCGCAGGCGTCGGACTCGGTCCAACGCAGGTACCGAACGCTAACTCCATCATATCCTGAACCTGATGCAAATGAGAGGAAAACACAAAGTTTACTTAAGGCCACTCTTGTTGCATGGCACTGAGGCTTTGGTTATTAACTCGGATATATTGCGGTTTCAAACTCTGATGCGAAACGCCGCCTTACATTTCCAGCACAAATCAACGCGTCCACACAACGGGCGCGGGGGGCTGTTGAGAGCGCAGTCTTAAATAATGCAACACCCTGAGATTTACAGCACGTCCATTGCGTCCAGGTTAGCTGCACGAACCCCATTTTCCCCATAGTTCCCCCCTCCAGCCGCCCAGAACCAAGACCTGTCCCAACGCAAATGAAGCCTGCGTGCAGTAAAGTGGATCTCAGACCTTCTCCATCTTCAGGATGGTCCCTCATAACCTCTCAGTGGGAAAAAAAAATTAAACAGGAGTCACGTGAGGCTTCTAACGGAAGACACTGACATCGTAATTAAGCTACCAGGGACTGATAGACCATCGGCCGACAGTAAAGTTAATAATTAACCAAGACACTTGCGTGCTTTGTTACAATTATTAGGCGAATTCATCGAGCAACAGCGTTT
This sequence comes from Scleropages formosus, assembly GCF_900964775.1. Lineage (NCBI taxonomy): Eukaryota > Metazoa > Chordata > Actinopteri > Osteoglossiformes > Osteoglossidae > Scleropages > Scleropages formosus. Next base: position 7,360,731 of record NC_041823.1, read on the forward strand.
CTCAGATGCACGTCTTTGCCTCCAGACAGCAAACCAATCAACCGAGACGCGGTTAGCGAAGGCCCTTCTGCGTTTTTCATTCACGTTACGTTTTCATCAAACGGGAGCCGCGCCACCGTGGGAAACAAAGGCTTTGTGTACGATGAATACATTGTCTGTGATGATTCAACAACCATACAAGTACTTCCTGGCCTCTACGGTTTTTATTTATTTAAAAAAAAAAAAAAAAACACTGTCGTGTTTAAACAGCGCATTGTATGGTAACATAAAGGAAGGTTTTAGGGAGCTCGCTCGTTCTAAATCAATTTTTCACCAGCCCCCCAGAAACGACATCAAAACTAACAACTGCGAAGCGGCTCTTCGCTTCCTCTCCCGTGGGTTATTAGAGCTTCTGCTTTCAAGCGTGAGAAACAAATCTCGGAGCGAAAAAGCGGAGCGCGAGAAACGAAGAGCGGAAAAGCCGCGGCGCAATCAAGCTGCGAACATAAAGGGGGCGAGTCCACAAAGCGTCTCATTTAAGGACGTTAAACACAAGTCGGGCTCTTAGCTTTCCTTCACGTCCCGAGCGCAATGTCCTTGAGACGCCTAGCAGAAGAAATGGCCTGAATATGAAACAAAAGTGAATTTCATTTTGGGTTGCAGAGATTAAGGTCGAAGCCTGGGCCCCAGGGCACGGTGGATGTGGGACCGCTGAGGCCGAGTGTCCGCTCTGAGCGTAGATCCCCCAGGTCCCCAGAAGCTCAGCTTCACAGGGAACCCCCAGCTGGGACCCCTGTCAACCAGGTCTTTATTGGGTCTTGCCCGAGCTCCAGCTTCCAAGGCCTGCTGTGCACCGTCCATCTTCGCACAGGAAATGAACGAGGTCCCGTTCCCAAACGATTTAAGATGTCCTTTAAACTCTCATTTTAATTTTTTCTAATTCGATTACCGATGGTCAAAAAAGCGAAAGCACACAAAGCCTCCAAAACAACACTGCTGCTGGACAGCAAAGCCTTCAAGCCATCTTTATCAGCTTCCCAGGGTAACATCTCCCAATGAGCAACATACAGAACTGAGCAAAAGTTTTAGGCACTTGGGGAAAAATGCTGTAAAGTGAGAATACTTCCAAAAATAATGCTCTTAATTAATAAACTTCCTACAAAGCTCGGTAACCATCCTTAATCAACAACCGCTTGTCTTGAGCGGGGTCGCGGCGGGCTTGGTCGGGTCTCGCTCTCCGGTGGGTCTGGGGTTCGAGTCCCGCTTGGAGTGCCTTGCGATGGACCGGCGTCCCGTCCTGGGTGTGTCCCCTCCCCCCTCCAGGCTTGCGCCCTGTGTTGCCGGGTTAGGCTCCGGTTCGCCGGGACCCCGCTTGGCATAAGTGGTTCCAGTCAGTGTGTGTAAACGCGTGTGTGTGTACTTTCTTTAACGACATACAAAGCCCTTACCGAAATACTTTTTGCAAAAGGAATGCTTGGAAATCAAAAATATGCTCTTTCCCATTGACACTAATGCAGAAGACATTAAATAACTGTCTAAAATATTTCTGTGAAACATCTAAGTGTCTAAGACTTTTGCACACTACTGCATCCATGGTGAAATGCAGCAGTAAGATTTTGACGTACTCTGATTTTACTGTTTTCCCCATTGCCGGTGGCCACAACACAAACCTGGGAAAGGTTTATAGTAAACGCACATGATGCGCTAAAATAACTCAGCAATGCGATTTCTCCCTGAAGCTCGAATTGGACCACTTTTAAGGAAGTGATCCAATTGCTCCTGAAACCCCACCAACCCACCAGGGTGCTGAAATGCTGCCACAGCACCACCGTCCCCATATGAGGATACAGAAACGGCATTTCCAGGCGGACCAGCCTGCCCGTATTCGTCCTGGTCCAGACAGCGCGGTGAAAGAAGCGATGGAATGAGTTTTCTATTTCCGAGTGAAAAACTCATCACGGCGAGTCCACGCCGGAGTAAGGGAACACACCTCTGCGCAGGAATGCAGCGTGTACAGCAATGCAGCAGGAGCCATGTAGGCATATAATTAAATGAACAAAGCAAAAACGAGAAATGAAACCGGCGATACCGCAGTGGCCGGTGGACAACGGGCAAGTGATGGAAATATGCAAACCTGGAGGCCAATCAAATACTTTTGCAGTGATGCCGAGTGTAATCCAAGACTCCGCGAGAGACGCGCGGGCTACGTCTCGCAGCACAATCTCATGATTATGTCTGCGCTGGAACATTAACATAGAGGGTAATGAGAGGGACCCAGCGAAGCTCTTATAATGAATTTATCCTGCCCCACAAGTCAAGGCTGCAGAGTGTTAAACGAAAAATAAACAAATTGCACGCTGGCAGGGCAAAAAATGTCTTTTTCGTGTTGCGCTGCTCAAAAAATCACCCCAGCGAGGATTTTCGCAGCATCCTTCCTGATGTCCTACATAATACTGAAGAATGCAGGTTTGGCAAAGGGTGTCTCACTGTGTCCCCATGCTTCCATCTGTGTCTGCCTGTGTCCATCTGTGTCTGCCCGTGTCCATCTGCATCACTATGTCCCTCTGTGTCCATCTGTGTCCAACACGTTTATTCTTCTCTAACATCTACATCTTAAACCTAAAACTTAGAAAATGAATCAAAGGTTGCGAGTCTCACACCTGATTCTACTTACCGACTTGGCTTAACCAAGCCAGCTTGGGGTTTGTTTATTTTCACACCTGCACTGCTCCAGTTTTTTTTTTTTTTTTTTTAACCACACACATAATTTCCTATGAACCAAAATAGGGAACAGGTCCTTAAACACATTTACATTTATTCAGTTAGCAGATGCTTTTCTCCAAGGAGACTCACCATGTTAAGGTTACAACTATTTACCCATTTATACACCTGGGTAACTTCACTAGAACAATTTTTGGGTAAGTACCTTACTCAAGGTGGGGATGGAACCAGCAACCTTGGGATGCCAAGGGAGCAACTCTAGCCACTAGACTACCAGCTGTTCCCTGGTTAAGGCTGATGAGAAAGACTGGTTCTCATTCAATAAAGACGTTGTAGTCAAACTAAGGGACACAAGCGGTTCACATACTTTCAGGCAGTACTGTATCTATCTGTCCGTTGGTCTGTCTATCTCTCTATCTGTCTGCATCCCTCCGGATCGGTCCGTGTTTCCCTCTATCTGCCTGCGTCCACCTTCGTTGCCCTGCTCTCCAGGCCTCGCTCCACACCAAGGACTGCGCTGCGCTTCCGATCCGTGGCGGTGCCCCCGGGGATGGCCATTTCCACCTTCATCAGCTCTCGGCTCCGGGCATCGGGTGACAAGCAATGGATGGACCGCACATACGGCTCATATAAACAACCTGACCAGATCCAGACAGAACCACATAGACCACCTGTCCGGTGTGCTGCTGATGGCTCAAAGCGGCTCGCTTGCAAACGGCGCAGGTGTTCGGAACAAAAAATTCTAAATAATGAAAGATTCTTTTTTAATATAGTCAGACATCCTCCATTATTTGTCCAAACTACATTTAGCATATTTGATACACTTCGAATTTGGTGTTCCCAGGAACCAAATGGCATTTTAAACAGTGTGATGGGAAGAGAAAACCATCAGGTGCTTTAAGTAATCCATTAAGTCTTTTCCCTTCAACCACAGCGTGTTGCCGGCATTCAGCTGAACCGCAGCCGCGGAACAATTAAAAGTTTCGGGATTTTAACGTGACGCACGATCAATCGGAGAGCCGAGGAAGGGAGCCTAAGAATGTGCGTCTCTGCTGTTTTCCACATTCCGGCAAAGCCCCAGTCGCTCGTTCTACCACCGCAGCAAAACAGCGGATGCAGAAACCGCATTATAGGTTTGACACGTAGTACCCCAAAAAAAAACTGATAAAGTGCACAGATTTCATCGGGAGTCGATGTCCAAAGGGCCGACCCCCCCCCCCATCTTGAGATTCCTCCTCCTCCCGCTCAGCATCAGCAAGCACAGGGCTGATTAAACTCTAATCCCCCTCTCCGGGGTTATACGGGCCCAGGCCAATCCCTGCCTTCAGACCCTGCCCGTCCTTCTGGAAAATTCATCAGCTGTCACGCTGCTGCCCCTGCAGTACGCCCCGTGCGAAAACGATGCTGTCACGTTTTAAAATTCATCGATGCCACATTTGCTCTACTTACTCATTCACAATGAGGAGGCACTACGCATTAATGTGTTCTGCAGCATTCCGCTGCTTTCTTTCTCACTTTCTCTCCTTTTTGTTGTTTCAGACCCTAATTTCTCCCAACCCCCTGTATGATTTATGAACCAACTTCAGCTGTCTGGGAATTTTATAGAGTGTGCAAGCACTTGGACCTTTATTTATTTATTTCCGTTCCCTCCTTTATTTGACATGTGCTGCATGAGATTCTGGGGGTGGGCGGGGGGGGACACATGCTGTCCACTGTCCAGATAAACAGCCCCCACCCCCCTCGCGCAGCTCTTCAGTCAATTCTTAGACATTCCTCGCAGAATCGCTCTCCTCGGAGTTCTGATGCTTAGACAAGACACATACCTGCACAGCGAGACAGGCCAACAAACACACAGACGATCCGGCGAAACGCGTGGCCTCGGCTCCCATTGTACGAGGCGCCCGCCGTCTTCAGGCTACTATTTAACCCCATTCGAACAGGCCCCGAAGAAACGAGGCTTTATGAACGTTGCACTTCAAGAGTGAGGTGCTTCTGCTCGAGGGAAAGAAACACACACACACACACAATGTGCGCAAACACTTGCCCCGAGTGGGTTTACGGCGAACCGGAGCCTAACCAGGCAACACTGGGCGCAAGGCCGGAGGGGACACACCCAGGACGGGACGCCAGTCCATCGCAAGGCACCCCAAGCGGGACTCGAACCTCCGACCCATCACGCAGCAGGGCCCGGTCAAACCCGCTGCATTGCCACACCCTCGGGAAAGCAATAAGTAACATTAAATGACTCTTTATTGAGCCACGGCACTGCCTAAAGCACAGAAAGGAGAGTAACGAACAACACTTAGTAACAGATAGATATGCTACGGAAATGCATCCTAATCCGAACTATAAGACTTATTACTTTTACACTAATTACTGTTACGCCGAGATCCTCGTACTTTAGTTGAGAAACTGGTCTGATATATATTTCCTATCCTTTTTTATTGTAGTCAGCAATTTATCAGCTACACAAACACAAAATATTCCACAAATTGTATTAGTCTGAGTATCAGGAAGTACCACACTTTCATCTGTAACTTTCAAAACGAAGGTAGAAAATGCCACTAAAAAGGATTTTTTTTTTTTTTTTTAAATCAAACTTTACACCTTTACAACTACAAGGAGGAATAGGATTACAGATCTGACATAAGTCTGAATAACAGCGCATTGCTTTCCAGCAGACGGCAAAAAATTGATTCACTAGTAGTGGTCTTTCACTTTGATGCCAGTTTGATTCCAGTCTGATTCCGGGCTGGCGTCTGCGCTTTTTAATCATTCAGAAAAATATCCTCAAGGCAATATCCTTTCAAAAGGGACTGTCCTCTCCATCTCACCGGACTGCCGCGTAGCTGCTCAGCACATTTTCGGAACCATGATACCAGCAGACGTTATAATTATTTCGAAAAGGAAATCCATCAGCCTTTCGTGACATTTATCCTTCCTCGGTATGCCACACTGCATTCCTGCATAAATATGTCTGCATACTGAAAAACGACTGACTTGACTTTGACTTCCCAGCAGCACCTGATATCATCACTGGACACTAAAACAGCAGGGGTACAATCAACAATGCGGGCCATTGTTTACATGGGAACAGCCATAGCTCGAGACTTCGAAGATCACATGAAATCTTTTGGTTCGAACTTACCGGCCTCTCCGGCTCTCCGGTAATGATCTACGCACGCAGGAATGCCGGGAGAGAGAAGGTGACGCGATTAAGAAAACGCAGCCGGTACGCGCCCGGCAGTTCCGCCAGGGTGCCGCTGTAGCGCAAGCGTCAAACGGGGGCTTCCTCGTGCTGACGGCAGGTCGATGGTCCCGGGCCCAAGTAGCCTGGGTCTTCTCGAACCGGGGCGGCGCCATCCGGAACTGCGTGCTTCCTTCCTGACACGCGTGCCGCTTCAACTCTACCCTTGCGGAGCAATAAAAAATCCCGCTTCTGCATTTCGCATTTCCAGCTAACAAAAGACGCGTCCGTCCCATGCGAGTTTGTGTTTTTATTTTAAGATTAAGCCGTTTGACGGCTTAACGAGATGCGTGAAATTACAACTCGGGATTTTCAGCCCAGATGGGAGCGGTGCGCCGACCTTGGCGGGAAAAAAGGGTCAGGAGAAGCGCTTCGAGCACGTTCGGGACCTCGTGAGGTCATTACCACCAGGGTGGAGAGGGGATTCAGGGGTCGCGACTCCGCGACGAACACCGTGTGCCCTTTAAGCGAACCGCAGAGAGCCTGACTCTACTTAAGGGCAGGCAGGCGAAGAGCGAACGAAAAAGGAAAAAGAATTAACATGGCAGCAACCGAGGCTGTCGCTCCCACTTTTTGTTACGGAGCTGTGACGGATATGAAGAAAACAGCGTTGCTCGAAACCTCGACTACTCACAGTCCCCCGGGAGAATTTTAATGCGTGGAGTGTCGGGGAAAAAAAAAAGAAATTATTGAATCATTTATTAGGACTTAATGATCTACATTACCGCACGAGAGCGTATTGGTCAGGGCCAGAAGTTGCTCAAGCACAGCTGTGAAAATAAAACAGATTTTATAGGTAGCACGTTCCTTATGTTGCTTCACACTTATACAAATATATTAAACTCCTTTTTCAATTTTTCAATACTGAAACATTGGGGCCAGATGGAATAATTTAGCATAAATTAAACACCCATTGCGAGGAGAAAACTCGGTTTTTACCCAGCGCTTCATCGCGAGCCCGCAAAGGCGTTGCTGCGCCTCCCTGTAACGATATATTTGGTTGTGTTTTATTTTGGCTGTCGGTCAAATACTGGCTCCTCTTAATGTTCTTCAATAATGATAAATAATTGAACGGGGATCCGTCCTCAAACCGGAGTGGAAATAAAAACTGAAATATCCCTTTGGACTCTGTTCTGCCCCTGTTCATGATCAGGCTGGAATACTAAATTTCCATCTGTAACCCAGAGAAGGCTGGCGGCACCTTGTCAGCACAGCTGTAAATCAGCGGCTGAACTGATAAGTCTCTACGTGCCAAATCCTTTATATCAGGCGCCCATCGACGAGGACGCTTCGTGGCAAAGGAGTCCCGATGCAACGCGTTCTTCAGGCCGCTCGCAGACCCTAGACGCTCCGAAGCATTTACGAGCGCTGCCAAGTTGCACAGCTCCCTGCTATGCCTGGAAGCACCTCCTGCGAAGGATTCGCGAAGCACCGTCCCAGTTCATGCACCTCTTTGGTGCAAACTTATTTCTCTGCATCATTTCTTCCTTAAAACCTGGAGGTCTGTGCAAATGACCCCCTCATTCAAGGGTACCTCAGCAGAGCCATTTCTCTGTTCTGAACCTTTCAGCCACAAACAAAGCTTCTAAAAAAAAAAAAAACCACTGCACCTGCTCCCACTGCATAAAAACAGTATAACTATTTATTTTAATATTTCATCTTTATGCTTTCGGAGGAGTCTGCAGGCCATTTATGCTTTTGAAAGAGATTGCAAGACAGAGGTGCTGTACCTAGGACCTGGCTCCTTCTGCAAGGTCTCCTGGGAGAGGGCCAGACAGGTGCTGATTTACAGCACTGGACGCAGCACTTGAAGGTTCTTAACAGCGATGGACAAGTTTGGAAAAAGCACTAGAGGACCAGAGGGATGGACGGAGGGTGAAAGGACGAGGTAAGAGGGGAGACCAGCTCCTGAGAGACTCTTCACTCTTCCTGTTCGGCAGGTGGCACAAATGATCTCAGCCAAGCTACCGTGACACCCAAACCGCATGCATGCGATGCATGATTAAAAGCAAACGAATTCTCATCCCAGTGGTTCTGAAACCTGGCCACAAAAATATTACAGAAGGAAATTTAACTGTTCCTGCTTTGGTTTCACACAGCCAGATCCTCTGATAACATCTAGAGATCCAAGGGCTGGCAGCTCTGGCATTGCCACAGGGTATGCAGGTTTCCAGTGCAGCAGATCGAGATTTTGACTGAAAACATCTCAAGATTCAAATCACGTTAAACCAAATGCTTTAGTCGAAAACCAGCCACCGACCCCTGAGCAATCCATCAAAATAGCCAACCAACGGCATGAACGTCCTTCAACGCCATCAATATAGCTATACTATTAAAAAATTAATACAAATTGATACAAACTGGAATTCTCCTTATGTGTTCCAGGAGAAGGGGGGTGCAGTGATGCAGTGGGTTGGACTGGGTCCTGCTTTCCAGTGGGCCTGGGGTTCGAGTCCCACTTGGGGTGCCTTGCAACGGACTGGCGTCCCGTCCTGGGTGTGTCCCCTCCCCCTCCGGCCTTACGCCCTGAGTTGCCGGGTTAGGCTCCGGTTCCCCGCAACCCCATATGGGACAAGCGGTTCAGAAAATGTGTGTGTGTGTGGGTGTGTGTGTGTTCCAGGAGCTGCGCTGGGTGAACTTACAAGTACAGGTTGTCCCCGATTTACGATGGTTCAACTTACGATTTTTTTTTACTTTACGATGGTGAGCTGGCGACAGACATTCAGTAGAAACTGTACTTCGAATTTTGATTTCTTCCCGGTGGGAAGCTGTGCTGGGCAGCGGCAGCAACCCGCATCTCCCAGTCTGTCACAAAGGTGTGCATTCTATTAGGCGTATTAAAGGCATTTTCGACTTACGATATTTTCGACTTGCGATGGGTTTCGCGGAACGTAACCCCATCGTAAATCGGGGACCACCTCTATAGAAAACCTGAAAATCTTGCACAGATACCAAAATATAAGCAATGTAATTATTGACGGGACAATCATCCTGATGTTTCGGTTACACGGTAGAGGTTTTGATGAGTCATCTGGAGAAGGCCCTTCGCTTTCTGATGAAACCCACTGACACTTTGCTCACCCTTGGCACTCAGGAAAATCATTTTACAGCTGCGTCACAGTTGCCACGGTTTGTTAAATTTATGTATCATTAAACGAAGCCAAACGCTGATTATCGACGGTTTAAACAATTCACCATAACCGATCTTGTCGCAACCCAGCAGAATTTCCGCATGCCTCGTTCCTCTAAGCTCGACATAATCGGAAAGGAAGAGCAGAGCCTGGCGCTGCTTCAAAGGCCATACGAGCACATCGGCAGAAGGTGAAGGCGGAAAATAAAACTCACATCATAACAAAATTACCTACTGCCCGAGAAATCGAGAACAACAGGAAGAACCGTTTGTGTGCTGAAAACACGGCTCCCTGACACATGCAATTGGCGTGAAAATAAGACCTCCACGCTACTGGACCATATGGCTGAGGAGATTAATAAAGAGTTGGGAACTTAATGAAAAGCAAGTTTCTACCAATGGTTAGGGTCCACCACACTTCATCACCGCAAGATTAAGAACGAATGTCAGGACTTTTGTCCTCCTTCGGCGGTCATAAGAAGTGAATTTTAACAACTTGGCTTAAACATGAAGAAAACAAGTAAATGAAGGGCAGGCTCTTTCATGAAGCCCTGGACTCTGTGCTGAAAACACTGTGGGAAAGGGGTCGGCTACAGACAAACAGTGTCGCTGAATCCATTATCCGAAATCTTGCGACTAAGCAAATACTTTTGTCTCTCTGGAACCTGGTTTAAAGACGGCACGAATCAGTTTGGGCAATCGTGGCAATATTTCAGAGCAAAAGCAACTGTTTTGATTACATGCAGTGATATTTTTGCGAAAACAGATGTAAGAGAAAAACACTGTCAGCACGCTCGAAAAAAAAAAACCGCACACATGTGGCCACATTCTTGACAAATGTGTTGGGATAGCGGCAGAATTTACTCACAGCATCGGCGACAAGCAATTCCATCAAAAGCTCTCTAACTGAGTTTTGCTTATATTTTTTTCAACCCTCCGGTAAAAAATAACAGCATTTTTTCCCCCGTTATGAAGAAGATCTGGCTGTTTAATTGCTTCTGAGACATTACAGCTATATAATCTACAGGTACATGACTGGCACAGGTCCTATTTAATGCTGTTTAGTTAGAGAAGCAACTGTAACTGTAACTGCAATGGTGGTATGCTGGAAGGACACAAAAACATTTTACAATCTCATTTTAGAACCTCATAACAAAATATGCCTTAAGATATTTATTATTAACCTTTAGGTGGTGCATAGCCCAGAGATGCTTTAAACAAGTGTGACGAGATGAAACACGTCTGCACCCACTGCTCAAAGTCCTCAGTCCTCCAGTCTCCTCCCAAGAAGGTGCTCTCACTTATTGGCATCAGTAACCTGAGACCGCTGTAAATTGAGAGCAAGCTGCTGATGCATCAGCTGCCCGGCGACCGCCACTCGCTAAGTCCACCTTCACACCCCATCATTTTAGCCGGCCCCCGGGAAAGCTGCGTCTCTAATGTCTTATGTAAATCGACGCAAGTGTCTCACGGCACAGCGAGCGAGCCGCGAGAAGAACGCGCATCAGCCCTGCTCCCGGCCACTTTCGCTGCGGTTTTGTTTACGGACCTTCTCGACGATTCTCAGTACTCCTTCTTTGACTCATAAGAGGACCGAGCGCTGAAAATGTATGGGGCAGCATGCAATCGTCAACAGACACTACCTCTCACTTGAGCTGAGAATACACCACAATTCCACATAACGCTAAGTTCAAGAAAAAAATCCACATCGTTCCTGCTGCAGACACTCTGCCGGGTACATGTTCTGCCGCTTTGTTTCATTACGGCTCACTCGATTAGTAGTTGCAGGTGCTGGAATTCCGCGGCAACAGTCTCCGGAAACATACCCCCCCGAGCACTGTGCCCCGTAACAAAGAGAGGTCGCCTAAGCCCATTACGAGAGCTTCGTTCTCCCACACAATTCCAGAAGGCTACGTGTGCGACGGATGCGACCCTTGACCTTGGGTGTCTTTTACAGCGGGTCCAGTCAAAACCAGATGGGGACAGCTTTAGCAGGCTTTGCGGCCCAAACAGACTGTCTCAAAGGTATCCCTCCTCCTTTAGTTGAGCTGCAGGGATCGGGAAACGAGCACAAACACTTTGCTGCTTGGAAGCCGCCTGAAACCCCGGCTCGATAAACAAACCAGGTTTTTTTCAGAGACGTAACCAACTGGCTTTTATTAAAGACGACCTCCAGTAAAAAAACCAACATCCAGGGATCATATTTAATACTTGGCCATAAAACATTACTTGCCACTAATTAGGCCCTTTGATAGTTCTGCTTTATCTACTTTAATGAACCCCCCTCCAGTTGAGTACTCGGTTAAGCACACGGGTTCGAGTAAATCAAGGCAGGGAAAGAAGCTGGAAGGCTTACCTTGTCTTTGTGACACTCTCTTATTACGCCGTGACGCGTCACGTTATCAGTTAGACCAGGGATCCCCTTGGACACCATCCTCAGAGAGGGACTGCCTTCGTCAGTTTTAAGGGACCCGCATCTGTGTGCTGTCAGTTCCCCTCCAGTGCAATACAGTCCAGTTCGGTTCACAGATGGGGAATGATGTAATCGGGGGATAAGGAGGGGGTTTCTGGGACAACTTTTTGACTGAAATCTCAGCCCCATCTTCTCAATACATGGTACTGCAGGATCCTACTAAGGTAGTCCACTCACAGCTTTCTCGGGTGTCATTTCAGACATCTCATCCACCCTCCCGCAGGCTGGCAGAGCACCTTTTACAACATCGTAACTCTGACCACTTAGGTCAGGGTGCATTATAACCATGGATTCACTGCAGAACCCAAACCTGAGATCATCAGCCACCACCTCCTCAAAAAATCGACTCATTGGCTGACAAACTTCTCAGCACCTTTCAAGACTAGCAAAGGGGACAGCAGATGTCAAGTACAGCAGATGTGACGTTCCCACTTGCACAACACTGAACGGGCGTCTGAAGGAGTTCGCCGGACCGCCATCCACTATTCCACAGAAAGAGGGATAGGAGCCTGAACTTGTAGACTTCATTCCACTTAATTTGCTGGTTTGGGTATGAGTTAAAATCAGGATACAGCCCTTCCCGCCCCACCCCCACCCTCGGATTCTTGGGACCAAGGGCTCTCTTAGATCCCTGTGACTTGGCAGAAAAACACAGAGGTGTCCAAATTAAAGGCCGTGGGCATATCAAGCACCGGCGGTGGCCCGAGACCAAGTCTCATCCATCGACTCGCAGGCTTTTGGGTCCCCAAGACGACCCCTCCAACCCCCTCGCACTGCAATTGAAGCCTTTGTGCTGAGCTCTAAGGAATACCTCCAACACCCTCTTTGCAGGCATAATGGGAGCGCTTTGAGTGTAAAATGAATGTTAACAACAAGGCTACACGGAAAGCACAGCTAGTCACTCTAACACGCCTGGGACCCACGAAAGGCGATGGCGGTAATAAAGCACTTTGATCACACATTTTGTCAGCTCAAACAAAGACAAAACAGCGATTCTCTTCTAGTTAATCGGTCCTCTTGCTCCCCAGCAAAATCATGCCAGAATTCAAACCATACTCATACGTCTGTCCCGCTTCCTGGTACCCATTAATTATGTCTTGTTTTTTTCACGTCCTCCTGTAATGCATCATGGGAACAGTATGTCATAAATCTTTCTGTATATGTCAGGCTACACGCAATATGGTAGAAAAAATGTCCTTGTGAATGACTTCTGTTACAAGAAAGACCATTATTTTTACACATAACCATTAGATATGGTTTCAAGCAGTCCGACTTTTCAAAGTCAGCGTCTAAAATGTTCACATTAAGACCTCATTCCTGACTCACTTCTTACCAACATATCATTTGTTAAATTATGTGCAGCGCTTAACAATGCCAAGCTGGAACAGGGTTCGGCACTTCAGGTATTGCATTTCACCCAAATTTTTGGAGAGCGGGTAGCGTACTACAAATAAAGTTGTCTTTCTTTTATAGAAAAATGCGGTTAAAACAATTTCGAAACAGCAGAAGAGTCACGCGAGTATTTTTTGTGAAGGGTGAAGTGAAAAAATGCGACGTCCTACCTCCGGACGTCTTATCCTTCAGCTTCTGAAGTTGCTCGTGCTCCTCACCCTCATTCACGCGAGCTGAAAGAAGTTGCGCACACGGTCGTAAGCAACACCTGAATCTACAACCGCACCTTGGCAAAACCACACTCTCTCCACCCAGGGCCCATCTTTTTTTTTCTTTTTTAAAAAGTATGTTAAGGAGATACACTTCTCATAAATGTCAGTAACTCACACGTGCCAAAATAGTTCTCCTTGGTTTCCTTGACCGTAGGATCTTTTTGCCACTCTTTGTGGTTGTGGTCTGAAAAGATTCTAAGTGACTGCTGACCAAGCTTTGCAGAACACATTATAGGAATAGTAGGAATCTCAAGCGTTTTTTGCTGGACATTTAGGGTGAGACAGAGAGATGAATTTTCAGTAGGTCCATCTGTTTATGCTACATTACATGTTTCCAGTTGAGCTTCGTAAGGGTGGTTACAAAATCCATGCATAGATACATTAGGCAGGGAGACAAACAGACAAGCGACCACATGTTAATTGCGTGACTGTTCCATCAGATTTAAGCAATGATTTTATTCTCTGACTATATCAGAAAGAAATCACATTAAATTCTACCACCTACTTTTGGGTTATCTATTCTGCATAAGCAAAATACCATCAAACACCCTACAGTCCGGGCAGCTGTTTGATCTGATTTTAAAAAAGGCTCAATTTATTGTTGCACATTTAACTACAGATTTACACACACACACACACACACACACCGCCTGAAACCGCTTGTCCCATACGGGGTCACAGGGAGCCGGAGCCTAACCTGGCAACGCAGGGCACAAGGCTGCAGGGGAAGGGGACACACCCAGGACGGGACACCGGTCTGTCGCAAGGCACCCCAAGCAGGACTCAAACCCCAGACCCACCGGAGAGGAGGACGCAATCAAACCCGCTGCGCCACCCTGCCCCCCATTACTACAGATTCACAGTGTGACTAAATTTTGAGTTGATATTTTTTTCTCAGAAACAAAAAGAGTATCAGAGTGGAATGGGAGCATGAAAAATATACAGCAGACGCTTAGTAAAAATTGCTTTACTTACATGTATATTTTGCGGTTAGTGGTTTGCTCTGTTGGTTTCCCTTCACAGCATAAATACTGAACATATAATCCTTTGAGGGATCAAAATTCGGTATTATTGCTTGATTCTCCCGCTTCGGGATCTGAAGCTCTCTTTGCTCTCCATCTGCAGTTGAAAAAAGAAAGTTAAAATTTGCTGCTATATTTAGCTTTCATTTTGTGCATAGCTTCCATAAACAGAGTAATTAATACTACCCTCATCATTCGAATCTTAAGCAGTTAATGTAAAATACTGCAGCCACAATGAGTGTAGTGAAACTGAGCTGCTCACTAAAATCGTCACCTTCACGTGTTGGATATTTTTTTTAATCATAATCGGAGTCCTCTTTAAATATTCGGAGACTGCTAACTCAGCCGAGACATACGCATATGTTTCAAGTATACAGGTAACAGAATGTATAAAACAGGTAGGGGTCCAGCAACGGAGTCCGAATGTTTTGCATCTTCAATCCACAAACTTCCAAGAATATGTTCAATGAGAACTATCATACGAAGCCAGGTCAAAGGGTCCATCCCTGCTAGGCGTACCTGCAACATTCATCATTCTGTTGACACCTGGCCAAAGTTAAACTGAAAAAGAAAATCTCACTTTCATCTGCCCCTCTATAAGTACGTGTGTATATGTCTAAATACAAATATGTGAACATTCAAAACCTTCTCCCACTAACAAATTGCAAATTGTGGTTAGAAACAAGAAATGACATGAAAGTGCATCCTATATCACAAATACTGTATTCATTTAACAGCTGTAAAAGCCATTAGACTGTTTCCCCAGCAAGCTTGTCATGACTTGGCCAGTGGACCTACACATATGGCTCCAAAACACAGAAATAAACTCCACCCCAGGCCACTTCACAGTAAGTTCTCTCTCTTAAGAGCTTGGTCTCTTAAGTTCATATAAGGTGTAAATGTTCCTGCACTATAACTTCAAGATCATGTCCAGATAAACCGGTATGATCATGTCCCAGCTACTCCAGGAATGTAACGTACATGTTTATATATCTCAAAAAAAAATTACTAGGAAGGTGATTTGGAATCATGGATATTCAGATAAAGTTATATGAACATTGGTTCATATGGTGAAAGGAACAAATTAACTGCAACTATGTGTCTCTTTCGTTTAATGTAACGAACACAATGTATTTTCTATGAGATGTACGTCGCTTTGGCGAAAAGCATCTGCTAAATGAATAAGTGTAAATGTAAGTCTTACACTATTCAACAACCTTACATGCACTTCTCTCACTGTGGGAATTCTGGCGATGTAAAGGAGCTCATCGTCCCAGTGGCGAAACAGTTAACTTGATTTAAATCCTACAGCGTTCACCAGGAGGAAGAGTAACTCTGCTTGATCAGCATCACTATTCACAGTCAGCACCGGCACGGAGGTCACTCGCAGAGTAAGGCGAGATGCCGCCGACGGCTGTTCAAAGGCTTGTTAATGCAGAAACAGTAAAATCAGCAGGTGATTGCAAACACAAAGTAGTCCAATGGGATACAACAGGGTATGGAATGAAAAACACTGACACCAGTGTTAATTCACATATATCCTGTTTTCCCAGTTTTTTTAAATGTGATTGCACCGAACAAAATATTCACGATCATTTAGCAGGCGTGTCAATGAATGGATGTGACAGATGAGCACCTAAATGTGTTAAAGCACGGTCAACGTTTAGTCTATTCACCCATAGCGCGTGAGTGACAGAGAGAGCGTGTGTGTTCCACTGAGGTATGGATGAGTGACCCAGTGTAAGCAGTGTATCTAGCAGTGTAATTCACCGCAGTGAATAAGGTGTGTGGGCTGGTAACACTACACAGAGTTCACTGGAAGTCTCCTTGGACAAAAGCATCTGATAAATAAATGTAAATGTTAATGTATTATAGTAAAAATAAAGATATTGCATTGTAAAGTAGCTCGGTCTTTCCAAGGCAGAAATTAAACGCAGATATAAACACCTCACTTGGCGTGTGCCTTATGTTCGGCCGAGCACATGAATCTCCAAGATTAACACCGGACAACTCATTTGGAAAGGAGCTGAAACACATACAAAGAGAGCACTGATACGACTGTTGTGTGAGAAAAGAAGCCGTATTTCACAGTGACGGTTTTTGCAAAACCTGCCAGGACCACCTGCCAATGCTGATACACATTTCACCACCAGGGAACTAAGGACTGATGGCACCAGGGAAACCCCTCGCTGAGACTCAAGCCTTTGGGCACAAGGGAAAGTGGGCTTTGCACTCATCTGATCTCTATTATCTATTGCTAAGCTGTGCACCCATCAATTCCACAGTTATAAGGTTAGAAACACACAACACGAGGCAGAACACCTAAGCAGACTTGCTGCTATTCACAGCAACATCTACCAGGACCACACAACATGGGTCACAGACATATGTATTAAGAAAGGCACCGTGTGGCTGCTTATATTTTCGACCGCAAAAGTACGATCGTCGTATAAAAGATTTCTGATGGAATCAGATTTACTACCTATTTAGGTCTTTTACCTCTGTAAGAAATGCCAGCGTTTTACCTATGCACAGGAGATGTTTAATGCCATGAAAGTAACATGAGTCCATCAACACAGTCAATGTATTCAGGCAGCAGCCATTGTTGCCTGACAAAATTGATGTATACCAATTAGGGAACAGACAATAGCTGTGATTCAACAGGGAGCCGGCATCTGAGATAAAATGTGCACTGGGAATCAGACAGAGTGGCACATGTGCTTCCACGTTACCTCTATCAAGGTCTTTAAAGAAAGCGTTCCTTTTTTTATTTTTCACATTTTGTTTTCAAACATTGACCTTCCTCTGAGTCAGTCAGCATTAATATAGTAAGCTATTATTCTGCTTTGCCAATTAGGTGTGCTGTGTTTTTTTTATATATATAAATCATCATAAAATGTCAAGAGAAAATGAACAGGCAGTAAAATTTAATGTTTAACTGTTAGTGTTGAGTAGAAGGCTTGTGCCCTTCTGAATTTTTGGCACAAAAGTATCTAGGACAAAAAGTACTGCCAAGCACAGTACGGTATCATCATGAAATCCCCCAAACATGTATTTTTTTTTCACAGACATCAATTACATCATTTAAAAAATGCTTAAAGCATTTGTTTTTTGCTGAAGAAAAAAGTAATGGAAATAAAATGAATTTTTCACATAAATACGTGAGTCAAACGAGCACCGCTCCAATTTCCTAAAGCATCCCTCAAAGAGCGTCCCGCAAGGTTCAGTCCTTGGCCTGCAGTTTTTCTCATTTTACCCCAAATCCAGGAGAAGCATTTCTCTGTCATTTGTCATCTCACCTCCTTGACCCGACGCAAAAGCAAGCTCAGTCTCGTCTCTGACCCACTGAGAGCAGAATTACTCACTGCACTCAGTACATTGCTTCCACATAGCCTCTTTAATACAGCACTTATGCTCCCTAACTTGGATCTGTCACAAACCTTTTAATCTTCATTCAGCACTGCAAGTGCTTTTGTGATTCACTTATGTTGTATTTTTATGGAGAGCAACGATATATTTCGTAAGCAAAATTAACTTGTTGGGGATGGCAGGCATAGGTTCAAATCTGACTCCGTCTCTCCGGTGGAACCGATGGTACAAGTCCATCGACGCTCGGGTTTCACATCATTTCCACAGCTTCTTTCCTGAAGCCATGTGTTTTCTTAATACAGTCAACTAAAACCACCCCCCACAACTGCTTTCGGTCATGTCCTAAATGTCGTCTACATTTTTACTACATCTCTTAACAGCTCCTGTACACTGCCGTCATCCCCACTGCTCTCAGTTGCACTACTGTATACTATTTGCACTACTGCTTGTGTCTGAGGTCCTGCTGTTGGTTACTTGCACATGGTGACTGTTTTGTACAGTGTTATTGTCGTGTGTTTCACCATCTGTACATTATTATTCTGTTTCATGTTTGGCACCCAACCACCACCAATCCCAGTATGCCTTATTCTGGCCATCAAGAGTTGTGAGTTTAGCGTTCTGAGCTTTGGAGGTCGAGTTCGTGTGGGTTTCATCCAGGTGCTCCAGCTTCCTCCCATGATCCAAAGCCAGACAAATTAACCAGCGGCTACAAATTGTCCGTTGTGTATGACCGAATGATTGCGTGGCTACCCTAGCACCCTCTGCGGCTGTGATGGGCTCCGGACCACCACGACCCTGATCTCAGCAAGTGTTTAAACATACTTTAAGTGAGCGAGATTCATTGGTAGCGACCTGTTAGGATTACATTAAAAACTGTAAGCCATCTATCCAGCTCTACACGCACACATGTAGGATACATTTCAAACAATGCAGCTTACCTGGTCTGATGTAATAAATTAATCTATAGTGATCAAAGTCTCCTCTTGGCTCTTTCCATGATATAGCAAATTTGCCTGGTCCCAGAGCTTTAAAACGTAGTCTACGTGGAGTGGAAACTGGAAAACAGATCACAAGGAAACGATTCATGTTAATGCTTTCTGGGCATTTTCATGAAACTTTGTAAATCCAATGTCACAAACGCTTCTCACACATTAGATCAAACTACAGGACATGGACACTATTGAAAAGAGGTATTGAAATGATCAAAGGAGGAGACACTTAATCCCGAAAAGACAAACAGAACGCGAACGTCGCTACACAGAAAGCTGGGCGAGTCGCAGTCGCTTTCTTTTCATATGATATAGTGAGCTGCAGTTTATGAGCCAATGATAATATTTATATTTCCTGTCTATCTGAAGAGTAGCAGATTCTCTTTCGGCACATGTCCGACGCTCGATGCCCGTTAGATTGTGGGGAACGAATTAGCTGCAGGACAGCTTGAGAGAAAACTTCTTGCTCCATGTAAAAGTAAATCGGAGCGGTGGAATGGCACACGTGGCGTGATCGGGTTGTGCGGAAGAGCGGTCTACCATGAATCGGGGTGCTCGGAAAGAGAATGTGACCTTTTTCAATAGATACAACAACATAAAGAGGGGAATTAGGAGCAACTCTCTTCCATTAGTAGTGGGGCGAAGGCAAAATCTACTCATTATTTCCACCGCAGGGAGAAACCGCTGCAAACATTTGCCCTGTTTCTACTTCAGCTACGTGCTCTGGACACCACCCATAGACCACTGCGTCGGTCCCATTCACCACCGGCGAGTAAAACCATTTAGAAAAGGAAGAGAAATAACAAGAAAAGTTCCTGAAGTACAACTCCTTGCAGATCCACAAGCCCTTGGGTTTGAAACTCAATGTGCCGTGGCCTTCTTTACATACCTTCGCCACCTACATACTACGTTGACATTTTTCTCTTACAAAATTGCATTTCGCAACTTATGATATTAAGATGTTACCCCGATGTGCACAGCTGGGTAATTTCAGTAGGGAAATTTAGGGTAAGGCTCTTTCTCAAGGGTACCACAGCAGCGAGTGAGATTCAAACCAGCAACTTTTTGATCCAAGGGCAGCAGCGTAACCCCTATACTGTCAACTGCCCCCCTCCTGATGAAATACTAATGAAAATCCATCAACTAGGAGTTAGAAAGAAGGACTAATGACTGATTTTTACACCTGTGGTGGATATTTGCATAAAAAGAGGTTTGTAAAGAGTTCAGTCTTTGGCACAGGTATCATATTACAAACTTCACACATGCGAAGTAAGAGCGGGAAACCGTTCGAGAAATAAAATACCTGCAGACAGACTAAAAAAATCCCAGGCTCACCAACCTGAAACAGGGGACAGGTACTCCGCCGCGCTTTATTCTCTGCGAGGAAAAACATCTCCCCTCTCAGGGGACGAAAACGAATCCAAATCGTTTCCCCCGCCGACCTGCGCGCGTGCATCTTTGCGCACATAAATGCGGCCGCCGGACACTTTGGGAGGACTCGCAGAAGCGAGAGTGAACCCGGGGCACCGCTCCCAGGGACAAACGTATAAATTTATTTATGGCTTAAGAAAGATGTGAGTTTAAGGTAAGAATACGCCCGCAGGCCTTCCACACATTTCACGGAAAATAAATAATCCGACCCATCCCCTCAGGCAACTTTTAATTTGGGAATTGAGCTGACACTCAAGACTAATAATGGAGCCAGAACGGCCTTCTCCTCCGTCTTTACCGCGGCGCACATGATGTAAAACCACTGCTAATTAGGACTTGGATGTGAAGGGGTTCTTTGTGAGATGCAGATGAGCTGTATGCGATCCATGAATAATGAAGAGGAAAATACAACGTCTATTTGCTCGCTGCTCATTGAGGATTATCCGAAAGCGGTACACCGACTATAAGCTGCGAGAACAAATCGTCAACAAAAAGAAGTTCCTCAATACTTTTTGCACGCTTGAATTTTCACCACGGCTCTCTGGCACGGGATTGCTGCGGCCTGGTGATAATTCGACGCTCCCATCAGAAGAGTTTAAGGCACCAGGTGTTGACTTGTCATTTAAAAGGATGCAAGCTGGTCTTACATTTTGTGTAAATGGCACAAATTCAAGCAGACGCCAGCAACCTTTAGATGTGATTATCTCATCCACTTGAAGATTTTTTTTTTTTTTTGCACAAGATGATTATTGCACTCAGCCCAAATCCTTCTAAGGCCTTTTATCATCTGCCTTCCACTTCCTTACCTGACTTTGACCTACATTTCTACATCTTTGAACATTTATCTTTTACCGGTGCTGGAATCTCTGCTAAAGACATTGAAATATTAAAGGGCAGTTTAGTCCTATAAGGGAAAAACTGAACTGCCGCTCTTGGTCAGCACATGTCATATCGACCCTTTTCATCCGTTCATCAGTCCGCATTCAACTACTGCCCACGTCATTAGGGCCAGGGCGATATTAAAAATGAAACAAAAATATGCCCGACATTAGAAATCTGAGCACATGTAACATAAGAACACTTTAGCACACATAAAAAATTCCTTTGATGCTTCTTTATTTAAGTCGGGATATTATGGATGAGATTTACCAAGAGCCCAAAATCAGAAAATATACATTATAGGAAAAAATAAATCTCACACTGCTTTGGAATCCACCTTCCAATTATGAATTGCACATGAAATGCGATGCGTTGTTCATCCTTGCCCCTGTGCTTTTACCTCTTGCAGCGCGTCTCCAACCACTTCATTGGACCAGCTTTACACCAAATGATTATTTAGACATAAGCAGTTTATTTTAACAATCCATTGTGATTCTGAAGATTGTCTCCTCTTCGCAAATCCCGCAACCGAATACGCTACACGTGTCCCGACAGACGCCTCCAGGCCGGTGCGCTGCGCTCCCTGCACGCCACACGCAATTCGGCATGCCTGGGTTTGCTGGTCTTAAACACGAAGTCGGCTCACTTTAATGAATACATTGTGCAGATCAGGAGCGTGTTATTTTATCCAGCAAACGCCGTTGTGTTTCGCCGCGCCGCACACAGCACAGTATTGATCCCGCCATGCGCGAATGTGAAGTTCATCTCGGCTGAAACATCGGCCTCACTTTGCGGAATCAGAGGCCCGACGCCCTTCAGCGCCACTGTGGAGCACAAAATAACAGCGTGCGTCAGATTTATAGATTGAACAAGCTGCAGACGTAAGGGACACGTCGTTGAACAGCGGACGCGTCCCTCCGCGTATCGACAGGCAACGCAAACGGGCCCGATCAGCGTTTTGTGCCGACCAGCGGCCTGCGATTTGGATTCTCTTTCGAGGAAGTGGGCGTGATAAGGGGGCGTGGTAAAAGGATGTGTCGGAGCGCTTCCACCTGCTCTCCGCCATGTGAGAGCTCTTTCAACCAGACCCCTTGTCATCTGGACAAAGCCGACCCTTGAGAGGAGCAGTTAAACCTGCGCCCACCCTCAGCTCTATTCATTTAAAGGGCAAGGAAGGAATGTGAACTCTTTCCAGCCAGACGGGCCAATTAAGTGTTTCAGTCGTCTCTGGAGGACGGGATCCTTTCGGATTTCTTACACGCGAGTGTTTTCCCCTTTTTTGGTTCACAGTTCAGCGCAGCAGGCTCTGGGTTTTTTCCTCTGACTCTGGGGCGAACAGCACAGAGGGAGGGAACCGGCACCAGTGGGAACGTTCAATCGACGCCTCCTCAACACTAGCGCTGGGTTCTTTCGCTGGAAGAACTGGTAACCCTGGTGGTCATGTTTACAATTTACATAAAAATTTTAAAGCTGCAGCATCCATTGTGGTCATTTTCAGAAAGTACTTCTTAGCATATGGAAACCACCCAGAAAAAACTAATGAGATCATTTAAGTCCAAAACAGTGATTGAAGAACATGGTAATCAAACACTTTTACCAAATCAGCACATCGGAAAAAAAAAATGACGCCGTGAGTTAAGGGAAGTTCCAGAGCGCCACCTACCTTGGCCCTGAGCTGGGACAAAGTGTACAGCAAGAGCAAGAAGGACAAGAGGACACCACGTCCTTTTCCTGAGTCCCAAAACAAGCATCCTTTATGACTGTACAAAATGGGCTGCTGGACCACCTGGAAAAGACAGAAAACAGGGGACCAGTCAGTGTGAGCTGCCATGGAGGAATGGTGAGAGTGTCTGGGGGGGAGGAAGGACGGAGGGGACAGTGTGGTGCGTGTGTGTGTCTGGGAACGTGGGGGGAAAGAGTAAGGGAGCTCAGACTGTGAACTGTGAACTCTGGTGTGGAGGACTGTTCCCCATGGCCATTGTCCTCACCAACGGACAGCAGGACCACACCAACTTGACCTCTCTGTCCACTTTGACAGAATTAAACAGTGACCCGCAGAACTCAGTAGAAAAATAAGAGTTGGTGACTGTGCTGTGACCTCTCAGCATTTCATAACACAGGATATGCAAAAACTGCAGAGGAATGGGATACGGGCTGATGGAATGCGAAGAGCCATTTACACATATTTTTTCATTATTATTATGTACATGGGGGGGTGCGGTGGCGCAGTGGGTTGGACCACAGTCCTGCTGTCCGGTGGGTCTGGGGTTCGAGTCCCGCTTGGGGTGCCTTGCGACGGACTGGCGTCCCGTCCTGGGTGTGTCCCCTCCCCCTCCGGCCTTACGCCCTGTGTTGCCGGGTAGGCTCCGGTTCCCCGTGACCCCATATGGGACAAGCGGCTCTGAAGATGTGTGTGTGTATTATGTACATTTTGAAGTATAAATGTGCTTGGGCTGAAACCAAAAAAAAAAAAAAAAGATTTTTTTTCCTTTCCATATTGTTCTGCTAACAGCACACAGTGATTTTAATTAGAATCATGCCTCTAGAGACCTGAGAATTAAAATGCTGCTTTAGTAAACCGATAAAAAAAAAGACATTGATCCTCCCAAAGATACCTGGATTTGTGCTTAAGATGCAGCTGTGAGCCCAGCTTCGGAATTCCTCGAGTGAAACTTTTATTTCGTAAGATAAATCCACGTTCAGTATGTAGAAAAAGGGAAATAAAGGTTAGAAAATGAATAATTTCACCCTGTGAATGAGGGGGTTTCACAGATGGCCACAGAGGCTATTATTCCGTGTAAATAAACTGCACGGCATCCTTTGTCTCTTTTGCATTCATATTAATAATAAATAAATTAAATGCCACGCACTTTCTTGGGAGTGCGGGTAACACCTGGAAAAGCAGCTCAGGAACAGGTGGGCATTTCAAAAAATGTAAATATATCTGGGCATAATCCAACTACCACATTTCTAAAGGTAGGTCAGGAAATGCAGAAGTGCGCCGCAATAATATCACGCCAAGTTTTATACTAAAGTATGAACAATCCCTGGAAAAAAGTACGAGAACTCGCACAAATGTATTAAAATTCCCATCCAATACAAAAGGGCAGTCATCCGTTACAGGACTATAAATTATTTTTATAATGAATTACTCTCCCACTGGCATATGCACAGGACTTCTTATCATAATATTAATAATATGAAAATAGGAGCTGCTCACTGAGGCACCACGTGGATACAGAATAATCCTTTTATAATAAAAAGGGCCTCAAATATTTTATATATATATATATAGGTATTCATCTAAAGATTCAGACAGGATGAGTAGGACATGCCCCCCCCCCCCCCACAGCGGAGCCTGTACCTGTCGCCATGGTGTCTGTTTCCAGCCCATAATATTTATCAGTAATAATTGTCAACAACAAGAACAACAAGAGACTTTGAAGACACATCATCCCTGCATCCCATCGAGACCAAGAGCCGAGGGAATTACTACTGTAAGGTTTATGAAACAGATCATACTGGAATAATCCGCACTGTTAGCGTGACAATTGAATGAACGGAGTAAAAGCGGACACACTCTTCTTGTGTGTGAAATCATCATTTCAGTGATGTACCTTTCAATCCATAAAAAAAAGCGGCTTCTGGCGCGTGCTAACTTTGTTTGATCCAGGCAGGTAGTAATCAGCCAGGTACTGACGATCACGATCGCGACCACTTTTCACAATATATAATGAATGTACTTTTTTAAAAATAAACTCCCCCGTAATTGCGTGCTAATGTAATGAGAGCATCGCGCCCCGAGAAAGAGCGGGGGGGGGGGGGAGAGAGAGAGAGAGAGAGAGAGAGAGAGAGAGAAATAAATATCGGTCCGTGATTGAAGCGCGTCTCGCGCATCATGATTTATGGTACGGGCGTAGAATTTGAAAATCGCGACACTCACTGTACCTCGCAGCTCACGCATTGAGAAGTTGCGGCTCCTGCCCGCGCGGATCCTCCTCGCGCTGCCTACCCTTCGCTTCCCTTCCCGTGCCTTTCCCGCCGTGTGTCGCGCGCCGAGCGGGTCCGCGGTCTCGGGTCCGAGCGAGCGAGCGAGCGAGTGCGCTCCGCTGTGTCTCCGCGTGTCTCGCGCGCCGTCGCGCAGCGCCGCTACTCACCCCCATCGCGCACCCGCTCCCCCTCCCCCGCCAACCCAGCCCCTCCATCCGCGAGCCTCCAATTGCAGGAGGTGATGGGACAGACGGGCAGGTCCAGGACGGGGCACAACGAGCGGTTATATTATAATTCCGGGCCGGGGCTCCGATTACTCGCTGCTGAATCACAGCGCCGCATTTCTCTTTCTGACCCGCAAAAAAAGAAAAAAAAAAAAACACCTCTCATTCCTCACGGGTGACAAGTGTGTTCACTGTTCTCATACAGAACGGATATCAATAAATACCTTTTCTTCCAATTCCTTTCGCGCGCTCACACACACACACACACACACACACACACACATCCAGTGAGCCGGAGCCTATCCCAAAATCCTTACGCGTAAGGCTGTGGGGTGCTGGGGGGGGGGGAAGACATACACCGTGGACGGGACGCAGGGTAGACGAAAATGTGTGTGTGTGTGTGTGTGTGTGTACATATAAAGTCCTGTGCATGCCAGTGGGAGAGTAATGTCTATATGTGGTATGCAGTATTTATATCTATACATATGTATATATATATATATTATATATATATATATATATATACATATACACACACACACTTTCTGAAGCTCTTGTCCCATACAGGGTCACAGGGAACCGGAGCCTACCCGGCAACACAGGGCGTAAGGCCGGAGGGGGAGGGGACACACCCAGGACAGGACGCCAGTCCATCGCAAGGCACCCCAAGCGGGACTCGAACCCCAGACCCACCAGAGAGCAGGACCCGGTCCAACCCACTGCGCCACCGCACCCCCTCCTCTATATATATATATCATATAAATAAAATTTATATATATATATATATAAAAGCATTACAGGTATTTATGTATATATATATATATTTATACTAGTATTACAAGCTACTTTGTATTTTCAAAACACTACACTTTCCTAGAATTTCTAGTAGAAAATAATTTATACTGTTACCATTCTACACTAAGCTTCTTACAGTTATTTGTGCTCATTTGGACTGATGAGTAATTTGTACTGTATCAGCTCAGGGTAAGTAGCTTTATCAAGTTTAATGCAGTGGGAGTGCTGCCATATATATAGAAATAAGAGAAAATATTGTGAGTAGCACATACGATACATATTCATACACATACTAGATTCATAGGGTGCAGTGCCAGTGTCCTTGGCTGTATTTGCGTATGACTCCGCTGGGCGCTCCTGCTGAGATTTTTCGGTCTTAAAATACCTGTTATACTGTCAGTTGAATGTATATAAAATACTGTCTGTTATGAACTAGAAGAAGTCATTGGGCCTCTAGAAATTGATCCTCTTTGTCATAATAATTTACCTTTAATGAGCTCTGTTGTTGCCAATACATCCCATTATGTCTTTTTCATATTTGACGCGATACTTTAGGTCACAGCAATATTACTGGACCTTTCTCCTTGCGCAGGTGAAAAAGCGCACGCTGTTGGAAATGCCATTTTCCCTTTATGTATTTCTCAGTCCTGCAGAGCTCCAGGTTCCGTCCACTTTCACTGCTCCCAGATCTGCAGCAGGGAGGAAAACAGGGAGATTGTTTGTTTATTTTATTATCTTTGACCACATGTTCCGTTCACATTAACATTCGCTGTGAGTTCCAGGACAACTGGTAATGCTACGTTTTTTTCTTCCGTTCGTAGACAAAGGGGAGCCTTGTGGGCGGGGCTTTTGAGCGGCACAGTCTCCTGGACCTCCAAGGTCGAAGAGGGTCATTGTGGGAGATTGGCTCTGCTGTGGGCGTGGGGTGTGTGGGTTCAAGGTGAGCCTCGTGGCTGGCAGGCATTGTGCAGCACACAGGATTTGATCAGATTAGCGACACTGACCTCTCTCCGACACATCCGACCTCCTCGGACTGCAAGGTACCAACGTTCTGGGCGGCGGGACAGGGAGGGTGGCTTTGGGGTGTAACATGCAGCCAGGATCTCAGGTGCTGCTGGTCCATATGACATGTGAGGGCGCTAGGTGCTCTGTGGCTTTGGTCATGGGTTCGAAACCTGGTTAGCCTGGGTGGAGTTCTTGTAGGTTTCCTCCAGGTGCTCTGGTTTCCTCCCACAGTCTAAAGATGGAGGAGAACTCACACACACACAGACTAGCTGAAGCCACTTGTCCCAAGCTGGGTCGCGGCGAGCCGGAGCCTAACCCGGCAACACAGGGTGCAAGGCCGAAGCGGGAGGGGACACACCCAGGACGGGACGCCAGTCCATCGCAAGGCACCCCAAGCAGGACTCGAACCCAAGACCCACCAGAGAGCAGGACCCGGCCAAGCGTGCTGCACCACCGCACCCCCGTGGAGGAGAACTGGTCACTCTGAATTACCATCATTCTGCGTGACTGAATAAGTGCGTTTGATTGCCCTGTAATGGACTGGTGTCCCACCCAGGTGGTACCCGGCCTCACGCCCTATGTCTCCAGGATAAACTCCAGACCACCACGACTCTGCATCGAACGACCCGTTATTGAATATGAATGAACGATTACAAAAATGAATGTGGCGATTAGTTCCATCCTGCCGACTGTACAAACGCCAGATTTTTTTTGTTTTCAAGTTTACCGTCCAATGAAGTGTGTCCCTCGCTCTCTTTTCATCTTTTACTGTATCCACTCTTTTGCATCATTTAGCCTGATCTCCCTAATCCGTGGGTTAGTTGTGGCTGATTAGTGCTGGGTTTTGGTTTTTCCGTCACGATGCCCGGTGTCCTTGCGGGTTTTAATTCTCTCAGCGACAGTTAAACGCGGCGGACGAATTGATCCGGCGCAGAATTACATAAACAGAAGCAGCCTTTTGGGAAAAGGAACGAAGTAACCGCAACCAATTAGAGCATCTCGTGTGAGCTGCAGCGTCGAGTCGTTTGTAGGGAAGATTTTCGATAACATTTGTCTTGGACCGCAACAAATCAAGATACTCTCCCATCCCAGGCCCTCTATGTCTCCTCCAACAAAAGCAGCTCTAAAAAATGATTCTTGGCCAGAACGGTACTCGTTCTCTTTCTGTGTTCCTTTGCCACTGTTCATATGGGACATTTTATTGTATTACGTTTTTTTTTTTTCCCCCCTTTTTTTCCAAGGAAACAAGCTCTGTTTTTCTCCAGATACAACAATTAAGACTGACTTTGGACCGAGTTTCAAAAAGTAAATAAATCTAAATCGCTTTCCCGTGGTTTACAAACTTACCACAGTATCCACTGAATTGCTCCAACTCTCAGAATCTACTTTGTAAAAATTTGAATCTGTTGCTTTTCTTTCTTTTAACTTTTTTTTTTTATTTTTTGCTATTTTCTCTGCATTCCATGCTAAAATTTTCACTGCAGAATCACTTAAATTGGCTCAGTCATGTAATTGTGTTACACGCCTTGTCTTGGCTAGAAACGGCCCAGGAATAAGAAAATACTTGTTTAGGCATCCGTGTTCTTCAAAAGTCCACGTGCGGCGAGCACATGATTCCCGAGAGGCTTGTGTTATTAAGTATTAATAGTGTCTGCTTCTGGCTTGGCTTAGGAACACAGACCAAGTAGAGATCTGCAAGAAAAGAAGGGGAAGAACAAATTTTTGGCTTCTATTAGTCGCCGAGCAGGTACTTCGACTGAGCTGATGTTGCCTGCTTTGTCTTGCGGGCGCAGGGGCCACGTCCAGGGCTACGAACCAGCAACCTGCTGGTCGCAAGGTCAGGCTGGCAAGGCTGCGCCTTCCTGCCGAACGGTCCAAGCGCTCTCTCCCGATGGTACCGGCTGGCGCCTGCCTCCTCGATCCAGCGGTGCCAGACCTGCATTTGGCACGAAGCACTGCGTTGTAGCCCGGTCCTCCTGATAAATAAATGCATTAGAGCCCCAGAGTTGATACGGAGTGCGTCGAACCCGGCCATATGGTCTCCCCGCAGTGTTTCATTAAGAATTTAAGGTCATTGGAATTCAGGCTTCGGTATACCAGAGACAGTTTTGTTTTCTTATTCACACAGGTCTTCAGCACTGTCCAAAAAATGCACTGCGAAATGTTATATTATAAATGACTCCGACAATTAATGGAAAGTTTATGCACAGCACTATTAATACAAGCATGCAACCAGAGTATACGGTGAAGAATGATAAGAATGTGTAGTATTTTATCTTGGGTCTGGATTTCTGTGTTACTAGTGTGTGTTATGCTATTCATAACAGGCTAAAATAAATATTTAGAGAGCAGCCCAACGAAAATAGCAAAGCTAAGACATTCATGAAAAAGAGCATATATGTATGTATATAATTTTTTTTTCGGCCTGTAGCTTCAGCCTTCTACTTCATGTCAATTATTTCAAACTGTGCTAGTAAGAAGGACTACGGTGACAGCTAAATAAAGAAATTAATTATTATTATTATTATTATTGCTAGCGCTGATTATTTTGGATCGAAAGACTTCCAGTTTGAATCTCACCTACTGCTGTAGTACCCTTGAGCAACGTAATTAGCCTAAAATAGCTCCAGTAAAATTACCCAGCAGTATTAATGGATAAATAGCTGCAAGTAGTTTTTAACACCATAAGTTGTTTTGGAGAAAAGCATCAGCTAAATGAATAAATGTTAAGCAAACAGAAATATATTAATATAATAATAATAATAATAGTACAGTTTGTGGTACTCTGCTCCTGGAAGTTTAGTTGCAGTAACTGACCCAAACACATATGTTGCACATTTTACTTTGTAAGAATATATTATATACTTAAAGTAGTTTTCAAGCTATTTTTAACATAGTGTATTTGATCTATTGTTTAACATGAATATTAATAAAGTGATGATGACTAATCATTTGTAATAAATGCAATACATGTGTCTTTAGGCCAAAGTTCTTCATATCCTGTTTCAGTCATTTTTGCTCGTCTTGGTAAATCTTTCGACTAATAAAGAGAGTCATGAAAAGGGATTCCTTGCCGAAGGTGCACGCTGCCAGGAGCCGGGACGCTGAGGCTGCACCATGGTAAAAATGACTCAAGTCGTGACTGTCCACCGTCCCCCTAAAGGCTGCAGATATTGCTTCCTTTTTTGTGGTGCCGAAGCCTGAACCGTTTCAAGCTGACGTGTCGTTTATGAGCGCATAATTAAGCGAATGACGACCGTTCGCCTGCGCTCGTGTTCTGGCAAGCGCTCCGGCAGTCTGCTCGAACAGCTTATTACCAAATGACAAGGTTTATACTATTCAAATACCCCAAAATAACCAAGGGAGTGTCTTTTTGGCTCCAAAGTGTGGCTGACCTTTGCGAATGGCGTGCGATTGTCATCTGGGTTAAAGCTGCGAACGATAGAACAAATGTTTATTTAACGATAGTTCTCGTCCAGTTTAAAACAAGTCATCGGGCGGGAGAGCCGGAGGAACATCGGCGGCTCCGGGTCGGCGTGTCGGGACAGGTCGTCACGGGGGTCGCGCGAGGCGGCCTCCTCCGGCACCGCATCCAGCCCGGCGGCGCGTCTCCGAATACATCCAGGGTTTGAGAGCAGAACCTCTGGGACTCGGTCGGGATATAAATTATCTCAGCCCATCTGAACCCTCGCTGCTCTACCTTGGCTGACGCGCAGAGAAGGTTCTGGAAGAAACCTGTGGCCGGGGAGCATCCGCACCGTTCGGCTGAGGCTCGGTCGCTACGGAGGGCCGTGCATTACTGCTCCTACTCCTCTTTTATTTCCAGATCAATAGCTGGTGCTCTATAAACCAGTACACATGTTGCCCGGAACGCCGTCTCTCTGAAACGTAGCCCCCCGGCGCAGTTTTTTCCACGCTATTTTAGTTTATCTACTCAGACTGTCACTGTGGACACACACATAAATCACACCGAAGCTGTTCCATCTTTCTTCTTAGTGTGTGTGTGTGTGTGTGTTGGACTTGCACTTGCACTGAATATGAGCGTGGTGCAAAGGGCTAGCGAGGCTGCAGGTGGGGTCCAGTGTGACTTTGGTGGGTGGAGGGGGGGGGGTTGTACAAATGTAGTGACCACTTGGCAGGATTCAGAGAGGCTGCGGAGACCGCGAACGCGTAAACTGCAACCGACCGAAAGGTGACGTCAGCCGGGGGGAGAAGAGCAACACGCCTCTGTCGACGGCTGCGATGCGCCGAAGTTGCCGTGGGTCGGGGATCCAGATGGGGCAGCAGGAGCAGCGGAGGCGAGAAACGGAATAGTGCGCTGCTGAGAGCGGTCGGATGGAAACTGACAGGGCGAGACGTCCTCGCCAGGTTGCTAAGCACAAAACACACATAACACACACCAATGCGCGTGTCCAGCTCCAAGAGCACAAGGAGGCCGTGTTCCTTACGAAGGGACACTCGTGCAAGAATTGTCCAAGTTCCCGAGTCGCATTTTATGGACATGGTGTAAGTGAGAAAATTCATGCGAAACTCATAAAATGTGCATCCCATAAGTAATCAAATGTGGGTAAAAGTTACGCATATATTACTATTTATCTGACTCGTTTCCCTATACCAGCTTACAATATTATATTTGTAAACTAAGTTATTTACAATATTTTACCCATTTGTACAGCTGGGTGTCTTCTACAGGGTCACGTAAGGTTACGGTGACACAGCGAGTAGCGCTGCTGTCCGGTGCGAGAGGACGTGAATTTAATCCCTGCTCAGTCTGTGTGGGTTTCCTCTGGGTACTCTGGTTTCCTCCCACACTCCAAAGACATGCTGTTCAGGTTCCCCTAGAGCATGTGTTTCACTGATGCATGGATGAGTGACCCATTGTAAGTAGTGTAACTAGCAGTGTAAGTCACCGCGGTGAATAAGGTGCGTGGGCTGGTAACACTACATAGTGTTCATTGGAAGTCAACACTACATAGTGTTCATTGGAAGTCACTTTGGACAAAAGTGTCTGCTAAGTAAATAAATGTAAATATAAATATTACACCACCACAGGAAGAGGAATTCAAACCCAGGTCCTGCTGCATGGCAGCAGCTCTAAGCACCATGCCACCTGCTGCTCTTACACCGTGATCCAAAATGCAATAAACAAACCATGATAATAGTTCACTTTGTCTGCCCGAAGTAACGAAACGCACAATTTAAATAGATAACTGCCGAAACCCGTTAAATGGCATTTTTTCACACCATTTATGTGTTTGAACTGATCCTAAGATTGCCAAAGTGCTGTAGCGAATCTAAAAATATGACATGTTTGTCACTGCCAACTACAGTCACACGTTCGTACGTTCAGGCTCAGGTCTTTCCTCTATGTCTATGCTCACACTGTGACACGGCACGGGGAGAACAGCTCTGCGGTTCCCTGCGAATCACAAACTTTTGATTTAAGCTCCGGAGTCGAGCGGCCGAGCTGCAGCATCTCCTGATGCCCCAGACTCTTTGCTCAGATGAAACCCATCCGTCACGTGTAATCGAACCCGGAGGACCCGAAGGACGGGCGTCCGGCAGAGACGCGCACCATCAATCCTTCCTCAATCCTCATGCCCAAACCTGAGGAATTACAATACCTGAGGAAGCTCAAGGCCCAAAATCCTACCCCAGAAAATAAAGTGAGAGGGGTTCACAGACCCCCCACCCCAAGACCCCGGCAGCCCCGCGGACACTTTGCGGAAGGAAGAGGGGCCAGATTTCGGAATCAGCCCTGGAAAATCAGAGATGTGGGAAAAAGAGCAAGATTTCCCCTCCAGCCGTCATTACTATACAAGTTTGAGACATTCCCCTCAAGCCATCCCAACATGGCAAGTACAATGAGCTTTTCTGTTCCAACACTGCTTTGTTGCATGTCGCAGCTCTTAAAATCTCTGTCCCCCATTTCTGTTTCCCCCTTCCCACCGCCTCCATGCACATGAATTGACATTATTGTCCTTGAGAAATTCATGTACAACAATGAATGTCAGTATTTGACAAAAAAAAAAAAAAAAAAAAAAAAAAAAAAAAAAAAAAAAACTCTGAATGAGTGTTGACTGGAGCACCAGACTCTGAGCTGCTGAATGGGAGAGCCACGTGTTGTGCAACACTGCCCCCTTGCGGTAGTGCCTGGGAATTGCACCACTATAGCATACTTTACCGTACTGTACCGTGAGAGTCCTCTTGGGTGGTAAAGCAGTCAGTATGAACTGGAGTCTCATACTCACTGGAAAGAGAAACAAAGGAAATTAGAAACGGAATATTAATATCAGCTACATTATTCAGCTGCCTAGCAAGTGACCTTTATCCCTGACACAGCTGAAAGTTTTACACTGCATTAATAAAATTGGGTGTTAAGAACAAAAACTTTTAGCTAAAGTACTTGGGAGCTGAACTGGGACTTGAACTTGCAACCTTCTGGTGACAGTAACTGTATTTTCTACCAACAACTCTGCAGTATCTGCTGCTGCCTTAATAATATGCAATATATCGAACAATTAATGGACACATTTAAACTTGATGTCTCATTGTAACAAATATGTAGTTAAAAAGGGAATTAACATGAATACTTGGCAGCTGGCAGCTGCAAGTCAATCTGCAGTAAATGGGAAGGAACGTCGACAATAATCAGTAACAATAATGGGGAAGCCTGTTGCATGTTGGTCAAAGCATCACCTTGTTACTGAAGGACCTGGGTTCAGATCACACCTCGTACTATAATATTACTCTTGATCAAGGTAGTATTTATGAGAAAAAGTGTGTAAACCCTTCGGGATTATGTGGAGCTTCCATTAGTTACACTGCATTCACTTCCTTTAACAGATGTGTTAACTAAATAAATGTCAATGATACTTTTCTCCAAAGCAACTTACAGTGCTATTTAAATTTGTTTACCCATTAACAGTGCTGATTAACATTTTTTTTTTTTTTACTAGAGCAATTTCAGCATAAGTATCTTGCTTAAGGGTATTAGAAGTTGGAGGTGAAACTCAAACCACTGATTTTTAGGTCCAAAGGCAGCAGCTCTAACCACTACACTTACCAGCTGTAGGGCATATAAGGGTTCACATACTTTTTCCACCAATGACCTTGACCTATTTGTTCAATGAAGTATGGAAATCTATAATGCTGTGTGTTAAAGACGACTGCCTTTATTATTAGGACTATTATGACCAGTGACGATCATATCACATTTTTTGGACCTCTTCATACAGCAGTCCAAATAAATGGTTTACAATTTTTTTTTCCCTCATAACATTACTCTGAAAATGATAAAAAAAAAAATTAAAAAAAAATCACTCTGCTCAATAAAAAGGTAAAACCGCTGTACAAACATTCTACGCTGCCTTGAACAAAGGTACCTGATAAATAATAGTTAACAATGAACACTGCAAGGATCACACCACAACTTCAACACAATTGCAATACACCATTCTTAGTTTTGCTCAAGAGGTTTATTTTAAAGAGTAACAACAGCTGCAACACGTTTTGCGTCAGATGTTTAATATGCAATTTTTAATAAAACAGTTATTAATGCACGTTAAAACCAAGTGGCTTTACAGCCGTACTACAAAATGTGGACGTGGCACTTGCAGGAAGTACCATGACATTTTCTGCATTGTCAACGCCTTAAAACCCTGAAGAAGTCATTCACACTAGTTTCTGTACACTTGTTAGTACTTCTTAATCTTATTAAAAGTACATATGGCATTTTAAGTATTTAAGTGCGTCACACGTACTGTATGCTTATGGTACACGTGATAAATGTCGAGTAATCCCTTTTAAATTATCTGAACAACAGAGCTTATTGTAATTCTATTTGAAGGGAGAAAAAAAAAAATCAGGCTTTTAGAGTTCCAAGTATCTATAGGTTAATCCCTATTAATACAAACAGGTTCTAAAATAGGAGGTTTTCATTGTCAATTGTGCGCCCTTGCTGTAGAGTGTATTTTTTTTAAAAAAATTAAATGCTATAAAAGACATTTAGGAGAAAAAGTAAGAGCGATTAAGGCAAATTTCTCAAGATTAAACTACAAATATGAATGCTGTCTCTAGTTTGGCTCAACCTAAGGCAGATTGAGGTTCAAAAAAGGTTCTCAGTCAGTATTAAAGCAAAGGAAAAGGCAGCGAAACTCTTCGTTTCAGTGTTCGCTCTTAACACCTTACAAAGTACAACTCGCAGCTACAAAATACCAAAAAATCTAACAGAATTGTTCTTCATCAGCCAACGAATGGATGGATAGTTTCCACCGGGAGAAGAAAGCAGATCAGGTCTCCATAAGAAGTCTTCTGGCCCCCACCCTCCCCAAACCACTGAAGATGCAGCAGATCCTGCAGTGAGACTTTAAACACAACGCTTCTCTTCCACACCAATAAAACAACGAGAAACAGATGTTTGCAACAATATGCTGTATCATGAGATTAGGAAAGCTGGATGTCAAGATTAAAGCTGTAATTCACACAAAAGGATACGCAAAAAGGAAAAGAAATATATTGTAATATACTATGGAAAAATGTACATATATGTTTTAGACTCTCTTTAGCTTTTACTCCATTATGTAAAAGGATAAATTGCTTCACTCATATTTCATCAGTTTTTAAACATATTCAGATAAATGCAAGCATATAGCATGATATGTTTGACATATTTAATTCTGCCATAATACTCTTTGATGTGGGCATTTTAGAAGTGCATTTTATGCAGTTTTTTTAAAAAAAAAAAAAAAAAAAAAAAAAAAAAAAAAAACAAAACCTCAGTGATTTGAAGGCAAGACATCCTCCTCAAAATACTGCTTGAATTTCAAATTTAAACTGAAAGCTGTCCCTTTAGGTTCAGCCTCTCCTGAGTTGTTTGAAGAGATGCGCCCTCTAGTGGCCGTGCGAGGGGCCATTCTGTCACACTTGGCAAGACTTAAGGTCGCTTTGCATGTGTTCGTACCACGAAGAGTTGCCACGCGGTCTGATGGGGACCAGGCGCAGACAATCAATGTTGCCGCAAAGTCACACGAGCATGAACGGAAACACAGGACTTCCATACAGGTCCCAAAAAAGCATTCAACATAAGCAACACCGATCACATATCAGATACAGTCCCTATTACGCAACATTTTTACCTGCAAGCAAAATTTTTGCATAAACGAGCTGCCCGGCAGGTTGCGAAGAAGATGTTGGACAACAGCTGTTGCACCTCTGTGCCACACAGAAATATGTGAACCCGCTGCTCTCAACCGAAACGTCATCAATGACATGAATTCAAGTCCGCGCATAAAAATTGAGCAATCAGCAAAAAAGCAGAGAAACAGGAAGTGTGGGGGCCATAAAGTGTGCAGAGAGAAGCCAAAAAAAAAAAAAAAAAAATCTTCATGAAAGGTCGACCTTTCTTACACTGATACTATAAGTTCAATCAGCAACAATCAATAAAAAGCTCACATTTTCACATCCTTATTACTGTGCAACATCTCCAGATTTACATTGTATTTTATCCAAATTGTTTACAATATATTTATTCAACTGTATAAAACTCAGCACAGCAAACTGTGCAAGTTGTCATAGTAGAACTAGCTATATACGCCACTTTTTCAGAGCTGCTCTGATTTATAGACTTCAATTTGCTTCTAGCTATCATAGATCTGCGTATTCTTATTTTACTACAGTGATAAAGACATTAAAAAAGAGGTTTATAGTCTATTTTAGCTCAGCTTTCCTCTCCAGACTTACTGCCAACTACCACTAATCCTTATATCGTATTATCATGTTATCATAGAAATAGATTTCATTTAACGTAAATGTTTTACATTACGCATAAAACCCGGACAGCCACTGGCTGAATTTCAGAGCGACTCACCACAATCAACTAAAGTGAAAGGTCACAAAAATGTCAAACAAGTGCGATTGTTTTGTGGGAAGTAACATTGCTACACTTTTTCGAAGTAGCTCTCGAAAAAAAATAAAATACCTGCTGAGCAGAAGTTTGCAAGTGCCTGGCCTCAGTGGCATTCATAATGTACCTGTACACACATTGCTATATACAAATATCACCCGCGCCCCAAATATTAAACAATGCTTCAATATATAATATTCTTCATTGGCTGAGGTTTGTAAAAATGTACATTTCAGGCAATGTACGTAATGTAAATTTGTGAAGAAACGGAAAAATCTGGATCGCAGCTGAAGGGTGAGCATGGGACGGGACAGACTGCAAACTGTTTATATTGAAAACAGCTGAAGTACAGCCAGCACTAGTATTGTAAGAAAAAACTTGGTAAAACTGTTAACTCCAAAAAATGTGTTCTCCCATCACCCCTTAATAAAAATAGCGCAGCGAAAAAAGAAAGATTAACCGATGACGCAAACTAAGAGAATGCAGTCGTGCACCGCTTAACGACGTTTCGCTCAACGACTGACCGCACATACGGCGGTCCGTAAGATTATAATGGAGCTGAAAAATTCTTATCGACTAGTGTCGTCGAAGCGCAACGCGTTACGTGTTCGTGGTGGTGCTGGTGTAAACAAACCTAACGCGCTGCCAGTCGTATAAAAAGTACAGGTGGTCCCCGATTTACGAGGGTTTGACTTGCGGTTTTTTTTCCCCAACTTTATGATGGTGAGCTGGCGATAGACATTCGGTAGAAACAAAACTTTGAATTTTGATTTTTTCCCAGCAAGCAATATGCAGAGTGATACTCTCTCACGATGCTGGGCAGCGGCAGCGATCTGCATCTCCCAGTCTGCCACGAGAGGTTATGTATTCTATTAGGCGTATTAAATGCATTTTTGACTTACGATATTTTCGACTTATGATGGGTTTCATGGAACGTAACCCCATTGTAGGTCGAGTACCACCTGTATAGCACAAACAGTTATGTACAGTACATTATACTTGATAATGATCATAAACACGTATGTTACTGATTCATGTTTTTACTATACTGTACTTTTTCATCCTTATTTTAGGGTGTACTCTACTCATGAAAAACTTTACTCTAAAAGAGTATGCTGTGTTACGCCAGCAGCAGCGTCATAAATCTCTCGTTTACCACGTCTCGACTGCATCGAGGCTATACTATCTAGGTTTGTATAAGTACATTCTACGATGCTCGCACAACGATGAAAGTGCCTATGCATTTCTCAAACGTTGTGCGAACATCATAAAGCGATGCATGTCTGTATGCCTTCTAGAGAATTCAAACTCCTACGATTACTTGTGGCCACTTGGGTTTCCTTTCCATGTATACTGCCTTTGTGTCAAAGATTATTAACATGTGTGTGTGTATATGTATGTATGTATGTATGTATGTATGTAAAATGCACCAACATAAATGCTTATTTCCTGGTGTATTCCTGTTTCAAATGAAAATATAAAACAAGCGCTTCCCTTTAATGTGTCGTCCAGTAGCTTATTGTAAATGGATGGACATCACTGGGTACAGCATCTCTCCTCTGCCTTCCCTCCACTTGAAGATATCTACACTAGTCCTACACAACACATATGCCGCTCCAGTCGTTCTAAAAGCAAGCGTGGGCTTTTCGGAACTTCTCATCAAGCCAAACCTGTCAGATTGCTGCAAGTTTGTATGTGGATGTGACCCACAAACACTAGGTCTGATTACGCTCCATTCTGTTTGGATGCAACCGAGCAGACCGCCCCTTGTACCGAACTTTCATAGCACAGTGCACTTCACAGCGTTCAGTTCTGGAAAGTCTCAGCAAGGACAAAGTGACGTCCACACAACGCGCATCTCGCGCCGTTTCTCAGTCGGAGTTCCTGTCTTTGCCTCGTTTCCCTGCATTCAGATGTCAGTTCTGAAAGGTTGTCTCAAGTTATTGGTGTGCAGTAGTATCCTCTCGTTTCAGACCTGAAAGGGTTGCGATTCCCAAAGTTTCTTCTCTCTCCTGTGCTCAGACCAGTTGCCGGTGATTAAGCGGATGTGCCTTCTTCTACCCAACAATCTGCAACTGTGCCGAACTGGTGTCCTTAAACCTGAGAATGGAGGACATGGTCCCGGCAAGGTGTAGGAGGACTCAGCCTGGTGGACAGAGGTCTCCAGCAGAAGTATAGTTCAGAGAACACCGAATCTCCACTGCAATCTCACAGTTTTCCTCGATGTCCATCAAAGTTATGGTGGAGGAGCTCATGGTTCAAGAGACAGATATTAGCTATGTTGGGTGTGATAGCTTCGTGGGCCCCATCGCTGCTGAGAAGCAGGGTGGACCAGAAAGGGGCAGGTGTGGGTCCGGTCCAGGACACGGAGCTCATTCCGTCAGTAGTCGATCTCCTCCATCACCTCCATGACGATGGTGCGTGGCCCAGTGAGGATAAGGTTGCTGACCGTCTTGTAGTCCAGGGACAGGACATTCAGGCCGTTCACTGAGACGACAAACTGGCAAACCTTGAAGGAAAAGGTAGAGAGAGAGAGAGAGAGAGAGAGAGAGAGAGAGAGCGAGCATTTCCATTGGCTTAGTTTCATTACAAATACATGTCTAACTATCCTGAGTCAAGAACCCTGTAGAGAATAAACATTTTCATACACTTTCCCATGTTTTCTTCTCACTGCGCAAAAAGCTGCAAAACTGCACCTTCTCAACTTTGCTCCAACTGCACCGACTGCAGTGAAATCTCACGCCCTGCTTGTCTTGGATCACATCCAGCTCTTAGAGTCCGACTCCGACCAGCGACAGGCAATTTAGGGGCCAAAAAGCACATGTGAACGCTTTACGCTTACAGACCGCGGTGTTGCTCCATCTACCACGACTGCTTTCAAAGGTATCTTAAAAACAAATTAAAGACTATTTCAGGATTTGAAACGTATTTTTACAGAAATATCTCAGAATCAGGCTCTCGTTTCAGCAGGAAGATAGTCACGGGAACAAACAGCTACAACTTGGCACGCACTCTTCATATATGCTTAGCAGTATTTACTTAAAACAGGTCACCTCAACAACCAGAATCTAGTAACACAACTAGACCAACTGTCCCATTTCTGGACCTTTTCCCGCGAGTGACACCACAGACTTCTTAAAAGGTTGTATTACAGCCTCAACACATTTTTTAAAAATGAGCTGACACCCCATTTTCCACACCTTTTCTCTTCTGAGGTGGGGGAGCAGAGGGTGCAGTGATTACAGCCACCACTTTTGGACTCCAAAGACCGAGTCTGAAGTCCACCTCCTGCTGTCATACCAAGGAACTTACCCTAGACACATTTTTTTTTATCCATTTAATCACCCAGATGTATAAATGGGTAAAAAAAAAATTAAGAAGTTTATCCACTTGAGTTATTTTGGAGGTAAAAGACAGATATTATTATTATTATTATTATTATTATTATTATTATAATAATGCACGACTAGTACATACTGCTCTAAAAATTATAGGATGGGAAGAGAAACGACCCATACAGGAGTTGTACGAGGTATCTATTTTAAAACAAGCAAAAAAAAAAAAAAAAAAAAAAAGACATATTTTACATGAGAATTTTAACATGTTACCCTCAGGGAGACGATTTAGGATTCTGATGTGTAAATCAAATCGTTATACAAATTCTTTTGTGCCAACTGGGGTTAAATTATTGAATAGAGAATTTTAAAACTGAGATTTTAGATTGTGTACAGTAGGTATTTAATATATTTTGATTGTTGCTTTTTGTCTTATTTTATTGTATGTTATGGTATGCATTGTTTTATGTGAGTCCAATGTTGTGCACTGGCTGTGTCATGGTTGTCCAAGAGAAATTTCCCAGGAATGGAACAATAAAGTATATTCTATTCTATTCTATAAAAGGGCATGGAGGCCCACTGTATATTCACAATGTGAACAAATTTTACCTGTTTAATTTTTACTTATTTTTTAAACGCCTTGGTTATATTTTAGGGGCCGTGGTGGTGAAACGGGCTTGGCCGGGTCTTGCTGCGTGGGGGGTCTAGTGTTTGAGTCCTGCTTGGGGTGCCTTGCAACAGACTGGCGTCGCGTCCTGGGCGTGTCCCCTCCCCCTCCAGTCCCATGTCCTGTGTTACCAGGTTAGGCTCCGGTTCGCCACGACCCCGTTCAGGACAAGCGGTTTCAGTCAATGTGTGTGTGTGTGTGTGTGTGTGTGTGTGTATGTGAGGGGGGTTATACTTTAACATTTGGGTTTTGATTTATTCTGCCTCAGTTAATGCCAATTTTCTATCACCCCAATCAAAGTGAACGTATTAGCTACAGGAGAACCCTGCACAGGCCCACTGTAATACACTACAATGGCCAAGAAGGGTGAGCCACCACTGGTACTTGGACACCTAGAGGTTTATTCTTCCCCCACTTCCCTGGCTTGCAATTTTTTTTTTTTTTGTTTTCCTTACTTCTATTTCATATCAGTACTGTAGCACTGACTAGACTGTGGTGTCTTTCTTTCCATTATCACTTGTGTCAATCATACATATTCTGTCGTTAATCGCTTCATCACTTTGTTGAGACGA
Source organism: Scleropages formosus (assembly GCF_900964775.1). Classification (NCBI taxonomy): domain Eukaryota; kingdom Metazoa; phylum Chordata; class Actinopteri; order Osteoglossiformes; family Osteoglossidae; genus Scleropages; species Scleropages formosus. Next base: position 7,402,127 of record NC_041823.1, read on the forward strand.
GTGCTATAAAAAAACAAGCAAATTTAAAGAGAGATATAGGAGGAGTCAAATGAAACTTTTTGAACAGCTAAATGCGCACAATTCCAGTAAGTACGCGTCTTATCGCATTCCCAGAATAAATGTGACAAAGTGCATTGCTTGTATTCAAAGCAGCTGTAATGTCCTCGGAAATATCTTATGAAGGCTTAGTGATTAAAGGTAATTTCCACGAATGAGCTTAAAATTTTGTTGTTGAATACAGAGAAATGTGTAAATATGTAAAATAAATATTTTCACAGCCTACAAATGTCACAAATGAGTTAATGAATTTAAATCTGCGACAATTATGTGCCAGAAAGACACAGTGCACACGTGAAACCGTAATCGTAAGACAATGAATCGGTGCCTACGGCATCAAACCTGTCAGTCTCATCACGATAATATGAAGACAGGTTCTGCACAATGTTTACTGCCTTTAAACCTGCCAGGATAAGGAGAACTGATAAAGAAAATCTGTAAATATGGGTGTGACAGGGATACTACTGTATACTGTACTACTAGCAAAAAATCCAAATTATTTTCCATACACCATCAGTTTTCTTAATTTGTTCGTATTATGGAATTATTATTATCTTTACCATTGTCATCAGCTTTCTGTGCTGACCCTGAACGAATCCCTCCCCCCCCCCCCGTCCCTCAGAACTGCTGAATCTCTTTCAAGGGGGGGTCTCAAAAACACATGTCATTCAGAGCCATTTCTTTTTAGGTCTCCTAAGAGCTTCAGAAATAAATCATCATCTGCACTATAGTTTATGTTTTTTTTTAAAAAACACATTTATGCATATAGACGTGCTAATCAGAGTAGCCAGCCATACCACTGGGGTTGTTTGTAAAACTTATCTAAAAGAAAAAATTAATAAGTTGGTGGAAATCTAAGAGAATGATTTAGTGCTGTTAGTGTAACTTAATGTGACTCCACTGCAGCCTAACAAAACATTCAACATGCACAGCTCCAACCCACAGCTCTATTCTCACATAACACTTTTAACCTGAATTTTACCCACTTCTGCAAAGCGGCAAATGTCACAGATGAACGGCGAAGATAAAGGCTTCCTCTTAAGTCAGGAGCGTCCAATGAAAACCACACCAGGCACATGGCCTTACTTACTGCCTTTTCTAGGGGCCAATTTTAAAAACGCACTCAGTCAAAAACAAAATATCTTCTCTTGAGGAATCTCAAAAGCATGGCAGTCAAGCTTTGAATTTTTTTGTATGAAACTAATACTTTTCCCCAATGTATTTTTTAAAATTACATTTTTAAAATTTTCTTCACTGTTCTGTTTTCTGAAATTTTTGTCTACCCTGCAGCGAGTGATAAAGGGGTTTAGACATCAAGCCCATGGGTGGCTGCAAAGTCCACCGAAAATGGTACAAGATGGGGGGAGCGCGGTGGTGCGGCGGGTTTGGCCAGCGCCCGCTGTGTGGCGCAAGGCCGGAGGGGGAGGCGACACAGCCAGGACGGGACGCCAGTCTGCCGCAAAGCACCCCAAGCAGGACTCGAACCCCAGACCCGCCGGAGAGCGGGATCCGGCCAAGCCAGCTGTGCCACCGCACCCCCCCTTGTCAGCAAAATTTGCATCAAAATAAGCCACAAAAATAAACAGATCTACTATGACATAGCAGTAATGGATAAACCGAACCCACTTCCATCATGCCCCTCGTACCTTCATTCCAGCTGCAGCCGCGGGGCCGCTGGGATCCACCGCCTGGATGTGGCAGGGCTTGTTCCCCCTCACCACAAACCCCCAGCCTACCGCATCGCCCACGATCTAAGAAAAATAAAGTAAATAAGGCAGGGCTATAGATCACAGTGGACAATTCAGTACTAACTGGACCAGTCCGGTTTGCAAAGGAAACACACAGATGCACAGCCCTCTGGGAACTGACACTGTACACATGTAGGAAATTTGAAGTTTATCTTGGAGAACAGTCAGTGAGACACGACTGTACATTACTTGATTGTTTGTAGGAAAAGCATATTTCTCTACGATGCCAAACTGCTTACTAAATGGCTTGTTACGGAACGCACGTCTTTATACCCCCAGTACTCACTTCGGAGAAAAGCATCTGCTAGATGAATAAATATAAATGTAAATGTACTTCACGCAGCAAATCTGGGGAGCACAGCTGGGACCGTCGGGGTCCAGAGCCCGGCAGGTTCTACAATCCACATAATCAATCTGTATCAGTGCATGATTTATATGCATAAAGACCAGGTAAGGTGACTTTCTGTGCAAATAATTACTTAGCAGTGAATAAACAACAGGCTCCGGGTTAAGTGAAAAGGAAACCAGAAGACTGAAAACCTTTTTACAAAGAAATGAAAATGTTAAATTAGGTTTTTTAAAAATCACTTTTTTTGTGCTCTCAGCGGTCCCGCTCTATGGCCTACATGAGCAGCCAAGCACTCGTGGCATGCAACGCTAATTCGGTGTGCACTGCTGTGTAAAATTCCACTTAAACTTTCTTCCAAATTATTGCTGAACCCCCCCCCCCCCCCAGCATTTAGGAGGAGGACACCCTGTGCCAAATCAAGGCAAATTGGGGGCTGCATTATATGGGAGACCCTGGGTAACAAATAACACTTTGCATCATAACCATCTCAGAGGTTAAGTTTGTGCAAGCTGCACACACAGAGTGGTGTGTGTCCAGCTGTGTTAAAGCCCTTTTTGTGTCTGCAGAGAGGCTGGGCCGGGGGGGACTTACCGTGAATGTCTTCTTTATGTACGGGCCCCCGGGGGTTTGCAGCTCCTCTGGGCTAACTTGCCTCTTCAGCACTGTGGGAGGAGGATGGGGGTGGAGGTCAGAGGTCAGCGATTCACACTGCTGCCGTTTGAGGCCGAGCAGAAATACAGAACCAGCATCGACAATATATCGAGAAAACAGAAGATGTCGTCGGTTGTGACTTCATATACAGTATTCAGTGATCAAGAGCTACAGGAAATATCTAGTTGCAGTCATTGCAGCGAAAGGTGTTACTGCCAGTTACTGAGTGAATGTTACTTTTTCAACGTATGATCTTTCACACCTTGGAAATAAGTCACTTTTTCTCTCTCAGGTTTTGTTCATCTAATACTAGAACAGACAACTGATCAAATTTAATGTCAAAAAGTTGCAAAAATAAAAAAAGAAAAGGCAGGAAATTCTTTTTCACTTCTCTGTATATTGAAGAATAAAATTAATGGAATTATCCATAATCTTTTGTGTATGGCTAAAAATAACAAAGAACACATTAAATATTTTAATGTTCATTTTGAAACACATGCTTTCATTTGTCTTGTGTATAACTATTGCTCAATGTGTAATTTCCACTGTTTACTGTTCAGTGTTCTTCCAGACAGCACATATCCTGAGAACAGACTTTTTCACTTTAATTTGAATACCAGTCCAGATATTTATATGATCTTGCATGTGAACTGAGAGGAAACTGAGCACTTTTCCAAATGTCAAAGCCAAGACTATTAGACATAACTGGCATTTGGCCCAAAAAGCCCAGCTGTGAACAAGGGAAATCCAACAGTAATCTCATGGTAATCTCATAGTAACCTCTCCTCGCTAGTTTAAGACCCCAAGCACCTCCTCTTCCTCAACACACAATGGATACTGACAAAGCACATTCTTAAAAGAAAGGTAGAAAGCACATAGGATAGGAAGAAAATCTTTCCTAAAAACCATAATTCAAACACTTTGGAAGCAAGGTATAAACTGAAGAAGTTGCATATCCTATGTGGTGAGGTAAAAGGTCTTTGACGACTTAGTACCAGACTAAAGGAGGACAGAGCGATAAGGAGAGGTGGCAATGAAGAGAGAGACAGGCTGTCAATGAAAGGGCTTCAAACTAAACACACACTGCAGGACACTGTGAGCCTCTGATGACAGACCAGTCATCTCAGAGGTTAAAGATGCTTCATCACAGCAATCGCAACCAGACACGGAGTTTCCACCAATGGCGCCAATTTCATGGAGCTCAGCCAACCGATGGACGATGCAGGTTACAGGTAACGATTTTCCAGACCTGGACAGTGCGGAAGCCTGTGAGGACAAGGAGAGGTTGCCCCTCCCTGTTTTATATCTGAAAGTACAGGTTGCACTGGCGCCTCATCACTCCAGGGCTGTGTGTTTGGATGCGGGTTCGAATCCGGCTCACTTTGCGTAGAGTTTGCATGTTCCATGTTCTTCGCGGGTTTCCTACAGGTGCTCTGGTATCCATCCACAGTCCAATGACATGTGCTTCAAGTGGATTGGTGACCCTGAACTGCCCTTAGTTTTTGTCTCTGTGTGTGATTTCCCTGCAATAGCTTCCCATTCAGGGTATACTCTGCCTCACACCCTACGCTCTGGACCACCACGATCCTCAACCAGACAAACAGTTACCGACAACGGATGGATGGACACATGAACATCAATGCCTGGATACTCGGATGTTCAAATCAAAGTAAATCTCGATTTACAGACAAACATTCCTGATTAATATGCCACAGAACACATGACCAGTTCAGGAATGTGCATCACGTTTGTAGCTGCCAGGTTCTCCCGAAAGTGCTACTTATTGCTACCCTTGAGAAAGAAAATCTGTGCACTCCCATCTGAAAGTGAGAATTAAAGTAAATTTTTCTGAAAGTCCGGGATTACCTTATGTGTGTATGTGGAGTGAGTGAACCACACCATAAACCCCTCCCATCGCTCTACCGGCTTCAACCTTGGCATACTTACAGGCCCAAGTGTGTTTGCCACGATGGTGACCGTTCTGACCCAGCACACTGCTGGGACGCATCCAGCGAGCACGCACTGCTCCTCTGCCCTCCCTCGAGAACAGAGCTCGTCGTTCTGGCCAAAGCGCCCGACTTTCCACCGATTCTTCCAGAGGCCCTCAAAGCGCTGCGTAGCCTCGCCACTTTGTAACAACACTTCTAGCCCCAAGCACAAGAAACATCGTCAAAGGGTGTTTCTTTTTAAACTCAGTTGCCTGGCTCTGTCCTTTCTTACCCCATGATTTGGACAGGGGTGTGTCTGCAGCAAAGCTTTTAAACCATTTTTATTAGAAGTAGTGCACACAAATACAAATGACTGCAGCAGACATGATACTGTTTCTCTCTCAACATTTCCACGAATATAAAAATTCAATAAATTTGCATTCATTTTCATTAGTCACATAAATGCAATTGACAGAAAACAGCACGGACAATAATTTATTTTAATGTTAAAATTTATTGTGGGTGAAAATTTAACAACACTGCTATAATCACAGTTTAAATTCATGAAAATACACTAAAATTTATTTTTCTGTTTATTTAATCTATTTTACTAACTTTTTTAATATCCACATAAAATCTAATTTATTGTTAATAACAAGAGTGAGTATTGTTATAGGTCACGTATAAAACACGTGAACTGAGAGTGCACTCCAACCTCTGACACGAATCATCCCTTTTGGGAAAATAAAGGAAGAATATTTGGGAAGTGCAATATTGGACAACACAAAACATCCGTCGTGCGCAGTAAAAATTTTAATTTTGGGATTTAAAGTCTTGTTGGCATCCATCTAGGAGACAGAGTTCACAGGAAATGAAGAGAAAATACCCCGCACATCCTTGAAACATACTCTCTCTTCCTGAACTCATTATTTTAATAGCATATTCAGTAGAACAGGCCATTCCCCAACAGGGCAAAGAGACCGTGTTGTACCCACGTCACTTTTATGATTCTAAACTAAACAAGCAAAGGAATTGCACTTTGAGTTCCAACAGTAATCAGGTGGACTTGAACCACCTTTGCCACATCCTCACTGTGATTATGTGCGATTATCCCCTTATATGTGTGTTTTACATTGCTCTGCTGCATAGATGAGACAACGATTATAAAGACTTCAGCGCAGTGCATCTAGACCTACAGATCACCTTGGGTAAAGGTGTCGGCTAAACACTGCGTAGGCACTGTGCACCGCTTTGGAAAAAAGTGCCTGCTGAATGAGAACCTATAAATGTAACTGTGATACCAGGGCCATCCTTGCTGCTCCTGGGAAGCCATCCCACCTGTCAATCCTATTTGCTTCCAGGAGTTCATCTCGCAGGCTTAGCAGCCATTGCACAACACCAAAACAGCAGCCAAAGGGACGGGCCCTGCCAGCCTCAAATTCAACACTAACCGCTGTTCCTCATCTGCTCTGAGGGCCTCTGCCATCCCCAGGATTCCTGATGAAGACCAGACCAAGTAAGGAATGGGAACGTAGCAGGCAGCCTTAATTATACTCTAATGGACGCTGAATTCTGACGTGTTCCAAAGATTATGGACGCATGTCTGCACCTCTCCATTCTGCTCCCCAACTGCTTCCTGAAGACCCTGTAGCGGAGCGAGGGACTCGGAGCTGGTCAGGAAACCTTACACTGCACCCGAGATTGTCATTTCAAGCAGTGACTGCGTTCGACTGGAAAACCACAGATCTTGCAAGTCTAAAAACATTAATTCATTTATTTTGATTGAATTTAGGGGGGTGCGGTGGCGCAGTGGGTTGGACCACAGTCCCGCTGTCCGGTGGGTCTGGGGTTCGAGTCCCGCTTGGGGTACCTTGCGACGGACTGGCGTCCCGTCCTGGGTGTGTCCCCTCCCCCTCCGGCCTTACGCCCTGTGTTGCCGGGTGGGCTCCGGTTCCCCGTGACCCCATATGGGACAAGCGGCTCTGAAGATGTGTGTGTGTGTGTGTGTGAGATTGAATTTAGGGGGACGTGGTGGCACAGTGGGTTTGACCTGGTCCTGCTTTCTGGTGGGTCTGGGGTTTAAGTCCCGCTTGGGGTGCCTTGCGATGGACTGGTGTCCCGTCCTGGGTGGGTCCCCTCCCCCTCCAGCCTTACGCCCTGTGTTGCCAGGTTAGGCTCTGGCTCCCCGTGACCCCGCATGGGATAAGCAGTTTCAGACTCTGTGTGTGTGTGTGTGTGTGTGTGTGTGTGTGTGTGAGAGATTGAATTTACACTGATTTGTTGCGGAGCTAACTTGACCCGTTTTTACACAGCCAGTCGACAGAAGCAGAACACATCCAAAGAGGATTGTAGGACCACTTTAATTCAACTCCTTTCCACAGCGATTACTTTATCTGGTGTTCGTGAGTACTAGTGATAAGTGACAAGATGAATAATTTTAAATGTTTACGGGATGAACTGGGTAACAATCTGGATTGAATAGGAGCTTGTATTTTATTTTCATTCATTTTAAAGCAGTTTTAATGTAGCTTGAAATTAAACATATTAAACAGTCTTACATATTGTTTATTCGTCATAGTGATATTGGAGACTTTGAGAGGACATAAATGGTAAATAAATCGAGGGGTGCCTGTATCATTAAGGTACTATTGATTGCGACTTAGAGGTAAAAGTGAGAATGCAGTTACAGATAAAACAATCAGACTTCTAGACCCCACTGTGAAGACCCCCTTACCTGATTTGGGGTTGCACAGCACAGGGGGGCTGCTGCTGAGGGTGGGGCTACTGCTGTAGTATCCGCTGCTCCCGCAGCTGCTGCTCATACTGCTGCGGCGGACGGCCGACACCACCTTGATCTCCTTACTGGGACTGACTGGGAGAGAAGGAAAGGTCAAAGTCATTCAGTGTTAACTACAAATACACATACACACACTCCTATTCAATTCACACCTTTATGGGAATGACTGGAAGAGTGACGGTAAACAGTGACACTGTCAATTTCTACACGAACAAACCACACATTTTCTTTATTTCAGTGGCAGATGCACACATCACAAGGATTTTATATATCTACTGAAATCCATTCCCTCCTGAGACACAGCCGCTCATTTTTGTCCACTGAAGAGGACACAAATATTAAAATGCATGTCCCAAAATTTACATTCTACCAAGCTCAGTCCAGATGCAAAAAAAAAAAAAAAAAAAGAGGAAATTCTACGCATACAAGTGATACCACATGTGTGGGAGTGGAATATTGACAACTTCCAAGATATTCTAGAAATATATCCAAAAAAAAAAAACTTTTTTTCCTGGGTCTCAGGAGGATTTGAACATACTCCTTCCATAGCTACATTACATGCTCATAATGTTCATAGCCAGGAGTCCACCTGTTTGCCAAGGTTTTTCCAAGAAACTGTCTGACTGGAGGCAGCCACCAATGCCATCCATTTTGCCGTTTGGATTAGTTTCCCGAATTGCACCAAAGCGCAAAAACCACACCGGTTAGAACCTGCTGACAGCAAAACACTAACCATACCTATGCTACTCTGCTCTGAACTTGCCAGCACAGATCCTTAACCTTGAATCTGTGATTATCGCAATTCACAAATCAACGTTTGGACCTTATTCTGGCAGTAAAACATTAAAATTAGACAAGAACTGGCAGAGACTCTGGAAGAGGTCTTCATTCATCTGGTACCAATAAAGGTCACCTTAGAAAACCAAGTAACAGATTTTCTAGAACTCCCCGTGGCATTCAAAAAACTAAATCCCAAAGAACCAGGAATTAGGTGGATTGGAGCAGAGGCTTGAGCTGCCTCAGTGGAATCAAAGGCCCTGGGATTGAATCAGTGCGTCCACTGTAGTACCCTTGAACAAGGTACTTTTACATTGTTCCAGTAAAAACTATTCAGCTGTATAAATTGGTCAATCACAGTAAGCAACTTAGTACAGAAACCTAACATTATATAGTGCTGCTTAAAAGTATGTGACCCCTATAGGGATGTCATTATTCTTATGTGAAATATTAAAATAAAATCTAAATCTTAAACTTCAAAAATGAATAAATTATTATGATTTAAACACCTGATTCTACTTACCTACTTGGTTTAACCAATGCAACTTGGGGTTCACTTATTTTTGCAGCTGCACTACTTCCATTTTTCCTCTAAAGCAACATAAGGAACTGGTAATTACCCACGTGTTATGTCATGTCAGATGAGAAGCACTGGTTCTCATTTAATAACAATTTCGTGGTAGATTTAAGGTACACAAGGTGTTCATATACTTTTAAGCAGTAATGTAATTCGCCTGGAAAAAAGGTATTAGGTTAGAAGGCAGTTCCAAAAAAAATGAATGTAAATCTAAACTGGGAATTAAGTGAAACATTTTTTTTTTTTTTTTGAAATCTTTAGATCAAGAGTAAATGTAAAGTAAAAAAAAAAAAAAAAAAAAAATGTAAGAGTGTAGCTGCACACCCACAATGGAGCCCAACCTAACACCATTTCTGCAGAATGGTTCACAGACATTACATGAAAAGGTGGAAAATTTTAGTATATGGACTAGGTATCAGTCCACTGGTTGCTTCTTAGTCTGTTGTTAAGTAAAGACTATTGGCTGCCCAAAGCCTTCCAGATTGCTCAAGCAAACAAGGTAAAGTACCTCAGATACAGACTGTACTGTTTTCAAGGACAGACCCATGAGGACAATTTGCTATCCTTTACAGAAACATTAGCAACAATAACAACATCCCCTCCCTAAAATAAATACAAATTAATATGAAATTTGGTTACACTGATAAATCAAAGCCATAAACAGATGTCAAAGAAGAATCTAAACATTACTGGCCTCACAAGCAAACTGTGAACTCTGACAGCCTGGTTACATCAGCATTAGAACATATACAGAAGATACAGCAACAAAAATGCTTTCGTGAACGTAGGACATGTTTCAGATGCCTCCCTATTCCTTGCTATTAAGTATTTCTTCAAAACACTACATGATTTCACAAAGCAAAATCAGATGTGACTTTTCAATGTCAACAAATCAGTTCTTAACACTACTTTGTATGTTTTTCCTTCTAAATTTTGATAACCTTCTTTGCTTATCTTTAAAACTCAAGTCTCTTATGCATTACATTTCCGTAATACAGATCCTGCATTTCACGTCCTTGTATTTTAACATCCTTTAAAACGAACTTATACGAAACTAAATTTCTTAGGCTAAGCCCACATGCAGTTTTCTTGTTCTTCATTATTGAGCTACTTTAAAAACAACTGGTTTCATCACTGACAGAACTTTAAAGCAAAACAGAGGGTTTGTTTTTTTTTAAAAAAAAAAAAAAAAAGAAAAAATAAAACTGACATGACCTATGACGCAGTTCTCAGAAGGACTACAGAGACACTTGCTTGTGTGAGGCCTTCTCTACGTTGAGCGCAAAGAGCGCTGAGTTCACTGGCAACCGCCAAAGCCACACTGTCAGCATGCGCTGATTTGTGATGGATGAACGGTATACTTTCTAAAGAGAAACTATACTTTTGGTGCGCCTCCAGCAAAGCAGATCCTGCATATGGAGGAAAAAGCCAAGGAAATGCACGCTCTGTTGCCCGCTAGCATGCCAGCACGCTAGCACGCTAGCTAGCCAACTTACCAAGTACGACAGAGTTAGTAAGCATTTTCCACAGCTGCTTTTATTTAATTTGCTACTCTAGCTGCCTCTCAATACAACAGTGGTATGACTTCAAAACACTTCCAGGATAATCAATGATTTCTGTTTTTTCCAACTTCTTAAAAAAAACGACAGTGCTAATCCATGCTAATGGTGACACAGTGGCACTGTGGGTAGAGCTGGTACCTCACACTTCTTGAGCTGTGGGACTGCATGTGGGTTTGAGTTATCGATAATGAATGAATGAATGAATAAATAATTAATGCAAAACAAGTAGTTTGTGCAATTACAAGTAGATCTTTAAGGGAAACAGTATGCCACTGTAGTACAGGATTTGTGCTGGTAACACGCTCCCCCACCCAGCTGGTCATACAACCCATATTCAAAGCTGGCCACTATGTAACTAATAATATGTTTTATCACATATATCAATGTTTAGCTGCATGTGAGAATAAGGGAGAGCTGTTTTCTTTCTACAGACGGTCATAAAAAAAGTCTTCTTTGTCACAATAGAAAAGACCCAAAAGAGGGTACTGTCCATTCACAACAGCAAATGACACATAACAAGAGAAGCCAGTTTCCTCCAAAACCACGTATGAGTATCTCCAGGATTATAAGAAACTATAACCATAAAAGTAAAGCAGTAGTGGAATTATTATTGCTGAAGCAATAAACACACTTTTAACATTCATGGAAATCCAGCTAACTGCCATTCAATGCAGTGTAAATAAAACATTTTAAACTGTCAATGTTCATGAAACCAGATGTACAAGGTCAAGAACTTTCATCAGACCATGTTTTCCACTGCTCAAAAGGGCCAGACTTTGCGCTTAGGTAAAAAATTTTTTTAACAGCTGTGAATGGAAAATTAAATATATTGACTTGAGATGAATAATAGCTGATAATGGATGTTGAAAAAATGAATAGTAAAACATGGATAGACAGTGGAAAAATACAATGAAAACATCAAGATATCAGTATGAAGTAACTCATATGGAAATAATATGGAATATGAAATCTGTTTTCACATACTTCCAATGAATATAGAGACTGGAGGATAAGAAGAAGAGCTGTTCAATGTTCTCCTGTTATTCAGTTCAAGTCAAAGCAATTCAATTTATTTTTGTATTGCACCCTTTCCAATAGGTTCCCAAACCTGAACCCGGCAAAGAGTTCAAGAAATTTCATCAGAACATCTTTTCCGCTGCTCAAAGGGTCCGACTTTGTACTTATTACACCATGGTATGTTTTTTGTGCTTAGACCTTGGATGCAACTAGTTTCTGAATGACAGCCTTTATATCGTTACCAGTGGGAGACTGGTTGACAAAAGCGTTCATTGAAATGTGGTAATTTTCAGGGTTATTTTATTCTTTGTTTTTTTTGGCAACCTTCCTGTCAATTAATCTCTTTCAGAGTGCTTCAACTTGTGACCTCCACATTTATCTCCATTATTTTTCTTTCTTTGGCATATAGCATCATAATTTTTGACATTATTTCCCTTTTCCTATAAATAATTTGGGTTTCCATGCCAAACATACCTGCAACTCGAGCACTGAATATTTGACCTCTTTTGAAACCTGTTAGTGTTCTCGTGCTACTTTAAACTCACATATTAAACTGCAAATTGCTACAGTCAAGTTCTCTAGGGGAGGTATTATTCCAACACAGTATCGAAATGTCACACACTGTGTTCATTAAAGCGATACAAAGGTTGGCTACGATGTTGTGGACATGTTTATTCTTGCTCAGTTGTACTGAAATAGAAAACAATGATATGCAGAAACTGAGACATAAACAAAATGATACTGAGCCTATAAAAAGAATATCCAGGGATTTAAGGGATGCCAAACGCCATTATGGAGTTAATGGAGCTGATTTGCCCTATTTTAAGGAGCTGCCTCATTCCAAGGAGGTCCATCCTACGCAGGGAGAACACATTACATTACGGACTCCTTCACCTTCGCTGGGAGTGCATGCAGACAACCCGGCCACCCCTGTGGCCTTTAATGACGTAAAAAGATTCAACAGATTAGGAGCAAGTTCCTGATGTGAAAACCAAACAGTATACAGCCAGCATGGAAAAAGACACACCTCTCGGGGATGGGGGGGCTGACAGAGAAGGACAAGGTGCACAATCTTCTCAGGTGCATAAGTCAAATTTGGAAAGGAACATCCCTGAGGTTTTGTGGTAAATTGAGCAATTTAAACAAGACGGGCAAGTCTTGGCAACTGCAAGTTATACCTCAGCTAAAGCCAAAGGAAAAGTGCTAAATATGTGTGCGGTGGGAGGGTGGCAATCTGACAGAACGAGAAACTTTGGACAGGGTTAAGGGGAGAAATGTGGATGACACCATAGAAAGAGGCATAAGTACATAGCTTAAAGAGGAACACATTCAGCCCATTTGCTACAAATCAAAAATAAATCTGGCAAAGGTCCCTCACTGTAAACAAACAGAATAACAACCTCCATAAGTAGGTGAGTCACTGCAGTAAATAAGAGCGCTGGCACAATATGTACCAGAGTCTCCATTAACTTTAGATTTATTCACTTAGAAGGCATTCTTTTCCAAAGCAAAGCACAACTCAGTAAACAAAAGTGCATTTCACAGCAGACAAAGAGCTGTAGATATAAAGTAGCTGAGTACTGAACTGAGACTCAGGTAGGGAATGCAAAGATGACTGTCAGAGAGGCTGTGATGCATGTTTATCAAGCAGTTATCAGGAGAGATCAGGAGAGAAGGGGGTCTGAAAAAGATCAGCTTTGAAACTGTTCTTGAATGCTGAAAGGGATTCAGCAGTTCTGAAGGACAGGGGGTGCTCATTTCACTCCAACGGAGCTAAAATTGAGAAATTGTGAGCAGGACCACCAACAGCAGGAGACGGAGGAGCACATCGCTCTTTCTGCAGTAAAGGGAATTATGTAATGAACCGGAAATAACCACAGTAAGTTTACTGGAGAGCTGCCTCCAAGAAGGGGGCTGTACATGAGGCCAGTTTACCTGATAGGAAGCTTGTTTTCCCTCCGTCAGAGTTCTGCTTCCGGAGGCAGAACGGGCTGTCCTGGCTCTCCGGTATGGTGCGACACCGATCACTCAAAACCTCCATGAGGCGGCGCCTCCGGCGGAAGTTCATCCGGAACTGGTACAGCAGTCCTCCATCCACAAAGTGATGCTTGTTGGTCACTACAAAAGAAGAAACAGACACTCACTGAGTTTCATTACTTGCCAAGGAAATTAATATGTACACATACGGTGTACGGGTGTTACTTCTTGACTCAACAATTCGATGTCATGTGAATGATATACCATTTAGACTTACATCCGGGTAATACTATAATTTATCATCAACACAACTTAAGAAGGCTAGGCTTGTACACTGACTTACCCATTATTATTACTGTTTTTTTACAAGAACAATTCAAGGTAAGTACTGGAGTAGAAGCAGGGATTCAAACACATGTCCTCTGATTGCAAGGCAACAGTGCTACCGCTACACTACCTACAAGACAAAACTTTCACTACAATAGGGATTAAACATTACCAAAAACCCACAGGATGATTTTTTTTTTTTTTTCTGCTGTATAACCAGTTCCTTTCCACTTGCTGTTTTTTTTGGAGTTGATCCACACCTAAGGAATCAGGAGAGCAGATTAAGTTCATTCCTCCAGAGGCTGTGCAGCGATCAGCAGAATCCTTTACTGCTGCCAAACTATCCTGCTAATCTCGTGCAGATGGGCGAATGCCTTTCATTTTCCAAGAGTTTATCTCAAATGTTTTAATCCAAAGAAAAATATATGACTCAGTGCATCAGTGAATCAATACAAAAATAAATTCACTGGAAGTCAACAGCGAAACGACGAGCGCAAGTCAAAAATGACTGAACCTGCTGGTGGTGATTATCAAGGTTATTTCTGCCAAGACCGAAGTCTGAAAGTTTCCCCAAAAGTTTGGAGGTCTGCAGGATATTTGCATTCCGAGAAGAACGGTAATGGAATTTTCGGGTCCTGATCTGCAACTAATCGAAGAGCTGGAATGAGATGAGGTTCCTCGCTGCCTCATTACAAGTACACTAAAAGCCCTTGAACAGATCTGAGCAAGTGACAATGTCAGAACTACTTCATTGATCCAAGCTTTTCATTACATAATTCCATTCAATGTTTTGCAAGTCTTGCACGATAATGTGTTTATTCCAAACAAGGAAAGCAGAAACTGGGCACTGTCATCTAATTATTTGTCTATTATAGTGCAATTACAGAGCACTGAGTTTTTTTTAATGAGAACGATTCAACTGAAAACTGTAATCTAAGGATTTAAAATCATGAAAACCACTTAAATTCAATAAAATTGAACTGAGCTTCATGCAAAAATATTACGTTTTGGAAAAAAATCCATAAATCCATTATTACATAATGTAAAAATCCAGCACTACAAAGATCTAATTAGTGCAATTATCGTACAAATGTCAGAAGAAAAATTCAGTCCAAGGGCCCCTTAATCAAGAACACAGTGAAGATGAAAATGGTCCACAAATTTTAGAGAGCCAGGAAAATATTGCTTGACTGCACCGGGTTCAAGCAAAACCGAGGCTCTGGAATGAAGACGAAACACCAATAAGCACTGAGAAAATGGACAACATCCCACAGTTAGAATTCATGAGTATTAGTGTGGTATGACCAGCTACTCCATGGGCTCCAGCTGTGTCTGTAGCTCCAGAAACAATTCAGTGGAACACACACTCTTTGTTGCAGATGAGCCACACCCCACGCTGGGTCAAACCACATGGAGCAACACCCATGGCAATGTGTAAACTTAGCTCTTCTAGGTTTGATATTCAACATTTCGAACTCATGAACTCTGATGGACCTGAAAACTTTTGCCAGGGGAAATGGTGTGAAACAGGTCAATGCTTGACCAGCACGCATGGCCAAACTGGCAACAGGTGCCTCCCGATTCATTACACGTTTGTCAGTGTCTTCAATGGCTTTTCTCCAGACTTCAGAGCCAAAAAACACACATCTTTGCCAAGCGATTTTCCCAGCAACAACTGAAAGAACAACCTCTCCTTTTTTCAGCCAACCTGTTGATTCTCCCTATTTTAACCTCCATCAAAATGACCCCCCAGGTAAAAGATTATAGATGAAGCGGAGAAGGTAATTTAATTCATCGAAAGCAGAGGTTGATCCTTCCTTGGCCACGGACCTCTTCAAGAATCTGATGAAAGGTACGCAACCCGCCCACAAAAATATCCATAAATAAATTATGAGAAAATATACTCAACTGGAATGAATTCGTACTCAGCTGTTCTCAGTTTATCGCACTGAATTTTGATGATATTCACATAGAATTCTGTCTGTGGCCTCCAGTATTGGGAGTTGAAGCAAGGAGCCAAAACTGGAAGAAATTTCTCACAAAGTCCTTAAAGTTCCTCCTAGAACTACAAGAGAGAGAGCAGCCTGAAAAACACAGACTGGTATCTTTGTACATTAAATAATCTGTTCCTTGTCTCTTCCTTGAAGGATCTGGAAACCACATTGAAGTGACCTACCAGGTCTCTGGCACTACATTGTGGTCGCACTGAGCTTAAGTGCAAAACGAGAAAAAAACGGATTTGCAACATCTTCTGAGGAATAAAATGAACCAAAAAAAAAAAAAATGTCCGGTAAAAAGTATTGGAACTCTGATCCCAATGGAACCTTTTCTCCATTATGTATTAAACTAGTCCATCTGGGTAAAGTCCTTATAGGCCATCTAATGAGATCTTGCTGCTGAAATTTGCATTTTCATCATGTGCAAATTCCTTTTCGGTTGCTTGTGTTTCACACTGGAGGACGACCGTACAGAACAGCAGATGGCCGCTGTTAGCATTCGCCCACGCGGGTGACGGAGCGAGAGCCGCCTCCTACAGAGCTGGCGTATGCAGCGGCCCGGAGCGGGGTCGCCGGCGGTCCGTAAAGCTCCGTCTTTCGCTCTTTAACGGGACCGAGCACTCGGTCACTTGGGGAGCGAACGGCGCCGTGCTGGTGGGCGCACTCAGCTCCGCTGGGTTACAGACCGGGTGTCTGTCCACCTGTCGCCATCCGTCAGTCTGCATCTTGCCAATGCTGGTCATTCTCAACATTCTATACTCGAAAAATGTCACACAAACTGACCTCCTGCACTGTCTCCAAAACAAGGAGGAAATGGCAAACGGGGACGAGGCCTTTCGGACACCGCAGGGGAACAAGCTCCCAACTGAGTCAGAAATCACAGTTTAACTACCCCGACCCTCTGAAAATCTGCAGCAGTAATGTAACACAGCATAGCGCAGCAATGTAAAACTGAACTCTGCTCATTTTGGTATAGTAGCTCAGAGCTACATGGTGCTACACAAAGTACAACTATAGTTAATTCACAGCGGACTGTAAAATACTACAGAGAAAACATAACTATATACCCCCAGGATGCAAAACTATTAGGGGCAACTGGTTAGAGCTGTCACTTGTAATTAAAGGTCCAGGTTCAAACCCTAATCCTGCTGTTATACCCTTGATCAAAGCACACACACAGTCTGAAAATGCTTGCCCCGAGCGGGGTCCCGGCAAACCGGTGCCTAACCCGGCGCCACAGGGTGCAGGGGACACACCCGGGACAGGATGCCAATCCATCACAAGGAACCCCAAGCAGGACTTAAACTCCAGACCTACCACAGAGTGGGACCCAGCCAAATCTTTGTTTTTAAATTGATGCAGTAAAAATGACCCAGGTGTATAAATGTGATAAAACCTGTATTTTAATATACAAACCTCATGTTGTAAATCAGTCCAAATAAAGGCAGCAGCTAAACAAATATTAAAAAAAAATAACTGCCAATGAACGTCATGAGCAGATATTGCAAATACACAATTCTAAGGTCTAACTCTGCACTCAGTGTTGCACTACAGTATATAGTTTTAGGACCATAGAGGTACAGATCAGAAAAGAGACCTCTCCATGAGCCGGAGGAAATGTGCTTTGGCAAAAGCTAATACTTCTAGCGAAGAGAAGGCGAACACGAGGGTGTCCGACAACACTAGCACGTTCTTGTCCCGACCACTTGAGCTGGTTGCGTGGACAGGGATGTGAAGTCGCCTTGAAAGGTCCTAAAGAGTAGCTTATCCAACATCTGACAAGTAGTTCCCCTGCTTGCGTTTGGAATCCACCAATGGTTCCATCTACCTGGAAGAGGCTTTCGATGGCCACCCCGGCCCACCCCGGCCCACCCCACCTCCGCTCACCGTGCTGTAGGATCCCGTGTTCTAGCAGCCTGCGACCCAGCTGCTCTGCCTCCTCCCTGGAGGTCACCTCGCCCTCCTGCAGGAGCCAGTCCACGAAGTCGGAGCCCACAAGCGTGCGATCGTACCTGCTGCCCTCCTCCTCGCGCGTCTGCAACAGGCTGTTCTCCATGTTCATCAGCCTGGGGAGGGAGAGTCAAAACACACACAGGAAGGGGGGGCTCAGCCTCAGCCTTCAGCTGCACTACTTAAGTAATTATTTAAATAACAAAGGTTCTTTGCCATGTATTTCGGGTGTAAATCCCTGTTCCTAGGGGGGTGCGGCGGCGCAGCAGGCTTGGCTGGGTCCTGCTCTCTGGTGGGTCTGGGGTTCGAGTCCTGCTTGGGGTATCTTGTGACACACTGGCATCTTGTCCTGGGTGTTTCCCCTCCCCCTCCAGCCTTGCACCCTGCATTCCTGGGTTAGGCTCCAGCTCGCCGTGACCTTGCTCAGGCCAAGTGGCTTCAGCCAGCGTGTGTGTGTGTGTGTGTGTGTGTGTGTGTGTGTGTGTGTGTGTGTGTGTGTGTGTGTGTGTGTGTGTGTGTGTGTGTGTGTGTGTGTGTGTGAGATCCCTGCTCCTGCTGCAGCACTCTTGATGAAGGGACTCACCCTGAACTGACATAGTAAAAATCACCCAGCTATATGAATGGGAAAAAATAAATGAGAAATCATTCAAAGTACTTACCTCAAATTATTAACTCGTCCAGGACAAAGTCATCAGCTAAAAATTGTGTTTAATTTTTTTTTTAAAACCCGTATGTAGATACTTGTGTAACACATACTGGTTTACACAGTGGTATATGACAAATCGACTGTACTAAATAATCACGTTTGCAACCAAGTCTCTCCATCTGTTGGCGTAATGAGCTTTTGTACTCTTATCGGAGATGTATGTTGCTTTGCAGAAAAGCATCTGCTAAATGAACACATGCAAATGTTAAAAAAAAAAAAAAAAAAAAAAAAAGGAAAAAATATCTAAGTAAGATAAATGTAATTTAGGCACTGCGTGAAACATATTCTGAAATCTGATGACGGATGGAGTTGCGCACTTAATAGCATTTCAGCACCAACCGCACGAAACTGGAGCGCGCCACTCCACCGATCGCACAGGAAATCGCCGCGATCTCGTACCGTGCTAAAGAAGTGGAACCGCAACAAAGCTTTTACACTGCAGGTTCAGAAGGCTGAGGTCAATTTGCGGCATTTTCCTTTAGCTGACACTTTTCTCCAAAGCGGCTTACGATGTTAAGATCGCAGTTACTTACCCATTTACACAGCTGGGTCATTTTTGACTGGAGCAATTCAGGATTAGTACCTTGCTCAAGGGTACAACAGCCAGACATGGGGATCAAACCTGTGACCTTTAGCTCCAAAGGCAGCAGCTCTAACCACTACACTACCAACTGTCCACTAGGACTATGGTATATGGTCATTATGTAACCCACATTTGCCTTGTGCGCTTGGTGTATTTTTCCTGAGCGCTAAGGGTCAATATGATTTAAATAAAATCCCTCAGAAAGGAGAGAAGAGAGAAAAAAAAAAAAAAAAAACAATCAGTCTGTTTGTTCTCCAAAACACACAGCAAAACCATGGCGATTTAAATGAAAATCGTGTCTGGAAACAATGCTAACCAGAACAAGCTACCGAGTGGTATTTCGGAAAAAAAAACTCAGTTCCTTTTAGTAAGAATACACACAATAGAGGCGCAGTCATTTAAACCTCACTCTAACTGCAGTATTTAAAAACCGCGAGCATGTGACTCTGCAACAGCCGTCACCTTTTTCCCACCACTTCCTTTCCTGGTCAGACTCACAGCTGACAGCTGCATACAAATATTACCTAATATATGACTTTCAATTTGCACCTGTAAACACAGCTACTTTAAAATCAATAGATCTTAATGACTGGGAGAAGAAACCATAAATTCACAGCTGTTTTCTTAACTGACACTTGTCTGCAAAGCAACTTGTAATAATTGACTCATTTGACGCAGCTGGGTAATTTTTACTGCAGCAATTCCCAGTAAGTACCTTGCTTAAGGGTACTACAGCAGGAGGTGGGATTCAAACCAAAGTCCTCTGACTATCATCTGACTATCAGCCAACAGCACACACTACTACACTACCCACTGCCCTGCAATATTCACCTGAATAAAGGTCAACTTGTGAATTCAGCTTCCTGAGGACATATTGGGCAACCAGCCTGTAACCCACAAATACCACAGTGCAGAACAGGGTGAATCTCTCACACGCTCACACTTGCTGAAGCCACTTGCCCCAAGCAGGGGTGCAGTGAGCTGGGGCATAACCCAGTAACGCAGGGCGAGGGGACACACCCAGGACAGGATGCCACTCCATCACAAGGCACCCCAAGCTGGACTTGAACCCCAGACCTGCCGGAGAGCAGGACCCAGCCAAGCCTGCTATGCCACCGCATCCCCCAGGGTGAATCATTATATGATAAACAACCAACACCCGACAGGATCGTGTAACTGAGAAGGACACCTTGTCCAAGGTGGTAATGAACACCATCGAAGGCTATTATAGATCTCTTCAAGTTAATCTCAAAAGTTTAGTTTTTTTTCTTTTTTAAATACAGAAGGTTCAACATCAAAAGTAATTTCTCTGTCTTAACCCAGATGTGGTGGAATTAGCTCCCTCCATGCCTCAGAGCTGCTGAATCCTCTCAAGCATTCAAGAAGGGTCTCAAACCCCATCTCTTCCTGAACCACTTCTCTCCTGACCTCCTAAAATCTCCATAAATTTGTATCACACCATCTATCGCAATCACCATCGTACCTCCTACCCGACTCTCAACTCTATAGGCAGCTACATGTGTAATATGTAATGTGTAGCAGCAAAAACGATGCTATCAAACATGCAAACTGTGCTCCATCAGTCATATGCATCTAAAACTCGTCTTCCGCCGTTGCATTTTTGTTTGCTCCGATTGTACATCCCTCTGGGTAAAAGCATCTGCTCTAGTGCAAATGTGCAAAAATTTAAAAAGTCGCAAAACACTACAATGCATACTTTTGACTCATTTCTGTGTCTAGATCTCATATGTCCATATTCGTTTTTGGGAGTAACACACACACACACACACACACACACACACACACACACACACACACACACACACACACACACACACACACAAATTATGTGAATCTGTATTTTTCTGTACCACTATACAAGGTTTTGCCCACAGCTCAGTCATCCAAAAAAATCTTTCCCAAATTAAGTGTAGCATTACCACAAAACATCGGTTTGAAAATATCCGGTTTAGGGTACAGTGGCGGGGAAATCTCCCGAAAACGGTTCGAAACCCAGGCGTACAGTACATCCGCAGCACACGGAGAACAGCTTTCCTCCGTCCCGAGCTACTAGAAACCTGAACCTTTCATGTATTCTGATACAATCAAAGTCAGATTTCCGTTCCTGCACGAGGGAACGGCTTCGGGATCGGAGGCCTACTATTACACATGACTCACACGCAACGGAATGCGAATCGGGTAAGAAACCGCCACTTATCTGAGCCGAAAAGTTTCGGAACAATATCAATCAAGCGCCGCGGCACAGATTCAGAGCCGCGGTCACGTTCGTAGCCTTTGAAACAATCCATCGGGGGCCGCCTGCCGAAATCGTTTTTATCAGCAGAAGACAAGGTGCACTGTGGGTTTACAGACCGGCAGATTAATATCCGCACTCGAAAACACGAGCCATGTCAAACGAAACAAAAAAAATTTGCTTAACCCTTCCTCTGCCGTTTTAGTTAAATTGGCAATATTTATTTCACTTCATTTACATACTTCTTTACGCTATTTTACTCCAGTATGGAAAAAGGCATAAACAGGATCTTGAGCTTCCTGGAAAATCGGCAGCAGGTGGCGTAGCAGTTAGAGCCACTGCCTTGACGTGAAGGACCCATGTTCGAACAGCGCCGCTGCTGTCCGCTCCTTGATCGCGGTATTAACCCTGAAATCATACAGTAAAAACATTAGACAGCCGTAGAAATAACTCACTAATTCTAAGTAATAGTTTAGCAAAGTAAGCAGCTTTCGACAAAAGTGCCGGCAAAACAGAAAGAGTGTAAATTACATAAAACCCCCAAAACCTTGTTTTCCCCTTTCACAAATTTTTTGTCCCATTTGCAATCTTAATTTTGCTTTTAATTTCTTTATTGTTTTTATTGCTGTGTGAACAGGCACAAAGGAGACCTTGAGTTTCCTGAATCAATGGGCGAACAGCAAAGCCAACTGAACACCACAACTGTTTGCACAAACTAACATAGGTTGCTTGGAGACACAAAACAATGCGGCCCCTTTCCCCTCGCCGCGTCTGATAAATACCCAGCCGAACTTCCTAGTTTTAAAGGTCACGGGTTCCCAAGCACGTGAACCTCTATTCTTAGCCGCCCCTCGAAGATCCCCCGTCCGGGCAACCGTGAGGAACGAAGCATGTGCACGCGCTCGTCGACGAGGAACGCGAAGCCGCCGTCGCGTTCAGAGCCGCGTCCGCGGGCGGTCGCATAAATGAACCCCAGCAACACATGTCCCCCGCTGTAGAGGGGGGGTGGGGTGGTTTCCTGTTACACAAGGCCCACGAGGCCTGGGAGGAGTGGCCCGGAACCGTGAGCACGGGCTACTCCCCCGCCAAGCCGACACGGGGAGATTTCACTTGTGCTTTTCCATGAAAGCCTGCAAGGCATGTCTCAGGGCTACAGCAGCGGTGCTGCGAATCACCATCACCCTGCAAAATTAAAGTTACATTATGCTTATGATTATATCCAATCGGTGAATCGATTCTGGGCCGATACACTGTCCTCCTGCTATAATTTAATATTAAATTATGTGACACTCCCCTTAAACAAGCAGTTGGTAGCACAGTGGTTAGAGCGACCGCCTTTAGACCCACCGGTTGTAGGTTCGAGCCTCACCTCTAGCACCCTTAAGCAAGGAACTTACTGTAAAAATTGCTCCTGTAAAATTCCCCAGCTGTGTAAATCATTGTAAGCCACTTTAGAGGGAAGTGTCAGCTGAATTAATGTAAATGCTGCAATTCGATGTTTACACCATAAATAAAGTTTATAACGCAAGGAGGTGTTTTAAATATTTATGACTACATCCTGCTATTTAAAATGGCAACACTCACCGCTGAGTTACACACGAAACTGTTTTATTAAAGGATTCATCAGTGTGCTTTTTCCAACTTACTGTCTTTCATAAAGAACTGGCGAAAAGTCAGTCTGTACACGTGAACAAACCTGTTGACTCGTTTTTGAAGATCTTATTAAAAGCAGGAGGTGGCAATTTTGCGTTATCCAAGATTTAAACAGTTTTACATTTTTTTGATTTTGATACGAGTATTTCCAAACACTTGTACAATATCACAAGTTGGAAGTTATGAAAAAAAGAAAAAAAAAAAAATTAGTTTCCAAGCGCCCTCAAACTTTTGACTGGTACCAGAAGTGGAATGCTAATTTGGGATTACTGTGGAACTGTCTCAGCGCACGTCGATACCTCCAGGACCTGATCACTCCTTATACCACAACCAGAACGCTACACTCCTCGACCTCTGCCCACCTGGTGGTCCCATGAACAAGAGGTCCAAAGTACAAAGCCTGAAGGCTCTAGCTTCTGGCTCCAATGAGGTGGAATGAGTTCTTTTTCACTCGGAGCTGCTGAATCCTTCTCAAAATTCAAGAAAGTTCTCAAAAGACTCAAAGAACGTTTTCGGACCCACTTCTCTCCTGATCTCAGACCTGCACCATAAACCTTCACTGCTAATCTTAAAAAAAAAAACAAATGTTGCTCCCTAATAATTCTATACAGTTATTCATGTAACGTCTGCCGGTGGAACGGCGGGACTAATTGACTATATCCCTCCATCTGTCGGCAAAATGTCGGCGTTAACTCTGGGTCGTACGTTGTTTTGGAAAAAAGCATCTGCCGAATGAATAAATGTAAATGTGATGTATTTTTACTGACGTGTTTCAAATTTCTTCGAATAAACCAAGGGTGCCATACAGGGTGAAGCTACGTGTGATCATTAAACAACAGCCGACTCATCTGGTTCTCGCTGCCGCCAGCGGAGGCGATACCTTCATGCAAAAGGCTCGGTGGATCTCGCTGTCAGAGTCACTCACGCAAGTCCCAAGCGGGCAAGTGGACAGCAGGTTTCTATGGAAACCATTAGTCCTCGAAAGCTATTAAAAAAAAAAAAAAACACAGCCCGTGCTAGTCACACGCAGGAGACAAAACACCACGTTAAGTACAGAGGTGTTGGCTTAAATGATCTGCCCTTTACAAGTTAGACAAAACACAAGAAGTATTTCATGTGAAAACCTGTTTATCACCGACCACACCCCTTCTGCGTTCAATTCACCTTTTAACGTGTGCCTTTCGATTTACGTGTTAAGGTTAGCACGTATAGTAAAAACACACACACACACACACACACACACACACACACACACACACATTTTCGGAACCGCTTGTCCCATACGGGATCGCGGGGAACCAGAGCCTAACCCGGCAACTCAGGGCGTAAGGCCGGAGGGGGAGGGGACACACCCAGGACGGGACGCCAGTCCGCCACAAGGCACCCCAAGTGGGACTCGAACCCCAGACCCACCGGAGAGCAGGACTGTGGTCCAACCCACTGCGCCACCGCACCCCCTGCCATAGTGAAAACATTTATATAATAATCGTACGCCTGCAGGTGAGAAACATACGTCCCTACTTTTCATACAGTCTTTGTCCACGCAGGAAAACCTTGGCTTCGTTGTCTAGAGGGAAGGTTCCGTCGTCTTTCCGGAAGCGGTAGAACAGTTTCGTGTCTTTGAACTCCTTGTGCTCGTCGCAAACTGCAAAACAAAAGGGGATGATTTCGCCTGTGGACACATAAGCGCTGCCGGAACGTTTTTGGTAATTACAGCCATGTCTCGTTTAATCGCAGCGATGTTTCACGCCGCTCGGCTAGAGCAGACAGAGCCCTCCTTGCATAAACAGTGACGATCCTCATTAATGTCTTTCGCTTAATCACAGGCTGTTGGGATATCCCTTGGGTCTGGGTTTCTATTCTACAGTAACAGTCAAAAGTATGAGTCCACTTGCTGAAAGCTTGACTTTTCCAGAAGGCATTTAGTTAAGTTTAATGAGTCGCCATGCCTTCCCACCTCTTCTGCAGCAGTTCCGAGAGACGTAGGACACTTGCGAGTTGCTTAGCTTTCACTCGTCTGTCCACACGGTCTCACGCAAGCGTTGCCTACGCGTACTCATATTTTTGACTGGGACTGTGCTTCTTTTTGAGGGCAAGTGCAATTAGCTAAATAACATTCACAAAGCAGGGCAGGTCCAAACAGTCTACGATGGAAATCAGCTTTGGGTTATTGTGTTCTTAACCCATCTCTTCATGCGTCCTCTCGACTTCTACAAGATCTCTACCATCACTCTTACCATGGTGGATGATGCTCTGATCCAGAAGCTTCTGCATGATCTTGATGGCGGTCTCACGGTCAGAGGCCTCCTTGTGTGCAATCAACCAATCGATCAGTTCTTTGGCCACAAAACAGTTGGGGTAGGTCCTTAGGTGATGTCTTCTGTCTTTGATGACTTTCCCCTCATGAAGCCTGAGCCTAAGGGCAAACGGCACATATATGTTTACCTTCCAAGCAACTTAACTTCCTCTATCTCTTGATTTGTTACCATTATGACTATACATTTCCAGCCATCACTTTGCACACACAAGGCATGAAAAACAAAGCTAAGGATGTCTACATTAGGACACTTTTAGATACACCAATGAGTTATAATGCCCTATGCAAAAGAATGAGGAATTCTACTCAGTTCTGTTCTTCTGTATTCTGACTCACAATAGGAAGTGACAAACACGTTAAGGGAAACGCTGCCTAGGCAGCACACAAGGTAACTCAGCGTATAAAATCTGACAAAACACACTTGCAATGGCAACCAAGTATATATGCCAACAATAACTATACCTTTCCACCTGCACAAAAAAAAATGCTGTACAGAAATGTATATTTCAAACTGTCAAATCGAAGGAACAGGGAACTAAATATTCAGCTCCAATCAATTAATACAGCAGGAGTGAGATTCAAAACGGACAACCTTTAGTTGCATACATACACACTGCCAGAGTAATTTTACATTACATTAACATTTATTTATTTAGCAGGCACTTTTCTCCAAATTTTAAATATCTTGCAAGGAAAAAAAAAAAAAAAGAAAATCACACTTTGTACAAAGAAATAGTGCTTTCTTTTCCTAAATTAACAACCTAAATTAATATGGTAAATTTTACCCAGCTGGGTAAATGGGCAGTCAACTGTAAATTCACATGTCTAAAATAATAAGCTGTCTTGAAAAAAGGTGTTAAATAAAGAATAGTAACAATATGCAGAACATTAACATAGAGGGCATTATCATGACAGCATTAAGTAATTCTGATGGAATGGATCTGTTCCAAGCCTGATTACGCAACAGTAATAAGAAGTATTTATTCCATACTTGACCCTCACCGCAATAAACAGCTGCATTTAAGGTACTGCTTACATAAAGCACCAGCCCTGGAATTTCACCCCCCCTTCAGCAATCCAGACCCCAACAAAAGCCAGTAATTATTAAACAACATAAAAAAACCACATGCTTTATATAAAATGACACACATATCTCCTTTAACCACCCATCTTACATAATTGTGTGTAATGACACTCCTGTGTCAATAACCCTATCAAGGACTTCGCTCAGGCATGCAACGGTGCAGTGTGTTCCTCTGCAGAACTCAACTTGCAAATGATTACATTATGGCTTAAGACACTAAGATATGGAGGCAAAACATAGCACGACCTTGGAAGCCAATAAAAGACACATGTTGCTCCTTACAGTATTTTATCATCCATCTTTCCTCATGCTTTTTTTGGAATGATCATTGACTACTGTTATGCAAGAACAAGCAGGTTTCTCCTGTCCTTTTCTTTTTTTTTTAATTTGCATGTATGCCTTTAGCGAACACCTTTCTCCAAAGGTACTTATAATGTTAAACTACCTACAATTAATTACCCATTGATACAGGTGGGCAATTTTACACAAGCAATTTAGGGTAAGTACGTTGCTCAAGGGTACTAGAGCTGAAGGTGGGATTCAAACCCACCACCTAGGGGTTCAAGGGCAGCGACTCTAACCACTATGCCGCTGACTGTCCTGACACACTATCATTTGATATTCTATATTATTTTATTCTGGGAACTGGTGGCTACCCTTCAACTCCCCTTAGAAATACGGTGCCTTTGTTAGTTGGGCCAGACTCTTGGGCACCTTCAGGTCTGCTTTTGGCATCTCAGCCCAGGGTTCCCCAAGTCAAGCACAATCCATACTCCCCACAGAAACTCCAAAGATTCCTTTTTCTATCCCCCCCCACTATTAAACAAGCTCACAGCAGTGCAAAAAGGCAATAAATGCACCACATGCGCTTATATCATCCGCTCCCCCGTAATCATAAATATTATTTGGTGCTGCTGGTCAGAACACCAACAATTTAAGGACCAAAGGGAATGGAATCTCCATATTTTAAAAAAGTATAACAGAGCTGTTTTACTTGACTTTACACTACTTTCAACTGCAATGACAGAAGGACTCAACTGCACTGCTTTCACTGTCTCGGGTCAAGGTATCATTCATAGTGGGCCTCTCTACTTGCATTTTTAAAAATCATAAAAGAACAACAAAAAACAGCAATTAGGAATTAAAAAAAAAAAGAAAAATAAATCTTAAAAGATGAAAACAGAAGCAATCAGTGATTTGTTTCTTCCGCAGTTGCCATATTTCATTCTCTTGTACATTTGCACAGGAGTGGAACAACAATAAAGTGAACCTTGAACCGCTGAGTTATTACAGAACTCCTGGACTGCTGATACATGACCAGGGACGTACGCCAACAGGACTCTCGAACCCTCACCAACTGCATCCCAAGGCTGCATTCCTTCTGCTTTAATCACCGTCTCCATGTCAGCACAGGGTGACTTTTCATCCCTTTTTCTCCCCGCAAGAAGCATATGTCTGGGCCATCTTGGCACCGGCCTTATTATTCCCCCGAAGCGCTTCCAAAGGATTCTGGTGACATCATGCCGAAGACAACCAATCCAGTGGACGTTCTGTCCCAGGACACTGTCACTTTACGGCCTGTAATTAGTCTTAAGAATATAATGTAAACACCCAGTTTATTCTGAAATGCTCGAGTTAACTAAAGCATTCTGCTTGGAAAGTCTCCCTGTTAATGCAGATATTATTCCTTCTTCACTAACCGCATTGAGATACTATTCCCATCGTTCATTTTTTGACTAATTTTAGTTACGTAAATGATTACTCTGTTAAGCAATTGATTGCAAATATAATCTGCTTTCATGTGTTTTCACACAAACCTGTAATGTACAAATGCTAGGTTGCGGACGTGACTTTTAACCTGATTTCTCATTCATATATTTTCCAAAGTGAACACCATCGTAGGCCAATTGTCGATCGCATGATGACGTATTATGGTGGAGACTAAGGGGTTGCTCCTCCCCTCGGTCCTCTCTCCCGCGCGCGCGCAGACTGATATACTTGGCCGTGTACACATTTTGTGCCTCGCACGTTTTGGAGTTTACTTTAATGTTGTTTATTTTATTGTAAAGACAGCTGTGTGAAATATGTCATCCATAGTTGCCTACAAGATATTAAAAAGAAGAGCTTCCTTTTTTCCGTGTCCGTCTGGGTTTATATAATTATACGCCTTTCTGGAATCCACGTGAGGATCTGGGCTAACTCATTAGCCAGATCGTTACAATATCCAACAAGATTTTTAGTACAGCACTGTAGTTAAGTACAGTGGTACAGTAGTTAGAACAAATGTGAATATCTGACTGTGTGATCAAGCATAGGTTCAATCCCTGCTCGGTCCACATGCCCCCCCCCTCCCGTTCCTGTGGGTTTCTTCCTGGAGCTCTGGTTTCCTCACTCAGTCCAAAGATGTGTTTCAGGTAAATTGTGATGTGTGTGTGTGTATATACTGCACTGGATGTCCAGCGTAGCTCCTTATGCTTCCAGGACAGACTTAACGGGGGGGGGGGCATATCTAGAGTGCTGCATGAAAGTATGTGAACCCATGGACCATCATCATCATGTCTAGTATCGCTACAAAATCGATATCTAATCAGAGACAGTCTTTATCATTTGACATAATGGACACGTAATGACCAATTCCAGATGTTGCTTTGAGGAAAACAAGGAAATCATGTGTGTGGTAGAAAAGCAAGTAGTGCAGGTGCAAAAATAAGTGAACCCCAAGTTGCACTGGACAAACCAAGTAGGTACGTAGAATCAGGTGTGTAAATTATACACATACACAGTCTGAAACCACTTGTCCCAAGCGGGGTCGCGGCGAACTGGAGCCTAACCCAGCAACACAGGGCGTAAGGCTGGGGGGCGGAGGAGACGACACACACTGGGACGGGACATCATTCCATTGCAAGGCACCCCAAGCAGGACTCGAACCCCAGACCCAGCAGACCCAGGACCCGGCCGAACCCACTGCACAGCCACACCCCCACCCCCGTGTAAATTATAACCATTTATTAAATGTAGAAGTTTTATTTAATTTTTTTAAACAATAATGACCATCTCATTTGGATTCGCATACATTCAAGCAACACTTTATGTCATGTACCACCATGTGATCCCCACCATCGTTGCTGCCCACTTCCACTTTCAATGGTTAATCGGGTGTTTTTTTTTTTTTTAATACATGTCAATGCGAAGAAAAAGAGCTGACAAAAATGTCAGTATTTTAGAACTAAGCGCAGTAAAACATTAACAGGTAAGGTTTCAATAAGCCAGAAGGGGAGTCTTGTTACACTGATGGAAGTATAATCTTTAACACAGGTACTGTACATTTACAAGCCCTCTCATTTCTTCCCTTCATGTCCCTCATATGTGTATCAAGGCTTAAAAAGTCCATGAGAACTATATCCCTGCCAGTCTGCAAGTGACACACTCCACATTTTATCCGTGATCATGATAACTGCCTCGACTCACGGTAATGATGATTCCATAGGGGGCGGCTGGAGAACAGATTCCACTACGAGCTGAAACAGAAAAGAACTGCCCTCCCAGTGAACCTAAACTTGTTTCACTTCTCTTGTGGAACGAGGCCCTTCTAAGCTCCACCTTGATCACTGGTGTAACGTAAGGGTTTGTGTAAGTGGCACTTCACTTGAAACTCTGTTAACTGTACAATTCATTTTATTATTATTATTATTATTATTATTATTATTAAACAACTGATTTAGCAGCTGGGTCCTGCTCTCTGGTGGGTCTAGGGTTCGAGTCCCGCTTGGGGTGCCTTGTGACGGACTGGCGTCCCGTCCTGGGTGTGTCCCCTCCCCCTCCAGCCTTGTGCCCTGTGTTGCCAGGTTAGGCTCCGGCTCACCACTACCCCGCTTGGGAGAGGCGGTTTCACTCTCTGTGTGTGTGTGTGTGTGTGTGAGATTTAGCAGCTGTTGATCTACAGAGCAACATACAGTAAAAATGTATAAATTAACTTTTTTATACTGCTTTTGTAATTCACCTTTTACTGTTCGAGCACAGATTCGAACCATTGGTCCTTTGTCTACAAGGCAGAGACTTAAATCACTGTACTGCCTACTACTGCTATAAAAATTCCATTTATTTCACTGTTTGTCCAATGGCCAGGCTGCAGTGATTATTATTATAATGATATTTTATTATATAATAATACGAAAGGAATATGGGATGGTACAAGTGCAATGAAAGTCTTCCTCAGGCCCTTTGTTGAGAAAATAGTCTTTTAAGAAATAATTTACCAACAAACTCCCTCAACTGAGTTTATCATAACCCTTCACAGTTCCCTACATCACAGAACTTAATATTGCCTAGGATTACACAAAGATCAGGTTATTAGTGATAATTTTCCATGAAAAAAATGGTCATGTTCATGGTGCGGTAGTGAGTACTTAATTGCAGTGCAGTTGTTAAGTCACCAATTGAACTTGATGTTCCACCAATTCAAAGCACTGTACGGGTCCTTCTGAGAAACACAAATTAACCACACGGAGGGCTGGACGCATCCAAGGAGCAGTCGAAACACAAGCTGTTTCTCCTCTACACCAGATGGCAATCGACCGTCTCCGCTGCCAGGATGGCCACTTCCCACCTCGCTAATCAGTTCTCCTCACTCAGTAACCTTTTCTGGCACTCATCTCCGCGTTTTCGTTTTCTTGCAACATGGACTATTCTTTGGACTTCCCAAGTTTAACTGCAAGTCAGCAAGAATATTAAAAATGAGTCAAAATGAAATTTTCATGTTAAAAAAAAAAAAAAAAGAAAAAATTAAGGACACAATGTCACATATAAATTAAAGTAAATGTGTCCTCTGTTGCTTACAGTCTTGGGATTTCTCCAGTCACCAGTGAGATGGGTTAGTACTTTGGTAATTTATTGTTATTCTTGTCAAGCATTGTATACACAATCTGGAATACTTTTACAATACAGATTCACAGGTAATCTGCCAAACTTGTCATTGCTGAAAGCAATTTCCAAATGACTGTATGACAGGTATTCTTGGCTTCCACTTTAAGAATTCAGGGATCAACAAATATTAACGCTGAGTACACAGCAATATTTAAATATACTGAGCAATCACCCTTAGAAGAGGCCCAAAGGAAGGACCAATGTTCATTTCTGTAGAGAACTTTGTAACAGTGTCACTGTACAAAATCACCCCCTACACATAACAGTTTACATTTATTGACTGAGCAGACACTTTACTCCAAAGCGACTTCCAATGAACTCTTTGTAGCGTTACCAGCCCACACACCTTATTCACGCAGTGTAAGTCACCTTCTAGATACACTACTTACAATGGGTCACTAATCCATACATCAGTGGAACACACACTCTCTCTTTGTCACTCACACACTATGGGGGAACCTGAACAGCATGTCTTTGGAGTGTGGGAGGAAACCAGAGCACCCAGATGCAATCCATGCATGATGGAAACTCCACACAGACCGAGCAGGGATCGAACCCGCATCCTCTCACACCGCCCAGGCACTGAGAGACAGCAGCGCTAGTCGCTGTGCCACCGTTTTATAATGACTTAAAAGCAGGTAGGTGAGAATTTGACAATACCTTCTGAGAATGCACAAAAATCAGAGTACTATATGCAGCTAAGGACCAGGAGCATTTCCAGCCAAACACGCTCATGTTATGAATTTAATCCCATAATGATGTGCTGACATAGCATCATTGACATTGCCTAAGTTCTGGTGGCTCAGTGGCAAGACTAAGGACAGGCTGGGACTCGGGTTCTTACCCACCTCTGTCTCCCACATGCGTTTCCAAGCAGCTGCATGGCACTATGCGCATTCGCAATCGTGGTAAAACCTTGTTACTCAGTGTTACAGTGAGTGCCCGTGGCGTGTTAGGCACGTGCCCGCACCTGAGCTGCTCCCCGGTGACCAGCACCTCGGCCGTGCGCTCCAGCTCCGCGGCTTTCTTCTGCATCGTGAGCCCGATCCCCTCCATTTCCACGCAACTCTGTGCAAAACGACACAATTGCGTTCGCGTAAGTACAGTACCAAAAAAAAAAAAAAAAAAAAAATGCAGCACGTGACGGCATTTATGGATCGGGTCGATTAAACGCGACCGCGCACGTGCAGAGCCCGCGCCATTGCACTGGTACACATTCTGGCGTTTGGCGTGAATGTTCTTTAATAAAGTCGCGCAGCGCGTTTTTTATTTTTTGAACTAAGAGTCAATACTAACTTCAACGTCAAACTTGTCATTTTCGGGCTTTATTATCCACAGTTGCCGAACAGGCGAAAAGCGCAGCGCGGCCGCCCGAAAAGGCTCCGCACAATCCCGATTCTTCGCGCAACTATTGACTGCATCGCTCAATTAAAATAAGTCTCGCAAAAAAAATCTAGCTGCAAAATAGCGGCAACCATCTCTTTTGTGAAGCCCCAGCAAAGACTTCTGATGAACCAATAGAAATATTGTAATGTATGCAACATAATTCATAACACTGCACAGTCGCGTTCACATAAGTACATTTACATGAAGGTTGTGCAAGGAGCAACAATTCCTTTTTTTTTTTTTTTTTTTCCCCCCCCTTGCCTGCCATCACCCGCGCGAGCGCAGCCCCCACACCCTGCTGTGTCCCCCTATCCGACCGACAGCGCGCGGCATGGTGGAAAACAATCGGTCCGCGCGCGCGTGGCTGCAGCGCACATTCCCGTGCAACACACACGCCGACACGCACATATTTACATTAAAGTGTCCCGATGAGTCCGTTAGCAGATCCCGTGTTTTTTGCTTGCAATCGGGGGCTTCAACACAGCTTTAGTCCCCGCTCCATATTTACGGTCCGACACTATGCAGCACGTTGTCAGCGCGCGAGCCTGAGCACGTTTGTTTAAAGCGCTCGAGAGCAGCGCTCCTGTTGGGAGGGGGTGTTGGCCACTAAGGCGTGGCTTCTGTGTGTGTGTGTGTGCGCGCGTGTGCGTGTGCGTGTGCATGACACGCTTATCATCATAACCACCCACGAAACAATCTTTGCAAATGCACGCGTTATTATGTTTTCTTCCGAGTGTTTGGTCGGTCCCGTCTTTTCTGTTTTTGGGTTGGATTATTATGTTTATGGTACTTGAAACAAATAAGTTGACAATATCGCTTATGTATATCTTTAGACTTTTTTCCAAGTTTTAAAATTTTTTAATAAATGATTTAAAAACAAAATATTACACACACAACGTCAACAAAAATCTGGTTCTCTGAAACATCACAACAGTGTGTAGCCAGCGATCGTAACACACCGTGCCCTAATTAAAAAAAATAAATTCACAAATGACAGATTACTCATTAAGTAACCTGTCAACTTTCATAACTTGTATTCACATCACCTTAAAACGCGCAAAGGACGAAAAAAATGAACATTAAACTGAATACATTTAAACGTTCTAAAACACAACTAACAAAGAATTGAAGCACTTAGACCAAACTCCTAAAAAAAAAAACTCTTGACAGTGTTTAAACGCAAATGTTCAATTGGGAAAGAAACGACACGAGGAAATGTCCACTGATATTTTAGTTCTATTAGGTTCCGCAATTACTGTATGTGTCTCTTCTTAACATTAAAAACATGGATCTTGCATGTTTTACGAAGCACCCATCAGCGACGTAACCCGAGGTCACTCGGTGTCCCGGGTCTTTCAGTATCAGACACCGTTGGCCCGGTGGCCCGGTGAGAGGGGATTCGACCCCAGCGCTACTTTGAACCCGCTGCTACCCTCCTGATCCAGAACCAGTAGATCGTTTTCTATAAATATATATTATTTTTAGTTTTAAAGAGGTAAGTAAGGGACAGCTGGTAGCGTTGGGGTTAGAGCTACTGCCTTTAGCTTTGGACCCAAAGGTCACGGATTCGAGCCTCACCTCTGCTCTGGCTGTAGTACCTTGAGCAAGGTACTCACCCCAAAATTACTCAACTGTATAAATGGGTAAATAATTGTAACCTCAACACTGTAAGTTGCTTTAGAGAAAAGTGTAAAATGAATACATGTAAATTTAAAGGTCGGACTTGTAATGTCACACTTTAGTCACGTCTCCAAGTAACCACGTGTTATGCAGTAGCGCAACGCGGTGCCCAGTGCGTTTACAATGGCTCGTAAGCACGAGACTGGAAATGCACGAGGCACAGAGAGGACGGGTCATCTAGAAGCGTTTCAGCTCAGCAGTGTCCTTTGTCTCATGGGATTCCGCTGGGTCGGGGGGGTCAGGGGGTCCCACAGAACGCTCTGACCCTGGTTTACCTACACCTGCACCCCATGACCAGCCCCCCCCCGCTCACTTTTTTGACTTAGTCAGCTTTTGGCTTCTCAGGGTATGTTCAAAGTACCTTGATCAAGGACACAGTGTCGGGGTCTCGAGCCAATAACTTCTGCTTAAAAGACCCCGATGGTAACCTTTCCTATTAGAACGTTTATGAATGGACCGCCTCCCAGTTTGGAAACAACGAACTGCAGTGCTAAAATATTTTTTGTGCAGTTTAAACTGGATTATATATCCGCATAATACGGATCTCTTTCATATTAAAATACATTTTATACATAAAAGTATTGTTTTTGCATTCATTACGCGCGAAGGAGAATTCACTCAACGACCGTTAGTCTATCGCACAACCCAGACTTCAACTTCAAACTTCACATAACTTTCCTGAAAATGCGAAATCGAAATAAAAATGTTCAGATCGCACGCGGCGAGAGGCGCTCGCGAGCCCCCTGCGGGTCATTACGTTATCGAGGGACCCTGTTACGTATTTCCGGGCAATGTGGCGGGAAAAGTCGAATACGGAAGACGACTCTGAGTTCTCTTCTGGAGTAACAGTGACGGTACGCGGCTCGCTATAAGCGTGTGGTTACTTGTATGCGGCTTTAGTGGAGGAATATTTTGTTGAAAAGTACTTTTTCGGAAATGAGGACCTTAGAGCAGGTGCATGCCACGGTGAAAATTGCGAAGCTGAAGGAGGAAGAGCTGCACCCCACCGTGCACTGTCTGACGTTCGGCGAGAATGTCGCCTCGGGGGACTACTGTCTGCTGGAGCTCGACTCTACTCTGTGTGCGCGTATCGAGGCCGGACACAGGTACTTCTAACAGACTTCCAGGAAACCTACATCGCAATTCTAACACACAGCCAACCCTGCTTAGAATATCATATGAGCTGCCCCAGTTTCTCAAAAAAAGTTACATTTGGGGCAGCTGATCATGATCTGCTCTTCAAAATGTGTCACTCAGTGGTGCATTATAATCCAGCTTACAATATCTGACCCATTTGATTGATACAGCATGGTATTCTTACTGTATCTATCCAGGGTACCTTAATCAAGGGGTACTGGTCTGGAGCAAGTAGTGGGACTTGAACTAGCAACCTTTGTAAGTGCCTGTCCATAACAAGTGTGCCACCTGCTGCCCTTGTAGAGTATTAATAAGCAAGCTGGACAGAAGGTGCTATGTTCAGGTAAAGATGCTATGGAGAGTCAGGTTGTGTGGGCAACAGCTGCTGGTGGCGTAGCGGTTAGAGCTGTTGTCTTTGGATCCAGAAGTTCCAGGTTTGAATCTCCCCTTCTGCTGTAGTATCCTTGAGCAAGGTGCTTACTCTAAATTGCTCTAGTAAAGTTACCCAACTGCATCAATGGGTAAGTACTTGTGAGTAGCTCAACATTGTCTTTTTAAAAAAAGGTCAGCTAATTGAATAAATTTAATTTAAATGTGTTCTTTGCTCCCACAGCCTTACAATCAGGGGAGACAAGGATGAGCACGCAGTTCTGTGCACCGAATCCAAGACGTACG
Source organism: Scleropages formosus (assembly GCF_900964775.1). NCBI lineage: Eukaryota > Metazoa > Chordata > Actinopteri > Osteoglossiformes > Osteoglossidae > Scleropages > Scleropages formosus. The sequence goes on from NC_041823.1 coordinate 7,438,239, forward strand.
ATCTGAGGATTGCGGACACCTCCAACCTGCTGCTCTTTGTCCCCGGCTGCAACACGCCAGATCAGATGACTGGAGACCAGACGCATCCTCAGCTCGTACATTCGCAGGCAAGCTTCCTTAATTCAACTTTTCTAGCCATTGTAATCCTCCAAGATTTCTGAAGTACTTCTGACACTTCATGACGTTTTACTATTCCACCATGAAACCATTCTTAGCACCTCTGATAACTACTTTAAACTCATATTTTACCCACTGCCGCTTCCTTGTTTCCCTTGACACCCTTACTGTGTTTCTCAAGACTTGATCAAAGGCTCTCTGCCATTTAATATACACATGTTCCCATTTCGTCAAACATGAAAATCACCTGGCTTGAACTCTGATTTTTGTGGTGATATTCAAATGTACATCTGCAGTAAGCAACCTTCCTACAATTTTTTTTTTTTTTTTAAATCAGTATTCATCTATCCTGCGTTTTATGCACCTACTCCAGCAATGAACATCGGTGCGTCAAGTGGAAAGTAACAAACTAGGTTTACTTAAGAATCACATGTCTGCAGCCATGTCTCTTTCTCCTAATGTAATGCACAAATTTGTATTTTCGCTGAGATCTACATCGCTTAGGAGAAAAGCATCTGCTAAATGAATAAATGTAAATGTAAACTTAACACTGACGTATCTATATCAGCACTATCAAATTGCATTTCTGATGTCACATCCTGGATGGCTCAAAACTTCCTACATCTGAACGGTGACGAAACAGGTCATACTTCTTTGCATGCTTCCTTTCCTTCCCTGTTTCTCTCTCATAATCTATTCTGTAATTTATTCTATATATACTATTTATAATTACACTATTTGTTTTAGTTTAGTTTTGTTTACATTTTATTTATGTAAATTTTTCTGTCTGCTGTTCTTGCATTGTCATTGTATCCTATACATTTTTTAAATGTAAAGCACTTTGAGAGCCTGCTTCTAAATGTCCTATATAAAATAAATAATTTTTTAAATTATAAACTGGTTAGAGGTGCCACTTTGCACTTGAAGAACACAGGTTCCAATCTCGTTCCTTCTCCAGTGCACCTGAGCAAGATACTTACCCTGAACTGCTCCATTAAAAAAAAAAAAAAAAACCAGCAATAATAAAGGGTGAATAATTGTAAGTCAGTATCAAGAATAGCATCAGCTAAACAAAAAGAAAAAAATTTTGGTCCACTGTGCCAATCCCTTTAATCCCTTGTAGGAATTAAAAGGCTGGCACAATGAGTAGCCCTGCTGTCTCACAGCACCTGGGTGGTGTGAGAGGACATGGGTTCAATCCCTGTTTTGTCTGTGTGGAGGTTGCACATTTTCCCGTGTCTGCATGGGTTTCCTCCCACACTCCAACAACATGCTGTTCAGGTTCCCCCATAGTGTGTGAGTGACAGAGAAGAGTGTGTTCCACTGATGTATGGATGAGTGACCCAGTGTAAGTAGTGTATCTAGCAGTGTAAGTCACCTTCGTGAATAAGGTGTGTGGGCTGATAACACTACACAGAGTCCATTGTAAATCGCTTTGGAGAAAAGCATTTGCTAAATAAATAAATGTAAATGCAGAACATGACATACTTCATCTATCAAAATTGTTTTGCAAAGGATGAGTAGTTGAGAGTGCTGTGATGAGATGCGGTACATGTGTTTATCTACTGTCATGCAGTTATCAGATTTGTCCAGATTGTTCCAGAAAAATCCAGCCGAAGGTGCACTTTTTGACTGAGCTTGTTTATTTTTTGGAACTGCTTTTCTTTAGATTTCGGGTTTCTCCAATAGCTACTGGGAGGTGAGGCCACGACGGCCAAAGTTAAAGAAGCTGAAGAAACTGCTAATGGAGAACCCATATGAGGGGCCCTTAGTCAGAACGGTGGAGGATTCAGACCAGAATTCACCAGGGGTAAGATGCAACTCGCCTACACGCACCTTCTCCATAACTATATCCTTTCACTAGTTTGGTTACGATGAAAAATGTACTGGAATACGATGTACTTATCACAATGCTGTCGTAAAGGCATTACTAGTAGAAATATTTTAAAGAAAAGAACAGCACACTGTATAGCTACTGTACCGGTTCTCCCCACTTATTAGGCCTAATTTGTTCTTTGAAATGGTCCTTTTAGGTGGTGGGGACTGTTATACAGGGGTCAGATTATTATTATTTTTTTTTATGTGGGTGGAATACAATTACAGACTCTCAACCTTGTGTCTGAAAAATCCTTAAAACTCAATCAGTCAATGACCACACCAGGATATTTTATCATATTTTCAGCAAATATTACTCCACTGTAACCGCTGATTTCCATTTTAGAACAGTTGAGCCAAAATAGAGTATTCAGGCCATGCCTAGTTTATAATGTAGGGTGAGTTCAAGCTGCTGGTCAATGAATGGAGATGTATATGTATGTGTATATATGTCTCTGTGTGTGTGTGTATAGACTGTATAACATTGTTATATCAATAAAAATGGCCCATATGACAGAATATTCCTCTGCAGCGGTGGACAGTTTACCAACGAGGACCCTCAGCAGATAGGATTCATATGGAATGATTAAGCTGAGACAATTACATACTCTGCTCATATATAATAATGTGTAATGAGACCATATGGGAACCCATAAAAACATGCATTCTGTCTCCACACTTAAGTACCTTGCTCAAGGGTACTGCAGCCGCAGTGGGGATCGAACCTGCGACTTTTGGATCTAAAGGCAGTAGCACTAACCACTACACTACCGGCTATCCCTGCTTTGAAGTAATATAATGTTATCAATTAGGTGTCCATTATGTGTTTCTTCCTCCTAAATGGCCCATTTCTGTATAAATAGAATAGGTTTAGGGGAACTTCTTTTCTGTGGAGCATTGCATTGAATGTACTGCCAAGGTTTTTAATTTGTAATTTGTGCAAATGAAGTAACACGTTTTCCCTTGCTAGTACACTATGGGGGACCTTCTTGACAGAATTCAAGCAAGTGAGGTGGAGATTATTGCCCAGCTGAAGAATATCCATGCCTGTGAAATTGATGGTATGCATTATTCACAGTTATTGTCTCTTTTTTTTCACCAGCAAAGTGGGACAGAATAATTATTGCGACTAGCTTTTCATCACTTTTAAGTACATAAGAGACTGTTAGACACACAGTTGGGTGAGGTACCTAGGAATTGGGTTGTCCCCTCCCCCCCCCCCTTTTCCTTTAGATTCATGTTCATGTACTTACCACAGAAGCTGAGCCCTGTGATGTTGTGCTGCGTTCATCTTTGTTTCCCTCATGAAGAGCTGATCATGCTTCTTTGTCCTTTGCAGGGTACTGGAGGGTTTTGGACTTTGACTACGAGATGAAGCTCCTTGGCTTTGTGACGCAGTTAGTGGACTCCGAGTCGTGGTCCTTCGGCAGAGTCCCCCTTGACTATTGCCTGCAGGAACTCGGTCCGCTTGAGCCAAAGTAAGAAGAGTGAAGTGTTTTAAAAAGCTGCGCCTCGGTTTCTGTCTATTGTCTGCCTAAATCCTCTGAAATAATGTTGCATTCCTGTTTTGTTATGCAGTTCAAATATGAGAGTTGCTCTGCTGACTCTCTGTTAATTGTTGCTCGTGCCTTTCAGAGAGATGATCGAACACTGCTTGAACTGTTACGGGAGGCGCTACATCGATGAAGGTATGAGTTTAGAAAGCACTCGTTTGAAGTCACATTTTCATTGTGGTCCAAAGAGAAGATATGTGACGGGGTCCCTGAAATATCTTCTTGAACTGGAACTGTTCTTGGAGAATAGTGTGTCTGCATCTCTCTGTCTCCTGGTGAAATGCACTTTTGTTTAGCGTTGAGTTGTGCGACACTTTGGAGCAAAGCAACTGTTAGATGAATGAATGTAAGTTTAATTTTGATGTTCTGATTTACAAGTTTTCAAAATGTCTTTGAAAGTATAACAAGAATAGAAGTGCTTGAGTTTGGTTCTTTGGTTCTAACACCTAAGATGTTATTAACTTTTATTTACCTGACACCTTTCTCCAAGGTGTTTTACCACATTAAATGGTCAACTTTACAATTATTTATCCATTTATACAGCAGAGTATTTTACTGTATCAATTTAGGGTTGGTACTGTGCCTTGATCACAAGTACTACCACATTACTGGGGATTTGAAGCTGGGTCCTTTAGTTGGTATGATGACTTGCTGCTCTACTGATACCCCATTGTCTTAAAACATTAATTGCAATTTAATTTTTGTATAGCTTTCCTTCCTTACATACACAAAATACAATGGAAGGACTGAAGTTTCTTCAGAGGTCAACATTTATTTAGTTACATGCTGAATTAGTGCAATGTATAGAAGAAATGCATTAGATGTGGTCGGGCTGCATTCCAGTTAAAGTGCTTTGAGCACCGGGTATTACTTTGAAACAAATTGAACATATGGCACCAGTCTTTACCAGGTTTACCTGAAATAAAATATGACCCGCAGGAGGCGAGGTGTGTTTCGCGCTGGACGAGGAGAAGGTGTGCCAAGCCATGGCGCAGATGCTCCTGCAGAATGCAGTGAAGTTCAACTTGGCTGAGTTTCTGGAGGTGTGGCAGCAAAGCGTACCGGAGGGCATGACCACCAGGCTGGACCAGCTAAGGGTAAGCAGTGTGGCCCAGAGTATGTCGCAGCAGGGGGGCCACGGCAAGGCCTGCACTCCATGCTTGTATTGGGGCAGCTGGGGGTGTAGTGATTAGAACTGCTGAATTTGGACTCAGAGGTTGCAGGTTTGAATCCCACTGCCAGGTGTAGTACCCTTGAGCAAGGTACTTACCCTAAATTCCTCCAGTAAAATTACCCAGTTGTATAAATGAGTAAATAACTGTAATTAGCTTAATTATTTCTGTTTTCCCTTTGTATTTACCTGCATTATGACAGAACATCTTGCATCAACAAAATGTTTTGCTGTCTGACTTTTATTAGTGAGACACATGGTTCTTTGAGTAAATTCTTTAATGGCATCATAGGACAGGAACATTTATTAGAACTTTTTAGTTAATGTCTGAAATAACACAAAATGCTAAAGCCACAAAACAGCCATTTTTTTCTGGACCAGTCTGAAAATGTCAACATTTCTTTAACTTTATCAAGAGAATGAATTCCAAAGAATGATGCAGTTTGCCAAAGCATACATAAAACATAGTGACTGTTGCTAAACTGCTGTTCTGTCCCATGTACAGTGCTGTAGTCTTGCATAATATCCTTTGGGATTAATCATCCATCCATCCATGTTAGAAGTTGTGTTATTTAGTTGACTGAATGACAGGATATATAAAGCAGTTTGTAGCTAAGAGGTAGAGGAAGGATATTGGGTCATACTGTTTTGCTGTGTGTGTTCTGGCCAATAGAGTTTGGCGCTCGTGGACCGAACTTCCAGACCAGAGACAATTTCCCTCCTGAGGGTGGAGGACCTGCCGGAGGACACACAAGAACGCTTTAACTTCCTCTTCAGCATGAGGGAAAAGTGGAGTGAGGATGATATCGTCCCCTACATTCGGTCAGTTCAATAACACCTTTGTGCTGTTACACTGTGTAATTAAAAGCACTGTCTGTTACAGTAATGGCACGTTAACTCCTGAAAACTGATGTTGCTAATTTAGATCACTGCATTTATGTGTGGAATTAGTCTTTCTTGTTGAGCTAAGCCCTTAACAGTTATTGACTTAGACACTTTCATCCAAAGTGATGTCTGTCTCAGTAAACAAAGCACATTCCTCACAAGACAATGAGCTTTACATACAGACAGATGATTGTCAAAGTACAGCTTGTATGTTTGATATGGGTGTTTTGCTGGTACACATTACTCAAGTAGTTAGACATACATGAGTGTTCAAAAGTTTGAATCACTCTAAAATTTTCATGTTTTTGAAAGAACTGAAACTTTTTTATCACGATGCTTACTTGAAAATATATCAAAGACATTGTCACTAATGTTGCAAATGGGTGTTACTGCTTGAAATGACTGATTTATGATTTATTATTCACATATGACTGCAAAGCCCCATTTTCAGTTACCATTACTCCAGTTTCCTAATGGTAACGGAGAAACCTTTGTAATTGTGTTAACGTATCTGAAACCTGGTATTCTTAAAGTTCATTTCTGGGTTCAGAAATGGCCAAAACAGTTGACTGCTTCGTTAAATAGGGCAGCTTGAGTGTAGTGGTTAGAGCAGCTGTCTTTGGACCTAAAGGTTGCAAGTTTGACCTTTGATTAAAAGTTTAAATTCTTTAAAAAACATGGCAGTTTCTGGGTGATTCCAAACTTTTGAAACCTACTGTAACTGATATTCCGATAGCTGGTGTATAGATAACTGTGGGGAGTTGGGTTTTATGCATTTATGTAGTTGTCAGGAGATCAGGAGCTGTTGGAGACCTTTTTTGAATGTGGGGAGGGATTCAGCAGTTCTGAGGGTCAGAGGTGGTTCATTCCACTACACATAGGCCAAACCCAGAAACAGACTAGATTCTTTCTGTGCGGGAGAAACTAGCGGCTGTAGACGGAGGAGTGCAGCTCTTCTGCTGGGGGTGTAGAAATTGAAATTGTTGAATTGTGTTCCCCCCCCCTTCGTGTTTCATGTTGAAGTTTGAAAGTATGTATTTGCAGTTGAAAGTTTTATGTTGGAAATTTTTCTCTGACAGGGATCTCTGTGGGGAAAAACAAACGACTGGGGCTCTTCTCACCAAGTACGCTCGCTCATCCATGCAAAATGGGATGAAAGTCTACAATTCAAGGAGACCTATGTCAACCTGAACTTCAACATCTTCAGCTCATTCCTCCCACCATACTGAGAAGCAGTTTTTTTTGTTTTCTGTTCCGAATGTGTTTTTGTAAATAAAAACGGATACTTGCACACTAAAAATGTGTAATCTTTGCAATATGAGTCTGAGTGTGTGTTGAAAACATTTAGTGTTAGTGTAAATACACCAGTTTATCTACAAGGATGTAGCATAAATGAGCCTGACGAGAGTGGCGATCTGGACGGCAAAACTTAGAACTGAGTTATAAATGACTGAGAGACAGTCATGGAGTCATGACTTGAAAAAATTTTAAAATGTAATTAAATTACATTTTAAAATAGAGCAGTAATAACACCCTCCTATGTGTATTTCCTTAGTTGGAGTTTAGTATTTTGTTACAATTGCTAAATTTGTTACAGGGCCAAATAATTAAAACATGGTATAACCTAACCACAGTTATTTGAACTTGCCCGTTATTGTCCCTCCGCTGCACCAGGGGGCAGTGGTGCAAGTTCTGTGCGCTTTTTGCCAAAAACTGAAGCATGGCTTCTAGATACCCCGCCTTTCCTCGCGCAGGAGGTCAAAGGTTACAGACAAAATGGCCGTGTAACGAACTGAGGGAGTCATAGCGCTCTGGGCCGTCGAGCGGTTAGGAGCTGTGTATAAATATATTGGAAAAACTGAAGAAATACCATACTTCGACAGTTTCGACGCGGATGCACAGCGCAGATTTATGTTTTAAAATAATTCAGTGTTGGGGAAAATGACAAATTTTAAGGGGCCGTGAAGTTTCGAGTTCGAGAACTGAGCGCTGTGTTGCTGTTAACGTTACTCTGAGGTGCCGCTAGCTAAGCTGCGGGACGAAGTAGATATACTGTATTTTGAAATTGTATGTGCTTTTGTTGTTCATCTGAAAATACAGTAGGTGTTATTGTCTTCGGACTCTCATGTGGCAGTGAGCTCCCTTATATTCATTCACAACGGAATGAATGGAAACACTGAGTATCAGTATTGGCTCGATGTGACTTGCCAGCTTGGCTGGTTGAACACCAAAGTTTACCATCGTTTCTTCATCCAAAAGATTATAAACTGTTAAATGTCCCAGTGACGGTTTGATCACCACTGAGGGAAAAGCGACGCGAATAAAACGCGGGTCTAAAAGCTGATGCTCGTCAATGAGTCAAAAGTCCCGAACCGAGTGGTTCTTATAAACACACAGAGACAGAGAGTGAAGTAAAATTATACTTTTTGGACTCTGTCATGAAAGTGTAAAATCCGAAGATGAACAGGAAGAAGGACAAGGGATTCGAGAGTCCGCGACCATATAAATTATAAGTATTAATTTTGTTACTTTCTGCTTTCCGACCTGTGATTAATACTGCTACATATTTCAACAGATCTCATAATAGAAGAGCTTCTTATTATTATCATCATCAGTGTCATTGTTAATAATATTATTATTCTTTTTATTAATTAAAAAAAATTATATAGTTATTTTTAGCCCATTTACCTCTATGATGGGTGATGCAAATATGTGTGTGTGTGTATTTATATGTCTGTGTGTAACAAGTATGCAAAATAACAATATTTTTAATCTCTGTACAACCCATCAGGTGGTCTGCATAAACAATATCAACTTTCAGAGAAAATCAGTCATCGTAAGTCTCTCCCTGTACCACCTTTACACACCTCCGAACACGTTACAACTTTTACACCATGTGCGCCACTCTACTCTGTACCTTTAACACCACTTTGTAACCATGAAACCACTCGCTGTCCATAACTTCACTGTGTATCGTTCTCCGTATCCGGAATATCACGTAGTGCTCTCAACACCAGTCTGCCATCGTGTACCATTCTCCTTTGTACCCTTAACACCACATTCTACCACTCTGTTACACTCTTAACACCGCCCCGTATCACAGTGTCATAAGAGACAGTTGTATCGCACAAAGATGTTTTGAGAAGTACAGCAATATTAATGCTGACCATGATGAGAAACTACTGTGCAGTTTGTGTCTCGAAAAGACAATGACATGCTTTACTTCACAGGGGTATGTGGAGCTGACCATCTTCCCCACAGTTGTGAACTTGAATCGCATTAAACTCAGCAGTAAGCAGTGCAGAATATACCGGGTTCGAGTGAACGACCTGGAGGCACCCTTCATTTACAATGATCCCACTCTGGAAGTTTGTCACCATGAGTCCAAACAGTGAGTATTTATTTACTTTGTTTTAAAATGACGGATTATTTTGCTCTGATTCCTAGCTGATGTGTAATTTATGTTTTTTGTATTATGTCAAGAATACATCTACGCTCCAGTAACAATAAAAATGTAGTTACGGCAACAGAGCCAGACGGCACACCATGGTTACATGTGCATGGGAAGGAATGCATTAAACATTGTGAAGAAAGTTGAATTTTCTGGTCCTGATGTTTGTAAATCCCACACTTATCTGCAGCACAAGTTCTCAGTTCTTTTGATTATATACAATATACAGTACGTGGCTTCTTGACTGTATTGCATGACCTGCTCTCTCCAGGAGGAATCTCAACTACTTCTCAAGTGCTTACACAGCAGCAGTTGGCGCTGTGGATCCCGACGCTGGCAATGGGGAGCTGTGCATCAAGGTTCCCTCTGAGCTATGGAAGCAGGGAGACGGTGAGTCCTGGGAATCTACTCTCCATACACACACTCAGTGTTTTGTTATTTCACTTTATACACACCACTTTTACAGTTTTTCGTGGCTGCAGAGTTTAATGGAGCAGTTTTAAGTAATGTGACAAATACTAAGATAGTTTAAGTGTCCTGATGAAAGTGTATTACTTTGTACTATGTCATTGTTTCCTCAGAGATGAAGGTTCTGAAGGTGTACATTGAGTTTTCCCTGGATCAGCCTAAAGGAGGCCTCCACTTTGTAGTGCCTGACATTGAGGGGAACATGGCAGAGAGAGGGGCCCACGTCTTCTCCTTTGGGTACCAGAATTCAACGCGGTATAAAGAAACCTCTCTCTGAAATTAACAGTAATATTCTTAATTTTTAGAACAGCAAAGTAAGTATAATGTTCAAGATGACTGTAGCAGTAGTACATGAGTGGGGCTTGAACCAGTAACTTACCGGTTACATGTCCATGTCCGTAGCAGTTATGCTGACTACATTGGTTATTAATTTATTTTCTGTACCAATAACTTTTTTTGTTTTGTTTATTGATAACTGTTTTGAATGTCTTGTGCAGGAAAAACAGAAAGAAAGCCTGGCAATTAAGATCACATTAGTTGTGAAGAGTAGTCTAAGGTTATTGGTGTTGGACAAGGGGTTCTGGGATGGTGATGTTTCTCTTCCTGTGTAATGGCAGGTTTTGGTTCCCCTGCGTGGACTCCTACTCAGAGCTGTGCACTTGGAAGCTGGAGTTCACAGTGGACGCATCCATGGTCGCAGTGTCCTGCGGCGACCTGGTGGAGACCGTGTACACCCACGACATGAGGAAGAAGACATTCCACTACGTGCTGCCAATTCCCACCGCCGCACCCAACATCTCATTGGCTGTGGGGCCCTTTGAGATCCTCGTGGACCCTTATATGCATGAGGTAACATAGAGGAGACAGGTCGTTTGCAGTATGAAGTATTCCACTTCAGGCCTCCAGGGGGAAGCATTATGTTGTAGAGGGCTGCAGCCGAATTGTGCGTTGGTTCACTTTGTCAGAGGTAAAGATTCCAGATGTGTCTGAAAACTGCTGGTACAGCTTGTGTTAGTCCCTCTAAGACAGAGGTTCTTAAATTTTTCTAGGTCGTGGACCCCTGTACGACTTTTGATGAAACAAAAAAAAAAAACTGCTCCTCGAGAAAGTACTGCAGTTTATTGCACTGAAACTCAATCACCTTAATGTAATGCTGCTATATATAGGAACAGCAAAGAAATTTTTAACTTTTGTTTTGTTAGACAATGTTACTTTCAAAGCAAGTTTGCACTTTACAGACCCTCGGATGCACAAACTGGCAGGTTCAAGACTGCCAGATGCAGACGGAAGGGATCATCTGCAGCTTATTCACTCTTGTTTGTTTCTTTTCCATCTCCTCCGCTCTTATGAAAACTTAAGGCAGCACTTACTTCCTGAAAAAAATCTTGTATTGGCAAAACGTTTATTTAGAAGCTTATAAATCGGTGACTGGCTGTAGTGTGACTAATTGGTTTTAAATCCAAAAAAATCCTAAAGATATGTAAGTGTTACATAGTTTTCAAACATTTTTACTCTATAGTTTCATGCTGGATTGTTGAGTTTAAATCTGTCATTCCTGATCTGATGTAGTTTTTTTTTTTTTTAACTTCCTGTTTTAATAGTTCTATGATCATCTTAAGTAAAATACTGTCTCCTTTGGGACCACTGGTGTTCATTAGATTCACAAGATGTGTGATGTCTGATACTTTGTCATGCTAAACAGTATGACTAAGAACTCGAAATGGAGATCATTTTGAGACTTATTTACCTTTTTTTAGGTCACACACTTCTGTTTGCCTCAGCTGCTGCCTTTGCTCAAACACACCATGTCTTACCTGCATGAGATCTTTGAGTTCTACGAGGAGATCCTCACCTGCCGTTACCCGTACTCCTGCTTCAAGACCGTGTTTGTGGATGAGGCATACGTCCAGGTGTCATCTTACGCTTCGATGAGTATTTTCAGGTACCTCTTAACTTATTTCACTTTGACTGCTTAGTAAATAGATGTCCATTTTGCAGCCTACATGTTTTGTGAAAAACTGGCCTTGTGTTCTATGGGTGGGGTTGGTGTCATTCTCTCCTTGTTGGCCACAATGATGCCTGTACTGAACCAGACATCTACATGCCTGTGGGTGGTGCCATCTCTGATATCAGTCCTCCGATTGTGTTACCACATTCAATAAAGCATGCGGCTGTTAGAGTGAAAAGAAACAACTGGCTCATGAGATGCACAGTCACAGGTGTGCTCACGTTTTCACCTTCCTCATTTTGTGTGGGTGTCATGCTTTAAGGGGTTGATGTGATGAGGGACACTTTATTTATTGAAAAATTTTCAAATCAATTAAAGGTATGTAAGTTTCACATTTCTGTGTAGAAAAAAATAGTTGAAATTATTTCAAACAGTAACAGTAGTTCTCATTTGCAGTTTGATCCAAACTACTAGCAATTTCTGTGTAAACAGGACATTGTCTTTGTGCAAAGATAAGAAATGAGCAGATATGGTAGAGTCCTCAAGCTGGACTTTGCTGTTCTGTTAATTACTATAATCTGGGAACTTGCAGAATAAGAGGTCATTGAAAGTAGTGAGATATATTTTAGTGCAGATGGAGCCTCACATCCCCAGGTCATTGATTAACACTATTTCCCTGTGCCTGCAGTCCTTTGTTTTTCAAATGCAGAGAGGCACAGCTGGGTATTCTGGCTGATTATAAACTTGTTTTACTCTGTTTGCTGCTTTGGGATACCTCACAGCCAGTGCCTGTTGTTCTCTGTGTTTTCTGCCATCAGCACCAATCTGTTGCACAGCGCAATGATCATAGACCAGACCCCTGTGACGAGGCGCTGCTTGGCCCAGGCCCTGTCCCAGCAATTCTTTGGCTGCTTCATATCCCGCATGTCCTGGTGAGTAACCGGAGACGCAGCCCGAACCAGCTTTAGCAAGATTTTTAGGACCCCTAAAGGAAGGGTGTGCAGTTCAGTCTTGGAGCACAGCAAGCTTTGACTCTGTGCCAGATATTTTTGCAGAGATTTTCTTTAAATTTTTAAAAATCAGTTGCATTTTATCCCTAAATTATTGCTTTTGTTCTTGAGTAGTTGGGTTGAAAGGCAGCCATTGCCTTCTACACTCTGCTCAAATGTAGTGGTAAATACTGTTTGCCATCTCTGACATCAGCCTGCTTTTTAAATGTAAATTGACGTAGTTTGTCTTTTCTTGTACAAACCAGAAACTCCTCATTGAAAGTGACTGGTTATATAATCATATTGCACATGAAATGAAAAGAGCCCACAAAATGGGGATTATATACTCATTTATGCATTTATTATGCGATTAATTGAACCGCATCAATGGCTGGCATCTGGGCTACTGCAGTGTGAGGCCGCTTTCTAGTTTCTGTTTCGCAAGAGGTCTCCAAATGTTTGTTCGGTGCGAACAATGCACCCCCTGTCTGCCTAGTGTTTAAAACTAAATCAGATGTGGAAGCTTGGATTACCCGTTTTATTTATTTGTGTTTTATGCTCTGCAGTTGGAAAATGGTGCAGCCTCCCCTTTGATACAGAGAATGGTCACCTGCTTACAATTAATTGTGCAGTTTAATTCTGTTCAGGCCTGTAATTGAAGACAGCCGCACTCAACCAAGCTCATATTCATCCGATAGATGTGTTTCAGGGTCCGCTTACCTTTCTGAGCTGTACACGAGGCGTCAGCGCAGAGATGAACCACCCTCGTTGCACAAAGTGCTGTGCAGGCTGCATGGAAAGTTGCCACCAAATTAGTTACTTTAGCTTGTTATTGTTTTTTTAGTCGTTGTTCATTCATTTTATGGTTAATTGATTATTTTGCATTTGTTGCTCTTTTTTTTTTTGCTGTGGGAGTATGCATGATGTTCTGTGTTTAGTGTTGTAGGTGAATAGTCCAGACACATTTTACTTATCTGCTTTGTCTGTCTTGCTCCTTTCAGGTCTGACGAGTGGGTGCTTAAAGGAATTTCAGGATACATTTATGGACTCTACCTGAAGAAGACATTTGGTGTGAATGAGTACCGCCACTGGATCAAAGAAGTGAGTTGGGTGGGCACAAACACAGGCTAAGGACCAGATTCTGTGCAGTTACCATTCACATGGACATGCTTCCCAACTCCTCTTTCTCCTCAGGAACTGGACAAGATTGTTGAGTATGAGCTGAAAACTGGTGGAGTTTTACTGCATCCCGCCTTCTGCGGAGGCAAGGAGAAAGACAAGTGAGTCACCATCCAACCTCTGACATCCTCGCACCCTCAGATCGTTCGTACCCGGTCACAACGCAATACGTCTGTTGATGTTATGCTGAGTGAATGCTTCTGGCCCCTGGGTGCTGCTGCTTTCATGTCTGCAAGAACAAAGCACAGACAAAGTATTTTATTACGTGCCTCTAAATGTAAGTCAAAATGTGTCACAGTCAAGCAGCGCAAATTCACTGTGGTACAGACTTACGTGGCTTTCCTTAGTTTGCCAAGCCTGAATCACTCACACTGTCCAGAGTTCTGATATTTGTTGTGAATGCCTCACATTTTCTCCTCTTAAATAAATCTGCTTTATTAATAATGTAAATCAGGATTTTTTTCAGAAGTTGTTTTGGAATTATGGAAAAAAAATACTTGCACATGTTCAGTCCTAGATTAGAAAAAAATATGGGAAAGTGCACACAAGCTTACTGCAACATATTATTTTTTTTCTAGCACATGTTATGAAATACAACACTATGCTGGTAAGCTCTGGTGTGCTCTCCCATTTTTCCTAACTTTGTAAACACCAGGAGGTTCCGAGCACCCAAGCTCCTAACTTGAATATGTCTTCTTTTCTTCTGAGCATATTCAGTCATAACATTTACTATGGACTTGGCACCCATAAATCTTGTAGCTAACGCTTCAGTGTTTCTGCAGCCCCACTCCTCATCTGCACTTCTCCATCAAGCATCCCCATACCCTGTCATGGGAGTACTACAAGATGTTCCAGTGCAAAGCCCACCTGGTCATGAGACTAATTGAGAACAGGATCAGCATGGAGTTTATGCTGCAGGTGAGCTGTTTTGCTTCACCAATCCCTGTGGGATCAGGGCTGGCTGCACCACATCAAAACCATATCTCCCAATCTTGGTTAAATTCTGGCTGCAGTGCCCCTTTTAAGTGAGGCCTTTTTCTGCCATTTCCTTTCACTGCCATTACTCCTCCAACATAAATCCTTCTTGATGACAGGAGAAGCAAAAATTACTTTTACATTGCCTAAAAAAGCACTCCAGCCAAGCACAGAAGTAGTAAATGAATAATCCCATGATGTGTTCTTTGTTTAAAGAAAGAAATGGTCATTCATAATGGAGAAAAGGTCCATGACTGAACATTTTTATTTTTAAGGTTTCTGAAAGATTAATCAGATTGCAGGCTGGATAGTTTTCAGTGAACTTTGAGTGAAAGGTCTAAGTGTAAGATCAGGTCGCTGTTCTTTCTCCATGTATGCTGCCGGGAAGGTCTTCAACAAACTGCTGAGCCTGGCCAGCACGGCCTCCTCCCAGAAGTACCAGTCGCACATGTGGAGTCAGATGCTACTGTCCACTTCTGGCTTCCTCAAGTCCATCTCCAATGTGTCAGGAAAAGACATTGGGCCACTGATCAAGCAGTGGGTGTATCCTTATTTGGCTTGACAATGAATCACACATGTGAAATTTTCCACTATAATACTGTGCTTCAGTTTTCCAAACAGTACAAATTTCAAAAGACTGTTTCAAAGTGGGCAAGCATAACACTTGCACCATCCAAAGATATGTATTTTAGTTGAACTGTCTCTAAGTTGGTCGTCGTCTGTGTGTGTGTGCACGTGCGCATGTGTGCCTGTGTTTCTAGGATAGGCTCTGGTTCACCGCATCCCTGCATTCGAGAAGCAGTTATTAAGGATGGTTGAATGAATGAAGATTTTTTACATGGTAATTTTAGTAACTGATGGATAATGTTAATTTGTGGATGTTTTGCATGACATGAAGCCTTTTTATAAGGTTTAGCTGGGGGCTGCAAAATCTGTCCATTTCCCTTGATTTGCAAGAACAGAGATCAGAGCGGGGTGGTGAAGTTCTTTGGTAGTTTTGCATTCAACAGGAAAAGGAATGTCCTGGAGCTAGAAATAAGACAAGATTACACTTCATCTGGTACCCAGAAATATGTGGTGAGTTTGCAATTAGATCCCATTTGCATTTTGAGCTTATTCAGGTTTTGGATTTCTATACATGGTACTTTTTTGTGTTCTGTAGGGTCCAATAAAGGTGACTGTGCAGGAGCTTGATGGGTCTTTCAACCATACTTTGCAGATAGAGGAAAACAGCCTCAAACATGACATCCCCTGCCACTCTAAGAGCAGACGGTATAACTGTTTGCAGCATTTCTGCTGCATTAATTTGGGACTTTGTGGTTTTGATTTTAGGGAAAGATCTTTGGCAGTTTTATTTTCAAGGCTTTTGGAGTGGAATCGTTTCCTAAATTTCATGCTTTTTTCATTTTTTCCAGGAACAAGAAGAAGAAAATTCCACTGATGAATGGAGAAGAGGTAGACATGGACTTGTCAGCCATGGAGTGAGTGCCTGACCCCTTCAAATTTGACATCCCATACCATTCCTATTAGTGTACGTGGTCAACTAGTCATCAACTGCAGCTTCTTGATATCAGCATGTTGTGAGGTTCATGTAGCTGGAATGATTCCCAGTGTAGATCCATGTGAAAGGCATTTACAGGCACAGTGATTGTTTAGAGTTGTTTCTCCGCAGGAGGCAGGGCAATAGAAGCAGGAGAAAGACCAGCACTGGTGTCTTTGAGCTAGGGTGAGAAGCTAGACGGTGATGATCGGGGCAGGAACCAGAGTTACCGCTGTCCTGGATTCAACAACACTGCTGTGGACAGTAGTGGAAGCACCAGCTTTCTATTGTCTACTCCCATTCAGGTTAAGGTGGTAGTACAGGCCATGTTATGTATATATGGGGTTTGAAATAGGTCTTAAAGCAGTCCTAGGTCAGCCAAATAGTCACAGTGAAAGAACTGAGAGTAATCTGTTAAGGAAGAAAGTGTATTGAAATGCATGCTTCTTCGTGGCCTGCCAGTGCCGACTCGCCCTTGCTGTGGATACGTATCGACCCGGACATGTCCATCCTGCGCAAGGTGGAGTTTGAGCAGGCTGACTTCATGTGGCAGTACCAGCTGCGCTACGAACGTGACGTCGTGGCCCAGGAAGAGGCCATCTCGGCACTGGAGAAGTTCCCCACACCAGCGTCCCGGCTAGCCCTGACTGACATCCTGGAGCAGGAGCAGTGCTTCTACAAAGTGCGCATGCAGGCCTGCTTTTGCCTGGCCAAGGTGAGCAACAGATTCAAAAACACATTGTTTACATGCACATTATGGATAAATAATTTTGCAGTCTATACAGCTTCATTTTTCTTGCTCCTGTGGCCTGGGAGTCAGTAATGTAGTGGTTGAAGATATGTGTATAGTTTTAACCAGAAGGTTGCTAGCTCAAACCCTACCTCTCACTACTGCTGCAGTATCCTTAATTAAAGTACATACTTTTCAATTGCTCCAGTTAAATAAATGCGTTAAGTAATATTCTAAGTCACTTTGAATAAAAGGATTTAACAAAGGTTTTCCACCAATGTTCAAACTTACCATGAAGACCTTGTAGTTTCTTTTCCTCCCCATGAAATGTCTAAAGCCTATTTAATGGTCTGTGAGACTCAGCAACTCCCAGCAGAACCAAGTAGTGCTTATTATTTTCCCACAACATTTAATGTATGATGTAAAGCCCGTGGAGGAGTGCAGAGAGAGTTGTGAAACTGATCTGTGTGGACAGCAGCGCCACCAATACAGGTTGCACAGTGGCCATCTAGATGCTGATGTAAAAGTTTTTTTTGGTGACCCTTGTACAGATTGCAAATTCAATGATGAGCACATGGACTGGGCCGCCTGCCATGAAGTCACTGTTCACCAGGATGTTCTGCTGTAAGAGTTGCCCCAATATTGTTAAAACCAACAACTTCATCAACTTTCAAAGCTACTTTCTGCAAAAGGTAGGCCCCACTTATTAGATTTACTGATAATGTTGCTCCATATTTCTAACCATGTCTTGCTATTAGATACTTACACCGTACTGGTAAAATGCTAAACCTATAGAATGATGCATTTTAATTCCAAATTGTTACAAAAAGTTTTTTTTGGAAAAGGTGTCATACCTCTATATACATTAGCAGACCTGATTTCCACTTGCTATGTGGGAGTGCTGTTCACGTGAAGTGACAGTACACCCTTAATATGAAGTACGTTTCAAAGCAATAACCCTTCAAAATATACACTGTTCACTTTCCAAAAATAGGGAAATGTGGTGGTGGTTGCAAGTGCTTAACTTTTACATTACAATGCTGTATGTGTTTTCTGAAGCGATATTTTCTGGCCTTCTGCCACTACAGTGACTTACTTACTACCAAAATATACTTACAGTCTCCTAAAACACTTATTGAAATACAGTAACTTGGTTGTTGTTAATTCAGTAACTACAAATGAGGGTGGGAAGTCATGCATTTAATACACAAAAGATAAGCTGTTGCATTCCTTGTGCTGAAGTCCTTATGCCAAAGGCTGTGTACTAGGCCCAGGTCCATCAACCTTGTCACCTTACACAATGTATCCCCAGAGAAATTGAAAGGTAGAAGGGTAGGATAAGTGTTCAATGTAGTCAATGAAGCAATTAATCCCATGCTTTCCACCACTTTTTGCACAAGTGTACGTTAATACACCATTCACAAATATTCATATTTTCCCCTGTTCACTCATCCCAAGTTGACCAAACAAAACCTAACGTGATCCTAGCAAAACGATAAAAAGAATAATTCTGCATGCTGTTCACTTATGTAATTATGTCCCATTGGTTCATATTAATGGAATTTCCATCATTTTTGTGGGAAAATAGCTCCACCACTTTTTTCTGTAAGTAGTACTTTTTCAGTCTGTATTTACATCATAGAGTTTGGACCATCTGTGTCTTTGTCCTGGGTATTTGGTAAGGCAAAAACCAGGCAGGTTTTTATAAACCCTATAATAATGCTCTGAAACTTTAGCAGTTAATAAGGTGTTGCACTGCAGCATCAAGAAAATTACATAAAATTGTTATCTTGTAAATAAAACAGCTCTGGGTTTCATTTGAACGGTATGCAGGAAATGGCCAATAAGCAGCAGATCATGAAACACGTATCATAAAACTACACAAATGTCTAGTGTTTATAATTCTATACTTGCCTGCTAGATCATTATGAAATAAACGGGCTTCTTTTGCCAGTAAGAAACTTTTCTGTTGTACTGATTTCTGTCTTTATGTGCCATTATTATGTAGACCATGCCAGTTGCAATGGCTTTACTCAGAGATATGCAGAATCTCTGCCCAAAAGAAGTTCTGAACTTCATCTTGGATCTCATCAAGTACAACGACAACAGGAAGAACAAGGTGATGAGGCAGATGCCCTGCTGACTTTTATGACAACATTAATGGGCTAGTGACTAAGAATTTTGCCATAAAATGTTTTGTAGTTGAAAAAGTTTGAAGAACATTCTTCAGAAATGTGGCATTATACACAATGTTCCTTTCAGTTCTAGATTTCTCAGTATAATTATACAGAGGGCCAACAAAGGAGAATTTAATTACGTTAATCACTTTTATTTGCTTTAACCCTCCTTTGTTTTGTTCTTTTAGTTTTCAGACAATTACTACCGTGCTGAGCTCATCGATGCCCTGACCAACTCCCTGACCCCAGCCATTAACATTAGCAATGAGGTCCGCACTGTGGACAACCTGAACAGCGATGTGCGCCTTATCCTGGAAGAGATCACTCGTTTCCTAAACATGGAGAAGCTCTTGCCCAGCTACAGGAACACCATCACAGTCAGGTAACATTAGGGCATAAACCTTCCTGGGAGCCAAAGGACACTTTCTCAGCAGTACCTCATCTAGAAGCTCACCTAATCCTTTAGGTTACTAGGGATATGGTTAGAATGGAACCAGAAACTTAGAATTATGCATAAATTTAAGATTAACAAAATTCCTGCATCTCTATTTCAGAGAGATAGAATAATATGATGATGTCATGCTTTGCTTTTTCCACCATTCCTGGCCCACTGAATGACGAAGACAGTTTCTTATTTGTTGATTTCTTGGCCAATTCAGTCTCACAACGCTAACTTCATTAAAGGTGGTAGAACAAGGTGAAAGTGAATAAGCATAAATATTAGTCAATGGGTGTTACACTGTACTTCTCACCATCTGTCTTTCTCCATACAGTTCTGTAAATGTCTCCTCTGTAAGGGTGGAGAGTGCCAGTCTGGTAACTCAGTAAACATGCAGAAAAGCCCAATATACAGTTTAAATTGCTCCCCTCACCACTGACTGTTGGGTTGTTTGGTTCAGCAGTTTCAGCTACAGCAAAGTAATATCTTAGTTCTTTTTGATGGCAGAAGGTGGCCGCTAATTTCTTGACAAGACTAGCTACGAGCATGTCAGCATCTGCTGTAGTGCTTTTAGTGTGATTATTTTTTTTATTAGCTATTGGTTGCTCATCTAGGTGATACTTTTCTCCAAAGTGACATACAATGTTACGTTTGTGTACTAAACTGGAGCAATCCAGGGCAACTACCTCGATGTAAGGTACTACAGCAGAACAGGAACAGGAAATCTGGTCTTTTGATTCCGATTTGACAGTTCTAACCACAATATCACCTGCTTCACCTGGTTCGTCTACATATATGTATATGTGTGTTTATATATATATAATATATATCCCCATCCAGTTGCCTGAGAGCCATCCGAATGCTGCAGAAAAATGGGCACATCCCCAGCGACCCCTCCTTGTTCAAGTCCTACGCACAATATGGTCACTTTGTGGATGTGCGCGTCGCAGCCCTGGAGGCTGTTGTGGATTACACCCGAGGTACAGATTGGACCTGTCTTTAACACTGTCCTCACTGCTTTATTACAAAGCCCTACCATGGTTCTTAATATTAATTGGCCTAATTGTTGCAGTTCATTACCCGCATATACTTTTGCTTGTTCTGAAAACACCATAGCAATGTATGATGCAGACAGATAAGTCTTAAATGGTTGCTTTATTGGTTTTTCAAGTAAGTTGACATCATGCAAAGTAAAAATGTAGGTTACATTATTGCAGGGTAAAGAAGATACGTAATTCTCGTTTTATTTTTGGCAGGGTATTAACTGAGCGTCATTAACTTTATCACAGTTTTATTCCAGGATGTAATTTATAGCAGACAGAATAAAATTAATGGTGTGATGCTGGAAGGTTTTAATTTTAGGAGTTAAAATTTTTGTTTATTTATTTTAAGGGGCTGTTAAAATCCTGATTGCATTTTATGTGGAAAAAAGTCAAAAGGACGACTCACTGTTGAATAGCATGACTGAGCACACCATGGTCTACATCAGACTTAGCCCTTATTTTAATGTTCTACGAACTTCAGCTTTATAGCCCCAGCCCTTGGGATCTTGTCCAAGGAGTCCTAATGCATATTTAATTAGATAGTTAACTTTTTAGGCAAGCTTTAAAATATGTCCATGGGGATCAATCTGAGTCTGTCGGAAGTGCGGAAGTCATTCATAGAGCCCTCTTCTGACAAGCAGGCTGCCAGAGTAGCACTGATGGTAGTGTGCATTTTGCATGTTTACAGCCCTTGTAAACTTGGCAGTTACCGCACAGGTCGCACTGGCTGTAGCTTCTAGAGAGGCGGTCACCTCCCCTTCTTTACAAGGTTCACCTCTAAGGCGTCAGTCATTGCTTTCTGTTAATGTCCATGCCGTAGGATGACGCGTGGAACGGGAACGTGTGCATCCTTCAGGCTGCTTTCAGCATGAAAACACTGTTCCCTTTGAGTCTCATCTGCCCCACAGCCAGAACTGCACAACTGGTGGTTTGCCCTGTTCCAGCAGGCTTTGCACTGGACCAGTGACTCTCTCACTCTGCTTTAGACTAAATGGCACCTTTTACGTAAAGATGAGCTTCATTTAAGCTCTTACTCACAGAAGCAGAGTCAATCCAGTGTGTGGACACGGGTTTTTAATTTTTTCAGTGCTTCCCACTGTGTTGTTAATGTAAACCTTGTTAATCACACTGGTTGCCCTGTGGCCTGAAAAGGCTCTTTGTGCTGGTAGGTCAGTGACCCTTCCTAACATGCTGTTTATTGCCAGTTGACAGGAGTTCTGAAGAGCTTCAGTGGCTACTCGACATGGTCCAGAATGACCCTTCACATTACGTCAGGTCAGTACTGCCATCAGTGGGTCCACTTTCATTTGGGAAAACAGTTTGTAAAACCAGTTGCTTGTACTGCAGTCCTTAAGGCTGAGAGCAGAGGAGTGGTTTAAGATTTATTATTATTATTTATACACTTAGATTATGCTTTTTTTCCCCAAAGTAACTCACAACATGAGATTTATATGCTAAATTAGTTTTTAATTTTAGCTGAAATGCAGTCACATGCTGGCCTTTGCTTCATGACCCTCAGAGTGAATGAGTACACAAGGCCGTCCATGACTTAGTAGTAAAAGCAGAAAACATGTCTTTCTGTTTTAATACTAACAACTAAATACTGTGTTATTATATATACTTGAACTTTTCACAAGTCAGTACAGTTTTTCAGATGTTACATACTGCACATATAGCAGTCCCCTTTGTGCAATTTAAAACAAGACACAGCACAGTAAATGAGCTTCATTTGTGCGTAGCATTCATTTGCAGTAAAACTTATTTCAGTATCATTGCATTGAGAGTGTGCCTGCAAGTTCTGTATACAGGCCCTTTGATTTAGCTTTACTTATGTTTACATTTCAGGCATAAGATTCTGAGTATGCTGGGCAAAAACCCACCGTTCACCAAGGCATCAGAGTCGTCCCTCTGCAACGAGGCTCTGGTGGACCAGCTGTGGAAGCTCATGAATTCAGGTGAGTGGTAGACTTGAGCAGAAGACAAACCCCATGCTCTCCATGCTCCATTCTGACCCCACCATCCTCTCCACACTTTGTCCTCTGGGTGCCCCCCCTAGGTTGAGGTCACCATTTGCTTTTGTTGTGTGTGTGAGATCTATTTTACCTCAGCCAGGAGGCCTCACTCTGCCCCAAGACATGGAAAAACTCATAAAACATATCCTTTGTGGGTTCTGCTAGGGTACAAAGCAGTTTATGACTTTCTTTTCATTACTAGATACAGTTCGTTGGAACTGAAGAAAATGTGGTCTTTCACAATATTTGGCAGGTTTTGAAAGATTTGGGAACAGGACTGCTGTGGGTTTCGTCAGTGGCTGCTGACAGAGACGACTCATTTATCTTTCTTTCTTTCTGCAGACTAAACGTTTATTTGTCATGAGTTTACTTCTGCAGCCTTGAGGTCTGGTACAGAAATGGGCGGCCAAGTCTCACTTTGTCTGCCAACCTGAATTAAATTCACTTTTTGGTTATTCCAGTTGCAAGCCTATTGATAATGCTTTGAATGTTGGTGGACTTTGTAACTTAATATTGATGACATCTTGTTTGGTTTAAAGAACCACAGCAACCATGTTGAATGTTTAATTTGTTTTGGAACCAAATTCTACAGGTTACACTAGTATCAAGTTCTGATATCATCAGCCCAAGGCCCCCTTAGCTCCAAGAAAGCATTTTGTAAAATTTTAATAAAATAACCTCATTGGTGAAAGAACAGCATTTACAGCAGGCTGTGTATGTGTGGTCTGCTAAATCCCAGCCATATTCGCTCTCATTCCAGTGTTAGTTTCTGTCTGTTTCTCTGCTGGGTTCACAGTTTGTGTTGCCCCTGGAAGTGAAAGTCTAATAGAACAACAGTATTTTCTCTTGTTTACCTGCAGCTTTATGTGCGACTTAATTATGTTTTTTTTTTTTTTTTTTTTAATTTTTTTTGTCTTGGTATGTTCTTATTTCAGTCCCAATGTAAAGATTTTTTAAATTAAATGTGCAACATTTCTGATTTGTGTAGGTGATGCCCTTATTCAAGTGACTTATGTTTTACAGCTCCAATCATTAATCTCTTTAGATGTATTATTTTCTGTTGCCCACCAGTTTCTTTGTTTGGCTCTGCTCTCTATGTATTTATCTGTTATTTAGGTAAAGTAGAGAGTTCTCTGTCAGGCTGTTTTTTCCAAGGTCTCAATATTGTGTTCCACTGTCCCAGTTAAAATGCCAACTGTCACCTGGCACAAGTGTGAAATGTAATGCAGCACCTGCCAACTCTGAGGGATAGGCTTGCTGACAAGAGCATTGTGTGTGTGTGTGTGTGTGTGTGTGTGTGTGTGTGTGTGTGTGTGTGTGTGTGTGTGTGTGTGTGTTTTGTAGGCACATCTCATGACTGGCGGCTCCGCTGCGATGCCGTGAATTTTTATTACACGCTTTTTGGTCTCACGCGGCCATCCTGCCTGCCGCTGCCTGAGCTGGGCCTCGTACTCAACCTAAAAGAGAAGAAGGCTGTGCTCAACCCCACCATCAAGCCTGAAGCAGGAGGAATCGGTGGTGTCGGCGCCCTAGACCTCTGTGCCAATGGTGGCATTCATACCCCCATCTCTGGCTTCCCCTCCAGTGTAAGTTGAGCTCCCTGTGACCTAATTAACAGGGGCCTGCATTTGTACTAGTCTGGTTGCAAAGCATGTGTCCCAGGATGCAACTGTGTTCAATTGCACATTAAAAAGGTAAAGCGAGTAGATGGAGGGCAGACTTATAACTGACATTAATATTTGAATCTTCCCCCCAAGCTGGAGGAGGAGCATTTACCCATGGAGCCTCCACCAAATGGCGTAGCACCAGCACCCCATGGACTGAAGAGAAAGGCTGAGACACCCTTGGGGTCCCCTCCAGAACCTGTTCAGGTACTGCAGAATTCAGACAGCAGTAAAATAAAATTACAAATCAGCACAAGGATCCCCCTATCACTCATCTGTGAGACACATGGAGTCTGAGAGGACCTTTGTGTTTTGGCCCTTCCTTGGACCCCCAGATGGACCCTTAATGGCTGCACCAGAGTTCTTCTGCATCTTATCTTGGCAGTAACAGCTGCCTAGCTGCTGAAGAGTGATAGATTACTGTTGATCTGGAATAATGGTTTCTAGCTTTTTGTCCCAGGGTGGCACGGTGGGCTTGGCCAGGTCCTGCTCTCTGGTGGGTCTGGGGTTCGAGTCCTGCATGGGATGCTTTGCGACAGACTAGCGTCCCGTCCTGGGTGTGTCCCCTCCCCCCTCCAGCTTTGCGCCCTGTGTTGCTGGGTTAGGCTCCGGTTCGCCACGACCCCACTCGGTGTGTGTGTGTGTGTGTGTGGGTGTGAGCTTTTTGTCCCAGTACGGTCAGTTTTCACTGAATGACAAGAGACAGAAAGTGACATTGTGCTTGGAGCCATTTCCTTGTAATCCAAACACCTGGGTTCAGATCCCCTCTCCTGCTTTAGTATCCTTGAATTAGGCACTTAGTCTGAATTGCTTTGGTAAAAATGACAGAGCTGTATAAATGTGTAAATCATTCCACGTAGCTAAGCATAGGACAAGTCTTTCAGTATAAGTTGCCTTGAACAAAGGTGTCAGCTAAAAATTAGTGAACAATAGTAACTTACAAGAAGCACTTTAACACTGCTGATATGAGATGATAGGTGGTGTAGTGGGGTAGAGCCATCATCTTGCACTTAAAGGACCCATATTCAAATTGCACCTCCTGCTGTAGTACCCCTGAACATGATACTTACCCTGAATACAATATTGATAAAGTAAAAATGACCCAGCTTTATAATGGGAAAATAACTACCTTATAAGTAAGTACCTTAGTATACAAAATTAATATAAAGTCAGAAGTGTCAACTAAATCAATTAATGATACATGAAAAATACATATCAGACACCTTTTTAACTTTTCCTTAGTAAATGTTAAAGGCTATAATACAAAACTGCGTTGTGTCTTACTTTTTTGCTCTTTGTATTGCAGGTATTTTCATGGCTAGAAACAAAGGTGTGATTTTACTGAATACAGGTTATACTTTACTGTAAAATGATTTCATTGTATGACCTGGCCATTAACACAGAAGCGTTTTGTGAGTCACACTCAAATTGGTGTTTTTCCATCTAAGCATTACTCAGGCTACATCGGTTACACCTTTGTTTTGGTTTTCAGTATGTTCAGTTATATAAATAACTTGAAGTGCATACAATTAACTTCTTTCAGCCTGTAGTACTGCTGTTTTCTTCCTTTTAATTCTGGATGTGTGATTTTATATAGTATGAAAGGTTTATCTGAAACTGAAATCACAGATTTATGTTTTCATTTCTTTCGACAGTTCACTGCTCAGGAGGAAGAGGATATTGACATGGACACAGTGCATGATAGTCAGGCTTTTATTTACCATCACCTGAACATGCTAGAGAGACCGTCCACACCAGGTGGGAATAAGGATGCAGCTTTCTTTTTAATGGCAGTATTGACAGTATTATTTTCATTGACAGTATAAATCTCTGAAATGGACAATATTGACATGGACTGATGATAATGCATACTAATGCACACTTCCAGGAGTATGTCTGGTCATTGTGTTGGTTCTTCGCCTGTTCTCCTCACCTCAGGTAAAGAACCCCCTTTGGTGGAGCAGACCCTCCTGTCGATGCCAGCCACACCACTGCCTGCATTCATCAAGGAGCCAAGTGCCTCCAAGCACGGGGAACACCACCACCGCCATCATCATCATGACCACAAAAAGAAGAAGAAGAAGCACAAGCACAAACACAAACATAAACACAAGCACGAGAGCAAGGACAAAGACAAGGACAAAGATAGGGAACGCGAGCGGGACCGCGACCGAGATGCACACGCTTTCACCAGCAGCCCCGCCAGTGGCCGTTCCCTTCGTTCGCCCTCGCTGTCCGACTGACCGAGCACCCTCTCAAAGATGGGGGAAAACCCTGGACAGTTTCATTGGAAGACAACGCCTCACTGTCTTCTTTAGTAGCCCAGCTTTGTTGGGTGATGACAAGGACCGCTGAGCAAGCCTCCGCAGGACGCTTGTTTGATGGGTGACAGTCTCGTTACTCGCCCTGCAAGGGAACCTCTCAGACCTTGGTTGCGAACAGCTGTGGTCTTTGCATTTATATATTGTGGAAGAAAAACTGAATTGCATTGTTAGGAGAAAAACTGCTGGGGGGGCTTTAGATCCATGTTTGGTTTTATACAAATTTGTATTACTCTTTGAAGAGAGAAATGTTCTGGCTTATCCATGAACAGTGTTCATTAAAATTTTATAATATCCCATAGAAATTTGTCCCTGTGTTCATGTCATGAGATTTAAGTGTACTTCCAGACATCATGGACCTGAAGCATTTTTCATGATTTGCATCTAACTCCTCTTTTAAGTTTGTAGTTTAAATATTGTTCTGTTGATGATACAAGAAGGATCTGAATTTTCAGCTTTTGTCTGTCTCATATTATTGTTTCTTTCAAATCCAGATTTGAATAGTGTGTTATTGCCATTTGAAACCATGTACTGTACTTTTACGGTCTTCAGGTTGCTTATTCATTTCTTCTTGCGTATGTTTTCGTCTCCATTTATTGTTTACTATAATTTTAAGATTTTTGTATTTTCATTTTACCCGACAAAATGCGACCAGAACTGTCAGAAACAAGTACCAAATGAACCATGGAACGTTGATGTCCATATGCAACTGTGACAATAACTTCTCTGTATGAATGGAGAGCTCAAAGAATAATAAAGCAACAGCAAAAATCGAGTACATTATTCTGTGCTCATTATTCAGGTTTCGTAATATTGTGTAACAATATTATAATATAGTCGCATTTCTCAATGTGCCTTTGTCAGAAGTGTGAAAACAAATTGCAGAAGTAATAGAAAGTTCTACAAAAATAAGAATGGTTGGAGGAACTACTTTGACAAACACTTGGTCAGTGTAGTTTCAGCAACACAAAGACCTGCACACTTCCACTGTGGTCTAGACCTCATGCCAGGGCTAATAGTGCTATATTTACATTTATTAATTTTGCAGACAACTCATAGTAAACAAAAGGGCATTTCATAACATTTCACGAAATGTTTGGCACATCCCACTTACTATCCAGCAGTGTTTAATTAGAGTAACACTGGAGCTTTCCTGACCCAGTGGTTCAACAGGCAGAGATGCCGCTTCACCGCTCTTGGCTGTGGGATCAAAATATGCTAAATTTGTGTGGAGTTTACATAAGTAATGTCTCACAGTTCAATGATGAGTCTCAGGTGAACTGGTGACTCTGAAATGCCAGTACTGTGTGTGCACGGTGGCAGGAGTAACAGCCCAACCAGGCTGTACCCTGTCTCTCACCCTATGCCTCCAGGATAGGCTCTGGACCACCATAAACCTAAACTGGACAAGCACTTGATGGAAATGGGAAGAGGGGAGCACTTTAAGCTGTTACCCAAAATTAATGTAGTATTATGAAGAGTTGGCTTAACAAGTCATTCCTTCAACAGGAGAAATAAAGTTCTGAAAGTGCAGTAGGATAGAAAAACGTTGGAAATAAATCAGTTCTCTTTGTGGGCCCTACCAAATTATACTTTTTGCAAGAAAATGAACCAGGCATAATCCAAGATTTATTACCCTGTCTCTGCAGTTTAGAAAAGTGGTTAAAGGCCATGCTGAATGCATTAGGCATTTGCATTTAATGTGCCGCCCTAAATCCATGTCAAGACCCCACTCTTATCCCCATGCTTTAAACGTGGACTTATCGTATTGCCGTCTGGCAGCAGAGCCGCAGCCTGGAGAGTCTGGCCTCCAGCACACGAGAGCCTTCAAAAAGTCTGCTTTCACAGATCTGTGGGCTTCCATCTTGAAAGTGGAGCGAATAAAAGGAGCAGATGTGGTCGGGCCCGCAAGAGCCAAAGCAGGTGGTAATTTATCAAGATATGCCGTGGGAGCCGAGGGGCGCCGAGGACAGTTGTGAATGAGACCCATCTGGGCCTGTACCCTACGGGGCTCCCACATCAGGAGTAACTTCCAGTACACTTGACCTCATTTCCTCACTGTGTTTGGCTTCTTGGGCACGTATCATTTGTCTAGTGCAAGATAATAGTAGGGTCACTGCTGCAGCGTGTCACCCTATTTTACATCATCTGGGCTGATGCATTATTAAAAAAATCTAGTAAGGGGACAGTTGGTAGTGTAGTGGTTAGCACTACTGCCTTTGGACCCACAGGTTTGATCCCCACCTCTTGCTGTAGTATCCTTGAGCAAGGTACTTGCTCTCAATTGCCCCAGTAAAATTACCCAGCTATGTAAATGATTGTAAGCATGTAGTAATTGTGACCTCAGCATTGTAAGTCACTTTAGAGAAAAGTGTCAGATAAATGTAAAGAAGAAATGTTCTACTGGATCTTCAATGCTTAATAGTGTCTGATGCCTTCATCCAATTCAACATTATAATGTTGGAGGGTCAGCTTTACAATTATTTATACAGCAGGGTTTTCTTACTCTTTCAGTTGAGGGTAAAAGACAAAGGTTATTTAAATACAGGTAAATATTTTTTGAAGTGGATCTTTTGAGGATGTTGGGACTAGACTATACAAAGTTATGGTGTAAAATTGTTAATGCATAGCTCTTTGCCAAGTTTTGATAATATTACACTAAATGAATAGATAAAGAGGGTGGCACAGCGGGTAGTGCTGGTTAGTCATCGTTCCTGGGTTGTGGGTTTGGATGTGGGATTGAAGATTGTGAGAAGTGCATGTTCTCGCTAGTTTTGTCTGGATCTTTTCTTGGTGCTCTGGTTTCCTCCTACAGTCGAAGGTGTGTTCAGGCGATTTGGGGAATCTAATTATCCATAGCATATGACGACTGTATTAGGAAACCAGTGTGTGATTTCCCAGCGACAAAACAGTGTCCCATCAAATGTATACCTGCCTCACACCCTGTGCTTCTGGGATAGGCTCTGGACCACCTTCACCCTGCAACAATACAAGTGGTTATGAAAAATGTCTGAAAAAAAATCCATTTTAAATAAGTGTATTACCAACTTCAAGTGTTCAAGTTCATGCATTTTAGTTGATGGCCTGCTTCTTCGCTAAGAGCTGCTGTCATTTATAATTCACTTTACTGAATTTGAACGATTAACTAAATTCTCAAAACCCCCTTGTGAGGCGTTACGATTCTAATACCCGATTTCATGGACGTAACAGAAGTGTTGTATGAATAATCAGTTATTCGGTTAAAATATATCTTTTTTTTGGAAAAAATTGAGAGGGTAAGCTGTGGAGTTTAGGCAAACAACGGGAACCCATGCACTGCAATAGCAGCTACACGCCAACTTCAGCGGACGAGACACTTTGTAAACAGACAGAGATGTCGGTAATAATTACCAAATAAATAATGAATACCACAATACCTTTATTCAGATAACACCAACAATTTACAGTATTAGATATGCACATTTTCACAAATTTACTCCAGGAATACTGGAGGGTATTCTTCAGCGCAAGCAGCCTGATCACGGGTCCCACAGCAGGCGTGGGATTCAAACCCAGAAACCTACAGACAGGAAGGCCACTGCTGCGTTTGTGCCCCTCTTTACTTTGCATAAGAAACATTTCTCTGCTGCGCTGTTCATTTGCACTTCAAGCAGTGACCTCAGTCGCAGCGAGATGCAGTGACCTCTGTAGCGGGTCCTATGAGATGCACACTTTTTAACGATTACATTTTGTGCATGTAGACATTTATTTTTACAACAAAACGCACATTCGCCAATTTCATTCAAGTCTTATGTTCCGCGGCTTTCGGTTGTACACATTTCCAGCTTCCTTCGGCGCGCGCCTTTCACGCGCACCCCCATTTTTTCGTTCAAGTCTTCGCGTGGTTGCGCCGTCAACCAATCAGAAGCACAGATCCGCTTTAATCAACCCCCCCCCCCTCCTCCAGAGGACAGAGCTCGAGACGAGCGCGCAACACCGCAGCGAGTTTTACAAAACCCAGAGCAGCGCGCGGGCAGCGCGTGCAGTTGGACGCAGCGCAGTGGCCAGACCGCGCGACAGGCTGCGCGTGCCGGAGGATCTGTCAGGATGCGCGGAAACGCAGCGGTTATCAAGCGGGTACGAGTGCAAGCGAATGCAGACGCTTTAAATGCAACGAAGGACTGAATTTTGTTTCTTTTTTCTTGTAACGTTTTTCTTTCTCGTGTGTGTGTGTTTTTTTACACAGGTTTTCTGCAGCATTTTCTTGCTGTCCGCGTGCAGCGGCTCCTTGGGGGTCGCTGTGAACCGCCCCAGGAGGTCCGGGGAATGGGAAACCCCTCTATTAAACTCAAAAAGTAAGGAGGGTCATCACTTTAAAACACCAGTAGCAGGCTGCAGCATCCTTTTTTTTTTGTATTTTCACTTTTGCAGAATATATATGCACTGCGCATTTTAGGGAAGAGCAGGTATTTTACACATATTAGATCTTTCACGTTGCAGCTTACATACTTTTTCAAAAATGGGCTGCAAAAAATGGCTTTAATTATTATGAGCTATTTTGTATATTGAAAGTGAAAGACGGATCTGAGGGCAAAGACTGCACCGTTGAGGCTGTAGTGAAGTTATGACATGGAAAAGTCGAGAGAGTTAATGCAAAAAATGGGTCTGGACAGCATGTCCTGCTGCTCGTAACATTGTACTGAGGGACTGATGTGGAAACCCTAAATGAGTCTTCTATTTTTTTAGTGCGGAAAAACCCAACAGGAGTGTGTTTTGGAAAGGTTTTGTGTATTTTGGCCTTTTAGGTGTATGAAACTATAACTGCGCTAATGCATTTTTAAACATGTCAAATCAAATGTACAGAGAGAATTTCATTCATGACCACCCCTTCTGGGGCTCTGCTCTTTCCATTACGCTATTTTTTTTTTCTCACAAAAATCATGGCAATCCTTTGTGAATTTTAATGTATGTACTAATTATTTTCTCTTTTACTTTTGCCAGTATAAGCAAAACATTTGGGCGAACATGAATACCATACTGTGTTATGGGTGAATTAATCATTGATAAATCCTATGATTAAACATGTTGCATGGAAAGTTTCGGTAAATATTGACACATAATGATTAATCGCTTTTGCTCCATGGGGTGTGAATTAAAATGAAGATGCAAAATGTCGTGCGTTGTACAATAGTGCCAAAAGAAATGTGCGGAATAGGAATAGAGATGTTTTATTTTGCAAGGAATTTTGGCAGTATAAATTTAAAGATTGTTGTCCGGGCTGCTGCAGATTGACTTATATGACATAGGTATGTATCGTATTCTTTTATTATATTTTGTCCTACCTGTTGCACAAAACTCTGATAGTTTGAGGCTTTTATTGATCCCTCGATCTTTTCACCACTGAAAAAGGCAAGAACTTGCAGCTTTGCCACCTGAAGGTTGTTGGTTTGAGTCCCACACCTGCAATATTACCCTTAAGTCAGGTACTTAACACTAAATTGCTCCAGTACAAAATGCCCTGTTGTGTAAAGGGTGCATAGTTTTCAGTAACTTTGATATCTCACTTTCGACAAAGGTTTGGACAAATAAGGAATAACGATAATCTGCCATGACAGTTTGTCTGCTAGATCAGCATCAAGGGAATGTGTTTCCGGCAGCCCACATGCTAACAGCTGTTTGTGGTGTTAGCTCTGACAGAACCCCAGTCGAGTACAGCAGGCTCGTGCAGAAACAGATGTTTTGAACTGGCGGAGGCCGAGACGCCCAACTGCCGCTGTGACAACTTGTGCAAAACCTACAACAACTGCTGCCTAGATTTCGACACTTACTGCTTGAAAACAGGTATTGCGCTTACCGGCCGTTCGCCTGATCTTTGTTTCGTCTCGTATTTCAGTGACAGCTGCTGTGATTTTCACTTACTATGGGGAGCTGATCTGGATTTGACTGTCCAGTTCTGCGCAGCAACATTGTCAGCGATCCTACTTGTACAACCAGCCATCCTTTGTTCACGTGCAGAATATTGCTTCTTTATTGAGTCTCCTTGAACATGATGGGGCAGGTCCTAATTATTATTCCTTATTAAAGTAACGTATTCCACCCGTCTTTGTACAAATGTTTTTTTCATTGAGGCATTCTGGTGTGTAGCATATTAATATATGAAATATGTACGAAAAGTCATCACATTTAGCTAAAATTCATACAGGACATTCTCCACTCCTCTCTGAGGACGATGTCACATATCACTTAAGGGATGAGTTCCCAATCCAGAGGCAGGATGTAATGCTGTCATACATCTTCACAGGGGTGTAATATCTTGTCTGGTTTTGGGGGCCTAAGAAATACATGCAGTAGTACTCAGTTGGGTTATATACAAATATTTGGGCGACTAATTAGGTTTCCTCAAAGAAACCCCTCCTCCTTGTTACGCCCGTGCCTCTTCTCGATGGCAGCGGGTGGCTTTGAGTGCAGCAAGGACCGCTGCGGGGAAACGCGTAACGAGGAGCACGCGTGCCATTGCTCTGAGGACTGCCTCTCCAGGGGAGATTGCTGCACCAATTACAGAACACTCTGCAAAGGTGAGGAGCTGCCTGGGGGAGGCGCTGTGGAGTAAGGCACCCACTGGGGGCACCTGAGAATGACAGAGGTGAAGAATGGAAATTTTATGGTGGCGCAGCAGATTTGGCCAGGGCCTGCTCTCGGGTGGGTCTGGGATTCGAGTCCCGCTAGGGGTGCCTTACGATGGGCTGGTATCCTGTCTTGGGTGTGTCCCCTCCCCCTCCGGCCTTGCGCCCTGTGTTGCCGGGTTAGGCTCCGGTTTGCCGCAGTCCTGCTTGGGATGAGTAGTTTGAGTCAATGTGTGCGTATATGCACACACACACACACACACACAGGGGGCGTGGTGGCGCAGCAGGCTTGGCTGAGTCCTGCTCTCTGGCGGGTTTGGGGTTTAAGTCCTGCTTGCGGTGCCTTGTGATGTTAATGTTAGTGCTTGTTCATTGGCCACTCTTTTCTCCTTGTGCCAGGGGATGCTCCATGGGTGCAGGACGAATGTGAGGAGATCAAAAGCCCCGACTGTCCCGCTGGGTGAGTGGCCACATTCACTCCTCTGAGGTCACGCACTTGAGGGATGAAGGACAGTTGTGCCACAGAAAGTGACAGAAGCAGCTGCCATACACTCAGTTGGTGTGATTTGCACACTGGTGCAGCTGGAAAAAATGCTTTAGAAAGATGATGAGAATTGAGAAAAGAAAATATTAGGTGGAAAATGACAGTATATGTTATGACATTTTCATAATGTGCATTTGAAGGATGCAGAGAAGTTGGTCAACAGACATTCTATATCTTAACTCCCAACAACTTGTTTAGTTTTTGCTTTAATTTTGAATTATTCTAAGAATTTAATTAAGAATGCATAGATTTGAGAGATTGAGGCCACTCCTCAGTGTCGTGAACTGAAGTTTTCCGAGTGCTACAGAATGTGAGAGATTTGTTATTCTTTTAATTTAAATTTTTTTTTTTTTTTTAATGTAAGCTTCATCCGCCCTCCTCTCATCTTGCTGTCGGTGGATGGGTTCCGTGCCTCCTACATGAAGAGAGGCAGCGGAGTCATCCCAAACATCGAGAAACTGAGTAAGGATATTTCTGGAAATTCGTCATACATGTGTCCCACTGCGCCCGTTCTCTTTAAGGTTTAAACTTTTACACATTTTACGCGGCAGGCATTTTTCACTGTAGCAGTTCAGGTTAAGTACCTTGTTCTATTGTACTACCAGTTCATATGCTTCCTCACCTGCTACAAAAATTATATTGTGTGTTTATGTATAACATATTTTTATTGTGATTTTTTTTTTTTACTATGCTTTAGTCCTTAACAAACAAAGGTTTCTCAGATACCTGTGATTGTTTTTAGGAACCTGTGGAACTCATGCTCCTTATGTGAGGCCTGTGTATCCCACTAAAACCTTCCCCAATTTGTATACCCTCGTAACGGTATGTATGAATTTTCTTTCTTTTGTTTGAAATCCTGTATTTCTCTGCATTGGAATGCATCGTTTTTTCTAGCTGTCTGTAAATTCTATACTCTTGTGATGAACATTGGTGCATACGGTGGAAAGACGCAAACTGTACTTAAGAATCACAATGCTACAACTATGTCTCTTTCTCCTAATGCAATGCACAGATTGTATTTTCTGTGAAATGTACGTCGCTTTGGAGAAAAGTGTCTGCTAAATAAATAAATGTAAATGTTGTCATTGGCTCCTGTTCATAATCTCTTTTGTGGCGCTTCATTTCCCTGTTTGCTGCGGAGTGCCCAGCTGTCAGTAAAACACATCCTAACAGAATATTTGTGAAGGACCACTTGTGGGATGATGAATCTATCAACAGTCAACTCTGAATAGGAGTTTGTGGACAAAATGCCTTTTTATTTGGAGTTGAGGGGCCAGTGTATTTTCAGTGACTGAAAAATGTGTAGGACTTGGTTCAGCTATGATGTTCATCCTGGAAATGTTACAGTGTGTTTGTAACAGAGGCAGAACCTGCCATTTCCCTCCTTTGCAGGGCCTTTACCCCGAGTCCCATGGAATTGTGGGTAACTCCATGCATGACCCTGAGTTTGACGCCAACTTCCACCTCCGGGGCCGAGAGAAGCTAAATCACCGTTGGTGGGGAGGTCAGCCTGTGAGTTGCCTGCTGTGGCGCCTGCCCCAAGCTGACAGGAGGGCGAACGCCTTTCCTTTATTTGTGAACATTTTACTTGGACATCACATAAAAATGTCTGCACTCCTTTCTCTTAATGTGTCTTAGCCTGACCTAAGTATAGGCTTGAAAATAAAGTGTAATTTTTGAGTCCCTCTTAGGAACAGTGCTGCTTGAAAGTAGGTGAACCCTACAAGGATGTCATTATTATTGTATAAAATATTAAAATGGACATAAAGTCTAAATCTTAAGTCTTAAAGTAAACTGATAAAATGATTAAATGGTTATGATTTTCACACCTAACTCTACTTACCGTCTTGGTTTAACAGGCAACTTGGGGTTCACTTGTTTACCGGAAATACTTGTGTTTTTCTACTACACACGATTTCTTCTAAAGCAACATAAGGAATTGGTCGTTACACACCTGTTATGTCACGTGGGAAATGCTGTTTCTCATGAAATAACTATTTCATGGTAAAAATAAGGGACACGTGGTGTTCACACACTTTCCAGAGGCACTGGAGTTTGTAAAAAAAAAAAAAAAAAGTGCATCAAACTACAGTGTAATTTGTGGCTCTTGCTGACTGGCATTAAATATGAAAAAGTAAAAATATTAATTCAGCTCTACAGCATAATTATATCTGGGTGGCACAACAGATAACGCTGGTATGTCACACTGCCTGAGCTGCTTGATTGGATGTGGGTTTGAGCCCTGCTTAGTCTGTTTTAGCCCTGTTAGCCTCTCCCTGTTTGTGTGTGCGTTTGGATGCTCTGGTTTCCTCCCACAGATATATTTCAGGTTCAGTGGTGACTCCATGTTCTGTGTATGTGTGAATTAATGAGTGTGTATTGTGTGATTGCTCTGCTGTGTAACTGGGTGACTGATTGTAGGGAGTTTAGTGCAGTGTAAGTCCCCTTGGATAAAAGTGTAATCACTGTGTGTCACTTTGGCGAAAAGTGTGCGCTAAGTGAATGCGAGGCCAGGAAGGCTATTTTGTTGCTCCTTTTTCAGAAGAACTTTAGGTCATTTTTTTTTACTCATGTTTTCCAAACTCTGATGTTCTATGCATTTGTGGTGATGCGGAGCTGAACTCTTGATCCCTCTCCAGATCTGGGTGACCGCCACAAAACAAGGAGTGAAGACGGCGACATTCTTCTGGCCCGTGTGAGTAGCCTTTCTTTACTCCAGATGGACCGGAACCGACCTCCCATTACCCTCTTCTTCCCACGGATGTAAATACGGGTGCCGCAAGCACGACCCCCCCCCCTCCCTCCCCCCACAAGACTGCCTTGTGAAATGACCTGTCCAGTTCATAAGGGTCGAACAATCTCCAGAATAACCCGGGAGCACAATTACATCTTAATTACACCGCGTTTGTGCCGTGGGGTGAAAACGACACGCATGTTCGTGCTGAGACGCCGGTGTGCGCTAGCGCCAGCTGCTACATTAGCAATTAGCCGGGAACAAAGCTTCCCACATACTCGCACACAGAGTCCTTTGACGCAGACTTTTCTGGCACTCACGGGGGACCCTAACTTGTTTTGCAAGTAATTTGCGCAAATTAACGTGTTTACGTAACGCCAGGGCGTCTCTCAACCTGGACAGCGGAGCAGCTCGCTTCAAATTGTGGCAGCGAAGTGCATTTCAGGGTCTGTTTCCTGTGCTCGCTCTGCTTGGGGTTAATTGACGTGGAGACATTACCTGGCCAGGGGGATGCTGGGAAACGGGGGAAGCCAGAGTCTCGTGGCGAAGGGGCTCCGGGGAGGTCTCTGCCTGCTGAAATGGGGGGAAGTTTCTTTTGGAGATTTACCGCAGCCACCCAGAGTCTCTCGCGCCCCGTTTGCACGTAGAAGCTATGGCTTTGCCCTAAAATGTAGCCAGGAGCATCGAGTTAAGCATCAGGAACAGCCTGGAGTTTCAGTGGCTTGGCAAGTAAAGACGTACAAGCCATTGTATGCCACGTGTCTACTTAATTCACTCTAGTTTAAAGTTGTCGGACGTATCCTAAATGTGCACACCAAGTCTGTGTATTTTATTTGGCTTCATGCAGCAGAGTGTAAGTGGGTCTCCGACCGTTTTTAGTTTCTTTAGGTGCTCGTGTTCCACGTGAAGAAGGCAGAGATCTGGAACGAAGGCAGTTTAGTTTAAACATTACACCGCAGTTTTGAAAACCGTCCTGCGGCACTTCCGCAGGCTTGCTTACGTAAATGGCTGTTGATGTCATTTTCTCATCTGTGCGATGCGTGACAATGACTTGCTTTCGTAGGGTGATCCCTCTGGAACGGAGGGTGCTGACCATGCTGCGGTGGCTGAACCTCCCCGACGGGGAGAGGTGAGCTCCCAGGCCGTTGGCTTCCTTGCTGTGCCGTTGCATCACTGCACCACCGCAACACAACATCACTGCATCACTGGCTTGCCAGTGTTCCATTTGCATGTGCATTCCACCTTCGGCTCGAAGACTCCGGCTCTAACGTTGCTATCTTTCCCAGGCCCTATGTGTATGCCATGCATTCGGAGCAGCCTGACGCATTTGGACACAGGCTGGGACCCCTTAGTGGAGAGGTGAGACAATAACATGGGTGGTACAGGAGCCGTTGTGGCCCACCGTACCTGATGACCTCCACACGGTGGGCACAGTTGCATCTGGGATTCACTCCCCTATTTTTGGTTTCCTTAGCATCTGAGGAAGTACCTGTTTTGTTTTGCAGTTGAATGGCCCCCTAAAGGAGATCGATAAGATCGTTGGACAGCTCATGAATGGCCTTAAGCAGATGAAGCTACACCGCTGTGTAAACATCATCATCGTGGGAGACCATGGTATTCTGCCCTCCTCTTTTTTAAAAATCCGACTTAAAGATGGATTTAGGAACGGAACTCGTTCATAATCCGGGGACTGCCCGTATTTACATTTGCATTTATTCGTTTTGCAGATGCTTTTCTCCGAAACGATGTACATCTCATGGAAAATACAATTTGTGCATTACGTTAACAAAGAAAGACTTAGATGCAAATGTGTGATTCTAAAGTAAAGTTAGTTTGTTACCTTCCACCATATGAACCAATGTACATCACACAAGCAGTTGCATATTACTCATAACATAGTATGATCGAGCAAGTCGATACATCACATCGTATGAGGACTTTTTCGTTTAGAGAGTCATTGAATGTTTGAATCATTTGGCAAACTGACAAATTCCTTTTGATGTGATGAGATTTCTTTCCATGGTTTTAACTCAGGTATGGAAGAGGCTCACTGTGACAGAACGGAGTTTCTGAGCTCGTACCTTTCCAACGTGGACGACATATTCCTGATACCTGGGTCACTGGGAAGAATTCGTTCCCGAGTCCCCAGAGATCCCAAATGTGAGTAATCCTGAAGCTTAAGATAAATAAGGAAGCCTCCAGAAGGTGTAGCATACATTGGGGGTCCTGACTGCATATGGTCTGTAATAAATCTGTAAAATGCAAAAGGGAAGAAAAAAAATTAAATGTAATATTGATCTAGTCTGATACTT
Source organism: Scleropages formosus (assembly GCF_900964775.1). Lineage (NCBI taxonomy): Eukaryota > Metazoa > Chordata > Actinopteri > Osteoglossiformes > Osteoglossidae > Scleropages > Scleropages formosus. Next base: position 7,476,968 of record NC_041823.1, read on the forward strand.
GTGTTTGGCTCACGGTGTGTATTTAAGAATTTTGTAATTGCATTTTCAGATGATCCAAAAGCAGTTGTTGCCAATTTGACGGTAAGGATTCGGTGTTTTTATGCTGTAAAAACTGGTTATATAATGTGAACGTTAAAGCAACCACACCTGTCACCTGCTTTTAAAAATCATATTGCTGTAGAAACATTATATCCATATTTTACATTTTGCTCATTCAGGCCACTACCCCCATGTGGGTTTTTTTTTATCTTTTGGCCACCTGATTAACCTCCCCAGTCCCCCACAGTGTAAAAAGCCGGACCAGCACTTCAAGCCATACCTGAAGCAGCACCTCCCCAAGCGCCTGCACTATGCCAACAACCGCCGGATCGAGGACGTTCACCTGATGGTGGAGCGGAAGTGGCACGTGGCCAAGTAAGATCCGCCCTGTCCGCAAGGGGGTGTCAGCATGATTCCTGACAGGCTTTTCTGCATTCATCACTGGCGCGTGACTGCATGGAAATTTCAAACATAAAGTGATGAGGTAATGCCAGTGGCAGCACGTGGCAGGGGCGAAGATGGAAGGGAATGAGACGTCGCGGAGGATCGCGGTTGGCTGGGCTCTCCGTGTGGAGAGGTCCTCCTGTTTGCCTTGGCCTGAACCTGTAGGGATATGAAAGGTATCTTTCACAGAGATACAGACACTCTAATTGGTGGCACCAGCACTGAGAATCACATTCCCAGTGAGCCAAGAGAGCGTGAAACAGCTTTTTCAGACGCTGAAATGAAACATGGGATGTTTTTCTGCTTGAGTCCGGTCAGTACCGGCGTGTCAGGCGCTCCGTGTTTGTGGGTTTCTTCTTTAGCGTGAAAATGGTTATTTTATGCCAGCCTGCTGAGCTGGACTGTGTGTCTTTGGATCAGGACCATGCCTTTTAGCTCCAGAAATGACACATTTATGTGTATCTAACTTCTAATCAGACCAAGTTCCTACACATCCTGCCAACTGAGCTCACTTGGTTTATGTTGGTTTTTGGTCAGTTCCAAATAAACTTTTGTCTGTTGATGGTTTGTGTTTGGCATTTTTCACATTTTTTACATTTTAAGATGTGGGGGCAAATGGTACTTCTGTTAAACCGCCTTGGTGTACACGATAAACACCACAGTTAACTCCCCTAATTAACTCCTTTCCATTTCTAAGGGTTAACTTTTCAGTTTCTGGATTGGCTTTTTTTGATGCCCGGTTAATGTCCACGTTGAGCAGAGCTTTAGAAATATTCTCTTTGGTTTTTAACATTTTTAAAGTGTCCGTTTGCAACCGCGTGGTTTGCACATTCCATTTCGCTACACTTCTGTGGTCCCCCTATATACCTACACATCCAACATGCTGTGGTCTACAGTTCTACAGTATTTCAGATGGCGGTCAGACGAGTGAGGGGATACCCCCCAGGTGCTGAATTGGCAAAACACTCTGAACTAAGCCATGTGTGTGCCGGCATACTGACTCCTCATGTTATGAACGGTTGAGTTACAGATTTCAAAGGATACGGTTTCCCAGGGTACAGATTTTAAGGTTTTCGGCTTACGCTGTTCCAATGACTGTCGTGCCTCGATTTCAAAATCACCTTATAATACGTGAACCATAAGGATACATGAACAACTAATGTTCATGAATGCTACATTGTAAGACAGGGTTTTGTAATATTTGCTCAATAATTTCATATATAAATCCTGTTAAAATCATACTCATACAGAATAATAGTACAAATACACTTAAGTTTGTAATCCTACTTTCATTCCGCATCATTTTTTAACTTTTATTTCTGCTGCTTTTTGCTTTTTCTTTTCAGCACCTCCAGAACACTCACTTTTTCGTTGGCTTGCCATTTTAAATAAAAACTGACTTGGCGGAAATCACAAATTTACATTACATTTATTTACTAAGCAGATGCGTTTATCCAAAGCAACTTCCGATTGGTTCTATGTAGTGTTATGAGCCCACACACCTTATTCACCGCAGTGACTTACACTGCTAGATACACTACTTACAATGGGTCACTCATCCGTACAACAAATTGGTTGTAATTCGTACATTCCACAACTTAATGGCTGATTTTTCTTCACTGATCCCCTGTCTAGAATTTTTGTGTGGAGCAGAGTGTCAGGTGTCTATGTTTATGTTTTCAGAGAGATGACAGTAAAGAGCAACAAAACAGAACAGGGATGTGGGCAACAACTCGGTTCCAGTACTTACAACATGTCTTCTGTTTTGTGTTTTCCGGTGATCAATAACAAGATTGCACGTGTTTATAGGATGAATTGTTCATTTTTACTTTCAATAATTTTAAATCAGTTTTTATTTTAATGTAGCTTAAAGTAAATTAAATATAGAGGTAAAAGTGTTATAGAAGTATTTATTTGTTTTGGCTATATCTGAGATTTTTACAGAACTTGGCCAGTGAATGTATCTGTGTTCATTAAGGTTAAACATCTTGCTCAGTCATACGACAGCAGGGTTGACATTGTACCCGTGGACGCTTGCTTGTCTTGGGTTAAATTTTGGGTGTCCCACTGGTTGGGGGAACATAAATGACAGCAAGGGGACTTTTAATTTATTAAACCCAAATGAATAAGCAGCTCGGGGGTGTGGTGGCGCAGTGGGTTGGACCGGGTCCTGCTCTCCAGGGGGTCTGGGGTTCGAGTCCCGCTTGGGGTGCCTTGCGACGGACTGGCGTCTCGTCCTGGGTGTGTCCCCTCCCCTTCCAGCCTAACACCCTGAGTTGCTGGGTTAGGCTCCAGTTCCCTGCGACCCTGTATGGGACAAGCGGTTCAGAAAATGTGTGTGAGTAAGCAGCTCACCACCCTGTACAGCCAACTTTTTTCCACTTCTGCTTAATTGGGTGGCACGGTAGTACTGCGAGTAGTGCTGCTGCCTCACAGCACCTAGGTTGTGCGAGAGAACAGGGGTTTGATCCTTGCTTAGTCTGTTTGGAGTTTGCATGTGTCTGCATGGGTTTCTTCTGGGTGCTCCAGTCCAAAGACATGCTGTTCAGGTTCCCCCATAGTGTGTGTGAGTGAAAGATACCAGATCAGCGTGTTCCACTGATGTATGGATGAGTGACCCATTGTAAGTAGTGTATCTAGCAGTGTAAGTCACCACGGTAAATAAGGTGTGTGGTCTAGTAACAGTATATAGTATCCATTGTAAGTTGCTTTGGAGAAAAATGTCTGCTAAGTGAATAAATGTAATTATGCTTTTCGTAGGAAAGCACCAGAAGGTAAAAAGCATCCTGGGAAGTGTGTTTTTTCTGGAGACCATGGTTACGATAACAAGATAAACAGCATGCAGGTAAGTTCTGTGTAATTTATAACTCCCATTCACTTTTAAAAAAAAAAAAAAAATTATTGCACTAAATTATGTCATTCTTTCTGCTGTGGCTGTTTTTATTTTTAAAAAGTTAATGAGTCAATGTTTTGTTTTTTCAGACCATATTCTTAGGTTATGGGCCAAACTTTAAATTCAAGACCAAAGTACCGGCCTTTGAAAACATCGAACTGTACAACGTCATGTGTGGTAAGAGCACAAATATACGGCAGCTCTGTGCCTTTCGGGGATTTGGTTTTCCTGTTTTTAACAAATGAATTCCCCATGTTCACATTTGGGTGACGCTGGCCTCTCTCACCTCAGACCTCCTGGGTTTGAAACCAGCCCCTAACAATGGAACCCATGGCAGTCTGAACCACCTATTGAGAAGTGCCCCTCACAAGCCCACCCCCCCAGAGGAGGTGTCCAAGCCCTCCCCAGCTGCACCTGCGACCACTGTCACTGATGATTTAGGGTGCAGCTGTGATGACAAGGTCAGCATCCTGGCTGGACACTCTTATCCTTTGCCTTCGGGAAGCCTTTCACGGCGAATGGCTCACGCTGATTAGCAGCACGTAAAACATTTTTTTCTAAAGAGTCACGCTAACAAAGTCAGTTGTTAGCCACCTCTACATTTTTACACCACTTCCTCAGTTATGATCACAGCTGAGACCGGAAGCCTGTTTGTAATGCACTTTTACCACAAAGTCACAATCGGTAAAACCTTAATACCAACATCTTTTTATTTGCAGGTTAGGTTCTGTAGAAATCCTGAATATAATTATAAAAAATACAAAATACTTTGCAAGACTTTTTGTCCGTATGTTTAACTTCCAGCCGCATTAAAATAAAGACTGATGAAAAATGAGTGAAAATAAGAATATGTTGTCTCCAAAAACTAATATTTAATGCTGATTGTTGATTTCATAAACGTGCAACATTCCTCATCTTGTTAATGATCAACACTCTTGAACACCAGACATGGGCTGTAAACACTGTTGAAGCAAGTTTAATTGCGGTGGGTTCCGCAAAGTTTTACTGACGTCTGTCTGCTGGGCGTGGAAAAACGGATCACGTTCCCTAGGCTACAGACATATTTTAGAACACAGAAAAGCGAATAAAATGCATGCACAGAAATAAACTGGAAAGTGGATTTGTGAAAATTCTTAACTGTTCACAACTCAAGGAGCCAGTGTACTTTTGTTGTGTTCCCACATTTCCCTTTATCCTGTAATAGTCAGTTTTTCTAACTGGACAAAATTGAGAATAAAAATGTCAAAAATCATCATTTGTAATATGTATGCTCTGTGTGGAGGATATAAAAAGTATCTCGAAGCTTGTAGCTTTTAACAGATTTTTCTTAGCTATCGTAAGCTTAAAATGCACTTGTGCGTCATATACAGAATTACTGTTAATACTGTTTATACTTAATGTTTTCTTTTCAACGGTCTCTTTGTTAATGTCTGTCAGCTCTAATGTGTTGCATTCTGCTACTAATGTCATTGTTCTTTTCACTCAAGTAACCGTTGCCTTGCAAAGTGAGCTTGTCTCCGTGAGGATGACGCTCTTCTGCAAGAGATTTTCACCTCTAATCTTTTGCAGTGGCGTTCAAAGCGTAGGGGGCTGAGAGCTTTGAAAACCACGCTTATAAGAGGCTATAACCAGGAGTCACTGTGGCTCTGTCTGTTACAGAACAAAGTGGAAGAGCTCAATCAGCGACTGAGGCAAGCAATAGATGGTGAGGATTTCCTCCAGTAGGAGGCGCTCTGACTTATTTGTCTAATCACTCATAATTAAGATTTGCGTTTGACGTTGGGTCTATATGAGGGTTAACCGAAAGGTTTTGAGATGATACCTGTCATCCTGTATCTGAAGATTCCCCGACTTTGCCGACCGTTTTCGTTTCAAAGTGCCTTCGTGCCAGCAGCCGATTTTTTTTTTGCTCTTGTCTTCGCAGCAGCGGCCATAGCTTTTTTTTCCCCGCCTCTTCATCAAACGAAAACTTCCTTTTCTACGAAGATCTTCATCTTCATTGTCTCTCTTACGTGTGCTCCATTCAACATTTCAAAACTCTCCCGACTCCTTTTCCCAAACTTTACACAAAGTTCAGTTGCAACAAAGAAAAATTTTGCAAAATCACTTGCAAAATTTTCGCTGCACATTTCAGTCCTACTACTCCCTGTACAGTCGCTAGGCTTCCACCGCTCATGGGACGCGTGCAGCACCGTCAGTCTAGAACGTTCCGCTCAACCCTCGAATATAATTTGCATATTAAATTAGTGATAATGCAGTGAACTGAATGAAAGTTTATGACCTGTTACATCTATGGCCAGTTTTATTTAGTCTGTTCATTTTTCAGCCAGTTTTATCTTTCTTTCCTTTCTTGCAGACAGCAGGAACCTTCCATATGGTCGACCAGCTGTTTTGTTCAAAGCGAAATACACTGTTCTCCACCACAGTGACTATATCAGCGGCTACAGTGAAACTCTCGCTATGCCGCTGTGGACGTCGTACACGGTGTCCAAGCAGGTATTCGCACGGGCCTGATGACGGACTTAATTATCCTCTGTCCCGATTCGCACCATCTCCTGCAGACGCGATGCTGTGACCGGTGCGTGGCAACCCGAGTGCTGATTGTTGTGCGGTGTTTGTCCCAGGTGGACGTCGCCCTTCTCCCCGAGTCGCTGATCGGATGCGTGAGGCCTGACGTCCGCGTGTCTCCGGGCAATAGCCAGTCCTGCTCCGGGTACAAGGCTGACAAGCAGATCTCCTACAGCTTCCTGTTTCCTCCACGTGAGTTCCATGTACTCGGCTGCATCCCTCCAACCCCGCACCCACGCGCGTTCGCTGCTGCGTGGCTGCACAAGCGGGTAGTTTGAACACACACCATGTCTTTCTCGCTTCCAGAGCTGGCCTCCGCTCCTGATGCGAGGTACGATGCTTTCCTGATCACGAATACAGTTCCAATGTACCCGGCCTTCAAAAGTGAGTCTGGTTTTTATGGAATTCCCAGCTTTTACTGATCCGAATGCAAAGCCCTAACTTCAGTCATACTCTTTATTTCCCAAACAGGAGGTTCTGAGCGTAGGCAGTGCACCGAGGAGGTCTGAGTCTGTCACGATGTCCCCCGTTCTGCTCTTTCAGGGGTGTGGAACTACTTCCAGAAGATCCTGGTGAAGCGATACGCCAGCGAGCGGAACGGCATCAACGTCGTGAGCGGCCCCATCTTTGACTACGACTACGACGGCCTCCGGGACACTGCCGAGAAGCGGAAACAGTAAGGCCTTCCCGAGGTCTCTCAGTGTCTCCCTTATTTGAACTGCTGAGCGGAAATGTCACATTTCATTTGTAGATCAGGATCATAACTGTGGCAGTGAAGATCTGGTCAAGGTTTTGTATTCCCGACATCCGGCTTTTCGCTCGCGTTCGTTATCGACATGTGTGTTACACGTTTAATGCGATGCACGGACCTGCTGAACAAACTGTCTCACGATGGCTTTGTGGGTATTGTGGAGGTCCCCGCTCTATGTCCATTCAATGGTACATTAACCTCACGTGCGTCTTCCCCGTCGAAGGTACGTCAGCGGCTCGGTGGCTATTCCTACACACTACTACAGCGTGCTGACCAGCTGCCTGGACTACACCCAGACTGTGGACGCATGCGATGGTCCCCTTAGCGTCTTTTCCTTCATCCTCCCGCACCGGGCGGACAACGACGAGAGCTGTAACGTGAGTCTTATTCAGCGCTGCCGTCACAATTTATCTGGATTTGTTGTAAACTCGTGTACCTGTCCCATGGGCCAGGGCTTCGATGTGACCTTTCCGCTTCTAGAGAGGCAGAAGCTCTGGACTTACATCATAAGCGAATTACGAGTACCTGCGCTTACGACAGCCATCCCACCAACCTTACTATGTTATTTCTGAGTCCCGATATTTGGTCGTGACACGGAAAGATCGTTTTGTGTTTGTGCTACAGTTTCAGCACATAAATGATGGTAACATTTCCTTTAATGTCTAACGGCCTTACCTCTGAGAAAGTGAGTCCCGACAGAGGAGGCAAAAGCTAAACATCTTTAAAAAAAAGTTACCCAATTACCCAGCTCTAATGTCTCCCGTTAAAGGCGTTACGCCTTTACACGTGTTCTACACAGCTTGATGTTTTCTTAGGTCCTGCTCAAGTTAAAATGCATTAGTCAAGGGTACTATAACTGGGGCCCTCCCGGCTTTTAGGTTACAAATTCAGGTCTTTAACCACCACGTCCCCTGCAATCCCGATGTCACGCAGAGCTCTGAGGACGAGTCGAAGTGGGTCGAGGAGCTGATGAAGATGCATACGGCACGGGTGCGAGACGTGGAGCTCCTCACCGGGCTGGACTTCTACCGCCGGACGAGCCGCACCTACAATGAGATCCTCTCCTTAAAGACTTACCTGCACACATACGAGAGCGAGATATAGGGTCCGCCTCACCCCAGAATGTCAGCGCTTACAAGGTGTATATTTTCATAAAAGCGCTCATATTTATTATTCCTCCAAATGTTTAATGCTAGCTATCACTAAGTTTCTCTGTCCATATTTTTTTGTTATTTTTCAGTAATAAGCATGAGAAGACTTATTTTTATAATGTAATTTTATCTTTTTCTGTAATTTAGAGTTTGTGGGAAGTGTTTTATACATGGTTGGAATGATTGCCACTTAAATATAGTGAAATGGGGGCTGTAGCGGTACTGCGAGCTGTGACGAACGTGCTTTATGAAACGACGTACAAGGCTTTGCGTCACAGTAAACCGACTTACTCTGAATTTTTAACTGCACAACATTTACTATGGTGCTGGATTGGATTTTTACTACAGGATATGATTTTTGAGCGGGTTTACATACAGTATTTTTTGTTTGACCTATTGTTGGCAAATTCCACTAAATGAATATTGTCTGTAAAAAAATGTATTGAGTGTAGTTGTGAGGCTGGAGTTGAATTTGTGGACATTTTTGTGTGCTTGATTAAAATAATCTGTACATTTAATTTTCACCGTCCTGTATTTATTTACATTAATGGAAATCAGATGTTATCAGTTACAAAATACAATGAGTGGATTTTTTTTTACTTTAAAGGGAAAAATTATATATATATAAAACAATTTACAAATAAGTCTTACAACATATTTTTATCATAAATAATTAAAATTATTATCAGTAAACATATTAAGCTATGTCTCTATTACTATGCTTTTACTGTTGGTGCAGCGAGTAAAGCAACCAAAGTTGCTAGATGGTGATGAATGTTGCATGTTGTTTCAACTTAATAAAAGGCAACCTAAAGGTCCTGCCATTGCCTGGCGTCCCATCCGGAGCGTACCCTGTCTCACATCCTGTGTGTCCGGAATAGGATCCGGAACACAGCGACTCTGCGCTGGGTGAGTGATTGTTAAAAACTGAATAGATACATTAAAGTCTTGTAAATCTGAATTTGGATTACAAACAAATCCGGTTCCGGGCAGATTCCTGGTCATTATTGTGTATGTAAACTGAGGAGCCGGGGCACAGTATCTGAAATGCATGTAGATGTCAAGTGTACCATAGTCTAAAGTCAATATAGTTTCCAGTTTAGTTCTTTCTCTAGGCCACGCGGGGTCGCTGTTTACCATAATGTTGGCAGCTATTGAAACGTGTAAATCAAGTTCTATTTCTGAGGTATTTCCCACTACTATGAGATTGTTTTGGGGCCAAAAATTACAAGTCAAAAGCTGCGTTCCTTTATGATGGTGTAAAAGCAAAAAAGTGCAGCCACAACAGGAGCCGGTCTTGTTTTTTTGAGGACTGTGACCGCAACAACAAATGATATATTATAGAATACTGCACAGTATAAAATATTATTATAGTATATGGGGGGGGGGTGGCAGTGTAATGGTTAGAATTGTCACCTTGTACTTGAAAGACCAGGTTTGAAACCCACCTCCTGCTGTAGTACCCTTAATGAAGGTACTTTCCCTGGATTACCGGTAATACACTAAAAATTACCCAAAAACAACTAATTGGGCAACTAATTGTAAGTAGCATCATGCTATATTTTACTCCAGAGACAAGCTAAATACACACACACACACATTTTCAGAACCGCTTGTCCTATACGGTGTCGCAGGGAACCGGAGCCTACCCGGTAACACAGGGCGTAAGGCCGGAGGGGGAGGGGACACACCCAGGACGGGACGCCAGTCCATCGCAAGGCACCCCAAGCAGGACTCGAACCCCAGACTTACTGGAGAGCAGGACTGTGGTCCAATCCACTGCGCCACCGCACCCCCTACAAGCTAAATAAATATTTAAATATATAATGCTGCAGGGCAGAAAGAAACAAACAGGTTTTACTGGAAAAATACAATTTTACTGAAACATACGGAAGCAGTACAGTTCTGCTCATTGCTGTATACATACAATCCAAAAAAGGCTGAACACACAAACAATTGATATTTACACAAGCCTACAAAATATGAGAAGCACAATGGACATTTCATAAACGGAGACAAGTATGAAAAAATAATTTACACCTATTTTGTCTCTGATATATAGAGTCAATAGCATGAACAAAAAATCAGACTGATCAGATTTACAAACCATAGACTTGAGCCGTTTTAGGAGAGATTTGGACTTTTCAGTTTTAAGTAGCGCTATTACTCATTATTTCTTTTGCCTTTTCATTTTTTAAAATTAAAAACTACCTGCAGTAACCTGTATTTGACTTGCTATAACTTTAGTACAATAAAACACAATAAAACACACCGCCAGACTTTCTGACGCAGCAGCAACCTTGTCTTTCCCATAAAGGCTATTGGAACCTATGTTTCATAAATGAAGAGTATTAAATATCTGTTACCAAAACTTACTGAAGTCTATTGTAGAACTTGACAGATTTAGAGAAATAAGAGGAATGAAAAGTTCTTAGTTGCTGTTTTTTATATATGTATATACAGTATATATATAGTGTATATATATATATATATATGTATATATAAATTCCAAAAAGCAAGCAATTGCACTTTCAACCCCTGAAGACTGACAGACACCTTCCAAGGAGCTACCAACCTTTTCACACACATTTCCCATGAAGCGTGTGATGTGTGTGATGGGGAGCAGGTCTCCAGCTCTGCGGTTATATGTTTGGACCGCTGATGCTGGACTCGGGTTCTGCTAGGAAGTGGGCCGCGTTCTCGCGGGGGCAGTGATGGTGGCAGGCGCAGGAGTCGATGAACATCATGGGCTTCCTGAGCACCCTGCCTCCCGGGCAGCGGAAGTCCACACGCACGGTGCGGGTGCGGTACGGGGTGCAGCAGCGGGCGTCGGTGCATGACCCGCAATACCGGGGCCTGTAGGTCCTCGCGCTGGTGCAGTTGCGGAACGCAAGGCGGACGGGCTTCTCCGTCCGCTTCACCTTCACACACTTCCCCTGGTGATGAAAGAAACACGTGCAAAATGTGACTCCACATCACAAGAGACGTGAAAAATGTCCTTCTATTTTTTCAATTTTTGAAAAAAATGTTTTCAACATATTGCAGATTACCGCGGACACACCGCACAGTTCATCGGTGCGAAAGGGAAGCGGACGTGCCGGGAGAAGCCCTCAGAGAATGAGCGCAGCTGTGACCCCAGGAGTGGAACTTAACATGAATTTCACCCTGACGTATTGTGCAATATGAATAAAATAGAAAGGGAGAAGTTTGAGACGGAATTTGGAAAAAAAAAAGATTCGAATGAAAAAAAGATTTTTAAAAAAAGGATCAGTTCAATCCAAAGCATCTTTATTATGAGCCACAGCCAAGCCGGGAGGTGCCGCTATGCTGTTGGTTCTGTTCTTGGTGAGGATGCAGAGGGCAACCCGGTGCTCCGAAAATGTACCTTTGGGGCATCCTGGTCCGGCTGCCGCGGCGGCTGCTTCTCGCAGGTCCTGACGACGCACATCCGGCTCTGCTTGACCATTTCGCAGCGCCGGTTCCGGTTCGAGACCCGAGCGGACACGCCCAGGCCGCAGGTGCGCGAGCAGGCGCTCCACTCAGTGATCTGCTCAATACAGTTCAGGCTGGGGTCGAAGCCCACCGTCTCCTCCTGCCTGTAAGCTGCATTCCACAGGAAAGAAGAGGGAGGGAAAGAGAGGCGTAACTAATCTCTGCACTCCAAGTAGCACTGGGTGGCTGCAATTTTTGGATTTATAAAATGCTGTACAGCACTGTTACTGTAACTGTGTTTTTGTAACCAATAATGAAAAGGCACTTTATGAAAGAAAAAGAACCTTTTTAACTGTGTCCAATAATTACATATATTAAAAACTTACATTACAGGGCTATGAACTATAAGTTCCTTAAACACAAACTGCACGTACTGCAGTTATTTATTCTTTAAGCAGAATCTTTTTTTAAAGAGACTTTCAATATTCTGCTAATTATAGTAATTTATTTTAGGGTAATTACCCAGCTTGAGGGTACTCCAGCAGGAAATGGGATTCAAACCCGAGTCCTTTGAGCTGTACCTGCTGCACTGTGTCCACTAACCCTAACCCCACCCCTTGACTTGGTTCCCTCACACCAGAGTGCCGACGACCTCATGAGGGATTCGCACCTGCCATGGCAAGGCCGCCGAGGGGGCTTGTTTCCGCCGGAGGGTCGCACACCCACTTCTCGCAGCACTCCCCTGGCACGAGCACTTTGCGTGGGAAAGGGCAGTTTAGCCCCGGGAGCAGGACGCTGAGGTCGCAGCGCGGCACGCAGCCGATGTGGCCGTCCCGGCACACGCACTGGTACCTGCAGCTGGGGAAGAAGGTCTCGCCGTTCTGATAGACGGAACCATCCAACACGCAGATGTCTCCTTCGCGGGCTGCGCAAAAACAGTCAGAGATGATGACTTCAGGTAATAAAATACACTGACTCTTCAAGTTATGAAGGGATCAGTTACAGGACTTCAAACATACAAACTTTTAAATAAATAAATACATGAAGAAATTTGTGGAGTGAAAACAAACTTACTCCTAGAGCCAACAGGTGGCAGTAAAGTGCCCATAAAGAGCATATGAGTTGGACCGCCTTCATTCAACTCGCTTACACAGTGTTTACTGCTGGTTTCTGGTGTTCTTGGGGATGTTACCAGTACTGTAACCACGATGCTAACACGGTGACAATAAAGAGCAGTGAAGGTGGCGAGGGGATGACAAACATCGGATGCGCTTATGGGATGAAAAGTAACAAGACGTCATACAGGCTTTTTGTGAAAGTATGCTCGCAGTCAGAGGATAAGACTTTCAGATGGTTTCGTGAGTAGATGATTGCGCGTTTTGCTTTTGGCATGAACATGTACCGGGTAAATGTTTAGATTTGGTTTTGGTAAAAATGACTGTTGAAAAAAGTGGTCTGTAAAAAGCATGGTGAACCAGAAAGTGGTTGCTGTAAACACGTAATACAGAGCAGGACTGTGGTCCAACCCACTGCGCCACCGCACCCCCCATTAAACATGTAATAATTATCATAAATTATTATAACTACACCTTCTTTGTAATAAGCATGGAAGATGACACTGATTAACTGAATAGAGAGGTGAGTTAATTAGTTGTGGGATAAATATATCAAATGGATGGATGGATGGATGGATGGATGGATGGATGGAAGAGAATGTGTAAGATTACAAAGGTAGATGGACGAGAGTATGGATGGATAGACGGATGGATGAGAACATGTAACAGTACAAGGATAGATGGACAAAAGTATGGATGGATGGATGGACAGATGGATGAGTATATGTAAAAGTACGTGGATGGATGGAGAAGATCATGGATTGAGGGATGGATGGATGGGTGGATGGAGATATGGATTGACAGATGGATAGATGGATGGAGAGAATGTGTAAGAATAGAGAAAGAGATGGATGAGGGTATGGATGGATAGATGCCATGGGCAGACAGATTGACGGATGGATGGATGGATGGATGGATGGATGGATGAGAATATGTCAGCGCACAAGGATAGATGGACAAGAATTATGGACGGACGGATAGATTGATTGGAGTGCATGTAACAGTACATGGATGGACAGTATGATGGATGGATGGATGGATGGATGAGGTCCCTAAATCAACGAAAAACTGTTCTGTAGGTCACTATACTTCTACAAAGTGTTCCGTTAAATATTTACCTTGAAATATAAACTGTCAAACCCTTTGGAAAAAAACAAGAACACGCAACGCAACTCACCCACGCATACCCCGGTCCCGTTGTGCACATCCGCCGCGCGGTCGCAGTGTAGACCCTTCCGCGCGTCGCAGGGGCTCGACGGCGAGCACGTGTCCCCTCGCTGCCGCGCGCACACCAGGCAGCACGCGCAGTCGTCGAGGACGAGCGGCACGCCGGGCGCGCACACCGGGGGCGGCAGCGCGCAGCGGCACCGCGACGGACACAGCTGCGCGTTCACCCTGGGACAGAGCTGCGTAAAACGGAATAGGAATTAACGGCACGATTCAGCATCTTTATGGATCATCTCCCTCACACGTGTTTGTCTTCTGACACCTGAAGTTTAGTTAAAATAATAAAAAAAAAAAAAAAATTTTTGGACGAACTTACCTGAGCTGATGCGTAAAATATAAAAAAGGTTATAAATTTCTCCATGTCCTTCTGCGTGACTTGATGATGCGCTGGGTGTGTGTTGCTGTCCTCTCTATCTATTCTATGTATGTGTGTGTTCTGCTGTCTAGTTCCAGTTCCCCAGTCCAGCTAAGGGCCGCTCTCCCGGGCAGTTTATAAAGCTCCCGACATGGCTGAGGAGGTGGTTGGGCTTTGGAGAAAAAAAGAGCTGAGCACCACTGATTGGACCAGGATGAAGACACACACTCACAGTGAACTGTAAAAATCGCAGAGGTGCTGCAGCCAAGCAGGGATGCTCCAGATCAGGGCAAAAAGTGGCCAATGTACAGTATTTTTTTAATAAAGATCCGTTTCTGTTGGCTCACGATTGCACTTCTTTGACTTTTATTTCAGATGATAAAATTGATGATTGTTATAGGATGGGGTCTGGCATTTAAGTGCCAGATAGCCGGAGAAAACAACCGTTCCGGATCCTATTGTTCCGGAAAATATGGAGCTGCTGCAGCCACGACTGGCTCCAATTCGACATGCAACTTTCATGTGCGCCTTCATAAAAGGCCGCGATAATGAGGCCCACATGACTGACATCAGGTCTGTACTGTGCTGCACTTTGCTGTACCTGCTGTTTGTGTGTCAATGTGGCTTTGAGATGTGGGCATCTGGAACCAACACATATTTAGGGGAAATATATAAGGTGACAGCTGGTAGCGTAGTGGTTAGAGCTATTGCCTCTGGATCCAAGAAAAGGTCCAGTTGTAGTACCCTTGAGCAGCGTACTTACACTAAATTGCTCCAGTAAAATTACCCAGCTGTATAAATGGATAAATAACTGTAACCTTAACATTGTAAGTCACTTTGGAGAAAAGTGTCAGCTAAATGATTAAATGTAAATTTACAGGACATTACAGTATAGTTCCAGTATTAGTGTTGAGATGATCACAGGATGACCTTTTAAATGGGCTTTGGAGATGAGCATATACAAAATGACAGTTCAAGGTCCCTGTAGAAAGTCATCAAATCCAAAGATTTAAAAATATTTTTTTGTCGATAGTATGCATATTAGTTATTACAGGAGGTATTTAGTGGGAAGGTGATATTTACAAATTTTTAAAAAAGTAAACCTTTGTGATTTGTTGACCTGAATTTACATTAAAAACAAAATATAACCTAAAATTACCTGAACAATTTAGGTGTTTTTTTTTAGCACCTGACATGGCTTTACCATTTTTCATAGTTATGAATCGTACAGTGTTTCTCCATCTCTCCATTCTTTCCTTTCTTTCTGGTCATAATTAACAAACAGCAATGATCCACCTGCTGTCACCTCCCATTGGTGCCAAAGGAGCATATGTGGCAATGATGTTCATACGTCACCTGCAGGTGGGCAGGAGCCTGGAGATGTTTTATTATATACTGTAAGTCAAATCAAAGTCAAAGTGGCTTTATTGTCATTTCAACCATACGCATCTGGTACAGTATACAGTGAAACGAAACAACGTTCCTCCAAGACCATGGTGCTACACAAAAAACAATATATTACAATATATAATATTACAGCAATATATTACAATAAATTACAATATATACAATAAAAAAACATATTTTACAATATAATTAACAACAGAACAGAACTGGGACTCAACAAGGTCAAAATCGTGATCCCAAGAAAATGCAAATGCATAGAGATACTTAAAAGACAACAGCAGGGCAAAGGGTTACAGTGTGTGATGAAGAGGGGGGTCATGAAATTCCAAAAAGGCATCGAGATGTTCCAAAATTCATCAGAATTATAACACAGATTGAATGTTAACTTTTCTAGTGGAAGTAAATTAGTCACTGGAGTCAACCACCTGATTATGGAAGGATTCTATCCTGTGGACCATAACAAAAAACATGTTTTCTTGCCAAATATGTATTCATAAATGACACTGAAGGATTTGTAGGGCTGCTATAGTCACTGGATTTGTTATTCACTTTGAACGTTTTACCTACATGTTAACCTACAATTGGCTGACACGTAGAGGGGTGCGGTGGCGCAGTGGGTTGGACCGCAGTCCTGCTCTCCCGTGGGTCTGGGGTTCGAGTCCCGCTTGGGGTGCCTTGCGACGGACTGGCGTCCCGTCCTGGGTGTGTCCCCTCCCCCTCTGGCCTTACGCCCTGTGTTACCGGGTAGGCTCCGGTTCCCCGTGACCCCGTGTGGGACAAGCGGTTCTGAAAATGTGTGTGTGTGTGTGTGGCTGACACGTTTGTCTGAGCCAACTTAGATGAACAAATTTACAATTTTTCACCTATTATATTCCAGGGTATTTTTACTATATCAGTTCAGGGTAAGTCTCTTGCTCAAGGGTACCACAGCAGGAGCAGGATTTGAACTGAGGATCTCTAAAACCTACAATTACGGAGGATAGCTGTAAACTCAGCACCAAGACCTGCAGATACATCCTGCATAACATCCCCAGGATCTGTCCCTACTTCACTACTGACTCCGCCCAACTGCTTGTCCAGGCCATGGTGACATCCCGTCTAGACTACTGCAACTTTCTCTTGTGTGGTCTTCCTGCTACTGCCATCAAACCACTACAGCTGATACAAAACGCTGCCGCCCGAGTTGTGTTTGACTTGCCGAAGCGTTCCCATGTATCTCTTCTACTCGTTTCTCTGCGCTGGCTTCCTATAGCTGCCAGAATCAAATTCAAGACCTTGGTTACTGTCTACAAATTTATCAATAGAACTGCTCCTAGCTATTTACAAGACTTGATCATCCGCTACACCCCAACCGGACCACTTCGCTCTTGTACTTCTGCCTGCTTGGTAGTCCTGCGCATGAAAGGAAAAGCATGGAGGTTCTCGGTTCTGGCTCCATTGCGGTAGAATGACCTCCCCCTCTCACTCATAACTGCTGAATCTCTGTCCACATTTAAAAAGGGTCTGAAAACTCACTGCTTCCGGACTCACTTCGCCCATCACCTCTCCAGCTCATGTAAGGTGTAAATGTTCATGCACCCGTAACTTTGTGATTATACCCGGATAAGCCTTTACACAGCCGCTACTCCTGTATTGTACATACTTCGGAAGATACTAAATTTCAGTCTACTGACAATGGCCGCGGAAGCCTACGTGACTTGTTGTACATAAATGTTTGTGCATCTTTAAAAAAAATTGTTGGAAGGTGATCAGGAATTATCTATTCTGAGTTTTATGCAGCTACTAGTGTGATGAACACTGGTGCATATCGTGGAAAGAAACAAACTAAACTGTACTTAAGAATCACACGTCTGCAACTATGTCTCTCTTTCTCTTAATGTAAAGCACAAATTGTATCCTCTGAGAAGCAGGTTGCTTTGGAGAAAGCGCCTGCTAAATGAAAATGTAAATGTAAACTCTACATCCCCTGACCTTATTTCCCATTTGATGTGAAAAATCTATATTTCATCTCATTAAGAGGATGCCAATGAGAAAAACACAATTCACTTACAAATACAGGCGCTTTTTCCACACAGGTTTACATTTATTCATTTAGCTGATGCTTTTCTCAAATGACTTACAATGTTAAGCTACTGCATTTAAAAAATATATAATTATAATTTATATAATATGAAAAACATCATACACCACTCTTTAGAGCAATATTCTTAGCCCTTGTCTCTTTTTATACTCTTCTCGCACCATCCATTTCTGAAACATGAGGAAAGATATGTGCAAAAGACTCTTCCTTCAACCATTCCATTCAGCAACAAAATCAAGAATGAACAATTAATGGTCTTTCATATTCAGCAAAGGTATTGTATTGTACATCTTCCCCAATTTAATTTAAATAAAAAGAGACCGCTTTGTCTGCACACACACACACACACACACCCCCATCTTCCTAAATGGACTGTTCCGGGAAGGTATCTAAAGGACTCGCATTCCCATAATTCTCTTTGGCCTCCATGGTATCATGGTACCATTTTATCTGCAGGTAAGGTGTGTTGTTTCTTTTTCCCCTTTAGCAACACCAAACATGTTTTCTATAAAAACATCCACGGCTGCTATGTGTGTATCCAGCAGATACCCATTTATACGAGTTGGGAAACTGCAACTCATTTACAGAGGCCTACTTATAACTAGTTACACAATTTACTTGTTTTTATAACTGGGGTAACTTTTACTGCATTGGTTTATTTTCACTACCTTACCCCTGCAGGTTGTTGGGTTCAAACCCTTGATGTCAGATTCATCGAGGGTCTAACCGCTACACTACCTGCTACAATGTCAACTGTGAAGTGTTTCTGGTGTGTGATACATGTCTGCCAACTGAGTCATGATCAGTGTGTAAGGGAGAAAGCATCCTAGAGGTATTGGTCTTGGAGTGTGTTCAGGTCAACTTGGTTAGCTGATACGAAAACCCCGAGCAGTGTGTGAGCTGGTGGGTAACTATGCTACCGTCAAGGGCATCAGATATGGTCCTGGGAACATTATTAGATGGTAGCAATCATGGATTTAACATCATTTCCAAAGGTTACCTTTTGATCCAGGCGTGAGAAGGTCTTTGAACTTTTTTCCATGACGCTGGACATCTGGCACTTGGCTCAACAAAAATATGTCCTGGCACAAGACTCTTTTGAATCTTCTAGAATGTAGACACTTGGGTTTTTCAGCATCTCACTCTGTTGGCTGTGGATGGGGCTGTTGGCTCTTGCTAAAACAAGTCTTTTTCAGCATGTGGAGCAGCTTAGTCCTGAGAGAGTGACGCAAACATCCCTACTGCACAGGTTCAATGATATGTCAGCCAAGCTTTCTGCAATTTTGCCATCATTTTAATGTTGAGGTATATACTTACGATATTACGCTGTGGTTCTATGCATTGTTTTGGTTTTCGTTACTCAGCCAATAGCACAAACCTGTCTTCCTTCATTGGTTACATCGTTGCTTAACTTAACTGCTCATGACCGTAACCTCCAACTCTTGACATCCCTAAATTTTGCATCCCACCACTCTGTGTGGTCCTGGCTTTTGTTTCTTCTCTAAAATAATCTTTTTATTAAATGGGAGCAGCTGATAGTGTAGCGAATAGAACTCCTACCTTTGGATGGGAAGGCTGCTGGTTCAAACCCCACCTACTACTGTGGTACATTTACTTACCTTACAAAGTACTTACCCTAAATTGCTCCGGTGAAGTTACCCAGCTGTTCAAAGAAATAATTGTAGGTAGCTGCATGTTGCTTTGAAGAGAAGCCTCAGATAAATGTAAGCTTTGTGTATCACTGAAAGTAGATGGGCAATGTAGCTAGGCAGAACTTCTCCACTCAACACCTGGTTCCATGAACATGAGGAATTTACTGGTGAGCAGAGGTCATGTCTGTGGTGACCAGGGTCATGCCCTACTATGATCTCGATGAGCAGATATGTGCATGACAAGTGACCTTCTGAGAAGCTCTTCTCTCCTAAATCCAGCAATTAAAGGCCTTTCCCAGGTCCATAAAGATGCGGCGGGTGGTCCCGGTGTGGCCACGGTCAAAATGAAATTCGGTGCAAGTTTACAGAGAATTCTGCATTATTGTCCTAAGCAACAGCTTATCGTTTGCTCCTTCTCGTCTTTTCAGAAGAGGTCAGCAGTGGTTTACCAGTTATGTACACATTCAGCTACTGAATGCAGAAATAAGCCCTTTGCAGCCTTGACATATTTCACACCAGAATAGTGTGATTTCTATGTATTATGTATGTATTTATTTCTGCATTTCAGTTAATTGGATGCAGGCATCCAGTTTAGAGCATTGGGCAGCGGCAGGTGTTTGATAGAGAACTGTTCACCTTTGTGTTTAAATTTTTCTTAAGTTTTTTAAAATGTCATTTGTTGAGCAGTATCTTTAGCATAGGGGTTGGACCGGGTCCTGCTCTCCGGTGGGTCTGGGGTTCGAGTCCCCCTCCGGGTGCCTTGTGACGGACTGGCGTCCCGTCCTGGGTGTGTCCCCCTCCCCCATCCGGCCTTATGCCCTGTGTTGCCGGGTTAGGCGCCGGCTCCCTGCGACCCTGTATGGGACAAGCGGTTCAGACAATGTGTGTGTGTGTATGTTTAGCGTGAAAGTAAATGTATCTAGAAATATGTTTTCAGATTTTATTCAAGATTCAGTTTACTCGGTGTTCACGTTTATTTAATGAGGTCCCACCATCTACGCATCTAGAAACCTTGATTAATTAGGGGAACATAGCTGCTGCAGTGAACCATTATATAAAATTGTCTGTGCTTTGTCTGTCACTAGAATAGGGCCATCTGAGGGAGGGAGAGAAACTGAAAAATGTTAATTACCCCTCTGACGCACTTGTCTTTCGTTGAAAAGTTGAACACTGAACTTGCTGCCAATGCGTTAAATAACACTGAGCGCAAAAAAACCCAGAAAAACGCATTTGTGGTGGTCGCTGGATTTGTTTCAATGGTTTATTCTCCCTCTTACAATACAGTTTTGGCTGTAATTTCTTTTCAGCCCAGATATTTGTCAGAATGAAGACGGTGGAGGCGGGTTTTAGCGTTACACCGAGATTTATCTGTGTGTTTTCAGGGTTGTGCCTGGTACCGCCGTGTTTGCGCAACCGCCACGGTTTTGCAGAATCGCCGCCGGAGTCGTCGGTCACGTGACTCTTTACACGCCTGGTTGTCTGCTAGTCTGCCTGGGACCTGCTGAGGTCATTTTGGATTAGTGTTTTATTTAAGCCTCACTACACCGATTCACTGAGAACGCTAGAAATGGGCTGCGTGGACTTTCCCCACCGCTGCTGTTGGTTTACCTAATTTTCCTTGTTCCCAGCATTGACTTAAAAACCATTTTTACTCTCTTAACTTGTGCACCCACACCTTTCGAGACTAATTTATAGGCGTAATACTCAAAGACAGGCCGTTTCACGGTGTAAATTCACACCGCTATACAGAATGATGTGATTCACATGTCCCGTCACATGCATCACACGTACAGAATAATATGGTTTAAATGATGCAATCTGTGTGTGTGTGTTCATCACCATGCACCCAGGCCCAGGGTGAGCTCAAGGCAGCGGGTGATCAGTTGTGACTTGGCTTTGTTGGCCCAAAGGGAGTTCTTTCTGGGAGGTATGTCTTCCAGGCACGGTCAAGGAGATTGACGACAGAGCGCGTAGTGTCTCTCTGTACCTCCCACAGCTTTGTGTGTTTACTTCTCTGTAGAATCATGTAAAATTTGATGGCTCCTAAATCAGTACCAGATCATAGACGTTTTACTGCCGCTCTAGCAGCCCAATCTGTTTATCATTTAGCGGTAGGATTCGCAGAGTGGGAATCCAGGGCTTCTTCACAAGTGTATGAATAAACTACTCGTGTAATCACACGGGCTTTCGTATAGAAACGAATGTTTTCAAAAAAAAAAAAGGCTGGAAAGCAACATGTGACCTGAGGATCTCGTGCGTGAGATGACCGTCAACATCGGACCTATTGCTTACACTCGCTTTGTTTAACAGGTCGTAATTCTAATCACGGGTTGCCATGCACGCACCGGTCCTGCCAAGAGGAGAACTCGTTTTCGTGGGAATCTTTTTAAAGGTGTCTGAAGGTAAATTCAAGGATGGGGTACTTGCCTGGTTAGTGAGGACACTTGTCTTTGGATTTTCAAAACACACTGTAGCCCTCAGCTTCTGCACTCGTGGACATGTAGTAGTACATTAACTTGGTTTATTTTCACATTTACAGATTTTAAATTTTTTTTTTAGCCTCTTCCTTCCAAATGGAAGGCACCGGGAAGAAATCTACTCTAAACAGCAGGCAAATACTTCTTCAGGGAGGCCCGGTTAAATCTTTGGAATTATTGCGCAATAGGTGCTGGGTGTATATATGGCATCTGATGGTGAGATGAGAATGATCTTTTAAACCCGGCTTTCCGTGAAGCTAAATCATTTCTGACATTTGACACCACCGTGCTGCAACATTTGCTATGTCCCCACCCCCGCCTTTGAATACCGGGGCAAAAGGTCACTTGTTTAACTGAATACAGTAAGGACTTTGTCGTACCCTCGTCTCAGACATACACTTTAAAAGTCTGTTTAATTAATAAATATTGCATGTGTATATACACTGTACATATGTATACGGTATTGACATGTATACATACACAGTATTTCAAATATATATGTGTGTATGTATGTATGTGTATATATACATCTATATGCATATGTAAAATGTCATTTCAGGTTTCTGCTTCTTTTATCATAGTGAAGTCAACCTGACTCTAGTTTAATATACATACATACATACAATATAAATTTTCTAACTTGGACATGTTTTTTGGGGAACTATAATGTACTTAGCCACTAGTAGAAATGAATGTTTTATTTCACTTTTCTCTTGCACAAAATGTTTAGCCTCAGGGTTTCTTGTGGAGGCTGTGTCTACAGTTTGGAGCCACATACTTTTTATTATTTATCCAGACAATTTCAATAATTGCTTGTCACGGCGAACCGGAGCCTTTCCTGGACACATGGCTGAAGAGATGGGGGGGTGGCACACCCTGGATGGGGTGCCAGTCCATTGCAAGGCCACAACTGTGTACCCAGTTACACCTCAGGGTGAAAGTACTGGAGTAATTGCAGAGCAAGCACCTTGCTCAAGGGCACTACAGCCAGAGCTGGGGATTGAACCAGCAACCCTTAGAACTAAAGGCAGCTGCTTCAACCATGATGCCACCAGCTGCCCCTTTTACTGTTTGTATTAATTACACTTTTTTAGTTTATAAAGCAGGGTATTCTTACTGTGTTCAGGGCAAGTGCCTTAATGAAGGGGTCTACAGCAGAAATCTGAGCCCCCATAATGTGGATGCAATGCAACAGCTCTACTGCACTATTGTACCTACTTGCCTTACACAATATATAGTATAATGATGTGTGTCTTATTGCATCTTATGGCTTTTAGCAAAGGTCTGTTGGGGCCTTTTGATGAAATATTTTGCGTAACATTTGAAGGAAGCTCCTTCCAGGAAGGTCCATTTTCCTTTTTTAGAATTATTGACCTGCTCCGCTTATTCTCTGACAGCTGTTTGTGTTTGGTTGAGAGGAGTGAATGTGCTGTGATGCACCCAAGATTTATTTCCCTTCCAGGAGACCTGCTGGAAGGCAGAAGGTCAAACTCTTCATGTAGGTGGTCAATGGAAAGCAGGCCCGATGACAAAAGAATTACAGGAGGTTGCGGATCGTGGTTTCCAGGGGTCGAGGTCGAAATACTTCCCTCCCACATCCCCTTGCTTGATCTTCTGCTTGCTGGAATGGAGAGCTCTTCACCCAAAAGACTTCAATTTATGCACGCCTTCATTTGCTGTTTACATGGCATGCTTTCAAGATGGCACAAGGGGAGTGGTGGTAGACCGTACTATTTTTTTACAGCAATGTTGTCTGGATAAGGAAGCATCTGGTGCCATGACTGCTGTAAATCAGGCCACGCAGACCTGTGACCGATGTGACTGGTTTTTTGCAGGAGTTGGAGAAAAATACATGACTGTCTGTGTTGGCACTTCCCGAGAGATGGCAAAGTTCCTTCCAAGAACAATGTTTGAGGGCTTTTTGATTAACGGTGGTCTGCTGCGTCTGCCGTAATCTGGACCTTACTATAGTATCAGTCGGAGATGGACGGCTGAGGGCGGTGGACGGGGTTGGGCGGAGACGGCGATGTTGTTCCAGAGAAGAGCTCCTAGGTGGTCCATAGCTACTCGTCCTCCTACAGCCAGAGGGGCACTGGTTTTCAGTGGAGACAGGGGAGGGTGTCTGCGGTAAAATCACACCTCATGCACAGCCCCCCCTCACATATGTCCAATCTGGAGACAGTTAAACAGCGAAGGCCTCTGCCAGGTTCTCTTCTGCGGCAGCCCATAGAGGAATGCCGTAAACCCCAACTGCTCCTTATTTCCAGAAGCTGGCATTTCCGAACATTTTCCTGCATAGATGTTGCTCGATCTGAGCTGCCTCTGTTCCGATGGACAGTCTAACACGGTAAATTGTCTGCACTGAGGAAACGGTGCAAAGAACTTTTAAAACGCTTTGCACCAGGGCAGCTTTATTGCGCAACTTTAAATAACCTTACTTTTCTGCATACATTATAGTGACATTTGACTGTGATATCAGACTGGGAAAAAAATTCACATATGAAGTTGTTTACAAAAGTAAACTAGTTTGCATTTCCAAGTTAAAAGGCACTGATACTTTGGTGGTTATTGGTGGTCGGTGGGTCCTGCAATCTAGTACACGTGTGTTAAAAACACAGGCTGTCGCTTGACACATGGCTGCAGGGTTAATGTGGGTCAGAGAGGCCGGAAGGTCACAAAGGTCAAGTGTTAGAACTGACAGCACACTGCCAGGACCACAGGTTCTGCATCGCTGCCTGTTTCTCAAGACCTCCTACGTGCTGCGGATGTTTGAGAGGCGAAGGTGCAGCAAGTCTGATACGGCCTGATCTCTGGGTGGAGCCTCTGGAGGGTTTCACTATGGTCCAGTCAGTGGGCGTTGTTGTTATTTCCCTTATGCCTTTATCTAAGGTGCCGTTCTGGGTAAAAATAAATGAAATAATTCCAAAATATTTGAGAATACAGCACAAGGTAAATACCTTTAGTTAGAAAGCAGCAAATGTGATATATGAGTGTTCAGTAGTTTTCAGCCCATCATTTCTAACATTTTTTTTAGGTACGTGTTGAAGGATTTTTTTGGCCCATGAAAGCTACTTTGAGGAGGTCACCGAGGTCCTCCTGGCGCTGAACCCTGTGGTCACCCGCTGCGTGGGATACGCTGACATCCCGTGAGAAGTGTCGGTTTGCATGCGAGTGGGAAGGATACGTTCGGTCCTTTACATGGTGTCGGCAAGGGCGAAGGGTTCGAACCGAGCCCTTGCGGAAGCCGGACCTCGCCCTGTTCTTAGCGACCCAAAGCTTCTCCTTTCAGTCCTTCATCGGGCCCCACGGCAGCTTCGCGAATTCAAGTTTCACAGCAGATGATTGAATTTTTCTCAGAGAGGACTGCCCTCTGTTGACGAGGCCTACCGCAGCGTGTCCGTACGCACAAAATATCCCACCGTCCCCGAAAATCACTGCACGTATGTGGGTGTTGCGCTTCTTCTTGAGCTGCACGTCTAATTTTTAACCCTTTTTGGATTCCTGAAGGCCTTATGCAAAATTTTACTCTAACTTGCGCTTTGATTCCAACCCTTCTCAGAGATGCTACAAACCTTATCCATCTCCCTTAATGAATAACGAAATGACGAATAAAGATTATTAACAGAATCTTTGCATGCATTTTCATTGTAAGAATACACTCAGCAAAATGTTCATTACACATTACACTCGCGCCGACAAACCAGTCTGAAATAGCAAGGTGCGGAGGGTGAATTCGTTTTATTTTAATCGAACACGTAAAAACAAAAGTGGATACAGACGGACACTAAATATAAATTAAAGTAGAAAAACACCTGTCTGTCTCAGCTAAAAGGAAAATACTTAATCAGGGGTTGCCACACTGCACATAAACTATGCATCACAAGGCACTAATACAATAAAGTCACTGTTTTTATAAAACATAATAAATATGTACAATGATAAATGTTCAAACTTCCGGGACATTTACACCCCAGGGCAACGCGTATAAAAGATGACTGCGGTTATACTGCTGTATTCTGTCCTTATTTATTCTGCACATACTTTGCTCTTCAGATACGTAGCTAATCAGTGTTCGGCACTGCATATATAATCTATTTTACTTGGAAAAGTCACCTTAAATAATACCGGTCGTGGAATGTCTACTGTGATTAGGGAGAGTCTGTCGTGATGCCACTCCCGAGGAGCGTGGCTGAGGTTCTCAGTTTCGTCAGTCTCTCCCTGCGCCGTTGCTCCTCAGGTTGCTGTCGTAGTTACTTCCTCCACCGTTTGAAGCCCATGAACATACTGCAGCCGTAGCATACGGTCACCACAAATGCAAAAATCTGAAAGTTTAAAAAAAAAAAAAAAAAAAGGAAAATGGAAGAGGGATCAATAGGCTGTTTAGTACGAAGAACCAAGAAAGCCTGGAATGGATATGGGGTGCAAATCGCAATATTCAAATGAAAAAGACGAGTAGGAAGTGGCCTTGCGATGTCCGAATCACATCAAAACATAATTTCCTTATTCTCAGTTCAGATCTGCTGGATCCTGGATTTACGAACAGGATTTGGAGCAGCGATCTCTTTGTAAACTTGTAATTCCGTTCATTTTTGCCACTAAGTCACAATCTTGCCAGATCAAGCTAAATAAAACATCTGTCCATTCATTCATCTGATTATGTAAAAAAAACTCAGAAAAAAAATACTCTTTACACTTTCTTCCATCCCTTAGTAATAGTAACTACAGCAGCATACATGGACACTAAATATAAATTAAGTAGAAAAACACCTGTCTGAGGGAGGGTACACCTTACATGAGTTGCTGGTTCACCGCAATCGCACACACGTGTTCACTCACACGCTAAGGGCCATTTAAGTCACCCCTTCACCTGAATCGTGTAATATACACGCATCCCTCACCTACTTGATTTCTCACAACACAACTCTCATTCCTGGCTCTTAGTCCAAAGCAGCCAACACAACAGCAACAATGTCCACATGGAACAATATTTAACACTTACGTGCACACAAAAGAAAATTTCAGAACACAATACTTTAACCATTAATGAACATTTGAATCCATCGCAGCGTGCGAGAACATCCGATCGCAGGACGATCTCAACCAACTGCAATCGTAGATTCATTTGAGTCTAGGGTCACAAATGTAAATTATTATTCAGCATTTAGGTGATGCTTTTCTCTTGACAAGTGTTAAGCTGATAACAATGACTGACTCCTTTATACAGCTGGGTAATTTTTACTGGAGTAATTTAGGATGAGCACCTTGATCAAGGGTATTAGAATAGGAGGTGGGATTGAAACGGGTCCTTTTACCCCTTCTAGAAATAAACTATAAGCATGTAACACGGTTATTAAAATCACTGTAAAAATGTGTGTATTCTTTTAGAGAGCTGGGCTGCATGTGTGAAAGCTATACTTTTATTGGTTGTATTTTACAAAAACTGGTGAAATGACAGCGAGGGACATAAGGAATGGTTAAATTCACTCTGGTAGGGTCATGCCTGGGAAGGTTTAAATAAGTGGTGATTGGGACATTTTCCCCTTTATCCCTTCATGGTGTGACGCACAGGAGCGACAGTCATGTAAACTGTTTTAATATATAATTTCCCTTACACTATCATAAATAATGCCTTAATCTTGTTGTCAAATGAAGATCTAGCATTAAACGTTTGTATTAATGTTGCACGGTGCCTCTAACAGCACAGTGTCCGTGTACTTAGCTGAGTGACGTCAGTAGAGATATTCTGAAATACCTGGATAGGGGGAAACATCTGGACATGGTGTTAAATGAGATTTGCATTTAAAAGATATGGAAAGAAAACTGCACATTTGGTTTTAAAAAAAAAAAAAAAAAACAAAAGGGTGAGTTATTTATTATGGCTCGGAAATGTATTTTTTTTTTCCCCTTTTACATCAATGGTAATGAAGTTTTTTTTTTTTTTTTTTTTTTTGGAGTTCACTTTACAAACAGGTCTTCTGAAAGCCTGTGTTTGTTTCTTCTCAACCCCCTGTACCAAATCCCAAATGTACATGTAAAGTACATGCTGTAAGGAGTATTTGCGCATTACTTTGCCGCGAGCTCCAATTATTGGACTGACTCCACTCCCCAAACTCGAAATGGACCTTGACAGTCAGGTTCACTCTGCACTTTGAACCTCCCAGTTTAGATGGTCAAGCTGCTGTACTTCTGCTGAAACCTGAGACCACTGGGAGTCTCAGCGAGTGTTTGTCAGCTTTCTTTTTTCCTCTTAGCTGCTGATTTGGTTATTTTGCCTTTTTTTTTTTTTTTTTTTTTTTATTTAGACAACTTCTGGTTGGAACGCTATGCAAAAGTGTAAATATATAATACCTGGAAAATGAAATGGTCTTTTTGAATCCAGATCTCATCTGTGACAACGCTGTGTGAACGAGATGGGTCACCTGGACTGAGTACTCACTGTAGCTGCCACATTAACTCTGTACTGACGGTCATCCATGAAGACGAGGATGTTCTGAGCCGGTCGGGATAGACACAGCAGACCGGAAGATGTGACATTGGCGACACTGATGTAGGAATGTCCGTGGGCAGCTGTTGTGGCCGCCTCGAGAACAAACGCACCGAAGTAGAAGAGCAGGGCGCAGAAGTGATAGGTCATATCCTGCAGACATAACGGTAAAGAGCGTCACGTTCGCGTGGAGAAACGAGAGACGAGGACGTGCATGATATTCCGGGGCTTTTTCCCGAAATCCTCATAAGCACAGAGGGTTTCTCCCGATCAAGTGAAACTGTGCTGGAATTGCTGCCAAACTCTGAAAGTCTGAAATCCCTACTTTGTCCCATTCATTCTGCCTTTCTGGAAAACCAAGTGTTGCCTCCTTTTTAATCTAATGTTTTTCTCAAAAAGTCAATAATTAAGGGATAGTTGGTAGTGTAGTGGTTTGTGCTGCTGTCTTTAGACCCAAAGGCTGCAGGTTCAAATCTCACCTCTGACTGCTGTAGCCTTGAGCAAGCTATTAACCCTAAAATTGCTCCAGTACAAGTTACCCAGGGGGTGCGGTGGTGCAGTGGGTTGGTCCTGGTCCTGCTCTTCAGTGGGTTTGAGTCCTGCTTGGGGTGCCTTGCGATGGACTGGTGTCCTGTCCTGGGTGTGTCCCCTCCCCTTCCGGCCTTATGCCCTGAGTTGCCGGGTTAGGCTCCGGTTCCCCGTGTCCCGTATGGGGTGAGTGGTTTGGATGGACGGATGGACAAGTTACCCAGCTGTATAAATGGGTAAATAATTGTAGGTGATTAACACTGTAATTTGTTTGGTGAAAAGTGTCAGCTGAATGAATAAATGTAATTATGTACCAGTTTTTACAGCCAGGTAATTTTCACTGGAAAACTCGGTGAGGGATTTGAATGTGGGTCCTCTGTGTGCAAAGTAGTGGCTCTAACCGCTGCGCCACCTGCTGCACCCATACGATTCAACAGCCTGGTGGATCGTAAGACCTTCTGAACCGGTGGTAAATCTCTTATTCCTTATTCATTTCGGTATTCCTCTCACCATCAGTGTTCCTCTCTGTTTTGTGGGGTGGAGAACTGCGGATAAGATGGATGGCGGTGATGTAAAAATGGACAGGAAAAGAAGGAATTCTGCTCAGGGGATTTGGTTTGGGTTCTAGAGCTGTCTCTCCGCAGCTCAGAATGTTCCAGAAAACAGCTGATCACCATTGCTGGTTTCAAAGCAGTTATTTCCAACTGGCTCCCATTTCTATGTTGCATAACTTTGCATAAGATATAAGGAACGGCGAAGAAGTAAAAATAAACAGGAGGTTACATTTTTTTCCCCCCTCATTAGGGTGTCAAATCAGACACTTAAATAATAGTAATAAGAATAATAATAACGGCGACAAAGACTGATGACAAAAATGTGCTACTAAATAGGCAGCCTGGATATAAAGGAGCCACTGTATGTTGGGAAGCAGTTAGTCTGTTCACCTTTGTCAGCAATCACGATGCACTATTTTGGTGTCAATGAAATTAAATGCAATAAAACTTAATGGTGAGTCTTTCGTTTCTTTTGTTCTGATGTGCCGGTAATGTTTATAAAGGAAAAGTTGTCACCCAAAATGGGCATCAAATTCTACTGAATACAATCCACACACCCTTTATGCGGTATGAGTCATAAGTAATGGATTATATCAGAATGTATGTATGTTTCCCATAATTCATGTAGTATGAGAAATTTATTATTTTTTTGATAAGACATGCAGTGGCAGAACAACACGCACCGCGACTGATAACGTTACTGCGCTGAGTCAAGCGTTTTGCATTATGGGGGATCAGCATGTTAATGACACATGAGCTTCAGCTTCTTGACGGACTAGTAAGGCTAGATTTTCAGGGCCGTTTCAACTGGAAGCCAACAACCCCGTAAGGAAAAGCGTCACCAGGCCTTAAACCTACCGGGTTCATCCGGGTAACTTTTAAATTTCGTGATGCTGCTTCATTTATAGTGGGAAACCTTTAGAGATTTTCTGACCATCGTTTGTTAACGCAGCCTGCTCAGCGTTACGAAGGAACAGTTCAAACTGTGTGCCGTGCGTGAATTCACCTTTTTTTTATAAGGAGTCGCAGCTTCGCTAATCATCTGCTGTACAACAGGCAGTTCAAAGTTTATGTTGGGCGAAAGCGGTGCCCAAACGCCACGCCCCGCCGAACTTAATCGCTCGGAAACGTTTCAACATGCGCTGACACCTCCAGACTTTACGGACACCAGAAAGGCACACGGGCAATTTATATATGCAAATGTCGCACTTGCACCCCTTGCAAATGAGCGTTGGAATTTTGCAAGTAGTGAGGCCTGCAGTTAGTTACAATAAATAATCAGTTTATAGGCAAATGAAGGTTTCTGCTCTTACAATGAAAGGTGCTGCCATGGTTACCAGGGGAACAAATGCTGAACTTTGAGGGTATTCTTTTAATTTTTATTGTTAACTGGTTGCTTAATCAGAGGTGACTTACAGTGTTTGATCCATTTATACAGCTGGGTATTTCTACTGTATTAGTTCAGAGTACTTATATTGTATCAGCAGCAGGAAGTGGGACATGAACCAGCAACCATGCCTTTACATATAGATTCATTTGTTTAAGTGATGTTTTGAAAAGCAACTGGCAACACCGGTAACCTTGTGGTGCAGGGGATAGTTCTGCAGCATCATGCTCAGATTGTTCAGGTATAGGTTCAAATCCAGCTCTCTATGGAGTTTGTATGTTGTCCCTGTGTCTATTTGGGTTTCCTCTGGATGCTCTGGTTTCTGCCCACATTCCAATGACATGTGTTTCAGGTGACCTGGCAACTCTAAGCTGTCTCATTGTGTGGCTATCCTAGGGTGGACTGGTGTCCCTTCTAGTGTGCACACTCTTCAAGCCTTGTGCGCAGTAATACTAGGATGGGCTCCAGACCACCGCGGCCCTTACAAGGACGAACGGTAATGGAAACCGAGTATTAGAATGACCCACAAGAGCAGGCTTGTAAACTAAGCCACACACGATGATTTACCATTTATGCTTCATTTTTACTTCAGCAGTTCAGGTTACGTACCACGATCAAAAGGTACTACAGCAAGAGGTGGGATTCGAACCTGAGTCCTTTGAGCGCAAAGTGACAGCTCTAACCGTTAACCGCTGTAAGTACCAGTTATACACTTCTCATGAGAAATGAACCCCCGATATACGTTGTTTCACTGTAAGGCGCGCTGTCTGTACACGAGAGACCCTGTAGCTCATCGCTTAACAGGGACTTCAACCAAAGGAAAGTTACAAATTGAACTACTTCCACAATTGGGTGTTTCTACTGGAGCGGTGCAGGGAAAAAAGGCCGGCTTCCACGAGCCACACTGCAGCAGCACGGCGGAGCGGGTCTCGAACCTACAACCTCCCAGCCGAACAAGCGCCCAGGTTCTCACCAGGAAGTTCCAGTCGGTGTCGATCCTGTCGACGAGGCCCAGCAGGAAGACGGCCAGGTAGGCGCTGGAGAAGACGAACGTGGAGACGGACACGAACATGACCCATCCCTGCAGGAGGGGGACGGGCACGTTGGCCGAGGCCACGAGGATCCACACGAGACCCCCGAAGAACTGAACGTAGAATGACACGAGTGACGTGAGCGACGTCGCAGCGACAGCACGAAGCGCGAGACACACACACAGTCTTTTGATAACGTTACACATGTGGCGCTTTTTGTTACTTTGTAGCCGTCTGTCTCGCTTTCAACATCGAGACGTAACACGCGGCGGAGTCGCTGCGGTTCGGAGTCCAAACCCGCAACGCGTCGCAGGCGGCGCAGCGGAAAGTTAAGCTGCAGCCTGTAAAATTTAACTGGAAATATTATACGAAACTAAATAAGTAACTAATAAAGGAAAAGGAATTGGATAAGTAAAGGAATTAGATCAAAGCCGCCGATTACAGGGCTTTTTAAAGCCACAAGAGTTTACAGCTCAGCTGTTTTTGTAGTAAATGAAGCATATCATAATTGTGTTAGAAATACTGACAATCTCGAGGCAGGCGAGCGCCCCGGAATACGTCCGCAGCACGTCGAGCCCCACGGGGAGGCTGATCACGGGCGCCGGGAAGGACGTGGCCGCCGTGCTGCTGTTCGGAGCCGCAGACTGAGACATTTCGCTTTTCCTCCCTCTTCTCCTCTTCCTTGTCCCGCTGCTTCCCTTCCCTTCCAACCGAGCGTTTCCTCCTCGTATCGTGTCCTCCGTGCTCTGCAGCCCTTGGCTCCGTGTGTGTGTGTGTGTGTGTTCGTGCGCCCGAGATTACACAGGTGAGGTGAGCAAGTGAAACAGGTCGGACAGGTGCGCTGCCACTCCCTCCGTTTGTTCCAGTCTGGAGGACCCGCACTGGTGGGAGTGGGAGTGGGGGGTGCGCGTCCTATGACCAATCGGTAATTATTAAGTGACTGTAAATGATAAATGTGATCAAACCATAATGACAACACAGAGGGTTTCTCTTCTTCTTGTACACATTGTTCTGATTTATGAGAAACTAACTCGGTGCTTCAGTACAGCACGTGTTTAATAAATATTTAATAATTGTGTGAAACATACCGTTATTTGGCCGTTAGTTTGAACAACAATCATCATCGGCGGTGAACGGTTTAAGTTTCGACTTTATGGTTATGTGGTATATAATATACAGTAGTAGAGAATAGCAGGGATTTAGCCTTTTGTAATGCGGGATGGTTGAAAACTTGGAAATGATTGATGATGTTGCTATCAGTGAGTGACGGATACCTGTGTGGCTATTTATGTATGTCCTCAAGTTATTATTAAGCTAAAAACACTGATCAGGTGAGACTGAGTCAGTGTAAAAACTTGGGTCACGTGAAGGATGTGAACAAATCAAATGTATATGAGTTCACTTATCAAACTTATTATTATTCAACATGACTTATAATGCCAGCAGAAATATAGTTTGTAATTTCCTGCTCAGATTTGCCTTTAAAGAGAGGACAAGAAAAAAAAATCAGGGAATGTAAGGGATGGTGTCCCACACAGTGTAAAGCAGGAGGCCAAACACTCTATTAATCTTTAACCAGCCGAGCTGAGCTGAGCTGTGTGTTCGGGGCCCTTTCGTGTGTGTGGAGGCCTCACTGCCAGCTTGGAGATGGGTGGCTAGCAGTGAAAGGTGATCCCGGGCTCCCAGTAGGCCTTGCGATGACAAGCCTACCCTGTGACGCTCTTGGTAGGCAGCCATTTGTTCCACTTTATCAAGGAGGAAGCCGTTTTTTTTCGTTGTTAAATATTCCTACTGTGTGTGTGTGTGTGTGTGTTTGCCCAGGTTCCTGTGTGGACTTTTTTCCCCTCAAGGACAACATAATGCCTGGTTTATACCAGTTCCAGGGAAACTGTGGTCTGCTTTCAGGGATTCATTGTAACAGCAGAACAATGCTGTTGGACCTTTGAGACAGTTTCCCCAACCACCGTAGGGAAAAGTCCGTTGTACTAAAGGTTACCACCACATTTCTAGAGCAAGAAGGGACAATTCAAATGCGTTTATCACTGTTACTGGCTCTTCTCAAATTAGCAAGAAATCTTATTTAGGGTTATTTTTACATTACATTTGTTATTTAGTCTTACCCAAGTTTAATCAATTGCGCAGGAACAATATTTGCCAGATTTCAATTATTTAAAAAAAAAAAAAAAAAAACACTTCCCCGTTTCACCACTAGGTGTCGGTAAACCTGCGGTTCTAAGTACCGCATGGTTTCACTAGGTGGCGCTGCGCAACACATTATTGTTGTCGGGAAAATGAGTGACACGGAAGGTTGCCAGAAGTAAAAGGAGGAAAGGATGGAAAATCATAATGGCAGTCACAGATGTCATGTAATTTGCTTAATTTTGTATACGCGTTGTATTTTGCTTCAGGAAAAAATACACCCAGTATCAGAGTAAAATATTTTTATTATGTAAAGACAGTTAATTTGGTTACACTCGTGTACGGAAAACCTCACTGGAAAGAATGATCATTTTGGTAAAGCAATATAATACTGTAACGCAATTAAGTCATTTTGAAAAAAGCCTATTATATATTTCATAATAAGGAGAAGTAGGGCCTGCATGCATATGGTAATAAAGGTGGCAGGTTGTGATCGTGTGATCTGACTGCGGTCACAGTAATTAATTGATCTGTCGAGACCAATTATATAGTTGCTCTGGTCCAGCAGCATCACGATGCCCCGACGGGGGTCTTCCTCCTCTTGGAAAACTCGCACATGTAGAACATGGCGACGTCGCAGTCCGCGGGGGTCCGCGCCCCGGCGCTTGTCATTTCCGCACAGCTGACGTTGGTAGGAGGGCCAGTGGGCCCCGCCGTGCTCCGGGCTGTGGAGTTCTTCTCGAGGGTGTTTTCGGTTAACGCGCGGCCACCCCCGTGCTCGGCCACGAACACGTGCGTGAGGCCCGCTCGGCTCACGTAGTCGGCGAGGAGCGCGTGCGTCTCGTCCTCTCTGGGCGCGGCCATGGTCCCGCCGCGGAGCCGGCAGTTGAGCAGGGCCTCTTTGTACCTTCGGGCCTCTTTGACGATGAGGTAGAACTTCTCCTCCGTCTCCTGCATGCCTAAAACAACTTTGCAAAAACATTTCGAACATCGGCAATTCAACCAGCGGGTGGGGCCGTGCCTCAGAAATCAAACTCTGTGGTTAATGGTAACGAGTCCCACAATAAAACATAGTAACACTATATTGTCCTTCATTTACACTTAATCGGATAGCTGGCATTGCAGAGCTTCCTGCTGCTGGAATGAATTTGACTCTAAATCCAGATGGATTATCTATACGTGCGCGCATCGCGTTGGTGTGTATAACTGGAATATGTTAAATTCATCATGCCTTCAGGCCTGCGTTAGTATCTGCTTGAACACATGAACTGTATTTAACTGTAAGTCCTTGGGAGTCCCATAGAAAAGGTTTTACAGATAAGTGAGAAATGCGAAGCCCAGTCCTCTATTTGAATTGGCAAAGCTGCAAATGCAAAACTTAAACTTTCTATCTGCAGCTTCGCGTCGCAGTGATATATAAGCTTTACCGTTTTTTAAAAACTTGACGGAGTTCTTCAGCTTGCTGATATTCACGTCCAGCTGCCCGACAACCTTATTGTATTTTCCGCAGTCGCACGTTGTGCCTGTAAATAATATAAATTTGTTTGCTGGAGTAGAAGAGTTGACTTTCCGTGATGCCTTACTGAAAATATTTTATAATGGCAATATCCTATGCATAAACTTTCCAAAATGCTTTGGTATTCATATTATGCGGCCGTTTTCCATGCAGCCTTATTAAATGAATTCTTCGGTCTTTATTTATTTATTTACGTTGTGGTCTTGGAATAGTATATGTACTACAGGAGGTTAGTATAAGTATAACTGCAGGGGAAAAATGAGAAATATTGTACCGGGTTTTCCTCTGAGTCCAGCTGGTCCATCAATTCCACGTTCACCTTTGTCTCCTAGAACGAAAATGGACATAAGGCAGCTTCAAAGCAGCGCATGGCTGCTGCAGCTAAAAATCTGCTCGGAGATGCACTGTTTATGTAAGAGCACAATAACATTGATATTTACATTTGCCTTTATGTGTTTACCATATTTCAGTGGGAAGCTAATTCAACCCGCCTTACTCCTGCAGACACTTGTTTGTGCAGGTGATCCCCGACTTACAATGGGGTTACGTTCCGCGAAACCCAACGTAAGTCGAAAATGCATGCGATAGACCTGATGCGCACCTCTGCGTAACAGACTGGGAGACGCGGATCGCTGCCGCTGCCCAGCATCGTGAGAGAGTATCGCACCACATATCGCTTGGCGAGGAAAAAAAATCAAAATTCAAAATTCGAAGTACGGTTTATGCTGAATGTCTATCGCCGGCTCACCATCGTAAAGTCGAAAAATCGTAAGTCGAGGAGCATCTGTACAAAATTAACTCCATCACATCACTGGGAGATGTATTCCAAACCCCTACCATGTTTTGTGTGTAAAAAAAAAAAAAGTTCTAATAAATATTTTATGTATTTTATTTTTATTTTACTTATTTGTGCTGTTAGAGGGGGGCGCAGTGGGTTTGGCCGGGTCCTACTCTCTCGTGGGTCTGGGGTTCGAGTCCCGCTTGGGCTGCCTTGCGACGGACTGGCGTCCCGTCCTGGGTGTGTCCCCTCCCTCTCCGGACTTGCGCCCTGTGCTGCTGGGTTAGGCTCTAGTTCGCCTCTACCCCGCTTGGGAGAGGCGGTTTCAGTCTCTCTGTGTGTGTGTGTGTGTGTGTGTGTGTGTGTGTGTGTGTGTGTGTGTGTGTGTGTGTGTGTGTGTGTGTGTGTGTGTTATTTGTGCTGTTGATCCAGTACAGCAGTCCTTGGGTTTCACCTTATTTGTGGCCCTCAGGATTTTAGATCATGTCACCCCACCCCCACCCTGAGCAGGTGATACCTACAACATTACGCTGGGTGTAAAGCGAAAAATGAGGAGCGACATCTGCTGACAGACGTGTCCTCACCATGTTGTGCTGACTGTCCCTTTTTTTTTTTTTTTTTTTGACAATAACACGTCGGGCAGTTTCTCTTCTGCCAGATGGTGCTTTGCAGGAATTGAAAACAGCGCTACGCAGGGACACATTCTAAGACTGGAACACACACATTTTCTGAACCGCTTATCCCATATGGGGTCACGGGGAACCGGAGCCTACCCGGTAACACAGGGCATAAGGCCGGAGGGGGAGGGGACACACCCAGGACAGGACGCCAGTCCGTCACAAGGCACCCCAAGTGGGACTCGAACCCCAGACCCACCGGAGAAGAGGACTGTGGCTCAACCCACTGCGCCACTGCACCCCCAAGACTGGAACATTAGCTTTTAATTTATTTCTAAAAAATTATAAATACAAAAAAATATATAAGAAAGAAAAATGAAATATAAGAATGAGCTTTCTATTTCTGTGAAATCAGCTTCCCTAAATTCAAGGTTCGATGGTGATCAAAGGAAGAACAGGGCAAACCGTCGCTTTTATCAGCGGAACGATGAATTTATATCTTCGGCGCATTTGGCTGCAGCCACAGGCCGCTTAGAACCGTAAAGCGCTTATTATCCAGCTCTTAATCTGAATCTCTTTAATTTCACCTCTTAGGAGATGCACCTCGGGGTAAAGTGCCGTGACGGATTTAGAGCGGCGCTCCGTCTCGGGGAAGCGCATCGGAGCACTGTTTACATCTGCACCCTCGGTCTGTCCCGTTAATAGCTTCCCGCCAAGCGTTCGATTGCAGGCCTGTCATAATTAGAGCGGTTGTTTCGCTCTCGAACGCTACACTTCAGGGAGGGTCCTGCCGCTGACACATGGATGTGGTTTAGTACAAAGTAAACACGTGCATTAAAGAAGAAGAAGGAGGAAAAGAGGGGGGGGGGGGAAAAAAAAAGACTTTCCAGCTCCTGATCCAAATTAGAGGCTTCTGCTGATGATGGCGATGATAACGATGGAACGGCGGAGATGTGTAACTCCGCTTGGCCTGGCCTTCGAGCGGTTGACTCGGGCTAAGCGGTATTGCAGGCCGCCGCGGCCGCTCCCAGTCTGGCTTCGCTAATAATCCCTTCCCGAGGGACTTCCCAGACCCGACAGATGTTACCTCTCTCGCCGGCGGGGCCGCTCTTCCCCGTGAGCCCCGGCTCTCCTTCGCCGCCCAACTCTCCCATCAATCCTGCGAGGGGAACAAAGAGAGAAAACCGCAGCGCTCGGCGAGGACACCCACCGTCACAAACGACGGAGAGATTAAGAGCGTAGCTTTTTTTTCTCATGAATGTGAAGGACCGAGATATACGGCTAAGTACGTTCGTCGGTTTGGCCGGACCGCGCGGGCTCGGCAAATAACGGTCGCCGTTAGGACTTTGGTCAGAAATGCGTGACTTCCGTAGCGTTGGCGCTGCTGTCCGAGGGTGTAGATTCTGCGAAACGAACTCCCAGATGCCTCCGGATGACCTCGCCCACGGGCAGCGCGCATCCTCCTTTCCTGCCGTCCTCTTTCTCCGCGTGCCTCTAAGAGAACGCGTCGCCGGAGCCAATTCGCGGAAGAGATGGGTGAGAGCGTTTGGCGACGTTAGAAGACGGACTCGGATGATCTTTTTTCATCTTGCGAGCGGCTAATCCTTCGTCACTCCCTTTGTGTTATGGCTGTAATATTTATTTCTGCGAAGAAGGAGGTTCCCATAATTACCGTGGCGAGATCCTGTTACCATTTTATGACTGTGTCATATTTTTACATTTCGCTCCCTCCTCCAAATCGGACTGCGGTTGCCTTAGATCTGTTTTAAGCACATGTTCTTCGCTCATATCATGTTGTGACATTTTTCCGTCGCCGTAGTCGTTAACGAACTGCATTTGGGAGCAAAAGTTGCGGGCCGATATGTCACCGTGGGGTTCGATCGTCGGGGCGTCGAGCGAGACGTTTACCCCGGACCGCGTCCGTACCGTACCAGCACGGACGTCCGGTTACGACCCGGTAAACCGATAACGTTTGTGCGGCGGGGGAGACGCTAGCACCATTTAGCAAGGGAGGGCACGACTTTGCAACGATCCAAATCGCAAAAAAATCTTCAGCAGTTCCGAAAGGCGCTCGGCGGGGCACCATTAACGCCCGCCTCATTACAGTGGAAATCTACCCCGTTTCCTCGGCGACACTGGCACAGCAGGAGTCTACATTCAGTTTATTTTTTTACAGAGCGCTCCACAGCACAGCGCTGAACAATAAAGCACGAGATTCAGCTGCGGAACGGTGACAATGCAGCTGAGGTAACATTCCTGCTTATTCACTCCTTCTACGTCTAGAGTATTTCTGCGTGTCACCCGGTGTCTCCATCATGTCCAGCGGAGAGTTCATGTTGGCCTAACATTGATTTAAATAAATGTGCGCCTCTTTAAGCGGTAGTTTAACGGTTCTCAGCCGGAAAAGTCAGCACCTGTTACTTTACGAGAGAACCAGCACAGGTATCGACCGTGGTAAAATGCTTGAGAGCCGTCTTAAATCAAAGTGCCGATCTAGATGCAGCTGTAGCCGACTGATATCGGTCAGCAGGTTGGAGACGGAGACGTGAGGAAGCCTGTTTCTAGAATGTGGACATATTCACAATTTGTACAGTATTGATCGTATTGAACGGGGGTGCAGTGGGTACAGCTGGTGGGTCTAGGGTTCGAGTCCTGCTTGGGGTGCCTTGTGACGGACTGGCGTCCCGTCTTGGGTGTGTCCCCTGCCCCTTTGGCCTCGCGCCCTGCGCGGCCGGGTTAGGCCCCGGCTCGCCGCGACCCCCCTTGGGACAAGCGGCTGTCGACGATGGATGGACGATCGTATTGATCAAAAGCGATAAATTGGGAACCTTGTTGTCCGGGCGGTCCCGTCTTCCCGAGCTTTCCCTGCTCCCCTTCGTCGCCTTTCTCTCCTTGGTCACCTGTTGCAAAAAAACACGTTGTCATTCTCTCTGAGCATGCCAGCGCTTTATTTCGCAGTTGATGGAGGTATTTGTTTCCTTTAATGAACCAATTTAGTCTCTTCCCATTTCTGATGACCTTTTCAGCAGTTTGGAGAGATGAAGTCCTAGGACATAACTTGGCTGCTCCTGCTTTCAAGTCTCCACTACATGCCAGACATCTCTCTCTCTCTCTCTCTCTCTCTCTCTCTCTCTCTCTCTCTCTCTCTCTCTCTCTCTCTCTCTCACACTCACTCACTCACTCACTCACTCACTGTCTGAAACCACTTATCCCAAGCAGGGTCGTGGCAAACCGGAGCCTAACCCTGCAACACAGGGCGTAAGGCTGGAGGGGACACACCCAGGACGGGACACCAGTCCATCACAAGGCACCCCAAGTGGGACTCGAACGCCAGATTCACCAGAGAGCAGAACCCGGCCAAACCCGCTGCACCCTCATGTCCCCCCCCCAAATAAACCCTTTTTAAAAATCACGTCGCAGCCGCGTACGCGGAGATGCTCATCCCAGCGGACGAGCGGTGAGTTTACTGGCGTCCGAAGAAGCAGGGGGAAAAAAAAAAAAAAAAAACGGGAGAGATTTGCTTTTTCTGACAGTTCCGATCATTTCTGCTACATGGTTCTGGCAGGACTTGCACACGATCCGCGCTGCCATTTCCTCTTCGGTCAACAACAATGCGTCTGTTTTCACCCGTACAGTGCTGCCTTTATGGCGAAGTAAAAGAAGTCTCCCACTGGAAGAGCATGGGAATAGATTTTCATAGGAGGCCTCTCGTAGCGCTTGTTAACAGTAAACAGCGGAGAGATGGAATTATTTTCACACATGGTTGCTGTTTGGTGGTAACAGCGGGAGCTACGTTTATGAGACCAGCTACCGACGGCTGTGAAAAGCAGAGCGGCGACGGGGTTTTCTGCAAGCCGCCGAGCAGCTCCTCATTTAGTGTCCGAGGTTGAAATATTAGCCCTGTCTGCAAAACTCAGAGTGAAGTATATGAGTTTAAAAAAAAAAAAAAAAAGCCAACATAATGAAATTCCAAAATCAGGTTGTACCACTAAAAAAAAACACATATCACATTGACCACCGTGGAACAGAAGGTTCTGGGAAAAGGAGTCGTAAATATCGAACTTTAGTTTTTTTTTTTGCTGAAACATAGTTAGAATTGCTTGAATTTTTTTCCGACGGATTGCAGCGTCTACTACGTTTGCCGTTCGGAAACTGCGAAAAATCTCAAGGTTGTTTTCTTACCTTTCAGGCCCGGCAGCACTGCGTTGGAACACACTTCGGTGGCGTCTACAGGCGTAATCGTTGTAAATAACACGAGGAGCGCGACAAACTTTCTGCCCATGTTTTTCCCCCTGGGGTCTCCAGCTCAGTGGTCTCTGGCGAGGACCGCCGGTTTCTGCCTTTGTTTACTGGGCCTTATCGCTTTGCCGTCACACTGTCTGTCAGTCGACACTGTCCAGGACACGTGTGTCTGCTCTGCTTTTTGTGGTTTAGCCCCGAAAAAACTCTTTGCAAACAAGCATCCTTCTCCTCCTACTGTATAACCCTTCCTGTTAAGGAGCTTTTTTTCTAATTCTTGCTACGTCCATTAAATCCCCTCTAATTGACACTAAGGAAATGTTCTCAGCCTTCAGATTAATGCTTAAAGAATAGTCTTTGTGTTACCAGGGTACTGACTAATGACTTACTTCCTTGCACCCAAGTTAAACGTCTCATAGGACTGCTTTTAGTTGTGGATGCTGTTGTCGTTACCATGGCGACTGTTTGTAAACAAAGTGATTTATAATTCTACGTTCCCCCATTTCTACAGCTGGCTATTATTATCAGAACAATTCCTTACATTGTACCTATGTGGGCACGACCGCAAGGCCCCTCCGCGGACGTGGAGCAATAAAGTTACGCTCCATAACCGCCGTTCTGCTCGCCGAAGGAATGCGGCGCGGCCCGATGGTGCGGATACTTGTTTTTGGAAAGGCCTTTTTGGCGCAGTATCTTAACAGCTCAGTCTCGATCATCACCATGATTTCCCTAGAGGAACTTTAGAGGCATTCTTAAATTCTTGCATCTTCCTGCCTGACATCATCTGAGACCGATTGGCCTGGTGATCAGTGAAGATTAATGTGGACGTTAATTTGAAGATTAATGTCCTCTGACAAATTACTTATCAGCTGCATATTTTCATGTGCTCCCCACTATCTTTTTTTGTCTATGATGAGACATCTCGTGTATGTTTTTAGTTACGCTGCAGATAGTAAATTAAGCACCAAGGCTCCTTCCAGAAGCCTCTAAAATAAAGGATGAGATGCAAAACTACTAAGTGGGGGTTGCCACATTTTCCTTTTTATATTTACAGCAGAAGAGCGGGATGTGGTGTGTGTGTGTGTGTGTGTGTGTGTGTGTGTGTGTGTGTGTGTCCCACGCCGAACGCTGTACTCTCTGCACTGTCACTTTCTCAGAGCGGAAATAGCGCTGGACACACAGCTAGCAATTATCACGAGGACTAATTGTAAACATGTGGTTTATTAAGACTCCTTTCATTTAACCAGTCAGAAGTAGCATGATTCACACTTATGACTTGGAGTTTAGATGGCGGTGAACCGCCGTGGACCACAAATCATTCATGAGAAAACGACCGTTATTCTACAGAGTTTTTCTTTTTGCGCCGCTGTGGGAGATATTGAAAATGTAGCTGAAATGCTCAGCGACACGCAACGCAGAAAGGATTGGCCCCGTGCTTATGTTTTCTCTTTGTTTTTTTTTTTTAAATAAACACACACACACACACACACACACACACACACACACACACACACACATTTTCAGAACCGCTTGTCCCATACGGGGTCACGGGGAACCGGAGCCTACCCGGTAACACAGGGCGTAAGGCCGGAGGGGGAGGGGACACACCCAGGACGGGACGCCAGTCCGTCGCAAGGCACCCTAAGCGGGACTCGAACCCCAGACCCACCGGACAGCAGGACCGTGGTCCAACCCACTGCGCCACCGCACCCCCATTTTAAATAAACATTTTTTTTTTTTTTTAATCAAACAAGAACTTGACCAGTACAAACACAGGGTTAGCCACATCCATAAGCAAAATAATAAGAGGACGTAGATTGGCTTGCAATTTTTCGAAGATTTGAATTTCGGTACAATGGCCCTCTTCTTCGTTTTAAATAAGCGTGTTTTTAAAGGATGCGTAAAGGTGCGCGGCCTGCCCGATGCTACGCATTCACGATGAGAAACGCAGATTATGATGTTTTGCTTTAGTTTTCCGTTGGGTGACCGAAAGCTCTGCGCTCCAGCAGTGCCCTCGCACACAAATTTGAACCAACACATTTGCTTGTGCTGTTTGCAGAGACGTGTCAGCGTGCCCTTTCTCACTGCCGGTATTATGTTAGTAGTCAAACTGTAACCAGGAATTCAAATGCACGTGAGCCGAAACACGATAGCGCGACAATATTGCGGGAAGTGCGTCGAGTAGCCCCGGTGTCTTCCTCCAAATCGGGAGAACGAGCCACGCTTCCACACACTGCGTCCTTGTTCGTACCGCTGCGTGCGAACGGAACGAACAGGGCTTTTTGTCCTGTCTTTTTTGCATGAAGAGTTTCCAGTAATAAAAATAAGAATAATCCTGGATCTGTGCTCCTCCCATGTCTGCGTGGGTTTCCTATGCGTGCTCTGGTTTCCTCCCACAGTCCAAAGACATGTAGTTCAGCTGGACTGGTGACTTAAAATGAAATGTAGTGTGCGAATGAGTCAGTGAGTGTGTGCACATCTAGCTACCCTGCGACAGACTGGTGTCCTGTCCAGGGTCTCCTCCACTCAGCCCTACGCCTAAGGATTCTGGGATAGGCTCTGTACCTCCCTGACCCTGATCAGGACAAGTAGTTAGTGAAAGCTGCATCATTAGTGAAATTAGTGAAGATTATTATAATTATTATTAGATTATTATAGTGTAACGACCTGCATTACTGTGTGTTTAGGCAGGAAGATTTGCTTATTGTAAATAGTTGAATTGTGGGTAAATTGTAAATGGGGTTTCAACCACTAGGGCAATTTATGGGGAAACTAATGGAGTGACTCTTTGCCAGTGTGTGTAAAGAAAGCCTGGTTGTGCTAAGCAG
Source organism: Scleropages formosus (assembly GCF_900964775.1). Classification (NCBI taxonomy): domain Eukaryota; kingdom Metazoa; phylum Chordata; class Actinopteri; order Osteoglossiformes; family Osteoglossidae; genus Scleropages; species Scleropages formosus. The sequence continues at coordinate 7,520,660 of NC_041823.1, forward strand.
AGGGGGGAGGCTGGTTTGTAGTGCAGGTCCTTGAGGAAGCAGGGTCTTCAGACCGAGAGCATTATTTGTCTCTGCGTTGGTGTTCAAATAAACATTTGAGATGAACGTTGTCTCTGCATCTTCTTCCCAACCTATTATAATTAACCACATCTTAAGTGATCCTGCTGAACATATGAGCGCTGAATATATGGGCGCCGTCCCTCCTCCCCTCTGTCCAGCAGCATGGTAGCGACCGGTAAACCTACCCGGAATACTTTTGTTTGCTTCTTGTAACCCACACCTACAGCCTGGGGGTATTTTCAAGGTTGGAACATGTCACATGACACACGCAGCTGACAGGCTGGTGTCATTCATCAAGGGTCCGGTCTCAAAAAAAAAATGCAGATTAGCTGATGAAAGGCCCTTCGTTCCTTCCTCTAAAAGAATAAGTTGCCCTGCAGGTGGTGCAGTGGGTTTGGCTGGTGCCTGCTGTGTGGTGGGTCTGGGGTTTGGGGGGTTTGCTTGGGGTGCCTTGTGATGGACTGGCGTCCCGCCCTGGGTGTGTCCCCTCCCCCTCCAGCCTTATGCGCTGCGTCAGCTGGGGACAAACGGTTGTTGACAATGATGTGAATATTGAAGCAAAGGTTTGCTTTGTTCATTAAAACTGTTCAGTAGATTCCAAAATGAATATTATAAGAATAAGTTTGTTCAAATACTTTTATCCTACTTGCATACAGGTTTTAAAATAACAGGTAAGTAGAAAATGTGAGATTCATTCCATGAACATTTTAAATGAATAAAGGGAGGACAACATGTATTTGTGTGTGGTTTTTTTTTTCCTTTTCAATTGAAGGGTGACATTTTTCTGAGCGCAGGGGATTACCAACCGTTCCTGCTTGGCGCTTACACCGCGGTCTGCTGAGGTACCCCGACTGGGAGATGCTAATTATGTTAATTATGTTTCTCTGCGACACAAGCGAAGGGTAAAATTGCTTCGAGCGGAACCACGGCCTGGTGCAGTCGCAGCCTGCTTTGAGCCTGGTGACCTTTACACGTTTACCAGATGTCCTTATTTAAGCCGCAGTAACTCATGCTTATACGCTTATGCTCTTATTGTGCAGTCTTCGTTTCACGGGTGTGGCGGTGTTGCGTCTTCCAGAACTCCCTCCCAAACTCCTGGTTAGAACCCTTATTGCCGACTACCGTTGAATTATCTTCTGCTTCTTTCTGGTCATGGCTTCTGGCGTTTCACCAACGAGCGGCGTCACCCGGCGCAACATAGCACTTCCCGACTTTCATCCATGACGTGGTTTCCAGCTCTCTGTGACCTTTAACCTTTCCAAGGCATTCAGAAATAGACTGATCAAAATGAAATACCCGCTAGTCCTCATGGCTCTTCAGCGCAAGGGCATAAAAACAATGACCTGCTCTAGAAGGAATGAATGTCTGTCCTGATAGATTTGGGGAAGCCAGTAGGGTTGTGGTTGGAGTCACTTCCTTGCTATCCAAGGACCCCATTTGAATCCTCTCTGATGTATCCTTCAGGCAAGATACTTCGTTTCTATGCATATAACTTCGTTTCTTGGATCTTTGCACTAATAGTAATTCTGTAAATGTGTTATTTACACCTTGTGTTTCTTTCCTTATATCCTTATAATTTATGTCATAGGCTGCTGAGAGGATTCACAGAGTAAGCATTTCATCGTATGGTGTAACGACCTGTTTACTGTACATACGGCGACAAACTCTTGAATCTTAAATCTTACCCTGATCCACTCCTTTTACATTTACCTTTATTTACATTACATTTACATTTCTTCATTTGGCTGACGCTTTTCTGCAGTGCGACTTACAATGTTAAGGTATTTACAAATATTTACCCATTTAGACAGCTGGGTAATTTCACTGGAACAATTTAGGGTAAGTACCTTGCTCCAGGGTACTAAAGCTCAAGGTGGGGATTGAAGCTACAACCTTTTAAGAAGGTAGCTGTGTATATGGGTGAACAATTGCGAGGAGCGTGGGCAGCAGGTGGTGTAGTGGTTCGAGCTGCTGCCTTGCACTCAAAGGCTGCAGGTTTGAATCCCACTTCCTGCTGTGGTATCCTTGATCGTGGTATTTACCCTGAACTGATCCAGTCAAAATTCCTCAGGTAGGTAATAGTAAAACCGTGAGCTACTTTGGAGCAAAGTGTCAACTAAATGAATGGAAGTTTTGACTAAATTTAATGATTTTTTTTTTTCCCCCCCCCACACACACACACACGCTAGGGGTGAAGTGCCGTCACGCTGGACAGGAGCACTCGACCACTGTCCCTACAGCGACCCCTGTAAATTAGCTCTCGCTGGTTGTCGCAGGTGTCCCGCGAGGACAGAGATGCTGCTGTGAGAAAAATGGACAGGCCAGCCAGCCATAACCCAAAAAAGCCTCCGGAGACCAGAAAATGGCCTCCGCGCTCACGTGTCCAAGTGTTTCATCTTTTAAGGTATTTTTTTTTCCCCTTCTTTTTTGATCCATTCGTGAGAAATAAGGAATGAGTTAAGCAAAGCCATACCATACGTGTTTTCACCTTCTGGTTGCAGTTAAATCTCTTCCCTTCATGTGTTGGAGAGCTTTGTGTTTTGTGGTGTAACCGGTACACAAGCATTTTTAGACCAGGTCCTCACGGCCTTTGACATTTTTTGAAATTTTGAAATAACAGACCTTGGCTTAGAGGTAACGTCTGTTAAAGTGAAATGTCGGGCAGCTGCTTTGATTACACCCATGAACAGCGGTACTGAAGATATTCAATACTGACACATAAAGGGACACGTGCTTTCTGTAAGCAATGAGTAAACTAAAGTCATGCACCGGAATATAAATTTGACCCCATCTGACGATTCTTGAAATGTCGCGGTTTCGGCCGAACGCTTCCAAAGACCACCACGACGACCAGTAATTAGCTCACGTCTGTCTGAAATGTGAAGTTATTACTGCGCAGACTTTACCAGCCCATCATTATACAGCGCTCACTGACTCTGCAGAGCTGCAGTGTTATATATGAATATTACATCAGAATTGTTTTTTTTTTTCCAGACCCCTCTGGTAAACCAGGTGATTTTTTTACATTTTAAACCTCTAGGCAGCAGCTAATTATGCAGTTTGCAGATGCTTTTCCAATCTCTGCTCCTCCAAGCTCCGCTTGGGAATTTTACTGATTTGAGCTTAAAATGTATTTTGTTTCAGAAGGTTTTTTTTTTTTTTTTTTATGATTGTTACTGTAATAGATGCGGAATTAAAGATGTAAAAAAATTCCGTCCACGACAGCCAGGCTCGAGAGGGTGATTGAGACGAAGGGAACAAAAGAAATAGTTATAAAATTGAGGCGGAGGGGGAAGTATTTTTCTATGGTAAAATATTTAAATCCAGCGCAACATGTGGACGGTTTTTCGATAAATTCCCGCAAGTTGAACACATGGCTGATAATCAGATCTCTGTCCGATTCGCTTAAATCGCACTCGGCTTGGCTAGCTTAATTTCAGGGTGTTTATCTGTTTTTCCACTTACTGCAGTGCTTCTCGAGGCAACGGCGACAGCACCTAAATGGCGTCTGTGGTCTGAAGAGCAAAGTACGAGAAAGCGGGGCCGACGATTAAATTTTATTTTTGCAAGGGTCCGTCATCGTGACCGAATTTAACGCGATGAAAATTCCCCACCTACCAGAAGTCGTTGTGAAATCCCGTTTCCTGCTCCCCTCTCTTTTGGATCTGTTTGTCGAGAGCCATGCCCATGGAGAGTAAGTGCTACATTCCACTGGCGACGACTACCCCTCTGCCCAGAACTTTCTCCACGGGAGCGGTTCGCTGCAGAACTGTGACATCTGAAGTGGAGGCCAAGCTGAAAATAAAGCAAATAAAAAAAAAAAAAAAAAAAATGCTTTCACACAAACAAAAGTGACAGAAAAGTGACGTTGCTGCCAAGGACACGGACACAAGCGACAACAAAAAACAGCTCAATTATCACTGCTGCTACTATTAAAGCAGTGTTCCGAGCCATCTGTATCCTTGCCCTGACCTCTTGTGTGACGTAATGCATTTCTGAGCGTTTGTAACCCAGCCGAGATATACGCTTCCTCCTTCGAATTTAAAAAAACAACTTGTTTACGCTAAGACGGGGAGCTGATCCTTATCGCTGACGCTCGTTGGATTGGTTCCACTGCATCCATCCATCCATCCATCCATCCATCCATCGCAATATTGGCTTTAGCGATGCTGGACTGCGCTGCTCTTCAGAAGAGCTCTTACAGACCTCCGAAGAAATGATTTTAAACCCCACAGCACTTGATGGGAAAAGCAGGAGCCGCTGACAGCCGTTTCCTCTGAGATGTAAACGACCTGGAACTTCTTAGGTGTCCGATTTATTTACGGCTTTCATGGGTTTTGATTCGTCTCGGACCTGCGAGGGTTTCTTTAGGTCGGACGTTTCAGAACTTGAGTCTGCCAGGCGCTGGGAAACGCCTATCTTCTGCGCTCAGATTTCAGACACGGGTTCGAATCCGGCGCGGTCCGTGTGGAGTTCAAACGGTCTCTCCGCGTTCGTGTGGGTTTCCGCATGCTCTAGTGTCTTCCTGCAGCCCAAGGATGTGTGTGTTCAGGGGAACTTGGAGACTTGAAATTACTCTTAGCGTGTTCGTATATGAGTGTGTTACGTTGCCCTGTGTACAGATGGGTGAAAGGAACGAAGGTGGTTTACCATCATGTATCCAGCATTAGAAGCTTCCTTGGACAAAGGTGTCAGCGAAATACTTGTCAATAGCAGTAATAATGATGCGATTCGGTGTCCTTGTGTCGACGGATTAATCAGAGGGTGGGGATCAGCTGGGAGTCGCACTAAAAAATGTACGGCTCCAGGAGACTGTCTTGGAGGAAGCAAACAGGCTCATCCTATAATGACATAATATCCAGGTCACTTATCCGAAATTCCGCACACTTTACAAGAAGTGGAACTTCAATTCCGGAGTCCTGCTGAGAAATTCCACTCTGCTCGACACACTTGTGTCAAAGAGAGACTGATTTTCCTCGCCGATCCTGCCTGGTCACTGTCATTCGCAGCCACTGTGGTTTCCTTTGCTTTTGTCTCCCTCCCACGCATCCTGTCCACACAAAATAATTATAGGCTTTATTAAGAATGTACATAACCGATTACGCATAATGAAAGTCCATTATATTTCTGACAAGCAGACGAAAAGTCACAGCAATAATAATATGTTTCTCAAGGCTTCGGTAATATTTCCACATCTGATGACTGTTGCGATGAACTCTAGACCGTCTGTTGGATTACTTTTCTTATTGCCAGTCGCCCATTCCGGCATTTCAGAATACAGAATTCCATCAGCGCTATTCGGGGAGAGATTCTTCGGCCTAATTGCTCCATCCAAAATGTTATATATGCCGTTGGATGGTTTGAAACCAAATTCTGAGAGTTTAAGGCCATCGCCGTGGAAGTGATGCAATTGCTTTGGAAGAATTCTTGTGGGGACGGTTGTTTCATCCCAGACACATAAATATAGAGCTGAAGCTGTCAGCTTTTGCTTAATGAGTAGACAAATAGACACAATGGTTTTGATCTCATCTCAGACATCTGAAGAAAATCACTGACACCACGGTAGTAAGGGTGGTTTCGTATCTCGGAAAGGCCTCCTTTTATTTTTTTTCTTTCTGGAAACAGTGGTTGCCATGACGACTTTTTGCATCGTAAATTTTCGGTTGTTAGTGTTGTTTGTTCCTGTTTGACCAGCGTTGAAAAATGTTTTGGAAAAAATTAATTTTCCATGTTATGATGACTTAATGGGTGGAAGGTAGCTTGCACAAATCAAAATTTTGAGACATTCGAAATGCGTCATGATAATTATCTCATGTAAGAGTTCTCCGGTCCATTTAAAGAAGAAACTGGGATAAATAAGCCAGAGCAGGGCAAAAACAGTAATAAGCTTTAATGTTAAGGTATGTGTAAATATAAGCAGTAATGTTAAAGTATGTGTATATACATGTATCATAATATCATAATTCTGGGCAAAAATTCTGCTTTAAAAAAGGCATTTTTGGGGGATAAACGTACAGGAATATTACAACATTCATAACTGGAAAACCTGTAAATGGAGAACTTCTTGTAAAATATTTTGAATGATTCAGTAAGATGCCCTGGAAAATTTAGTTTGTCCTTTCTCTAGTTTATTTCAGAACATAAAACCACAGTTTAAACAAGTTTAAACCAACTTACGCTTTGCATAAAGCCTGAATGCATACAAAAACCGTTTACTGCAATATGGAATATTTTATATAGATCATAAAAAACCACAGCGCAAATAATTTAATACAGTCGAAAGGTGATGAAGACCAGTGTTTCTCCATGTTCACATAGGTACAAAGCCTCAGTTTGTTTTATAAAATGTGGCTGAAATCATGTGGTGATAACACCTGATGGGGGGGAAAAAAACTTTCTCATTTTTGTCCTTCCTCGGGAAAACTCAGTTCTAAAGGTTGGATAGATTACAGTGGAACCACAAAACGAAAAATATAATCTTCAAGAGATTGTATCCATATGCTACACTTCTCTCTGTTTAAAATATCTCAGAGCTAAATTTCTTTTCAAACAAAAACTGTGAACATTATGCTAGACTAGGATGGTCATAGCACTAAAGTGAAAAATCAAAATATTTTATGTGAGAATTTATTTTCCGTAGAAGTACAAATATGTGAACGTATTTATTTTGCAAGTTGTTTGAGCTGAATATCTTTCGTGGTGTGCCAGTAGCTAGTGAATACTGAACATTACCTATTTTTTTAACAAACGTAGACATAAAGGAGATAAACACCTTAGTGTTCCAAGCAACTAAACCAAGAGGCCTTTTCATTCCAACTGTGTTGTTCGGCCCGATTTTCTGGAGCCGTTCCCAAATATAATGCTTCCACCGCTGCCAGAATTCACAGCCAAATAACTGATACAGAGACATTTCAGCCACATGGCTCTAAAGTCACCTTTTTTGCAGATGTCACCTATGAGTGGGAACTGAGATGCGGTGGAGGGATCCTGACAGCCTTGTTAAGAGACCTTAAGGTTAAAGCCATGTAGTATATTGTTTGCAATAATCAGCATTTGAGTTCAGCCAATATTTTAACTTGTATTCTATACCATAAGAAGAAAATTAAACTATATAGGGGAAATACATTTTATACTGGATCCTCACCTTATAAACACAGCTAGGAACAGAAATCTGTTTGTAATTCCATTTGCTCATGAATCCCAAGTCACTTTTACAATTGTCACGATCAGTAAAATGCTAATATGAATGATTCGTTCACTGGCTATGTTGTAAAAACCTTAGATAAAATTATAATAAATAAAAACTACACTGTCAGACTATTTTTTTAACTTAATAAAAGTTAATATAGACTATATAAACTAATTTTAAATACTGAACTTAAAAGTACGTATTCTCCAACAGTCTCCTGTTGAATCATCAATGCTGATTGCATTCATCCTATACGGATGTCAGTTTCTGGTTGCTTTCAATTCCCTTTATGTACACAGTCAATAAAAGTTTCACAAACATTTTCGCAGATGTCCATGAATTTATTTATTGATAATGTTCTATAAAAAAAATTTAGATTTTTTTTTATACCCATAATAAATAAAAACTTTAATACTTTTTAACCTTTTCATTAACTTCAGGCTGCAATAAAATTACAGCTGAAAAGACAAAGTAAGAAGTTTTGGTTCTATTTAATGCCAAGCGTCGACCAATTCATCCCATATGTGCAGTGATCATTGTGTAGTTATTGATCACCAGCACTCAACAACACCAGACACGAGCTGTAAACACTGTCAGTGACTGGAATGAAGGCATACTACAGTTCTGTCTGAATACATTTTACTCCTAACTGTCAGCTAGGTAAATAATAAATAAATAAATAAATAATCAATCAGAAAATATTGCTATATTCAAAAATATATAACTCAAATGACTGTAATGTAAGGAGCCAGTGAACATCTGAGGACAGGGTTTGGACCGCCATGATCCTGTAGCGGATAAGCAGATTCTAAGAATGAATCGGCAGATAAATAATTGAATAGAAGTTTTGTAAACATCTAAAAGGTTTCATCTCATTAAATACACACACACACACACATTTTCAGAACCGCTCGTCCCATACGGGGTCACGGGGAACCGGAGCCAACCCGGTAACACAGGGCGTAAGGCCGGAGGGGGAAGGGGACACACCCAGGACGGGACGCCAGTCCGTCGCAAGGCACCCCAAGCGGGACTCGAACCCCAGACCCCCCGGAGAGCAGGACTGCGGTCCAACCCACTGCGCCACCGCACCCCCATCTCATTAAATAATTGTATGCAAATTACATAAAATGTTTTATGATGGGAGGGGTGCGGTGGCGCAGTGGGTTGGACCGCAGTCCTGCTCTCCGGGGGGTCTGGGGTTCGAGTCCCGCTTGGGGTGCCTTGCGACGGACTGGCGTCCCGTCCTGGGTGTGTCCCCTTCCCCCTCCGGCCTTACGCCCTGTGTTACCGGGTTGGCTCCGGTTCCCCGTGACCCCGTATGGGACGAGCGGTTCTGAAAATGTGTGTGTGTGTGTGTGTGTGTGTGTGTGTGTGTGTGTGTGTGTGTGTGTGTGTGTGTGTGTGTGTGTGTGTGTTTTATGATGGACCCATCTAATATATATGGCTATCACTTGTTCAGAAAACTCCATTTTTAATAATTTTCACTTCACTGAATTAGTTTTGTGGAGGGGTGCGGTGGCGCAGTGGGTTGGACCGGGTCCTGCTCTCTAGCGGATCTGGGGTTTGAGTCCCGCTTGGGGTGCCTTGCGATGGACTGGCGTCCCGTCCTGGGTGTGTCCCCTCCCCCTCCAGCCCTATACCCTGTGTTGCTGGGTTAGGCTCCGGTTCACCGCGACCCCGTATGGGACAAGCGGTTCAGACAATGTGTGTGTGAATTAGTTTTTGAGCTACAACATGAAGTATTCAAGTACCTCAAATGCAATACAATACAGTTCCGTACCACAATAACAGAACTATGTTGATTTTAGTGACAGTGATTTATGGTACTATATTTTTTTTTGTAAGTTGAAGTATTGGCCTTGTGAAAAGCTATACTGTTTGTTCAGTTCTGTGTCTTCTGGTCTGGTCAAAATGAGTCAAAGATACAGCATCTGCATCTTTTTTTTAAATCTGTTGCTGAAAGGTCATGGCTCTCATGATGATATGATGACTATACACTAAGATTTTTTTTCGTTTCAGAGAATATGCAAGCATCTTTTAAAAATGAGCACATATCCAGCACTGCAGGCCAGCTTTTTGTTTAATTGCTCACCATAGTGAAAAATAAAATGAAGAGCACTGACTTCCTGGACAAATCACGGCATCCTGATGGCATTTTCTAAAGCCCACACCATTTACTCCAATCAGTGTTATCTAAACAGTCTGCAAAACAGCAAATGAGTAGCATAGTGTATACTGGGTCCTTGTATTATGAACATGTGAGTTATGAACATTTGAGTGGATTACTTGTTTATTTTACATAGCATTTTCTTCACTTTAAAAACAAAAAAGTTAGTGAATAAATTGAGGGTCATATGTATTATTTAAGCTTTTGTTGATTTTTTTTTTTTTTTAAAATCGTGTTTTGGATCTACAAACAAATCAAGTTTCAAATGAATTTCCTGGCCTGGTTATGTTCATAAGTTAAAGAGCCAGTGTATCTGTTTTGAGAGGAAAGGGAGGATCACCCTTCTTGACATCCTCTCCCTGTACATGTGTTTAACTTTTGTATAACAACTGTGTTACACATAAGCATACCTTACACACTCTATCATGGTTTAACATGCTTTTACTGGACCGGACCTGACATCAGCTTTCAGCATCGATGTCACAATGAAATTCATCTCATCCTGCTTGCTCCAGGGGAGGAAGTTCAGGAGTGAAAAATGTTGCCTGGGATATCCACGTGTAGGAGGTTGTGTCATACGTTAGTCACTGAGCTTCTCTCGCTAACAGCGTCCACACAAAGACACCTACATGTACATTTGAAGTGTTTTTATATATCGTGCCTTTTTTTACCAGCATGCTATTACTTTTCCTTTAATTTCCTAAGAACGTCCCTGTCCAAGATTATTCTCCAGTACCGCTTAGGATTACTGTATACTTGTGTGATGATTTCATTCGGAATTCAGACGTTTAATTTCGCGGTCCCTTTCATAAAACTGCAAGAAAAAAAAGAGGGGAAATTGGAACAACATGTAACCACACAAAGGCTACGGATTTAATACCGAGTAGTAAAAAGAAAAAGCCAGAAAAACAAAGGGGCTGGCAGTACTCGATGAAGCATCTCTTTCGCAACGGCCCAGGGCAGCTGCAGCCTGCAGCAGGGTGTGCCCGCGGCCTGCCGTGACACGAGCTTTCTCCGAATTGGCGCTTCCAAGCGCAGGAGGAAGCCCTCTGCTGCGGCCCGGCTTCCAGGCGGCTGGGATTCTTGGAATCCGCAGCCCCCTTGTTTTGGGACTCGGCGGCCTCATTTCTGCTTAGCGCCCGAGCGCTTGTCTGAGCGCTGGAGCAGCGGCAGTAAGCCCCTGCGGTTGGTGGGATGATGTAAAAAGTATTGGGTGGTCTGTGCTAACTGGCATATGATCCAGCCACATTTTCAAGTTGAGCCTGGCTGCTTTCCTCATCTCGTGCTTTGCAGCTTGGGAGAGAAAAAGAGGTCTATCAGGTGGAATGTTGTATGATTCCTGTTCGAGAGACACATGCCTGAGAAATCACCTGTCTTTGCACACACACGTGTGGAGCAAATGTGGGGATGTTTCTGTTCAATCCAGAATGAATCTCCCAGCAAAGGAAAAATAAATCAGGAGTAAATGTGTCTGGTTCTTCTAATACAATGTGAGCTTCCTACTGATCATGTGCCAGAGTGATCACAATAATTAGAGTGCACCCATCCCTCAAATAGTGGGGTTAATTTGTTCCATAAAATGAAAAGGTTAAAAAAAAAAAAAAAAAAAACTGTTGTTCCCAGATGCAATAATTGGTTCCCAGATGAAAAGTATGATTTTCAAACTTTCAGCTTTTAGTTGTGTGTTTTGTCTTTCCAGTTTATCTTTCTCTGCCTTTCCATGCTTTCCCAGTGCAGTTTGGACTTTCTTCTCAGTGTTTTTTAGGATAAATTTTGATAGTTTGGCACACAGATCATTTATAATACAAAGAAATAATCTTCCCGAGATCACTGCCCATGTCTTTCACTCTGCCAAGCACGCAGACACTGTACTGATAAAGGCACTGTGTAACATTTCTAAGCTTGATGCTAGATGATCTTCATTTGACTGCAAGACTGTTTAGTTTAAGCGGTCATTGTGTATCTCTGTCCCAAGACCTCACACGAGGAATAAAACTGATGAATAAAATACAAAATGTAAAAGTGCAATGACCGGAAAAAAAATGCCATTGTTCAAAAAAAAAGTCCGTTACATGAAAAGGGGTATATATCTTCATAAGCCTCTGCAACGGTTTTCCACTTTATGGAAAACATGATATATAACAGATGAGTGTACTAGGTAGCACTGGGGACCGCGAAAGCATGAGAACACCAGTGCGTCGTCACAAAAAGTCAAATGATACTCATTTTACGTTATATAAATGGCAAGGATGAGTCAAGTATGAAATATAGGATAGGAAAAATCAAGAATGACCATCAGATTTTCAGCTCAAAGCAGAGCGGATGCCAGATAATGAACCTCAGGGACATGGTGAGGAAATGTCATTTTGGCCATATTATGCTTGAAGGTTAAACTTAAACCCAGCGGAATTTTATGGCCACTTGCAGTGACTGTTTGAACCTGTTCTCCTTCACCATGACAAACGGCCCAATATAGGTCGCCTGGAGCTTCCTTTCATCATGGACCGCAGTCCTTAAGCAATGGGAAATGAGTACGATGACACAGAATTCGCCCCGGCCAAGGGGGTGCTTTGAAAGTAAATTTTTTTGAGAACCTTCAGGGTTTTATTCATACTCTGGTGAGCCGCAAACAACCACACACTGCACTCTGAAGTTGCCTTAGAGGACCAGATGTGTGTCCCTCTGGATCTTGTAGTTTGTCAGATTTGGTACGACTGAGGCATAACTAACAAGCACAAAATAACAATCTTAAAAATTGGCCTCCTGAGGTGTTTTTTTTATGCCATCTGAAGTCAAGTGTACCTCCGTCCATCATTCTCTGACGCGATGACGTGCCGGACGCACATGCACCGTACCTTTCAAGTACAGTGTTTCTTCACCCCTTTTACCTCCTTAGGCGACATACTTGAGTGGCCATCTATGCGCCCACTTGTTTGTTTACGGCAAAGTGATGAGGTCAGAACATATGTTTTTCTGGAACCCTGGGAGTTATCGACTTGGAAACTGAAATGTTTGCCTCGAGTGTTCCTAGAACTCGAGTCCAGGAGTCAGTTCTTTCACTGAAACCAAATGATATAGTTGTGTTGGGGCAGTTTTACCCGTTGGAGCACTTCTGCGACTGTTTACCATTTTGATTCTCGGCTGCTGTCTCTGAGGTAGGTCAGTAGGTCACAGAGAAGTGCAGGGCTTGTGTAAAAAGTCTGAAGCCCCAGTTCTCTGGAGGCCACCTTCTGCTGTGCTGTTGAGAAAGGGTGTACAATAATTACAATGAGAAAACAAATAATTTCTGAGATGGAAAAAAAATGACCATTCCACAGTGTCCTTGACGACTAGAATTGGCCAATCCACTTATAAGTCCTTTGGATAAAGAAACTCTGTTGAGTAAATACTCAACAGTTGAAGCCTCTTTCAAAATTACCTGTCACAAATTAAAAAGTTGACAAAGTTCGTCTGTATTTTGAACTAAGGATGCCTACTTTTCTTGAGGGACTTTGTCAGGACAGTGTGGTTTCTCGAAGGTGGTTAACACTGTTTACTGTAGGTCTTCAGCAGTGAGCACTGTGGGGAGTGTATTCAGTGTGCGAATCCCGTGTGCCTTGGACTGAGGCATCTCTGAACGTGCACCGCCTTACCTGCCTCCATATTTGACTCAATGACACCCAGGCTGTGAGTCAAGCGAGTAGGGGATTGACTCATCAACCGCAGGATCTCTTCTCGATCTAAGCAAGGGCTACCAGCAAGTGTGAATTTAAGGCTTACTGTGGTTTTTGGGCTCCTGTGAGGGCTTCCTGCCAGCCCGCATATACATAGGGCGGCAGCGACGTCACGGATCTCCGTGTGCCAGGGTGGATGGCAGTGCCCAGCAGCGTGTGAGGATAATGACCAGCTTGGGCTCCCCTTGACCACTGGGCGAACACCTCTGCAGACCTGGCCTGGAGCCACAGCCTATTGGGTCTTGCAGTCTGTCTGACGAACATTACACGGTAAGCCCACTTTGAATTTCCAGTGGGCATGCCATTGGACACAAAGCCAGCACGCTTTTTCCGTGTAGGAATGCTTAAGTTTCCGACATGAAGGAAATGGAAAAGTCGGGGTAGACGTTTTTTTTAACAGCATCGCCGACTCTCGTTTTCTTTCCGAGTCACAAATAAACTAACCGCAAGACATCGGTACGATTACGCTGAGCCTGTAATGAGCACCGACAGAAGGTTTCATTCGCTGATAAACCCAAATAATTTATTTTTCTTTTACGCTTTTCCATTTGGCCCATTTTTAAATTGGTGTTTCACATTTTATTTGCAATGGTACTGCCAAAGTTGGTCATATCCAGCAGTAGCGGAAGGGCTGGAACCCACTACAGTAGTATTTCTCGTCAATGCCTGTTTTACAGCAGAAGTGGTTGGGGTGCTAAGGGTGTTGTTGGCTTGTAAGTCTACTGTTGAGCTTCAACTCAATGTAAATGTAAACTCTTGAATGACTGCTGAGGACTAAATACATTTACTTTTGCCTTTTCTATGAATGACATGATAAACCTATAAAAGTTATGCACACCAGACCCTTCGTGTTTAGCAGTTCTGTACATGGCCTTTCTGCAAAATTAAAATGGCAAAATAAGAAATGTTTGCTTAATTTCTGCATTTATTGATAATTTGAGTAGAAGGAAGAAGTTAACAATGAATTTTCATTTCTTTGTTTTATGTTTCTTACCTGTATCTCAAATATACACTTAAAAAAGAAAACATAATAGTGAGGATGCTTTTTAAATATAGACCTGTGTTTCCTACTACAAACACACACCTTTAAAAAAAAAAAAACATTGCGGATGTGATACATAAATAAAATTCATGTATGTATTAATTTATGTATATATTATTTTTCAGGTGGGGGCGCAATGGCGCAGTGGGTTGGACCATGCCCTGCTCTCCGGTGGGTCTGGGGTTTGAGTCCTGCCTGGGGTGCCTTGCAACAGACTGGTGTCCTGTCCTGGATGTGTCCCCTCCCCCTCCAGCCCTATGCCCTATGTTGCTGGGTTAGGCTCCGGCTCCCCGCAACCCTGAATGGGACAAGTGGTTCAGACAATGTGTGTGTGTGTGTGTGTGTGTGTGTGTGTGTATATATATATATATATATATATATATATATGTGTGTGTGTGTGTGTGTATGTATGTATTTTTTGGGTACAAAATGAAAAAGTAAAGCAATATAAAATATGTGAATATAAAGGGTTGAGTGTATGTATTTAATCCACTTGATGTCATTAATTTTTTTTTCCAAGGAATGCATAAGCATATGTATTTATTGGAGAACATCCAGCTCTTATAATGCAGCACTGATATTGCTTTGGTACAACTGATTTCTTTCCTGGTTTAAGCTCCTTTGACCCTTTCCACCAATTCTAATTCCTGGTTCTCTTTATGATATTGATGTCTGGGAAACACCTGCCCCAGTTTGCATTCTGCAACTTCTGGACGTTCATGGTGCTGTTTATGATATGGATGTGTGGGAAAGCCCTGCCTCTGTTGGTATCTCTTGAGTTCTGGACGTTCATGAGGGACTGTGCTGTATAATCTGACTCAATGAAGTGGTCATTCATGTCCTCTGAAAATGTGTGGAGAAGCCCAGGTTATCCCCCAGACGAGTCATCGTCTTTGGAGCCCTTTTCAAACGATTGCAAAACACTTGGGTTCCCTGAAGCCTATTATGTGGTCGGTTCCTGCTTCCAAAAAAGACGAACTGGTACAAAATGCAGCCGCAGTGTGACCGTCAGAGCACCACCAGTGTGGTTTTGAAGAGATCCCAGTGCAAAACTCACTGCATGGACTCCTCTCGACGAGCCCCTTAAACAAATATGGCATGGTGAAAAACCAAGCAGTTCATTCACTGATATTTATTTTTTCCTTCCAAACTGGATCTCTTCTTGAATGAGAGACTTATTTCCATTCTGCACCTATCAATTTCTACTGAAGGATTAAACAGTTTCGTCTGTTCTTGTTCCAGACACAAAAACCTCTGTGGACAAATATAGTTCTCGACGCCCTTTTACTGGCAGTGAATCCATTTTATTTAGCCCTCCGTGCTTGGCATTTTGCAGCAGTCAAAGCATCTTTCTGTTAAATCTTCCGTCTGGAAAAATCTGCTCTCTGTCTGTCCTTTTAGATAATTGCAGGAAAATTAGCATCTGCATCTGGATCATTAGAAAGAGAAATATTGCTAATTGGATAATTTAATTAGGAAATATTGCAAAAACAGAAAGGGAACAGCTTGTTACATGTGTCTTTATTCATTCACATGTGTTTATCCATACATACTTCTTCATACATTTTTTGTATCTCGTATGCATTATTTTATGGTTCTCTCAGAAGCACATTTACTCTATCGCCGAACAAAAATTCCTCATGGGTAGCAAAAACGTTGCTTTGTATTGCATTGGAATTATCCTTTAGTTGTGATGCTTGATCTAATACATACTTGCATACAAGTTACTTGTATGCTGTTACATTCTCCTCCACCTGTTGTGTCAAATAAATGTCAATGTAATGCCTGAGCGTGTATACGTGCTTAAAAATGTATGATCAGGCTGTATATGAATACAACATATATCGTACAATATATAGTACATATTGTAACATGTACTTGGCAAACTAGAGTTCTAGTTCATCTGTCCTTTTCCTCCATAAAGAACTTGCTTTTCAGAAAACCTGGTGAATGAATATATAGAGTATAGCCACTTGTGTCACTGGTCACATTTTGAGCTTGAAACAGTTGAGACGAATCTATTTTATTTGTAGTACAAACAACAATTTGTCACTGCTGGGAAATAAGGTTAATTTCTAGCAAATGGATTGACTAAACAAAAACCTTTCAGTTATGTGCACTTAATAGATGCAGGAAACTATTACAGCTATGTTAACACCTTTTTTTTTCTTAAAACGAACAAGTTGCAGAGTTCCAATAAACAGTTTTTATTATATACTTTGCAGTTCCCAGAACTTTGACATTTAGGCATAATAATTGCACGTGTATGTTCTAAATTAATGCACTGAAGTGAAAACGGATATATTTAAACACTTGACAGTTCCATTGCGATGTGGGAGAAGCTGAAAAGTCCAATGTGAATTTCTCAAACCTGTTTTAAACAGATGCAAATCTGTGGGTCTTGGGGGTTTTCTTTGCTGAAAAGAGCACATGAAGTTAAAACAACCCCATTATTTATACAGAGCAGTGCAACCAGGGAACTACCTTTATTTACGTCACAGTGTTTACTCCTAGCTTCCCCCAAGGTACACTGGTTTACCCCAGGAGTGTCAGCTTGTGTGCAGAAAGTGAATGTACACTGATTTTCATCAGTCCTTTCCCACTGTCCTTACAAGTCCAGTTGGCAGTTTGTCATAGCTCTATATGAACTTTTTATACTCACACCTTTTGTCCAGAAGTGAAATATAGAATGTATAAAGTACATGGCGCAAAGACCTGCTGTTTTCATGTATTTATTCCTTATGACCTATTGTTATTAAATAACACTGCAGCACTGCTTTTCAAAGTTCCAGGCTTATTATATGTCATATATTATTTGAAAAGGATCCATTAATATTCATTAAATGCCAGCCACGAAATGTTTTCAAAACACTTGTTTTTTTTATTTAGCTTTTTCTCATGGACATCCATCGAGTTTGAAATACAGAACCAGTTTTTGAGCACGATATTCTTTAATTTAGAAGGAAGACATTGTTTCTTCATCGGTTTGTTGGGGAATTGACAGTATTGTACTTGTTTGGTGTTACACAGTCCCCTTTTCAAGGCTCATGGCAACTGTTGCACGTGGAAAATGTACAGATGGTGCCAGAAAATTAGTTGAAAAACGTGAAGAATCCAGACATATTCAGAACGTTTTCAGTCTGTTGTAAACGGGCAAATATCAGTTCTCATTTAAATATTATTTCCCTAAGTCTGAAGTACGATGATATATTTTTCAATCATTTGTATATTTCATTTAAATTTTAAACATTTTTTTTTTCTTTTACATGTAATGGCTTCACCCACTTACAGTATATTGTACGATATAAATATAGCTTATATAGTATATAAATACGGACTGGCCTTGAGCTGTAAACTGCCCACTGACAGAGGCACACTGTGTCCTTGGCCTGTTGGTAATTCTGAGGCCTGTTTTCTGAGTTTTGTTGAGCGGTGGTTGCTGAGGAAATACCTGAACAGTATTTGGCCACATTAAGAGGAGGCAGCTAATTAAGGTGACTCATAACGGATCTCTGGGGAAGGTTAAAAATACTCTTTTTCACGCTCAGTAACTGCAGTTTCTGGCCCCGTGCACATTACAACTTCATCAGGAAATTAAAATTCTGAGCAAAAGCTGTGTCCTTTCGTAAGAAAGGAGTTGATTGAAGCAAACGCGTTACAGACTGCGCACGGCACATGTCAACTTTATTTTAGGCCATCTTCACAGTATATTGTGGCACCAGGAAAGGAACTGGATAACCACATTCTGAAACCTGACATTTTCTACAGTTTTGGATTGCAAACATTAGCACAAAAATGCATTCATCACCGTTCCCATGAAAGGGATAAAACAAACAGAAAGTAAGCAATTGCCTTCAGTTGTTTATTTTCCTTAACCACTAGTTTTTGCTCCTGGTGTCTCACACTTGAACTGCAAAATCAGCACTATGGTTCAATTTAAAAAGATTTCACGTTGCTATAATCTCTGAAATTATTGCTTGGAAACAACATCTTGAAATCAGTGATGGTTGGCTATAAAAACAGTTTATCTCCTATTAACCTACCAAATGCTAAACTCCTGACCCCAGCAATGATATGATTGACCTCCCCTGCTGAGTAGCTGTTCAGACAAACATGCTTATCGGGCCCCCAAAATTCTTCTTTTATTTATCAAGAAAATCTTGATTCTTGGGAAAATCACTACAATTCTTTTCACACTGCTCATATGTAAAAAATGGATATTCTATCTCTTCAGCAGAGGAATAAAATAAATATTTCAAAGTCGATTGTACACATAGATATCTGTAGGCCGACCCCACTTCTCACTAAATATTTGAATTTGGGTTTCGCTTCAATGCAGTTTACACTAAAAGTATGCCAATGTGTTTGTGCTATCTTTTATTGAAAATATTTGAATGAAACGAAAATTTGGTTGATAAATGATCTGATTGCACCCCATAACCCTTCTATTCATCCTTCTGCCATGATGAACCTGCAGTAATTATACGTCATTCCATGAGATGTATTAACATGAATGTATTCCTTGGACCTTAAATATACAGTTTCATGAACTTCTCAAAGTGTTCAGGGCTCTCTTAACACTGACTGTACCGAACATGTAGCCATCTGTGTCCTCATTTCCACTTTTAGTGCTGGTTTACAGGTTGATAAACAGTTAAAAACTAATGAGCAATCAATACTTCAACAGGAAGAAGATTTCCCATTAATTATAGGACAAGAATAACAAGCCTTATTGAGGAAAGACTCAGCTGCACTTAGAAAAACAGTTCTCAGAAATATCCAAGTAACCATTTTAAAACAATTTATGCTTTTTTAGGCCAGAGACTGGAGTTCATGTACTGAAAACAAACAGCTGAGCGGGTCAGAAAAACTCCACATGTGCGCAAAACTGTGTGGAGAGAAGTACAATTAATTTGTATTTATTTCTCATTTTTACTAAAAAGGGAACTGATTATTTGGCTTGTGATTCTCTTGCCTTATACTTTTGCCCACCCTACAATTTGTTATTTTTGATGCTTTGTCCTTTACCGCAAGATTCGTTGCTTTAACTGCCAGAAACCGTGACCTTGCTTAGATGCTCCTTTCTTAGTTCCCCTCTGCAGCTGTGTCTCCTATTGATTATTGCAGCCTCTCCGGGGAACTTTTTGCCCTAAGCAAATAAAGTGTGGTGCTCCTGATTTATGTACCGAGAAGTCAGAACTGGAGGAGATTTAAAAAACAAACGGAAACGGGAATGTCAAAGACGACAGCGCGACCGCAGTGCAGAGAATCTGAGAAGGTCACATACCTCGTTTGGTTCTCCCCCGTAAGTCCAGCAGAGCTCCGGTCAGCCGAGAGTCCTGCTGCACACGCCTGGCTTGTCTGCCACGTCCGCAAGCATGGAAAGCTCGGCCTTGCGCTTTCCCGTTTCGCTTCTTAAGCTCCTGCCTGCGTGCCCATCGACCTTGTCACTCGGTCCGTTTTCAGCTGTTCAGCGGGAGGTCAAAGGGCACCGCAAGCCGCCAATACCTCATGACCACTCAGATTAACGTTTCACAAATGACTCGTACAGTTGAGAAGAGAGGTGATTCCCGGAGGAACGACAGCCCACCTCTAATTCGAGGTCAGTGTTGAGGTCGCTATATTTTAAATCCAAGAAGCCTGAACGAGCTCAGTTCTTATGTCTGGGTTTCTACCGGTGCTACACAGATATCGTTATTCTCTGAAGTTCAGTCCTCAGCTGTTCAAGAGATTATTCTTAATTCTCAAGATCCTTTATGTAATTTCAGTCTATTTCGAGAGCCTTATTAAGGAGTGGAATTCAAAATGACGGAAAGCGATAAGCGTTGGGCCTTGTTATTTACTGTGTCCATGTGTTGTCAGTAACTCTTGGTTAGTGCTGGGTACTGATGGTTTGGAGCCTATCCTGGAAGCATACGGTACGAGTCGCCAGTCTACCTGAAACATGTCTTTGGCCTGTGGGAGGAAACCGGAGCACGTGGAGGCAACTCACACGTACGTAAATGTACAAACTCCACACAGAAAGGGCCGCGCTGGAACCCGTGTCCAAATCTGCGCCCCGTATATTTATGGGACCCTTCCGAAAGGGGAATTCTATTAATTTAAAGAAGGAATGTCATTTATGCTCTTCCCGTCCTTCAAGTAAAATAGTCAACATAGTTTCATTCTTTTTGGAAGACGATGGAAACTATAGCCTAGACCAAAAGCCTAGAGACTGACCCCACCAGCCACACTCTAATTATACTGTATATGATAGAAAAACCCATAACTGATGGCAAATTTTTTTATTCTTATTTTTAAGGGCAAGGACTAAGAGCTTCTGACAGAAGAGCAGAAGAGCTGTGACTGATGTAGAGGGTAGGTTAAAGTTCTGGTTTGGACTGAGCTAAGCTTTGGTTAGTGCTGCACAGTGAATGGTTTACCTCCCAACACCCACGTCCCCCTTATGGACACATTGGTGTCAGCGAAGTGGAAAAACACACAAAGGCCTCGCCGCAGAGCGGCTGCCCAACGCGCTCCTCAAGGACTCGGGTCTCGCAGCATGTCTGCGTGTGCGTGTAGCCGTCCGCCTACCTGTGCCCTATTATTGCGGCTGGTTGTGGGTTCGTAATCCCTCACTCTTTCCTTCTTGGGCGGTTCCTCCTTCGGCCTTCCGTCTTAGGTTCAGCGAGGAACCTGCGCTGCAGTATCTTCAGCATCAGCGCTGTTTGGTTTGACTGCAGAGGCTCCTGTGTGAAATCTCCAGCTATAGAAGACAATTCCCAGCTTCACCTTCCATCACCGATTGCGGGAGGGAAAATAATCATAAAAACACAAGCTGCGGACTTCCTTCTGAGGGTCCTTCATCAATTTGACACACCGGAGCTGAAACCGAGTCCACACTGGACATTATTTTCCTGTTGGCAAGCATTTCATAAAAGCGCTCTCTTAATATTCACCTTCTTGCTTTGAACCTAGTTTTCTGAAACTTTCAGCTGGCACTTTTGCACAAGGCACCATTATAATATTCAAGTCCATTTTTCCCACACAAAATATATAAAAATAGAGGTGACTTTGATTAAATCCCATATTTATACATTGTCCTTCATCCAGAGACCTCAGAGCCCTTTGCACTTGGACAGCTGCTTAGCTCATCCACCATGAGGATCTACTTGCACTTTATAATAATCCAAATAAAACTACAAGTCTATAAACTTAGGAAAAGGTTTTTATGAGCACAGACTTTATAAATAAAATGGCAAAGTGTTATAATTCGTGTTAAAAGAAATGTGGTATTTGGTATGGATGGTGTAAAATTAACATGAGTCAGACACAAAGAGGAGACACATGGCAGTAATGAGAAATGTTTCTGGGAAGCATTTATATAGCGCTTGAATGGGATTTCAGTGTGTGCATCTTCGTATACAGTATGTGACGAACATACGTGTCTATTGGCATACATGACATTTCGGAAGCAACTGGAATTTCGGCCACATACAAAGGATGCTGGGTAATGCCACAAAGTGCATGTAACACTCACCTCCCTCTAAAAACTTCCCTTTTATTGGCCGTGGCTCACTGGTGGTCTTCGGTCAAAGTGCTGCAGCACGTTGGATGTTTGACCGAGTCAAGCGGTCCACACTTTGCTTTCACCCTGTTTTAATATGCTGGGGACAATGTAATAACAACTTGTTACTCCTGAATTTCACAATAATCCCACATCTTTTACCGATCACAGAGACCCCAAATTTCCTCTCTCGAGTGTTTTGTCAGAAAAGGGTAACAACAAGTTTGGGAAACTATCCATTTGTTATGCTGGGCTTTTGCCCCAGGAGGCTCGTCTGTGAAGAATATGCAAAATGTAGAGCGTTATTATTTATTTAGCTAAAGTCTTAGTTCAAGGTGAATAACAATGTTAAAACAATTTTACACATTTATACAGTGGGGTCTCTTCAGTGTACTGTTTAAGGGTAATTACCGTAACTGAGGGAATTACAGCAGGGAGAAATTTTGTCAATATTCAAAATGACTTTCTTCTTACTGAAAGTTGTAATATCACTGTAGCATTTCTTATTCATACCAGGCTGCAGCTGTGACTGGTTGTAATGTTTTCCACTGGCATTTAGACACAGTGAAAAACTATAAATAGGTTTATAAAAATTATTCATCTCTTACTGTGCCATGCAGTTTTAATATTTTCCATTTTACCATGCAGTAATGACAGCAGGATGACATCTCTGGACACACTGTGCCCCTGTTTCGTAGTGCTCTGACTGCATCATTCACTTTACTTGTTTTTGTTTGTTTTTGTGTGTGTGCTTAAGTTACACACCAAGCAAGAGTGGGAAGGACAGTTAGATGTGTAAATTTGTGTTCATTCAAATGTCAGTTTTATTACTCATCGTTTTGGTTTTAAAATAAATAAATGGGTGGATTAATTTAAAATATAATGAGCTGTATGAGCAGATGGTGCGGATGGTGCGCTCGTGAGGGTAATCCCCGGAGGCGGTGTGTGTGTGTGTCTGCGTCTCACTGCATGATGATGTGCGTGTGTGTGTGTGAGAGAGAGCGAGCGAGCGGGGGCCCGGCTGTATAAGAATGGCGCGCGCGTTTTACGCACGGAATTCGTCCGCATCTCGAGGGAAGCCGCCGTCCGATGAAACGGAGCGATGAAACTGCATCTGGTGAGTGACCTCGTGCGGCCGCGTGCCGCGAGCCCGGGTTCCCGCCACAGCCTCTCAGCGTTTCAGTTTCCCGCCGCTTCGCTCCGTCCTTGTTTTTTTACATTGTTATTGCCGAGCGCCTGAAGCGGAGGAGAGGACTTTGTCGTCGCTTTATCGTCAGCATCCCGTGCGAACCGGAGCGCCTGTAAAACTGTAGTAGGCGACGAACGAATCGAATGCATTTTTTAATACATTTTGTTTACGAAGTGATTAAAAAGTGACGCGTTTACTTATCACTCGTTCAGTCACAACAACTTGTTTCTGGGGAAACGCACCCAATGCAGAGACTAGACAGTCATACTGTGTGTGTAGCCAGTAACATGTCATTTAGATATTTATGGTTGTAATTTACATGATAAACAGAGCTTAGTAAGTTGACAGACACAGACAGACAGAGGTAATATGATAGGCTACTTATTAGCAACCGTAAGTAAGGCAGGCGGACTACGCGACTTTTTTTTTGCGGGAAATCAGTGTGAATTTCCTCACATCATGATTGATATTCCATCAGTTTTAATTTCTAGCAGAGGTATTTAGCATTTGTTCCGCGGGTTACATGATTAATTTGTTTGATTCGTGAACGTCATGTTCGCAGCTGAGTCCTGGCTGCTCTGTCGGAGAGGATTTTTGCAGCAATACCACAGTACTGTACACTGTCTGTGCAGTACGTCGCGGATTAACGGGACGGGGAAGATAATTGCGGGACTCGCGAGCGTTGGCAAGTGACACTCCGCGGGCGGACAAGTGACACGTGACGGCCGCGCGTGTGTGTGGATGCACTTTACCGTACGGTTTACCATACAGTTTACTACGTATTCGCGCATTTGGGCCGATCGAATCAGCACCGTATGGACAATAACGCAGGAATGACGATGATGCGCGTAGCTGAAAAAGATCTGCGTTTCTCAGTGGAATCGACGGAGTCTCTGTTTCAACTTCAATCAGTGCCTTGTGGTGCCGGATCAATGGAGCATATGGCAGGTTTAATACAGTACAAGGTTTATTTTTTTTTTGCTCTGTTTCAGTGCAATTGTGTACTGTAGCCGTGTTAAAGGTGCTTCATCCGCTCCGGGTATTTTGTGTTTCTTAGTGATATTTTGTACTGTGGGTTCCTGTTTCACTCATCCCAGTTTTCCTCTTATGTATTGATATTTAATGTAATTATATACTATAGCTCTTTTGTAGATGGGCGATCCCTTAATGTTTTACTCAGTCTTCAGTTCAGATTTTTGTGGTTGTTCAGGACAGTTATATACAGTAGAGTATAGATGGGTGACGCATTTCTGGTTCACCCATTCATCTGATCACCCTGTTTTTTGGGTTTATTTATTATTTTTCAGAGTGATATTATATGGTAGCTGGGTTACAGACGGGTGAACCGTTCCCGTTTCACCATTTCATCGTTCCAGATTGTTTTTTCCCCCCCATGTATCTGTTTGTTGTTCACTGTTTTATAATTATTGGGTTATACACATGTGACACATTCCTGTTTCATTCATTCCTGTTCTTGCAGTACCATATGCATATGACAGAAACCAAGAAAGCTGTTATCTTTAGGATGCTTTGCATACCTTGGTCTGTTTTGAAGGCAGCTGTGATAGTAATCAGGGGACACACGCAAAATTTAAATGTAAAAAAGCATTACAATGCTCATATGAGCTATAATAAAATATGTGCACATTTTGTGCGTTTTTGCAAAAACACCGTTTTGCGACATACAGGAGCGGTGGCTTATCTGCGTGCAGCTGACGTACATAAAATAAGGGGGTGACAAAAAGGGACAGGTTGTTACAAACGGAAGTGAAGTTTAATAATTTCCCTGCTTACCTCAACACATGCAATATAAACACTGAGCAGAATCATTCTTTTTTCCTACTTCAAATTGTTGTGGAAACGTTCCTCTTAAAGCCATGATAGTGCTCATTCAAATAGCGAGGAAATCACTAGTGTTGATTTTGTCTCGTGTTAGGAAGCACCTGCTATATCTGACATTCTTATTCTTATCATTTTCAGAAAGTTAAATACTGAAAATTGCTCCCGTTACTCAACGAAAAAGACAAATTGGTATGACAAACTTTGGATGTTTGCGAGATGTGCTTTAAAATGCTTAATTTCCACTAAATATAATACCCATAGTGTATTTAAACTAGAAAATTCAAGTGTAAATTGCTTAACAGAAGGGCACTAATAAACTCCTGAGCAGATCCTTTAGGGGAAAACAAATGTTACGTTTTTATAAGGTTCATATGAACTGTTTTGTGCAACGTATGAAAAACCGTCTCGCTTTCATTCAGTGAAATCTAATGATTATGTGTTTTCTGTGTGGCTTTGGGTCCGTTAGCAAGTTGGAGCCCACCTCTTCAGTCATCACTGTGGTGTGTCTATCGCCTGCATATTGTTGAGATTTTGTTGGTTTTCCAGTGATGTGTCGAGATCCACAATGCACCTGCACCAGGGGATTTTTCAGTCTGCATTTAGCAGTGAGGTAGGTCCATTTGTGCAGCCTTTGGAAGGTGTCATCATCTCCTGGTAAACCTGCGTGAGCTAAAACCCCAGAACTTCAAAGGAATCCGTGTATATTCCCTTTATATTCACCTTTTCATTGACAAAATCGCACCTTGAATACTTCAAGGGTGGTAATTAGAAATGACACGACATAAATAGCGTCTGTTGCTGAAGAATGATGTTAGGATGAGGGATAGGCTGGTTTGGTCAGACACCACAGCAACACTTTGTAGTTATTTTTATTCAGATTTTAAAGCAATATGTCCCAGAACTGAACACTGCCCATTTTTACTGCTGGTGTTTTGGAAAAACATGACCTACCATAGAGTGAAAGGAAAAAAATGTGGGAAATTCCTAATGTCAGTTTGAAGGAAATATAGGCATGCCTTGAAATCAGACATTTGCATTTTAAGCTGGCTGCAGGCTACTAGCGTAATCTTTTGTGACTTTCTCTCAGATCATGCAAACGATGTAATTATGGTCGTCAGTGGACTAGTACTACTGTGTAATTTTGGTTTCGACTGCTGTATGTCGTCAAACGGCGACTTCCCACTGCATGGCGGATAGGTTAAAAGTTCATTTCATTTTCCTTTGCTCGAGTCTGCGCTACTTGAGAATAAATGAGCTTAATGACTTGATGGGTTACCCCAACATAACTCATGACCAGCTGGCAGAGTGCTCCGTGTACTTTGGAGAAGATGAACTCAAGGGTTTCCAGGACTGTCCCTCGAGCTGGCATGTGCCACTGGAGGCATCGGAGGCCGGGGCTCGCGTGAGATGTTGTGCGCATCCAGTTTTTCTGTAGCAGCTGTGTCTCGGGGAACTCCACAGGGAAAATTTGCCTTTTGATGCCATTCGCAACATCTGGGCGGTGAACTCGACCTCTTGTGACTTTCACTGGCCGGTAGCCGCGACGCGAGGTTGGGCTTCGCCAAAGATGGTGAGGTCACGTGCTCAACGGGCTTCTCTCTCATTCCCCCTGCAGCTGTTCGCCGTGTCATTAGCCTGGGCGCTCCGAGAGGATCCCCCGCCCAAGTACTATCACCGCGACCCCGCAAACTCCGAGGTGTACCTGTGTGACCAGTGCCCGCCGGGGACCGCGGTTCGGCGACACTGTGGCCCAGACGGGCCCACCCTGTGCGATCCGTGCCCCGAGCACCACTTTTCAGAGCAGTGGCATTGGGGTGAAACATGCCAGTACTGCACCGCCGTCTGCAAGGAGCGCCAACTGGTGGTGCGGGAGTGCAACAGCACCCACGACCGACTCTGCGAGTGCTCCCAGGGGTATCACCTGGAGGTGGAGTTTTGTGTCAGACACACTGCCTGCCCACCAGGCCAAGGTGCCGCTATTTTGGGTACGTACCAGTCATAACACACGCCTACAGCTGGACTTTATTTCCACACTACTGCATTTGTTTATGTCACCCAAATTGTCACAGTCACTCTCCCACAGGGTTTTCAGCTTCGCTTTACTCCTCTTCTTTTAAATGCTATCAGACGTTGCATTCTGTTGACATTTGGGGAATATAAAGTAAGAAGTTATATTTGCATACTTAAAATAAAGAGCACACACCAAGGAACGCTTTGTAAATCGTGTTACTGTCACCCTCCAGAAATGATACTGTATGTATTGCTCAGTAGAAGTCATGTTAGCAAAGTAGGACTTTGGTGCAATGTAGCCTTGCTTAGTATAAGCAGCTGAGGACTAGTATGGTAGTAATTAGTGACTGGGCAGGAATAAAGGAAATAACAGTGGATTAATCAGCCAGAATAACAGCACTGGATAGTGTTGTGTGATGTCCTTGACCCTTCTGAGTTTTCGTAAGTGGAATGATCATTATACACATTCTTGAGTTCTATTTCCTCTCTCTTTTAATCATTCTGTAATGTTCTTCTGCCTTCATTTACAAACTGGAGGTTTTCCAGTTTGGACTGGTAGGTTTACCCAAAAGTGGCTCCCATTATCAATCTTTAAGCCCAGACCAATATTAAAGCCTTTGAGATACACATTAATATAGATATGCTTGTCCCTATTTGATTTTTTTCAAAATAGAGCAATAAATAATGTTGTCATTGCTGTTACTTTTCAGTATCCTGT
This sequence comes from Scleropages formosus, assembly GCF_900964775.1. Lineage (NCBI taxonomy): Eukaryota > Metazoa > Chordata > Actinopteri > Osteoglossiformes > Osteoglossidae > Scleropages > Scleropages formosus. The sequence continues at coordinate 7,548,139 of NC_041823.1, forward strand.
CAATATATAATTTGATTTTCTTTAAAAAAAAAACTAATTAATTGCATTTATAATTTGCTTCTATGATAAATTTGATCCAAAGAGCAGAGTAAAAGAGCTTGCTTTTTATGGATTAATTTAATACTTCTTTTTTAATGTGTTTAGTTAGTAAGAACAGCCACTGATTCAATTCAGATAATGGCAGTAGTACATACTGTACTTGAAATTTGAAGTTTATGAGCATTATGTGTTATTCCCATTATTCAAATAAAAGGGGCAGATTGGTAACTGGTCAAAGAAATCAGGCCAGTTTGCAAGTTGCATGAAAAGAAGCCCTTATGTAGAAGAATCCAAATTCCCTGCCGCCTCCTATAATGAACTTATTGTTTTTTTAAGCTGACGTTTGTGTCTCTTACCCGTAGGTGGCGATGTAGTTCTTTGTGTTAAGTGTAAATTACAATTGGTAATTTGGGCACAGTTAAGTGCCATGGACTCGGGTTCGAGTCATGGTGACTTGATGAATTAAAGATCTAAAAAGATATCGGTTTTGTGCTAGTTTGGCGAGCTCTTCCAGTGTCGTCCCCATTGTTGTCAACGTATTGAGCCATCTCATTGTGGATCTTCCTTTTCTCCTCATTCCTTCAATCTTTCGGGGCATTACATCCCTCTCTAGTATCATTCTCTTCTGATTGTACGGCCAAAGTGTGGTAGGCGTAGTTTCATTGACTGAGCTTCGAGAGACATGGCCAGCTTCATCTCTTCGACAATCACAGTCAGACAGAGTCAGAACTTGTGCACAGTTACTCTATAGAATTAATGAACACACACACACACACATTTTCAGAACCGCTTGTCCCATATGGGGTCACGGGGAACCGGAGCCTACCCGGTAACACAGGGCGTAAGGCCGGAAGGGGAGGGGGACACACCCAGGACGGGACGCCAGTCCGCCGCAAGGCACCCCAAGCGGGACTCAAACCCCAGACCCACCGGAGAGCAGGACTGTGGCCCAACCCACTGCGCCACCGCAACCCCTGCGAATTAATGAACATTTCCTCTGTATTTAAAAAACAGCAGTAAACAATTGCGTCCAGTGAAGAAACCAAATAATAATAAAAAAATTCTGTAGACTGTTATTGCTGCCATAAATGAATAAAGCTACTATCTTTGTTAATTTAGCTGATGCTTTTCTTTAAACTGACATGCAGTGTTTTACCCATAAGACAGCAGCGTAATATTTTCTAGAGCAATCCAGGGTACGCAGTGCTTTAGGGGCTTCAAGGGCACTACAGCAGGAGGTGGAATTTAAACCTGTAAGATCTGAATGCAGAAGCTGTAACCACTGTGCCACCTAGTGGTTCCTCCTAGATTTTATAAAGAGTCCTCCTGCTGCCTGAGTGGTACTATTTTTTATTTGCAGTCTTTAATACTGGTCTAAAAGTGATATTTATTAATGACGGTGTTATTCCAGTGTCCTCTGTCTGTACTCTGTGGTACAAATGCTGCTTTAGCCCTGAGATGTTCTGTAACTACTGCATAGGTCCATTGCACACGCAGAATCATATTACCCAAGTGAGGAGTTAATGTTTGAATTCTGAGGAAATATTGGTGCCGTTTTAGTTGCTAAAGGGAGGTTCGATTTTCCCAGCAGCCTCCAGTTTTGATGACAGCTAAAGGAAAAACCAGAGTGAACCTGTGCACTCTTGCACATCCAGGTGCACGCTCCTTTGCTTCAAGTTAGTTGTGTCATTGTTTTAGCTCTGTAATGTGGGACAGTGAAAAAGACGCTGGACGGGAAGGCAGGGAAGAAGAGGAAAGTGCTATTGGCATCGTTCCAGAGAAACACCGCGTCTCTTGATCTCACAGATGTGCACGCCTGCAGGTTCCTCCCATGCCGTGAGAGTGACGGCTCCAAATCAGCAAAAGTTTGGTATATGGCTGGTCACTCGGTTTCTCACATCCACAGATTTATTGATCCTCGAAGGGAACAATCCCGTGTTCCCTCAGTGAATGGCCGCATTGTCGTCTTATGACCCGTCCTCCTACATTCTTCATTTTCAATTGTGGCCTCTGTGTTTCCGCATGGTCCGACCATGTATTGTTTGACTAAGTTGCAGTAATGAAATGAAATTTACCGTGAAAACAAGGGAATCCCTGTGTCAATTCCCGAAAGGCCGTATCACGTGGTCTGCCGGCTGATGAGTAATATCTGGCCCACACGGTATCCATCTTTCACTTCTGTAGAAGATAGCAGACCTGCTGGTTCCATGTTGTCACTGTGTACCTACCGAATAGATCTCCGGTGTCGTGTATTTGGTTGTGCAGGAGAAACTCAGCTTGCTTTGATTTTCTCCGACCTACTGGCGGAAGTTGAAGGATCAACTCTTGGAACAAGCACAGAACACACTTTTTTTCACCTTTTTTTTTTAAAAAAAAAAATTCTGGGGCTGGACTTGAGCAGTTCAGTTTGAAGATGTTGGTGGAGGATGCAGCTGCAGACTGAAGTGGCCGCTTTACTGGTCAGTGCGGCTAGTTACTGTTCTGCGTGCTTCCTTTGTGGCTTTTGGACATTTTGGAGATTTGCCGTGACAATAATCGCAGAAGTGGGCTTCTAGCACATTTCCTGCACGAAGTAAACCACCCCCAATCAGTGAAGGGAAAGGTTTGACCACCTGATTTAATCAGTTTCATATGTATCATATCGCTGGTGTCTGTTTCACAGCTTGGCCCCACTCTTCTTAATTTGGGTTTTGATTTAACTGAGCAATTGGAATATTGGGACTTAAATTTGCAGTTAAAGTGAGAGCTTAATTTAAAAACATGCACCGGAAATAAGATATTGTTATTGAATACATCTAATCCTTAATTTCTTCACTGGCAACATGTAAGTTTATTCGGTTGACTCAGTATAGCTGAACTCTAATGACCCAGGTTCAAATCTCATTGCTACTTTAGTGCCCTTGTGTGAATAACTTACCCTGAATTAATGCAGTAAAAATGAACCTACTAACTCTTTTGAAGAAAGTTCTTAATGGAACTCATCATGGTTTAATGCAGTAAAAATTACTGTTTTTGGGGAATGTACATGACGGTGCTTATTATGAATTAATGCAGTCAAAATGATCCTGGTAACCATAACACAGACTTTTAAAAAAATGTTTAAATGGGTACATCTCTGTAACTAGAATAGTTTGTATACCTCATGCTGCTGTAAGTTCTTTGGAGGAAAGAGTCAGATAAAGAAATTAAACAAATGAATATGAATGACTCCTGTTAAAATAAGGTAAAAAGGAGGAACACCAATGAATTAAATGATGTTTGTCTTCAGCTTCATGGTTTATACTGTCTCCTGTGTCCCTTTCAGTCCGTATTCATCACTTGTGCTGCTTTTCTCATGACGCAGGAACCCCCGAGAGCGACACCGTGTGCAAGAGATGCCCTCGTGGATACTTCTCCAGCGTGGTCTCGGCCACAGAGCCCTGCCTCCCGCACCAGAACTGCAGCCGGCTGGGACTGCGTACAACGCGCCCAGGGACAGCCACCCAAGACGCCGTCTGTGAGACGGAGACTGGCGGCACCTCCTCACGCTGTCGCGCAGGTAGGAATCCTTGTGTGACTGTGGTCGAGAGTGGTCAGTCAGCTGTCATTCACACTGTCGATCAGCCTATTAGTGACTCAGTCAAAGTGTCAGATGTTTGATCCCATCATGTGCTGTTGACTCAAATGCAAACTTTAATGCCTTGCCTGACTTGGCTGTACTTACAATGCAATGTAACACAGTTCAAACTGTGTGTCAGCTCTTCACACTTTACAGACACATCCCAGTTTGAGAGCTTTGCTTTCACAGCTGTAGTAATGATGGGGCAGTGGGTAGCAAATAAGGCTCCGCGACCCCGTATGGGATAAGCGGTTCTGAAAATGTGTGTGTGTGTAAATCACTGTATGTAGATTAGTGTACAAAGTTAACACCATACGTTACTTTGGAGAAAAGCATCAACTGAATGTATTAATAATAATTTCTCCCTCAAGTTACTTTTATTAGGTAAGAACCATTGCAGCTTTAGACAGGGACTGTCATGCTTAAAACACATATTAAGAAGCAGCTCACACTTTCTGTGCATCACGCACATGGGATGTGACAGAAAATCGGAACACCCATAATATAAAACAGCCGACGTGCAAAACTTTTTGAACATTATACATGACTTGAACTGCCAATGGGCGAGACCATGTCTGCGGAGCATTTTCATATCCCCAGGGAAACTGAACCGCAGATTGTGGAGGTGGAATGCAGGGCTTTTTTAGTATGCTTCAGTGGAGAGTCTTGGTTATGTACCTTCCAAAAAAAAAGAAAAAACCACGTGATCAAAGTATTTCATTACTGTGAGGTAAAATCTTCCAACTAAATGTCAGCTTGAAGGACAAATTGGCAAAGAACCCAAAAGCTGGTGCACCGAGGCTGAGCTTTATCTACAATCTCGTTTCTTATATTTCTGCAAAGGTTTGAAGTTCCTAGAATTCAGTCTGGGACAGACAAAACAGTGTCGCAGACTGAACCTTGCATACCATGGAAGAGGCTCAGTGCAAGTAACACTGATCCCAAACTGCCAAATTTAACAGCCCTTTCATCGGTGGACCACTGGGGCCTTTATTCAAGAACATATGTAATCAATAGAGGCGTTAATATAATTGTAGTGATGGACCATGTCCTGTTTACACATAACTAATTTTCCTGGAAGGCAATTATATGACGTTAATTTTAAAAAACTCATAAACATATTTGCAAAATGACCCTTAAGACCTAGAACAGAGTCTGGAAAGCAACCAGACCATGCACTTCCTCCGTGAAATGGGGTTAATGCCATGCTCTCTGTGCAAACGAACATCGGTTTGGACTTTCCATGCAGGAAGGTGAATGCCCTTTCCTATTTGCCTGCAGACACCACGCTGTGCGAGGAAGCCATCTTCCAGTTCCTGGTGTCACGCCGCCTCTGCCTGGTGCAACCAGACCTGCTGTTGGACAGCCTGTCGACCCGAAAGGTGGATGGGAGAAGCCTGGAGCGCGTGAAGACCATGAAACTCCTGCAGATGTGGAGGGAGCAGAACAAAGACCAGGACAGGCTCTTTGTCCAAGGTCAGATGTCTCCTACGTGAACATCACCCCATGACAAGTAGCTGTCGGCCCATTCATGGCCACTTTTTATATTTGCTTACAATCTGTATGGGTACTCTTCAGCTGGGAAGCACAGTGCCACAGCAGGTAACACTGGGGGCCTCACAGACTCTGGGCTATGGGTAGAGACATGGGTTTGAATCTGCCTCAGTCTGTGGTGGAGTTGGCACATACTCACCATTTTTGTGTAGGTGTCCTCCATGTGCTCTGGTCTCCACTCACAGTCCAAAGTCATGTGTTCCAGGTGGATTGATGACTCTGAATTGCCCTTAGCGTGTGTATGTCTGAGTGAATGAGTGTGTGTGATTGCCCTATGCTGGACTGGTGACCTACCTGATCTTATGCCTAGCAGCATAACCCTGCGTTGAACAAGCAATTATTGATATTGGAGAGCTGTCAGTTCTGAATTTATCCACCAGTTCTACTAAATGCTACAAACCCTTCACCTATGTATGAGATTATATTACATTTTTAGGTCTCTATTATTACCTTTGATTCCAAGGAATGTTAACATTAGTATTTCCTGATAGGGTTGAGGGGTTTGCTAACATAGGCAACTTTATTATGTAATCACTTTGGCAAAGAGTTAGATTGATCAAGCTGGGCTTTAATAAACTTAGGAAATGACTTTCAGTTTGTCATCTGGTTAAAATACCTGTGTGAGGGGGAGAAGACATCACCTCTGTCACTGTGCTACAGGTGTGAGCCACTGCGAAAAGAAGGTCTCCAGGTTCGTGGGCCTGAGGAACCTGTCACTGGAAGACCTGGTGCAAGTCATGGAGAGCCTGCCAGGCGTGAAGGTGCCCCAGGAGGAGGTCCATGAGGTGGCCAGAGCTTGCCTCTTCGAGCAGTCCCTCCTGCAGTTGCTACAGCTGTGGAAGAGCAGGAATGAGAAGCTGGACATCGGCCGGGGCCTGGAGCTGAGCCTGCGCAAGCTCCGTGGCCAGGACGTCCCGCAGCCACTCCTGCGGGCATTACGCAAGATGAGCCGCATCTTCAACGCAGCCTCCTTGCACAAGATGTGCGAGAAAATGTTCGTAGGCAAGTTTCAGGATAGCAAGTGCTCCCAATCGAAATCGTTTAATGACTAGCCCTGAGAAGGAACAATATTTAAAACAAACAAAAAAACTTATTTAAAAGTTGTATATAATAGTCGGTCTCAAGGAAACCTCAGAATAATGAGTAATGAGTTGGCTTTCGATGATGTGGTTGAGTTCGATTTCAAAATGAAATCTGTCTGTCTGAAACAAAGCTCTATTGAAATGAATGTATAGAAGAGTGCAATTTTTATTTTTTTGTACTTTATTTTGACTTTTTCCTTCTTTGCAAAGCTAAAATTTAATTTAGCTTGGGTTCAGCCATTGGTTAGGAAAATGGAATCCAAGAAGCATAAAGAAACATTTCATTTGTCAGAAATGGTTTGTTTGAAGAGGAGTTTTGTATAAATAATATCTTTTGGTTAATGTATTAAAGCATTTTTACTAAATATTTTGATTGCATATATTTTAAATAAATTCTCTGTCTGTTAGTCTTGATACCCCATGGTAATATATTTACAGCCTTTTCAGATGGAATGGAAGGGAATGTACAGCAAAGTTAATGAGAAAATACATGAATCATAACTTTAAGATTGTTTAAGACTGTCTCAATAACAAATGGTTGAATAATTCTGGAAAATTACTTGAGCTGTTAGCTTTTGCATCAGTTGTCTGATTGTGAGGACACAGTCTGGCTACAGATCACTGCACCTCCTACTGAGTATGTGGTTACTGAGGGCGGATGGCTGGATGCCTGTACAGAACTTATGGGTAAGTTATTGTTATGATTGTTGCTAGGCAGTCAGTTTTAGGTTATGTTTACCATTCAAATCTGCCATGTGACTTGAGAATTTCAACTTGCTCACACATTTGACAAACCATGACAAGGTAATATCGCTCGTTGTTATGCATAAGGTGCTAAAAAGGGATTTTTATAAAAGGAACTAAAAGATTCATACTGCACTCTAAAAGCAGAAGTGCCCTTATTGAGGAAGACGACATTTAAGAAATGGGAACAGCTGCCTCAAAGTTCAGTCGACAGTGGTGCAATGTTGTGTGACAAGTCAAGTTAATACTGGAACACAAAGGCCTGTCAATCCTGTGACCTGCAAAGGACACAGAGACACACCCCGAAACAAGAATATTTTCCTAATGTCTAGTGTCGACCAATAAAACAGTCTTAAACTCACTTAGACCCTGCATTGGACACGTACATGTTGACAGGTCAATCCTACAGTGACTGGTTTACTTACTGTCCAGTAACAGGCTGCCCTGTAACTCTATGCTGATAAGGTACAATCCTTAAAATTGTACACAGACACTCGGATCTTATGCGCATCCCTTTTCACATAAAGTATCCCTTGTTCCTGCTTAAACATTGGAGGTGTGGGAGCTTCATGAGAAGCTGCTAAATTGCTGATCACACATCATTTCGTATGTGTATGGGGTGGCATGGTGGCACAGCAAGTAATGCTGTTGTCTCACAGCACCTGGGTGGTGCAAGAGAATGTGGGTTTGATCCCCACTCAATCTGTGTGGAGTTTGCATGTTCTCCCTGTGTCTGCGTGGGTTTCCTTGTACATGCTGTTTGGGTTCAGCCATAGTGTGTGAGTGACAGAGAGAGTGTATTTGTGTTCCACTGATGCATGGATGAGTGACCCATTGTAAGTAGTGTATCTAGCAGTGTAAGTCACCACGGTGAATAAGGTGTGTGGGCTGATAACACTACATAGTATCCACTGGAAGTTGCTTTGGAGAAAAGCATCTGCTAAATAAATGTAAATGTATGCAGCAGCAACACTGCGAAGTCTCCCACATAATAGGGAATTAAATAAACTAAAAATCTTGGCTTTCAAAAAAGGACTTGTAAATCAGTGGAAGACTTTCAGTGCAGCCCTGTTAAACACAGAGCGAGCTAGTGAAAATAACTTTTTTCATGTGGTATTTCAAAGGCTATTTTGGGTATTAATGCACTCATGAGTGTATGAGGTAGAGAGATAACACTTAAATTTAAATAAGCAAAGCATTTTAACAGAATCCAAAAGCGGAAATTTTCATTGCACTTCAATCTGATGCCTTTTATGAAGTTGCTCGGCAAGCCATCACTTGATGTATTTCCAAGGAAATCCAGAGAAAAGCCCAGCTCGTGATATTCTCAGGGCTGCAAGGTACGTGTGACCTGCTGTGTGCGTCTGACTCAGCTGGGTGGGGGGCGCACTTTAAAGGATGCCAAAATTTGAAATGACAGACACGAAACCAGGTGCCACAAACACCGTTTCGCATCCCAACAACCTCCCCAGCAACCGCACAAGCCGCAGAGTTCTCGTTTTCCTCCCCCGTTTCATTGCGAGCACCTAACAGTGGGCAAGTGAGCCCGGTCACATTACTCGGGGGCCTCAGGCCCTTCCTGTCTCCAAAGCCACGATTAAAGCTGTACTTTATGAAAATGACACAGCAACCACAGTACCCGAAGTGCATCACAGTAACATGATGAAGTACCAGAGCAGTTCCAGTGAAGAGCGTGCAGCGGCACTGTGCGTATTCATGAGACAGCTGGTAGCATAGTGGTTAGAAGTCACAGGTTCAGCTCCCACCTTCAGCTCTAGTATACCTGAGCAAGGTATTTACCTTAGATTGCTCCAATAAAATTACCCAGGTATATAAATTAATAAGTAAACTGATACAGAGAGGTGCCATCAGGGACTTCACACTGTTACTAAATCAGAAGGTATGTGGATGTGACAATATGGCAAGTTCTAACAATCGATGAAGCACATATAAAAGTAAGGTATGTATGACAAACGGCCTGTGGAGATTGTTCTGGTGAAACCACTCAGACATCCAAAGCAACAAGTCTATGGGTGGCTGTAAATCCACGGAATGCAGGCCCTTCTGGTAAACATCAGAATAATGAACTCCACTCGCTCAAAAATTTTCCCAACTTTTATACCTTGAAGCATCGTATCTCAGGTGTCTCAATACACTGAGTCCAAAAGGACTCCAGGTATTGAGTTATCCAAAATCTTCCTTTTCAAACAAGGTATTCATGGCTGCATAAGTAGCTGCATGCAGGGTTGTATTATCGCACAGTTGCGACAAGAAGCAAACAACTGTTGAAACATGAGTGTTCTCAGGACCTTCTCACTTACCCTGTAGCTATTAAACATGGGACACTGCTGGAGGTGCGACAAGCCAGGAGTTCACATTCTAAAGAAATTAGTTTTGCTAGACATGCTGCTTTCCACTGCCAGGGAAGCACTATTGTTATTGATGAAAAGCTGTTCATTCATTCACAGATTTTAACCGCAGCTTTATTGCAGAGCTGCAGGAGACTGGGTGTGAGGTACGGCACACCAGTCCTTTGCAGGGTGATCACGTGCATTTGGCCACTTACACATTCATACGCACTACGGGCAATGCAGAGCCATTGGTTTATGAGAAATTAATATCCCAGGACTACGGGAGTTCCCACCTCCACCATAAATTAAAGGTACTGTGTGTGTGACTGCAATGTGATTGACTAGCATCCTGCTGCGAGCATACCATGCCTCATGCCTCGTGATTCCGAGATAGGCTCTGGACCACCGTCACTGTACAAGAAGTTGTTTCTGGATAATGTATGTAGACCATAGGCATACCAAGGTGGAGGGGGTTGTGCCCACCCCCAATGTTCAAACAAATCTTCTTAGCCTCAGGATGTAGTTTCAGCATCCCGAGAAGCCTCTTCAGCTCGTCCTCTCCTGGATCTTGGATCCACGTGCTGATGTGGCCCAGCACCTGCTTTTGCCTGGACTGATGGACCTCCTTTCGCACTTGCAGCAACCACCGCACAAACCGGACCAGTTTGGTCATCTTCACCTTCTGGCGAGCAAGGAAGTCTGGCAGGATCTCTTTCACCGTCTCCCACTCACCCGTCGGAAAGACAAGCGGTACTTAAAGTTGACATGTTTGTAGTGTTAGGTCTTATGGTTTGAATGGAATTTATAATGAACCCAAACTTTTATTTAGTTGACAGTTTTGTCCAACTTACAATTATACATTCAACGTCACAATTTATTTATACAGTAGGGTATTTTTACTGGTTCAATGCAGGGAACTAAGAACTTTGATCCAAGGGTACAACCTGGGATGCAGAAAATCTTCAGGTTAAGGTAATTTTAAGGTTTCAAGAAGAGGAGTTACTTAGGTGGAGGTGCATTTCAACCAATGTGCTTCCGGTCACATTTTCCCACCTGTTGTTAAAACGAGTGGCACTTAAGAAAAAAGGTGAGAAGCAATAACTTTCTTACTTTTCCTAATTTCTTTTCTTTTCTCAGTGCCTGAGAAGTTGTTACAGCACTGGCAAAAGCAAAAGAAATCACTATTCAATAATGCAAAAAAAAACAAATAACTCAGATATCAAAAATCAGTTGTTCCATTTCAAATGACATTAAAATTTAACAACATTCTTTCAAATTTCAATGATGCATGTCTTACTGCATGTCCACAATGAAGTATATGACTGGAGCTGACATTTAAATGATATTTAATCTCAAAACTGACCTTTTTCTATTGATTGTTCCTCCAGTCCGAACATGTTTACATGTTTTTTTTTAATAACCAATGAACTTTTTTCGTAGGGTAATATTCTATCAACACTTAAACCAACCACTGTATTGTGATTTATATTTTGGAAATCTGAGGCAGTTAAAAAAATAGTGCATTCGCATTGTTCATTTTATTTGCAGTTATAAATTTTCTTCTATTCTCACGTTCGCAGTGCTTCGGCTGCACAGCATAACTGCTTTAACAGAATGAACTGGCCAAACACTTTTGGCATCTTGTCATGAAAAGCAAAATTGTGGCAATTATACTGTACTTTTTAATATCAGCAATGATTAATTTCTCTCCAAAAATGATTTTTTAAAAAAGAAGCATCTGGGAAAAATTTTAAGCTAACATTGCTGCGAACCTGGCTTCACACAAATTCTTGGTTCTACACGAGGCTTATCACACCACTCTGTGACTCTTTTGTCAGGCAGAATTTCCCCTCCGTTTATTGCTTGACTTCACTTTCATTTAGACAAGTTCTGAGTCACTTTCAAAAGATTCGTTTTCATGTACGACTCATGCATTAGGTATGTACCTATCCATCACGTATCGGCGTAGGATTTAATGCATAAAACCCCTATATGACCAAATACTCACTGCGCGAGCTCTCCCTTGGGCCAAGTTGGGCGGGAAAACAGCGCAGTTCCGAACGTGCACGAGCTGCGTCCTTATACACTAATCAATGACTAAATCATGTGTATAATATTAATATTTTATTCCAGGGAGAGGAATGTGATAGATTAATCATATCTTCAGTAATGACTGTGTGATATGATGTCAGTTTCACCGTAAAAATGAGCGAGTGGGTGGGTCCCACCGCACCCACCCACAAAGAAACGCCCAGAACAAGCGCCTCATATATATAATCAGGTAAATCTGGAAATGGAAGTGTTCATGAGGAGACATGGAGCCCGGCAACATCATATTTACACTGGTGAGTAGCATCGGCACACGCGGTGCGCGAACGATAACGACTACACTTTGTCGTTAGCGCGACCGGCGTATAATAATTGCTGATTTTCTATGCATTTCTTCACTAAACGTTAACAATTAAACAGCGACACAGACGGCTAACAGCGCGTTTATTTCGACCACTTAATTAATTTCTGCAGATACTCCCCGCCGCCATCCTCCGCGCGGGTTGCACGGCGCTCGCGGACGAAGCTCGAACCTACACGCACGAGGACGAAGCCACGGGGCGGGTGCTCACCTGCGACCGCTGTCCTCCGGGCTCGCACATGCGCGCGCACTGCACGGCGACGCGCCGGACGCAGTGCTCGCCCTGTCCCGCGCACCACTTCACGCAGTACTGGAACTACCTGTCCAAGTGTCTGTACTGCAGCGCGTTCTGCGGCGAGAACCAGTTGGTGCAGCGGGAGTGCTCGCCGGTGCACAACCGGGTGTGCACGTGCAAGCAGGGCTACTACAAGCGCGCGGACTTCTGCGTGAAGCACGCGGAATGCCCGCCTGGATATGGAGTCAAAGTGCCGGGTAAATAATAAACATAACCGTTTAGGCTGGCCTTTCCTCGATAAATCTAGTTTTGAGCCACATCATCATCATCCCTTATGAATCATGTGATATTTAACTGATCTGAGAGTTTTCATGGCATGGGTGATGTCATGATGACGTATGATATCATATGTGTGTGAATGTGCACCGTGGTCGTTCAGTTGAATTGCTTGGTAATCTTCTGGAATATGACTAATTTAACTTCCATAAGCCTGGAGACTGAAATGCATCGAGGTTCCTAAATTGTGTGTGAAACATGGACTTTGTAAAACCGAACCTCACCTGTTCTCTCTTTTGCCAATGACTCCACAGGAACAGCCGACAGGAACACGCAGTGCGAGAAGTGCGCGCCCGGCAGCTACTCCTCCAAGACCTCCTCGAGCGACGCGTGCGCGCGCCACACGGACTGCGCGACACGCGGCCTTCGGCTGCTCCTCAAGGGCAACGTGTGGCGTGACAACCTGTGCGTCTCCTGCGAAGACCTGCAGCCTAGAGGTACTGCTGACATCTGCTCTAAGTTCACGTTAAAGGTTTATTTTCAATATGTGTTTGAATTTATTAATGTGACTGGAAGCATATTGCTTGAAATGCACCTCCACCTAAGTAACTGCTCTACTTACATTACATAACTTATTCACTTAGCAGACGCTTTTCTCTAAAGCGACTTCCAATGGATACTCTGTAGTGTTATCAGCCCACACACCTTATTTACACTACTATTTAGATACACTACTAGCACTGGGTCACTCATCGATACATCAGTGGAACACATGCTATTTGTCACTCCCACACTATGGGTGAAGCTGAACGGAATGTCTTTGGAGTGTGGGAGGAAACCAGAGCACCCGGGGCAACCCCACGCAGACACGAGGAGAACATGCAAACTCCACACAGACTGAGCAGAGATCAAACCCACATCCTCTCACACCACCCAGGCACTATGAGACAGCAGCGCTACTCGCTGTGCCCCCCCAATTGAAATCTTAAAAGTCCTCGCTTCGATTTTCTGCATCACAGGTTGTACCCTTGGATCAAAGTTCTTAGTTCCTGGCATTGATCCAGTAAAAATACCCTGCTGTATAAATTGTGAAGTTGACTGTATAATTTGTAAGTTGAACGAAACTGTCAGCTAAATAAAGGTTTGGGTTTATTATAAATTGCACTCAAACCATAAGACCTAACACTACGAACATGTCAACTTTAAGTACCGCTTGTCTTTCCGACAGGTGGGTTGGAGATGCTGAAAAAGATCCTGCCAGACTTCCTTGCTCGCCAGAAAGTGAAGAGGGACAAACTGATCCGGTTTGTGCGGCGGTCGCTGCCGCTGCAAAAGGAGGTCCGTCAGTCCAGCCAAACGCAGCTTCTGGGCCACATCAGCACGTGGATACGAGATGCAGGAGAGGACGAGCTGAAGAGCCTTCCTGGGATGCTGAGGGCCTCAAGACTCCACCATGTGGCACATAAACTGGAGAGAATGATAATGACTGTGGAGAAAGCTGGTGGCTGTGTCAATTCTCATTAACTGTACTGGTTTTGCATGCTGATTTGTCTAGCAAGTATACTTCAAACACACACTGTGGCAGCTAATTTACCATTTCAAATGTTATGTATTTCCCGGTAGAGCTGATGATGTATTATATTTGTACCCTGAGCATTTCAGTCCAGGACTCCTTCACATATCATGAGTTGTAATCAAAGGATCCACTATTCTAAATTATTTTGCTTAAAAGTAATTGTTCGGCAAGTACCTTGTTCTTATAAGTTGTCAGATATCCGGTCATTGGTTATTTGGACAATAATTCTGAGAAAAGTGTCACTGATTTGGAGCCGAATGAGGGACACATCTTGAACAAGGGGGATGCCAGTCCTATAGTCAAAGTATAGGCAGTACATGCCTAATTGTTAGAAAAATTATATTTACAAGTTATATAATGGATGGCACAGTGAGTAGTGCTATTGTATCATAGTTTTGAAATTACATGTGGGTTAGAATCTGACTCGGCCTGTATAAAGTTTGCGTGTTCTTCCTGTGTCTGTAAGTGAATTGTTTCCACCCACAATCTGAAGACATCTTTTGGGGGATTGGTAACTTTAAATTGCCCTTGGGGTGTAAGTGATTTTTTTTTTTTTTTTTTTTTTTTTTTTTTTTTTTTGTGTCTGTGTGTGTGCGCGCACACTGCAGTGGAATGGTGTCTCATCCACAGTTCATCCTGCCTCACACCCTGCACTTTTGGGTAAGTCCCTGGACCACTGAGATTCTGCAAAGTAATTATTGATGATGGATGGATGTAGCATTGTATAATGGGAAATTAAACTTACTCTGTGCCAGTATTTGGTCTGTGCCTTTTGTTTCCAAGCACCATATAAAAGTTTCTGTCTGTTAAAATAAAACCATGTATAAATTATTTATCATGATTCTGTTATATAACATGAAATACACTGAACAAATGCATTGTTTATGCTTCATTGCTTTCTGTTTTTTGTTAAATGGAAAGCTGAGCATGAGTAATCAAGCATATTTCTGCTGTCCTGAACTGAGATGAAGGGTTGCAATGGCACAGTAGGTTTGGCTAGGGTCTGCCATCTGGAGGATCTGGGGTTCAAGTCCTGCTTGGGGTGCTTTGTGGCGGGTTGGTATCCTGCCCCAGGTGTGTCCCCTCCAGCCTTGTGCCCTGTGTTGCTGGGTTAGGCTCTGGTTTGCTGCAACCCTGCTTGGGATAGTTTGTTGTAAGCTCTGTGTGTGAACTGAGATGTATGTCCCTTTGGAGAAGAGTGTCTGCTAAATGAATAAATTCAAATGTAATGAATTGTACAACCACTCTACTGAAGTGTCCTGAAACTAAAATGATTCTGTATCATGGGATGATAATTTGAATAACTGTTGCTTGAGGAAATAATATTAGTCACTGCACTGTGACTAAGGAAGTGGATTTGTACCATGCTGGGGTTTGCATTAGGTTGATGTCATTTCCTATAGGAATCAGGCTAGGAATGCTGGGGAGTTTTGCGTAAGCTTGATTAAAGCTAGAAACTCTAGTCAGTAATGACCAACACTGCTCTCCTGTCTACGACTTAATACCTTCTTGAAAGATGTCTTAATGCCTAGAAAGCCAAATTTCCCAAAAGTGGACTGACTCTCCACCATGAGTTTATATTGAACTTCCCATAGTTCACTGGAACTGCAATGATGCATTAATATGATGAAAGAAAAAAGTTACTCAGGTGAAAACATATTGTGTGATATGAGCAGAACATTTGCTCTAACTCAGAAGCATGGTTATGCATTTTTCTAAGCATCCTTCACGACAGAAGTTTCTGTACAGCAGAACTGGTAACTGTCATCTGACTGACTCGAGTGAACTACTCAGATAAAGATTCTCTCCAAGTTCAGAACAAGCGATACCTCTGTATTTTTTTACTAAATTTTCAGCATGCCTCCGAGTGAGAGAGAAAAGGGTCAGTCTCCAAAGCGACTTCCAATGAACTCTATGTAGTGTTATGAGCCCCCGGGTGACTTACGCTGCTAGATACACTACTTACAATGGGTCACTCCTCCGTACATCAGTGGAACACACACACTCCCTCTGTCACTCACACACTATGGGTGAACCTGAACAGCATCTCTTTGGATTGTGGGAGGAAACCAGAGCACCCAGATGGGGACCCACGCAGACACGGGGAGAACATGCAAACTGCAAAGCACACCGTTCAAGAGTATCACAACAGTAGGTGGGATTTCAACCCGCAACCCCTGAGACCAAAGTGGGTAGCTCTGACTACTACGCTACCAGCTTCCCCTCATTAACCAGCATTGATTGTTAAAGCAAAGCTATTTAAGCAGGATGGGTGGATGCTCAAGGGCGAGTTCGTTCGCAATTCAGAGGAAAGATGAGTAAATCAAAAAACATTTATGCAACTTTAGACAGGGCGAGGTACTTGGACCCATTACTAAATAAAACAAGATGAGCAACCTGCTTGAATTTTCACCGACAAGTGGTCCACAAGTGTACCGAGAGTGGTCCAGCATTGAACAAACGCGAACCAAACAGCAGGGAGATTTATTGAGAGATTTTTTGAGAACCTGGCCGAGATTAGCAGATGGGCTGCGGTCTGTGGACAAGTAGCAGAGTACAGCCGTGGTGCTCTGAGACACACATCACGATGCACAACTTGCGGTTCTCGAAGGCGGCAGCATTGATGAGTTTGACTTTTGTCAGGTAAAGCCCAGCAAGTACGTTTACAGAGGGCTGATAAGGTAAAAATGATCAATTCAGGTCACTCGAGGACTGGCGTGACATCACCTGGTCTGAAGAGTCCTTGTTTACGCTACGGCGAGCTGGAAAACCACACGCATCCATAGGTTCGTCTTGCCGGGTGTAATCAGAGCTAACTGATGGTGTCGATGTGACAGTGTGGGTTTTTGTGACTCATTTTGGATCGGATCCCTGGATTTGAGCAAAGCGGCGTTTAAATGTCACGGCGTATCTGAGCACCATTGCCGTTTAGGTGGATCCAGCACGGCGGCAGCGTACCCCCCGTTCGCATGCGTTCTTTCAGCAGCACGCTGCTCCATACCACAAGGCTCACTCCGTCCAGCGATGGCAGTGGGAACGCGGCGCTGAAGTCGACACACTGCGACTGCCTGTCCTCTCACCAGATCTCAGTCCGAGCAAGCGTCCGTAGCCTGAGACGAAATACCTCCTTACGTGGAGAAGTCCGTCACTAGCTCACTTAAAACTGTAAAGCATGAGTTGATATGAGGCATCACCCTTGTGGCAGAAATAATGAGTGAATCCACTCATTTTTAGGCTCTTCTGAGATATAAAAAAAAAAAGAGGAACAACTTGCCATTCAGCAAGTTTGTCTAACAAAGTGTCCGCAAGCTATATACTATTGTGTGATATTTGGATACTTCCTGCGTGACGAATGACTGACATTTTATAGCTTCTCTTTTAAATCATGAAACTTTGTGTTGGCTTTAAATGTTTAACTTTCTCAACACTGACATTTATTTAAAGGACATTGTTGCTGGAACTAACATGCTAGATTTTATATTTTTGGGAACCTATCACTTGTGTGCCAATCAATAAGATACATCCTTGTTACGGTGCAGGAAACCTGTTATTTGTTTCATCTGACATCCAGCCTAGGCAAAAATTAATTTTTCATATACTGAAGATATCTTCGCCAGTGGTTTGATTACTGCTGTAATGTCAATAAAATAAAATATGTTCACCGCATCTGGAGATCGCAAGCTCTCCCCATGTTTGCATGGGCTTCCTCTAGGTGATCAGAATTTCCTCACAGTCCGTAGACATGTATTTTAGGCGAGGCGGTGACGCTAAATTGCCCTTAGTGTGAACATGCGTCTAAATGTGTGCCTGTGATGGCCCTGTGATGCACCGGCATCCCCTTGAGAAGATGTACTGTGCCTTCTACCTTATGCTTCCAGGACTGGCTACGGATCACTGCTACCCTCCATTAGGAAAAGTGGTTGTTGCAAATGTGTGGATTGTAGAACAAATGACAATATATAAACATGTAGAAGTACACACACACATTCTCTGAAACTGCTTGTCCCAAGCAGGGTCCCAGCAACACAGGGCACAAGGCCGGAGGGGGAGGGGACACACCCAGGAGGAGACACCAGTCCATCACAAGGCACCCCAAGCAGGACTCGAACCACAGACCCATGAGAGTCCAGGACCCAGTCAAACCCGCTGCGCCACCATACCCCCATAGCAGTACAAATGTACATATGCCATAGATAACTTCCATGCCATATGCAAGATTCACGTTTTTGTGAAACCAGCTTGCTTTAGAGAGCAGGTGAACACGATCGCTCTGCTGTCTACATGTTGGTCAAAATAAAAGATTGATCCTCAATTAATTATTACCACCGTAACACAAGCCTATACAAATAGCTAGGACTTGCGGCTTTGTCTGCGTTCTGTGGAACCCTATCTTAGTGAATGGGAGCTTTGTTCGAACGCTGAGCATGCCGCTATCAAAGCAGGGTTACGGCTCGTTGTGCGTCAGTACTGCATTATAAGGAAAGTGGTCTCAGAGCCCACACGTGAGCTAAAAAAAAGACCTGGGTCAGGAAGCAGCACCGGAATGGGGATTTCTCTGTTTTCACAATGCCTCAGTTATCCAGTTCAGGAAAAAAAAAAAAAAAAAAAAAACAATTTTCTAAAAACAAAACAAAACAAAAAAAGCTCAGCGTGGGTTTCATTCTGATGCCATTGACTCGTCTGCCATGCTAAAACACGGGATCATTACCTGGGCTTTTGTGGATTAGTCATCAGACAGTAAAGGACACCCCCCGTGGCCTCTTCTCCAGAAGAACCTTTTCCAGCATGCTATTTTGTTCCCTTCCGGCTCCCAGCTGTGTTTTTTTTTTCCCCCTCCTCTGCCCATGTTACTCATAGCATGCAATTTGGGCATCCTGCTTTCACCCACGTAAAAGTTACACGGAATCCTGACTGTGTTTCAGATGTGTCCGAAGAGTCACATGCAACATTCATTGAAATGTTTTCGAAAATATAAATATATTTTGAATGCTTTTCTCCGTTCACACCAGCAAACAGTCCCAGGGAAGTTAAAATGTTACTTAACTGAACTGCATTTATCCTTCAAGGGAATTTGCTGCAGAACAGGTCGTGTCCACTGCCACCCCCTGATACCGACATTCATTCAAAAACCCACTTACTGCTTCTTATTTTAGAGATTCGGAGGAACAGTCTGACATCGGGGTCACTTCCTTTGGACCTTTTCCAGGTTGTCCACGAGAAAGGAGCAGGTGGATGCAAAACCAATGTGTCAAACAAAAAATGTTGTTTTAAAATGTTATTCTTCGCCTTTTAAATTTAAGCACTGGATGATGCGGAGGACTAAGAGTTCGGACTAAGGATTAAGACACGACTGCTGAAAATTTGAATGGACGTGCGTACATTCAAATTTTATCTGGTATTAAAATGAGCCAAAGAAGTTGCGGCATCCTTCAGGAAACAGTTGCTATAAATGTTTAAACGCGGCTACTGTGAAAGCACCTTTAATGCAAAGCCTCGGCTTGTCTTTTTTGCAGATTCAAAGGTCAGTGTCACATTTGCGTTTCCACCAAAGCTCGTGTTTTGGTGCCGTGGCAAAAGAAAACATTTGAAACTGAGAAAGCGGACACTGAGTGATTGAAAAAAGCCTTGAGACCTTTCCTTTTCCTTGTCCTAAATTTCACGGGATGCAAAATTATCTCGTATTGAAATAATCCATTTATCCTGAAGATTATAAGCAGGAAACTGGCCTGTATAGCAAGTTTTGTATATCAGCACTACATATGAACACTTGAATATACTGCAGGGGGACATGGTGGTGCAGCGGGTTTGGACTGTGCCTGCTCTCTGGTCGGTCTGGGGTTCGAGGACTGCTTGGGGTGCCCTGCGATGGACTGGCATCCCATCCTGGGTGTGTCCCCTCCCCATCCAGCCTTGCACCCTGTGTTGCCGGGCTGGGCTCCAGCTCGCCGCAACCCCGCTTAGGGCGAGTGGCTTCAGTCAATGTGTGTGTATTAATACATTGTATTTGACTAAACATAAGCCTAAAATATGTATTTGATAAGAACGTATGATCTCAGGTATGCTTTTAAGCACCTCTGTCAAGAGCAAAATAGAAGGGTCCCTCCCGTGACTTCACCTCTGAATTCATTGTCCCATTGGGCACAATTATAAGCAACTTCACAATGTTTTGATTCATCTAAAGGTGGCGATTTCGTAGGCCCTTTATATCTTTATTGCACTCTGTAGCCAAATGATGTTTGAAATGACCCAAGGTTTGCAGCAGCGAAGCCGGAAACCAACTGAGGCAGATTTTTGGACTCACTGTAAATGCTTATTACAGTTTCTTTGCCTTGTCATTCTTGGGAAAAAACTGTTATTACTTAATGCTGATTAAAGAGTTAGGTAACCAGCTGAAGCCCAGTTAGGAACTGGTTTGGAACACTTGCCAAGTAGCACAATGACTACCTCTGTGCATTTATTCCTACCGTTGTGAAACTCGCAGTCAGCTGATGGAGCGTTGCCCGTAACCGTAATTTTTACTAGTCCTGATTACCGTAACAATGGGATGACTTGTAACCACAGAGTAACCATTGTATTTTACAGGATTACAACTTTACAAAACATTCGGTCTTATGAGACGGAAAAAAAACTGTTATAATGCTAGTTTATAGTCCTCGCAATGTGTCCGGTAAAGGAAGGATGAAAATGCATGAAGCACTGAGGAGGTGGCCGGGTTCAGACGTAAGAGACATTTGAAAAAAGGATCCCCTGAACGCTGACTTTCTGCTGGGATTCCTGCGTACTGTGTTATGAACTGAGTGAGTCAGTGTACACTGCAGAAAGTCAGCTACCCACCAGTCTTCCAGAGAACTGTTTCCAAAAGGAAATGTTTTTTTTATCTGAAATATAACACTTTACTGATAGGGGTGGCACAAGGATGCTGGTGTCTCACAGCATCTGGCCTGGGTTTGACCACTCAGGAAATCTATCAGCGTCATCTCAGTTCCTCCAGTGGAAATGAATAATGTTCTTAAAGACCTGCATCCTTTGATCCGGCGCCCTCACTGTCGCCGATATCTGGTTGTCCTCCCCAGGGGCTGTCGACATCTTCGGATGCAAAACTACTGGAGTAAAATGCTAGAAATAAAATATCTGCATCACCCTGTGAGGCCAGCTATATGGGGGACAACCCTCCTGAAACCCTGCACCTTAGGTTCAGCAGGCAACTCAAAATAAACTAAAATCCTACCAGGGAGCAGAGCTTCGCCCCAAGAATGCTGCGGTCATGCCACATGCAAGCCCATGTTAGGTTCCACTCTGCCCCCAGCTGAAATCTCCAGTACTACATTTGATCTCAGCCAAAAGGCGGAGAAGCGATCTGTATAGATGCGTGAATGACTGCAGGGACCTTAGTGTAGTGTATTTAGCATTATACCACCTTGAATAAAGGCGTCAACTAATCACAGACTCCTAATCATGGTTTGTCACTTCGGAAGAAGGTGTCTGCTTAATTAATTAATGTAAATACCCTATTTTGGAAGCTTTCTTTATATTACAACAGTCTTCATTTACATGTTTGTCTCTTAGCTTACTTTGGTTCTCATTTACAGAGGCGAAAATACTTTAGTCAAAGGTACTACAGCAGTGCCCTTCCTGACACTTTATTATCATTATTGTTTAGTCAGCTGACACATTTGACCCAGGCGGTATACAATGCCAGATGCTATCAATTCAGATTAAATATTGTTTCAGGAGCAGGACTTGAACTGGAGAACCTTTGGATAGTAAATGCAACAGGTCCTTCCCCAATACGCTCATCATTGCTATTATTATTTATTCATTCCGCTGACATCTCTCTCCAAAGTGACTTGCAATGATTTATCTGCCATTAGAAGTGAGTAATTTTTACCGGAGCAATTAACGATTAGTATCTTGTTCATTGACACCACATCGGGAGATGATATTCACTCCTAGGTCCTTTGACTGCAAAGCAGCTGCTCTGTTCTGCTCTGTTGCATTGATAGAAACTCAGCAGATGTTGCATTTCCATCCCAGATGGGATTGAAACCTGCAAGCTCTGGGTTAAGGAGGCCAGTAGGTTATCAATTAGACCACTAGGGCAGAACGGTCTGCACTTAGATGGTATATTTGGGATCTGGACTAAATAATCCAAGACTGAATGATATGAAGCCACGCTCTTTGTGTTGCTGCACGAGACCATAAATGGAGCAAACAGGACTCAGGAGCTGCAGAGACAAATCAGAAAATCTGCAAAGGGAATTCACCAGAAATACTACATGTTGACACAAGCAGGGGCAGGTTAAAAGGGCCTGGGGTTGTGTGAACTTTGAAAAAACTTACTGTGAAGTTAAGGCACATTTTACAAGCAAACATTAATGACCTTCTGTAGTAATCATGAAGGGTGTAGTGGTTAGAGACCTATAATTAAAATACTTTGCTTCTATAAACGAAGCCAGAAATTAAGGGAAAATCTAAATGAACATGATACTGTATATTTGCATTTGGTTTAAGTAAATATTTCAACAAAAAATTCATCTTTTAAATGAACACTGCAAGGTTGTTATTCATTCTGACACCATCTGCCGTAACGAGAAGCAACTGCAAATTGTATATTCATCTGATGATACAGCTGTATCAAGGTGAATGCTTTTTCTTTCATGTCCCAAACAAAAATAATCATTAACAATGCCTGAATAAGCAACAGATGAAAAGGGGCATTCACTTTCACTCTCACTATTACTGTCACTCTCAGTATTACATCAGATTATTTTGTCATTACCTCAACGGAACCCAAAGGTCCATGCCTGTCTGGTTTCGTTTTCCGTTCAGCTATATTTCTCACAGGCGTGTCTTTGTAAACCTCTCCAAAATGCTTTCAAATCAAAACTGCCAAAAAAGTTGTTTATTCCTTCTGTTGTTACCACCACATTTTAATCCTTTCAGGAAAGTGTAGTCATCAGATGTTTATTTCTGTTACATCTGTTAATGTGATTACTAATTGTTTTCAGGAACTGGACCCCATTCACGTTAGGATTAAATTTCTTTTTTCATTAAATACTTCCCAGTCGTCCATTGTTTAATATATTATTATAATTATGCTGTCAAGCTATCCTTTTCATCTGAAGTTCAGTTACAGTTTCGATTTACTGGAGAAACAAGTACCTTTCTCAAGGGTACAACAGTAAAGCCTATTACTGCTCTTGAAACAGGAACTTTGGGTTATTATCCTTAATTATATAACAAGGCTATAACAAAAAAAAATAGCATAACAAGGTATAAAATGTAAGCAACTACACACACACACACGCACACACTGTCTGAAACTGCTTGTCCCAAGCGGGGTCGTGGCAAGCCGGAGCCTAACCTGGCTACAGGGGGCGTGAGGCTGGAGGGGGGTGGACACACCCAGGATGGGACACCAGCCCGTCACAAGGCACCCCAAGCAGGTCTCAAACCCTAGACCCACCGGAGAGCAGGACCCGGCCAAGCCCGTTGCGCCACCACGTCCCCTCATTGTCAGCAACTATTGACCTATTATTGAGGCATTAATCATAGTTAGATTATAGCTTCACCTGCTGTTAAAGGTTTTCAGTTTTTCTGATTCAGATTAATATATTATTTCTCAGTTCAAGGAAAGACTGGCTCCTACCCTTGAACCTACTTCATGCGTCTATCGATGACATTCCTGTGAAGAAGGATTTTACACTGTGACCGAAGGGACACTGACCAGGAAAACCTTGAACATTCAGTGTCACCTACTGGAGCGCAGCACTTACTGCAACACGTTTTACAGCAGGGTGGTAATGATCACTCTTGAATCTGCACAGCAGCGTGTGTGACGATGGTCTTGTAGGGAAAATTCGGAGGAATTACCTGGTTGTCTGAAATGGCTTTACTTTCCTTGGCACTATTTCATGAGCGCTCTCTGGACCCTGAAGGAGACGCCCATTCTCTTACAGATCTACAACCATGTTTCGTAGTTAGCGACAGAGGTCCTTTGGATTTCTCCAAACAAACCTATCCAGATGTGGGGAAAAAAAGAAGAAAAAACAGAAGACGACTCTGACCATGTTCCCTTATTCTGCTGCTAAAGGGTCCAGATTTTACTCCTTACACCAGATCCATGTGTTTTAGGGCACTCAGAACTGCTGAATCTCTCTCAACATTCAGAAGGGTCTCAAAACCCATCTCTTTCAGACTCAGTTCTTCTCTGATCTCCTATGTGCTTGATAAATGTGTATTATATTATCTGTTTAATAATTAAAGATTAAAAAAGCCCTATATGCAGCTATCAAGGTGCAGCTGAGGTCAGGAGGGCATTCTATGTGGGGGCCGGAAGGTGATGTCTCTGCTTTTTGCAGATGATGCTGTCCTTTTGGCACCGTCACATGGATGCTTCCAGCACACACTGGAACGATTTGCAGCCGAGTGTGAAGCGGCTGGCATGAGGATCAGCGCCTCCAAGTCTGAGTCCGTGGTTCTCTCACGGAAAAGGATGGCACGCCCCCTCCAGGTAAGGGGAGAAAATTTGCCCCAGGTGGAGGAGTTCAAGTATCTTGGGATCTTGTTCACGAATGGGGGTAGAAGGGAACGTGAGAGCGGCCGCAGATTGGGAGCAGCAGCAGCAGTAATGCGGTCGCTGTACCGGACTGTAGTGGTGAAGGGGGAGCTGAGCCATAAGGCAAAGCTCTCCATTTACCGGTCGATCTACGTCCCTACCCTCACCTATGGTCATGAACTCTGGCTAATGACCGAAAAAGTAAGATCACGTATACAAATGGCTGAAATTAGTTTTCTCCCCAGAGTGGTGGGACTCACTCTCCGTGATAGGGCGAGGAGTTCGGACATCTGGGAAGAACTCAGAGTAGAGCCACTACTCCTTGGCATTGAGAAGAGCCAGGTGAGGTGGTTTGGGCTTCTGGTAACGATGCCCCCTGGGCACCTCCCTTTGGAGGTATACCAGGCATGGCCAACTGGGACGAGGCCCTGAGGTTGGCCCAGGACCCACTGGAGAGATTATATCTCCCAGTTAGCCTGGGAGTGGCTGGAGACCCCCTGGGTGGAGCTGGAGGAAGTTGCAAGAGACAGGGATGTCTGGGCTTCTTTGCTCTCCCTATTGCCACCATGACCCTTGTAGGACAAGCGAGCAAGAAAATTGATGGATGGATGGATGGATGCAGCTACTTCTGTAATATATACTGGTTTATATGGTGTTATAAGACAAATTGACTTTACTCAAAGAATCATAGGTCGGCAGAATCCAGATCTTTCTTTCTGCTGGTGTGATGCACTTTTTATATGTTTCTCAGAGATTTAATTGCTTTGGAGAAAAGCATCTGCTACATGAATGAATGTAAATGGTATGGTTTG
Source organism: Scleropages formosus (assembly GCF_900964775.1). Classification (NCBI taxonomy): domain Eukaryota; kingdom Metazoa; phylum Chordata; class Actinopteri; order Osteoglossiformes; family Osteoglossidae; genus Scleropages; species Scleropages formosus. Next base: position 7,573,374 of record NC_041823.1, read on the forward strand.
GCTTTGTAAATATTAAAACACTGAGCGTTTGCTCAGACTGTGCTGCAGATGTGTTGCTTTCTACACTGGTGTTTTGTGATATTTGTGGTCTTTACCTATTATCTTGCCTCCACCTCTCATGGTTAGTGAGAGGTGTTCAGTGTATTAAAATTGAAAATAAGCTGTTAGTTGAACAGTGTCCTGAGAACGTCAACATTATTCAGTTTAGTGCTTCATGCTGAAGTTATATCATCAGAATCAGAATCAGAATGAGATTTATTGCCAGATATGTTTACACATACAAGGAATTTGTTTTGGTGACAAAACTTCCACAGCACAGACAGAATGACAGTGACAAGACAGATAAAAAAACATAGAATAACTGAATAAAAGATAAAAAAATATGTAAAATATAAAGTACACCATATACAAAAGAGACACTAGACATTATACAGTATGTATGTACAGGTATGTTATGTAAATAAATGTAAATAATGTAAATAAAAGACATGATGTGATAAATAAATATAAGTATAAATAGCGTTGTGTATTGCACCAATTTAGTCCTTAGGGGGCATTTAGCTGTTCATGAGGTAGATGGCCCGAGGAAAGAAACTTTTCTTGTGCCTGGCTGTTCTGGTGCTCAGTGCTCTGTAGCGCCGGCCAGATGGCAAGGGTTCGAAGAAGTGGCCTGGATGTGAGGGGTCTGAATGATTTTGCCAGCCCTTTTACTCACTCTGGATGAGTACAATTCTTGGAGAGTGGAGGGGGTGGTGTGCCGATGATTCTTCCAGCAGTCCGAACTATCCGCTGCAGTCTTCTGATGTCTGACTTCGTAGCTGAGCCGAACCAGACAGTTATAGAGGTGCAGAGGACAGACTTGATGACTGCAGAGTAGAATTGCCTGAGCAGCTCCTGTGGCAGGTTGAACTTCCTCAGCTGGCGAAGGAAGTACAACCTCTGCTGAGCCTTTTTCACAATGGAGTCTATGTGGAGCTCCCACTTCAGGTCCTGTGAGATGGTGGTGCCCAGGTACCTGAATGACTCCACTGTTGCCACAGTGCTGTTCATGATGGTGAGTGGGGGTAATGCTGTGGTGTTTCTCCTGAAGTCTACGATCATCTCCACTGTTTTGAGTGTGTTCAGCTCCAGGTTGTTATGACTGCACCAGACAGCCAGCTCTTAGACCTCCTGTCTGTAAGCAGACTCGTCACCATCCCGGATGAGGCCGATGAGTGTGGTGTCGTCTGCAAACTTCAGGAGTTTGACAGAGGGGTTTTTAGCGGTGCAGTCGTTGGTGTACAGGGAGAAGAGCAGTGGGGAGAGCACACATCCCTGGGGGGTGCCAGTACTGACTGTGCGAGTATTGGATGAAAATTTTCCCAGCCTCACTATCTGCTGCCTGTCTGTCAGGAAGTTGGTGATCCACCGACAGATGGAGGTGGGCACAGAGAGTTGGGTTAATTTGGACAGGAGGAGGTGTGGGATGATGGTGTTGAAGGCCAAGCTGAAGTCCACGAACAGGATCCTCACATAACTCCATGGTTTGTCTAGATGTTGCAGGATGTAGTGCAGTCCCATGTTGACAGCATCATCCATAGACCTGTTTGCTCGATAAGCAAACTGCAAGGGGTCCAGCAAGGGTCCAGTGATATCCTTCAGGTAGGCCAACACCAGTCTTTCAAATGACTTCATGACCACAGACATTAAGGCAACAGGTTTGTAGTCATTCAGTCCTGTGATTTTGGGTTTCTTTGGAATGGGGATGATGGTCAAGCATTTGAAGCAGGAAGGAACTTCGCAGAGCTCCAATGATCTGTTGAAGATCTGTGTGAAGATAGAGGCCAGCTGGTCAGCACAGGTCTTCAGACAGGCTGGTGAAACACCGTCTGGGTCTGGTGCCTTCCTTGTCTTCTGTTTCCGGAAGACCCGATGCACATCCTCTTCACAGACCCAAAGTCCAGGAGGAGGGAAGTGTGGGGTTGCTGGAGGTGTTGATGGATGCATGGAGAGAAGGTCAGAACGGGTATGGGGTGTGAGACAGGGTTTTTCAAACCTGCAATAAAACTCATTCAAATCGTCGGCCAGTTGTTGATTCGACACAGTGCTGGGGGACGGTGTCTTGTAATTGGTGATGTCTTTCAGGCCTTTCCACACTGAGGCAGGCTTGTTGGCTGAAAACTGTTTTTTCAGCTTTTCGGAGTAGTTTCTCTTAGCCACTCTGATCTCCTTTGTCAGTGTGTTTTTGGCCTGTTCATATAAGACTCTGTCCCCATTCCTGCAGGCATCTTCTTTGGCCTGGCGAAGCTGTCTTGAGTTTTGCAGTGAACCACGGTTTGTCATTGTTGCATGTTAAATGAGTCCTGGTAGGGATGCACATATCCTCTGTGTTACAGAGTCTGTGAGCTCATCCAGATCGGTAGCAGCAGCCTCAAAAACACTCCAGTCAATGCACTCGAAGCAGGCTTGTAAGTCCCGCTCCGCATTATATGTAATATTTTAGTTGTTTTTGAACTTTCCACCATTGGCTGAAACTGTGGTGGAAATGCATAGTGTTGCCAAGCGAAGACGGCATCACTAAAGTTTGGTGAGTACCTAGAAGAGGAGATGTCTGGAGGCACTGGAAGGTGTGTTGCTTCTTGGTAACCAGCCATAAAGTGGCATCACTGATCCTAACTGAGAACTGGGAAGCTGACCTGAGTGTAAAGCATCTGAGGAGATGCTGCTTTCCTCTCCTCCCCACATGTTGCATTTGAGGTCAGGGACCAGCACACTTGTGGCGTTTCTCTATGAAAGGATCTATCAGTCTTGGTCCTGTGGAGAAAAGGACTTAATGAATGTGACCAGGAGGAGGAAGAGATGCAGGAAGGGTTTCATCAGTACTAGACAGAAAGGCTCAGAGGACCCCTCCTTCCCAGCCAAAGTGGGTCGTTCACATGGGTCCATTGTTGATTCATCGCCATGCCCACTTCAGGTCGGGACTTCATCCAATTGTTCAGAGGAGTCTAACTGGGGGTCTGGAGAACAGGGAACTTGACTGTGAGGGTAATGATTGAGTAATGATTATTACAATAATCTTTTAATAATTGAGACTTTGAAGTATGTATGTGAATTGATTGCCTTTAGAGGTTTAGGCGATGAACAAATGTTGTGCATGAGGGCTAATAATTAGAGATTTAGGCGAGATTTTTTTTAAGCTTCTGTGGTCTTGATATTGCTGAGGGGCGTGGTGGTGCGGCGGGCTTGGCTGGGTCCCGCTCTCTAGCGGGCCTGGGGTTCGAGTCCTGCTTGGGGTGCCTTGTGGTGGACTGGCATCCCATCCTGGGTGTGTCCCCTCCCCTTCCAGCCTTGCGCCTTGTGTTGCCAGGTTAGGCTCCAGTTGGCCGCGACCCCACTCGGGACAAGTGGTTTCAGACTGTGTGCGTGGGTCTTGATGTTAAGCTGTGACTGTAGTTGGTGGTTTTTAGCAGTTTTAAAGGTTTATCATGGTTTTGTTGATTTTGTATAAATAGAAAAATCAGAGTTTTGTGTGTATAAATAAGGGAAGGAAATATTTGTATAAATACATTGTGAAATAAGATGTGAGATTATTGGTTGCAGTGAGAGGAATTTTATAGAATGTGTGCTGTGGAATGTTGTTTTTTGTGTTTTTCCCTGTTGGTATTATAATGTGTGCAATGATGTGCTAATTGTGTATTCAGCTTAATGAAGGAATTATGAAGGAAGTCAGGTGTGTTTTTATTAATTGCTACATTTTAAGAGTCAGAAAAAGCAGCTACATCTGTAGATTTGTTTTAGGGGGAAATGATGTCTTGCGTTTACATTCATCTGACGCGTTTCTCCAAAGCGACTTACAATGTTAAGGTTACAGTTATCACAAGCTTACAATTATTTACCCATTCATACAGCTGGGTAATTTTACTGGAGCAATTTAGAGTAAGTACCTTGCTCAAGGGTATTACATCTGGAGGAGGGGATCGAACCTGCGACCTTTAGAGCAAAAGGCAGCACGTCTTAAACATGTACGTCTTAAAAAGAGGGTGCTCCTAAATTTCTGTGTCTAATGTCCATGATTAGAAGCATTACTGCAGTAATTTTTCGTTAAACGGCCCTTTTTTTCCCTGTGCAGTTTAAAGGCTCTTCTACATTTCGGGAAGACAGCGCCGTTCGCTTCCTGTCTGCTGGCCGTCGGGGGTACTGCAGTTCAGCAGGGAGCCTGTTGGGAGCGCTGTTGTTCACAAAATGCGATGCAACACAGAAAAGCTTCATTTTTACTAGCTAATTCCACATATGGCCATTGAACAAGCTAATCAGAAAAAAAGATGACATGAATTTAAAAAACCTCTAATAATAATAATAATAATAATAATAATATGGTTGTGTTCACAGCACCACCAGGTGTCACCTTACTCCTTAGTGGATGTCGCGTGAGGCGGGGGCTTCTTCCTCGCGTCGCGTCGCGCCTTGCTTTTCGATAGGTCTCGTGACACTATAGCGGCGTTTCGCGGTGGCTCGTTGCTCGTTCTCGCGAGGTGAGTCCGCTACGCGCGCGCACAGGCGCGCTGTTTCTCTCGCGCTCTCTCTCTCTCTTTTGCTCTCGCTCGCTCTTTCCGTGTCTCCATCCCCGTGTCTCATTGTGAGGGGGCCGCGGGTGGGTGGGGGTGTTACAAACATGTAACGCCGGACAGCACCTGACACAGTAGAAGAGGGCTCCTCTCCCGTTTTTCTAGCACTATTTCTTTTTATTCTTGTTTTTATTCATTTTTAATATTTTTTTTTGTTCTCGGATACCCTCCTCCTCCGCCTGGACGCGGGCAGCCATCCAAAATGAGCGAGGAGATATCAGATGTGCCCAGAGAGCTGCTTGGTAAGACAATGCATTTCAAATATTCCAGCACACACCACACACACGCGTTTTTTTTTTTTTTATTTATTGAAAGAAAGCGTTTTTGAAAGCACTCCCGCCTTGTGCTGCTTTTTTAAAAAATATTAGTTTAAAAAGAAGAGTCTTCTAGAATCGTGTTTCACATTTCTCAAGGAAGATTACTCACTCACGTATTTTCTGTGGTAAATTATTATTTACGCTATTGATTCGTGTGTGTGTGATTTCGGTAGGTAGTCAGCTGGCGTGTTACTAGTGAAATTTTACATTTAAGACACATTCTACACCACCACCAGCCAGGTCGTTTCACTGCTGCCTCAGGCTTGCAACGCCGGTACACAGTGAGTAGTTAATTTTGCAAGTTATTCATTTTTTAAATTGTTGTTTCACACTAGGTTGTAGTTCCGGGCCTCCTCCTGGGTTCCTAAGGTGTCGCTCGCCTTTTTTTTTTTTAAAGAGCGCGTTATTTTGTGTTAAAAGGAGTTACAGTGAGTCATGTTGCGGGACGTTTGCATTTGATGACAGTTATGTCCCTCGAGCCGCCCCCCCAGTAGGAGCGCGCGACCACAGTGAGTGACAGCTCACGCGCCGTCTTCGGGAGAGACGGAACGTCAGCTGTTCAGTCCGCACTGGAAGACTGATTATTATTATTATTATTATTATTATTATTATTATTATAATTGTGGTAGTAGTTTTTTTAGTAGGAGCATCATTTGGAGGAAACCCAAATGCATGATTGTTTTGGCTGAACAAGTGTTAATTGCAAATATTTTATGTTTCAGTTCCTCAGACCTCACCTAACTTGTAAGTTGTATAAAGAAATTGTGTGGTTACACTTTCTGAGTGTGAAAGTTTGTGAGAGAACTGTGAGCTTCTGCACCACACCCTGTGTTTCATCTCCAGACCAGGATATATATGTGAGATATATACTATTAGCGTGCTCACTGTAGTCAGTTATTATTACTAAGCAAGTTATTCTTATCATGGTGGAGGTCATGACGGTCAAGGCAGACTCAAGTGAGAGTGCTTTTCTTTGTGGGGAATCCAGGAAGAATGGTCGGGGACAAGCGAGGGTCAGGCGATTCGTATTTGTCGTTAACAGCTAGACAAGAGACAGAGTCAAAGTACAAGCAAGAAGTCAGGGAGCCAGGAGGATCACAGACAGGGAATTAAGAGTAGGTTGAGAGCACCGCACACAGCGCAAGGTCACTGTTGCTCATGGAGGTTCTACAGTTTGCCCTGGCTCCGCTGGGTCCTTTTATGCCGGGCTGCCCGGATTGCCCGCAGGTGTGGAAGTGGACTGAGTGGTTGTGGGCGTGACAGCTCTGAATGGACTGTGCACTTTGACAGTATTGTCAATGCATGAGCCTTGTGATACTTTTATTGCACGAAATGGGGCTAAGTGCTGTTTACAGAAGTTTATATTGGCGTACAAATTAGTACAGAACTGTGCAGGATTGTTTTAGTCAAGTCAGTAAGTCCATTATTATAAAATGTTACAAATCTTTCAATGTTTTGAGTCCAGTCTCCCAAATATGAATATTTTGACACATGTAGCAGAAAGGTCAGCTATTCATTGAAATGTTTCTAATAGAAATGTTGCTGTGGGATATAATCGTACAGGTGCGTAAGGGTCACAGAAAATAAGGAAGAGAAAACATAAATTGTTTTCCTTTTGGACTGTGGTTAGGAACAGGTGTTGGGGGAAGTGCAACATTCTTCTTCCGTAGTCCTTAAGAATGTGTTCATGCTGGATTCTGAAGGAGGCAGAGAGAGAGAGATTGACAGAGAGAAAGTGAGAGACTGAGAGAGAGGGAGAGCGAGGAAGAAAGACTAAGCAAAAAGAAAAAAATCAAGAGATGGACACAGAAAGAGAGATGGAGAGACAGAGAGAACTACACAGTATTATTGATGCTAGTTAAGGTATCACTTTGTTAGTCTGCGTATTTATTATTATCTCTGTTTAGTTCTCTATTACACATTTATTGTATATATTTTTTTAAATATTCTCGTTCATCGTCCCATCCAGGGTGTGCCCGACCCAGCTCAGGACACGCAGTTATTGAACATGGATGGATATTCTTGTTCATGAAATTATTCAACCATTGCTTTGGCAACATATGTGTATTAAATGTATTTGTCTTGCCAGCAGCATACTAAATTGAAAAATGAACAGAGAAGGGCAGAGAGAAAAGGAGAGCCATAGAAAGACACAAAGAGAGAGAAAGAGATGGAGAGCCCAAAAGAGAAGCACAGAGAGAGAGGAAAAAAATAGGTGCTGGCTTAAAGACAGCCAGCGTGAACAACTTGTCATTTGTGTCTGCCCGGACTTGGACACATTAGGGTACCATTTAGTATCACTCCAAGAAAGAAACTGAAAATGTCCTGTATCTCTCTGTTGGAGCGGCAAGTCTAAGAGCAGCAGAGAGACAACATCCCTGTAGATCTCCCTGCTACACTTATTGTTCCCCATGAGCTCACTGGTTGCAGAGCTGTTTCATTCAGACTTGTGTGTTCCACACACACTTACTAACTACTTCAGCAGGAAGTGTTGGGTTAGTTAATTTATTGGGACGGATGGCATGGTGACACAGTAGGTAGCGCTGGTGCCTCACAATGTTTGAGGTGTGGGTTCTAATGTGGGTTTCAGTCTGGTTTGGTCTGTGTTCAGTTTGCACGTTCTCCTTTTCTTCATGTGGGTTTCCCTCCACAGTCCGAAGTATGTATGTCTTAACATTGTAAGTCGCTTTGGAGAAAAATGTCAGCTAAATGTGTAAATGAATGAATGTGTTTCAGGTGAGCAGGGGACTCTGAATTGCCAGTAGTCCATGATTGTATGTGGCTTGTACTGGATCGACATCCTGTCTGAGGTGTACTCTGTCTTAGCACCCTGTCTTTCCAGGATAGACCGCCGTAAGAGTGAGAGTTAGTAAGCGAAGTCCCCTTAGCGTGTGTGTGTATGAATAAGTGTGCGCTATTGCCCTCTAATGGACATCGTATCCTAGGTGGTATCCTGCTTCATGAGCTTTTGTGCTTGTGTCTGTCACACTGCCACTGTACAGGGATCAGTCAGTAATCAAAATAAATGAATGATTGAATTGTCCGGGAGAAATACAACTGATAGCATTTCGTCAGCTTCCTCCAGCATGTTACGCTGCTCCTCACTACCGGAGCTTCTCTACCATGTGATCATACAACTTCGTAACAGCATGTGCGAGAACGAGGGACGGAAGAAGAGGTGGAGTCACTCGCAGATGTTGCTCAGCAGATTTTATGCCAGCTATTCGTGCCAAATTTATCAATGAGGATAGATAGTGAAAATTTGCCTCACCACTTGAAAGTAGACTTGACCTCATACTTTAAGCTACGTTTCATTGCCAGTTAAAGCTTTGAGGAAAGTGTGAAAAAATGCATGTGAGCCACAGAATCTGAGGTATCATTAGTGACAGCGCTGCTTTCACCACAGAGTGTGAAGAGTTTTGAACGCAGTTTTTGAGATGGTGGGATTTTTGCTAGCATGGATCACAATGCTTTGTATGATTTGTAGTATGGTCTTTAAGCAGGTATTTTGATCAATTTTTTATTAACTTTTTTGCAGTAACAGAATCCTCAGTATGTTATGTTTTGAGAACATCTTACTGGTAATGATAGTTTCATTTGTTTTTAGCTTTGAATAGAACTTTTGTATTTAAACAGTCTTACTCTGTACGTACACACACACACACACACACACACACAATGTCTACAACTGCTTGTCCCAAGCGGGGTTGCAGCGAGCCGGAGCCTAACCCGACAACACAGGGCTGAAGGGGGAGGGGACACAGCCCAGGCGGGATGCCAGTCTGCCACAGGGCACCCCAAGTGGGACTCGAACCCCAGACCCACCTTACTCTGTACAGTTTATTTTAAAATTGTTAAAAAATGGAGTGAGTACAAAGACTTCTTACTGCCTCCCGAGGAAGAATGTGCATTCTGTTTGTAACTTCTGCCCTGACCAGTGCGTAGTGGGTAAAAAGTGCCATATGGACACCTCAGGTCATTTGCAAGTGAAATTCTTTGTACACCTTGATTTGACTCCATTTTGGTCTGTCTGGTTGTTCTGCAGAGAGTGTGAAGGATGCTGTGGGCAGAAGGATTAAGCTTTCTGTGAAGAAGAAAGTCAAGCTGGAAATCAAAGGGGATAAGGTGGAAAATCGAGTTCTGGTAAGTTCTTCTGACATTCCTAAGCAGTTATTTATTTCCTGGCAGAAGAGAATAACTTCCTTATATACATTCATGCAAATGTGTAGAAACTGTTCCACCTCAAGTTTGTTAGGAAGTTCTGTGTAATCTTCGGTGGACCTCAGAGTGCAGTTGTGAGAACAAAACTGAAAATACAACAAGAAAACTAAGAACATGTTTACAGAAGCTGATCTTTTAGTTGTACATGCAGGGTTGCGTTGTCCTGTTTCTCTTCTCCATCAGAATTAGGCTACAGACAGACTAAGGAACAGTTGACTTCATATTCACATGTGAAGGAGTGAGGTAGTGCTGACACCAGCTGTATTGCATAACTAAATCTTAGCAATGTCTGTGAGATTTATTTTATAAAGACTGAAGCATTACTTCTAGTGACATCATATTTTTCATTGTCCTAGACTGGGAACTCATACACAGGAGATGTGAAGCCTTTGTATTTGCTCAGTGAACGTGCAGATAACTGCACGTTCATTGAGCAAATACAACCAAGAAGTCTGCTGCTGTTTTCACTCTACAGAATGTCTCTGTGTGTAGTTAACTCATGGCGTAGTGAATAATTGACAGTCAGCAGACTTTAAAATATGTATACTGTTGTTTTCTGGTTCCAGTGAGACAGTCACATTGGTTTAAAACGTAATCACAGTTAAACCTCTGCATCTTGTAATTTGATGTGCTGACTGAGGACAGGCAGGATATTTAGACTCAGTGAGGCCTGTAGTGAGATGCAATCAGCATTCCCATCCAGTTGTGTCATCCCACTGGCACAGCTGATGTGCAAGAAGCTGATGGCCAAGCTTGGTGCCATCTCAGTGGTGGTCCTCATCATGATCATTGTGGTGAGGAGAAATGAAACTATGAAAACTGACAAGAAGCAGAGGATGACTGGAAATGAGAACCACTGTATTTTTAAGTGTTTGCAGTGCTTACTGCAGACACTTTTAAAGGAACTGTCCTGACAGCCAGGCTGCCAAGGTGCAGCCTGGGAAATACAAAGCAAACCAGCTGGTTTTACAGCCAGTCAGCATTGTGTGTCGACAGGGAGTCTCCACTCTGGGTTTGTAGGGCAATTAATAAAAAGAAGACCACTGGCATTTCTGCTACCTGCTATGACCTGCTGGTGTTAAATTGTTTTGTTGGCTCCTGTCATACATCATGTTGAAGCACCTATATTAGATGGTCATTGTGCAGACCTGGCAATATGAACCATTTTAGGGAAAGATAAAAGCATTGTAACAGGTCTCCAGACTCGCAAAGAGCATCTTTAATATACTGAACAAATTAATTGCTTTGTGAAAGCCAACTGAGGGTTTAAGTGAATAGTGTACTGCATCTGAGGCAGCAAAGCTGGGAAATTAAGTTGAAATTCATATTGATCTGTTTGAAGAAAATGCAGCTTTGCTTTGGGCTTTACTTTATTCTCTGTAAGATTTTAAAAGGAGGTTCCTTGGTTCAGTTCAAAAGTTATATGGTTGCAATAAGTAATTTATCTGTTTCTTGGTATTCTGTTTGATTTTGCCAATACAAATTGTTTTATACACTAGGTTGAATAAAAACAGTATTTGCCAAGGTAATGCAACTCTGTTGATAAGCTAATCTTCCAGATGATTTTATGTGCAATGATTGAGATGTGAGGGGGCGCGGTGGCACAGTGGGTTGGACCGGGTCCTGCTCTCTGGTGGGTCTGGGGTTCGAGTCCCGCTTGGGGTGCCTTGCGGCAGACTGGCGTCCCGTCCTGGGTGTGTCCCCTCCCCTTCTGGCCATACGCCCTGTGTTGCCGGGTAGGCTCCGGTTCCCCGCGACCCTGTATGGGACGAGCGGTTCTGAAAGTGTGTGTGTGTGTGTGTGTGTGTGTGTGTGTGTGTGTGTGTGTGATTGAGATGCACCTACGCAATTTCAGTGCTGATAAAAAAAAAAAAAAAAAAAAAAAATTCTACATTAACTCAGCAAAGAGGTAGGTCCACCACTTCAGCTTCATGGCTTTTTTTCTGAGAAATTACTTTCTACCCATTTTTTTAAGTGGTGTAAAATTTAGACTGTGCACTGGGAAAAATTCAGATATCAGAAGAGATGAAGCACTGTCACTTTAACAAATTGGACCTCCCGACTCCCTCTACCAATTTATATAGATAGGTTAGCAAGTGGAAGTGGGTCTTTTTTCGAAGGTCTTTGAATGGCAAATTATTTATACTTTGTCTAATTCTGCACTTTTGTTGGAGATTTGCAAAAACAAAATTTCAGGAGGAAAGTATTAGATTAAACCCACAGCTACACATAGAATCTCACACACACACACACTTTCTGAACCGCTTGTCCCATACAGGGTTGTGGGGAACCGGAGCCTAACCCGGCAACTCAGGGCACAAGGCTGAAGGGGGAGGGGACACACCCAGGACGGGACGCCAGTCCGTCGCAAGGCACCCCAAGCGGGACTCGAACCCCAGACCCACTGGAGAGCAGGACCTGGTACAGCCCACTGCGCCACCGCGCCCCCCGCACATAGAATCATATACAATGTAATTGGGGTAACAAGTAGGATAGTGGTTAGGGTTAATGCGTTGCTATCTGAAGGTCCCTAGTTTAAATCCCACTCCTGTAGGTACAAATTTACCCTAAATTTGATGATGTAAGAATACCATACAGTTTAAATGGGTGAAAAAATAAAGGTGATTATCTAATACCTTAAGTAGTCCTTGACAGAAGTGTCAGCGAAGTAACTGATAACTGACTGTGTAACATACACCTCTGTAATATACCTATTAATTGAAATTACAAGAACATCCATTTTTGTTTGGTGATGCTGCACTTCTTTATTTCCTTTCATATCTGGGAAGATCTGACAGTTGGGTGTGTAAAAACAATTTAGCTTCCATTATATATATTGTAATTTTTATGGGGGGGCGCGGTGGCGCAGTGGGTTGGCCCACAGTCCTGCTCTCCGGTGGGTCTGGGGTTCAAGTCCCGCTTGGGGTGCCTTGCGACGGACTGGCGTCCCGTCCTGGGTGTGTCCCCTCCCCCCTCCGGCCTTACGCCCTGTGTTACCGGGTAGGCTCCGGTTCCCCGCGACCCCGTATGGGACCAGCGGTTCTGAAAGTGTGTGTGCGTGTGTAACTTTTATGTAGTGATTACCTTGACTATGTATTGATTACCTTGACAATGCATTGGTTTCATATGTTATTTTGCAGAGACTAATTTATCTATTATCCAAATCACACACCTACAGTTTTTTGTATGTTAGTGTGATGTGTGGCATAACAGAGTTCACTAGCTAAGTGAATTTTACTGGAGCTTATCATAAGTACAGTTCGCAGTGCTTACAACAATAGTTATAAATTTTTTCTCATGCTAAACTGCTTTCAAATCAGATTCTTTGTAAATTTATTTGTCTTTAAAGGGTGCTATGTTTTTGTTGGAATGTGATCAAAGAAGGTTTACCTCTAAATAGTGTGTAACTCAGGGCAGATATGGCTTTTTACCACACTCCCATTAGCTTTAACTTGCTTTCCTGTATACTGTAGTTTCCTGTTTAAGTGGGATTTTTCAGTGAGCTAACCCCAAATTATCATCTGATAAGACTTTCAAAGTGACAACAGGCTTTAATACCAACTGAGAATTTACACAGGGCTTTCAAACGTAGACTTGAGGCATACTTGCGGAATTAAATCATACTAATTTTGGTCAGATCAACAAACAAACAAATTGTAAATTGATCTTCACATAACTTGTTATTCCTGACATTCAAGAACAAACACTCAGAAAGGGGCATGCAGGAACATAAAAAGCATTACACTGTTTGAGCTCTTTCTGTCTCCATCTTTTTGTCATTCATGGTGCTTTCATTTACTTTTATTAATTTAGCTGACCCTTTTCTCACAAGTGACTTACAACGTTAAGCAACCTACAGTTATTTACCCATTTATACAGCTGGGCAGTTTTTTACTGGAGCAGTTAAGGGTACTACAGCTGGAGATGGGATTTGAACCTGTGACCTTTGAGTCCAAAGGCAGCTGGTTTAACCACCAGCTCCCCCTGTTTATTTGTCTGAGACACAAATAGCCCCTTTTCCTGGGAAAATATTTTTGTTGCATATGCCAGGACGGAAAGCTGCAGAGATGCACATTGCAAACAGTGCTCCATGCGTTTCCTTTTTCTGTGATCTGTAGTACACTTATGGCCTAATAAAAGTTTGAAGCCACGAGCATGGCGTTTTGAAATGTGGTCAGATTGGGAACTGAATATTACTGAAATGTACAAATCTGACTGCTGAAAATTGGAGCTCGTATGCTTTTATAAGATGACTTAAGCGCTTTGGTTCTTTTTCCCTATCCATGAATGTCATCAGTTCTTTGAATTCCTGTTCCTGCTCTAGTATTCCTGATCAAGGCATTTACTTTGAATTAATTCAGTAAAAATTACTTGGATGTCTAAATTGGTAAAGAATTGTATGCAGCTTGGTATATAAACATTGCATTTACATTTATTCCTTTAGCAGATGCTTTTTTACAAAGCGACTTCCAACAAGCTCTGTTTAGTGTTATCAGCCCATACCTTATTCATTAAAGTGACTTAAAATGCTAGTACTGTACACTACAACAACATAGTACATTAATTTGGAGAAAAACCTCAGCTGAAATAATAATAATTCTTTGCAGTAGTCAGTTAGGAAGAAGGGGGTGCCGTGGTGCAGTGGGTTTGGCCTGTCCCTGCTCTCCGGTGGATGTGAGGTTTGAGTCCTGCTTGGGGTGCCTTGTGATGGACTGGCGTCCTGTCCTGGGTGTGTCCCCTCCCCCTCCAGGCTTGCTTCCTGTGTTGCTGGGTTAGGCTCCAGCTCGCCGCAACCCTGCTCAAGACAAGCGGTTTCGGTCAATGTGTGATTAGGAAGAACAAAGTTATTATATAATGACAAAGTTGTTTTTGAGGTATCAAAAAGTCAGTGCTTCTGTGTACAGTTCAGTTGTCATAGAAACATGTTATTTTACTTGGTGAAAACATTTAAAAAAAAAAAACACACAAATGCTTTCAAATTACACAAATTTTAGAAAATGATTTTACATCCAAAAATCTCTCCAAGTTGCATACCTTTAGCATTGGTGGTTCTAAAATAGAAAGGGCTTCCTCTGGCTGCCTGCATTGTTCATTGTAACTATTACCAATGACAATTAAAACACATAAATTCCCTTTTCTGAGTTAAAGGGGAAATTTATAGGTCAACTGCTGTGTTGACCTCCCACAAATTTCCTTTCACTTTCATTCACCTGTAACACAAATTAACCCTTGAATCATTAGTGACAACTTCTTTGAAAACCATGGAGAGAACTCAACATGTCAAAGAAACGGTTAGTGTGATTGTACAGCAGTGGTCCCATGGTGCTGAGATTTAGGTAAATGTGTCTAGGTAATTTCATTTATGATCAGTAACTGCTTGGTCAGTGCATGGTTGCAGCATTACTGAAAGTATCCTGGAAGCATAAGGTATGTGGACACTGTTCATAGCAATGCAATGAGGGTATTGAGAACACTTCGGAGTCAACAGTTCATTCACCTGAAACACATTTCTTTGGGAGGAAACCAGAGCATCCAGAGAAAACCCATGAATATGCAGACTCCACACAGACCGAACCAGACTTAAACCCACATCCAAACCCGCAACCCAGGAGCTGTAAGGAAGCAGCACTACCCACTGCACCACCATGCCTCCCAGAGAAAAACATATTAAACAAAATAACATATCGGTCAGTTTTCAGTTTATCTCGGTCTGACATTTTATTGCAGTGAAGCACAGGCTGCTTCTGTGTGTGTGAAATGTTTACTCTTTCCTTCTCCTCTTAATGGTTGATGTGACAGCACAAGGTCAGGGTGAACACTGTGAGACTTTAACAGGAAACGACAGAACTGACCAACAGGATTGGAACACAGGGTGGCTTGTCCAGCAGTTCCAGGCTGGTTAGTGAGTGCCTAATCTGGTCCTTCAGGCCAAGGAGAGTAGACAGGTCTGGCTTGCATATGGCTGGAGAGCATTTCCCCACCATGCTAAGAGCAGAACAAATCCTTGCATTCCTTACTGTTCTCCGAAAACAGACTCTCACCTCAAGGCCAGCCCGTATGGCGAACATTTGCTGGGCTTTACCACTCCCTATGCTTTGCCGAGGAGCTTGTCCATTGTGGAGACCACTACTCTGAGCGCAATTGTCAGATGACGCTTTTGTGCTTCTCTCACATACAGTAATAAGGGCTTCCCTACTGAATCTGAATGGTCTGAATAGTCTTCAGTGTGTTCGTGGGCGTTCCTAGAGGTGCAAGAAAGGCTCAAGGGGAAGTTCTCTTTTATGTTAAGACCATGATGCCCCTGGAACACCTGTGTATAGGAGGCCCTGGCTGGGACCTGAGAGCCCGTTCTGTGTTGCTTCTTTGAGACTTGCAGCTGTCTGAGCTTCCCCAAACAGCCCGAAGTGTAACCTTGAGCAGTGCTGCATCTCCACCGATCTGAGCAACTTTCCCTTTTCCACAGTCCACACTTAGAAGTGAAAGGAGGTTTTTAGTTCTGCTTCCCTGAAATCTTAGCATAAACAAATCCCTCTTGTGCAGGAAAAAGGTGTGTCTGTCTGTGTTTGTCTTTTATTTCTGCGTTAGAACTGGAGGTAATGGTTAACTGTTTGATTGCACTCCATTGTTTCCGCCGTACAGAGAGGCTTAGCATGAGCATGTTTTTTAAACAGGAAGAAGCTTAGTTTTTTTGCCCAGAAAATGCTTGATGTTTTTATTATGAGTGCATTCACAGGTTAACTTTGCAATGCCAGCGCTTCCTTCAAACCATATTTCTGTATTTCTACAAGATTTTTTAGTGATAACACTGATGCTTTCTCAGCAGGAAATGCATTAGTTCAACTGAGATTGTAACAAGTGTGAAAATGACACAAGAATTAAAGAAAACAGCTGAAAGTACTGGGGATTCCGAAGTTCTGAAAGAAGTGATTAGTATCGTCAAAATCCTCATGTGCTGTGAATATGGAGAAATGGCATGCAGAGTATGTATAAAGTCATGTCTATCACATCTAATGGGGCAGCAGGTAGCACAGTGGTCTGAGCCTCATTAACTTCACATAATGGACTCAGCTCACCCCCACAGTACCCTTGATTAAAGTACGTAATGGTAAGGTCACATCCTAGAATGTGACACATTAATATGCCATTTTTTAGGGGTAGTAATGTATATGGTAAGGACATGTGTCCCTGGTTCATTTCAAACAACATTTGTCACTATAGTATGTCTGCAGCAGTGTCTACATAGCAGAAATGCTCATATAAAAAAAGGGAAAATTACCTGTGTCTTTATTTAAAAAAATTCAAGTGGCTTTATTGTCATTTAAACCATATACAGCTGGTACAGTTACAGTGAAACGAAACAACGTTCCTCCTGGACCATGGTGCCACCCACATAAAACAACACAAGCTACCTACACAGGACTCCATAAAGTGCACGTTTGCAAGACGTGTGCAAACAGCACAAGGTGGTACAGTAGTTACCAAACAAAACAATAAACAGTAAAAAGAATAGAAGATATTACAATATAATAATAAATACTATAGATATAAATGTACTAGTTAACAGCAAAAAATACCAATAATAAAGCTGTTATTTTCTTGCTGTCAGATCTGAGAGAATGATTTATTATAGCCTTAGATAGTTTTTCAGCTTCACAGGTGTGCATGTGAGTAAAAGGAGACACCTGTCATGAAGTTGTGCTTTCCAAGTTTTCATCTGTGAGTCGGAGAGTAAAGCAGGAGATGAGTTAGAATTTCCATATCCTGCTTCAGTGGGCCTGGCCTTTCATATCAATTATCAGCAGCTTGGCATTGTATTAGTTCTGTGGAATTCTTCACCCTTCATCGTCCTTTGTTTTATGTTGTCCCACTTGATGATGGCGTGAGACTCGGGGTCAGAATCTCCTTGAACTTTCTCTGGTTGCATTTGGGTCACATAACTGTCTTGTGAAGTGCTAATACCACAGTGTGTTGATCATTGTAGGACTTAAATGTTGCTTCTTCTTTTGATGTTTTCTATTTCCTCATCTTACTGGCGAAAGTAAGCTTGAGTTAGATGGTCAGGGAGGAAAGGTGACTGAGTTGTATCTTCGTTGTTTGTAGTTTAAACTCTTGATAGCTTCAGAAGAATCCTAGCTATCTGAATCTATGGTAAGCATATTTAAAAAGTCATGACTAGGTGTTCTGGTCACTTTTCTGGAGACAGCACATTTGCAAGCACTATTGCTTCATTGCTTTCTTCTTGGGGGGAGGAGGGTGGGTCAGAATTGTATTTCAGGGACATTAGGTCTATTCATCCCCTGGTCCCTTGTGATGGCAGTTGCTGCACGTATTGTGGTACTCTGTGAAATTCCACATCTTGGTGCTGTTCTTTCAGCTCACACCCTGCTTGTTTTGACAAGATAGTGGAGACAGAGATAGAGCTTTCAAAGCACCATGGCAGGGAGCACAGAGCACTGTCTGTTCTTTTGGTCCTACAGTCTGCCCCTGCATTTCAAGCCCTAGGTCATGTTTTATAGGTCATGCTTAAGTTTTTGTACAGCTGACTGAGGGTGATATTGTCTTTGTATGGATGTTTTTTTAATTATTTATCGACTAACAATTAATTAATTGGCAGCTATCTGAATTCCCCCTTTAACTCAGACAAAGGATTTTTCTGTGTTTTAGTGGTGTTTGTGACAGTTACAATGAACAGTTTCAGGCAGCCAGGTGAAGCCTTGTCTGTCACATAATCATGAGTGCTTAAGGTGTGCCATTTGAAGAGATCTTTGGACGTATAATAATAGAAAGAAAGCTGAAGAATTCCATTTGCATTTTTAAAAGTTTATGACTGTTAGTGAACCTGTTAGTATTATAATTAATTGCTGATGTACAAGGAAACATTATGACTTTACTGTGCTATTGTGACTACTTTGTGATGGGTCTGGAGTTCGAGTCCTGCTTGGGGGTGCCTTGCAGCAAGGCATTCCGTCCGGGGTGTGTCCCCTCCCCCTCCAGCCTTGTGCCCTGTTTTGCCGGGTTAGGCTCTGCTTTGCTGTGATGCTCGGGACCAGTGGTTGTAGACGTGTGTGTGTGAGACTACTTTGCTATTCCTAGAAGACTACTAAAAATGATTTAATTTAGTTTTTCATTCTTTGTTCTCCAAAGTGACTTACAGTGTTAGGTTTGTATACTAAGATATTTGCGGTGACATCCTCATTTATACAGAGCGATGATTTTTACCGGAGCAATTCAGGGTAAGCTCCTTGCTCATGGGTACTACAGCTAGGGTGAGGATTGCAGTTATGATTTTTTTAAAAATCATATAAAAAGCCAGTTTGCACTACTGGCAAGTTACTATATTAAATCAAATTGCACAGTTTTAGACCATAGACAAGATTTTAAAAAATATAAAAAATGGCAGGATCGTCCATCAGTAATGCACTCTGCCACTCCATCTGCTTTGCATAAATGCAGTTGTAACTCAGATCATTTCTCATACAGGATGACGAAACTTTGAACCACAGTAGTGAAACAGCTAACAACAGATACACACACACACACACACACACACACACACACACACACACACATATTTTCGGAACCGCTCGTCCCATACGGGGTCGCGGGGAACCGGAGCCTACCCGGTAACTCAGGGCGCAAGGCCGGAGGGGGAGGGGACACACACAGGACGGGACGCTAGTCCGTCACAAGGCACCCCAAGCGGGACTCAAACCCCAGACCCACTGGAGAGCAGGACCTGGTCCAACCCACTGCGCCACCGCGCCCCCTAACAACAGATATTCTGTGTAAATGTTGTAGTCAGCTGCAGCTGAATAATCCATTTTGTTTTTTCATTTTGTGCATGGTGATTACGGAGATTGTAATTTGGCATGGCATCAGACTCACACTTCCCCTGTGATGTTTGTTCATTCCACATACTATTGATTTGTGTAATTCTAATAACCAAGGTCTCAAACTGAAAAATCAAGTTATGGATGGCATTTCTGTGCCCAGGCAGTCAACAGTGTGCTTCTGCATCTAAGTATTTTTTGTTCATGTGTGCATTTCTCTTAAGAACAGAAGAATTCCTGTTTCTGTCAACCCTCCTGATTTTCTGTGAAAACACCTGATCTGTTCCTGGCATGGGTTTTTAAACCCTCCTCAGAATTTTAACTCATATTTCCCAGTTCTGAGAATTTGTGTGTTGCTTTGATCTTTGCCTCTTCCAGTGACAATGTATTCTAGGACTACAGTTGCTGCTTTTAGAATAAATTAACCCATGTGTCTCCAAACCCCTCCATACACTAACTCTTGCTTTATGTTGCACATAATGGGGGTTACTGGAGGTGTTAATTGATTCGTAGAGAGAGGGTCTGAATGGGTGTGGGGTGTGAGACAGGGTTTATCAAACCTGCAATAAAACTCATTCAAATCGTCGGCTAATTGTTGAGTTGACACGGTGCCGGGGGGTGGTGTCTTGTAGTTTGTGATGTCTTTCAGGCCTTTCCACACTGATGCAGGATCGTTGGCTGAAAACAGTTTCTTCAGCTTTTCAGAGTAGTTTCTCTTAGCCACTCTGATCTCCTTTGTCAGTGTGTTTTTGGCCTGTTCATATAAGACTCCGTCCCTGTTCTTGTAGGCGTCTTCTTTGGCCTGATGAAGCTGTCTGAGTTTTGCAGTGAACCACGGTTTGTCCCCACCTTCCCCCCTCCTGCACCTTTGATCTGTGAAGAGGAGGTGCGTCGGGTCTTCGTCAAACAGAAGACAAGGAAAGCACCAGGCCCAGACGGTGTCTCACCGGCCTGCCTAAAAACCTGTGCTGACCAGCTGGCCCCTATCTTCACAAAGATCTTCAACAGATCACTGGAGATGTGCGAAGTTCCTTCCTGCTTCAAACGCTCCACCATCATCCCCATCCCAAAGAAACCCAAAATCACAGGACTTAATGACTACAGACCTGTCGCCTTAACGTCTGTGGTCATGAAGTCACTTGAAAAACTGGTGTTGGACTACCTGAAAGACATCGCTGGACCCCCTGCAGTTTGCTTACGGAGCAAACAGGTCTGTGGATGATGCAGTCAACATGGGACTGCACTACATCCTGCAACATCTGGACAAACCATGGAGTTATGTGAGGATCCTGTTCGTGGACTTCAGCTCAGCCTTCAACACCATCATCCCACACCTCCTCCTGTCCAAATTAACCCAACTCTCTGTGCCCACCTCCATCTGTCGGTGGATCACCAACTTTCTGACAGACAGGCAGCAGATAGTGAGGCTGGGAAAATTCTCATCCAATACTCGCACGATCAGTACTGGCGCCCCCCAGGGATGTGTGCTCTCCCCACTGCTCTTCTCCCTGTACACCAACGACTGCACCGCTAAAAACCCCTCTGTCAAACTCCTGAAGTTTGCAGACGACACCACACTCATCGGCCTCATCCGGGATGGTGACGAGTCTGCTTACAGACAGGAGGTCCAAGAGCTGGCTGTCTGGTGCAGTCGTAACAACCTGGAGCTGACCACGCTCAAAACGGTGGAGATGATCGTAGACTTCAGGAGAAACACCTCAGCATTATCCCCACTCACCATCATGAACAGCACTGTGGCAACAGTGGAGTCATTCAGGTACCTGGGCACCACCATCTCACAGGACCTGAAGTGGGAGCCCCACATAGACTCCATTGTGAAGAAGGCCCAGCAGAGGTTGTACTTCCTTCGCCAGTTGAGGAAGTTCAACCTGCCACAGGAGCTGCTCAGACAATTCTACTCTGCAGTCATCGAGTCTGTCTTCTGCACCTCTATAACTGTCTGGTTCGGCTCAGCTATGAAGTCAGACATCAGAAGACTATAGCAGATAGTTTGGACTGCTGGAAGAATCATCGGCACATCCCCCCCCCAGCTCTCCAAGAACTGCACTCGTCCAGAGTCAGTAAAAGGGCTGGCAAAATCATTCTAGACCCCTCACATCCAGGCCACTTCTTCGAACCCTTGCCATCTGGCCGGCGCTACAGAGCACTGAGCACCAGGACAGCCAGGCATAAGAAAAGTTTCTTTCCTCAGGCCATCTACCTCATGAACACCTAAATCTCTCCCCTAGAGAGTAAACCAGTGCAATACATAATGCTATTTATATTTATAACTTTTTATCACATCATATCTTTTCTCACACTCCCTTGCATTTGTAACTAGTGACTATTTTTGTATATAATATTGGGTACTGTATATTTTTATATATTTTTCATCCCTTATTCACATACTCTATCTTCTCATCTATCTTGCCACTGTCATTCTGTCTGTGCTGTGGAAGTTCCTGTCACCAAGACAAATTCCTTGTATGTGTGAACATACTTGGCAATAAAGCTCGTTCTGATTCTGATAATCGCTGGAATGTTGCCTCTTTTTAAAACTATTCTGTTATGGGAGTTTATATTAAAACTGCTTTAGTGCTGACATAATGCACATATCCTCCTGGGAGCTTTTGCTTACACAGCGGATCACATGACAGTCAAGAGCTCTTCAGTATAGATTTTTTTTTCCTCTGGCGATACATGGAGTGCTTTCTCTGTTGCTTGTCTTCTAGAGGCTGAAAGTCTGCACCCCCCTGGCACTGGCGATTTCTTACATATTTCTTACATATACAGTACACACAACAGTATCCTCCATTAGGGATGAAATCTTTGCCTGATTATATGTAGAGAAGAGTCACTTCTGTTTTAATAAAATACCATTTGTTGTAGTACCTTCACAGCCATGATTGCTTGGGTTAGTGTGTGTTCAGTATGTTCATCCATTGATAGATTGCAAAATGTTTTGACTATTGGAATTATTTTGCAGTCTCCAGACGGGAGGGTTAAAAATTCGCTTAATGAAGAATATTTTCATTATGTTAAATCCCATTACACTGCATGAAGCACCTAACAGGTGTACTTGTTTGATTGTCTGAAGTTCTTACTCTTGGTGGTTGTTCCTCAGGTGCGCAGCAGTTTGATTGCAGCTTCGTTTGCCTTTCCTATTTGCTCCTAAGTTTCAGCATACTGCAGTGCACTTTGCTTTGAAATAACTGTGGGCTTCATGGTTGGAACCTGCCAGTGTATGCATTTGCTTTTACATAGGGTTACCTTAGTGATATTTTGCACAAAGAAATCGATGTCTTAAATTCAAAGTTGGCCTAGATGAGATAGCAGACATAGTTTACTAAAATGCACGTGACATTGGACTTCTTTGATCAAGTTAGGAGCTTCTGTGAAACTAAACACAAACTAACCTTTCTTTTGGTGGACACAAAATATGTGTGTGTTTTGCTCACTCTTCTTTGTACTGGGTTCCAGAAAATATATTGCCTGGCCTTTATTTATTCTGAATAATTTAAAGATTGCTCTTATTCTTTCTATAATAGAAAAGAGTACCCTTTATGCCTACTGGTTTGCTATTCTGTATTCACAGGGCAGTTTGTGCTTTCTGGGTGGAATTTGTCCTTGAAATTAAGATTAGAATAACTTTCATCTTGAGTTTACTCAAGGGGAATGATTATTGACTAGACTGTTTCTGCTTCCAGCTACAACGGGAGATACAATAAACAAAGAATTGTTTTAAAGAGTAGTGGAATTTTTTTCACTGGGTTTTTGCTGGTGCATTTGCTCTTTCTTTGGCAGGAATGCGCAGCCTCATGGTTATAACCCCTTAGCCAAATGTCAAGGTGATGTGTGCCAAGCCAGAAACACTTGACAGTTAAAGTTTTTGTGAATGATATCTAAGACCTTCCTTAGGATAATAAAAAGTATAGCTCCCAAATCATAAAATAGGTTTGTTTAAATCTACACTTGACACAAAGTATAGTAAGTGCCCTGGACCTGAAACTAAGGTTTGAGTATCAGTCATTCTGCGAACGAGCCCTGTCATTGAACTCTCTAGTGATGCTGTGGTAAGGGTGAACGGTCAACGACCTGTCAGCCACTCAGTGGAAGTGAGTTTGAAATAGATAGATTGTGGTGAAGGTGCAGAATCATAGTGCGCTTGTAAAATTGACATGGACTGAATATAGACTATGGAAGGAAAATAACTTAAATGCATAATTTTAACATAGGCAGTGGGAACATGATTGACTGCAGAACACTTTTCATTAACAAAATTGAGTGCAGCGTTGAAGGTATTACACAGGCTATACAGAAATAGGAACTTGCTTGCTTCTTAAGGGGAAACATTTTGGTCAGTTATCGTATGTAAATAGTAACTGTAACTAAGGCACGGTTAGGAGTATGATAAGGCACACAGAGACATGACTACCTGCCTCAGGTTTCTGTTTCAGGTTTCAGATTTTTCAAAACAGCTACTTCAGAACACTTTTTTGGGTACAGTTAGATGCACCTCATTCATGTGCAACTGGTTGATAAGATACAAGAGGGTGTGACCTTTTTTGCTATAGTAATAGAACACAATGTCTTTAGTTTAGTTTCTTGTGTTTTACATTGGTTAATTTACTTTCATTCATTTAGCAGATGGTTTTCTCCAAAGCAAAAAAGCATCTTTTGACAAGGGATTCTTGCCCTTAGAGTTTTGTGTAAGGTAACACATTTATATCAGTTTTGGCCACCACAGTGTGTAAAACTTGGGACGCAGGTAGCGATTTTTACATTTACATTTATTCATTTAGCAGACGCTTTTGTCCAATGCCACGTACATCTCAGCAAAAGTACAATTTATAGATATACATTAAGAGAAAATAATCCTATAATCCTGATCATATTGATTTTGTAGGGTAAAAGTGATTATCTGATTTTTGGCAGCTACAAAACGTGACATAGAATCTTCACCATATTATCCAAAAATATGTGTTCCTGCAGTGATAGCCTGGGGAATGAATTCGGAAGTGCCTGGATTTAACAGTAAACAATTATGGCAGTTCATTAATAATGACGGCTGTTACCCTGGCATGGCCTAAATTATCTCATTCCAGCAGAAAGAGAATTTCATTTGATTTACCGTGATTGCCGGACTATAAGCCGCTACTTTTATCACACGCTTTGAACCCTGCGGCTTAAACAACGATGCGGTTAATCTATTTTTACGGGCTAACGGCCTATAGCGGGCGCTCTAGCAGGAAGTGCAAGAGCGTGACAGACAGGCAGGAGAAATAATGCGCCGAGGAAGTCGCTAGTTTGATTGACGCACGTTAATTGTGTTTTGAACAGTCATTTTGCGCGTCATTCTGAGGCTGTTCAATTCCGACACTGAAGACGACGAATTCAGTGGTTTTAGTGAGGAAGATGAAGAGAGCGATCAATGACTTTTTTAAAAGGCTAACGATCAACAGCTGGTAGGCTTGTTATTTTTTTAACCGGCATGTTACTATAATGTAATTTCACTGCTGCGTTACTGCCGTGTTAAGGCACTGTTCGGAAAAAAGCCGGTATGGTTATCTCATTTTACTGCTGTGTTTAGTAATTAAACATTTAAAAAAAATCTTTCTATGTACCATCTTTCTGTGTACCATAAAGATATCGTGGTTCAGTGTGAACCTGTGGCTGATAGGCAGGCGCGGCTTATAGTCAGGTGCGGCTTATTTGTGTAATTTTTCTTAAATTTTATGAAATTTGGGTGGTGAGGCTTATAGTCAGGTGCGCTCTATAGCGCGGAAAGTACGGTATTCGCTCTGTAATACTTTTTCTTAGTATTTTGGTCCACAGAATGTGTTGTAAACTGACTCATTTCAGTTGCTGTAAGGGTCATTTGTTCCATAACTGAAAGTTCTCGACCACATTATAATTCAGCTTATATACTTTTGGGTCAGGTTATTTTCTGACCTTCAGTCAGGACTAGGTACTGTGATTGCTTTTCATTTTCCTGAGGAATGAACAGTATGCCCTTCATGTCTTTATATTTCAGTTATCCATCTATCCATTTTCAGTAACTGCTTATCCAGTTAAGGTCACTGTGCTTGGAGCCATTTGGTGGGTGGAAGCACAGGATGCATGGCAGGAAATAGCCTGGAGGGGACATTGGTCCATAGCAGCATTTAAATTCTATTGTTATATTTTCTCCCTCCTCTGTTATCAAAGTTTAATTTTGTTGCTCTAGGACATTGGATGTTTGCATGCTTCTCTTGATCTTCTATGAAAATGTAGGCATAAGTCACTCTTCATGTTAGATGTGGTAGTTTTTTTCCAGTGAACATAGAAACTTGGGTAGGTGAGAGAGCAGAAAACTCTTGTGTTACTGAAGGTAACCGATATATTGTGCATTATCTTTAAATACCTACTCAAACTCTGGGAAAACAGCATTAAAATCAGACAACACAAAGTTTGCTATCCTCCAGTCTGCAGACCAGCTGCCTTAATTTCTTACCTTGACTCAAACAGTCAGCAGCTTGTGTCCATCATTATTTACATACACATTTATTCATCAGACGATTTTTACAAAGCAATGTACATCTCAGAGGAAAAAAATAAACTAAATTCGTTACATCAACAGAAGGAGAATTTTGAATGCAGGCACATGATTCTAGACTACAGTCAATTTGTCATATTCCATCATATGAATCACTATACATCACAGAAGTAGCTACATAAAGGTTTACCTATTATTCAACAAAATTGTTATTTTCAAAAATTGTTAAACACTTACATGATTATCATAGACCTACAGGATCAGGGGAGGGGTGATTTTTGAGATGCCTCTTAAATGTAGAGGGAGATGCAGCAGTTCTGAGTAAGAGGGGGAGGTCTTTTGACCAAGTTGGAGCCAGAACCAAAGACCCCTGTGGTTTTTGATTTTGGATCTTTGGTGTATGCGATTACCAAGTGGGCAGAGGTGGAGGAGCATAGCAATGGAAAAAAGATGGCATTAAGTGACTGTCCACCAGGGCCAACCGTGTCCCTTGTCATGGTTTCACCCCCCCACCAGCTGACATTACACATTGGCACAAAGCCCAGCCATGTCCCCTCAAGAATCTGAATGAAAGACCCTTTTTCTTTCACCTTCCTGTCTCAGAGGCACCTGGGACATTTAGCCAACAGAGAGGCTTTTGGGAAAATCAATTTCAGTTGTCTGATTTGGTCACCAGATAAACACAGTCCCCTTTGAAAGGCAGTGGCACAATAAGGTGCCTTTGCGCAGGCTGGGTTTACCCTTGGACGTGTCGCTAATGAAAATGTTTTGCACAAAGTGGAGTCACATTGTTGTATCTGAAGGATTAGCATCACTTGTCACACTCTTCTTTCATTGGCTCACAGCATCATAAATAAAGAGGCCTTGAGGTTCATCTACAGTAAAGGTATTGAAGATTTTACAACTGTTCAATGGGACTTCTCTGAAAAGTTTTGTAGGCATTCTATGTCTAGTGAAGTGTGTAAAGATTGTTAAAAAGGTGGAAGGGGTTTAAATTACATTATGCATTCATGTGCTGATTGTTAAAGATTACAATAGTGGAGGTAAGCTAAGGTTTCCTTACAAGGGTTCATAAGTGTAATGAGGAGAGGTAAGTGGTCTCTTTTTCAGGCAGAATGAGGATCCAAAGAGGAAAGGAGCCAAATAAATGAACTGTCTTAAGAAATGTCATTTCTGGACATTAAATACATTTGTAATGTGAGGTTTTGGGTACATTTTTAAATTAAAAATTATGTTTGCTTTTACACCATGCCAATTGCTTTTCAACCATGTTTTTTTAATAAATGTAAACATTCTAAGTCACTTTAGAGAAAAGCATCAGCTATATGAGTAAACATGTATTTTAGAGGGATAAGACACTATTTATATGATGTTTATATGTCTATTTCAGGATATTGTCAGAAAAGGCTTATATATAAAAGACCCTGGTGTGCAATGCATAAGAGACATAGACAGCAGCTCTACACTTGTTGTGCCCCTAGGGTGTTTTTGTTCTGCCCTCCATGCACCACGTGACCAGGAATTGTGAAGGAAAACCCAGTGACTCAGCTTGAGAGTTCTGCATGGTCATCAGGAATCAGAGTTTGTGGTGTTCGAAATGAATTCGTAGCTGATAAAGAGTTTCTCCTTTTACTAGAATTCTTATATTAACTAGCTGACTGATAGTTTTCATTTTATATAGAAAAGAGTGCTTTTCCAGCACAAAAGAGTCTGCAGATTCAACAGAAATGAGTTTCTTTATACTACACTATTATTTTGCCAACCTTTTAAAACTCAACTTAATGAAACATGTAATTAACCAAACATTAAGTTGCCATTTTGTATTATTTGCAGTGTTGTGTAATTTAAATTTTGTGCTACAAGAGGCTCTTAGAGGTTAGCGGGGCATCGAGTGTGCATTAATCACCTGTCATCAGTTTGAACTGAGGTTAGTTCAGTGGAAAATCTGACATCCTGCCGTTTGGGGGATGAATAGACGCAAACAGTGCTGATAAGTATGAGTTCGCTCTGCATTGTCCTGGCACTGGAGAAGTGCGGACAGGTAGACAGCTGCTATTCCCTGCTTGTCAGCTGTGACTCGCTGTAGAACACCTATTCTGCAAACAGCAGGTCCAGAGTAACACGGCAGCGTTTTAAGGACATCTGTCAGTTTTTTACTACTTTTTTTTCTTTTATTTATCCAGTTTTTTCCATAAGATGAAGGCCAGATGCTAAGCATGTGTGTTTTGACACTGCTTGGCTAAGAAAACTTTCTTATATTTTTGGTATTTCGCCACCAAGGAAGGTTTTACAAACTTTTTTTGGGAACTTTAAGATGAAGAATTTATATAGCTAGGTAATTTTGATTGTAGAGATTCAGAGTAGGTACCTTGCTCAAGTGTACTACTGCAGGAGCCAGATTCAACCCTTGGTCTTTTGAGTAGAAGGTGATGCTTTAACCACTAGAACCCCTGCTGCTGTGTGTTATTTGGATGTTTACAGCCCTTCTCATTTTTACCTAGACATTTTAAGCCTTGTGTCAGTGGGTTCTAAAAAACATTGCAGCTTGGCACAACTGTCAATCAGTAAGCATCTGGGGACCGGAAAGCATGGAGTCATTGCAAATTCTAGAATCTGAAGTTGTGCTTTTTGGGACGTATTTAAACGTCTTGACCTTGGCTTCAACCCCATGAACTGATGCTGTGCTTAGCTTTTGGTGTGTCCTTTTCAACCAAAGAAATAGGGATGCCAAACTTGAGATTTGTTTTAATCACTGTGGTGGGGGATTATAGGCAGGAGCAGAGGGAATGTACCATTTTAACTCGGTATATAACTCAGTAAATTAGTAAGTGATTTACTCGTGTGACCTCTTTTGCTTTGCTGTAAACCTGTAAAGGAGGGTGAATGAGTTTCATGAATGTGGCCAGAATTGCATTGGGTAGAAACATGGGTAGTTAGTAATCTACTCCCTGCCTGCTTGCATACATGCCTTCCTGTTCCGATGAAAGGCTGTGTGGGTGATCTTATCTGGCCTTGTCCCCTAAAGGATGCCCTACTCTTCCCTCATGTTTCCATTCACAGTTTACATGGTGCCTCACACTTAACTAGCTGCAGCTTCTCAGTTAATCTTTTATTACCTTTGTCAGCATATAGATGCAAGCAAGACAGGGGAGCCTTATCTCTAACCTCAAGATCCATACTTCAAGAAAATAGGGAAGAAGTAAAGGAAGACTCTACAAATATGCCGAGAAGGGTGATGGACAGAGTTCTGCTTCCTGCAAAGTCAGCCTGGTTGTGATGAGTTGGCAGCATGTATGGGCTCGCTTGAATAGGAGATAATCTTATCTTTGGTTGGTTGCAGTGTAAAGGCCCAAGATTTAAAATGTCCAAAGCCAGTTTCATTAATGAAAATATTCCACAAAACCTGATTAGCCAGAGGTCCAATATGTGTGCTGCTGATGTCAGATGTTCAGAGCGGACAACAATTTGTCCTCTCACAGTGTGTTTCTTCATAGGAACGAACAACAGCTGTGTTTGTGCCATTCAGAGCCAGAGCACTGTAAATCGCATTCCCTTGCCTTCCAGTCATGTGTAAAAGCATAGATGGATGGCAGCCCTTAGGTTCCAATTGGCTGGGCTCTCACAATGGGACCCCCTATCGGCAGTGAGACTCTGGGGGGGGCTGGGTATAAAGGGGCGGGGGCGGTGGTCAAACCAGCCCAACCCATTCATGGGGCAGGAGCCCAGCGAGAAACTTTTGGCAGGGAGATGCTCTCACTTCTCGCCCATAACCACTGTTTCCACATAGACATCTTGGCTTGTCAAGTACAGTGCAGTTTAACCCTTTATAGGCCCAAGAATGCCTCCTAAATATTTCTGCCTAGTTGAGATGCCAAAGAAAGACAGTGTTTTATTTTCCCACACTATTCTATGTCAGCATTTCCTTTGTTTTCACAGCCTATATTGTGATGTATTTTAAAACAATAGCAGATTCTTTCAGTGCTGTTCAACACTCCCTGTTGGGTGTTGCTGTGAACCTGTTTGAAATCCTCAGTAGGTTGTTACTGAGTTTGCTCTGGTCACACTCAGAAGCCAGCAGGTGATGCTTTGAGAGCTCTGAGATACATGCTGGGAAGGCACAGTGGCACACAGGCTTGAGAGCAGCCGCACACAGTGTGAATGAGTGTAGACATTTACCGCTTTACACCTTGTTTGTTTCTTTCTGTTTGAATCTGGTGTGCATATAACTGCTGGCATTGAGATATAAGAGCAAGAGTAATTAGACAGCACTGTAGTTTTTGTGGAGTTTTTAATGTACACCTCTTCATAGTATCCCCAAAGGCTTTTCTGCATGTGACTTGCTTTGACTGAAATAACTGATTGTGATTTGAAGACTATAAATTCACAGTTGCATTGTAGTAGGACTACTTGCCTATGGTGTGTCGATATTGTCAGGCACGAGGACTGGACGCAGGTAAGTTTGTGGACCCAATTGCGGGTTGGACTTTAATCTCGTAGGTCAGGTTCAAGGGACAAGGCAAGATCAGAGTCAAGAACAGGCGTGGGTCAATCCAGGGATGAACGTGGCAAGACGGGCGATCCAAACTTGGTGGTCAGACAAAGAACAGGCAAGGGTCAAGACACAAGAGCAAGCTAGGTACAAACGCTGAACGAAGACACTGAGACTGCAAAGGCACAGAGCAATTGCAAGAATCCGCATCAGTATGTGGATACAGAGCTCCTTTTATCCTGTCTCTTCTTGATTGGAGGCAGGTGTTGCTGCTGCACTCGTTGTCAGGGGCATGACATTTATTTGGTTAAAAAAACTGACAAATTATCAAAGATGTGCAGCAGCTAGCACACCGTTAAAGAACATTAACATTAAATTTGATTATTCGAACCCTATTCCCTGTTGCTGCTAGTGCTCCCCTGATCAAGCTACTTAGCCCAAATAACTCTAGTAACAATGCATTGCTTTATACGTAATTGTCACAATTCTGTCCAGGGCATGGGTCACAAGACCCAAGTGCAGCATAGAGGCGCACAGGATGAGGGGATTATCCAAGAGTCATGGTCAGGAAACTAGCAAAGGTCACCAAGGAGCAGACATTGTTACGAGGAGAATCCGAGAACCACAAGTCGAAGATCAGGTAATGGGTCGAGGGAGACGAAGAGGGTGAGGAGGTTCAGGGGAAGGAGGGTTGAGGGACAAGGAGGTCAGGGAAGAGGTACACAAAACAGGAGCAAAGAATAAGGCCAAACAAGGTTCCACATCTTCCTGTGCTCGGGGCTGTCCTTTCATGTGCCCGGACCCTGATCAGCCACAGGTGTTGCTCGTTTCCGAGGCAGAGGGTGTGACAGTAGTGGGTCAAATACTGGTTGGTTTGAAATAATCTAGGGCCGAGAGAGTGTAAATAATTAAGGACATTGACTTGCAGCTTGAGGATTCCTGCTTTGAATTCCACTCCTTGGTACTACTATACTGCCATAGATGAAGGTACTGTACTTGATCCTGAATTACTCTGGTAAGAAATTCCTGGCTATGCATATGAATAATAAACAATAAGCTGCTTTGGATAAAAGTGTTAGAGCAACAATAATAATGAAAGCTGAGCTGAAAATGAGATAATGGCTGTATTTTATCTGATGAAGATGTGAATTCCTTGTCCATACTGGATCGTGTAGAGACACCAAGTTAACAGTGTTTGCAGAGAAAGATTCTTTGCTGCTGTCTTCATTCGGTCTGCCCTCATTCTGTTTTCTACCACCAAAGCATGCTTTGAATAGTAAACAGGACCCCAACACTTGGAAGTGGTACAAATATGTATTTTTGATAAGGGTATGTTTGAATGGTTTTATGTGAACATGTCTCAATGGCCCTGGAGGGAAAGAAAATATGAAAACAAAATACATATGAAAATAGCTCTCTTCCCATACAAACAAATGCTTAAAATGCTGTTGGTCAATTAGTCATACTTCTCCTTGCTCACTCGCTCGCTCTCTCTCTTTCGCTCTCTATGCTCCACAGTTGGTTTGATCATAAGTAGGTTAATGTGAAGTGCTAAGGGGTGCAAAGTTACAGAGAAGACAACCATTATTTTTCTGCTCGAGGGTAGGTGAGTCTGTGGCCTCCAAAAAGATCGATCCTTGACGAGAACCCTCAAGGACCCCCATACCCCCCCATCTTTCTGATCTGGGATCAGCAGTGAGAATTGCCCAGCATTCAGTTCCCCCCTAATTTTTCATGCCTTGCTGAATCTGCAAGTCAGTAATGAGCGCAGTGGCGCGTACCGGAGGACTCCGAGTGACTGAGCCCAAGGCCATGATTACACCGAAGGGGAGGGGGCAGCGTTGTACAAAACCTAGAGAGGTACTCGCACAGTTCAGCTGTTGATTATTCTGGACTGATGTCTAACAGTGCATCCTTTGATTGGTTTGGCCTGGTATTAGAACAGGCACCATTGTTGGCAAATCCAACACTTGTTATTTTTCTGACAGTAATGTGCACTATTAGAATAGACAACCTATGCTCTCATTGTATGATTTTAGTGCCATGTCCAAGTCAGAAACAACATTTTATTGCGGATGTTTTTACAGCGACAACGCAGAATAACCCACAATACATATGACAATTTTTTTGGGAATTTCTCATTATGTCAACAGGAATGATGAATAAAGGCAACATACACACACACACACACACACACACACATTTTCAGAACCGCTCGTCCCATATGGGGTTGCGGGGAGCCAGAGCCTTCCCGGCAACACAGGGCGTAAGGCCAGAAGGGGAGGGGACACACCCAGGACGGGACGCCAGACCGCCACAAGGCACCCCAAGCGGGACTCGAACCCCAGACCCACCGGAGAGCAGGACCCGGTCCAACCCACTGCGCCACCGCACCCCCTGCAACATAAACAGTAGCATTTAATTAATTATTGTGGATGGTCTTATTTTTCCAGTTGTTAAATAAAGGTGGTTCTTTTTTCCCTTAATTTTGAAATAACTGATCTGCTTCAACTTTCCATTGTCCCATTATAACTGCTTCTCGATAGACTGTTTTGTCTAATTGTTTTTTAAATAAGACTAAATACTAAAATGTTTGGTTTGGCCGTTGGGAAGTATGCTGCCACATTGATATATCTTAGGCAAGACTCATTTACAGTGTAACAAATTAATAGAAACAAAATGTAGGTTAGTTTTCTGTACAGTAACATACTGATATATTTGGATATCTTGGTGTGTCTGTTGGTAAGTAGTGTTGTTGCCCCAGGGTTGTGGGTTCAAATCCAACCCTGCCCCTGTCTCCGTGATAGAGAAAACTGAAAATATATTAATCTTGGGTTTTAAAAAAAATCTACA
This sequence comes from Scleropages formosus, assembly GCF_900964775.1. Classification (NCBI taxonomy): domain Eukaryota; kingdom Metazoa; phylum Chordata; class Actinopteri; order Osteoglossiformes; family Osteoglossidae; genus Scleropages; species Scleropages formosus. The sequence goes on from NC_041823.1 coordinate 7,606,223, forward strand.
TATGAAAAGGTGTTAGAATGTATTAATTGGTTCCAGAGTGCATTAGCAGAGCTGTGCTGGTTTCTTCTATAGGTATAGTAATCATACTCAGACAAATTCAGAGCATTGATCTGCTCACAGTGTAAACCTTAGTCAGCAGCTGATCTCATTTTTTTTTAATATGATTTGTACTTATCCTGTCAATGGAGATCAAAGCACTGATTCTATACTACTGCAACATGCAACTTTCGTATGAGGAATGGGGTGCTTGGTCACCATGGCAACAGCAGGCTGGGGTGGATGATGATATGAGCCCTGGATTAGCAGCAGAGATAATTTCCTGGCACGGTTTTGACAGAGCTCTGGATGTAGGAGAGATCCTCCACCTTTTGTTCTCACTCCCTCCCAGCTCCTGCTGCTTACCGCCGCAATCGCTGTAGGTGGTTTCAGCGATCCGTCATCCATAGGGGTGTCACTATTCAATCCCCCCAGCCTGTCCCCTCTCACTAGCAATTGTCATGTCACATGCACTCGAACGTGTTCTCCCATCCAGATGGGGGTCCTGTGAGACCCAGTGCAGCTTGGTGGGCTCTGACGCCTTTCTCGGCTCTGCAGACGACTATCTAAAGATGATGGGTGGCAACTGGCTTGGTGTGTTGGTGCAGCTTATGGTCCAACCTACTGTTCAGCCCAATTACTGCCTACCATGAGCAAGGGAGCAAAGAGAACAATCCCTAAGAAAGAGCAGAGGAAAGCCTGCAGTACTTCTGTAGACGGCTGATCTTATAAGATTAAGGCCGTCATAAGACCAGCCCCGCAATATCCTATTATCTCTCTACACCAGTGCGGGTTTCTGTGAAGTAGGGCTCAGTTTATGAATGTTCCAGTGAGTGTGTTGGAGGGCTTAAGTCCACTCACTGTAAAGCGCTTTACACTTCAGGATGTACACGCAGAATTGGCAGGTAGATCCTGGCTGGCTTGGCTTGACTTTAAAGATCTTGATGCCAACTTGTGCCTGGTGATAGGATTGAGGTTAAACCAGGGATGAATTTGGTGAGAATTTTTAAAGTTAACTTTTCACGTTACCTGCAGTGGACTGGTGTCCCATCCAGAATGGGCCCTGCCTCCTGCCCTGTGCTTCCTTGATAGGCTCTGGAGTACTGCATCCCTGCGTTGAACAAGTAGTTATCAGAAAATAAGAAATTTTAAGATGAATAATGATCTGAGCCATGTTACAAGATTCTCTCATCTCACATTGTTGGTTCACAGTATGTTTATTTCTGCACTAGTTGAGTTACATGTACCTGTGTTTCATGGCCTGTTTGCATTTTTCAAACTGGAGAAAGAGGACTTTAGACAGGATATGAGGTTTGACATGGCCGCTAACTGCAACCTAATGATTGCTGTCCTCATTTGAGTGCACTGCATCAGCAAGGGATGTCTAGCTGAACATCCTTTTAGATGGATGTTTTATTCAAAAGCTGATTTAGTTCCATTTACCACATTTAGAAGTCACCCGTCCGACCGCAACATGCCCCCAGAAGTGCCCTGCTAAATACTGAACCAGAACACCCCCACTCTGGGCAAATGACCTCGATGGAGTTGATACTAATGACTCCCAACCTAATTACACCATTTGAATTGCTCTGTGAAACAGAGTAAACTCATCTCCTTTCCTACTTTGAGCAAAAGTTGGAAACAACTTAAACTAAATTAAAATTAGTTTTTTTTTTTTTTCTGTTTTTATTGTAGCATACAACACAGCAGTTAAGGAGATGTTGTTACTCAAAAGTCATTGGTTCAAGGCTTACTGGAAGGTTATTACCCTGAAGTACTTTAGTAAAACATTTCCCAGCTGCAAAAATGGGTGGAATACTGATAAACCACCATGGATAAGTGTATCAGTTGAGGAACAAATTAGTAAAAATGTTATTTTTTTTATTGACTTTTTATTGAAAAATAAAACTGTAATGGGTACTAGAAAGTATGATATGTTGATATGCTGTTATTTCAGTTTTGTGAAAAGCTTTCTTTATCTGTATAAGAAAGTGTTTTCTCTTGTTGCTGTACCCACCTTATGAGTGTCAGTGAAAGTCATACAACAATGTAGCCCTGGACATCCTGTGTTCTTTCCTATTCTCATTTCCATATAAAGAGATCAATGAAAAGTCAGGCTAATCTATTTGAATATTGACATGTTGTGTGAGGTACAAAGGGGTGGGGTGCTGTAGAAAGGAAGTCCAGGGGGCATCTGTTACAGGGCTGAAAAGCGCCATCACTTTGTCAAGTGGTGGAAAACCCACTAGTGGTTTGCATTAGCCATTTAACAGCATCCATGCAGCAGAAGCATCTTGCTCTAGAGCGATGCTGGAGCATTCAAATTTACACTTGTTCATGTAGCAGAAGCTTTTCTCCAAAGTGACATTGAACTCAAAAGGGAACAGAGATATGGGAAAGTCTGCAGCCGTACAACACAAAAGTACTTTGTCCACTCCCGTTAACTAGTGTGTTGGTGACATGAAGCCTGCTCCGCTTCATTGTTCTGTACATTTTGAGGTTATTGGTGCGAAAGCTGAGGGCCCTCCTGCTCAGTGATGTGGCTGTTGTCCTGGCAACCTCTCGGTTCAGAGATACGTCCTTTCCAATTTTCTCAGCCCCATTTGGAGTTGTCCTGAACAGAAGCCAATACAAATGTCCCACAGTCCATTGTGACAGCACTGCAGCTTTGTCCACATGTGACTTTTTTCCATGACAGATTTGCCAATATTTATTTGCTCCAGTCTTGTTCTTCATTCCAAGCATGGCTTTTCAGCTATATGCCACATAAATTATCAAAAAAAATCCAGGGTTGTGTCTGTCATAGCTTTTACTTGACAATGATTTCAAAGCCCTGCGTGCGTGTGCGTGTGCGTGTGTGTGTGTGTCAGTGTTCGCTGCCTGGGGAACTTAACACAAATGTAAAGTGGTTTTATTCTCTCTGAAATTTAACAGCACTCTTGACAAAGTGCTTTTCTTTTGCTGCGGCATTTGTTTTGTTTTATTATCAATTATCACCTTCACTTCCATTTGCTGCAACCCATCTTGCTGCTGCAGTGCGTGAAATGCTCCCACTCACCTCTTTAATCCTCCGTGTGAATCGGTAGGATTAGTTGGCACTCAGTTGTGTTTTACTCGCTAAGTACTTTAAATGAAAAGCTTTGCATGAAGACATGCCATGCAAAACCGCAAGTTTACAAGTTCGCTTGTCGTGCACTGATGGCATGTGATGAGTCTGGACTAGAAAAATGACACCGTTTCACACACCGTGGGTGTTTTTCTGAGGTAAATCCCTGACTGAGACTTGAATTCAAGCCCTTGTGTCACTTTTCTCTCTCTTTTCTCATGCTGATGTTGCTTCTCTCCTCTCTGTTGTCCACAGGCTCTCTCTGCTCATCGGGCGTACCTCCTGACAGCACGTGTCCCCGCCAAGGTACGATCCCTAACCACTACATTCTTCTCAGTGTAAATGTGTGTAAATATTTGCAAAACAGAGTCAAGGGTGAGTGGGTCAGCTTTCCAGTACCAGCTCCAAAAACTGAAAATCCAGGAGGTCTGTGTCATGGTCGGGTCTGAGGGAAGCGGCGGACCCAAGTGCAGAGCGGTAATCGTGGTGGTGTCTTCGGGGAAATCCAAGAGAGGAGGTCAGAGGGCGGGCAAAGGGTCTTCGAGGTGCGAACGTCGTAACAGGGAGGATCCAAAAGGCGAGGTCAGTACACAGGCAAGAGGTCGATGATCAGAAAGAGGCAGTAGATCGGGGGAACAAGGGACGGGTTCGGGGAAGACGTTCGGGAACAGGAAATGGCTGGAGAAGGTCGCTAACGAGGAGGCAGATCACGGTTCCGCATCAGCTGGTGGTCTGACGCAGCCCTTTATGCTGTAGTCTGCGCCGCGTCCCAGGTGTTCCGTGTGGGCGTGGCAGTCTGCAGTTAAAATACAATGAACTTGACCATTTTATGACCTACATTTTTCCCCTGTCTTTGGCATTCTGTCTGTTTTAACTTATTTTGTTTTTAAATTTATTTAACTTTACATCCACTCCAGGGTGTACCCTGCCTCACAATCTATGATTCTGGGATATGCTTTGGACCATGACCCTGTATTGCACAAATATTGATAATGGATAGATGGGTTAACAACAACAGTGATCCATATAGAGACTTTCCAAGCATGGCTGGAAAAATAAATTTTATCTACGCTGTATATAGCTGCGGTGCTTCCCCGGAGCGGGTGTGCCGGACCCAAGTGCTGAGCACAGGAGGGTTGTTCAAGGGGCAATCCAGAAGACGTGATCGAGGAGACGGGCAAGAGAAACCGATGTGCTAATGTAGTCTGAAGTGAGAATCCCAGAAACGTAATCCAGAAGACAGGCAAGGAGTCGTGGTAAACCAGGAAGTCGAGCACGAGTGAGTAACGAGGCTGAACAAGGTTCCGCAGCTTCCTATGGTCTGGGCTGCCCTTTTATGTGCCCGGACCCTGATCAGCTGCCGGTGTTACCTGTTACCAAATTGGCAGGCGTGACACACTACAGATTTTTTAAGGCTCGCTTGTCTTTAAAGAAAATGTAATTTGATGGAACAAGGATTTGACCTGTGGAAACTCCAGGCTGCTTGCTTGACCGACCTACCCCCATGCAGTTTTACATCTTATCTGGACTGATCTACTTGTTGGAATCAGCCTGCATTTGTTGTCTTACACAGAGAGCATAAACAATCTTTTTCTCCCATGTCAGATCCATGCCCTGACCATTCTGATTTCATTTTCTCATAAAGCAGCACAGCAGGTTGTTTCCAAGAGTTGCCTGCAGTTGATGCACATCAGTGGAAATCTAGCTTTTGGGTTTGTCTTCCTTATTTTTGTTAGTACACCTTCAGCAGCGCTTTTGCTTTTGCTTCTGCAGCTCCACAGGGTGCTGTTTGTGGAAGGGAAATGAGAGTAAATTCTCCGTACTTTTTGCCTGATTTTCTTTTCCCATCTAGTGTGTTTTTCTGATGAAATCTCCCAGAAAACCAGAATTTGGTTTCTTTTCGAGGGAAGGAGTATTGTAGTTGTCACACTGGTTCTACAGTGTTGCTTGTACAATTAGAAAACATATCTAGAATGCTGGGTTTATTCTAAAAAGTTTATTTAAAAAACTTTTTTCATCACTCTTCTGTGTACCGTCACTGATTTCTTTGACTTTCTGCATTTAACTCCATCCGGATATGCTTGAGCCACTATATCCTACTAACATGCCTAAGAACAAACTATTTGTTTTTAGGGCAAACATACACAATGTGATGACTCTGTTAGCTCTTGAACTGACTGTTTTCAGCAAAAGTTATTTGGTTTACAATTGCCTAAAAAGATATAGTTCTCTTAAATCATGGATGACCAGTTAAGTCTCAAGGGCCACATGGTGGGCTGGTTTTCCCTTGTAAGCAGTTTATATTGATGTACTTCCTCCCCACTTGGTGATTGAAGTGTGAAGAAGGTGGTTCATTAGTTTTTTCTGGAACAGTCAGAAATCCAGGCCTGGAGACAGCCACCCCTGTAATAAATACTGCTGCACATTTTAGTTTATTCAAAATTAAATGGCAGTATGGTGGAGTATAATTCCTCAACTTTATTTCTTTTTACTATTAATTTTACTTTCCTTTTCTCATTTCTCAGTAAAATTACTGTTTTAAGAGATTTCAAAATTGTTCTTTTGAATATTGTACTGTAGAAGTATTGTTAACGTGCCGTGGTCTTTTCCCCCAGCTGTGTTTTAGTCAGCCATGTATGGCTGGGATCATAAATCACGTAAAGCAACACAGGCTTGCTTTGATGTATTGACTGTAGGAGAAATTTCATGGTCTCTATAATATTGTACAATGTATGTTGTGAATCACTGGGGAGCTGCTGTCATTCCTCTGCCAGGGGTGAGTGCGCATGTAAATTAAATGTAAAAACCTTAATGAGACTGCCTTCCCTAGTATTCTAGTGAAAAGCAGCACATGCATGTGTGTATCTCTGTTTCTGAAAATTGAAAATAGTATATGGTGCAAGAATTTAACATTTACTGCAGCTAAAACTTTTTTTTTCCTAACTTTTTTTTTTTTAATTTTTGGAAGGAGGTCATCAGGATTCATCTATCCTGCGTTTTATGCATCTACTAAAGCAATGAACATCTGTGCATCAAGTGGATAGTAACAAACTAGGTTTACTTAAGAATCACTTGTCTGCATCCATGTCTCTTTCTCTTAATGTAATGCACAAATTGTATTTTTGCTGAGATGTATGTTGCTTTGGAGAAAAGCATCTGCCAAATGAATAAATGTAAAAAAAATCATCCAAAGTCAATCCAAAACACTGATTCAGTACAGGGTCTCAATGGTTCAGAGCCAGTCTGGGGAAACATTGGTTAAATGAGTGGACATGCTCCATGGGATACCAAGTGTGTATAGGGCTTTCACACACTAAGAACAATTTTGGTTGAGCAGTTTATATGGAACACATCTTTGGGATGTGACAAGAAATTCAAGTAAATACAAGGAGAATGTAAAATTTGCACACACTCAGCCCAGAGCCCAGGAACTGTGAGCCACTAGCACTGCCCACTGTGCCACTGTAACCACAAATGCATCGGTAATGGGATTATTTTTTTTGTTTTTATTTTTGACCTCACTCCTGTAAACCTCAAACAATTGTGTCTGCTCCACCATCTCAGTTTAATGAGTAGCAGCTGGTAATGTTCCTGACAATGTCTGTTGTCACTGTTGCGTGCCCTGTTGTACTTATAATAAAATGATCTGTTTTATTACGCATGGCCAAAACAATTAAGACATTGTTTCCAGTTCATGAAGCTTCTCCTGTTAGAAATGTCAGATGTCGAATTGTGGGTTGTTATGCTCTTTATGGCATCTCTAATGTTAATATTTTCTTTAAAGCTTTGCTGCCTTGTGAGTAAATTGGCAAGTGTTTCATCCGCTAGGCAGAAGGTGGTGTTGCAGTTAGTCTTTACCTTGCAGTCCAAAGGTCCTGGCTCTGCTCTAGTACCATTGAACATGGTACCTATCTTTAATGACCCAGAACCAATAAATAAAAAAAATGATGATGGTAATCAGATATAAATCCTTGCATGCTTGTGTGTATTCTTGTTGATATGATAATTGATGCATTTTCTTTGCTGTTTCAGGTTGAACAGTCTTTCAATTATTTGGAAATTCAAGGGATCACCTGTAACAAGCCAACACAGGTAACAAACTGAGTGAAATAATTTCCTTCGGAGGATGAAATCCACATCAGACCCTGTTGTTGGCTTTAAAAGATTGGTTGTGTTTGTCTGAATGCAGTTTACCCTTTGGATGGAAGGTATACACATATCACTCTGTCATGTGTTTTAAAACCACAACTACAATAGAGAAAATAAACTAGAATAACTGCAATCATAATTGTGCATGCTTCAGTTTAAGGAGGCAATTAGCCAGTTTTTTGTTTATTGTTACTTTTAAATAACACTTGACCTTTCCTGCATGGAAGCCATTGATTTCAGCTTTGTGCTTTTTATGAAAGCAAAGCATCAGGCTCAGGAGTAATTTACATGTATTTGCTTATTGGAGGGTCATTTTGAAGGCAACATGATCCATTGTGATTGACAGTAATGCATTAGCAAACGTCACTTCTAATCTCACAATGAACCCACTCAATAATCCTCAACCCTACCAGTGGTGCTTCAAAGACCAAAAATCTCCGTATTCTTTAAGCATGTCATTTTATCATGTCAAAATGGTAGATGGAATGGAATGGAACTTTATTTGCCATTTGTACATGTACACATGGTCCGGGCACATAGGAATTCTTGTGCGATGCTGAGAGAGTCAAACGTCTAAGCAACGTGTACACAATAAATACTCTAAAACGTCAATAAATAAAACTGCAGTAATACAATAAATAAAATTACTACAGTAATAGAAAAGGTAAATACTAAAAAAGGAGGAAATACTATTAAACAAATACTTTAAGAAAGGGGGGGGCAAGGATAAAATGCACAATATACACAAAACACACACAAAGTACACAGTAAAATATCCTATACACAGTGAAATACACAGTAAAGATTACAATAATACTGTTAATCATAATATTAATTTTAACAGGCTCATGGTTAATGTTAATAATAATGTTAATGCTCCAACGGTTATTGCAGATGTTAATATTGCACATATTATTATTACCCCCGTGGAGATTAAATATTGCACTTGGAGGTTAAATATTGCACTTTATATGAGGTAGCTGGAATCTTAAATCAGTCCTTATGTAGTTTATGCCATGAGTCTCACTGTGGCAGGGAAAAAGCTGTTATAAAACCATGTTTTGTGTGTGATTATACTATCCGCTCTGCTGTGCCTCAGATTGTAAACTGACTTTTTGTACCTGAAGAAAAGGTGAGCTGGGTGATGTATATCGCCAATGATTTTCTAGGCTTTTTTCTTACAGCGTTGTGTATAAATGTTATCCACAGATGGAAGATCAGTCCCAGTGATCCTCTCTGCTGTCTTCACCACTCTCTGGAGGGCCTTCCTCTCTGCCTGGGTGGTGTTGCCATACCAGACAGTGATAGCAGTAGTGAGGATGCTCTCCACGAGACGTTAGTCTGACAGGGTGTAACAGAATAAGACAGCATAAATAGTCTTATCTTTAATTCTAATATTGAAGTAAATCTTCTCAAACTGAATTTTTGCTGTACATACAGTCCTAAAATGCCAGTGTTGATTTTTAATGAAATCAGTAAAGAAATATAATTAGTTCTTCAAAGAACACATCTGGAAAGGTAGTCAGTGTAATGAAATTTCAGTCCTTGTGTAACACTTTTTGTTTCCATTTTTTTTTGACTGGTTCCAAGAAATTTTCACACTCATTGTCTACCAGTCTGGGGGGTGCAGTGGCACAGTGGGTTGGACCACAGTCCTGCTCTCCGGTGGGTCTGGGGTTCAAGTCCTGCTTGGGGTGCCTTGTGATGGACTGGCATCCCGTCCTGGGTGTGTCCCCTCCCCCTCCGGCCTTACGCCCTATGTTGCCGGGTAGGCTCTGGTTCCCTGCGACCCCGTATGGGACAAGCGGTTCTGAAAATGTGTGTGTGTGTGTGTGTGTGTGTGTGTGTGTGTGTGTATGTATTTACCAGTTGTGTATTCCAATGATTGTAATTTTATCCACTATTTGGTCTACTATGACTTCCTATTTTCTCTTTCTCTTTGATCATTTAGGTCTTCTTTTGTCCAACTCTATCTGAGAAAGTAATGTAACTGTTCTGTGATTGACAGCTCACAGTGGAGCATGACAGAGGTGTGACGTCCATGAAGCTGGCAGCTCCTGAAGACGTGAACGATGTGGTTGCCCACATTGGGCATAGTCTACAGAGGATATGTCCTGGTCTGTCCCCTGTGTAGGTTCCAGGACTTTACCTATAGCCACCTGGGAAATGTTGAATGTTTAGTGTATATGCAGTCTGACAATATCATATGTATTGTTGTAATCCTGCTCCTTCTAGATTTGGAACTTCAAAATCATAATTGGCTCTGGGTAGAATTTCTTTAATCTGTTTAACATGTCTGAAGTGAAGACCAGCACACTGATGTTTGCTGAGTCCTGGGAGTGCTTGGTCACAGTTTACAAACTGCCTTTTGTATGGCCTGTTATTAAATCTCATGTCCACCTTCAATTCCATCAAGTATCACTACAAAAAAAAATTTCAAATATCCTAACATATCATTGAAAACATACCTTTGTAAAATTGACTCTGCTAATATTTTGGAAAAATTTCTGAAAGTTGTTGCAGTTTTGATTTAAACATTTGGGAGGGAAAAACACTTAGGTGCTTTATCTGTTCTGTTGGAATCCATGAAGAGGACTGGAATAAATCACTGCATATGCTGTGATCAGCAGGAATAGGTGTGGAGTTCTCTTGGTGTGCAGTGCTGATTGTGACACAAGTAGTACAGCTGTAGGACACCTAGCCCTCAGGCAAATTCTCAGTCTCACAGGAAGAGCACATGCGATTTCTGCTGACTTTAACTTCAGGTTGCATAACCGTGCAATACTTACAATGCCTGCCCACCTGATTCATGGTCATGGGCTGCTCAGTAATGTCTCTGCCAAGCCCATTGCTTTCATCACACACTACAGATTATAAAGCACTTTGTGCCGGACTGAGCTCTAATTGGAAAGTCTGTTGCTGCAGGGCCCTGGGAGGTCAGCCAAAGATGAGTATGCAACGGCTCATAAGGGTGACCTAAACCCTGGCCCCTCCTCACTACAAATCAATTTCAATTATGCTCTGACACTGCAGAGCCCCAGGTAAAAATCGGGACTATGTACACTGAAGTACTTTCCAGTGCATATCTCAGCACTGATGCTTTATCAGTATGTAAACAGTTTGCATCTTTGTATGCATACGGCTATGAAAAACTGATTAGCTCATCCTCTTCCTTATTATACAGCTGATAATTTACAGAGGCTCAGACACAATCCAGTTTTGTAGTCCGCAAGTGATTAATATCAAAATGCTGGTATGATTTGATTGCTTTTTCTTCTTTTTCACCTGTGCTGGGTGAGAAACTGTGCCACATGCATGTTTACCTGATGCTTGTCTTGCGTTGTTTCAACACGTTCTTGCACACATGCAGTTTATGTAGTCCTGTGTAGGTAGCTCTGAGTTGTTTTTATGTAGCACCATGGTCCTGGAGGAACATTGTTTCATTTCACTGTATGCTGTACGAGCTGTATAAGGTTGAAATGACAATAAAGCCACTTTTGACTTGACAAAGCACTTTATAATGATTTGCCCATTTATACAGCTGGGTAATGGTTGCTGGAGCAGTTCAGGGTAAGTACCTTGGTCAGGGGTACTATAGCATGAGGTGCAATTCGAACCTGTGATTTCTGAGTCCACAGGTGGCACCACAAACCGTAATACTACTTGCTGTTGATGAAACAATCTAAAACACCTATCATGTGCATAAATATATGGAGTGAGCAAACACTTTCTGTTGGGGATTAATGGTGAAGGTTCAGTGGTGGCTCAAGTTCACTGCTCTGTGTCTGTAACCCTCAGGAAGGTGATGAAGAAGCTGTTCCTGGAGCCGCCAGACCGGGTCTCAGACCTACAGGCGCAGTGGGAGAAACAGAGCACAGTGGAACCTGGACCTTGTGGTAAATGGCACCCATTGAGAAGAGAGCACTGTCTTAAGTACCATTTCATAACTAGTTTACATGAGAGTTTTGTGTGTATTTGTGCATGTCTGTGCAGCTGAGAGGAGAGTGTAATCCATATAGGTTGTTGCATAGATGTTGAGGAAAACCACTAAACTCATAGTTTTGATCCTCATTCTTTGAAAGCTGCACATCTGGGTATGAGTTTTTTGGTATCTTTTTTATTTTTTGAGTTTTTTTTTTTTTGAGCTTCAGTATGATTTTAAAGATAATGTGTGTAATGTAACATTTGCAATGAGGAGTATTGCACTCTGGGTAACTGAAGTAGCTTTTTTCCACAGGTGGCTTCTCGCAGATGTACAAATGTGTGTGCGACTGGCTGGGGCAACCTTACCGGGACGAGGTGCAGTGGGTTAGTGTTACTTCATGTCATCACAGTCACCTACAACATCTATTGATCTGGTTCTTTAGGTGTCCAGTTTCTCTTCCAGACATGAGAAGAAACCAAACAAAGAAACCAAATTAGGAATAATGCTTAGTATATTTTTTCTTTTTATCCCCTAGTTTGCACAGGTTTTGTCTTTGAAAAAATAATGATATTTAAATCTCTTTCACCATCCTGTCTTTGAGTTTTCAAACTAGAGCTTGCAATTTGGACAGATATTTCTGATTTTATGTATTCTGTGCTGCGGCTTCTAAAATCCTTTTAATAATGTATGTTCTTTTCTTTTTTCTGTCTCCCCCAGACAGTTTTTGTCTGTGCTTGCGGTGGGCAGCTATGTTAGACTCCTATTGATATTGCATTCTGCACTGTCTGAATGGGCAATAAATATTGTTGTTTCTGTCTCACTGAATAGGATGTGGATACGATCTACTTAACGCAGGACACAAGGGAATTGAACCTGCAGGATTTTAGTCATCTTGAAAACAGGTGATTCTCTAGCATTCCACCTGAATAATAAGTATATCTGCATCTGTTATCTCTCTGAATTCCTATTTCTTGCTTTAGTAAGAAAAACATTGAGATATTAATATTTAAAGTTTTCAGATTGATGCAAACCACAGAACCAGCAAAAACTGTTTTTAAAAATGAGCATTTCAGAATTTTGTTAAAGGTTCAATTGAGGACACAATCACATTTTCACTTTCCATCTTTTGAAATAGACATTTACAGTTAATTGTCTCTTTCAATGTTAAACAGGGACTTGGTGGCCATCATAGCAGTTCTGGAGTATAATCAGTGGTTCACAAAACTTTCCATAAAAGACTACAAACTGGTGAGTTATGGTTTGAGCTCTAACAAAACATACTGGTGAATTTGGTCTAATTTCTTCTGGTTCTTCCGTTGCTGAGAGTGAGATGATTATGCTGCATGTTTTTCTATTTCTACAGCTCTTGTTCAATAAAGTTGTAAATGAAATGTAAACATTGGCCCTGTCAGTGTTAGCATTTCATTACATTTGTCTGAGGGTTATTTTCCCACTGAAAATATTAGCATTCACTTCTTTCTTGTAACTTGGAATAACGATTATAATTTGCTGTGATATTTGAAGGTTGTGTACTTTGAACTTCATTTACTAAGTAGTGAGCCAATTTTTTTCCCCCGCGTTTTAAAAAGCTACAGTACTTTATGATGATTTAGCAACTGATGAATAAATCCAAAGAATGGTTTAGAAACCTTCAGTTGATAGATGTGCCAGAGATTGAATTTAAAACAACATGTGTGAAGGATGGGATTCTTGTGTTCTAAATGTATTACGCTAATGGGACACTTGCTTTTTCTGTGTTTGGTAAGAACTGGCAGAGATGGTGTTTAATGTATTAAGTTTAATGTCCCCATGATCTTCCTCCAACAAGTCCATTTAGTAATTGCATAAGGAATTGTTGTGCCAAACCATTGCCAAAGAGAGGAAAAAAGAAGTGGAGAGAGGAAAGAGAGTAAACAAGAGAGAGAGTGACTTGATTTAATGGCCATTAATTTAAGTGTAACCACACAAGTTTTCTTGTCACAATATGTTAAATAATAATGTCTCTCTTTCTTATTTGTTTGTACGCATGTATCATTACTGCTGTGTACAGCTCCTTTAGTGGAGCACTTCCCAATGAGAGAAGTGGAGAAAGAGAGAAGTTTTGCTGAATTATTAGACCACTGTGGCAGATTATTAATCTTGGGAAATGAAAAATCAGGTAAAGCTCAGAAGATATTACAGTGGTTAGAGCCGTTGCCTTGAAGGACCCAGAATCCCATGCTTACTGTAGATCCCTCTATCAAGGTGTTTAATCTGAATTGACTCAGTAAAAATTACCCAGCTGTATAAATGGGTAAATTGTTGTAAGCACTTTAGTATACAAGGGGGTGCGGTGGCGCAGTGGGTTGGTCCTGCTCCTGCTCTTCGGTGGGTTTGGGGTTCGAGTCCCGCTTGGGGTGCCTTGTGATGGACTGGTGTCCTGTCCTGGGTGTGTCCCCTCCCCCTCCAGCCTTACGCCCTGTGTGCCGGGTTAGGCTCCGGTTCCCCGTGTCCCGTATGGGGCGAGTGGTTCGGACGGACTTTAGTATACAAGCTTAAAATGGTAAATGAACGAATAATAATGATAAATGCACAAATGAAAGAAGCAAGAATAGAGTAATTGCCAGCACTAGGGATACTGTCTGTACAAAGACTGGTGCTGCTGAACACTGACTGGGATGATTCTGACACATGGGAACTGCAGTAAAACAGCAGTGTGTGCTAGTAGCCCATAGTATACTGATGGAGGGGTGCCCTACTAGGACCTGTGGACCCTGCCATGATGAAAAAAAGCTCTGTAAGAATTTTGAAGTACTGGATTCCACTGGTCCAGTTTGGGCTTATGCTGAGGAGACATTCCTCTGGGCTAATAGCCTCCAACGTGAACATATTGTGCAGCGGAATTTGGACTTTGTTTATGAGCTGAAACAATTATTAGTGTTGAATTGGAGGAGGTTCTGGAATGCCATCCATGCTGTTTCTCAGCCAATTTGGCGTTGTTGTTGCTGGGCCGGTCAGTGTGGCACCAGTCCTCCCTCCCCTCACGTGACTAGAGCACAATAATGACCATTTCAAGACCAGAACTCCACACAGCACACCCACTCCATTGCTCTCGTGACTTGCTTTTTATTTTTATTTTTTTTCTCCAGAAAACAATGGGAATGCAGATAAGGCTGTCGCTGTAGTCTAATAAACAATATTCCTGTCATTTGTATCACTATTGTGAACACCATGACTTGTAAAGTTTCATTACAGTGGTGTTTACATGCATTCATTCAGCAGCCTCTCTTGTCAAAAAGTATAGGCACGTAGGGATCAGAGCTGTTGCCTTGCAGTCAAATTCCCACCTCCTGCCGTAGTACCCTCGACTTCCTGTGAATTGTTTCAGCAGAAAATACACAGCTTTGCAAATAGATAAATCATTGCGAGCAGCTTAGTGTACAAACCTAACATTTTTTCTTGTTTTGGAGAAAGCCATCAGATGAATCAGTTAATAATATATAAGAAAAATAGAAATCATGATCTCGAATGCACAGTTGGCAGAAACAGTAAGGGTACTGTGGTCTAATCAAAGGACAAATCATTGATATTCATATATTCAAAATCGGGTTTAAAACTGCTTTCAGTGGCATGTCCAGCACTTCTAGACTAATGTGCAGCTTGAAAAGGTGGGTTTTAAGCTTCTGTTCTAAGGGGGGGTGGTTAATGTGGTGTTGACAGTGGGGCAGGAACCTTCACTAAACCAAGATGTTACTCGATGTCTTCACAACATCCCCTCAGGATCTTTTTTATTTTGACAAATCACATTTATATTTGTGTTTCAGACTGATGTGTCAGTACTTGATAGTACTTGCAGAATTGTGTATTATACAACATTTTTGTATCGACAGACACTCAAATCTTTACATGTCTATAGGACTACTGTCTATCAAGATGGACATATGTTTGCCTGTGCTGTAGATAGAGCAGTTCTCCTTCCAGCATTTGAACCTGCAGCTTTTCACAAGTATAGTCCTCAGTCCTGGCACCACCTGCTTCCTCCCCCCTCCGGCTTAATCCATACATCCATGTAGTGTATGATTTATTGAACTGAAGTGTGGTGTACCTGCATGTGCACAGATCCATGCGCAGTATATGAGAACATCAGACCTACATCACTGAAATGGGTCAGAGCACTGACAACTTTGTAGCTGTTTAATTTTTAATTAGTCCAATTTATTTTTGTCTCCGAGTTGCTTTTTTCATTTTTTTTTCCGAGTGTTCCCTGCTGTCAGCTGCCCTGCCTTGGTGGACGTCTCTCCACAAAGAGCCCTTTTCATTATACCAACACTGGATCCCATTGTGGAGCTGTCAGGAAAGGCTGCCATGTAAGAAAGGGGGCCTAACCCCCCTTTGAACCTCACCCCCACTTCCCCCGCAGCCCCAGGAACAGGTTCATAGACAGGTCCTTCTCGTAGGTCTCCTAACAAAAAAGAAATTGCTTTTATCCACTCAGCATAAAGTAATGACCCCCGGGAAGCACACGGGGGAAGGTGAAAAAGCAGGAGAGCCCCCCCACAGTGTTGGCTGTGAAGGTGTGTGTCACTGTTAGTGAATGAAGGAGGAGAAAGGGAGAGAGCGGCATGGAGTGGCCATTTCCCATTGTAGTGCGGCTGAAGTGCTTAGGATGTGAGCAGAATCGCAAATGGAGTATAATGTGGAAAACTGAGCACTGCAGCATGTTGTTAGCATTACAGTTAGAAAATAAATGTCCAGATCAATGGGGATATATTGACCAATGTCTAATTAACAGCGAGAGCTATGGTTGCACAGTATGCAAAGTACAGTATACTTGTGTATATATATTATCCAACCTTGTGTGTGTGTGTGTATAAATGTATATACTGTACACACATGCACTCACACACTGCCTTAATTTACATGCTGTTTAAATGATCATATTATTAGTTTATTTCGCTGACACTTTTCTTCAAACCATATTTATTTTTGTATACTAAGCTAAATAAAACGATTTACCCCGGTATACAGCTGGGCAATTTTTACTGTGCCTATTCAGGGTCAGTACCTTGATCAAGAATACTGCAGCCAGAGTGGTGAATTTTATCCTAAGTCTTCCAGTTACAAGATGTTGTCTCTAACGACTACAGCCCCTCCTGATCCGAAAGCAAATGAACTGTTCAGTGAAGAAAGAAATAAACTTACTGTATAGTGTTCCAGGAAGAATGCAAATAATGTTCAATAATGGAATATTTTTCAGAAAACAAAGAGGAACACTCTGTTGTATTGTTTTTGAATGTGATGATACAGTTTCAGTATTTCTGTGTTTTACAGAAGTGTGTGTTTGAACTTTCAAATGCGTATCAGCGAATGCAGCTACTTTACAGTTGGAAGGTAGAACTTAGCATGTCATGGTCTGTGCACAATGTCAGAGCACAGGACTTTATTGAGGGGATTCCAAGAAGCGTGGTCTCAAGACAGACAAAGGTTGTCGATGTGCAAACGGAGTCTGGGGGATAATCCAAAGTCATGGTCAAGAAGCTAGCATAAAGTCGAAGCACACTAGGCAATGTAGGGGGTTGTGGGAGTCAGGCGAAGGAAAAGGGGCAAGGACAGGAGAACGAGGAAGGTAGGAATTCTAAGCCCAGGGCAGCGAGTCGTGAGGCTGAACAGGGTTCCGCAATTGCTTCTGCTCTGCTGCAGCCTTTTATGCGTCTACCCGTGCAGTGCTCCCAGGTGTTCTTCGTTGTGTTGATGGCTTGGGCGTGGCATAGCACCTGTAAGCTTTCAAGTAAGCTTGTGTTTACATGTTTATTACATTAGGACTTTCTGTGTTTTTATGCTGCACTGCAACCATATGTTCGTTTCCAGTCCTCAGATGTGTGTGATCAGATCCTTCGAGTGGTTGCCCGGTCAAGTCGCCTGGAAGAGCTAGTTCTGGACAACGCAGGACTCAAAACGTGAGAGGCATATGACCTCCCCCCGAACATTCATACTAACTCACACCATGCCCCTCATTTGTGATTACACTGACACTTTGTGAGATGACTCTGATGTTACACAAATACTGCCTTCCTCACCATGGTCAGGAATCTCCTGTCAGACCAACACAAACACTGCTTTTTGCTTGAACATTTATTATCTGTTTGATGGGTGATCTCTCTCTTCTTCTGAAAGTGATTTCGCACAGAAGCTTGCCAATGCCCTCAGCCATAACCCAAACTCAGGACTTCACACCATCAACCTTGCCAATAATCCTCTTGAAGACAGAGGTATGGGTGTAGATCATTTGCTACCAGTTCTACAGTAAAGTTATTTTATTTACAGGACAAAGGAAGTATTTCTTCTTCTAAAAATATTTCCTTTAATATTGTTGCTTTTATCTGTTCTATGACATCCGGGGGAAATTGCAGTGCAATGCAAAATGATGCAGTAACAAACTTTTTCTTTTAATCCTAATTTATAAGAATGTGTTTATGTTCTTAATCGTACATATGTGCATTTTGATAGTGTTTGGCTTGTTTATCTTGTGCAAATGTTTGATTTTATTTGTACTTCAACACATTGTGTGGCTGAGCTCACAGGAGGAACTGAGGAGGAAGTGTGATAGGAGAAGCTGTAATTCCTCTTCTCAGCCTCTGAAAAAGTAGCAGCTGAATGGGCGTTGTTCTGTGGGCTTCTTTTGAATGTCGTTCACTCAGCCTCACTTGATAGGGATTTAGCTTTGAGTATTAAATGTTTAACCATCGCAATACCTCTGAATATTTCAGGACACCTCAACCTACTATATACTATTAAACTGGTGACTTGCAGTTGGAAGTGTGCCGCAGTTCAAAGTCATTTGAGCAACATTTTTTCCATTTGATGACCTTCTCTGGAGTCTTCTTTCCAAGCACTCTTTAGTCAGATGCATTTGTTTATGCAACTAGACTTTTTGTGTCTGCATTTCATGCAAGTCATGATACCCAAAGTGATAGATAATGGGGACTGAAAGCTGATGGAACCTATTATGAGAAATGACAGACAAGAGGCATATTATAAGTGGAAGATCGCGTGAGTGTATCAGTGGAGTGTAACCAGCAGAACTGTCTACAAAAGAGGTGCTCCATACCAGCAGAAAAATGGTGTTGGTGAAATGGTTACTGCATCCAGGTCTCAGTCATATCTGCTACTAAACTAGCCCAAAACAAACTAGCCCAAACTCCACTAGGCCAGTAGTGTCAGAAAGAAAGTTGGTCAAAACCAAAAACAGGAATTATTCATTTAATATCATATCTGTACTCATGATTTTCATTATTAATATTACTGTGTTAATTTGGATTTTTTTTCTTATAGGTATTGCCTCATTGAGTGCCCAGTTTGCCAAACTTCGAAAAGGGCTCAAACATTTGAATTTTTCAAGAACCTCGTTATCAGCCAAAGGTAATCAGTTATTAAATAACATTCCTATTACTGCAATATAGTGCTTATATTGCTCACAACCAAGCAGTGCTTTGTTGGAAGGTACTGAGAGATGTGGTAATTGTGTGCATTATGATTATTCATGTATGCTGCACAGCTAAAATGGCTGCAAATCTTACTCTGTTTTACATGAACATTAAGTGAGGAATATAGCAAAGCCCTATGGGCCAAATTAATTACTCCTTCTAGTTTGCACTTCACATGTTATTGTTGGCACACTGAGTCTCACCATGGGTAATAAGAACACTAATTGACTTCGCTTTCGCGCCTGTGTTGCACTAGAGGGTTCTGATGAAACTTTTGTAGCAAAGCAGACCTCATGATTTGTCAAATGAGGCAAAATTATGTTATTACTTTTGAAGAATTATAATTTTTTATTTGATTGCTTCTTAGTTTTCACTCATTTATACATCTAGAGCAGTTCAGGTAAAGAGTGGCATGGTGGCCATTCACTACCACCAGTGTCTCAGAGGACCTGAGCTCTGCGATTAGGTGTAGGCTGATGATTACTCAGTTTGTGTGGAGTTTGCATGTTCTCCCCACATTTGCATGGGTTTCCTCCCACAGTCCAAAGGCACGTATTTTAAGTGAACTGGCAATTCTAAATTGGCCACATTGTGTGAGTGAGTGAGTGTTTGATTTCCCTGAAATGGACTGGTGTTTCAACCATGGTTCACCCTGCATCACACGCTGTGCTTCTGGGATAAACTCTGGACATATTGTGACACTCAACTGGGCATGCTGTTATTCATAAGGAGTGGGTGAATAAGAGTTTAGTTGAAATCCCCTGTTTAAGGCTTCACCTCTGACTTAAAGGTGTAACTTTTCCATTAAGTGTCAGTGTTTTTGACCAAAGGGGGGTGCGGTGGTGCAGTGGGTTTGACCAGGTCCTGCTCTTCGTTGGGTCTGGGGTTCGAGTCCTGCTTGGGGTGCCTTGTGAAGGACTGGCGTCCCGTCCTGGGTGTGTCCCCTCCAGCCTTACACCCTGTGCTACCGGGTTAGGCTCTAGCTCCCCGCAACCATGGGACAAGCAATTTCAGATGATGCGTGCGTGTGCATGTGTGTTTTTGACCACTACCTGTTGTGCTCGTCCTAAGTTCGGTCAGTGGCTAGTGGCTGAACTCACTGTTGATCTTCCCGTCAGAGGTACTACCACCAGGGTGTTATCAAAGTAATTCTGTGAGTAAACAAACAGGTGAGATATTTAGCTTTTTGTAAAGAGTACAATTTTTCCATCTCCTTTTAACTTGATAATGTACTTATGTTTAATAGACCTTAATGAATTGATGCCTGTTAATCTGTTTTAAGTCTGTGTCGGCTTTTGGCTACTGTCAGAAACCAGATAATGATTGGTATTTATCTCTGTATTGATCTGGTTCCTGAAGACATGGCCAACCTAAAACTGTTTGGACAAACATAGTTTTTTTATACTTCTGTTGGGAGTACTCATTATACTCGGAAAACTAAACCAAGCCAAGTATCCCTGAGGGTGGGTAGCCCTTTTGTATGAACTTCACATGATTTAGAAAGAGATATGGTAACACTGTACCCATCATAGTCAGGGAACCAGCTCTTTCCAACTGTGGATTGTGGTTATTGTTAGTACAAAGATTTATAATAATGGCCTTAGAGAGATGTTTCATCTGGTGAAAAATCCTTGAAAATCCTTCCGGATCCCTCCTGTGAATGTCAGGGGTGTTCGGCTCGCTGAGGAGAATCTTTACCATGGAAGCCACGCATGAATGTGTTTATCTGCTGAGGGTCAGACCTCTCTGCTTTGATTAAGGTGCGCTGGGGGTTGACTGGCTTTTTCTTGTTGCAGCTGTTGGGATCTCTGTCTGGAAAACAAATGCTACAAGGCCTGCTACAAGGAGACTATCAGAACGGTCTTTACAGTCCTGCCCCCTTCTCAGCCTCTCATTCTCGCATACTGTGCCTCCTCCTAACCCTGCCTGCTCCACATCTTTAGTCCCACAGCTCTGGTTCCTCTCCCTTCCACAGTCCCACCCTCTCTTCAGCCTCTCCCCACTCCATCTGGCACTGCCCTTTTCCCAGCTCCTTCCCAAAAGCACCCCATGGTCCATACCTCCTGTCCCCACCCTGCAAGTGACTTAACATCTGGGGAAGTTTTCATTTCAATTGAAAGGTTTCTAGGACTGTGAGTGTGGGCAGGTCCAGACACTCCATATCAAATATATAAATATAGATATAATCACTTATGTGAAATTTCAACAGCAGAGGAATTTTATCTTGTTCAATGTTTGTGCTAATTGGTTAGACTAACTGTTGTATGCTTACTATAAAGAACAGTGCTTTAGCTCTGTTGGTTCTATGGCTCACACTGATAAGGTGCTTGATGAGAGTGTAAGCCAGGCTAATGAAAGCCATCCCTTCAAAGAAATGTCAGCAACAGCAGGCGACCACCCCACCCTACTGACTCCCATCAACATGCTGCCCGAGGCCATGAAATATTAATGGCTGCGAAGTGACTCCTTGCTAGAGAGCAGGGGCCATTTGTAGCTGTCTGAGCCTGTCAGCCTTCATACAGCACGACTTTGTCAGCAAGTCCATTCGAATGGGAACAACCTTTTGTCTGATGGTGGTGGAAGCAGACCTCCAGACTGGACTGGACTGTTTGCAGGGCACATATGGTCCTTGAGCCAATATGGCGTCTTTCCTCATTCTTCAGGGATCCGCCAATCAGTATACAGTGATCATCACCAGCTGATAATGATTGGCTGCACATATGCTGTTTTTATAGTTTTTCTCTGGAACATGTGGCACTTCACATGGTACATATGAGGTGGTAACGTTGCTGTTCTACAGTCATCAGAGGTTTTTTGCTAAAATTCAAACTTATCAGTGATAGATTTTAATAAGTCTGTGCTTGTTAGTCAGCTATTTTCCTGACCAGCTACTATGATGGCTATCTTAATTAGATTGTTCTTACCCTTCTGTTTTTATTTTGTAGCAGCTTTGAACATCTGTGTGACATTTTGCTGCACATGAGTTTCCTTTCAGTATGTTTTATTCTTTCGCGTACGTTACAGCTGTAAATGCTAATCTGTGGTTTGTTTCTACTGAATTATGACCCCACTTCCTCTAACATTCTTCTTGTTTCAGGGGTGAACTGCCTTGCCCAGTCACTGAGTGCCAATCAGTCAATCCCCAACACCCTCGCACACCTCGATCTCTCAGGGAATATGCTCCGAGGAGATGATCTCGGGGTATGTACCTCTCAGGATACCTGTAGTTCAAGACATCATTTGCTGTATGGCTTTTCTCTCAGTCAAAAAAAAAAAAAAAAAAAAACATAGGCTATGAGTGTCTCATTAACATCTACTCTATGGGTTCATTTTCATATAACCTTGCTGTGTATTTTGCATTTATAGGCCTAATCATTTTACATTTGTAAACCAGGTGCAACCTGTTAAGACAGTGTTTCTAAATTTTACGGACTGTCATATATCACAGTACTGAGTGACAAGTCTGTGGACGGTATTCTTTCATGCAGACCACAAAAAGAACCTGCAGTGTGTAATTTTGCAAAAGGCACAAATAAAAATCACCATGAGAGCAAAGTAAATGTTCACTGCAAGTGTTTATGTTCATACACTCATAGATATCCACAGCCATGGTGTCAGTGTTGGTTCAGTACCCTGTGTGTAAATCATTAACTCCTCACGGGCAGATCCCACAAGACACAGCAGTGGGTCCTCTCTGTCCTCTGAGTTCATGTTTTTGTTTTCACATGGATGGAGTGTCTGGGCAGTGAACCATCAAGATTGGTGGCCTTCCCCCCGCACCCCCATCCTCCATGCACACAGACAGACATGCAGAGCCCAGCTCAGACTAATGTTGATATCAGTAGCAGCGTATTGATTGCGCTCCACTCTCCACAGAGCTCAGTATTGATGTTCCCCTGTCTTTATGGGGTTGCAGTTTCAGATAGCAATGAATCAGAATGAGTGTCACTCAGAGCTGAAATAAATTTCTCCCATCAGCCCTCTTCACTGGGTTGGTTACACCATAGATGTGTTGACTGTAGTGAAGCCATGGTTGTGGAAGTTGCAAGAGAAGAAGGGTTTTATTGGCTCATGTCCTCGCCGACCCCTTTACGGTGTTACATGGATTTTCACAGTACCTTCATCGTCAGAGCAGTAGACCTTTCCCATAAGATTATCTGCACTCTACACCTAGTGCACTCATTGCATTCAGAAGCTGCCTCTAACATTCCCCAAGGATACAGTAGCACCATACCCAGGAAGAGAAGGATCTCCTTTGGGTTCATCTTCTCAGATCTTTAATGCCTAGCATGTGGCATCTGTCACCCTGACAGAAATCCACATCAAAAGTCTTACCTGCTGTTTGCAGATAACCCATGAAGCATTACGTTTTCTGCATTTCTTCTCACCTCACAGAGTCTGTACCAATTCCTGGGCCAGCCTAACTGCCTGAGCACCTTGGACCTATCCAACACAGACTGTGCGCTTGACTTGGTGAGCCACTCTATCCTCTTCATTCCCCCACAGACTTTGGAATTTTTTTCTGAAGAACCAATTTCTAGCAAACTGCATGCTTACTGAACATTGTTTTCTCTGTCGAAAGGTCTTTCTCCAGGTCTTGTTATTGTTATGCCCTCTCCTACTTATCCTCACGTGTTTAGATTTTTTAATTTCTTCTTCACCTTTTTACTTTTTACTTACTTCTTAAAATGTGTTTTAATGTGAATTACTTCTTTGTGTCACACTGAAATTTTTCCCTCTCTACATGTTTTTGAATAAGATTAAAGGCAAAAATTTTAGTCTTGTAATGTGTTGGGTTTTAAAAAATAAGTGAATTTAAATGCAAAAAGCATATATTATGCAGCACAGAAAAATACTGATCAAAATACAATTATGAAAACACCCCTTCCCGCTGATGTACAAGGTTATGGGAAATTAAAATATAATTGTCAATTGCAGATTAAAGATCTCAATAATACGGCATTATAAATATATCTTGCATCACATTATTACATTATAAACGATGAAGCCATTAGTACAAAATTATGTTTTTTCCATTACATTACAGGTGCAATGATTATTGAGATTAATCAGTTTTATGATTTACAAAACCATTTAATTCTGATGACTGCGTGTGATCCTGTAGCTAGGTAGCTATTTTGGGCTTTGTGGATGGTGGCGCTTCACATTATTTAACCAGTGTTTACCTGTGCTGCAGGTGTGTTGTGCTCTTCTGCGAGGCTCTGTTCAGCACCTCTCTGTTCTCAACCTGTCGAAAGGTGTCTTCGCAAACAGGTGAGATTGCCCACTTAGTACGACAGCACCCCAGTTCAAACAGGCTTCACCAAGAAGCTTGTCTTGTTTTCACCTTCCATGAGGTCGTGTAGCATTTCAGATATGAAGCCTGTGCTAGTTTCAGACTTTAGGAAAATATTAGCATGTAGGTGTATAGGTTGCAGCTGCTGCTTTGCACTCGGAGGTCTCAGGATCCCACCTCAAGCTGTAGTACCTTTAATGAAGGTGCTTACTATGAATTGATACATTATCCAGCTATATAAATGGCTAAATCACTGTAAGTTGCTTTGGAGAAAAGTTTCAGCTAAATAAACTGCAACAGACACCAGCACTGACTTGAACATGATCTTGATCTTGTTAGCTGGTTGTCAGAAGAACAGTGAGCTTCATGATGATGGGAAAACCTGCTTCAGGTGCAGAAAATAAAGCACTCTCAATTAGTAGAGTATGCTGGAAATTAGTTCTATTTCCAGAAACTGTAGGTACGATTTTATCATGGTACATTTCTCATACCTATGTTTTTTGTATTCTCACTTTTTTGATGCTTCAAATAGCTGTTAGCTGCTGTGCACAGCAGTGCTGTTGGGTTCATTCACTGCAGGTTATTGAGCAATCAGTCTTCCTCTCTGTCTCAGCTGAGACTCTCAGATCTTTGAGTACACAAGGCGTGATCTTCAAAGCCCTGGGATCCATGAGACCCCATGGGCCTGCAAGCTGGTACTCACTGAGCTTCACCTGAGAGGGGAAGGACCTCCTTTGGTTTCAACTTCTCAGATCCTTAATACCCAGCCACATCCCAAGGGGCAGAGACAGCAAGCCAGTGTGTGTGTTTGTTTAACTGTGTTTGATCCCTAGTGAATGTCGCTGCTGAATAAGGCCAAACTGTAGCTTTGGTGATCTGACTCTTGACCTTAATCCTCTGCCATTCAGCTACTGTCTTTTTTCAGCTTTGAGCAGCACAATACAAAAATGATACAAGAAGGTCCATGTCAGGTCCCAATAATTGTATCATGTTGTAAATGGCTAATTAGGTTCTCAGTCACAGGATATCTTCAGCTTCCGGAGAGTTGTCTTGTCTGTTATACATGTACATTCTTCAAAGTTAGAAATTTCACGCCATGGATTGCTGATGGAATGGTAACTGCCCTGAGAATTTACAGCTGTTATCAGAACCATGGTACAATGCAATGCTCAAACACACACACACACATTTTCTGAACCGCTTGTCCCATACGAGGTCGCGGGGAACAGGAGCCTACCCGGTAACACAGGGCGTAAGGCCGGAGGGGGGAGGGGACACACCCAGGACAGGACGCCAGTCCGTTGCAAGGCCCCCCAAGCGGGACTGGAACCCCAGACCCACCGGAGAGCAGGACCCGGTCCAACCCACTGCACCACCGCACCCCCAATGCTCAAACATTGAGTCGATTATCCTATATACCTAGGTTGCAGGCATTGTATA
Organism: Scleropages formosus; assembly: GCF_900964775.1. Classification (NCBI taxonomy): domain Eukaryota; kingdom Metazoa; phylum Chordata; class Actinopteri; order Osteoglossiformes; family Osteoglossidae; genus Scleropages; species Scleropages formosus. The sequence continues at coordinate 7,631,638 of NC_041823.1, forward strand.
AATTGCAAGGGTGTCGCGTTAAGTGATTGACCCCACTGTGAGTGAGAGCAGTAATTTTTGTCTGTGCCTTGAATGGTCAATATAAGGTGTTATTATTGTGACACTCAGATTGAACGTGAGAAATGATGCGCACTCTGAGCTTACTGAAATTTTTTGCATTACCTTCACATAAAAATACGACTTTTTTCCACAGCGAGCTGAGCAGCGGAAGTAGAAAATAAAATCAAATCACAGTGTTGACTGTGTGGCACTATGGGACTAACCTTACAGGATTCATTTCTGCTCCAGGAATACCACAAGTTCTTTAAGTCTGCTTTATAGGTTCAGTTTAACTGCAAAGCTCAACTCTTTCCTGCTAAAGCCTGCTTTGATACTGCTGCTTCTTGTACAAGATTAAGTGGTGTCAGCTTATTATTTAATGATTTCTTAAATTTTTCTTGTATGCTATGGTAAGACTAAGTTGCCGGGGATCTATAAACAAGGTGTCGCTACTACTCATTTCAGATGGAGACACCATGGCATCAGATGGCAGAAATCAATGTGACACTCTAGGGTAGATTTGAGGCATATTTATACCTGACTCATACAACACGCTCCCCAAGTTCCTACACAGATGATTTTGCTAGAACTGTAATCACCACTCAGTGATCTACCAACTGTAGAGATCAACATTAATTTACAGCAAGATTCTGAATCTTAGCTTCATTCCAGAGTTTGCAGTCCAGTATGGCTACTGTCAGTCAGATTAACACTCACTGGGGACTTGACCTTTACAGGAGAAGCTGTGAAACTGGAGCATGCAGGGTGATACCCTCTGCTGGCTCGTTTACCTACTGCAGCAACAATGCTGACATTTAATCTCGTTAAAAGATTTGACTTCACTGCCTTAAGTGAAAATAATTAAACATCCATGGTAATTTATAAAATGAATTTGAAAAGTGAGTTGGAATATGTTGGATTTGTTTCTGTGTTTATTTTGTGTTTTTGTTCTGGATGCCAGGAAAGGCAAGGACATCCCTCCTGCTTTCAAGCAGTTCTTCAGTAGCGCCTTAGCCCTCAGCAGCATCAACGTGTCCGGCACCAAGCTACCCCCTGAAGCCCTCAAGTAAGCCGCCGTGTCATGCTCCTGTTCACATCTGATCGACATGCAGCTCATCTCCTCCTCAAAGCCACTGTTGTGTCAGAGCTCTCAGTTGACTTTTCACATTTTATTTGGTAAAGTGCATTTCGACGAACTATTGGTTGCAGAGTTCTATGACTTTCCTGGTCACAAGGTCCAAAAATTATTCCTTGCGAGAGTTGAGCCCAATTCAAAACAATCTTTTTTTGAAGAGTTTGTACATTCTACATATTTACATCATATGAATATATAATATTATGTGCACAGCTACAGTAGAGCTGCGGTATTATTTATTTTGTGACAATGTAATTATACTGAATCATCCTAAAAATCTTTGTTTTTAGAGCCCTTTTACTCGGTCTCGCCAGCAATCACAACCTGAAGGAGGTGTCACTGGATCTCAGCAGTTGTGAGGTAAGGTATCCTGAACAAGGTAGTTAACTGTGGAATGATACAATAAAAATGTGCCAGTATATAAATGGATAGATCATTAATTTGCTTATTTCTTAGACCTAACATTGAAAGTCAGCTAGGATAAATTGAACCACCCTATGGCTCAATAATGACCTTTTTCTTGAGAAATGAGGTCAGAATTGCTTAAACAGATTGGGTGTTTTGTTGCGTTACAATGACTTATGGACTAATTTGGTTAACTGGAAGGGTTTTTGGATGTGAGATCATTGTCTTAACATTTCTGAACTAACTGCCCCTAACTAAGTGAAAGGTAGATCAAACAAAGGAATCAGTCAAACAAACAAACCAAAGATAGTTACCGGGCTCTGTTTGTTGCACTGCTGGTCTTCAGGTTGGAACCCATGGTCATTCCCACTGAACAGTAAAAATTAGAAAAGTGCATGTTGATGCACAGCGACATTCAGAAGTCTGGTTATTTTCCAGGGTACATTCATGTGGGATTGACCAGCATATTGGGCTATTATTTACATTTACTCTTTTAGTTGATGCTTTCCTTCAAATCAGTTTTAAATGTAAAGCTATCTACAAATATTTACCCATTTATACAGCTTTTTAGTTTTTATTGGAGCAATTCAGGGTGCAGTTCTTGCTCAAGGGCACTACAGCAGTATGTGGGATTCAAACCTGCAACCTCTGATCTCATTATGCTACCCGCTGCCCCTGCTGTGGCTGTAGTGAAAAGCAGGCAGTATACTGCAAGCGAATATAAGTTACTGCTGATCCTTCCAAGTCTGTTTGTTGGTCATGACAGAAGGGCTATGGATGATTGATGTGTTGAGCCTGGCCTTTCCCTGCCCTGTCAGTTGTGACTTTTTGAAAAGGGGAAGCCAGAGAGTTTGACACCGTTGTGGTACAAGTTGTTTTTGTTGTGGAGACGGATGAGTTACAGGACATCTTTGAATGAGGCCCTGTCACCTGGCTGGTTGAATGAATTAGTATATTAGTGTCTTGGTTTCAACAGACTGAATGGGACAAAAATTGTGTAAAACAAAAGCCTCTGAAAGCTTGAATCTGGAATCTGTTTTTGGTGAACTCCTGAAGTGCTCAAAACTTTATTGTGCCTAAATGAAAACTGTTACTAACTGTTGACTGAACTGGCCTGTGGTTGACAAAAAAAAAGTGGTTTGTTTGGACTTTGAGGATATTACTGACTTATGTTTCAGAATGTTTTTCCTTCCTAGCTAAACATTTCAAAAACACCTCAAGTAATGTATCATTTGGCAAAGAAAATGGGACAAAAAAGTTAATAAGACATTAATATGTTACCATCATCAGTTTGTGATTACCTAAAAAATTACATATATTGACATAGGTGTGGAGTACACATTATTAAATCAGTTTTATTCCTGTTTGTTTTTATCCAGTAATGACACATTATTTGTTTGCTTTAAATTATGTTTGACTACTTGTTTCGCTCTGATATATCCTTTTATTTCCACTGCTCTCCATAAGCTTGGCCATTGTGTAAGTATTGCTGTTGGCTTCCTATTTTTCTACTCTTTTACTGCTTACTGTCACCTTATATTGATACTGACAGATCCCTCTTATGTATATCATACATTTTATTATTCTCTTGAATTTCCCTTCCTTGAATTGGCACAGTATAAAAGTGTTTCTACATGCAAGGGTAAATCATTATAAAGTTAATTATTTAGTGCTATAGTACAAAATATCCAGATTTTCTAGTGAGTTAGAAACCACATATGAGCGTTAGAGTGGATGCAGGAGAGATTTGAGTAAAATACAGATTTTCCATTCTAGTGCTGAAGGTCAGTCATTTCCTTCTTGCTGGATTGAATCTTTTAGACTGAGGTCCAGATTTTAGCTTCTGACCACTGTTTGATCTCATTACAACCACTTTCCAACCCAGGCTCAACCCTTCTTTCTGTGGTGTTGTACAATGCTGTACACTGTCTTTCCTCATATTTCATCAGATGTGTATTGACCATAAAGTTGCCCTGTCCAGTTTTATAAATTATAATATCCTAGTTTTTTTGATGTATGGTTAAGGATGCTATTATTAACTACATAATGTAAAGTATATCTTGATTACTGTAAGAACACCTAATGTATGTTTGTAAAACACTATATGTAAAACACTGTGGTTTTGAATTATAAGGATAAAACATTGTAAAACATAAATCATTATTACACCTATGATTTTCTCAGTAGTGTTTTGATAATTAAAATAACAAAAAACTAAACAATAAAAAACAATTAAAAAACTGTTTAAATGTAGTCCAGTGGAGTCTAGTACAATCCAGTCCAACTATGTCCTATATTTTAGCTTTTAACCTCTCTCTTTCAAAGTGATGATTGCCAGTCTGGTAGCACAGAGAGTCTGTTAGCTTCTCTATCCATGTGGTTCTCCTGTCTGCAGTTACGGTCTGGTGGCTCCCAGGTACTGGAAGGCTGCATTGCAGAGGTCACCAACATCTCAAGCCTGGATATATCTGATAATGGTAAAACCACACAGCATACCGATAACACCCATCACATGTCCAGCACGTGACTTAGTGGTTAGAGCTGTTACCTTGTAATCTAAAGGTCCTTGCTTTGCATGCTCCTCCTGCTTTAGTACCCCAATCAAAATACGGACCTTAAATTTCTCCAGTAAAAATGACTCAGCAGTATAATGATAAAATAGATTAAAACTGGAAGTTGCTTTGGAGAACACACCAATAACAGTAATACCAACATTTCCAGTTGACTATGGTAAGGCCACAGAACATATTGGTAATACTGATATTACTTGGAATTTCTGGAGGTGATTAAGGTAGTTTTGGTAAATGACATACTCTTAAGTCTAAGTACACTGATGCCTGCGGGGAGTGCCAGTAACTTGGCCCCACTCCCCCAAAGGTTTCTTTCCTACAGTTTATCAGTCTAAAATTTTTGTTCTTCTCTCCTCCATTAACAGCTAATCTCTTCCTCGTATAATGTCCATTGTTAATGACACTGCTGTATTTTTTGAAGTATTTAATCTTTTTTTAGTTTGCTTTTATTCCTATTATATTTCATGCTACCTTATAATGTCTTATGTGAATACATGCTTTATGTTGGTTTGTGATTTCCTTTAGTAATAATCTTATGAATGCGCTTTAAATCTCTCTTTAGGAGAGATCGCTATTCAAGAATTAATTGCGTTGTATATCATCGATGATACTGTATGTTATATTTTGAGGCTATCTGTTTTATGTTCAAATATGAATATGAAAATTAATCTTTTTTTCTTGGTTGAAGCTATTTCTGTGTTACATTAAGGTAGGTGAAATGATTTATAGGAATGATTATATTTTTTGCATCAGGCGTATTTCTCTTTCATGACCGTTTACATTTTCATTTATTCATTTAGCAGACTCTTTTCTCCAAAGCAACGTACATCTCAGAGAAAGTACAATTTGTGCATTACATTCGGAGAAAGAGAGACATAGTTGCAGACATGTGATTATTAAGTTTGCTACATAAACACCAAAAACTGAATGTAAATTTTGACATTATTGACATTGTTTTCTTTAGTGACATGATTTTCACGGACTGCATCCAAACTACATGATTATACCAGTTCATGCAGCCGTGTGCATTCCTTCAGATCATTCGGTTGAAGCTTTGTCACATTAGTAGCATTTTGATAAATCAGTTTTAAAACACTTTGTGCAAAAAGCCACTAAGGAGCAATAAAATTTGAGGAATATGAAAGTATTTTTTGTGCAGATTGACCATTTTATGAAAATAGCTACTGTCATGGGGAGAGTGCAAAGATGCATAAACTGTATCATTTTTGCCACATAAGTACACTTTTGAGCCTTCAGTGATAATTTGAAATCACATTACACATCACAAATAGGTCTTCACACATTTAGCACAATCATCATTTCATGTTATATAATGATATTTTACATCCTGAGATTTCACACATTTTTGGTAACCACATTTCCTGGTCAGGGTCATTGTGGTCTGGAGCGCATTCCGTAGCTACTGGCCACAATGCAAAGGGGGTACGCCGTGGAAAGGATGTTACTCTGTTGCAGAGTAGCCACACACAGTCTCACACTACGACCAGTTCAGAGTGTTCAGTTCACTGGACTGTACAGAATGTCTGTGGGAGGACTGTGGGAGGAAACCCACACAGACATGGGGAGAACATGCAAACTGCACAGACCAAGCTGAATTCAAAGCTGAGTTAATTTAGTGTTGGCTGTTTTAGTCTGATGCTTTTATTTCTGACTAGTTTCAACATATTGAAAAATACTTAATTTTTTACTTTACATTTTCCTTTCAGCAGAACAACCTCCTACATGCTTACAGTCGTACACTGTGCTCATTCACTTGTTGGGCTGGGATCGTGTGGGTTAAGTTGGGAAAAGTTATTTTGTTTCGAGCAGAACCTGATATTTAGTACTCCAGCGCTTCATGTAATTAAAGCTCTGGCTCCTTGGTTTATTGTTCCAAGGTTTGGACTCTGATCTCACGACTTTCTTGGTGTGGCTGTCAAAAAACCGGTCCATCCGGCACCTCTCCCTGGGGAAGAATTTCAACAACATCAAGTCAAAGTAAGAGTCTGGGTGGGAGGGACTGGGTCCAATTAGGTCTCCATTCTTCCTCTGGTGGGGGGCTATGAAAGCGGCCCTGCAGTTGTACCTTGGTTCGGGATATTTAACATGAATTTCCTCCATGGTTTATGTCCAGCTAAGTATATGGAAATAAATTATAGGTTTGGATAAGGGCATTAGCCAAGAAATAAAATAACTGAAAAAAGAAAGCTGAGATGTTGCCTTTGACAAAGCTTTAGCATTGAACTTGTTTGTTTTCATGCAGGAATTTGGCTCCTGTTCTGGACAACCTGGTGCACATGATACAGGACGAGGAGTCTGTGAGTTTAAATCATACGTTATTTCTGTGTCGGTTGCACAAAAGATTTTGCTTTGTTAGTGGTACATTGAAAATGGGTCTCATTGAAAATGAAACTGGAAATTGAAGCACTTGCTGCTAACAGAAGCAACAGAAGAACAACAGTGTTAATTACAGTGGCCTGAACCGGCAGCCATGCAGACCTGACTTCTGTAACTGATAAATTTTACTATATATAATTTTAATGAAAGCTTTCTTTACCATAGCTGAGGTGAATGCATTTTCTGCTGTTTTTGAATCGACAGCTCAGTCAAATCAGTGAAGTATGAAATATCAGCTTTTGAGATTTGAGCTCCCAGCCGTAAAAATTGATTTCTTTTTTTTTTTTTTTTTTTTATGAATCCCTGTTTAGTTTTCATGTTGCCTGAAAGAATGACAAGGGGGCGGGGATAAATGTATGTTGCCCTGTGGCAGGTCCTGCTGAACTTAGGCCGTTTTAATTCAGCAAAGTCCTGCTTGGTTTGTCGCTCAGCCTGCCAGGCTGACTTTTACTCATCCCAGCCAGTCTCATGGTCTCACTATGATCACAGATGGCAGGGACACAGTCTAGGGTCCAGATTGACATGACCTGCTTGGTGCCACAGAGCATGATTCCAAATGGAAGGATATGTACCAGAAAAACTGTTTCCTAAAGGAGGATGGTGTTTCTGTCTTATGGGACCAGCAGGCTTAGGTTTGAGAAGGATTTTTCTTCCCCACCCCTGGTAAAATAGGGCAACATGTAAATGAAATGCAAAAGACATTTTAGAGGTTGATGGAGTGAAGAAGCCAAAGTCATAGAAGAGCACTTAAGATTATTGCCTCCTTTTAAAGGCATAAGGTTTTTTGTATGGTCCCTTTGCTACCAGTCAGACCAAACTGGTTGTTCTAAAAACATAAACGGTCCATGGATCTTTTCATCAGCTATTCGCAGCATCCCACTGCCACTCCATCTGCACATCTATTCCTCGTTTATGATATCCTGATGGCAGCCAACTCATCCAGAAGCCCAGGTGCGATCCCTTCACTGGGGTTCCAAGCCAAAGACACAGAATGGATGCGCAGTGCCTTCTGCAATAATGCCCTCCCCACACAGCAGCAACCAGACTCACTACCCTGGCCTGAATACTTTCATGTACTGAATTTACACTGAGCTGATGTTAACTGCTGAACTTGCAGCACTATTTTGGTGACTTTGGTGAAATTGGATCATTACATAGTACTGTGCATCTGACATTACATTCCCTCCTGAATGTATGAGCTGCAGCTTCTGCCTTTGGTTCAGTTATCATCATGTGCAAAGGAGATTTTTTTTTTAACTGTGTAATTAATCAAAACAAATGTGCTTTGCTCATAGTCAGTGGGATGCCATCACTAATTGAAACAATAATTATTGTAATTTAATTCCTTAGCATCAAGTATTTAACCTTGTCCTGACAATTCATGCAGGAGTTTAAAAAGACACGCTGTATTCAAAAATAAAATAGGGGGAAATATAATATTTTCAACTTTGGAGGTCATAAATTTTCGTTTACCTGTATGGTAAATTTGCTGTATATGCCATGTTTTGTACTGAAATTTTCTGTATCCATCAGACTATAACACACACACACACACATACACACACACATTTTCTGAACCGCTTGTCCCATACGGGGTCGCGGGGAACCAGAGCCTACCCGGCAACACAGGGCGTAAGGCCGGAGGGGACACACCCAGGACGGGACGCCAGTCCGTCGCAAGGCACCCAAAGTGGGACTCGAACCCCAGACCCACTGGAGAGCAGGACCCAGTCCAACCCACACACACACACACACACACACACACACACACACACACACACACACACACACACACACACACACACACACACACACACACACACACACACACACACACACACACACACACACACACACACACTTTCAGAACCGCTTGTCCCATACGGGGTCACAGGGAACCGGAGCCTACCCGGCAACACAGGGCGTGAGGGGGAAGGGGACACACCCAGGACGGGACGCCAGTCCATCGCAAGGCACCCCAAGCGGGACTTGAACCCCAGACCCACCGGAAAGCGGGACTGTGGTCCAACCCACCGCACCCCCACCCAGACTATAACATTACTCTCTAAAATTTAGACTACATGACTATATCAAAACCTTTCATACAGCATTCAAAATCTTTAAACGGCTCAAATCTTTTATACAGCTTTCAAAATCTTTCCTTTCAGCAGTAATTTCACAATTTACAGTTGTGACCTTTTAATTTAAAGGTGTAATCATAGCTGTTCTTTCTATGAAAATCTCACTTGTTAACCTTGTCCTTTGCATATTTTCATATTCTACTCAATGTTACTTGAGACTCACTATCTATAATGCTCACCCACACCACTTGTCTGGGTGATAAGCATCTCCTGTTGCGCGGACACGTGGACTGCCATTAATTCTGGATGAGGTTGAGGTCGTCGGCTTCCGTTCTTGTATACAGGAGTTTAAACAGTATATATGTCATTCAAGGATACTTAATCTGGTCTTTTCGCATGTTTTCAGCTGCACGCCACAGGCCCCTCGTGTGTCCGTACAGCAGTTTTGTTGTCTGTCTGACCTTCATGCAATGTCATCTTCAGTCAGGCACAATGCTTTGCGCTGATGGTTGACCCTCTGAACTTCTGATCCCTGCCTACGGATTTCTCCTGTCTAGCTTAAATGGATGATCTGCATCCATGAGCTCTATTTTCAGATGGCTATCAGTTATTGTGCTTCCTGTGACCTTAAACCTTTAAAATTCCTTAAAGTCAATTCTATCAGTGCTTTGCTTTTGAATTGCTTTATAACATTCGTCTGACCTCACTTTAATTATGTAAGACAGGGTTTCAGTTTGTATCACAATAATGCCTATAACGTGGAAAAAACCGTGAAGAGATAAAGCAATTCTAATTTAATTTAAATTTTGTATAAAGTGAAGCGGGATAGATAAATAGGATAGATAAACTGTAGAGGAGTGAAATTTGGGTGTGAAAACAGCGCAGTGGTCAGAACTGTGGAGTACAATATAATCGGTGTGCATGCCATGAAGTGACAAAAATTGTCACATGACAGTAATAACCGTAATAGTAAAAAGTGTATATGTACACCTGTTAATTGATGAGGTTGATTGATTTCCAAATCTGCAATCAAAACTTAACCATAAATTAGTGATCACTGGAAAAAAATCCCCCTCTAAGCAATTATCTATGGATATCCAAAATTGGATAGCACAGATTGTCACATAAACCGGATCCTTGTAAGGATTGCTGACAGTTGTGGTTTTTAATTCCCCCCTCCAGCCACTGACATCCCTTTCGCTGGCTGACTCCAAGCTCAAGAGTGACCTGTCCATTATCCTCAATGCCCTGGGAAGCAACACCTCCCTCACAAAGGTGGACATCAGTGGCAATAGCATGGGGGACATGGGAGCCAAGATGCTGGCCAAAGCCCTGCAGATTAACAGCAAGCTCAGGTGGGGCCAGAGAGGACCCTTTTCTGTCCTCTGCATTCTCTCCGATATAATAAAAAATCTTTTTCAGCTGTATGCAGTAATGAAGGTAATATAATGACAAAGAACTCATTTGCACCCAGAGCTCCATTTGTGCAATGTACTTTCCGTTCGGTGACTTTTTTTTTTTTTTTTAGCAAAATGCTAAATGTATCTAATTGTATGTTATCTTAATTGTATTTTAAAGAGATACGTCTTGCTTAAGCCGGTCCTTTCTTAATAGGACAGTCATCTGGGACAAGAATAACATCAGCCCTCAAGGTCTCCAGGATGTAGCAGCAGCTCTGGAGAAGTGAGTAACTGGTTGCGTGTGTTGTGCTTGTGTGCGTTTGTGTGCTGGTGTACATGCCTTGACTACATGTCTGTGATTCACCTCCTTTTTCTCTCCACTTGCCCTATAAACACATCTCTTGTGCCATGCTGTCCTCAGCAAACTGTGGCTGGTAGTTTGCTCAGACATGACAGCCCCAGGGAAACTCACCATTACCCACAATGCTCTTTGGCTGTAATGAGCTCTCGGAGGCATGAAATTAAGGTTGCAATGGGGGTGTGGGGGCTGTGGGGTTGTACCCTGTGTGCAGAATGCATGAAACCTTCTTCAAGGGTAAGACGTGAACCTCCCAGACATGGAGAGACAGCTTGTATAGTTGTCATAAAAAATGTAAAAACACTAACTGATAGGAAAAGGAAAATGTGTGTTTTTGTGCCACTACACACTCTGCTGAGAGACCAAGTTCTGCCTGGTCTCCTCTTGCGTTCCAAGACTGTTCATTCCTGGCAGCAGGACAACAGAGCCGAAGTGGGGGATGAGCAGCGGGTGCAGTTTGTGGTGTGATTATATGGCATGCGGTTTCGAAAGTGGCCCCAACTGGGACACCCCGACGACTCTAAAACAAGATGGACTTCTTTGTCAGCAAACCTCCACCAAAACCAACCGGCCGCTGCTTGCAACATGGTGCTCAGTGGTATTTCGTAATTGGCTGCTGAATTCTGGGAATTTGCAGCAGACGGAGGCAGGGGCAGGATATGCGTATGTGGAGAGCTCTATAGCAAAGGGTTTTATCCAGTTTCCTGGGATTCTGTGACACGTATGCCTTGACAAAGTTGTCATGCTGGAACAAGGGATGCCGGAGCGAAGGTTTGTGGGACCCTATCGCGGGTTCTGTTTAATGAGCAACAAATCCAAAGCATGAGACGAAAGCAGTAGTCGGGGACAGGCGTGGGTCAGGCGATGTGCGTTCGGGGTTTTGAGGACAGACAAGGAACGTTGAGAAAATGAAACGAGGTCAGAAACCAGGAGAGCAGGACGTAGAACGGACGGGAATTGCTGGAGAGACTGAGGTCGCGGTTGCTTGTGAGAGGTTCCGCAATCAGACGTGGAATCCTGGTCCTTTTAACCCCTGCTGCCTTGATCAGGGGCAGATGCAGGCTGGGTCCATGTGACAAAAATGGGTACCTTCCATCCTCGAGCCTCTGTCTGCGGATGTCAGGAGCTGCAGGTGGTTGTTGGAGGGAGATTTCAGGTGGAGCTGCCACTGGTGTGGGGCTTTCCTTTGATCATTTTTTTAATTTTAGCTAATGTTAAAGAACACAAATATTTTAGAGAATAATTGTGTCTTTTATTGACTGTATATTGCATGGGAGCATGGGATAACCTTTCTAGATCTATCAGATCATGAAAAGAATCGTCGCTTGTGAAGTTGGCAATTCTTTCATATTTTATGCTCTTTCATCCACCCTGTCACAGAAAAGGAGGTCTGATGGTTTTTTTTTCATTCATTAATAAAAATTCACGTCTCATTCAGATAAATTAACAGATAAATTAACATGTATCTGCTAATTTCTCAGCAGAATGTTAGCAGTGGCTGGTGTATTCTTCACATCTTTAATAAATACTCTAAAAATATGTTTTAAAATTGTTATATTTTGACAAAATAAGGTTAATTTTGGAGGCAGTATGGTGGCATAACAAGTACCACTGGTGCTTCACTGTAGGATTTTGGATGTGCCTCTGTCTGTGGGGAGGTTTCATGTTCTTTGCATGTTCTCCTCTGCTCCAGTTTCCTCCAACGGTCCAAAGACATGTTTCAGCAGTCACTCTAAATTTTCCTCAGTGTGCATGTGTGTGTGTATGTGTTGAAGAATTAAAAGTATGAAACTTAAAGAATAAAGTATGAGTTCTAACTAAGGTTGTTGTCAACAGGAATTTCACCATTCGCTTCATGCCAATTCCCATCATCGATGCATCCCAAGCCCTCAAAATAAGTCCAGAGAAGACAGAGGATGCCCTTATGAAGGTCAGATGCTTCATCTGACCTCATTCATGTGCTGGCTTGCATTTTTCATTGTTGCCGGAATGCAACATTGACACTGGACTGCTCCCTTCCAGATTGAGAACTACCTGTTCCGAAACCATGAGACTCGCAAATACCTGCAGGAGCAGGCCTATCGACTCCAGCAGGGCATCGTCACGACAACCACGCAGCAGGTTGGCACCAGCGCAGGCATTTGTGGAACACATTTACTTGAGAAAACTGTGGTTGTGGAGTGGATATAGGAGGCTAGCCCTCAGCCACAGGGCTGTCTATGGATTCTCAAGGACTTACTCCAGAGTTCCATTCCAGGACAGCACTGAAACACAAGATGTCACCAAAGAACTGTTTGGCTGTTCTATCCTTTATATGGAAATAATCCCTTAAAATTCAGGGAATAATTCAGATTTATACCAAATGATGGGGTTATGTTGTTAACCAAACCCTGCACCATACCTGTCTAATATATTATTGTCTAAGATGATGATTTGCATAACCCAGTCAAAGCAGAATTGGTAAATTACCTAGTACATAATGGTACAATACAAAATCAGACCCAAAGGAAGGGGGACTGAAACAGTACAGTATGTGGTCTCTCCTTTACTGGCCCAGTGCTGGATTAGATCTAAACCGGCATTTCTCTAGCTCTTAAGATGTGCCTGGGCTTTGACTAGAACAATGTCTCAGATTACAGATAGCCCATGTAGCACATCTAACCCTGACCACCTTGTTCTTTTATGTCCAGATGATAGACAGGGTGTGCGTGAAGCTTCAGGACCACCTCAATTCCCTGAGAAACACAGAGACGGACACCATCCTGGAGGATGTGAAGACAGCTGAGAACTTCATGAAAGATGCCAAGAACTCCAAAACGGTGAGAGAAATAGGGAGGGCTCATGATTTATAACACATCTGACTGCACAGATTCCTGGGGATGCTTTGAAGTGTATCTACTAGCGTACATGCAGAGTGCTTTTACATGTGTTGTTGAGGTATGCTGTGTGAATCTCGATCAAATAAAGTGACACATGGTTGTCGGTTTTTTTAGGTCATCTCATTTTTGCATATGACTCCACTTATTAAAGTCATGTTAAAGTGTACTTTTGTATACAAATGTGGGTGAAACACATTAGGCATTTCTACAGCATTGAGCAGTGTTTTGAAAGGCAGTTAAAATAATTTTTTGTGATAGGATGCAGCTCTGATTGCTTCCTCTGTTCCTGTGCAGCTCCTGCCCAAGCTGTACCACCTGGGCACCTCTTCCTCCACTTCTCGCGGGGAAGCCAGTAACACTTCCGCCGGCCCTATCCAGGACAAGCTGGAGTCCATGGCTGGGGAGGTGACCCGGGTAATGGATGAGCAACTGCAGGTATAGGCTCAAAGGGTTACTGGTCTCACTGGACAAGGTTGCCCCCTGCCCTCAGTGCTCCGATATCTGAAAGAGATACCCTTGGTATTAACGACATGAATTTTGTAGCTAGAAAGTCCTGGGTCTTAGCAAAGTTCCAGCCAGGGAGCTGTTGAAAAAAGGAACTGCTTGCTTCTGTTCTGTATTTAAATAGTTCTCCACTTCCCTGTGTATTCTTCTGTTGTTTTCACAAATAGTTGTTTTTTTTTTGCTTCTAGCGATCCTGCATCAAATTGTTCCTCATAAGCATTCCAAAATACTGTCCAGTCAGATGCCATTGAATTGAAATATTACATTCTTGTAAATATGTGCAAAATTTATGGTGCGTAATGACATTCTGTGGGCTGATTGCCCATCATTTATATTTTCTCTCAAGCAGTAATTGTCTTAGATTACAGCTATGGAATGAGCTTTGTGTAGATGCCTGGGAGGTACATTTCTTTCAGAGCCATTCATTCTTGATTATTGTAATGAAACCAGGACTCCTGTGGAATACAAACACACAAGTCAAAACAACTGACATTGTGATGGTTCCGTGGGAACATTATACTGGGGAAAATGGGCATCTACCTTTATAAAGCAATTTTAAGTTCAGTATGCAACTTTAATCAGTATACTTTAAATGTAAGATAGTTACAGATTCCGAAAGCGTGTGTTTATAGCTACTGAGGAGGATTGATCAAGTACTGCATAAGAATATTTTCTTTACCCTGCTTTCTTTTTTTCAACTTAAGTGTTTTTCACATGACTGTAGATAAATATTGTAATATACAGTACCAGTCAAAAGTTTAGAGTTGCTTAAAATCAGGCCTATCTGGGCCAAAAAACACAGGAACTGGACTATTCATGAGTGAAGAGCAGTCCTGTCAATCAGTCACTCAAAATGTGAAATTTATTTGGACCCAACCGCTGAATGTTTGTAAGACACAAAGGAGGTGAGCACACGAGTTGTCAACACGTACTTCATGCCATTCCACGAGGGCTAAGGCTGGTGGGGTAGTCCTTGATTCTTTAGTGAGACGGCAAGATGGTATTGTAAATGCTATTTACTGTCAAACTTGATGTAGATTTTTTTGTTATAGGAATTTCTGTATGCAGGCAGTTAAATATATCTCATTAAGAACTGGGACACCCAGGACCGGTCTGTTGGCTGAATCTACTAAAGCCTTTTCAGTAAACATGTAAATGGGACTCAAAGCTGTTAGCCTTGCTTTATTAATTCCTGCCTCAGACTCCCAGCTCAATCAGTGTGTCTTACTGTAAAAACACAGAGTGCTCCATCCTCCTCTCTGCACAGTCCAGACTTTCGTACTTATTGCAGTTTTTGGGAATTCCTTTGTTACACAAACATTTTTCTTGGAAATCAGGTTTTTAGTAGCAGGAAACAAGTTAGCTTTCTGTCCAATAACATAATTCTAACAATTTTCATCAAACATATTAATTTTACATTTAGCAGAACAATTTACCCATTTACACATCTGGGTAATTGTGGGATAAGTATCTTCCTCAAGAGTACTCCAGCTGGAGGCAAGAGTCAAACCTGCAGCCTTTGGTTCTAAAGGCAGAAGCTCTAACCACTATGCTACCAGCTGCCCCAGACAAAACTTCAAGCTTATTGCTGCTGTTCTTACTTAGATAAAAGTCTCTGACCCTGTTAATAGGAAATTTATGCTCAGTTTTCTCTATGTAATCACTTGTATTGTTTGGGTGTTCTGTAATTTAAATTAAAAGTTTTTTTTTATTCTGTTCCTGTCAAAGACAAAGCATGATGAGTAGCTTGCTTGTTCCTCTGTCCTGGCAGAACCTTCTGGAATCCATGATGGATACCGCAGAGGGCCTCTGCCCACATGTGTTGAAGAAGACAAACCTGCGGCAGGACCTAATAAAGGCCAGCGCCAGCAAGATGGTGGTCCCCCGCAGTTTCGTCAAGGAAACCCTGCTGGAGCAATCCGGTAATGACATCATTAACAAGATCAGGTAAGGCCACCTGCTTGAAGAGGCCTGGGGACGAAAACACAATTTTTGCCCCTTTTAGCCGACGGCTGATTGAAAGCAAAACTGTTTGGCTGATGCTCCAGATAAAATCAAAGTATGAACAGGTGATGTGATAAATTATTCATTGTTTGTATTACCATGGCTCCTCGCAGACATGTTTGTTGGGTAAATTTCAGAGTGGGTACTTCTTCAATCTTTTGGTCTGCCAGATGTTGTTCTATTTTTGAGCATGCTGTGTAATTGAAGAAGGAGAGGTCGTTAGTTTCTTCCTGGCCTCCTTCCATGCCACCTAAAGTCTGGTCTTGATGAGTTCATACTGGGTCCAGATGGGTGTGGAATAAATCACTAGCCTGCTGCAATAGAGATGGCCGCTCAGCCAGCCAGGTCTTACACCCCACTGAGATTAGGATGAGCAGTAACATCACAGTCTCTCCACTCTGCTCCATTCCCACAGTGAACTGAAACTGGGTGTAGCATCCTTCCTTTCCGACCGGATTGTTGATGAGATCCTTGAGGCACTCTCCAGCTCTCAACGTGCTCTGGTGAGTCCCCATCATCCAGAGCAGTCCTTAAAGCTTGCTGTGCCCTCACTTCTACATTTCCAGCTTGAAATTCCCAGCAGGTTCACAATAAAAATTTACTACAGAATTATAGTTATCAAAGATAGCAATTAACTCTTTCAACTGCTTTATTTCTTCCCATGTTCCCTCTCTTGTAGTAATGAATAAATGCAATGGAACACATCAGACATGAAAAAATACCATATGCTTTTCTGAATAAACAGCCAGCCTGTCTGCATTTAATTATTTAGCAGACACTTCTCTCCAAATTGACTTACAATGTTTTACCCTTTTATGGAGCTGGGTCACTTTTACTGTATCAATAGTACCTGAAGGATACTACAGCAGGATGTGGGATTTCAGCCTGGGTCCTTTGAGTCCAAAGACATTGACTGTAACCACAAAGCCACATCTCTACAGCTTTCCTTTGCTGTTATCGCAATATTTGTTAATAGAGCAAGAGCTCAGTGAACGCTCTCTGTCCTGCTCTCCCTAGGCAGAGCACCTTGCCAGGAAGGGCCAGCCCCTGTTGCAACAGGAGTCTGTGGAAGTGGAGACCCCAGAGGAGCGGGCCCCCAAGCGAGCCACTGCAGAACTCGCAGAAGCAGAGCGCCTTGATGAGCTCGAAGCCTGCATGGTACAGTGGAACCCCCTTCTTGTGTACTTAGGTCACAAATCTGATTAAAGCACTCGGTGGGAACTAAAGACCTGGGCATACAGCAGATCTCAAACCCCTCAGCTGCCTCGCCTTATTTATTTAGGATGAAAACCTGAAAGGTGTCTGAAATTCCTGTTGTGGATCTAATGTGAGTAAAGGAAGTAAATGAGGAAATTGCTTTTTTTGGGTTTTAGTTTGGGTTGTTACTTCCTTCATACCCTGTTCCTTTATTATGATGGGTAGTTATTTCTAACATGCTTCTGCTGTGCTCTGGAGGCATCCACACTGACAGAATCCCTTGCAACCTTTCTGAATGAATGGCGTAGAACCAATCGATGGAATATGTTAAAATGATAGTAGAAACAGAATTATGTCAGACCTCCACTGGGATAAATATTTGTAATTTATTTTATACCACAGGAAATGTATGAACAAATCATTAAGCTTAAATTAATCACTAATGATTTATTAATTTAGGTTTGTATTACATAAAACTTCCATTTTCAATATAACATAACAATAGAGAAAAACTGAAAAGCAAATTAACGAAAAATTCCTTTACTCATCAATTTGTCGATTTCTTCTTCACTGAGAACCTCCTTCAAAATCAGATTCTTCTGAATAACTGTTGGATTCAGAACTGCTGACTTTGTCTTCCCACAAAATACTGTCCTCTGCTAAATCTAGGATAATTTAGGTTGTGCTACTGGCAATGGACATAGCTCAGTTGAAGCAATTTAAAAAAGTAACATTCGTACATTAATGTCAGTGATTATAAAATGCCATTGATTGTAAGATGCATCCCAGTTTTCAAGTTATTTAAATTTGAAAAATGTGAAATGTGCACCTTAGAACTGAGGGAATGCGGTAATATGAAGTTTCTCAGCAATCAAGGGCATGCTATTTATACTTTGACCTGTGTTTGCTGGTCAAAGTGAGGCCTGGTTTCATTCTCTCTGTTGTCTTTGAGCTGTGCCACTGTGTGTTACTGCAAGCTCGTGTGTGTGTGTGTGTGTGTGTGTCTTGAGGCCCATGGGTGAGTCGCATCGCTGCACACCAGACACCCTGTTGAGCAAACCCCTCTGGTGCTGCTCTCTTTCCTCTATATCTCCCCACCTCACTCTATCTTTTCTCCCTCTGCTTCCTCTGCTCTCTCTTTTTCTCCTTCCTTCCCTCTTCTGTCATATCTGCCTCATGAAGACTCTGTGTTGCTCCAGTGTAAGTAACGCTCTCCCTTTCTGCGCTGCTGCCCTGCTTGCTTCACTGCCGCTCGTAGCACAGAGGCTGTCATCGCTTGGACCACCCCTATCACCTCGCAACTCCCACTCTCATCTTGATTTCACATCACAAGCGTGGTCAGAATCTGGCTCCCCCCTGGAGGAAAACTGGCCCTCCACTGTAGTTGGCAAACAGCTAAATATGACCGAGTTCCAGTTAATAGTCCAACAACAGATTGCAGGCCTGGGGCCTTTTGCTTTGTTTAATAAATCAGCGCTCTTGGGCTGTGTAAGTGCTGGATGGAGATTTAATAATACAAAGGACACCTTTAGAAGTGAACCTTGTGGTTTACTCTTCTAAATGAAGGCTCAGAGTGGATCTGCAGAGGGGGCGGACAGGTTTATAACTGATTGCTTTATAAAAACATCTCTGCTTCAGAACTGCAAATGTGTGCTGCCAGTGTATAAATAAATAAAAATTTCCAATTTTCCACTGCATCCAGGCTGTTATGCTCCACATGGTCACATTTCACAAAAAAAAAAAATTCATTTTATGTGCAATTACGTTATTCATGGTAAGTAGTCATTAAACATCTGTTATTTTCTTCATACATTATTTTATACACACTCTCTCTCTTATTACATATTACCTGTAACAACATCTGAAAACACCACTTTCCTTTGCTTTAATTGTTTTTTCAATGATATGTAATGACATGCATGGAAACTCACAAAGTACACTGAATTTCCACTTTATATGCACATCTGACTCATATCTGTCTTATTTCCTGATGCTGTAGCTAAAGTTAAAACACTTGTTTTGCTCACATTTTTACTTGTTTTTTTAAATGAAGAATATTTTACTTTGCTGATTCTGTGCTAATATAAAGGCTGGCAGCTGGTCTACTTTCCAGCTGCATGCTATTTTCTATTATAGTTACTCTCAAAGTTGTTAATGTCTGTAGTTTCTATAGTGTGCCTTGGCAATTTAATCTCATTTCATTTTAGGAGACGTTCATTTAGCTTTTCTGAGTTTTTTCGAGATCTTTAAGGCAGACTTATATTGTCCATGTAGAACCTCCGTTGCTATGCTTGTGGTTTCTGCAGAAGGTATATCTGTGTAGACCTACATCGCTGGTGTGTGTTCACTGAGTTCCCATTATTCTCTCACTGTCCTGCTAGTATAGCTGAGGAAAGCAGGCAGCGGACTGCAACTAAAGGAAGTGGGAGGTTATCCAGAGAAAATGGGATTAAAGGTGTGGTCAGATGATAAAAGGGACAGGCAGGATTAGGGTACGCTCAGTTAAACATCATCGCCTAGAGGGGTACGTGGGTGGGGGATGGGGGGGTTCCTCCAGAGAACCAGTCTTAGACCCAGATCTATAGACCTATATATAGTATATACATACATGCATACATACATATGTACATATCTACATATATACTTATATATAGGTTTCTGTTTTCTAAAGATGAGGGTAGAAATCCTGTAGATATCTACATATGGCTGTATCACTGTTTTCAGTGAAGAAAGGCTCTTTCAATTTAATCTGTGCAGATGTGATTAACACAAGAAGGTTTGAGGACTTAATCACATTTTGATAAATGAAGGTAATGCTAGAGGGGAATGGGCCTTGGTTTACTTCACAAAACACAGTTCAGTTTTAAAGGATTTTAAAGGAGCTCAAAGGATTTGACCCTGTAATGCAACTGAAAAAATAATCTCTTACTCTCTTTACTCTTGTACTTATGTGAATTTGATCTGTAAGGATGGACTGTTTATGTTGAATTTAGGGCTGAAATAGTGGTTATAACGAATATTAACTTGTACAGAATTTAATTGCCCTGCGTCTAACTGGTGTCCCATCCAGGTTGTATCCTGCCTCGAACCCTGTTGCTTAACAGGATTGACTCTGGACCACTTTGACCGCCCACTGGTCATAATGTATACTATAATATGATAATCTATGAACGGATAGATGGACAAAAGTTAATCGCAAAGCTTTGCATACAGTGTTGGCACAGTGTTGTGCACATGTATAGTTTGTTGACATTCACAGTCACTAAGGTCCAGATTGTAACACCGTTTCTTGCAGCCAGAATTGCTGGTTATCAGCGCTTTTGCCACTTTCTCACGTGCCACTGTGTCTTGCCTGTAGATGACGCCCAAGTCGAAGAGGAAGAGCATTCACAGCAGAATGCTTCGCCCGGTGTCCCGCGCCTTCGGTAATCAGTTACGCAACTTCTGGCCTCTTCATAGCATCTTGTTGTGTTTGAGGAATTGTTGCTGAGGATGAATTACATTGAGATGTGGCTTTGCATGCTCCAGTCACATTCCTGAGCTCCCTCTGGCACATAATACAATAAAGAAGACAAAATCACATCATGCTTTACAAACAAACATTAGCTCTTTTTAGATGAAACTGTCAACTAGACAGTACTCTGATTAAGCAACAGCTTCAGACTGAGGATTGTGCTCCTCCCCTGATTTGTTGTCGCTGTACATCCTTCAGAGATGGAGTTTGACCTGGATAAGGCTCTGGAGGACGTGCCAATCCATGTGGAGGACCCTCCTCCTCCTGCCAAGCTTGAGAAGAAGTCCTCTGTAGGGATGGGGGACCTGCCCTCAGAGGAGGCCAAGAAGCTGCAGCATTACACCAAACTACGGCCCAAGAGGAACAAGAAGCGGCAGTCATTCAAAGTGCCAGTAAGATGCACATCTGTTCACATACATTATCCATCCAAGCAGTGCTGTCTGTCCACTGGATATCACAAAGAAGCTGAGCCTGGTCATATTCTTAATTTCTAGCAGATCAGTACAACCCCATCTCAGGAGGGGGAGCAGAATGGCCTCATGGGAAGGGTGGACGAGGGTGTGGATGAGTTCTTCTCCAAGAAGGTCACCAAACTGGAGACTAAGTAAGTTTGTAAACAATGCATATACAAGGTATTTCATTGTTTTGAGGCCTTTAGATGGGAATGGCTTCTTTATTATGTTGTTGGTATTGTCCGCATTAATGTCAACATCTTCTTGAGACCTGGCAAAAAAACGTTTGTGGTTTTTTTTTTTTTATTTTATATTTTTAGAATTTCAGTAAAGTTTTCCAAGCCATATTTCCAAACATACACCATTATTCAAAAGCACCACGTGTCCACTATAATGTGCATTAGGACTTTAGCATTTTAGCATGAATGACTGGGGCACAGGAGGATATTGAAACTGGTCATAGGCCTACACAGATCTGTAGGTCTGCATGTTGGTCTGTACCAGCCTTTGATAACCAGTGAGTGGCTCTAACCTCTGACATTGATATTACTTTCTGTCCTGGTGTGCAGACGGCCCACCCTGAAGAGCTCTGAATCCCAAGATGGGGAGAAGAAGCGTGAAACTCGCAAGGGTGGCTTCTTGAACCTCATCAAGTCAAGATCTTCTAAATCAGACAAGAACCACTCCACCTCCACAGCAACAGGAGCACCAGTGACAGCAACCTCAGCAACAGCAGCCCCAACAACTGTTGCCCCGGTGACCCCAACCCCAGCAACAACAGGGACAGGAGAGCCCCCATCCCCCAAGAACCATGTCAAGAGCCCTGCACCAGAGCCCCCTAAGTCCAAGGAGTCAAAAGTCGTTCCTGCAGACTGCAGCAGCAGCTCAGACCGCTCAGAAGAGCTCAAGACCCCAGATTCAATGGATGAGCACTCTGAGGGAGACGGCAAGGGCAGCCCACAGGGAGGCCGGCGTTACGGTGTCCAGGTGATGGGCAGCGGCCTCCTGGCAGAGATGAAGGCCAAGCAGGAGAAGAGGGCAGCCGGTGCCCAGAAGGTTAGTACCCACACACCAGCTGCCTGAGCTCGAGGCAGTCACTGTGGTGGTAGGGGAAATCTTTGCATCTCGCTGGTCCCAAAACCTCTTGGGAGGGTGGACCATATGGGCTTTCAGTCTTTTTTTCAGTTGTGCTAGACTTCAAGATTCCCACTGCGCTCAGTGCTATAATGTCTGCGGTAGTGTGGAGAGAAGTGGGTGTCTTGCCGACACTGCAAGTGAAGAAGGGTTCTGGTGAGGACAATTTACTACTGTTGTGTTGTGACAGTATGACAGCACTCTGGGCTCTGCTCCAAGTGCCGTTGGTTCCAGGACATTGAAACTACAGGGAGTCTGTGTTCTTCTTTACATTCATTTCAGAGAAATTTTTTCAAGGGAGGGAAAAAATGACAAAAGTAAAATTGTCTCATGTCATTGAGGTGTCACAGATTTGGCGCAGGCCAGGTGATACTGTTCACCTAGTCACGGTAATTTCTGGCATTCTTAGGGATGAACAGAAGGATATCTCTGCTGTGTATAATGTAACCATTAATATCCGTCCACCCACATAAGTGTGACATGTGTATTGCATCACGATTAACGTTGTGTGTAGGCAAGTACTCAGAGGAGTGGACTTTTTCTCAGGCTAGGCAGACTTCACAATGGTACCATAGTGTGTCGGTGGAGCCCTCTAGTGGCTGAACGGTGAAATATCTCCAACCGCCTCCAGGCCACAGTTGGAGACTGAATCAGTGATTCAGTCCTTTCACATTAAAGTTGGCCTTGTACTTAAGGTCAAGTAGAAAAAAAAACATTATTCACCTGAGGAAAGGTTATGAATAAAATTGTAGACATTAAAAGTTTTAGGTTACTGGAACTTTTATATACATTGACGACATGTGGTGTTGTGTAGTGCTGCAGGTGCAGGGCAAAAAGGTTTCTTCAAATCCTATGCCAACAGTTTAAAACACTGTAGAAAAGATATGCTACTCGTCTGATTTGTGTAGCGATATCTGTTTAAAGATGCTTGAAAGTTATACTGGTTTGAAAGTTCAGTGGTAAAATTATAGAGAAATTTCTTTGAATGTTATCAGAACTGAGGGGGTGTTTTTCAGTTCCCTTTAATCCCAGAAAAGAAAATGACGAGAAATAAAGATCAAATTAAGATGACAAGAAATAAAGATCAAAATGATTGATTAATGTCTTGCCCTCAGTTGTTTTGCAAAAAAGCTTGTTAGGTTCTGTTATGTAAACAACAAGTGTTCAAAGAAGGTTTGAGGTGTTTAAATGTAGAAACACAAGCATCTTCTAGCAGGCTCTAGAGACCTGTCTGTTGGCCAGCAATGGTTTGTAACAAAACTTTATTTAAGTTTTTTATTATTTTTTAAGATTGCATGCGTCTTCCCTGATTCTTCACCCATGATGATGCTTGGACCCAGGTTTGTTGAATTCAAATACAAGGTTTGTAGGAACATTGGACCTGAACATGGTCCAGGAAAAAGGCAATATAGTGGCAAACAGGCAGTATAGACTCCTGACTTGAAAACTCTGGTCTCTGGTTGCTCTCTGTTCCTCTCACTTCATCAGTCAGCATCTTCTCATTGTGAAGGGTTTCAGTAAGCAATGAGAAGTCATGGTGACCAGACACCCAGAGGCAGGTGTGTGGTAACTAGGCACCAATGTTTGTGTACTATAACTAAAACTAGAGGTGCTTTCAAGACTCATGGTAACTACTGACTTGATGTTTTTTTTTTCCTCTCCCTTTTGCATGTCACAAACTTCATTTGCTTCTTTCATGAGCACTTTAACCTCTTTTTAAGTTTTTGGAGAATGTCTCCTGCTCTCTGGCTTGTGTGGACTGCTAAAATAACTGGACTTAAAAAGGAGAAGAGGAAGAAATGTGCAACCTCAGTAATCTGGCACAGAACTGGAAGCTCGGATTCCTGTGGGATGTCCCGCAGGACTCTAGAACCCAACACCCACAACAGGAAGTCGTAGCATGGTTGTAGCTGTGTGTTTGGTCCATCGGGCCTCTCACTGCATGTGACTGTCCCTTGCGAGCAGGGATGTGGCAGCTTCTTGGTGTGTGTCCTTTTCTCTAAGAGATTTATGATATATGATGGAGTGAGTGCTGGAGCTAGAGCTGATCCTGGGTACTGCTGGGCGGAATTGACCTAGGGTGAAGGTAGCCATGGGTCGAGGCCAACGTGAAGTCATTTATGACTGGAGTTGTGTGGGGCAGATGCTTTTTCACTTCTCCCCTCCTGATCCATCTGCTGAGCAGTACTGACATTAAATAACAATCAGAGGACTTATGCATCACATGTTTTATCTAACTTTCCATTAGATTTTATGAATTGAATATGGGTAAATCAAGTGAGAATTGATATAAAAAATCTGAATTAAGGATTAACGTATGATTACACCAGAACATAAGTTGAACCTCAGTTTCTGAAAAAAGCCAAGCGGGCCGATGGGCTCTTTCTTTTGAAGTAGGAGAATAACAAGGCCACCGACCCCATAGACTCTTCACATTATTATTCCCTGTCAGTACTATTTCTGTGAGCACTGCTAAGGGCTCAGGGTATAAGAATGAAGATTAAGCTGAAGTGACATAAAGAATAATGACACCACATTAGTACTTTAACTGAGGATGGAGGGCTCATGAAATGGAAATACAAGCTGCCCTCATACTTGTGATGAGACATAGTGTAAAAGCTCATAGGAGCCACAGGGAGTAGAGTGACAAATTTCCGCTTTGTTTTCTCTGGCAGACCCCAGAATCCTCGTCCATCCCAGACAATCCAGATGGCAGTGGATCAGGTATGTTTTCCTCACCTTTCCGACTTATCTGGCCTCATGGTTGGGAGTGCTGCTTGTTTCACACCACTTACTGGTTCCTCTTGTTCTGAACAGTGAGGGGGATCTCTATCTCACCAGAGAGTCGGCCACTGGCAACAACCAAACCTGAAGGCGCTGTGAGTTCTCCAGAGAAGAGTCCTCGAAGCGAAGGCAAGCCAGAGACCGCACCTAGACCACGCTGTGGCTCTGCCAACCGCCCACCAGCTAGTCCCAAACCCCTCCTGCAGGGCCCCAAACCTGCCCTAGCAGCCCGTCCTGCTGTGCCCCTGAAGCCCCGCACTGGCAGCACCAGAAGCACAGGTATGCAGGGTAGCAAATGAACAACCTGCTGGCCTAGGATAGCCAATAAGGGATAGCCAGCCTTGTAAGGACAGCCAGTCAGAGGTAGCCTGCACACCTAGGGTAGCCAGTCATGAACAGGCTGCAGGCCAGTGCCCTCCCCCTATTCATTAAGGCTACATACAGGTTTCTGCATGGGAAATTTTAATTTTGACAGAATAGTGAGTTTACAGGAAGAATAAAGAGCCTCTGGTGGATGGCACTGTTAAATGAAGGTGATCACAAAGATGCACAATGTGTTATGCAATGTGTTTTTATAGTTTCTAATAGAATTATTTATAGAGTCTGTGGAATTTGGTGTATAATATTTTCAGAAATGTGTATTTTGTAATATAATAAATATATCCAAATGGCAGCTGGTGCTGTTACACTTATCTCCTACAGCAGTGTTTTCGTAATTATATATAGCACCTCTAATAAGGTCCCTTCTTTCTTGCTTCAAAATGTCCCTTTTGAGTTCTTATTCATACCCCTCTGGCTCCCCAGATGATGGCTCTGATTCACTGGGTGGGAACCCATCTCAAAAAGGGCCCTTGATGGCCCACACCACAAGGAGGATTCCCTCAGACAAGGAAAAAGAGGGGCAGAGCAGCCCTCTTTTGGTGGGTGCTGGGGGCAAGTCTCCAGCTCCTGAAGGTAGGTAGCCCCCACCACCATCCCTCTTCATCCTCTCCAGTTTAGGGATGATGCAGGAATAGCTTCTGTAAGATGAGATGATGAATATCTCTGATGTTTATTCTGTCACTTGAATTTTTTTAACACAGCCTACTGTGTTCCTGTATGATCATCTGTTATCCATGGACCTGTGTGTAAATCATGAAAGCAGCTGTATGATACTTCTTTACTTTTTAGACAGGATGTGTGAAAATTTGGAATATTGTTTTCATTTTTTAAGCATTTTTTTAATTATTTGTTGGCTTTGTGCATATTTTGTCTGTCTTCGTGTTTTCACTGAGGTGTAAATTCCCGTCAGTGAACCACTTGACTGTTACCTGTTGTATTCCAGATCACAAAAGTAAGTGTATGTCCCTTTCCACCCCATCACCCTTCTTGTGTTAGTCCCTCATTGATTCATTTGTCCTCATTTGCCCTGGGCTCTGTGATAAAATAAGGCATAATTAGTATGAAATCCATTATTGCTTCTGTATTAATTTTAGAAAGTCATTCCCATTATCTCAAAGCCTATTTTTTTTTGTCACTTACAAGCCATAGACTCCAGAAGGACATTAACGGGAGCCTGAACACCCCAATATGTTTTACAGGAGACAGGTAGAACTGGGTCAGAGCTTCAGGCTGTCTTTCATCCCCATGCTGGCATTCATTATGTAACAGCTGCTGGTCTGCATGGCCGGGTGCTATGAAAAAGCATCTTATCAAGGAATTTTCGCTGGAGTCTTGGGGAAAGTTGTGATTATAAAAAATTAGACATTTATCACTCTGTAGCAGTGGTTCAGTGCTTTAAGCATTGATGTCAGAGGTTCCCATTTTTCATCAGCAGCATTGACATATAGCAAAGTGTGACACAGCCATTGTGGAAGGAGGAAGAGGAGAAAGGATAGTCTGAAAAAGTGTTAGAAAATGTTCTATTATATGCTGAGCGATGTCACGTGGGGGAGGTTTTACGCGTTCCTAGCAAAAATATGACTCAGCTGCAGAAGCAGTATTTTACTCCTGTCAGAAGAAGGGCTGACACGCTGTAGTATGACCTTCCTACTCTGGGCGACAGTGTCTCAGTGATGGCAGAAGCTGAAAAGCGGACTCCTTTTCCTTCAGTGGATCTTATGGGAGGCGGTAACGTGTTTGATTTCGATCGCGAGCCCGATAAGCCTGTGGCCATCTCGAGAGTCCGAGGCTCCCGGCTGTACTCTACAGGCTCTGCTGAGGAAGTGGCCGAGCGGGAGCGCAGGGAGTCCCTCCCTCCACCTGGTCAGAAAACACCCTTTCACCTTTTCATCTGTTTACCTCTCATGTTTAAAATCCCATCGTTGAGGACGTAGTGTAGCAGGGTTCATGCACGGGGCTTGGAAAAGCTAAAATTGCTCCAGACTCTGATTTTGACACACCTGTCAGTGACTGGTGAAAAAAATCAGTGCATCCTGCTACACT
Organism: Scleropages formosus; assembly: GCF_900964775.1. Lineage (NCBI taxonomy): Eukaryota > Metazoa > Chordata > Actinopteri > Osteoglossiformes > Osteoglossidae > Scleropages > Scleropages formosus. The sequence goes on from NC_041823.1 coordinate 7,658,915, forward strand.
CCGGCCTGTTCCAAATGGCTCCCGAGAATTTCAATTCCAGCTGCTCAAAACTGACAGGGAATATAACCTCTCCATATAATTATATATAGGTTTTAAAGATTCTAAAAATTGTAATTTTTACAGAAATTTCTGAATTGGAATTACCTTTTTAATATCCATTTCCAGAGGTAAGGTGTCATTTGGAAAATGTGTTTTTTGTTAAGTGATTCATCTTATGTAATTTTGTTCAAATGTCACCATTCTTTTGTTTTTCTTGTGGATTTTTGCAGTTTTAGTTCAAACCCTTTGTACCGGAGTACTGGAGATAGCTATTTAACATATTATCAGCTGAGCACAGCTTCTTAATACAGTTATAGAGGTTATTTTACAGCTGTAAAGTGTATGTTAGCTTCTTTCTAATTTCTCTTTCACTTAACCAGAGGGCAGAGTAGAACAGTTCTCTTTCCTGTTGGTCAGTGGCACCCCCTGCTGCTCATTCTCACCATTTTCTCCCACAAATAGCAGCAAGATCAGTCTCTGCCGTGGACATGCAGCGGCAGAACCCGAACCGCCACAACTCAGACGACAACTCCAAAGCCAAGGAAAAATCTCCAAACCAAGACAAAGACAAAAACCAAGGGACAAGGCCCACAAACTCTACCGAGAACCCAGATAAAGACTTTATTTTTATATGACAAAAAAAAACAGACGCAAGACTTAAGCAAACAGGCAAACGGGCCTGGAAACGTTCTGCTTCCGTCACTGTCTTGAACCAGGAGTCAGACAAACAGTTCAGGGCAGCACACACCTCAGTCTTCTTGCAATATTCAGGACCAAATGAAAGTCATCTTTGTGTGCTGTGTCACGGCGGACAGGTGGAGAAATCGTAAGATACATGACGCCATAAGAAATCCTTTTTACTCCCATAACCTGAGTAAATCAGAAAGAGAAAAGGGATTTAAATACTGCTGAGTGTTGGAGAGTGTCTGCAGTCACTGTGAATTAATATTCCCACTGTCTGAAAGTGGATTCCCATTTAAATATCAATTGCCCCATCCCTCGTACCACATCAGTTGTATTTATTTACCTGAACAAATAGACTGTACCTCCTTAGAGGCTTCACACTGAACTGGCTGAACTGTTGAATTTCACTTTTAAATTTTCTGTATTTGTTTATGATACTTATGGTCACCATGATTTAGAGAACAGTGCAAGGCATTTAAAGATAAGCATCCAAGCCATCTTTTAATAATTATTTCCATTGTAATTATTATTTCATTGCTTAGCCAGCACTTCTTCCAAAAGCAACTTACAGTTTATAGTTGGAATTTTACTGGAGTGATTCAGGTTAAGGACTTCTGTCAAGTGTGCAAAGTAGAGCCCCTTCTGGGATGTGTAGCAGAAACCATTAGACAATAGGATTTCGTCCTTAACCTCCCTTCCACCTGCTGGCTATAACTTCTCTTGAATTAATATTTTTTTCTCCAGCTTTTTTCTAGTTTCAACTTCACAGTCACATGATGTCACTTGGTATTGTCCCTGAGACTGTAGTGGGAAAAAAGTGTATTATTCCTCTGTCGCATTTCATTGTGTTCATTCCTTCAAAGCAGAAAAAGAACTTAAAGGGTACTTGTGTCTTACAGACTAGGCAACACTTTCGCTGCTGGATTTGTGTAAGATATGCATGTGAGGTATATGTATATAATTGTGTGTTTCATACATGTATGTGTGTATATATACATGTAAATATATGCACACACATATTGTGTACACAAATCTTATATTGCTATGGTACTGTACTAAGCACATTGCTAAATAAAAATGTTTTTTATATATGTAATTTATTAAAATAAAGAAAGAAGTGCTTGGTGATTTTCTTATCCTAAACAATGAATTCCTTTTCATTATCTAAAAAAATACTGTTAACACACAGAGTGATTTTTTTTTTTTTTTTTTTTTTTGTGTAATATGCACAATGAATATGTTTTAAACAAAAATGGGAATTGCAATATTAAACTAAATACTGGTCAACTGTTTCTGACATACTGGAAATATATTCTTTTATGGAGAAACAAGCTTTTTTGTTTATCAGATTTTAATTATGCAATATCCTGCTTCTTTGAGTATGAAAAGCACTCTTTCTATGTTTCACTAAAATGTTCTATCGACTGTGGTTTGTTCATTATGTGTATATTTGTACCAATTAAAACCATTTTGCAGACTGTAGGCCTTCGTCTATATGCTCTGTATTGGGATGATTTAGCCTCTACCACAAGGAGGCGTTGTTCTCACCTTGCAGGACTGTCAGGAAGATCGTGGGGGGCAGAAGGTCATGAGTGTGAGGAGTGTCCCATTCTCTCCTTCTCCTACCTTGTCTCCACGTTCACATTCCAATTTTAGTTTGTGTTTAGCTTTCCCCATACTCATTCTTTGCACTTTTAAGTGCAAATTTATTTTTATTATATGTAGACCTAAAAAACTTTTTAAAAATATGATGTAAAGTTTGTGTTTATATCTATCTCAAAAAAATACTATGAAGGTGATCAAGAATCGTTGATATTCTGATAAAGTTTTATGCGGCTACTTGCATGATGAACATTGGTTCATATGGTGAAAGAAACAAACTAACTGCACTTAAGAATCATATGTCTGCAACTATGTCTCTCTCTTCCTGGTAATGTAATGCACACGTATTTTCCATGAAATGTATGTCACTTTGGAGAAAAGCATCTGCTAAATGAATAAGTTTCAATGCAAGTTTTCATTTTTAAAAATTTTAGAAGTTACCAAACAAATTGATACAGGTCAAACAAGTAAAATTTATTAGGCTTTAATAAAAAGGAAAAACTACATCAGTGCTCTGAAATAAACAGTAAAATCATGATCATGGCAGGTTATGATTTACTTTTACCTAGAAAGCAGTAAATTTCAAGAGTAATATCATAAATTTAAGACTAATGACCTGCTTCATTGACTTATTTTTTTTTACATAAAAACAAAAGCTGTAACTGTAGGTGGCATAGAGAGGAGGGCTGTGAACGTGTAACCTGATTCCCACCCCTGCTACAGTAGCCTTGATCTAGGTACTCCCAGTGAATTATTCCAGTCAGGGGGAAAAACCTGCTGTATAAATAGGCCAAAGAGTAGAGGTCATTTGGGGTAAGTACCTAAATAATAAGTCAGACAATTTACTAAACAACAATACAATAAATAATGTATGGAGTGGATGGGCTCTAACTGGCACACCTGTTACCTGCCCTTTCTGTGCCTCTCATGCTGGTCTTTGAACACTAAACCTTAAGGGTTAACAGCTTCTGCCACATCCAGGAGGTGGAGTTTGTGTGTTTTTCTTCTGAATTAAATGAGAAGGCAAGGAAAAGCTGTGTTTATTGCAGAGCAAGGGTACAACGGGACAGCTGCCTGTTTTTCCACGCCACCAACAGCCATGGACAGCACCTTTGACCACCTGGACGCCGCTGGCTTCCTGCAGATCTGGCAGCACTTTGATGCAGATGGTAGGTAACACATTCATCATTCCTTATAAAGCACTCGGGTGTTCTCCTGTGTGCAACACAAGCACGTTTTTCTATTAATTGAATTTAAAAAATATTTTAAAATAATTGTTTCTGTTATTAACATTGTTTCAATGTTTTCTAACTATTAACATTTTAAGAGATGCATAATTTCTGTTAACTATAACTTATTCAGATAACATGGTACACATAGCCAAGTTTACAACACATGAATATTTTCGTCTGAATGGTTTTTTACATAACAGATAATGGGTACATTGAAGGGAAAGAATTGGATGACTTTTTCCATCATATGCTGACAAAACTGGGTCCAGGGGTAAGTAAATCCTAGTTTTTATACCCGTCATCTCTTCTTCTAAATTGAGAAGCTATATTAAGGTGCACGAAATTGACCAAAAATGTGTCAGTACTTTTAAAGAGGGATGTTGTCAGCAGACAGGGCACATCTCTTATTTTTACTTTTTTTTGAAGCCAGAGTACCAGACATATTTTTAGACAATATGTGTAAAGATTTCTTTGGAGGCAGGTTTTTGTTGCCTGTAGGAGGCTTTGATGGGAAGCTGAACTGTTTTTAAGGTAAAAGCAATCACGGGAGATGTATAATAATAATAATAACAATAATAATAATCATCATCGTCATCAATAGCATCATCCAGAATGGATGAAAGCTAAAAACAGTGTTTTTTCCCCCACTGAAAAACAGTTTATGTCCTGAAAAAACTGTTTATATACAGTTTATATAAGAGCAGTGTATGTGCAGGTTTCCTTATTTTCACCTTGGAACCCATTTTTCTTTTGGTAAATGCGTCAGTGAAATGATGGGGACATTCGGTTAAGGTCTGATGTCTTTGGTGTACTTGTGTTTCTTCTTCGGTGTGTGTTTATGGATACAAAAAGAAGAGAGTGCGTTGAGCCCATCTGTGCCCTTCCCAGACAGGGCAGGGAAAGCCAGGCAATCTGTCCACATATCATTGTAACGTGAGCGACAAGGCAGGCACATTACCCTGGTCAACATCAGCGGGCGCAGCTGCTGCAGACCACACGCTGAATCAGAGTTTAATCGGATCACTTAAAAACGGACGGTCCGTTCACCATGAGAACAGCGAAAGTGGCTTTATAAAATACAGATAGAAGGAGGAGCAGCTCCTCGTTCTATAGGACAAACTAAAACAGTGGATCAGCAGCACCTTTCAGTGGTTACTTTAACATTTAATTTTTTTCATTGCACATTCCTGTCTTTATTCCTCCAGAGTTACAGCAAACCATTGCATTACCTGATAGTGTAACACCGTATGATACCTATGTAAAATAATACCTTATGGCAGTTGCACCCTCTCATGGAGTGTAAAAATCTTTATCTAGGATTAGCATATATAAATTGATTTGTTTAATTTTTTATTTATTGATTTAACTGATGCTCTCCTCCAAAGTGTCTTACAATCTTTTTTACACTAAGCTACTGACAGTGATTTATCGATGTATAGCAGGGTGTTTTTTACTGTATCCGTTCAGGCTAAGCATGTAGCTCAAGTGCATTACAGCAGGAGGTGGGATTCAATCCTGGGTTCTTCTGCTGCGAGAAAATGGCTCTAACCTCTTTGCACACATGTTAACATAAAAATATTATTTTAAATATGTGAAATGCCTTTCAGTATCGTTTCTGGGGAGCTACTTTCCTGAACGTTTTTCCACAACTACACACCACATGCTCTTGTTATGTACATTTCGTGCGAATTCTTGTATGTGGCTGATTCGTGTGGGCGATATTGTTCCCCAAACAAACATTTGTTTGCTTTTAATAGGCTCGTGCTGCTTTTTTTCCTGGTGATGTGCTGCCACAGCTTAAAGAGAAATGAGAACCACACCCTTGTACAGGGATCGCTTATCCTGGCGGTAGAGAGACCCCTGTGTGAAAGCCAGTGAGGGGTTTCAGCACCTGTACAAATACCTTTCTCTGCTGCTGGTAAACAGTGCACGAAAGCTGCTGGAAGCTGGTTTTTTTTTTTTTTTTTTGTACTTTTATTAAAATTTAGTTAAGACCATGCATTACAACAAAAGCCACTTGCCTTGGGTGTTTGTGGCTGTGGGTGATTAATAGAGACCTTTCAGGTACAGTAGAAGTATGAGATTGCTATGCCAACATCCCTGTTAAAGCACAAAAAAAGATTTTCTGGCAGTTTTTCTGTTCTGCAGTCTTACATGCAAATAAATAGGAAGGCAAATAATGCATGGTGTCCCATCCAGGATGTACGCTGCCTTGGGCCCCATGCTTCTAGGATAAACTGTGGACCAACACGACCCTGTACTGCACAAGAAGTTTGGATGGATGGACGGACGGACGGATGGATGGATTTATAATCTATAGGAATCTTCATTCACTGAGCATACATAGTTATTCTGTCGTGTTAATTGACAATCACTGATATCAAAACTTGTGTTTAAATTGTCATGAGAAATGTATGTATATGCTTGTATTATTCTCTTACTGGTACACTTTTTGTAGGACAAGGTGACCGAAGACAAGGTGCAGCAGCTGAAAACACGATTCATGTCAGTCTATGATCTCACTGCGGACGGACGTCTGCAGATCCAGGAGGTATCACTCACCTGCCGTCCCTCTGTTTCCTCATTGGTACTGGAACGCTGAAGTGTTTTTCTTACCAGTGCAGTGCACAAGGTCTTTTTGGGAACGGGTCTGAAACGCCCCATGCCACATGTAAGGCTGACATATCGCAATGAATCTGATTACTTTCTGTCCAGCCTTCTTGAGAAGGTTATGGCCGTATTTCCCAGCATCATTGCTAATTGCTTGTGCCTGCATCACATCAATTGTCATGGGTGTGTTGATCTGTTTGACTCTCGCTTAGTATATCTTCATAGATACAATCACTGCTGATATGCCAGAATGGCAGTTGTCTTATCATGATGTCAGTTATATATATAGTTTGCTTTCACTTTAAATATCTGCTAAAACATAGTATGTTTGCTTAGAGGTTTTCTGGTGCCTTTTTGTGCCATTACTGTGATTGCTTATATAAAAAGATTATATCATGGGCTTCCATACCACTCTATTTAGTGCCTTTCTGAAGGACCAGGTTACACTAGACCTGAATATCTCAGGTTTATCAAACTGAAGCTTACATGAAAATCACCTCACACATAAAATAGTATATAAAGACTAATTGTGATTTTAATTAGCACAAACATCTGTTGTGTGTTCGGGAAATATAATGCCAGTTGGTTCCATATGGCCTTTAATAATCTGTAGGAATTGTTTTTTTAAAATATATTACTAAAAAAAGAAAAATCAATACTCTTTTTTTTTTAGGGTACATGGCAGGGCATTCAGAGATGGAAGTCTACTTTAAAAGCCTATTATATGCACTTACTGAGCTGAGTCTTGCCAGCAGCCCTCTTTAATAAAGGCCCCGAGAGGCGTCTCGCCATCAGACTGGACCAGCGCTGAGCTGCACGCTGCTATGTAAATGCAGCAGCAATGGGAGGAGGTGTGGTGTACCTGCATGATAAAAATCCATATATTGTGAAGGGTACTGTCTTTTCTTGCTGCCCTGGGATTTGCCCTTACCCCAGGTCATTTGCACCACACCTTCATCGCTGGCTGAAAGGCCCAGTATCCAGCCCAAAGGCTGTGTGCAGTGTGCCCTGGAAGGGGGTTCCCTGCCCTGTGGAGAGACCCGAGAGCTACACAGCAGAGGGGAGAGGCTTCCAGGTCCCCTCACATTATTATTAATTCATGTAGCAGACACTTTTCTCCAAAGCGACCTATAATTTGTAAAGAAAGAAGAAGCTGCCTACAGTGATTTACTAATTTGTACAGTGGGTTGTGAATGTGAGCTTGGGTCCTCTAGTATGGAAATGATGGCGCAACTCTGCGCGCTCTCTTCCAGCTGGCCAACATGATCCTGCCGGAGGACGAGAATTTCCTGCTGCTCTTTCGCAGGGAGACACCCCTGGACAACAGCGTGGAGTTCATGAAGGTGAGGTCCCCACTAGAGCAGCGATCGCTAAAGCCCGATCGGACGTCGCACTCAGCCACAATTCTGGACACACGGCGACACATTGCGACACTCCAGACTGTGGATGGCGCTGTTCAAAGTCTCTCGCAACCTGTGATTTCCTGAAGCACAATGCAGATCTCATCTGTGAAAGAGCCTTAGGGACACTTGGGGACCGTCCTTAACATGAGAAGGGATCTCAGAGGGGAGGGAAGCCGCTGTGTTCAGCTTGTCCACCTGCATGGTGTCACATCTGCACCTTCTGCCCACAGATCTGGAGGAAGTATGATGCCGACAGCAGTGGCTTCATCTCAGCTGCCGAGCTCAAGGTACCTCCTGCCTCCCGGAGTGTAGCCATAGTCATTGCTCTGTGAGACCCAGGGAGGTCATTCAGTTGGAATCACTAAAACCCTAAATCAATATATTTGAATAAAATTAACTGCACATATCAGATTTGCACAGGGGGTAGATATAAGGGTACAGCAAAGAGTTGGGTTTTGATCCAGCAGTATGAAAGCACTGTAATTCTGGTGGAGCTAGTAAGTGCTGGAATGGTATATCAGAGTTAACTCTTCCATTTTACTGTATGTGGCCTAAAAATGTATCATCAGTGGCAATGATCAGCAACATAAGTCATCGGTGAAACAGACCTTCTCAGAGCCTCCCTTTCTACCTCTTGTCACCTTGAACAGAGCTTCCTGAAGGACCTGGTTGTGCAGCACAAGAAGGTCGTGTCCTCCAGGAAGCTGGATGAATACACGGACACCATGGTAACCGAGCCCTGCACCCCACACATCCAGGCCAATGATTCATGCTGGACCTTGAATGAAATCAGTCCAGCACTGTAATAAAACCAGCTAACACCTTTGTAGACACCTAGAAGAACCTAGCAGAAAATATATGTGCATAAGGACAAATAAGCCATTTGCTTAGAGATGGACATTATAGTCAGACAGTGAGTTAATGAAATGTAATCCATCAAATGCTTATATTATATCTAAACCAGACAATGTATCATGAAAATGATATTATGGAGAACAAACTTTTCTTGAGTCCTTTTAATGTTTTGCCTCATAATTAATTGTTATTGGTGCAGTGTTGAAAAAGGAGGTCTCATCTTTTTCGTTTCTTGCTTATATGAGCTGATGCAATAGTGTAATAAAGTACAGGGTGGTCTTTACTGCTTAAAGTCTGGAACTGCTTGGATGAGAATTTCTGCCTAGTTATCGGAGACTGTAAAGTTTGCATTTCAGACGTGAGTTTTAGGTTTGTGAAATGATAAAATCTTGAAAGTGACCATGTTCATGTACGAGTGTGTGGTCACCAGCTGGGGGAATCAGGGCACTATATTTACATTTACATTTATTCATTTAGCTGACGCTTTTCTCCAAAGCGGGGGGCATGGTAGCGCAGCGGATTTGGCCGGGTCCTGCACTTTGGTGGGTCTGGGGTTCGAGTCCCACTTGGGGTGCCTTGTGGTAGACTGGTGTCCCATCCTGGGTGTGTCCCCTCCCCCTCCAGCCTTGTGCCCTGTGTTGCAGGGTTAGGCGCCGGCTTGCCGCGACCCCGCTCGGGACAAGCAGCTTCAGCCAGTGTGTGTGTGTGTTTTCTCCAAAGCGATGTACATCTCATAGAAAATACAACGTGTTCATTATATTAGCAGGAAGAGACTTAGATGCAGATGCATGATTCTTAAGTGCTGTTAGTTTTTCTTTCACCATATGAACCAATGTACACGAGTAGCTGTATAAAACTTTATCCAGATATTAACAATTCCTAACCACAATCCTAATAAGTTAAAAAAAAAAAAAAAAATTACATTACATTACACAAATATGCAGACAATGGCAGTTCTAATGTAGGAGAACATCAGGAGGAGAACATGCTGATACAACAGGCAAAGTCTCCTAATGACCCTGGACTCTGCATCTTGACTTTTTGTCAGTAGAGGTCTAGTGTTTTTCTCAATATGATGTTTTGTTGTGGCTGCCACCGATGTGTGTGGAAACTGCAGTGCTCTCCTCCTAATGTGGAAGATGCTGAAGACGGTGGTTTGGTGGCAGCGAGCGGATGGTTGCTGTGTCTTTTACTTAATCATTTCGTTTTAAAGAGTCAGCGAGTAGTTTATTTTACTGCCCACGCAACATCAGAGCTCCAGCTTTTTCAGCGTCGCTCATGAAAGACCTGGACCGTGTCCTTTAAAAGTAGAAACATCTCAGAGTGCCTTCTGAAGGTTTTTTTCTTCATTTTGTTGCGCGTGTCTTTACTGTTTTGCGCAACTTTTTGTTTTATTTGTCTTGCTCTTTCAGTTTGTACAGAAAAGAGAGTTAAAATCAGAGATTGATCTAGGTTCATAATGGTTAGAACCGCTGTCTTTGGGCTCAGAGGTTGTAGGTTTGATTCCTACCTCCAGCTGTAGTACTCCTGCGCAAGGTATTTGCCCTAAATTGCTCCAGTAAAAATTACCCAGCTGTATAACTAAGTGACTTAACACAATACATTGTTTTAGAGAAAAGCTAATTGAATGAATGTGAAAAGGCCTTTAAAAACCAGCAGATTTCCTGTATTTTTTCAGAGTGCTCACATACTGTAATATAGTAATAATGAAGTTTAATTTCCCGGTAGTTGCTGATGTTTTTTTTTTCCCTTGCAGATGAAAATTTTTGACAAAAATAAAGATGGCCGGTTGGATCTGAACGATTTAGCCAGGTAGGATTAAAATCAGAGTTTTTTTTTTTTTTTTTGTTCTTGCTCTATTCTCAGGATTTGAGCACATTAGGCTTTCCGTATCTTTCAGGCATATCGTTTAGGGGATTCCCTATAAAATAAGATGTGCCCTAAAGTAAAAGTCAGTTTTCACTGAGATCTTAAAATCAATGCATGGGATATTTTGAGTGTTTGAATCAAGATTTTTTTTCTTTTTTTTTTTTTTATAACCTTTTCGCGTGTCACTGAATTTCAGAGCAACTCCTACGAGAGAATATACACTCTTACCCAACCGGTTTTCATCCTGGCATGTTTATAGGATTTATATTTTAATAAAGAAGCTGTGTTTTTCTGAGTGCTAAGCTGAACAGTCTGACCTTCCTACCAGAATCCTGGCTCTGCAAGAAAACTTCCTGTTGCAGTTCAGAATGGATGTGAGTCGATGTCTTTTTTGTATCAGTTCATTTCTCTAATGGCCTTATTTAGCTCCTTTGACCCAGAGTGTCTCTCGTGTCTCCATTTCAGGCCTCCAGCCAAGAGGAGAGGAAGCGAGACTTTGAAAAAATATTTGCTCACTACGATGTTGTAAGTCGCCGGTCGGCCGATGAAGGACGATACGCCGCCGCTGGTTCTCTGTCTGGGTGGATGACGTTATGGCTGTCTTAAAGCTGGGAGGGGTCTGATCTTTTTATGTCTAGTGACATCGCCCAGACTTCCACCAAAAGGATGTCCTTATTTCATTGATTAGCACATTAAGAATGTTTGGAAAATTAAAAGGGAGCCTTGGGGCAGATTGTCATGAGTCATGCTGTTTTCTTTAAAACAGCTGTCCTGTATATACATAGACATGTGGTAAACGTTTTATAGGCCATGGTAAGTCAACTGTTGTTTTCATCTTATTGCACTCTTCGCTATCTGCAGAATATTAAACAGCGCCAGCGAATGTGGAGATCACATGAATGGCCTCATAATAACGGCATATCTCCTCTTAGATGAATTAAAACATTATCATCTGCTTCAGTAAATGACCACGAGTACATTGTTCTCTCTTCGGCATATTCATTGCAGTGGTGTTAGCGAGGAGTATTTCAGAGTAGATTCCACTGTGCGATCATCTTCTGAAAGCGTCTCACTCCTGTGTGAGGATCTGTTCCAGTCTTGCTGTAAACGCAACGTTCTCTTATGGTTCCAGAGTAAGACAGGAGCCCTGGAAGGACCAGAGGTGGACGGCTTTGTGAAGGATATGATGGAACTAGTTAAGGTGTGTATGGTGGTCAGATTTTTTTTTTTTTTTTTTTTTTTAGCACGTATATTAAAATGTACAGTTTCAGTCAAAATTTTGAGCACACACGGGGATCTGGACAACCTTTTTGTGGGACGATCTGGATAGAAGAGTGAACCAGAGGAACCCACAAGTGTCCTACGTCTGTGGGAACTGCTGCAGAAGAGCTGCGAAGACATGGAGCCTCATTTTGTCATCAAACTTGTTCACCAAACACCGAATGTGAAAATCTATCCAGCAAGTGACCTCACGCTTTGCACTGGACTTGTACAATGTGTCGACTCCGTGGACCAGCAGCTGGTCGTGTAGTGGTTGAAGACATGGACTTGAGACCTGAAGGCTGCTCTTTCACTTTGACCAGAAGAGTGAACTGAAAAATGTAGTAATAAAATATTTATTTGCATTTTTTTTTTTTTGGTTTACACTGAATGACTTGCCATTGTGTGTTCAATTTACCATTACGTGTCCTGGGCGTTCACATCTCTGTTTCTCCTTCCCTCTCTGTAGCCCAGCATCAGCGGCATGGACTTGGACAAGTTTCGAGGAGTTCTCCTGCGTCATTGCGACATGAATAAGGACGGAAAGATCCAGAAAAACGAGTTGGCTCTGTGCCTGGGGCTGAAGGTCAAGGTCTAGCCCAGTGAGTGGAGACCAATGCCCAGCCCTCCCCTTCACCTGCGGACCCCCTCGACATGACTTTTAGAAAGGGTTGAGGGTCACTCCGAGCACGACTGCAATCTCTACCGCAGAATCGCACAAACTTGTATTGTTGTATTTAATGATAATACTGTAAGAAATAACCACATACTGCACACAGTCCCGTATAATAATACTACAGTGGCACACAGCTCATGGAAATATGTATTATTACTTCTGAGCGAGGAACTACACATAGAAAGCTTATCATTTTTGGTCTAAAAAGCAAAATCTATCCAGTGTTGCTTATTATTTTGCTCTATTATAGCAACTTGGACGGACTGCTGCATTAAGTGAATGATAGAGAATGCTGAAAATGACCGCAATTATACAATTTGGTTTGTGCCATTAACTCTCGATTGAATTAAGAATTATGAAAAATTCATGGTTAAAATAAAACCGACTTGTGTGCCTGGATTCCAAGTTTGCCTCTGACAATGGCGTCAAACTTCCTGGCCATCTGTATGCATGCAGATGTTTAACGATTAAAATAAATGTATTTACTGCTAGTACAACTCATCTGAAAGTTATGATTAAGGAATGCAGTTGTGCATCAATAAAACACTGATATGAAAACAAACATTTATGGCAATGTGTGTACTTTATAGTGCGTTAATTCCATTTGCTCTCGGTGTGTCTGTTGGTTGAGCAAATTCATCCTTTTTTTTATTAATTTTAGCGTAAAGAAGTATGATACAGGTGGTCCCCGATTTACGATGGTTCAACTTGCGATTTTTTCCACTTTACGATGGTGAGCTGGCGATAGACATTCAGTAGAAACCATACTTTCGAATTTTTCATTTTGATTTTTTCCCAGGCAAGCGATACGCGGAGCGACACTCTCTCGCGCTGCTGGGCAGCGGCAGTGATCCGCATCTCCGGGTCTGCCACGCAGAGGTGTGTATTAGGTGTATTAAATGCATTTTTGACTTACGATGGGATTCGGGGAATGTTACCCCAGCGTAAATCCAGGACCACCTGTACTGTTTTTTGCATTTTTTCGTGGCACCTTTTTCCATTCAGGAATTAAATACTACTGCCGGCTGAGTCCTCTGGCACTTTGTCCACTAAATGAGTGACTTTCGCCTGTCCCTTAGTGACCAAATGAAAAGCGAACGCCTGTTGACAGGCTGTAAAGAGCTGAATGAGCCAGACGGACAGCAGACCCCTGTTCTGCATTCTGCAAGGTGGATTTCCTCCGTTTTTTCACAGGGAAAATCGCTCCAGTGCTTAGAAACCACAGTGTAGGTGGCAGCGGCAGCCGCCCAGGTGGAACGGCCTGGAAAATCCTAAGGTGTAACTGTGCGCCCACGAAGGCAGTAAACACACCTAATAGACACACACCGCCTCCGAGCACTTAAAGGAAGCCATTTATCTGTCTAAAAGCTGTTCTGGAGGTCTGAACGCACAATTCCCTTAAGCTGTTTTCTTTTTTCCGTTTCTGTAGTTTAATTTCATATGTGGTATTCCTTCAAAAATATAGCAGCTGTTAAATGGCAAACAACTGCAAAGAATGGCACTGACAGCACTGCATAGAGGCATAAAGTATTGTTTAGTATAGCTTTTTTTTTTTAATCGGTTCTCAGCATTTAGAAATTGTATTGCTATTTTTTTTTTTTTACACAAATGCATGAAAATATTTTACCGCGATGTAATTCTGAGCAAAATTCAGTTTCTGCCAGGCACTGAGGCCTTTAAAATGCGCACGCATGCAAAAAGCCTTTAATCCGATTTCATTGGCGGAACTCTTTTCTTCGTGGAAATGAAGAGTGGCAAGTCGTGAATTTGCTTTCGAAGAAAAAGTCCGGATTTGGAGCGGTTCTGAGGAACATGAAGTGTTGACTATAGTGCATATGTTAAGATGAACGCATCTATTATGGAATAAGGATAATCCACACGTAATCGGGAGCCCTGCTGCAAAGGAACCAGCAATGATCATTCCAATAAATCACCTCACCTTCACATCTCGTGTCAGTCGAGGTGCTGTATGTCGGTATTACTTGCCCTTCTCCTGCCATCTGTACCCCCACAAGGGAAACTTGCAATGCTTGTCAATGAAAAACTGAGTGCAAAAGCTCAGCACTTCTCCTGAATGCATTTACTCCTCTGTTCCTCTGCTATGGGGTGGCATGGTGGTGCAGCAGGTAGCACTGGCTCCTCGCCCCTCCTGGGCTGAGGATTTGGACGTAGGTTTGAATCCAGCTTAGTCCGTGTGGAGTTTGCGTGTTTTTCCCGTGTCTCCGTGAGTTTCCTCCTGGCGCTCTGGTTTCCTCCCACAGTCCAAAGACATTTTTTTGGGTGAACTTGTGACACTGCCCTCAGTATGTGTACGTGTGAGTAAGCGTGTGCAGGCGTTAAATTGTTCTGTTGCGCGGATGGATCAATAACTTTAAGTAGCTTTGTGCAGAGTATCTAACACTGGATGTGGTCAAGGGCGTCACTCAAATAAACATTAATAATAACAAAGATGATACGTGCAGTGCTGGGTGCTGCTTCCTGTATGTCAGTAACATGGTCCTAGGGGCCGGTGTATCACCGCACTCCGCCTGCAGTAGTAAAGACATTTGGAATACCCCACAAAGTCCATCATACAGCTGTTGGCGCTGATTGTGCTCCTGCTCTCCAGCGGAGGAACATTTAAGATGTGAGGCCTGGAATACAGAGTCAGCTGGGGGTGATTACAGGTAATATGGCGAGGACAAAAACACACCACAGTTCACGCCGAGTACGTGATGTACCTTAAGAGTAATACATTAAATGGCCGGCAAAACTGCCTGGATGATATTCAGCGTGCATCTGGGGGAACATAAATGTTTAATAACAAAGCAGGAGAAATATTCTTGGAGAAATGTTCCATCACTGGATTGGGTGACTTGAAGATGCTGAATGGATGACATCCTCATGTTATACACGCAGAACTTTGCGCTCGTGTAAAATCCTAAGAGACTCATTTCTGGGTGTTGAACACTCCTTATATTTTTTTCTCCCATGCCCATATTTTAAGTGTTTCTTTTTGTATAACATGAGTTGATGGGGGTGAAACTGTGGAACGGAGCAGGACTGTACGAGGTAGACAACCTCTGAGCTCCCAGAGCTGCTCAGTGGCACTTTTCTCATGATAAAGACCAGCTGCCCTTAATTTAACAATTATAACATTATATAGGGCAGCTGGTCTGGGGCTGATGGTAAATGAAGAATGGATGGTGGTTGCTCCTTGGTTCTTGTAGTGGTTCATATATACACATATACATAACGGCCACAACGGTGCATATTGATATAGGCAGGCGTTCTTGCTTTTTAGGATCATTTTGTATTTTTCTTGATGTGCTTTCAAGGGACCTTGTCCCCCTTTTTGGTTGCTCTTTGGTTCCATAAAAGCCATTTTTGTTGGGAACGCATCTTTGTCTCGGTCCTGCCCCTACAGCTGCCTCCACCCCAGAACCGCTGACCGATGTTTATTAATGACTCACGTCAGTAATAATTCACAAATGTCATGGACATTAAGTAGTTCTGCTAATAATCCTTAGGTTTTTCATGGGAGAACTATGCTTTCTGAAACATTAATTTTCCATTTACAGTAAGAACCACAGAATACGATGCACTACCGAAGGCTGTCTCTGTGGTGGTGCTCTTTGAAAGGGCTCAGAGTAAGCAGGGAGGTAAACCACCTCGCCAGCATTCAACGAGCATCCTTTCAGCCATGAAGAATTAATCATTAATATTTCAGGGAAACGTTGCGTCACGATCAAAGCAACGTCTCCAAGCGCTCAAATGGTTGACAGATGTTCACCGTCTCTCAAAAAAAGGGGGTGGTGAGGAAAATCGGAACATGGTCAACCCCACATTATCTACTTACCCAGCTGTATAAAAGGATACATCGTCGTAAAAAGTTTTAGAGAAAAGTATGGGCTAGATTAATGAATAAAGAAAATATGACTTCAGCATCTAGTACATATATTTCCTATTGTCCTTTTTGTTTCCAAATCCACAGATGCGACACATTTCCATCATTACTCATAAACATTGTGAAATTAGAAAATGTGATCCATGTTTATCTCATATTGCTGTAAATGATGTGAACACATGGTGATCATGATGTAGTGAGGTTGTTGTATTGTTACTGTGTGAAAACGGAATTATATATTGTTCAGACACTTCATAAATATGTAATGTCTTTATACCAGGGAGAGCATTGAAAGGTAAAGCAGCTGTTTGCAGATGCATCTGCTCTTGTATTTTTTATAAGTCACCACTATTTTTTTTTTTTCCCCAAACACATTCATTAATTTTCCATGTTTATTAATCATCTCCAGAGAGCACACACACACATCATCTGAATCCGCTTGTCCCATACAGGGTCTTGGGGAGCTGAGCCTAACCTGGCTGGAGGGGGAGGGGACACACAGGACAGGACGCCAGTCCACAGCAAGGCACCCCAAGCGGGGCTCGAGCCCCAGACCCACCGGAGAGCAGGACCCGGTCCAACCCGCTGTGCCACCGTGCCCCCTCCTCCAGAGAGGGAAACGGATCATTTAAAACACATCTAGCCCACCCAGCACATCTCATGACAATGTTTGGTAAAACCCATGGGAATCAAACCCCTGATGTGTCTTCTATAATTTCCAAAGTTTAACCCAAAACTGTAATAACAGAACAGGATATTTATTACGTATTATGAGAATTTATGTAAGCAAAGCCTGCAGGTCAATGGACTGAGAATGAGGACCAAGCTCAAAGAGAGGATAAGTTAATGAAGCGTTTTCTGCCCAACACAGTTCTGGGTCATTTGTACTGTATCCATTTCGAGCAAATTCCATAATGCAGCAAGAGTGGGGTTCGAACCCGGGGCCATAAGTTCAAAAAGTGACAGCTTTAAAAACTGAAGTGCCTACCTGCTGGGCCTGATCAACTAATTATTGCTGGAAAAAATTAATGAGTTTAGGTTTGAGTCCATGCTGAGAGCGCCCTCTTGTGGACCTTTTCTGCTTCGCAGAACAACATTGACACCACATGAGAGGGGCGTGAATAATTAAACTCCAGCAGGGATGATGATGATGATGATGATGATGCAGCACAGGTTTCCAAGTCAAAATACTAACCCCTTGTACATTCTGGAGTAGAAGGAACCACTCATAACAGATTTCACTTGACTGGAAACAACTGTAATAAAAATAACTGTTTACAATGAAATAATTAGGGTAATATTTGGTAATAAAGCTGAAAAATGTATAGACTTTTTTTAATTAAAAAAATTTAGCTGATGCCTTTGTTTAGGGAAGTTTACAGTGTTAGAGACACTACCCTACTAACAAGCATGCACCTATCCACACTACAGAGCCATGCAACACACACCCCATCATAAAAAAAAATGCTGCACTGTTGAGTTGAGGATTGTTATAGAGTATCTTTTGCCTGTAAAATATAACTCATGAAAGATCACCTCAGACCATCTGAGGGCCTCGTGATCGTCAAACACACTCAAATTGGCAGATGTTAATTGACTGGTGTCTGTCTCATTCACAAGGAGTTTCATGTAACACAGCTACTTAGCTTCATATTTAATGCCTGATACAGCCATCCCCTTTGCTCATTATGTAATCATCACTGATAATGTCTATAATGAGCCTCTTTTATGCAAATAACAGGAAATGAGCCCTAAATTACACACAGCTGTTGTCTGAGGAAGTCAGCTGAGGAAGATCACATCATTTTCTGTATCACTGTTACGCACCTGTTCTGTTCCAGCCTTCTATAATCTCTTTTTTTTCTGCAATATTCCAATTTTTCTTATGTATTCAAATTTGTCACTATAGAAAACGGATGTAGCTCTTCCCCAGAGAGGTTCTGCTTTATTATGGTAGTGTCATAAAATACTTTGCTTTCAGTTTCCTGGTTATTTTGGGAGCTTCTATACTCAATCATGATCTAGTCTGCTGGTTTTACAGCCGCCTTTCAGACAGCCAATGATTTATTCTTAGACGCCCATGTCCCAAGATTTCATGTGCAAATGAGTTCAACACAATTAATAGCATGACTGTAATATATGCTGATCAAACATTATAAATGAGAAAAAACTGTAAACACTGCTTGACTATTGCATTTGCAAGGCAGGATGTTCTCAGTGAGAACAGCAGAAAAGTGTAAAGTTTTTGTCGGGAGCAAAAGAAACGTTATACTGTTATGCTTCATCTTCGGTATAAATATTATAGGAAAAGCTACTTTGAATACAGGCTGGAGAGAGACAACTGCTGAGTGTGAAATGTCCAACATTACAATTCCGATATAAGGATGACATCATAGGAAGTGATAGACAGACAGACAGATAGATAGATAGATAGAGAGAGAAACGCAGATATATATTATAGGCTGCAGGTCATTAAGTGGCCACTAGGTGTCACTAGTACTTTTAAGTGAGGAATTCAAATAAAATTTAAATTCGAACCCTTCTTAGTTCGATAAAAAGGTTATTTTCTCGCTTATCGATAAGCAATTTCTCTTCGGCAGAATTGTAAATATGGTGAAAACTACGGATTGTCTTCTTTCTTTGTGTTGCAGTAAAACGTCCATCCATGATGATGTAATAACTGAGCGAATACAGTACTGCAGAGTAGATAAAACCTGGCTGTTATCTATGATACTAAATTGTCGCGTTATATATTTATATATAGTTATAGATATATATTCTCACCAAATGTCTACAACGAGTAGCGCTCCGTAAGGTTAAAGGCTCATAACAACAATAAGTTGTTCCAGCGCGACCAGTCCGACGCTGCGCCCAGAAAGAAGCAGCAGCAGCAGCCGCACAAAGTCAGAGGCGGGGCCAGACGGGAGCGCGCCGCTGTGGGTGCGGGGACGCGCAGTCAGCTGCAGTGGCTCGCATTGTGACGGCGCGCGGACGGGAGCTCTCCTGCGGAATCTGTGCTCTGAATATTTGGATTTTTGTTTTTATTTTTTATTTTTTTTTTTTATTTTTTTTTTAAGGGGAAAACTGGGCGCTGAGACTCCGTTCGGCATGCTCGCGGGAACAGGAACATGGAGCGCGTCCCCGTGCGCTGTGGAGAGCGGGCTTTAACTGGGATTTAAACCTCCTCGCGCTCCGCGTGCCCACTCACGAGCGTGTGTGTAGTTGAGCCTTTCTCGCGGTCCGGTCCCGTCGACGGGAGCTCCGCGAGGGCGGTGCGCGAGCGCGCGCTGCTCCTTTCGGTTTGTTACACGGTCAGTGTGTAGCGCTGCGCAGTTGGAACCCAGTAGGGAGTGGGATCGATTCCCGACTTCGGAAGCAGTCCGGGTGCGAGCGTCGGAACATGGAGGCGGTGATGGAGCGGGAGTGCAGCGCGCTCGGGGGGCTTTTCCAGACCATCATCGGCGACATGAAGGTAAACGCAAACGCGCGCACACACTCGGACGGAAGCCCAGTGTGATTCACACCTCTAGCTGACCCTCCACACCCCGCACCCTTTTCTTCTTCTTATTTCCGGTTTATGTTTGCAAATTAACTTCAGGGGGTTTCCTCTCAGTAAATGTTCATGAGTTCTCGGGTAACGAACCAATACCCATCTGAACAGTGTAAACGCCGGGACAAACGCTGTGGAACACCGGCGGTAGGGGGTAAAAACATGACGACGACGACGATGATGGTGGTGGTGGTGGTGGTGTAATGTGCAGAGCGATGATGTCCGCAGGAACAGGACGCAGTCGCAGGTGGACGGGATGGACCCGCCGTTCGGTCCCACCGGTCCTTCCGATCCGGCCCGTTATGGACCGACAGGTTACGAGGCTGACTAGTAGTAGGTAGCTAACTAGTAACTAAGTTAGTGAGTAAATAACGGCTGAGTTCGCGGCTCAACAGCAGTCGCGTTTTGACACCGAACCTCTTTCTTTGTTTCTCGGTCGTGCTGTGAATTTTTGTCGGCGGGACCAAATTTGTACCGCAAAGACCCTCGGATGAGCGCGACACGCAGGACCTAATTAATTAATAACGGTACCCGTATTAATTCCAGGGCTGTGTGTCGGTGGGTGCGCTTCTCCTCCGCGTCTCTCCAGCGCGACGCGTCCAGTGTCCGCTAACGGATCTCTATAAATAGACTGCGCTTAAGCCAACCCCCCCCAAAAAAAGACCCTTTTTTTTCAGTCAGGTATTTCTGGAAATTAAATGTGGCTTTGGAAACGCAGAATCACCCACGATGTGAAGGACCAACCTGCTCCCTCACTCTTGTTTATATACAGTAGTAACATATGTAACACACACACACATATATGTATATCATGGACAAGGCTGCATAAAAAAGTGATTCCAGGTTCTGCGTGAGTATCGGGCTGCACTCCACACCTGCTCCATGGTAGGGGAATGCTGAAAATTGGCCCCCAGGGTCTGCATGAAGAGCCATAACTGAAGATATTAATCATACACACATGCAAAAAGTGTCCTAATGTCAACATGCATTCATATACTGTATGTCGGACTGGTTATTGCACCTCCCTCTTATGTTTCCCTAAAGGAGTGAATCAAATGTGAATTGTTGTTGTTATTAGACACTATGTATAATACAAATGTGAAGCAGGTAACGTTGTCAGTAGGTTTCCTGTAGGAGGACCTTAAGATGTCCATGAACGGGTACGAGGGTGGTCTTGAAGCGTTTCGGGTGTGCGTATAGTTGTTACAGGCGAGGACAGTAGGTGGCGTAGTCTTTAAGGCTCTTTAAGTAACACACCTGCTGTAATACCCTTGATCAAGGTAAATGAGTAGCTTAGTGTACAAACCTCATGCTGTCAGTTGCTTTGGAGAAAAGGTAAACTGAATAAAATAATACAGGACACCAAAAATTAGTGTTGTGTGTGTGTGTGTGTGTGTGTGTGTGTGTGGTTTTTTTTTTTAAGAAATCTGTTGTAGCTTCTTAGTACTGTGGAGCTGGCCATTTGAGCGGGTGGGGGGTATATGAGCTGTAATGCGACCTTTTTGTCCAAGCGGCATACGTACATGACCCCCCGCCCCAGCTGATTATGAAAAGCAGTCTGCTGTGCGTGTGACTGTTATCGCAATCACCTACCCATGTGCCCTTTCAACCAAATGATGCTTCCATAGGGGTGTGATTCATGCCCCAGTTGGAACGGTGTGGGTCCCAGCCGGGTGGGCGTCTTGTTTGTTCCCCCCTGACGTGTCCACACCAGTATTCAAAGGAGCTCGACGCTGACATTGTCTCCATAGAGCACAAACACCAGGTCGATGGGTCCCTTACCCCTCGTCACAATCTTTCCCACGTTGTCACGGTAACGGCCTCCCGACTGGTCTCTGCTGACAACAAAGGAAACCCAAGTGATGGAGCACTTGTTTTACAGTTGGTTTCCCTGTCTCTCCCGCGTGCTTTTTCAAAAGCGGCTCAGCTTTGTCCATTTGCACATCTCAATATGTTGCATTGCAGGGTGTCATCGGGGACTTGATTCATCACCTTCGGGCTTGCGGCTTGTGACCCTGTTCCCCTCGCTGCCCCGTTCCTTCTTTCTCTTTTTTTCCATAGCCTAAAAAAAAAATCAAAGCACGCACTCGTGCCAGTCGATGAGGGTCAGCCTTTAGGCTGCTGAAGTATTAATGTTGCAGAAAGTCACATTCCTGAAGGTCCAGTTGGTGATGCACCTTTGAGCACATAGCTGTGTGTGTGTGTGTGTCGTCAGTTCCACAGTTGCCTTTTTGGGCAGCTGAGGCTAATACATCTATTCATTTAGCTGATGCTTTTCTCCAAAGCAACTTAGTGTTGAGGTTACAATTATTGACCCATTTATACTGGAGCAATTTTAGGGTAAGTACTTTGCTCAGGGGTACTACAGCCGGAGGTGAGGCTCGAACCTGCGACCTTTGGGTCCAAAGACAGTAACTCTAACCACTAGGGTACCAGCTGTCCTAATACTGCAAGGGTAGGGTCAGCAGGGGGCATAGTGGTTAAAGCTGTTCACCTTGTACTCAAAGGATCCAGGTTCAAATCCCACCTCCAGCTCTAGTACCCTTGACCAAGGTACTTACTCTTGCATGAAACAGTTAAAATACCCAGCTGCGTAAATAGGTAATTCGCTGTTAATAGTTTAATGTATAAACGTGTCATTGTGCAGCGTTTTGGAGAAAAAGCGACAAATGGTAACAAATGTATGTACAGGTGGTCTGGGTGGAGTGTACAGTGCTGTCCTCCCCAGCAGTGTCCCCATCAACTGAATTGTCCTGTCTGTGTGCGGGATTGTTCTCAACCTGTCGCCCACCCCCCACCGCCACTCCGAACATTATTAATAACGCGGAGTATGTGGGTCATCCTTTCGCGCTGACCGCCGTCGTCCTGTAATTTTAAGCCGTTTCTCCCGAATGTCGAAGCGCAGCGTGACATCTGCGACTGAATCGATGCACCGAATCGCTTTATCCGGAAGTTGCTGTTGCGCGGTGGGTTTCGACCTTGTGGCCCGAGATTGGATCCAGCGTGGAGGGAGCAGCTCGTAGGTGTGTTGATTGATGCCAGAGGGGGAGCTCCAACTTTCTGGCTGAAACGCATCTCTTTTTCCTCCACAGAGCAGCTACCCCATCTGGGAGGACTTCATAAACAAGGCCGGGAAGCTGCAGTCTCAGCTCAGGTGAGCAGATCCTACCCCCCCCCATAATTTCTGGGCAGGTGCTGCTCTGGCCTCTTCCTATTTCTAGGTGCCGTAAACCATCAAATAGCTTATGATGTGGATGTCAACACTGTGGACTTTAAAGGGGGGGGGGGAAATGTTACAAGCATTATTAGTGATAACTCGGATATGTATTTTCATAATCACATTTCAGGATTCCGGCTGCACGTTCAGACCTGTATTTACCCTACTTTATTAACCATTATTGGCTTTGTTGAGGTCACCTTTATACTTTCTGCCCATATTTATGGGAAAGGTGTGGCTGCCCCCCCCGGGGTGTTCTGGGGACGTAGATGGAGTAAAACAGGTGCTGATTTATATGGTTCCGTGTGAAGACAATGGAACTGTTTAGACCTGATGTCACACATCTTCCTGTGATGCAGTGGGAAGGTTTGGGGAATTCTGTCAACCGTTAGGTGTGGTGATCACTAAATTACAAGGCAGACTGCCTTTTTTCTACGGTTTAAAGTGACTGTTGTCATCAGGCTGCTTGGTAAACGGATTTATCCCAAGCGGAGTTCTGCTTATAAATACAAAGGCCTGTATGTGTAGTTTCACCTGAACCCGCTTACCATTTTTTGCGGTGAATTTCCACGGTGTAGGTCCAGCGACGGAGCAGGCTGGGGGTGCGAGTGTGGACCGCGTGCCTGCGGTTAACTCCGGGAGAAGGCGGAGCATTTTAATGCGTTTTAATGTCGGCGTAAATGACGTGGGTGATGAGTGGATCGTAGGAGTTTGAGCCGCGAGGGTGCATCTATTGGCGTAACTTGTTTCCCCGAAGCCATCTGCTGCAGACGGTGTTGTGCGAGATGTGATGTTGCAAGACGTGTCGCGCGAAGCTCCAGCTTCTCGGTGCGGCACTCTTGGCAGCCCATTCTGTAGGGCAGGTGGCCTTCTTTATTGTCACCGACCTGTCGACTCTTATAGTGGTCGATGAACTTGGTTCAGAATACAGCCTGACCGCAAGGTGACCGTGAATCCTGTAGGGTCACCTGCATTGCCACAGGGCCACCCTGGACTCCTGCTGGATGGCTACAGCCATCTCTAAGTCTCATCGATGGTAATCGATCGTGATGATCTCCAGTATGCTTTGGTCGTACCCCTCCCGCAGTATGGGTCGGGATCCCCGCTGAGCCGAACTGTGGACCTCAGCAAGGGGCTCTTGGAAAGCCTCTAATGAACTCCAGAGTTTAGTGCT
This sequence comes from Scleropages formosus, assembly GCF_900964775.1. NCBI lineage: Eukaryota > Metazoa > Chordata > Actinopteri > Osteoglossiformes > Osteoglossidae > Scleropages > Scleropages formosus. The sequence continues at coordinate 7,682,972 of NC_041823.1, forward strand.
CTATAATTTAGCTCTGCCCTTCCAGCCCAGCTAGGAAGTATCCTAATTATAGGAACATCTCGGTCGTTCAGCTTTTAAGTGGTGAATTATCAAGCTGTTTTTGACTTATTTTTGACTTTTAAGACAAGTTAGCATGTAATCAAGTCTCAGAAGGTCTTCGTTTCGAAGTGCCGCATCCTGATTTTTAAGGGAACTCTTATTTATGTCTGTGCTGATTAATATTCAGGTGGTGTTTTTGATCAGTTAGATGAAGACCATATGTCAGGGACCTAAGGTGATTTTTTTTTTTTTTTTTTTTTTTTTTGTTAGGTTGTGAGGTCAATGCCAGAGAGAGTTCATCCTGAATTTGTACAGCAGCTCTCAGTATGGGGCGGGGGAGTAGCAAAAAAAGTGGGGCATTAGATATCCCATCGGTTGGCTGCATTTGTCCCCAGAAGTGCTTTTGTTTAATGGCTTATTGTGTATTTGGCGTCAAGCGTTTTGGTTTCCCTGCTAAGCTCCTTTTGGCCTTTTTAATAGACCTCAACGTGATTTTCTGGAAGCACCCTGTGCACGCTCCTGCCGAAAATAACTTTAACTAACAACAGAGTTCGTGTGTGTATGTGTGATGTCATGACCTTCATTCAGACCACGCGTCGTCCAAGTGCGCAGATGTTCTCAAGGTTTGTTTTGGCTACACGGTTCAACACGCGCAGCACAGTCTTCTGCAGAAGGGACGTGTTTGTCGAACACGCCTGATGGGCCACTTACGCTTTTCCGTGTTTTCTTTGTGCTTGGCTACTGTTCTAGGGTTTGCATCTATTTCCAGCAGGGTAATGAACCTGTCGAGGCCTTGAACTCACCCATTACAACATAATGCCCCTGCTCAAAAACTGTCTTGACTGGAAAAATAAGAAATTCGAGCTATTTCCTGTTTATGAAAAAACTGTATCCTTGGGTCTGTGAATAAAAGTAAATGAAAAATCCTGATCGAGCTTTCCGTAGCTCTGTGGATCTACAGTAAATACAAGTAGTTTACTGAACATGCGGCGCAAAGTTTATTTCTTGCCAGTTCGCGTTTGTTCAGACCGTCTGTTCAGCGAAGAACCGATTCATCATCCCGCTAATTATCTTCACTGAAGTTGTATTATGGTACTTGAAGCCACCCACAGACCGAGAGCTTGAAAAGAGTTTAAAAGAGTTGTACCGATGTCCCTGGAGACCCCACGCGCACCTTGTCGAACCCGCTCCAACCCCAGCACTTCAGCGACCAACTGCTGCTGTACTGCTTCTCTTTCAGGACCACGGTGGTGGCCGCCGCCGCCTTCCTGGATGCCTTCCAGAAAGTGGCCGACCTGGCCACCAGCACGAGAGGTACGTAGATGTTCGTGGGGGAAAGGGGAGACCCCGGGGGTGGGATGTACGGCAGGTAAACGGCTCCCCGGGAAGGAAAGCTAACCGCGCAGGTCAGCGGCGCGCCTTTTCCTCTCCCGTCCGTCCACCCGCTCCGAGGACCTGCCCTGCTTTCCCTTTCCCCTCGCCGTAGAGGGCTCGACGCCAACGGTTCTTTCGTTATCTGCCGCACGTAATTTCCTTCCATTTTCATATCCTGAGAAGTGAAATTGTTCCAGTACCTGTCCGATGGATAGGTGGAGAATAAGTTCAGGTGAGATATTAAGAAAAGGATGCAAAACAATTACCGCAGCCATAAGAAACCATGTGTTGTCGACAATTTTGTTTCAGTCATTTTTTTTCCTTCTAGAAAGGGCCCAAATTAATCGAAAATAAAGCAAAATGGCCCCGATGTCTTGTGGCTTCGGGCATCTTCTTTATGTTGGAGCCTCTTTGCGAGTACGCTTCCGTTCACACGACGACCGCGGTACATCGCAACGATCGCAGTTTAGAAGGATATTTTAAACCTTGGCATTTACTTGTCTTTCTGATTTGTTCCAAAACTGGACAGGTACAGAATTTGAGGTAACAGCTACAATGTACCTGACCCACCAAGTACGGAAAGTTGCTATCGGGCCTTTCCGTGCTACCGCTCTACCCAAACGCTCTGGCCAGCGTTCCTGCCCCTCCCCCCCAGCTCCGAGATCGAGCGGTTTTGGATTAGCTCCGCGGCGTTATTGGCGGCAGGCAGAGGAACCCCTCGCCCCTCTGGCGCGAACGTGAGCAGGGGGAGCTGTTAATGGCGGGCGCGGTTTGGCCTGTGCCGAACGCAGAGGAGAGATTTGACAAGGCGCGGCTTTTAACATCTCAAGTATGAGATTTCTTCTTTTGGTAGGCTCTCTCCCGAGAGAAATGAGGCCCCGTTGAGAGGGGACGGCGACACCGACTTGGACCCGCTTCCTAGACGGCCGTTTTGCGCTGCGTTCGGAACTCTGCGGTCTGCCAGAGCTCCGCGTCTACTTTAGCTTAGCTTGTTGCTAAAGTTGCTAATTTCCGTGGGGGACGTGCGCCGGGTGGGAAACGGGCACATCTGCGGCGCAAACGAACGGTGTTGCGAAAGTGCTTCGGCTGTGGCGCAAAGCGATGCGTTTCCCAAAGCTTCACGCCAACGCGCGGCAGCCCGGCCTCGTTTGCAAGCGCGCGCCTCGCGCTCCGTCGCCGACTTCCCGCGTCCGTCCGCCTGCGGCCGGTCCACAGTTTACACCGAGGGGCTTCCAGCGCCAAGGATCCGCAAACAAACACGCGCCAGTTTCCGTGGCTCGTTGGAAAGCTTCCCGTCACCTGTTCTTATAAGAATTTCTCCCCCCCCCCCCGCCTTGCCCCAGCTGGCAGTGGCTAGGATGTGTGACGTGAGCTGGGAAGGAAAGGCCCTGGTTAATCCTCATGCTGTAAATCCTCCTGGCTGCTGTTGGAGGTCGTTTTGCTCCTGGTCACTGATCATGTGGGTCTGTAAGGCCCTGCTGGGAATTAGACCCCCGGTGTGTCGGCTCCACCCTTTCTGTGTGTGTGTGTGTGTGTGTGTGTGTGTGTGTGTGTGTGTGTGAGGCTACGCACATCTGGTGTGTGCGTGTCTGTGCTTTGCAAGTGGAACTGGGATAAAATCCTTAAATTTACTGCATGTGTATTTTGAGTCACTTTCCCCTCTTGTAGCGCTCAATGGTGCGTGGAAAATAGTCCAGGAACAAGAGCGATACGGTTGGCCTCCCGTGCCGTAATGGCTCCCTTTCGGCTCTGCTCATCCCCCCCCCCCACCCAAAGTGATTAAAGACCCATAATCTGACCTCTGCCTTTTGCGATTTTCTTAGCCACGCCATGTGTTTGTGATTTTTAATAATTGTGTTTGCCGGGCTGATGTACCTGCTTTGCCCCGGTGTTTGTCTGCTTGTTGGAGGGTCGTGGCCCCGAGGCTGACGTTATCGCCGATTGCCTGTGTAATGGCGCTAAACTGTAGGACGGCCAGATGAAAGGTTTTCCAAATGCCGCTGTTGCATCTAATCTGATCTTCGTACGATTTCGGCGCAGACTTTATCCGACAACGATTCTGAAAGCATTTTAACGGTTTTTAAGAGAGGCTTTTATCGGCACTACCTTCTTCGCCGGCTCCGTCCTTTTTATCCCCCGTCCTCCCTTTTTTGTCTGCTGTGAAATTACAGGCGTCGCTTCGGGTGTCCGTTTGTCCGACCCTGGAAAATATAGGATGGCTCAGAATGGCCCGAAAGGGTGAAGAGAAACGGTTTGCAAACCATGGGGTAGAACTCATCCCAGCTCCATGACATCTGCACTGAATCTGGCAGAAGGGTTAGGGTTAGATCTGCCACCTTGGGACTCATGTCCCAGGTTTAAATCCGACCTCCTGCTGTAGTAACCTTGAGCAAGGTACTTAACCTGAAATTGCTCCTATTTATTAAAAAAAAAAAAAAAAAAAAAAAAAAAAAAAACAGTAGTACGTAAATTTTCCAGCTGTATAAATGGGTCAGTAATTGTAAGAAGCTGAATGTTGTATGTTGCTTTGAAGATAAGGCTCCCGTTCCTCTCGTCCGTTGGTCAGTTAGGGATCAGGGAGGAGACGCTAACCAGTCGGGGACTTCCAGTGCTTTACGTCACATCTCCAGGGCACGGTGCGGCTGCTGGCACCGTGTCCATGGCAACGATATGGAAATCCAGGTTGCGGGGTGGGGTTGGTTAACCCACAGTGCATCTGACTCATATTCTGTCCTCGAAATAAGCGCAGTCATCGCAGAATAGCTTCACTGCATTGTAGCCCTGCGTTCATCTCTATCGGGTCCTTTTTTCACCAGGTTTTTTTTCAAATTTACCCTGGTGGTTTTTTTTTTTCTTTTTGTGCATGTTATTCCCTTTGCTCAAGGTGGTGATTGTATTTTAATAATGGCTCTTATTCTGTTGTGTGTGTGTGTGTGTGTGTGTGTGTGTGTGTGTGTGTGTGTGTGTGATCGGTTCCAGGGAGGATGTGTTGGGGGCGATTCGTGTCAGAGCTTGTGAATTTGCGCTTATGGCTTTCCAAAATTAGGCTTTTATGAAGCAGATGAATGCGACATCATTCCCATCAGCAACACCTCTCATTTGCTGATGCCGAGAGGCGAGGGGAAGCTCGAGCGCCAACTGAGCCTGCTGTCCTTAGTTTCAGAACACGGCCGGAGAACGCGATGAGATTCACGCACACATCACACACCATACGGCAGATCGCAAGCCTCACTCGAGCTGTTGGCGTCATCGGTGACGCAGAACGGACTCCGCTTCTTGCGCCCGGCCGGCAACAGGGGAAGGGGGGCTGGTTCTGATCTGTCAGGCTTTGTGCAACGGCTGTCGCCATGGCAACTGCAATCCAGAAGAAAACATCGGCGAGCCGGGACTCACGGCGGTCCCTTTCCAAAGGTGAAGCCGCAGGTTCGAGGGAGATGAGCGAGGCCAGCAGCGAGTGTAGCACTCGGGCATCCAGCTCCCCTTTGCCCCGTATTAAACTGGTTCTGCAGTGGAAATTCAGAGCTTTGCCCATAATTCCCTGGCATCATTAAAGCAGGATTATGTGAAAACGGTGAGACGGGGATTAGATTGCCACGTGGTGGGCGTCCCTGTAGCACTGCTGAGAGGTGAGGCCATGCCGACCTTTGGCATAGCGACAGGGTCCCTGGTTAACCGGTGGTCCGGTGATGGGCACAGTGGGTAACTAGTAGTCCAGTGACCCATACCGTGGGTTACCGGTGCTGATCTTGAGAGCGATGGGGCCGCCCCCCCAAAGCTTTATGGATATGACATGACGTCAATTTGTAGAAATGCATCTGCTGAATTAATAAATTATATAATGTGCATCTGTTGAGACTGTGTTTCATAGCGTGGAATTTTTTTTTCTTAAATTCAGTTCTGACAGTTTAAAGTTCTGAACTGCACAAATGCTTTTAAAAATTTTTTTCTCCATCCTGATTTTTCTAATGTTTACGATCGAAAAAAAGTCCCGGAGTGACTCACAATGATGTTAGTGTGAAAGATCGCAAAGGTGTATAAGCCGTTGGATATTTTTATGGGGATGCTGCGTGTCAAATTATCAGGGCTGGAATTTGATCTTAGGGGGCACTTAGAAATCCCAACTCCAAGTGGAACACACCGCTGGGCTGTTTTATGAGGTTAAAGAAGTTTATAGGTCATCTGTCTACCTGAGAACAGCTTTCTCTCGGTTTGTTCTGGAAAGATCCCATTATGCAGACCCGTTTGTTGCCTGTAGCTAAATAACATGCTGAACAGGAGCTTTTTGTGGTGTATTGCGGTAAACGGTGGGGGGGAGGGGATGCCATTTTAACAGAGAACTTCCCCCATGTCCATGAGAAGCTGAAGTAGCTCGGATTTGAGGCTCACTGAAATGACAGTCACGCTGTTGACAGGCCGTCCGCAAGAAGCATCATAGCAGCTCATTACCCCCCCCGAATCTGGTTGTGTTTTGATGGAAAGCTGAGCTACGTCCAGAAGAGACATGGATGAGCGCGAACTTCTCATGGGACTGTGGGATGATGGGTATATTTTCGTGCGCCCAAATCTTTGTTTTCTCTAATCTTGTTTTTGTGGGCAGGAAGCCCCCCCCCCCCCACTACCAAACCATCTGATACAGGTTGATGTGCTTCCTCATTTGCATTCCGTACAGACAATACCACGTTCTCCTGTTTCCTTTGCCTTATAAAATACCGTACGATGGGACTCGTTTGGGCGACTTCAATGCATTTTGTAAGGAACTGAAGGCTTGTTTTTAAACTGTTCTGCTTGTTTCGCTCTTTGTTGGGACAAAAGGAATAAAAATGTAAATCCACTTTGTGCTTGACTGGGAAAGAGCAGAACAACGCACGGGCCCTGGGTGCGGGTGAGGTGCGTCAACGCGGAGCCCCTCGTAGTTTAGTTACTGCCTACATGAGTAAGGATTCTACTTCTGGCACCTTGGGTGGTCTTGGGGGGTCTTTGTCAAGACTCTGGATGTAGGGAGATGAAGGTAATCTGCATGAAGGTTTTGGAAACTGTAGGTCAGCTTCAGCTGTTTCAAGGGAAATCCTGGAGAACAAGAAGAGAACATCGAGCTGATGTTGGAGTCGCAGCGGGGTATAGAGATGGGGGTTTTTGTTGTGCGTCTTTCTGTTGTATTTCATTAACTTCGGGATGTAACCCTACATGTTCCCGTTTCTCAGGTTACTGGGGGGGGTGCGGGTAGTGCCATAACAGATGCAAACTTGGACCTTAATGGTTCGGTTCAAATTCCAGCATCTGACTTGTTGTGTAACATTTGGAAAGGAACTTGATCTAAATTGCTATAGTAAAAAGGTGTATTAATGGAAGATAGTATAAATTGCTTTGTACAAAAAATTGTAACTTCCTTCCATTAGAATATGCACATCTGTACCTTCTATTCATGGATGTTAACTTTTAACTGTTGTATTTTTTTTTCCCACTGCATCACACCCTATGCTTCCATAGATAGACTCTGGACTTCCGCAACCCTGCACCGAATAAGCAGTTATTGATAACGGATAGAGATCTTTCCACTGAAATATCCAGCGTACTGGAGGGAATTTAGTTTCTGTTAATTACCCAACCCTACTTTTTAAGATGGATAGTAATTTGAATAGAAACTTAGTGTCGATACCAACTAGGATCCAGGAATTTTAAACTTTCCTGTAGTCTAGAGGGGAGAAGCGACTTGCCAGGTTCTTGGGCAGTGAAGTCCTACTTACTGTCCCATGATGGAAGTGCTGCAGCTCCGATGGGTATCGGACCGGTGGCACGTGGGGGGAGTTGGGTCAACAAGGGCAAAGGTGCAGCAGGGAATTTCAACATCATTCTGGAACACGGTACACTGTTTACTTTTTCCACACTCCGTGTTTCAGGTGTCAGTCAGCTCTGAGAATTGGCTGAACATTAACCACGTGGGAAGACCTTATTTTATTAAATGTTTTTTTTTAAAAAAAATAACTTAAATTCAAAATCAAGATGTACGGTTTGGGTTGGAATCTTTTTTTTTTTTTTTTTTTTTTTTTTTTTTGCCCCTTTCCTAGTCCTAACATTCAAAAGCTCAATTCCCTCTCCCCTCCCTGTCCACTCCTTACTTGTAAAATCCGTTTGAATCCGTTGCTTTATTAATAATCCGTATTCCTTTGTGTCTTTGGAAGGTTTTGAGGCAGATTCAGCATGATTTGTTTACCGCAAGGCCATTAATTATTTCATTTGATCATTACAGATCTCAATAAATAATTAAAGAGCGGCTGGTAGACATCCTAGAAGATTCAGCCAAGGGTATATTTTCTGGGGGAGGAGCGCTGCTTGGGCATTGTTGAGGCCCGCAACGCAGCGCTTTGACACCGACTTCCAGAAACACTGGGTGTGTGTTCAGGATCTCGCACAAATGCAACCGAAAAAGCTGCACCGGTGTCCTAGCAACTCAGGATCTATACCGTTCGGAATGGGCCGAGCGGCCCCTCCGTCGATGGCCGTCTCCTTCGGATCATATTTTTGAGAAATGCCAAATTCTTTCCTGTGGCGCGAGTCAATAGGCTTGTGTGTGTGTGTGTGTGTGTGTGTGTGTGTGTAAGTACTCTGACTTAATTATGTGCCATTGTGCGTCAATAGCGCACCCTATTCTGTGCGCTCGGGCTGCTGTACACATATAACAGTGGGCTCTTTGTGAGGGCTCCCGGGACCGGTCCCCATACCCCTCTGTTTGACCGTTAATGGGGGCTGATAAAGCCCAGCTGTGCCGTCCAGCAAGCGGCATCAGAACCGGCACGTTGAAAGGAAACGGCGCAGAGCTGCGATGCGGAGGGGCTCTTATTAAAGATGCTGGCGGAGGCCATTATGGGCGCGGGCGCCCTGCAACGGGGTCTCGGATTCTGCAGCAGAACTGGAAATTGCTCGGGGGGAGGGGGAGCGCTGTTTAAGAGACGGACTAACAGCCCAAGGCCATTTCTTCATATTAGAGCGCAGTGGAAAGTCAGATAAGCTGGAAAATGAATAAAATTTGGTCACTGGTTTCTGTTGTAATTACTGTTATATTTCAGCTGGTTCTTGATGAATTCAAATCTGAACAAGAAACCAAAGAAATTCCTCTAAACCCTTTGTGTGCAGTTGCCATCAGCGTGACCTGAATTAATATTAATTAGTGACAATTAATAATGCTAATTACTGTTCATTAATTCGTTTGGCTGATGCCTTTCTCAAAAGTGACTTAGGTTTGTATACTAAGCTGCTTACAAGTAGTCACCCATTTAGACAGAGGGGGAATTGTTACTGTATTAAATCAGGGTAAGCGCATTGGTCAGTGGTGCTATAGTTGGAAGTGGGGTTTGAACCCAGCCCCTTGTGATTGCAGGTTAACTGCCCTAACTGCTATCCCATCTTCTGCCCGAGCTGGAGGATTTTTAAGTGTTGGGGCAGCTGGTAGCGTAGTGGTTAGACCTGCTGCTTTGGACCCCATGGTCACAGGTTTGAATCCCACCTCCAACTGTAGCACCCTTGAGCAAGGACCTTACCTTAAATTGCTCCAGTAAAATTACCCAGCTGTCTAAATGGGTAAAAAAAATTAAGTCACTTTGGAGTAAAGCATCAACTGAAGGTATAAATGTAAAATGTCACTGCGATGTCATTGTCACTTAAGGTTTGGAGTAATTCGGAGTGCACCGTAGCCCCTAATGAGCATGGCAAGTGTGGCAAAGAGCTCTGATTAAATTTTAATGGATCACGCCATCGAAAATAAGCAAATTCACTCCTACTCTTTGACTAAAGAGCAAAGAACAAAGCGCTTGGGCTGAGCCTAGTTAGCAAGCCAGTGTCAGGTGATGGTGGGTGTGTTGCGCCTCGACTCGTACGGTGCCCCAGTCTCCGTTTCCCTTGGCTCGAGTAAAACGTGGGCTTTCTCCGTAAGCTGGCGGTTCGGAAGCCACGGTGCAGTGAACTGCGGGTCAGCCTGCGTCCTTCCCCTCTGTGGTGTAATCCCAGCATGGGAGTCGAGCCCTGTTTGTTGTCTTTGGGTCCGAACGCGCCTCTCGCACACAACCGGCTATACGCTCGGGGACGGGAAGCCAAAGGGTCAAACTGACAATCCCCTTTTGCTGGCTTGAGAAACCTCCCTCCACCCCAAGCCCAAAAATAAACACTTTGGTTATTCCAAAACACACTGTTTCATGTTCCTCCACCCTCCCTTTCCCTTGAGCCATTTTTTTCCAGACTTGACTGGGTAACGGTGACTGTTTTGTCCCTGGGATTTGCTTTTCCTAGAAGCGATGTTCCATCTTCCCTTCAACGTGACGGTAATTTGCTCCCGTGCGACCGTAAACCTCAACCGGACATGCTCGACGTGACTGCGGAGCGCTGTCGGGACGGCAGGTGGCGCGGTGGTCGGCGCCACTGCCTTGCAGTCAAAAGGCTTGGGTTGGAATCTCCCCTCCTGCTGTAGTACCCTTGACGAAAGTGCTTCCCCCAAACCCATAAAGTGAAAATTACCCAGGTGTGTAAGTGGGTAAATCACTGTAAGCAGCTGTGTACAAACCTAACACTAAGTCACCCTGAACAAAAGCTTGAGATACATGGATGGATGGATAAATTGTGCGTTTCAGCAATTCCTTTGAACACGACTCAAAGCGTTACGTTGCTGTGCGTGTGATCTGTCCTCGAAATGCGTCTAGAAGTGTTTGTGTCCTCAAATATGTTCTCGATCGATCCGTTGACGACCGATCCATCTTGGCTTTGCCACTAATCCATCCGGCGCCACATTATACAGGAACAAAAGGATTAGTTATACTTGTCATCTTCCTAATTGCTAAAAATTGCAGTACAGTGCTACTTGAAAGTATGTGAACCGCTTGCGTCCCTTAGTTTTACCGCGAAATGGTCGTTTAACGAGAAGCGGTGTTTCTCGTGCGATGACCGATTCCGTGTGGAGCTTTAGAGGAAATCGTGTGTGTGTGTGTGGTTGAAACGCAAGTAGCGCAGGTGCAAGAATAAGTGAACCCCAAGTTGCGTCAGTTAAACCGAGCAGAATCGCTTGTGTAAATCATAACCGTTGATTCATTTGTAAATTTATTTCAAGAATTAATTTAGATTTTATAAGTATATTTTAGTATTTTGTGCAAGAATAAAGACCGTCCCTGTAGGGTTCGCATACTTCTCTGTTCCGTAGTTGTACGGATCTAATACAGTAAGTCACTTTGGAGAAATGCCTGAGCTAAATGAATAATAACTTAATATTTTGATGGTTTAATAATTCATATTTGCCTGTCTTTTGCCTTCCAGTAGAATCCCACCTTCTGAAATGGGAGCGAGGCACCTACCGAGCTCATCAAAATGCTAATCGGCCTACATAATTTATCTGTAGTTGAAGGGGGCGGGAAAGGGAGACGACGACGAGAGGAGAACAAGGGGAGCGGATGAACTTGCGCGATAACGTCCTCGCCGTAAACAAAGCCCGAGCGCGTCAAAAGGCCCTCGGAGCGGCTCATCTCGCTCACCCATCTCTATGCCTTTCTCCGCATGCATTACACTGGAGCACAATGAGGGAATGGGGTTGGGTTGGGGGTTGGGGGTTGGGGGGGCACAAAAGCATCACACACCAGTCTGTGTGAGCGGGCTTTTGAAAAATGAACCATGGCAAATGGCTACGGGAGCGGTCAAACCCTGCCGCCGCCAGCTGGTTCGAATGCGCTTTCAACCAACCAACGGCCTTATTTTAGTTGGTGCGTTTGGCCTCTCCTTTGACGCGCCGTGAAGTTTACTTTGTAAAAGTTGCCGAGCTGTAGTTTTTGGGGCCTCTGTGCTCTACGCACGATTTATCCGCAATTATTATTTTACTGGGAACGTGACTTCTGATTCCTGTGGTGAACGCGGGGGAAAACGGTCAGCACGAAATGAAGTCATTTCGGAGGGGCTTTTTCTAATGCGTGTTGGCCTAAGTAAGTCTGCGTGTGTGAGAGAGAGAGACGAATTCATCGAAACTGTTTCGGAGGACCGGAAGCAGGGTTTGAATACTTTGTGGCTCTACGGGTATTAGTTAAGGAATCAGGATGCAGAGAAGGGCTGGAGAGTGAAGCTCGTCGGCCTGGTTTGAGGGAAAATGAGAGCAAACTTTTTTTTTTTTTTTTTTTTATGGAGGTCAGTAATTGAGGCGAAGGGCTGCCTCTGTGTTCAGCAGCACCTGTGACGCTCTCTCGTGAAGAGGATGGAGTCTCGGCAGCGTTGTCGTACTAAAGGGTGGCACCCTCTGTAATGGGCAATCATAATGGCACCTTTTGGACGGTTAGCAGCCAGCTTCCGCTCGAGTCCCGGGTTCGAATCCCCACATCTGCTGTAATACCCTGGGTCAAAAGTGCTTGCCCTGAATCGGTAATAAGAATACCATGCAGAAAAGATGGGTAAATGATTCAACGAATCTTCGTTTTACACTCCTATCGCTCCAAGTCAGTTTGGAGAAATGTGAGAAACCGCTTTTTTCCTATTTGAAATCCGTAAGCAGTGTTAAATAATTTGACGGTTTCTCCCTTTTACTATGCTCTTTCGTTCAGAAATAAGTCCAGGCTTTTTTTTATTAACCTTATTAAAGCAGAGATCGGGCGTCGAGCGAATGCGCAGAAGGGAGATGGGTGTCGGTAATATAAAAAGGCTGCTGCCGACCCATTTCTGAACCCGCTTAATTGGAAGTATTTTAATTGCATCCATTTTTAACTGAGGTGACGGGTTTGAGTCTAACCACCTTATTTGATTTCATGGACGAAGATTCACTTACCGTCCGCATGACCCTCCTCACGGTGCCCCCTCTTCATCTTTACTGGGCTTTTGTGACAAGGCTCTCTCAGACACTGCTGCTTTACGAGGCTCTCCGGGTTCTTCTGGGAAATAACTTTACCGTGGTTTATTTTACGGAATGTAAATATCTTGAGCAGTGCTTAGAAAGATGTAAAGTACTTAAAAATCATCTGAGTGCTACCTGCTGCGCCACTGTGCCACCCACGCAAAGTAGCCCATGGCCCCATTTGGGCACTGGCTGCCGCCACCTTGGGTTTATGCGCGCAGTTCTCCATTAGCTTCGGCCCTCTCTGAAAGTCCTCTTTCCGAAACATGGTACGGTAAAACGGCACACTCGTTGCGTAAGGTAAATGGTGTGATGTCCACATCTCGAGCGCTGAAATCAGTGCTCTCCGTGAGGGCTGACCCCTGCTTTACATTAGCTTTGCCTTACATTTGGCGTCATTTAAAGGGCATCTGAGAATAATTGGCGTAGACTTTTACCATGCTACTACCACCTGTGTTGTTGGCTGCATTGATTTTATATCTACAACAGCCAAGCGAAGGAATGCAAGCCAATGTATTGTATCATTTGGCAAAGGCTTGCAGATTTGGTATGTTCCGCTTCTGGAATCCAACATGTCCATTTGGTACGCTGCGAGCACCACGCCTGCGAGATGTTGGAAGTTGGCCTTTCTTTAAGGCTGGGCCGGTGCCGTTGCGCGCGCCGTTGCCCGTGCCGGTCGGTGCGACTCGGAGCCGAGGCTTCGGACCCTCCGCCTCGTCCCGGCGAACAGCTTTGGGCGAACATTCTGCCAGATCTCACATTTGCAGCCATGAGTGAACAGTCTGTCTCCTGTCCTGCTGAAGGTCAGCGGTTTGTTTCGGGCTTTTTTTTTTTTTTTTTTTTTTTTTTTTTTTTTTTTTTTTTTTTTTGCATCTCGTGATCCACCGCTATCTCAAACGTGGCTGACTTTTGTAACCCTGCAACGGTGTCATTTCCCCACGTCTAATATTCACATGTATGACTGCGGTCTAAGATGGTTTCCTTGTTGAAGAAAGTGGGCCCGCGCTCTCACGCCACAGGGGTGATGTTTGCTTTTTATATGAAATATGTCTGACGTGGCTCTCGGTTATATCCGTTTTGGTGCCTGTTCTCCCCCGTGTAACTCGCATCCTCTATCGGAGTGCCCTCAGATGCTCCCGTTGTTGCATCCTCCACGAGGAGTGCTCCTTGTCAAGGTCGCAGCGCGTCATGGTGTTCTGCCGGTGGCAGCGCGGAGTGTTTGCGCAGCAGGGGGAAGATCGCGGTGGTTTTTCTTCTCCGGGTCCGCTCGTGAAAACTTTATGCGCCGGTGTCAAGGAACGCGTTTCACCTTCAAGGAAAGATTTTAAATGAAAATGGAAAGAATAGTTAAGCACTTTGCCTGGAGGATAATGAGGTCTGGAACTGATTGTGAACCCCCCCCCCGCCACCTCCACCGGCTGCTTCTTCTGTCCTGTACCTGGGGATGCCATCTGCCGTTGACACGCGGCCCATCCCAGCGAGCGTTGGGACCGAGGAAGCGAGACCCTCATCGCTTGCGAGACCCAGTGAGGAGCCACGGTGGCTTTGGGTCCAACTTTGTTTTTAAACAAAGTCCCTGCTAGAAATCCAAACAGATGTTAAGTCCCATTTAGTCTGAATGCTCTGTAGTTTTGAGGTTTATTTTAATTTCTGAACAATTAAAAAAAATCTTTGCCAAGTAGTTTGTTCCAAACGATTGACTCAAGTAGGCCACTCGTGAGATAGATACTTTGTTTTTGACCACTAATTATTATAATTGACCTCCCTTGGCTTGTTCAAAATTTTTTCCAGCTGACACCATCAAGCTTTTAAACCCCCCCCATGCACAAAACTGCTCTTAAGTCTGAGAACAGTTTCCCTGTTGGGTCCCCTAGCTCTGCTGTGATTTTGAAATCCGTGGCAATACCACGCGCCATATTCGCTTACGAGTTGCGGAGAAGACCGGCACGTCGGGACACGCTGTCCACGCGAAGGCTTCGCGGGAGGGGCGGGACAAGCGTTCCGGAGCGAACTCGGCACGTGGGCCGTCGATCGCCCCACCCCGTCGCGTGCCGATCCGGATCCGTATCTCGGTCGCAGATACGCCAGCGCGACCGGAAAAACTGGCACGCGTGCAGCCCTTTCGAGGCGGTTTGGGTCTGTCGCTTGTAGTTGTGCAAGGGCTTGAGGACGTGGGCTTGTACACCTACGCTTGCTGCGGCAGATCCCAGGAAGGCGCCCTTTCTTAGCTATGTAGCTGGGGGAGGAGGGGTCGAGGTTTACGACGCACTTGCAAAACCTCGGGGCTTCCGGATGCGGTTCCCCAAACGGCCTGCCGAATCATCTGGAAAAGTTGTATCTGTAACTCGCTTTGAATAGCGCAAGTATTATAATAATAAATTGAAGGATTAGGCAGGTAATAAAGCGTGCTGTTTACGAGACTGATTTATAACGAAAGTGATGATACTGGATGTGCTCAGAGGTCAGAGCAAGTATAAAGAAGTCTGTTAATGTGGTTAACGGATGAACAATAACGATGTTAATAATTAGCCTCGTCCACTTGAACTCAGGACTTCTGCCAACTGTCGACAAGTGCAATAAGGAAGCATAGGGTAAAGTGTGGTACGCTGCTTGTTTGTCGCTTTTCCTCTTTTGGTGCGAAGGCCTTGTCTCGGGAGGTCAATGTAATGGAGCGTCCGTGGGAAACGGTGGCACGCGGGGGTGGAGAAGCCGCTTGTGGGGGAAGTTCCTTCCTCGCCGATGTCGCGTCTCGACGCTTCCGCGCTCTTGGGGCCGGTTACTATCGGGTTCCGGGCTCGCGCGTCTTTCACCGACGCGGCGGAACGAGGAAGCAAAAGGCTAGGAGGAAGAGACGCTGGCCCCGTCGAAACGTTCACTCGCACGCGGGTGTGTCTGGTGCGCGCTGCGGCGACGATCGCGTCGGCCCCGCGTTGCGTCGTTTCCAAACGAGGGCGAGGCCCGCGTTCGGACGGGACGCGTTAGGGGGTTGATTTGGTAGCGCTGACGGATCGGCGAGCCGGAGACGGATCGTCGTTCGCGGTCCGCCCCAGGGATGAACGTTAATTACAGCTAAGAGGCGCCCCGTTCCGCCGCCCGTCTTGCGGTATCTTTCATCACCGTCTCCGCCGCCGCTCTCGGCATGTCCGGCGTGCAAATCGCACGCCGCGAGGCCGCCGTCGACGCAACCGCGGATTTCTGCTCCGATCCGGCCGACCGTCGAGCGAACGCGCTCGTCGGAATGCTCCGTCTGCGGCCCGATATGTGAAACGCCCCCCCCCTGGGATTAGTTCATCTGTTATGCCTTGGAGATGCAGGCCTTACCGCGTTCTGCCCTTGGAGGAAGGTTGTTCATCCTCCCATTAAAAAGGGGGGGGAAAAAAAGTGTCTGGAGTGTTGACTCACTCCCTGACCTGTGCATTTTTACTCTCTCTCCAGCAGTGCCAAAAGGGGGTCGGCACCTGTGTACCACAGTACATTGTCTCTAGAACCTTCGCCTTGTGAGCAGAACCTGGACGCTACTCGTTAGCCGAAGGAGTTGCTTCGGTCACGCGTGTTTAGCGCGCTAGCACGCTAACGGCTAGCCTGCGCCATACAGGCGCGCTCGCACGGACAGCCTCGTCGTCGCTCGTTTACCGCGCACCTTTCTCGCCGTTGAAGCGGGACGCTCGCTTTCAAAGTGAGATCGTGTTAATGGAAAGCGGCACGCGATTCCCTGGGACGGTGGCCTGGTTCCTTTGCGAGTGCAGAGACCGCATTGTCCTGGCAGAGGAACCTGTAAAATGGGCTTCCTCGACGCGGCGGCGTGACTCTGAGCCGTCGGAGCTCAAATTTCAGACTCGTTGGCCGAAAGTGACGTTTCGCTTAAATAATTTTAAAATGGATAGTGTGGCGCTTGGGGTCGCTGCCTGGTACTGGGTTCAGATCTGACCGTCTGCTGTAATACCCTTCATTAAGCTACTTACCCTGAACTGATAGTTAAAGGGGTAAATCGTAGTAAATGGCTTAGTTGAAAAACGTAGTTTGCAGTTTGAGATCTTTTTTCATCATTTTTATTAAGTAATTTAGATACATGCTTTTTTCCCAAAGCGATTTACAGTGTGAACATACAAGTATTTATCCATTCATGCAGTTGGCTAATTTTATTAGCGCAGTTTAGGCTACGTATCTTACTCAAGGGTACTACAGCACGGTGGCACAACGAGCAGCGCTGCTGTCTCTCAGCGCCTGGGTGGTGCAAGAGAACGTGGGTTCGATCCCTGCTCAGTCTGTGTGGAGTTGCATGTTCTCCCTGTATCTGCATGAGTTTCCTTCGGGTGCTCTGGTTTCCTCCCACAATCCAAAGATATGCTGCTCAGGTTCTCCCATAGTGTGTGAGTGACAGAGTGTGTTTCACTGATGTATGGATGAGTGACCCAGTGTAAGTAGTGTATCTATCAGTGTAAGTCACTGCGGTGAATAAGGTGTGTGGGCTGGTAACACTACGTAGAGTTCAATGGAAATCACTTTGGAGAAAAGTGTCTGCTACGTGAATACATGTAAACCTGGGCCTGACCTTCGGGTCTAAAGGAAGCAGCTCTAACCGCTATGTTTCCAGCTGTCCCCTGATGGGCCTCGAACGAGAGAGGTCTGACTGGTGCGATGGTGGTTCTTCCCACACTTTGTTTGGTTTGAATACAGACTCTGCGGTGTGTGGGCTTGCAGGTTATTTGTCATCGAGGGCACGGGCGGACATTTATTGCCCACGCGGTTTTCGAGGCGTGTGTGACGTGTAGTACGTGTCTGTCCTTAAACCGCTTCGGCACGCAAGGGGTCGAATTCCACTTTACCCGAGGACTGCTCATACTCATCAAAACACTTTTATTGGTGTCGAGGCAGATTAAGTAGCAGCAACTTGCATTTCGGCAAGACTGGATGATAAGACCTGCCGGGCTGGTAGCATTAGAAATTAATCTCGATTTTTACGTTACCGGCATTACCTGTTCGCTTTGTTTGGGTTTGTTGGTGACGGATGAAGTGCGGCCTATTAAGTTCCATCAAGACGTTATGTTCTGCATGCAGCCGACGGCGGTTTCGCTGACGCATTGTATACCTTTTATTGAAACAACGCGGGAATGTAAACTGGCTTTTGGCCAGTTCGGTCACCACTGTGAAACGGTGTAAGAATCTGTCCGGGGTACGATATGTCAATTCTGCATTCTTCCGTTTTGCAGGAACCTCCGATCCGACCGATAGGTTGCGGCACGGCCCGTCCATAGGCGAGGTCCTCGCTTGTGATGTCACGGTATCGGTGCGTCAAGCGGGAAGGACGATGACATGCTGTGGCCAGGTTTAATTAAAGTGTTACGGTGCTTCTGAGCTAATATAATCTAATAAGGTGTCCGAACGCAGACCAAACCGCAGGGGGCCTTTTGTGCCCTGGGATTTTAAATTGCGGCTTTGGTTGCAGATTAACGATTAACGAGGGGCAGTAATGGAGCGGTGATGGATGCACTGGCCAGCTCACTTGAGCCGTGTCCTCTGTGTGTGTGCCCAATTAAAAGGCAGTGTCGCCATGGCAGCGCAAGAACACAAATGCGCTCTACCCTGCTGGGTCAGTTTACAGACCCCCCCCCCACAGTCCTCCTTCACCATTCTTTCATTTGTTTGTTCAAACCCGAGAGGCATTCTTTACTTGCTGTGCCCTGGTAGCCTCGAAGAGTGGACTGCTGCCTGTCACTCATGTACCATGATGGGCTGTGGTGCTCCTCTTCCTTTCCTATTGGCTGAGAATTGGCATGACGGGGACAATCAGTTTGATTGACAAGTGGGGGGAGCGCTTCGGAGTTAAGAGCAGCCAAGTCGAAGTAAATCGTTTGGCCGCAACAAAGTAAGTATCTGACAGTTATGGGGAAGGAGAAAACAAGTAGCTGGACGTATCCAGTAATGACATTTGTGATCTGATTGGATGCAGTGATTGAAAGGGGTTGGGGTGTTATCGGGCAGCATGGTGGCGCAGCGGGTAGTACGGGTGCCTCGCAGCTCCTGGACTCCTCATTTGGGGGTTCACATCCAATGCAGTCTGTGTAGAGTTTGCATGGGTTTTCTCCACAGTCCTCGTTTCACGTGAACTGAGGAAGCCAACTTTCCAGCTCTGTGAGAGTGTGTGTCACCTTGCTGTGCTGTATAAATGGATGCAGGACTGTAGGGAGTTGAGTGCAGCGTGTCTGGCGTAAGTCACCTTGGATAAAGTTGCCGGTGAAATCCTAGAAAATAATCAGTGTCACTTTAGAGAAGAGCATCTTTCAAATTAATACATGTAAATTTAGCGTTAATCGGGTTTTCAGGGATGAGGTCCGCCCCTTGTGCGTCCTGTTTCTGCTCTGTCACAGAGGCCCGTGAACTTTGTCCTTCACAGGTGCGCGCACACATCTCGCCACTCGTCGTGTTCCATATTCAGCAGCGCATGCCTGCAGACCACCACGTCGTTTGTTTGAGACCCAGCTGCCTTCTTTTTGGCATCCCGTCCAGTTGGTCATCAGCTGTTCGACCCCTCTCCTTGGTTGTCTGGAGGCTGGAGGGGGATGTCCGGACAGGTGGAATCGCAGCGCCCCGCCGCACCCGAGCCGACCCGGTCGGTCCCGGAGCCGGCCGAGACGTACCGGGCGGTCGCCCTCAGGGATGTCCCGTCCCTCTTCGAGGAGGGAAACGGCTGCTTGTTGCCCAGTTGAAACGTGATCTCGATGTATCGCAGATCGGCCGCGTGGATGTGGTCGGCTGCGAGTGTAAACTGTATCCGGGCAGAGTGGTTTCGATCGCTCCGACTTTAATTTTGACAGTCTCTCATACTTGTCAAGAAAGTTTAATCCTCTCAACGTGGTCTGGAAAAAAAAAAAAAAACCATTATATAACCACTGAGGTGAAGTAGGCCCTCTAAGTTCAAAATGCTACATTCTTTCCTCACACACACACGCGCGCATTTTCTGAACCGCTTGTCCCATACAGGGTCGCGAGGACCCAGAGCCTACCCGACAACTCAGGGCGTAAGGCTAGAGAGGGAGGGGACACGCCCGGGACGGGACGCCAGTCCGTCGCAAGGCACCCCAAGAGGGACTCCAACCCCAGACCCACCGGAGAGCAGGATCCGGTCCAACCCGCTGCGCCACAACGACCCCCCCTCTCCGAACACACCAAGAAACATAGATTTTAGCATCATGCTTTGCTTAGTATTTATTAAAGGTAGTTTTTCCCCAGCAGAGTATTAGGGATTTTGATTACATTTCTTACTTGCAGGTTAACAAATGGAAAATGTGAAATCCGTAGGTGGCTAAATTGATTAATCTGGCGTTTCCTCCAAAGGAACCATTAGGTTTGTGCGCTGCGATGATTTAACCATTTGTACAGCTGGATACTTGTTAGTGTTTCAGATCGGGGTAAGTCTGTTGTGTGGGGCCTTGCAGCAGAAGCAGGACTCAGACCCAGGACCATGGATTGCAAGGTAAAGGTTTGAACTTGGGGCATGCTGCGAGATGCACCCATTTGGTATCCAAGAATTCGACTTTGTGAGAAGTTTTATTTAAAACCCCTGTTTCTTCTTATGTTCACGTTTGTTTAGCAGATGCTTTTCTCCAAAGCGACTGGTTAGAGCTGCTTCCCTTAGACCCAAAGGTTAGACCAAGGTTTACATTTATTCACGTAGCAGACACTTTTCTCCAAAGCGACTTCCAATAAACTCTATGTAGTGTTATCAGCCCACACGTTATTCACCGCGGTGACTTACACTGCTAGATACACTACTTACACTGGGTCACTCATCCATACATCAGTGGAACACACTGTCACACACACACACACACACTATGAGGGAACCTGAGCAGCATGTGTTTGGAGTGTGGGAGGAAACCAGAGCACCCAGAGGAACCCCACACAGGCATGGGGAGAACATGCAAACATGAAAACTCCACACAGACCCACGTCCTCTCGCATGAGCCAGGCGCTGTGAGACAGCAGCTGTACTCCGTGCCACCCCCCAAGGCATTTCTTTGTGTTTTTGGGGAATGAATTTGGATTGCGGGCGCGTCCTGTGGGGCACAACACTAGTGTCTCTGTCACAGTTGTAGTTTGGTTCATGGAGCATTAAGTTCTCAGCCTCCGTTACCCTTGTTTGATAGTTTCACCCGTTATCTTGGTAATTATGGTCCCCATTCGGACTGTCCAGACGATGTCGACTCGTTCATTGTGAATTCACTTGCATTGTTTTCATTGATTATCTTTTGTTTTTCCTGTTGCTTTGTGTAAAAGTTAAATTGGTACATAAACTGTGAATATCATATGTTTTGTTTGAGCATTTATCTGTGCAGCGTGTAATAGCTGCAGAAAAGCTGAACAAGTTCATATAGACACCCACAGTTAGACGGAGTAGTCAATGAAGAGGGAACTGCCTTATGTTGTATGATAACTAATGTTTACAGACAAAATTGTGTACAATTGGCTCTGGTGGTAATTTTGCATACATTGGTTTAAATTTTAGGGCTCAGAAATGCAATTTTATTTATGTATATTTTTTTTTTTTTTTTTTACAGGGGAAAAATTTTAAGTAATTGGGCCAACTGAAAGAGTAGTGGTTAGAGCTACTGCCTTCAAACCCAAAGGTTGCAGGTTTGATTTTTTTTTATTTATTTTTTTTTAATTTAAAAAAACATTTTTTTTTTTTTTTTTTTTTTTTCTCTCTCACCCTCCAGCTATAGTACCCTTGAGCAAGCTGCTTACCCTGTGTTGCTCTGTTAAAATGGTCCAGGTGTCTAAACTAGGTAAATTGTAAGTTTACCACTGTAAGTCTCTTTGGAGAAAAGCATCTGCTAAATGAATAAATGTTATGTCTGAGTTATGAGAATTGACCTTTAAAAGGATTTTCGGGGACAAGTTACCTTTATTAGGTTGGTTAAGACTGTATGCTGCCCCATAGCTGTCCTTCCTTGCCTGCCCATCTTCGCTCGTTGTTGGAATTTCTCTCGTCCAAGCTTCGTGGCTCCCAAAGCCGAGCCTCCGAACTGTCCTGCTCTGTTGGCGACGCTCCTGTGTTCCAATCCTCCAACGTGGAGAACGGGAGCAAACCAATTCTCTTGGCTGCATAAGAGGATGGGGGAGGGAGGGGGGGGGGCACACTGAGGCTGTAATTGGAGTTAAATGAACATGGGTGCCTCCAGGGCATATGTAACCTAATTTGTTATGGCTGTCGGAACGATCGTGTCACGACTGTCTGCTTTTGGAACGGGAGGAAGAACAAAACAAAACGGCACGGCAGATGACTCGTGCGTGTCTGCGGCTCCACGTGCGTTCTTTTGGAGCAGGAAACGCAGGTTCTTTCAACACTTCTCCGTGCGTGTCACTGTTCTCTATTTGTCAACGTCGTGGAGCCGTTGGCGTCTTCGCCGATCGCCCTGTTGTATGTCGGGACACCAAATTACATGCTACGTCGTTGCTTTTTGCATACCATATTTGGGATGGTTGTTTGCTTACCTTTAACTGTGTTTTTAACCCTTCTACAAAGCGACTCAACGTTAAGCTACTGTATTCGGCTTAACCGTTTATAAAAGTTGGGTCATTTTTATTGGAGCGATTCGGCATCGGTACTTTGATCAAGGGTAGCAGAGCAGGAGTGGGGATTCAAACCCAAGTCATTCAGCTGCAAGGAGACGGCTCTAACCAATACGCTGCCTATGTGGAAATGACGATCAACCCGTTCGCCCGTTTTGGACGTAAACGCACTTTGAGTTTCCATGAGGGGAAGGTGTGCTGCCATAACTTCTGCCACTATCGGATCGGTCCATCGGCATAGCTCCGCTCTTGTCTGCGGTCAAACAGGTTGTGCCTGCAAGGTTATGCTGGTTGAGTGCGGGATTTTTTTTTGAAGGTGAGACTGTGTAGGCTGGGAGAGCTCCTTGCTTCAGCTGTGTTGCCGTGTCAGGGGACTCGCGGCCTTGTCGGAGACCTGCACTTATACAGCCTGGGTGCGTTTTTGTAATACCCTTTGGCTTTCTTCTTCTAATTGGACTCAAATCATGTGTGCTGCAATGCGGTAGTTCTTTAATACTCAGCCTGTGGGAGTAGGTACTTGCAATATGGCAAAAAGCAGAGGAATGTGGAGCGGTAAAACCACAGTCCTTTGAGTAGCCAAGATCTCGTTTGTGTGGCATAACCTGAGACCCAGTGGCAAGTGAAGACATGGGGGGCCCTACCAAGGGGTGTGTGTTTTAACACCGTGGTGCCCGGTCCTTCAACGAGGCAGTTTATTTCACGCTCAAACGCCACCTTTGGTAAAATACAGGGATGGTGGAGAACCATCACGATGGGGAACAAAATGTTCATAAGATGGGGAGGAAAGCATTGCTATGAACGCAGAGGCGCGAAACGCAGGCGGTGCTACAGCTCTGGTTATGTTGGGTAAGTTTTGTTCCGAGACGAATGTTCCGGAGACGCCGCTCATCTCCCGCTTTCTCATCCGCCTGCCAGGCCGGTTGTCCGAAGCAGGTCTCGCTTTTGGTCTTCTGACGTCTCGACCTCTAGCAAAAGTGGCATTCCCCAGCGGAGAGGGACGGCTCCGTTGCTATGAGACGACTCATTTCTTGACCCCTTAAAATAAGGGTCACAGCTGCGAAGGAACAGTTGCGGCTGCATGTTGTAGACGACATAAGTCATTGATGGTCAGGTGGCCAAATTTGTAGCTTGTCTCACCAGCGTCCCTGCATGGGAGGTCTTCGTCAGCCTTTTCCCCTCCTGTCGGGTCCCATTGCGAACGGCCCCCGTTGACCGGCCCGCGCGGTGAAACAAGTCTTCACGCGTTTCGCCTAATTGTTAATTTCCTCCATTGTTTCAAAGACTGAATTTGAAAATCGAAACCTTACATCCGTAATGGCCTGGCCCGCGAATCTGACGGAGATCTAAATGTGGCGTAATTGGATTGTGACGGTCTAACATGGTGACAACCTGCTGCCTTAGCCCCTAACCGATATCGAAAACTTGTAGATAATTATGCGGACGCCTATCTGTTGACCTGTGGCCAAGCAGGAATGTATTCGCAGCTAAATGTGCCGGTAAGCGCTAAATCAGATTTCGAAGTTTAATAATCCGTTTCCGGCTTCTCTGAGCGGTGTCCCGCGACGGGGCGGTTCCGCTCGCTCGGCTTCGGGTTTCGCACGCAAGTCTGGGATCGGCCCGAGCGCCAGCGGCGGCAGATGTGCGGTCCTGGTTATTTCGGGCCGTGCCCTTGTCCTAGTTGTGACGTGCAGCGTCCCTAGAGACGCCCATCGCTTTCATGCGCTTGTCAAATTGTTTGAATGTCAGCCGGCCGCCCCTCCCAGCCCACCCCTGCTCTGCCACACTGTACTGCGGTGAGTGAATCGACGCTCCGGAGACGTGTAGCAAATTTTTTTTTTTTTTTTTTTTTTTTTTTTTTTGCGATCTGCCTTAATCCAAGACACGGGAAGGTGAGATTACGGTGCTGACAGGTTGAGCGGATTCACGATGCGGGATCTTCAAAGTCCCATCGTCCTCGTTCGAAGCACGTGGGCAGGAACGCGGGGGCGACGTACGTAAAACGCACCAACCCGATCAGATGTACGCGTTTCTGGAGCGCGGCTCTCTGCGCGTGGTGGGCAGCAGCAGCTGCCATGCACCAGTTGCTCTGCGCGGCATAGCAAGGGGATCGCGTTCCGCCGCGTGCCCAGGGGCCCCGGGAACCAAGCATAGCAGGTTTCTGGTTAGTCACGAGGCCGACTTGTTCTTGACGGACATCTCTTGTGACCGGTCGCCGCGGAGGGTCTGAAGGGGACGGGGGTCTGTCCAGTCTCTTGAATCCCGATGGCATCGTCGGCATCTGTTAGGCTGGGTCATGTAGCGGTCCAAAAAGCGGTTATAAAATCAGGTCTGGTCTAAGAATAGAGTCCCGCGGTGGTTGCGGTGGGCTTTACCAACCGGGTTCATGATTGACGTGAGGAAAACATGGCAGGTACCTGCACTAAAAACCTAGAAGTTATGTTGGCACGGTGATGCAGCGAGTAGCGCTGTTGTCTCACAGCACTTGGGTGGTGCGAGAGGATGTGGGTTCGATCCCCGCTCGGTCTGTGTGGAGTTTGCATGTTCTCCCTGTGTCTGTGTGGGGTTTTCTGCAGGTGCTCTGGTTTCCTCCCACAGTCCAAAGACATGCTGTTCAGGTTCACCCATGGTGTGAGTGACAGAGTGCATTTGTGTTCCACTGATGCATGGATGAGTGACCCATTGTAAGTAGTGTATCTAGCAGTGTAAGTCACCTTGGTGAATGGGGTGTGTGGGCTGATAACACTACATAGAGTTCATTGTAAGTCAATTTGGAGAAAAGCATCTGCCGAGTGAATAAATGTAAATGTCCTTGTGAGCTTTCAGAGCTCCCGTGATCAAATGGCATTGTAATAATCTCTGACTGGAACTCCTGGGGTGGATTTATAATAAGTGACCTTAACTGTTCTTGGTAAAAGCATCTCATGTGATCTTTTTAAAAAAGCCATGTATGGTCACTTGTTTAAAATTTATGCTGTCTTTGGTTGCCACTTTTGAGCTTTATTGCCTTTCGAATGCATAACCAGGCAATAATTCCACAAAACAACCAGTATTTGCTGCCTCCTGTCCTAGTTTGAGGCTCACACTTAAATTTTAACTTTTTTTTTTTTTTTTGGGTTCTTTTCCTGCCCCCCCCCCCCCCCCCCCCCCCAATACCTTCGTTCTGGAATTTAAAGTCAACACTAGTCTTCCCAGATGTCCTGTTAATTATTGACCGAAATATTCAGAGCTTGCAGCGAAGAGAGAAACTTCGGAGTTTCCGTAGGACTTTACCCAGTATGGTGTTGCAACTTTACTGAATTTGCCCAGTGACATAAATATCTGGAGTGTGGAGGTTGCCTTTCCATCCTCGCACCTTAGTCCTTTTGTTAGAAATTAGTCTGATCTCAGGTTTACTTTTTATATATATATCTTTTTTTTTTTTTTGGCTGGCTCTTTGTCCAAAACAGCTTATAACACTAAACTTCTCACATTTATTTATTTTTGGTACAGCAGGGTACTTTTTACTGAGGAAATTCAGGGTAAGTACCTAGGGTAGGAGGAGGGATTTGAACCCGTCTCCTCTCGCTGCAAGGCGACGGCCGTAAACACTGCGCCACCTGCTGCGTGTTATCAGTTCAGAGTTTCAAAGCCAAAGACCACAGGTCAAACATGGGTTCGACAGCAGAGGTAACAGCGCAGGGTTTGAAACCATCAACAAACTCTCTTAAGCTG
Source organism: Scleropages formosus (assembly GCF_900964775.1). Classification (NCBI taxonomy): domain Eukaryota; kingdom Metazoa; phylum Chordata; class Actinopteri; order Osteoglossiformes; family Osteoglossidae; genus Scleropages; species Scleropages formosus. The sequence goes on from NC_041823.1 coordinate 7,708,515, forward strand.
CCTGTAAAGTCTAAACATTTACGTCTTTGTTTATGGCCTTTCGAACATTAACGTTTGGATAACTGAAAGGCACATAAAGGGTTTTTTTTTTTTAATATTTAATGGTAAATCATTTACATTCCAGCTGTCTTGATAATATTTCAAATAACCAGGTGGAAATTAGTGTAACTTTTTTCCCTTTTTTTAAAAGAAGCTACTGATTGTGTCACTTGGCTACATACTGCTGGGTTTGGCTGGGTAGGAGTCAGACATTGTCAGAACATGTTACGACCTTTAGGAACATAAGGTCTTGAGTATTGCTCCTGTCCTCTGGTTTTATGGCCTGTGCCTACGCAAAATTCATTACTTGTTGCTGCTTATTAATCCCGATTTGTAGGGCACTGAGAACAACGTGAAGTTTGCGAAGGATGTTGGGACTGGAGCCCTAGAAATAGATTGGTTACATAAATCTGAAATCAGTTCCGTTCCCTCTGTTGGTAAATTTCAGTGAAGGTATTGCTTAAAATTGTATCCTAATACATGGACAGGAATGTCTGTGTTTGGTTATTGATCAGAATTTTTTTTTTTTTTAAAACTGAAGTTAAAGATTTGGCCCAGGGGGGGGGGAGGAGTGTCTTGTCAAATCTGTCCTAACAGGAGTGGTTTGGACATATCCAGGCTTCGGCGGTGAGCGCAGCGTGCGAGCAGACTGGAGGAGCACAGTTCCGGCAACCTGCTGTCTCTCCGCGCACCCCCGTGCCCGATGTCCTTTCCGCTCGCATCGACTTGATGGCGTGACACGCAGAAGCCCTCCGGGAGGGGCGGCCGGCGAACGCGCGGACTCCGCGTTGGTGCCTCCGCGGGCTTCCGTGCGCTCTGCTGAGAGGGGAGTGAGGCTGTCTGTCGCGTCAGAGGCCCGGGAATTGGAGCCTCGTTGAGGATTAAAGACCGGTGTCCGCTCGCTGAAGGGACGTGTCGGTTTCCAGACACGTCAGACTCCTTTAATTATTTCATTGATCTTTCCCACTTCTGTTAGTTTTGCTCTGCCATAGTCACTTTGTGTGTGTGTGTGTGTGTGTGTGTGTGTGTGTGTGTGTGTACGCACACATTGACATGCGCTCTCCCACCTTCAGTCCCACATTTCCCAGTTTATTATGTATATTGAAATATTGTCACGTCAAATACGCTGTCCAGTAACATTCCATCGTGGGTCCAAAAAGCGCATAAATTACATTAGAAATTCTTCATTTACGTGAAGCATCTCCATGTGTTCGGCTGTATGGAAAATTTGTGGGGATCACATTCGCTCGAAGCTGGAAACGAGAACAGCAGTTATGGGGAAACTGTTACTCGGGTGTCGGCTTTCAAAAACATGTCAGTCAAGTGTGTTTCTTTCCCAGGAAATGAATGATCGGTTTATTAAAAAAAAAAAGGTGAGTGTGAGTGAGTGAGTTTCGGCTAGGTTGGCACAGAACTAGTCTCTGCACCGTCTTGTCCTGAGGCTCTCAAAGCGCCGAGACCCCCCCCCCCCCCCCCCCGCCCATCTGAGGAAGAGAGCAGCAGTGAGGATAGAGTGTGGCAGGGGGAGAGCAGCAGTACTGCAATGCAGTAATAATGACGGGCGCCCGCGTCACGGCTATTAATAATGACTGCTCCTCCGCACGTGAACCGTCCGGGCACCCGGAGCCCAGGCGTTTATAGGCACGGGGTCAGGGGTTCAAAGCTTTGCGTCCCGGAGGCCGGATTCGAACGGGAGACGTGGGATGCTGCCATGTTTAGGCATGATTTGCGGAGGAAAAGGAAGTTTTGTTTTTCGTTTGCGGGGTTGCCAACTCCTGCCCACTGCGAGGTTCAGGCGTCGCCGACACGATGCCCGTCCTTGCCAGATAGTGTCATTGGGGAACCCTGCCGCTGCTCTTTCCAAGCGGACGCGTCAGATCTCCACGCGGTACCGGGGAGACCAGTCCGGAGAGCTACGGCGCATCCTCGTATACCGCAGCCGTCTCCACGGCAACCGCCAATCGGCAGAAGGCGGCGTCGAAGCCTGGCTCCGTGCTGCGATCTCGTCTGAGGCTGCGACGCCTCAGCTTGCCATAGACGTAGAGAAAACAAAAGCGAATTTCTCCGTAGTCTCGTCTCTCCTCCACCGAGGCTCAGATGATGGCGCTATTGAATTACCTGCGTATTTCGGAGAGCGATGGACCGCGGTGCTTTGGGAAGCTGCGCCTGTCTGCTTCAGATGCTTTTTTTTTTTTTTTTTTTTTTCCTCGTAGCTTTTGCTGGGCCCTCAGGCCGCCCTGCAGAATCGAGTGGGCGTTTCCAGGCCAGCGACAGAGCTGGGGTCCGGGGGCCTGCGGAGTTGACAGGCGGGAGCGCCAACCGTCGCCTCTCATAAAGGCCACGAGAGCTTAGTCACTCTGATGCTTAGCAGGCACTTTTATCCCAAGCAACGTGTGCAGCTTGGATTTTTCTAATTTATTATTTATTCATTTCACTGAGGCTTTTCCCCAAAGTAGCTTGCAGTATTAAGTTTGCACACTAAGCTACTTAGCTGTTCAATGGACAAATAAATTCTGAGTAATTTTCCACTCTCTGAGTTCAGGGTATGTACCTTGGTAAAAGAGGGGGATTCGAACCCGAGCGGAAGGTGATGGTGTGTAGCTGTTTTCATAGGAAGAGTTCAGTTTGCACTTTGCTTTCAGGGACGCAGCAGCAACCCACAGCGGGACCCGATACTGCCATCTCGCAACTCTAGTTCCTCGAACCTGACGCCACCTGCTGTCTACCGCATTAGTCAGTCAAGGCTTCCAGTACTTTGTCTTCTAGATGCTGCTCTCCCTTCATTTCCGGAAGGTTCTGTTGCCTGCAAAGAGCAGCGCCTGTCACCGCACGGGGTTCGAACGTAGCGGGCGCCTGTCTCTCCACCGCCGTCTCTGAATGAGGCTCGCGTCCTCAGCCACGAGAGGAAGGAGAGCGGAAGGAACCATTATGTCGGCCACATCCGAGAATTCCTGTTTTTGCAGGCTCGGTTTTCTGAAAGCTCCCTCTTTTTCTTGTCTGATTATTACCAGGTATGGTAATATTGGTAGTAACCGTATGACCCCAGGCCCGCCCCCCTTCCCTTTGGATGGCGATGCGCAAAGCGAAAATGCATTTTTCCGGTTTGGATGGAGAACAAAAGACCACTTTATATACTCTGGCTCTAAAGCAGAACAAAAACCATGAAATGAAAGCGGAACTCTGAGCCGCTCCTGGGTTGGGTGGGTCTGGTCCAGTTGACCGCACAGCTCAGGAAACTATTTCTCCAAACCTCCGCACAAAGATCATCCCCCATACCTGAAAGGACCATCCTCTGGAAAGCGGATCCGGCCCCCGTCTCAACCCTGGGAGCAGGGAGAAAAGGCCCCCTGGGGGCACTGTAACCCAAGGCTGGTGGCGGGTATTTGGTGACCACCGCCAGCATGGTTCTCTTACTCGGTTTGCGGGGCCCCTTTAGCAGTCGCTCAACCTTGACCCACGGCAGTGGAAAAAGCCTGACAAAGGCAGGGCGGAGATGGGGGAGGGGAGGAATCGACTGTCTCCTGCTTCTGTGCTCGTCCTTCGGGAAGAGTTAACGTTCGTGGCGATAAGAGCTGGTGTGATGTTTCGCCGCGTGTTTAAAAATGTAGAGCGCCTTCATTTGCCTGCGTTGACGGACATGATTATCTCGTAGGAGGAGCCGGCGACACGCCGGGCGCTCTCACGGAGAGCGGCCTGAAAAAGGAGACCTTCCTTTGCGCCTGGGAGCCGTGCGAGGATCTAATGTAAGAAAAAATGTAACGGTGCGGTGCTGTCGGCGGACAGTGGTCCTCGTTCCCATCCCGTAGTGCACTCCCACACGTGCTCAGCCTGGATGGGTCAGTCTCCACCAAAAGGCTGCAGCGCTGAGATGGAAGGCTGGACTGGAGGCAGCCCAGGTGTTTAAGTGCATCATGGTTGCTTCCCGTGAAACCATACCCACAATGCATTTTGGTTCCAAATGCCCAGTACAAGCGATGTGTGCGATGAGCGGCGGGTCATGGGTGCTGAGCTTTGGAAAGGAGAACCCAGTGCCGGGTTAATGTTCACTATCCTAACGCTTTGTGTATCCTGTATGCCAAAGAGCGGAAACTGACAAACTTGCATCAAATTCCACTCTTCGTTGTTATTGTTGGCAATCTGAGAGGCTGGTGTCCCTTGCGCTCATCCTTGCGCCCAGTGCTTCTTGAGACAGGCTCTGGACCACCTTGACCTTGCATTGCATAAGTAGCTGATGGGGATGGGGAAAATAATTAATCCAAAACAATTTAGTACATTTGTGCATTAAGCTACTTACTATGACTATGGTACCAATTTACACAGCTATGTAATTTTACCCTCCCAGTTTTATTTCACTGCTTAATTGTGAAAGGAATACATGATGTAGAGCTTATTGTAAAATGGCTACATTTGTATTATGTAGAAAATTATTTTCGGGTACAGTTGCCCTGTCACGCTCCGATTGGGTCGCCTTTGTTTACGAGGCCGGAGGTGCGAAGCCTTTGTTAGCCTGACTGTCACCCCCCCCCCCCCCCCCGCACTCGCCGTTGAGGCCTCGGTTATTCATGTGTGAAGACCACGCCGGTATTGTCTGCTCGCAGGTGCCAAGATCAGGGCAGCCAAAGGGCTGGGGGGGGGCAACACCGTTGTCACCCCAATTCCACAGGGTCGAGGGCAGTAGAGGGGGCATGAGGAAACCAGTTCAACTCAGCTCCCCTGCCCCCCCCTCCCCCCCCAAGAATCCAGCACACAAAGGTGGTTTGTCACCCTCGGCTGACGCTAGAAGTCACTTTCCTTCAGCGATCCGGTTATTCACGCCCCAGCGACATCGGGAGCCTTGTTCCGGACACGGGGGCATCGAACCCGTTGTTCCCCTCCCCCACTGCCAGCTCCGACCCCAGACTCGCCCACCAGACAAAACCCCAACCCGTCAGTGTCACCGCGCTCCCGTTCCTCTCCTACTTTGCAGGGGAGCAAGGCCTCCTGTCTGGGGAGCAGCGGCACCGCAGAACGACTGCTCCGCCTTTGTCTCCCGTCACCCACGCAGAGAGCGCTTGACGGCTTATCGCACTCATCCCATTAGGATACAGTCGCCCGCTTCTTTCTCTACCTCTTCCGTTACTGTGTTTCACAGGCAATTTTGTACTCCAGTCAAAACGAGGGTGACAGAATGGTGTGTCATCAAAGCCTGATGAGCTATATTCGAGAGCACCGGGGTGGGACACGGTTCGGCATGGGGGGGGCAGTTAGTTTATCACTGCTTACACTGATTTACCCATTGATACAGATGGGCAATTTTTACAGTATCTCTTCCAGGTGTCTTCCTCAAAGCCACTACAGCAGTAGGTGAGACTTGAACCTGTGTCCTTTGAGTCCAAAGGTAGCGGCTCTAACCTGATGTTTTGTAAGATGTCTGGGAGCAGGACCCATTTCTGGAGGTTAAGGTGACACTGGCACTGGGGTTAGACCTCTTTACTAGCCCATCGGGGTCTCACAGCGGTGTGTCCACAGCAGGGCACCCCTAGGCCTCTGTGGGGTTGGGTTCAGTGCTTTTGCCCCACCCACCAACCCCATCCAGACCCGTAGCGCCTTCCATGTGAACGATGACGTCGTCAGCTCTGTTGATTCTCACTTCAGTCTGACAGTTGCACTGAGGTGGTAAAACACTATCGCTTACTTGCCCGCGTTACTTCAGCGCTGCATGTACATACTGGCTTAGTTTGTAAAAACTGGCAGCATTCTGGGAATGTTGCCATGCGAGCAGGATTAACGCAGTAGATCGCCAAATATTTTTGGAGAATAAGGTGCAATATGACCTTTATTAGGAGTAGTAATTTTGAAATGCCCTTTACTTTATCCCTTTGCTTTCTGTAAACACTGTGCTGGCAAAGACCTGTGTGTGTTGCGTGCACGTCTGTAACGCGACGGTCTCGTTTCCTTTCCAGGTGGCACCCGGGACATTGGCTCCGCCCTCACCAGGATGTGCATGCGTCACAGGAGCATCGAGGCGAAGCTGCGGCAGTTCTCAATGTAAACCCCGTGACCGCGTTCATCCCTCGTATGGCGTACATGCAGGTCCTCTAGAGTACGATGTGTGGGCTTGGCTTTGAGTTGGGGGTTCGAAGGACAGAAGGGAAATTACACACTCGCCCACTGGGGCCCTTTACTCCAATGTCAGTACACTGCCATAGGGAAGAGGATCGTGGTTGCGCTGTAAATGAGCAGTGTGAGGTGTGTGTGTGGGCTGCATCTCATTTCAGATTCTACACACACGTCCTTCAGTGGTTCCCTGTGTAACGTGAATAGTTTGGTTTTCTTCCGTTTGGATGTTATTTTTGAAATAAAGGGCGTAGATCTGCCCACTGAATTGGTTTAGCTGAAGAAAAAGGGTGGGGAAAAAACTCCTTCAGTTCATAAAGGGACACAAATGTCTTTTTCTGGTGTGTGTGTGTGTGTGTGTGTGTGTGTGTGTGTGTGTGTGTGTGTTTGTTTTAAATGTGCTGCCCTCCCGTTCCCCTCCCCCACCCCTTCGCAGGGCATTCCTGGACTGCCTGATAAACCCCCTCCAGGACCAAATAGAGGAGTGGAAGAAGGGAGCCAACACCCTGGATAAGGACCACGCTAAAGGTGGGACCTCATGGTTCACGTGTGTTGTCGGAAATGTTGCAAATCTTACAGGTCAATCGAGGCTCCCACCCTTTCACTGCAGAAGAGTTGAGTTGGAAGCAACTTCTGTAGGGCCAGCAGGTGGCGCAGTGCTTAGAGCATCCCCTTACATTATATCGTTTTACATAGAGCCAGCAGGTAGTGTCTGGGGCCGTCATCTTGTTCTCAGGTTGCTGGTTCAAATCCGAATTGCAGAGAATTTGTCCTGTTCTGAACTGATTGCTGGATTTTTGGATATTTGAAGGCGTAAACGTGGCACTGTGTTCGGGGACAGAAACACCTCTTCATCCCCCAGCAGGATGCTCCGTGCTGGCATGCGTTTCACCCTACCCGTTTCTCCCCTCCGCAGAGTACAAGAAGGCCCGGCAGGAGATAAAGAAGAAGTCCTCCGACACGTTGAAGCTGCAGAAGAAGGCGAAGAAAGGTAAGCCGGCCCTCCGAGCAGGTTCCCGGGGCTGCGCTTTGAGGCGAGTAGATGCGGTCGCGTCCGTTCTGACGGTTACGTAATGAAAGCGTGTCCCGTGTGATTCGGCGTGCACCGCGTCCCGTCGTCGAGCGCTTCCGAACGGTACCTCCGGACGGGATCGAACGCCCACGTGTCACCGATGGGTGCGTCTCCGGCCCCGCGAGTCGCATTCGGGAATGTGTGAAATTTCCAGAGCGAAATTTGCAGCTGTTGCACAGAAGCTGCAACTATTTCAGCTCCTTGGAGATGAATGAATGAATGAATGAATTACCATAAATTAGCAGAGGACAGCAGTCATGCATCGGTAGGACTCTTCTCGTGCCTCGTGCTCAGGAATGGCATTTGGTAACTAAAACTGCACAAATCTGGTGTGTTCTCGTCGGTGAGTTGAGGAAATATTTCGAAAATGTCTGGGAAAGCTGTAAATGTAATTAAAAGGAGGAAAAAACGCCATACTTGGGAGGTGAGGTAGCACAGGGGTTACTGATGACGCCTGCAGCAGGACACCGGTTTGAATCCCGCTCCTGCTGGAGTATCCTGGAACAAATGACTTGCCCTGAACTGACGCAGTAAAAATTACCCAGCTTTACCACTTCGTAAGTCATCGTATGCTGAGCTACTTATAAGCCATACATAGATGGATTTACATTTATTCATTGAGTTGTTTTTCTCCGAATTGACGTGGTGTTAAGGTACTTACAACTGTTTACCCGTTTATATAGCTGGGTAATTTTACTGGAGCAATTTAGGGTAAGTCCCTTGCTCAAGGGTACTATAGCTGAAGGTGGGATTCGAACCTGTGACCTTTTGATCCGAAGGAAGCAGCTCTAACCGCCACGTATGTAGGGCTTGTTGTATGGCTACATTCCATCGTCTGCTGTTCCCCTCAGAGGCACCTGGTCATTAACATTTTTTTTTTTTAATAAACTTTTTGCAATGCTTACCCTGGAGAATAAACAGTATATTGCTTTTACATTGCAGGGAAATCCTGGAGGGGGGGGGGGGGGGAGATGAAATTACTCTCCTAGGAAACTTTCTAACTTGCTTGTTTTTTAATTTTTAAAGCAACCTGAAATGTTAATATTTGTTTAAATTTTGTCAGGCAGTTAGATTGCAAAATTAAGACTAATGTACGAATTCAAAGTCTTTATTACACTACTTTGTAGTGGTAAGCAGTTATGATCCTACAGTACAGTGCAGTACTGTTTTGTGGTCCAGTCCCAGTTAATTGATTCACAGTGAATTCCTTCAAACTCACATCAGGTAATGGCCAATACTTAGTAGATGAATTTATTTTATTGTCCAGATGTTGGTTCTTTCAGCTTCTGGTGGCATGATCCCCAACACACACATGTAAGATTTTATGAACCCGAGGCCAGACGCTCCTCCAGACGTGCATCAGAATGTGCTTTTTTTCAGGATGATTCTGCAGTTCTTTACCTTCAGTGATTGCAAAAAAAAAATCATCCCTTCCAGCCTGTGTGCAGGAAGTGATTTGACCCAGGAAAGCAGTGGGAATACAGGGATGTACAGTACTAGTCAAAAGTTTGAGCACACTTGCAGGAGACTTTTCATGAGTCATCTGGGTAAAAATTCTAAGTGGGAAAATGAGACTCTACGTCTTCCCAGCTCTTGTGAAGCTGGTCTTGGATATGTTGGACATCTTTTTGTTGCTTTGCTTGCGCTCTTCTGTCCAGATCATCCAATATCGGTATCGGCGTCGCCCAGGTGGACTCGCACTTTTCACTGGTACTGTCCCGAAAGAGCGTGTCTCGCGAGATGAGTGGAAGGAACACGCTTTGCATCTTTAAGTCCGACACGTATGTTTGGAGTCTCGAGGTGCTGCTGTGTGTCAGAGCTTGAACTGACTGCAATGTTTTCCTCCTTTATGGCCTTGTCTACCCCCCCGTTGCCCCAACACTGGCCCGTTCTTGCCAGCCGATGCCCTGGGTAAGTCTCTTCCCCACTCGCCTCTCTGTGGCCTTGAGACTTAGTTGAGCCATGTGCTGCGTCTGGTTGACTGACCTCCTCCTCCCCCCAAACCCCTCCAACCCCACCTCGCGCCCCCCTGTTGCCCCAGTGTTCTGCCGTGTGTTATGTTTTGTATTTGCCTCGTGTCGCAGTCCATTGCACCCTGAAGCACACCCCAGTCTATAACTGAGCCAAAAGTGCTGATCTATCTTTATTTTTAAAACCCCCTCCAGGTCTCGTTATTTCACTCCCAGTTTCTTCTCCTTTTTCGCCAGATATAAGTTGTATTCCCTCTTGTTTCCGATGGTGACATTATTTTTATAATGAAAGGAGATTGGAGTTGGAGCATCATGACATTCATTAGCAGCAGTGGCCCAATTTGGGCTCTCTGGATCGCTCCGCTTTGGGGACTTGCTGTCTCATACTCAAGCTCCTTCTCGCCTCTTTAAAAGCAAACATTATTATTATTTATCAGTAAGTAAATATTTTGAGAGTTTTGTATGCACACAGCAGGTCGTTCTCGACAGCCCGGTGCTTCATTATTTTATTCCCCTCTAAATCTGTTGGAGACAAATGAAAACTATTAAATTTGAAACTGCCTGTTTTCCTTAAGGATGTGCATTTATGCACAGATGTAAAGGCTGCCTTTGCGTTTTGCTTGAGAATCCCAGGCAGATGTCAGGAATTCTATGCAGGTTCAATGACTTAGAAGTTGCATGTTACGTGAAAGAGGTCTGAGGACAGTTGGGTGGTTAATTATTAATTTAAAGATGCAAATCTTCAGTTTTTTTTTTTTTTTTTTGTAGTATAGTTGCTCCTGCTGTGTTCTACATGGTTGAGTTGTGAAATTTTGAGGATGCAAACGTTCAGGTTTATTTTTTAATCTTACTTTTTCTTCACCTATTTTTTTTTGAGAGGGAACGTGACCTGTGTTTTCACATCCAGCCCATAGGTGTCAGTAAAACGCACGGAAGAAGAGTGCAAGTTTTACAGAATCAAACTCAATTTGAGTTTGCATCTCTTATATGGTGCTCCTGGGTTTTGGTGATGAGTCACTAGATGAAAAACACTGCACGTTTACTGATAAGTCAACCAACAGTGGGCTTTTAATAGGAGTTTGAGGAGACCTCTTTATTTTGATTTTTAAATGAGTTTCGATGTAGTTCAAAGTTGTTACAATCTGTGCTTTAGCAATGTTTAATAAAAATCTACAAAAGATGGAAATAAACTGTGTACTAAATTTTACTTGAATATACCTTGAGGGACTTCTATTTAGTTGCTTTTATCGATTGGGACTTTGCTTTTAGAATCAAATTGGTTTACAAAAAGTCTTCCAGTCCCATAAGTTGAGCAGCCAATGCACTTTCAAGTGGATCTCTGCAGTACAGTAAAACCGACCACTTAGGGGAGTGAAAGCTTTACATTTGCTCTGATGAATTTCCGTGCCCCAATTGATATTGTTCACCCTTTGCAGCACTTTGAAGTGCAAAGCCAATTTGTCACAGTCTGCAGAATCCTTCCAAGTCCATGACTCAATCTGCATTCCCTGACCTATATCCTCAAGGCATGTAGATGTTTCTCCTGGCTTCGGTAAGGGTAGTCCTACATGATCGTGACAGTTGACCATGTGCATTCCACTCCGTGGTTTTGCAGTCTGCCTTCTTTTGACAGCTTCAAGTATTTATCAAGGTGCAATAGGGTTTCTCAAGCAAAGCTTCCCTGGTTCAGTTCCTGCTTGTTAACCTCCGTTAACCCGAGTTCTGTGCTGTCTCCACAACCTACGCCACCCCCCCCCCCCCCCCTTATAGCACCTCCCACTGTAAAGCAGTGTCTTACGTTGTCATGCACAGTTCTTGAGGAAGCATTCACTGTGTGTCTTCTGTGCTGCAGAAGGAATGCTGGGGTGGGGAGGGAGTTGTCTATATAGCTGCACCCCACCCCCTCAAAGAGGTCATTGCAATGCCTTGGCAGTTAGCCGTCTGCGTGCAATGTTGTCTTGGCAAACGGCGAGACCGAGTTTGCCGTGCACCTCGCCAGCATGTGGCAACCCGGGGGATCCTCACGGGACGATGTTTTCCCTGCGTGTTGGTCCACGGGGGGGGGGGGGGTCGAGGGGAATCTGTGGCTTTGTTGTGTCTGACTGTGATTTTTTTTTTTTTTTTTTTTTTTTTTAATTGTAAGCAATAAAAGCTGAATTTGCCACTGTATGACTAGATCTGTGTGCTTTTCATATGTCTAGTTGATGTTAAACCTCAGTGTTGCAATGTTAATAGTCCGCAGTGTGGGCACAGAATACATGAACTGGGGGCAAATGTACACTAACTGGAAAATCAGGTTAGGAAGTATGTTTTTTTTTTCTTTTTTTTCCCTTTTCCCCCCCGCTTACAGAAAGTGTAATTTACAAGGTTAGCATGTCAGTCTCAGCCAGTCGAGAAGAATTTACTTGTTTAGCGCTTTCTGCATTTTTTCTCATGGTATTTCAGCCAAAAGTAGTTATTTACATCAGGGAAACAGCCATCCAGTAAAAATCCAACTGGTAAAACAAACCAGACAAATTCCTTATCCCAGTTTTCGTACATACCTCATGAAAATTTATCTTTGGGTTATGCCTTATTTTTAGCTGAGGGTTCAATGAATTAAGGGAAAGTAACTCATTTAAAAAAAAAAAAAAAAAATATATGGGACCAAATGTTGAACCAGGGGGAACCTTTTTAATCCACATCCTGAGAGCAAGGAAGAGCAACTGTCATCTGAACCATGTCAGCAACCAGAAGCCTTTGCAGCAGCTGTAATTCAGTTTAACAGTAAAGCAGCCTGTCATTTTGTGCAAGGAGCTCCCCAGTATTTAGTATAATGAGCTCCCGAGAACATATGCAAAATGCGTTCCATCTGCCTGCTCAAAATACTGTGGAAAACCAAAGCGGGCATGCCGTTCTGTGGGCAGAGTAGAATTTCACTGCTGAACTTTGAAAAGGAGGGAAATCTGCCCCGCCGCCACCCCCGGCCCTCCCCGGCCCCTGCTGATTTTAGTCCTCAACAAACTGAAGACCCAATCTTCCAGGAGCAAAATGCATCATTTCCCCAAGTGGAAGTGCTGTGTTAAAAAAAAAAAAAAACTCCCGCTGAATCGCATGATGGTCTTTCTTTGCTGCATTTGTTCTCCGCTAAAGAGATCGGATCATATCCTTCATCGAAATAATGGAAGAGAAACTGGCAGAACAAAAAAGTTTAAATGACCCAGATGCAATTTCATTCATGTTAAATTGGGAAAAGCCAAAGTCACGAAATATAGGTATCGGCTTGTTTGCCGTCGACCTCCGTTACGGGAGGACGGGAGCCGTTCCGACTGTCGGTTCGGCCGCTTTCGGAAAAGCGGAATTGCACAAGGGCGCTGAGCAGACTGAACGCCCTGCTATTATTATCCTGCGCAAACAAGCCGTGGGTCATGGCTTCAGCTCTGCGCTCCGCTTGTTCTCCCGTGGGACCATTTGTCCTTTGGGACCCTTTGCAGCCTGTTTCCCATCAGTCCCAGCTCCTGTTACGGCGACGTTTTGCCAGGGGTCGGGATGGGAGGGGTAGCGGTCAGGGGGGCCCAGAGAATATTGGCTCGAGTTACCGGAATTTTCCACTGCCCAGCCAGTAGGGGGCGCTATATGCAAAAAAGGCACCTCCGGCAGTTGGACAGCTAGCTCCTTGGGGTGATGCGGCCTGGCAGCCGCGTGTGTGACCGCATCTCTGCGCCTTCCAGGGAGGGGGGACATCCAGCCGCAGCTGGACTGCGCCATGCAGGATGTGAATGATAAGTACCTGCTGCTGGAGGAGACGGAGAAGCAGGCCGTGCGCAAGGCCCTCGTCGAGGAGAGGAGCCGCTTCTGCACCTTCGTGTCCATGCTCCGGCCCGTCGTCGTGAGTCCTCCCGCCCTCTCCTGCTTGGGATTGTGGGAAATGAATCGGCCTGATCCGTATTAACTCGGTTTGCACTCCGGTGTGTCAGCCTGCATGGAGCACTTTGAACTATTATGTATTATTCATAATGTATTAAGGTATATCACTGCTTATATATTACTCCAATCAGTTTCATGTCGGTATGTTTTTACCACTGTAGCCAGTGCGGTAATTTCACTCTGATGCTATTTGGCTGTGATGATCTGTTTCTGATAGTCGTGTTTAATGACACGTGCCCTTTGTGCCAGGATGAGGAGATCTCAATGCTAGGAGAAATCACTCATCTGCAGACCATCGCCGACGACCTCAAAGCGTTAACCATGGACCCCCATAAGCTGCCCCCTGCAAGCGAGCAGGTCAGCGAACCCTCCGCATCGACCGCACCTCTACCCGGCGGGTGGGAGTGTTCCAGTTAACGGGGAGGGCATCCTCCCCTGGCGGGTTGTGGTCTTACCCCATTCTTACTTCCAGGACCGTGTTCGTGCTTTGCTGCTTATGCGTTTTTGACTCTCAAGTACACATCAGAGTACATTAAAGGTAAATTGTGCTGGGTGTGCTTGGAGGTCAGTGCTTAGTTTCTTGGTTTGGGTGGGACGTCAGTTGACTTTGGTGCCTAAAGGCACCCAGCCCACGGTCAAACGGCAGTTTCTGGAGGTGCGAAGATCAACGGGAGAGGCGGCCGAGTTCAGCCATTTCCATTAGAGAGGTGTCCGGTTCCACCCTCCTGGAGCTCTGCCTGGGGTTTTTTCCGTCAAAAGCCCGTCTCGCGCCATCTGTAATTTACCTGCTTCTGTGTGTTCGGTCCCAGGTGATTCTCGACCTGAAAGGCTCAGACTACAACTGGTCCTACCAGACTCCGCCCTCCTCCCCCAGCACCACCATGTCCCGAAAGTCCAGTATGTGCAGGTAGGTGCTGGATTCAACCGCACGCTCAAACGCAACTCAGACAGGAGATGCTCCAATTTCCTTCCAGTGTTATTGCGCCACCATGTGGCCCCTGAATGAACTGCAGCCGCTGCTGGGAGGTGGCAAAATCGGGAGCGCAAAAGACCTAAACCACAAGTCCCAGATTACAGGCGAAAGCATTTAACAAGCAATGCCTCCAAGCAGCTGGACTTGAGGCGACATGAGAGACATCAAGCAGCAGGATTCCCCTTGGAAATATCCCCGATTTAGAGCCACAGTCGAGTTCTTGTTAAATCGCTTTACGTGGCTCATTAGAACCCGTTACTTTTTCACCTCCCGTCTGGCAGAGAGCTCACCCTCTTCTTTAAAGACATGTCCCAAGAAGGCCAGCGTAATAAAGTAATTGCAATAATTGTGCGCACCTTGAACCCCATCTTTGCTCTGCCTCTGAAGTGTCGTGATGTTTGCGGTCACGGTCCGGTTCGACACAGGTTGAATCGCGGAGGTGTTTTGCGGCTGACCAAAACCGCAAGGTGTCCTCTCCGCACCGACGGCACTGCGGTACAGTGCTGTCTTAACACGGTACACGACACTCTGCGCTGTGGATTCCACCGAACACCACAACTCCCCTCCCCTCCCCGCTTTACTGTACGTGTCCCCTCCCCTCCCCCATCCCGTCCTGCTGCCCCCCGAACTGTTTCTGGCGTGCGAAACAGTTCGACACTGTGCTGCCTGCTTTGCTTTTCTTTGCCGGAATGTTCTTTGTTAGCTGTGTTTTAAGCCGGGCCCTCCCGCGATCATGCTGCCTCGCCGCGGTAAATTGCCTGAAGTCACAGTGAGCATGGTGAATGTGCAAGTTCCCTCTTTGTATCGGTTTGTGTTACTGTGGTACTGTACTCCCTCCTTACCTTCCCCTTGTAGAGATCGAATGCAGTATCCCTTGTTTCTTTAAGTTTGAGCCATTGTGGCGGAAAAGGGCGCCGCCGTAAAGTCAGGCTCGTCTCGGGGAGGTGCAGAGAGAGATGTCGGCGCCTAGTCTGGGCTCGATCGTTCGGCTGCGCCCACGTACAGAAGTTGAACCACGGTTTTGCCCGTGCCAGGTATGCAGAGAGAGTCCGGGAGTGTACGATAGCGCAGGGTTATCGGTCTCGGTGCCGGGAGCAGATAGCCGCGGCCTGGGCCGAGAGGTCGGCGGGTCTCTAGCCGGGGTGAGGAATGCAGGGGAGCAGGAGGGGTGACCCTCCCCCCCCCCCATCTTGAACACAGACTCCAAAGCCCAGCATCACCGCTGCGCTAATGAGTCCGCGGCTCCCTGCACTGCACCCATACCCTCCTGTCGTTGGAGGGGGGAGGCAGATTTTGTCAGTTTGCTAAGAAAATTAATTCCTCCGTTGGCATTTGGTTGCGTAATAATTCCCTTTTTGCTTCCTCTAATTGAATGGTAATATTACTGTGGGTAGTACAGTGTTTAGAACCAGTGCCTTGAAGGTACCTTTGACCAAGGTACTTACCCTAAATTACTACAGTAAAAATGAAGCAGCTGTACAAACACTTTGACTTTAGAGAAAAGCTCAGTGAATTAGTTTAATAGTCAGGTCTAAAATTATCAGATGGTTAGATATTAAATAGTAACTGAGGAGCTGCTGTAGTTGCAAATAAGGTCTATAAACCGTGGGAACCTAAATTATCGACTTAACAATCAAGCGTAATGGAAGAAGATGATTTGATTACTAAATTAGGGTGTTTTTTTTTTTTAATACTGCTTGTGAAGGGATATTGACTTTTTTTTTATATATATATATATATTTCTTGCTTGTATTTGATTTAACTTTTATTTCCTTTTGCCCTGCCTTGCTGAAATCACTGCCTGCCGCATTGAGTTGTGGAGTGTTAATTGTTCCTGGTCTCCCCCGTTCTCTCCCTGCCTGTCTCCCCCTCCACCCTCCCACACACCCCGCCCCCCCCCCCTGTCTCTAACAGCAGTTTGAACAGCGTAAACAGTAGCGACTCCCGGTCCAGCGGGTCGCACTCTCACTCACCCTCCTCGCACTATCGCTACCGCAGCTCCACCCTGCCCCAGCAGGCCCCGGGCCGCCTCTCCAGCATCTCGTCCCACGACTCGGGCTTCGTCTCGCAGGACGCCTACCAGTCCAAGTCCCCCTCGCCCATGCCCCCCGAGAGCGCTCCGCAGGTACGGGGGGTGGGGTTGCATCCCGGTTTTGGGGCACGGGTGGATTGAGCAGTCTTACACACACACACACTTCTAAATGTCCGTTTAGTGTGAAACAGCTGGATTCTTTTTTCTCCACTGTCATCAAATAAGACTTTTTTTTTTTTTTTTTTTTTTTTTTCCTCCCCTGGTAAGGGATAACTTGTGCATTCATGTAGTGTAATTTTATCTTCAGAGTTGTTACAACTATGTCACCCTAGTTTCTCACACACACGCAATCTCTATAGCTGGCAGAATAGTTTTCTCCAGCAGGTATTGACTGGTGAAGTCCCGAACAGAGCAGGTGTAAAATAATTCCTCGGCATAATGAGGCCAGAAGGAGCGGGTGACGTCTTTCGGGTTCCACACAGGAACTGTTTCGCGTCTCCCTTCCAGCCTCGAGCCCGGAAAAAACTGGCCGCTTTCAAGTTCTGGCTATCATTTTACTCAAAAGTCACCTCCTTCCTTCCCCCGGAGGTCGTGAGTCATCCGCGGTCATTGTTGCGGGGGAGTTCGGTTTCACCGGGTCTCGGAGCCTCCGACCGGCGCTCCCGCACTTCTCTGCACGGCACTGGAACGAGTCGCCGTGTTTTGCGCTCCGTTTTACCGCTGCCGGTCCCTCTCTAATGCTTCCACCAATGGCTTCATAGCTGCCTGCTTCTGCGTGCCCTTCTGAACCAAACGCGTAGCTGGCACGTAGTGGGACGGCTCTACGCTCCAACACACCGCTCTTCAACGCCGACTGCTCGTTGCATTTGCACCGGTGTGCGTTGGTCTGCTGTCCTCCTCAAAGCTCAAAGCATAACACCTTGTTCTTTCTCTCCTCTCCCCTTTTTTTTTTTTTCTTTTTCTATCTGTGTATGCATCTTGGTGCTGTGCTTTGCGTATGTGTGCGCGTCTGTCTGTCTGTCCCTTATAACCACATCTTTATAAAAAAAAAAAAAAAAAAAAAAAATCTGTACTTTTCACTGCATGTGCTGTTTCTTTATGGTGTGCGTGTGTGCGTCAGGCCTCCTCCAGCTCTGCTTCCTCGGACGCCTCTGAGACCTGCCAGTCGGTCAGCGAGTGCAGCTCGCCCACCTCCGTCAGCTCCGGCTCCACCATGGGCGGGGCCCTGGCCTCGGCCGAAAAGGTGAAGGCACGACCCCCCCCGCCCCAAGCCCACGCTGAGCTCCTATAGGACCTGCTGTACCCCCCACCCCGCGCTATTACAGCCCCACAGTCAACTATTCACACATCATTCGTTGCTCATGCTGCACATGTCGATGTGTCCTTCATACTGAGACCTGTGTTCTCTTATGTTCATTTTCAATATCCCTCCAATTTTCTTTTTTAATTTTATTTACATTATATTTGTGTTAATATTTTATTGGCATTTTTTGCAGCTGTGCTTGTTTTTGTTTGACTATATATTTAATTTCTCAATTTTGTGTTTTCTCTGGGTTTTTTTTTTTTTAATCATCCATGCATGTCGTAGCTGTCAAACGGGTTCGACCATCACGCGCCCAGTGAGCCTCCCTACCTGGCTGGAGTGGGGCATGGGGGGCCCTTCCTCTTTTTCCCACTTCCATCCTCCTCTGCCCCTTCCACCATCTGTTCACGGGCATGGTCTCGACCAAGCTCCGCCCTGCTCCCTGACTACCCCCCGTATTGCACCCTGGGCCCGGGCATGGTGCCCTCCTCCAAAGTCCCCAGCTGGAAGGTTTGTCTAATCCTCCTCAGGTCACTGTTCTCCTCACTCCTTCCCACACCCCTTCCTCCATGACTGATAAAACATATAGACAAGTTGGCTTTGCTTTCAGTACAGCCTCATCAGTGCACATATTCAACTACAGGCTCATCCAGTTAGAGCAGCAGCAGCAATCCCAGGATGCACTGGCTGTATGGCATGTGTGGTCTGGTGTGTGTCCTCTGGATGTGAGATGTCAGAAGATACACTGGCTCCTCATCTTACAAACACAGCTGGGATCATTTGGGGTTACTACTAGGCCACAATCAATAAAAGTTCATTAATCCAGACATCCCTCAGTCCATTCACTGGGCAGCTTCTGTAAAAAAAAAAAAAAAATCTCAGCTATAGCGATAATTAAAAAAAAAAAAAAAAAAAAAAAACTTAATGTTGTTCATTAGTGTGCCCTACACTGAAATTAAAACTGAAAATAAAAATTACCTTCCACAAAATTCAGATTGTGGATTGTCGACCAATTCATCCCATAATCACGTGCAATGTTTTCAATCTTATTGATCACCAACACTGACAAACGCCGGACATGAGTTGTAAACTCAGCACCTGGGTGGTGCGAGACGACGTGGGCTCGATCCCCGCTCAGTCTGTGGAGTTGGCATGTTTTCCCGTGTCTGCGTGGTTTTCCTGCAGGTGCTCTGGTTTCCTCCCACACTCCAAAGACATGCTGTTCAGGTTCCCCCACAGTGTGTGAGTGACAGTGTTTTCCACTGATGTATGGATGAGTGACCCAGTGTAAGTAGTGTATCTAGCAGTGTAAGTCACCATGGTGAATGGCGTGTGTGGGCTGATAACACTACATAGTTTGGAAGTCACTTTGGAGAAAAGTGTTTGCTAAACAAATGTAAACACTGAGTGGAATTCAGGCTGTCCCCACACTCCTACCGTTTGGTTGCATCGTACTGCCTCCTACTGGCTGAATGCATCAACACAGGTTGTGTCCACTCTGTAGAATAATGTAGAAATAGGTATTTGGGGCAAAAATGAGGAAATGTTACCTTGTTCAGAAATGCGTAACAGCGGTTTGTGAAAAGAGAAGCCGCTGTACTCGACGTTCCCGCTGCTGTGCCTTCTGACTAGTCGGCTTGCGCTGCTTCTTCTGCGCTTTGTGCTCTGAATCCGCGATTTCGCCATACAGTAGTTGAATAGTCACTAATTAATCCCAGGAGAACGACCATAACAGGAACTGATTTGTCGGTAGTTATTGCTGAACCGCAGATGCGGCCTCTGGGACCTTTCGCGGGACTAGGAGGGCAGGAAATGTGTTTTCTATCACCCTTGTTAAGCGCATTCAGCGATGGGAGCGCCCCGACATTCAGCCTGAGTAGAAGGAAGAAAAATTATCCGCATGTGAGTCACATGGAGTACGGGCCTGCGGAACAGAAAAAGTAAATCTGTTCCCATTTGAAGTGTCCCCCCCCCCCCCCCCTTTTATTTATTTACTTTTTAAATACTACTGAAAATGTTGGCCTGGGAATTCTTAAAATAATCCAATCATATAATTTCTAAGCTTTTTCCTGGTGTTGAATTGTGGGGAAAGGACCGGTAATTGATCGTGTCCTGGGCGCGTTGTTTTTGATCGGTGACCCATGTGCACGCGCCCCCCACAGGACTGGGCAAAACCGGGACCTTACGACCAGCCGGTGGCGAACACGCTGAGGAGGAGCAAGGAGCGGCGCGAGGCTCCGGAGCAGAGCACCGCGGCACCACCGCAGGCGGGAGGGGGCGCCACCGCTTGGGACGAACCCCAGAAGGCCAGGAGTGCAACCACACCCACCGCCCTCATGGTGAGACAGGCCATTGCATGACCTCAGTCGTGTGACCAAAGCACCGCGGTAAAGATGATGGGACAAGCGTAACAGTTCTAGCGCATTACTGACATAATGGGTGCCGAAATCCTCTCTGAATATAGTCGTTTAGAATAAAAAAAAGTTGACAGCGCTCACTGAAATCTGCCCTAGAAGAATGCGTTTCGGCCACGTGCACAAACAGTCACTTCCCCACGCTGTCGATTGTAACGATCCGTTATGCCCTATGGATGTTGGCAGCTTATATGGTAACGTACCACATGAATGCGGTTTAGAAGCGCTGGAACGCTCCCTGACAAACGCGCAGTACCGTCGTCACCTGCCACTGTGTATCTGTTAGATGTCTCATCCTTTCAAAAAATTGCTTGCTTTCTGAAGACGAATCAATGCATCGTTTGAATTAACTTGACAAGTTTGAGGCTGCTGTCTCCTTTAGTATAAATAAGTTGAAAATATCAGTATTGGAATGTTTCTGCTGTTGGTTTGACTCAGTGATGGGAGATTGACGTTGTGCTTGTGGGGAAGGGAGGGGACGTGGAGGCCCACGAGGAGCTCGCCCTCGTCCTGTCGCGGGGGCTGCAGCTGGACCCCCAGCGTTCCAGCCGGGACTCCCTGCAGGGGTCCAGCGGCTACAGCACCCAAACCACCACGCCGTGCTGCTCCGAGGATACGATCCCCTCCCAAGGTAGGCGCACCCAAACGCACGATCGCAATATTGCTGCCTGGATTTGGTGCGCTAGTCTATATCGGAGCACCCATAAAGACATCGGAGAAGGTTCACGGAAAATTCCTGTGTTTCAGTGAGTGACTATGACTACTACTCGGTGAGTGGGGAGCAGGAGGTGGACCAGCAGGACTTTGACAAGTCCTCCACCATCCCGCGCAACAGCGACATCGGCCAGTCGTACCGCAAGATGTTCCAGGCAAAGCGTCCGGCGTCCACGGCTGGCCTGCCCTCCACAGGGGGACCAGTCATCGTCACCCCGGGTGTGGCCACCATCCGCCGCACGCCCTCCACCAAGCCGTCGGTGCGGCGGGGACCCGGCGCCGGCGGCCCCATCCCCATCAAGACGCCCGTTATCCCGGTGAAGACTCCCACGGTGCCTGACCTGCCAGGGGGCGGGGCAGAGGAAAGCGACGAGCCTCTGAGCCCCGAGTCCCCTGGGTCAGGTGGGGAGGGTGACCAGGTGGGTGTCCTGCCTTCAGCCTCCTGGAGTGGCCAGGCTTCAACCAACCCCCCAGGGCCGCTGCCCCAGCCCGGGGCCCCTGAGGGTGACGGCGGCGCGTTAGAGGACGTGGAGGTTTTGGAGGAGCCAGACTCTGTCGACGCTCAGGGAGACAACATGCTGCTGGCCATTCGCCGGGGCGTGAAGCTGAAGAAGACGACCACCAATGACCGTTCGGCACCGCGCATCGCCTGAGAGCGCTGCCGAGAGTAGTGCGCGCACTCGCACGTTCTCCCATATGCTTCAGTATTCGGCGCGTGCCGCGTGAAGGCAGCATCCATTCCAGTACCCTTTGGAGGAAGAACAGTTCTGTGTCATTCGTTTATTTTTTCAGATGTAGGGAGGTGAGCAATTTATATTTTTGAAATGAAAAGATGAGTCAGATGCGGGGGGGGAAAAATGTAAATACGCGAGCGGTTTTTCGTCGTTCTTATTCTAGTTCTGCCTCGACTTCCTCCCTGCGCTTTCATTTTAATGGAAAAGAACTTTTTGTGAACTTAGATTTTTCCAGCCGTGTCAGTATATGACCCTCGTAGGTGTGCCTTCCCATCCTGTCCTCGAACCGCATTATGGTCCAGCTCAGTAGCATGGTGCACTCTAGCACAAAGGTGACATGGTTAGCAATATAAAGTATGGGTGGTGATGTACTAGTATTAATTGAGTACATTTCCAGCTCACTGGTGCATGCCGTGACTATAAAAGATGTTTGAAACACGAATATGTAAAAACCGAAGAGCCGTCCACTACAAGCTGAAAAAAGTGGTGCTTTAACAAGCCGTGTTGAATTATGTCACTGTTTTGATACTAGTATCGCTACTGATTTAATTTTCCTCCTCTTTTTTTCCCTTCTGGAATCGCAAGCAGTCACGTGCATGCAGCCTTAACGGCTCTTGATGGTTCATTTTCATGGAAATGCTGTAAAAAGCTGTTTCTTTTATTAAAAGTTGTTTTTTTAAGCATCATCGAAATCAGATACATGGAAACATAGCAAAGAGGTCGAGTATGTACAAAACTGTAAATACTGAATGGTTGCAACAGGCTTAATTTATTCTTTATGTAACCCTTCTGCTTTATTCCTCAGAACATATACTTTCATCTGTGTCTTTTATATATATCTCCTGCATTAATATATATCCACTGGACTAATGAGGTCCTGTGCTCTCATTTAACTGCAATTTGTGTGAGCAGACAACACATTTTTCGTCTGCGGTGGGGCTGATGTTCTCTCGTTCTCCTCTAGGGGCAGCAGAGAGCTCATGCGTTACACAAGGTTAACGATTCACGAGTTGTTAAAAGGAGATATTTTCTTATGATATTTTCCTCTGAGATGAAGTGCGACTAGCCCCATAGTGCTGAACAAGATATATTCTTTAAGACCAGGAGGATCATGGTTTCGCAGCTGTTGAAACTGAGTTTGACAAAACAGTTTTAAAATCCTTAAGCATTTCAAACCATTACCTCTAGTTTCAATGCCTCACCTTTTTTTATAGGAAAAGGTATATTTGCAATATTAAACATTTTTTGTTCAATAGATTTCCGCATCAAAATCAGAAAATAGGAACACTGCCTCTGTCCAATGTGAACGTTATACAAGTTGTACAGTCGGTATATCGCATAGCTAACAATACCATTCATTTTTTGTATCAGTGCAAGGTCTAGTTCAGTTTCGTTCTCCAGTTTTAGGTCTGAGAAATGGTTTCAAAATAATACTTTGTTCCATCCAGGAAAAAAAAAAATTCTCAAACATATTTAGTAGCTGATGCAATGAGCATATGATGCTAAACACTACATGTGGTTACTGTCTCATTACCAAACTGTTTTGATATTGTACGTGTAAAAACCTTTAGTTGTAATAACGCTGTACTTCAGCATACAGCCATTGTTTAGATATTTAACTTCAAAACATATCGTAGACATTTTTTTAAATTGCCAAATTTTATGTATCAGAATGTGTAAATGGTGTTTTTGCATATTGTAAAGGCAGACACAAAAATACTAGACTTTGTTCCTAATAATTTAGTCAATAGTTTGTACTGAGAGTTGACCTCTTTCCATGTGCAGTTTCCCACCGGCTGTAAATTGGTTTGTTTCCTTCTCCTGTGTAACTATTGCTTCAGCCTATATTAAAGATGATAGAGAGTCATTGGCTTAGCTTTATTTTTCCCCATCTAGGACCTATACACCCATCTTTAAATTTTTGCATTAAGCATTCTACAGTTTCATGTCATAGCAGCAGGTTGTGTGTTGCGCAGAGCTGTCTCGCACTCAGGAGGATGCGGGCTCAAATTGCTGATGCGGTAATACCTGAGAGCAAGATGCTTATCCAGCTATGTAAAGAGGTGAATAACCGGTTTGTTGCTAGATGACTGACAAATGCTTCACTGAAAATACATAGACCTTTAATGACATTAGCTATAGTGCTCACATAATGGATCCAGCAACTGGCTCACCAGTTCAGACATGCAGTGCTTAAAGTTCTATTTAAGAAAGAAAGAAAGAAAAAAAAAAAAACAGGTGGATGAGGAATTGAGCAGCAAAAGTTTCAGAATGTTGTGGCAATAATTTAAATCAGACTTTCACATTCTTTCAGCTACAGTGCAAGTTGTGTAATGATAAACTAATGAACACCCTTTGTCTTGATTCAGGGATATTTTATTGTTTTTGAGTCATTTCCTCAAAGTGAATACCCATCCTGCTGTATAATCTGGCTATACCACTTAGCTATGTTGCAGTGTCTCAGAGAGGACGCTCCCTTGGACGGGTGACATACTGCCACCAAAAAGGTGGGAGGTCACCCTCCCTGCGAGCTGGGGGTAGGGCCTCGCTCTTGGGTCCATCTGCAGGGGTTTCCTCTGCCAGCTGCTGGACCTGCAACCCAACCAGGAATGTGATTAGATTTCCCCCTAGTAATATAGAACAAACAGATGAAGCAGCTCAGTTAACTGACCACAGAATCCACCAGATACAAACCTCTCTGTCCCAGCTCTTCTCCCGCAGCTTCTTCCACTGCTCTCTCTTGGCAAAATAGTCAGGATACATGGCTTTCTCTGAGGGATGCCAGTAATCCAGAGCCCATTCAGGGACCTGAGCGGCAACAAGATGTTTATCAAACAAGAGGTAGGCAACACTGCCTTAAGGTTTGCATGAAGTTGTCATTCCAACATTAAATTAAACATATTGCTTGGAATGAAACTGCTTTACCCTTCAACTCTGAATTGGCTATTTGTAAATGAGGTTTTCTGGCAGTAGGACTAAACCAGCTAAAAACAACCTGTAGTGCTGAATATCACAGGAGTAGGGAGTGGTGAATTGTGGCCGCCCTACCTTGTAGCATTCATATCTCTCATACGATGTTCCTCCAGGAGAGTCTGGAAAGAGGTAAGGCTGGGGATGCTGGTTGGCCCAGAATTCCTCCTCTCCTGCTTTCAGCATCAGTGTGGCTTTAACCATGTCCTTCTCATTCTTGTTTGCATCAAAACGTGCTCGTAACAAACAAGCATAGAAGCGATACTTGTCCCTGTAAAAGTCATAGTGCAATGAAATGGAACTAATGTACAACACAAAGCTGACTGGCAGATGCACCATACTTAGGGGGCAGGTAAATATCCTACAATGACTACAAAACTACTACCGGGGTAGTAGCATATGAAAATTCCTAGAACATTCATTAGTAACTGTTTCTCCAGTGCAAGGCTGCATGTTCTAGAGCCTCTTCTAGAAGCACAGGGTGCAAAACAGGTTACACCCTGACTGGGACACCTGTCCATCACAGGGAAATGACCCAGTGCAGGCAATTTAGTCATCAATTCACCCAAAACATCTGCCACTGGACTGTGGAGAGAAACCGGGAATAAACTCATGGGGAGAGCATGACAACACTGCACAGAGAGTCAAATTCTAACCTACATCCAGGAGCTGGGAGGTACCAGTGCTACATACTGTGCCATTCAATTTTCATATAGTCTGTCTTGTGATGGAACTGATACTTTTGTCAGAATACCAAAGCTATGAAGTTTTTTTTTTTTTTTTTTTAAAAATTCCATATTCAGATGGGTTCCAGGACCTATAATAGGAGACATAACTCTGGTTTACCAAAAAAAAAAAAAATTACTGATTACATTAAGTCAGTAACTGCCTTGTAGTGGCATGGGTGAGACACAAAATCATGTGCTACCTGCTGTCCTTTCCCTCAAGTCTTCAGTCATAAACTGAACCTCAATACATTAGTTTCTGTAGATTAAAAGAAAGAGTGACGTGTAAGACTAATAATTTAATTTGTAGAATGATTCCAGACACTACCTGCAGTTTACTTGAGATAGTGAAACAAACCCAGACAAACAGCAGCCCTACCATAACACTCATGTTCACGGCTTTCCAATAAATCACAATACCACAATTTATCAGCACTCAACACCTCTTATCGAGACTGATCACACATTAGAGACAGCAAATGGTGTGTTAAAATCCTTTTGATTTAAGACATGTTTCCAGGTTTCAGCTATCTTCAGTGCAGAAAGCACAGGCTGCATGTAAATATGAACTATTCCCAATTAAAAGTCTTGACATCCATACATCAGCGGAACACACACTCTCTGTCACTGAACTGTGTGAGTGACAGAGAGAGTGTATTTGTGTTCCACTGATGTATGGATGAGTGACCCCGTGTAAGTAGTGTATCTAGCAGTGTAAGTCCCCACAGTGAATATAGGGTGTGTGGGCTCATAACACTACATAGATTTCTTCATTGGAGGAAGTCACTTTGAGAAAAGCATCTGCTAAATAAATAAATAAATGTAAGTCACAGCTGAGAAACATTGGCAGTGGATGTTTGCTTGTACAACCCAAGAAGACTTCATTTTACAGCAACAAGAGCTGTATTAGTTTGGTTAAACATCTGAGAAATATGAAGAACCCTATCATATCCAACCAACCTAAGCTGTTACAAACATGTTACATGATGGCATCACGAGACTAATAAACACGCGTGACGCTGTGATATCGCTTTAGAGCATAAAAAAAAGCACAAAAAAATGACATAGCTTGCTTGAAAGTGATCTCTAACTGAAACTGGCACACTTTTCATTGAATAATTTCTGCGTTGAGGTAACGGTAAGTGATTCGTAGCACGCGGGCATGCAGTAAGCTGGAGAAATGAGAAAATAAAAACGTATTACTACTACTTCAATGCTGTCTGTATGTTAGTATCGCTTAAAGACAGGTTGATGATAATAATAATAGTGCGTTTTGCAGATCCGGCATGACGTAGTAGTTAGCTAGCAGCTACTGAGCTAGCCAACAAGCTAACTCAGGAGTCAATACCAACTAATCACACAGAAATACACACACTACAGTAACACGCTTGCTTTATATTAACAACCGCACTCTGATTTGAACATTGATAGTAGTCCATTTAAACAATCATCACAGTTTTATCGAAATTATTAGACGGTGACATTGATTGATTGAGACACTTCATAATACACACAACAGAGTTAGTTAGCTAGAATGCAGAGTGTCAAGAAGGAACACTGATATTTGCAGGCGGTACTGTCCAGAAATCTGTTCCGTACCATAACAAACCATCCTTACCTGAAAATACACCATGACTCAAGGTGTCTCAGGGACTTTTTATAAAGCCGGAGGACCTTCTGTTGATGTGTCAGATACGCTGAGGCCATTTCGCCCGGCGGTACCGACACAATTCACCTTCAGTAGGCGCATGCGCATAAAATGAGACGCGCTGACGCGATTTACAAACACCACGCATGCGCACAATTCACACCTTTCCGACGCGCATTAAACGCGCATGCGTACAAATTACTCCGCTCACGTTTTACAGACGCGGTCGAGGGTAGTGTCTTAAACTTCTCCACGTGTCTGACAATATGAACGTTTACATCACTCGCGTGGAAGTATTGTGTTTATCAACATATATCGATCATGTTATTTCACAAATTGGCAAGGAAAGGTATTTTGTTGAAGTAGTTCACGTTAAATTTCACTCAGTGGTACGATAGAAGTCCTCCAAGGACACACCCTTGAACCGGCGACTTTAGTTTCCACGTCCCTATTTAACGCACTGCCTGGTTGATGCTGGAGGATACAGTCCATCACTGCTGCATCTGTCTGGGGCTTGATGGTGGAGTTTGTCCAGGAGTTTCAGTGGCTGGAAGCCCTGATTTGGGGCCTTCTGCCACTGCTTTTTGCAAACAGGTAGACAATGGTGACAATCTGTTCATAGCCAGAAGTCAAGGGCAGCCGGCTGTGCAGCATCAAGGGTGTGCGCGCAATCTGCTACTAGGAGTTTGCAGCATTGGCATGTACCACACCCTGGGATTGTTGTGTCCATAACCTGGGTCTGCACATCCAGAGCATCTGTACCACATGGCACTAGGTCAACATCGAGGCTTTTCCCAATGGTCTCACCAGCCCGGAAGAGAAACTTGTGGCGGACAAACGCAGCATGGAGTAGGACTGAAGCAAGTGCTATGCCTGCAGAAGAAGTGGATGATATTAACAACGGCACTGGCTCCAGTTTACTGTTTTTTTATGAGCGGTAACCCTAAAGAGGATTTTAACACACTTGTACTAAGGAAATGCCGGCCGAGAGACACATGCCAATGATTTAATAATTAATTTCTGAGGTAGCTTAAAAGATATTTTTATCATACTTCCCCATTTGTAAAACAAGCCATGAGGCAAATACTACCATATTCTGCATATTTTGGTCCTTTTACTGTTGGTAGGTCGATGACATCAGAATTGGTACATCTACAACTTTAAATGTACCATATTACATTTATCTAACACTTTTTTTCTCCAAGGCAACTGACAGTGTTAAGCTACTTTATAATTATTTACCCATTTATACAGCTGGGTAATTTTTACTGCAGCAGTTGAGGGTAAGTACTTTGCTCAAAGGAACTACAGCCAAAGGTGAGATTCAAACCTGTGACCTTTGGATCCACCATATGTGCTCTTTACCACTTAGAGTATTTGCTCTTTAAAATAGAAAAGGTTAAATACAGAAAACACAATTGCATAAATAAGAAAAAAAATAATTTACTTGTGCGAATAAGAACAATCAGGCAACCTCCCCCCACCCCCACAGTTAAAAAGCTATTAAATGAGATGAAATAAGAAATGGTTATATATTCTCTGTCTTAATGAGCTGTTACATATGCATACAATCCAATTTGGGGGATTTTCAGTTTGTCTTTTGAGTTAAACACAGAATTTTGCGTTTAGTTGAAAAGACATTCTGTGAGATAAATGTGCCGCTGAAAAAATGTTAAATTCATCGGAACATTTTAGAGACGTTATTGATACTGAATGAATGAATGAATGAATGAATGAATGAATACCCCGTACCTCGCAGGTATCACTATTAGTGGGCCGTTAGGTGGCAGTCTTACCTAAAGAAAACCAGTAAAAACAACAACAACAATAATAATAAAATTAACTGAATGTTAATTTTCAAGGAACTATTTTTTTGCTTAAAGTTGTGGATCATTTGAACTGCCAAGTCAGTGTTTTTACTTTCGAATTGATAAACAATATCCAGTATTTCTTACCTAGGTTTTTCAATAGGTAAATTCAAGATCACTTATTTGGTTGAGTTGTCGACTCAAATTAATATCATCTTACATTTACTGGGTAAATTAAAAGGTAATTATTGCGGAATAAAAACACATGTAAACAGAGAAGGTCAAATAAGATTACTACTGCCAAATATATTTTTTTTAATGCAGTACATATCTGGACATAAATCATTCCGTCATTGCAACAGACTGTCTTACTAAAGTCAATAACGCCTGCGTTATAAAAGTATCAATTATCTTATTGATATAAATGAGTTTGTGATTTAAACTGTACGCCCTTTTTTTCTAACATGAAATTATCTTTTTCTGCGCAAAGGAAGTTGCGAATGGTGCGCGCGTAGCATTTTGGGAATTGTAGTTAAATACTTGAACGTGTCCCCGTATACTACACGTATTTAAACTTCCCTTCCCGACACGCCTGTTTTCAGGGGGCGTGTCTCACTGCCCTACTCATACATACTGATGTACATACCTTCCAGTAACAAGGGTAAAGGGGAGCAGTGTTGGGTGTATCTCAGTCACTTTGCTTTTCTGAAGAAAAGATGATAGGCGACCGCGGCGGAGCCAGAAACGCAGCACGGGGAGAAATCGCTTTACAGTCATTCGTACAAACAGAGCTTATCGAAGGAAAGTGAAGAAATTTTAGGTAGTAGGGACCTCCAGGACCTCCGGAGAGCGGGAGCTGTGTGTGTGGTGGCGGGGTTCGGAGATGTCCCGGGCTTCGGCGCTCCTGGACCGAGGAGGCTTTCAGGAAACAACCGATGAAGAAATAACCTCTGAGCACCAATATTTTACACAAAATTAAAACTATATCCACAAAAATTAAAGCTTGACATTTTACCGGGAGGACCCAGCATCTGTAAGTAAGTGTAGAGTGAAATGAGTAAAATTGATACCGGATCAGTTTGGGCTATGTTGACTAGTAGTACATCTGATCTGATCTGAATAAATTTGAAGATTTTTTTTTTTTTTTTTACATAAGGACCACAACGACAACCACTTTGTGAGTTGAATTATTCTAATTGAAAACTGTCACGTCAACGTAAATAACGAATAACGGTCCAGCAGTTCTGTGTGGTGGGTACATTTTTTTACGCGGCCCTAACTAACAGTAATTGCAAATATTGGCTGAAAATAATAAGTTAGGCGTTCGTCGTGTATCGAGTGAACTAACTTAACTGACTAGCAGCGGTGTTGACAAACATTGTGACAGTTACTAATAATTACTAATTTTTCGGCACCGCTGTCTTCTTGCAGTGATTTGTGTACCTCAGCTGCCCAAACGACGAGGTATTTAAACCGTTTTTTATTTTGTTAAATGCTCGCAGGTTCCGACGGCGCCATGCTGCCGAGTCTGCGCGCGGCCCTGAGAGCCGCTCCAGTCGCGAGACCCGGCTGCTTCCCGCCGGCGGTCCGCGCGAGCCGGCCGCTCGCGCACTCGCCCGTGCCCGCGCCCGCCCGCCACCTGGGAACGCACCCGCACAAGGAGCCCATGGAGCCGCTGAACTCGGCGCGGGGCGCGAGGGAGTTCATCTACAGCCTGCACCCCTCGGAGCGCACGTGCCTCCTCCGGGAGCTGCACCGCTTCGAATCCATAGCCATCGCGCAGGGTGAGAGTCGCAGCCGCCGGTGTCGCCTGCATCATCATGTCATGTCATGTGGCACGCGGCAGCGCGCGTGGAAAGCAGGTGGCGCCGACGCGGTTACCCCGAGATACTTAAAATACCCAGTTGTGTAAATCAAAATGGGTGAAGTGCAAATGAAAGGCTCTGCTGATCCATCCATAAACAAATCAATTAATTGGTCATGTTGCGTTAGCTGGTCTCAGAGGGTTTTGTGTACTTTGTACCTGTGTGATTAGGTACTTTGCCAGATAAGGCAGCAGGTACTGTAGTGGTTGAGGCTGTTATCTTGCAAACCAAATGCTCCTGGTAAGTTTGCTCCTGCTGTAGTACCTTTGATAAATTGATGAATTGATATATAAAGAATCCGCTGCTAAATAAATTGGTAAATCCTTGCAAAAAATGGGCATTGTAGATCACTTTTGAACAAAAATGTCAGATAAAGGTTAGCTGTATTTAATATTTTATTGAAGCAGTTCAGTTTAAAAACTCAGATCCAACAGCAAGGACTTTGTGGGACCTTTTTCCAGCCTGCAGATGCAGACCTCTGTCCTTCACCGTGGTGCTCCACACTTACCCCATTATCAGTATTAGAGTGGGCTTCTGCTCAAAACCTATTTTACGGCAATGGCTGTGATAATCATTGTTGAAATACTAACTTAGGGGCCAACGGGTTCAAGATTAGTTTTGAATCCTTCCCACTGTTATGCACATTTCACACCCTGAAAAAGATCCTGTGTTGATGTTCTGGTAAAAGTCAACCACACTGATGCAATTTAAAGAAACACACACACACACACACATCTTCAGAGCCGCTTGTCCCATACGGGGTCACGGGGAACCGGAGCCTACCCGGCAACACAGGGCGTAAGGCCGGAGGGGGAGGGGACACACCCAGGACGGGACGCCAGTCCGTCGCAAGGTACCCCAAGCGGGACTCGAACCCCAGACCCACCGGACAGCAGGACTGTGGTCCAACCCACTGCGCCACCGCACCCCCATTTAAAGAAACATTGCTATGTAATGTTCAGATCAACCACTGCAGTTTTTAATGTGTACTTGAGGTTAAACCCTGCCTGTGAGGTGACATAAGCAGGTAACTGGTGTTTATTTGTATGCCAGGACTGTGGTGGTGTGATTTGTTAATGGGGTCACAGACAGAACACTCGCTAGGAGGTCAGAAGAAAGACAGGTCCTGCATGAGTCATACACCTTTCATTGATGCTATTGTGAGAGTCCCAAGTGCTTCCTTCCGGCATCCTGTGGTGCTCACAGTGGGACAGTTTTCTCACAGACTACATGACAAAAGAATGGCGATGTGTTTTTACATCTGTCTGATCTGTGGATACAAGGTTCTCCAGGGACATGGACCTCCTCTGTTACTGGGGAATGTGTGCTTCAAAGAAGTTGTATTGGAAAGGGGCAGCAGGTAGTATGGTGGTTAGAATGGTTGCCTTGCAGTCAAAGGGCCCAGATTCTAGTCCCTACCACTTACCCTGCTATAGTACCTTTGATCATTGTACTTGCCTTGAGTTCTAGTTAAAATTACCCAGATATATAAATGGCCAAATAATTGAAAATAGCTTAGCACTGAAATTCATCTTAAAGAAAAGCATATGCTAAATGAATAAATTGACAAAAGTTCTGTTTATTTGATTTACGGTTTAATTTCCTTTGTTTTTTAAGAATGTGGTGTCTTTTTTGTAGTTAATGTTTTTGTTTCATAGGTGTGGTTATGGAAAAGGTTCTCCCTGGATGTTTTCAGCAAGGACAGTTTTATTGTATACAACAGTCTTTACATTCACATGTACTCATTTAACAGATGCTCTTCTCCAAAGAGACATACATCTCAGAAAATGTACAAAACCTCGTTACTTCAACAGATGGAGACATCGAGATGCAGACATGTGATTCTTCATTACTTCAATTTCTCATTTCTGTATAAACGGCATATGTTACAAGAATAACTACATAGATTTAGCAGATACTACACATAGTACACATTTATGGAGTACGTAAGGAGATCAATGGAGAAGTGAATCTGGAAGATGTGTTTTAACACCCATCTTGAATTTTGAGTGTTTCAGTAGCTCTGAGTGAGAGGTCATTCTAGCACATTGGAGCCAGAAAGGTGGAGGAGCGTAGCAAGAGATCAAGTCCTGTAGGTATCGGAGCAAATTGGCTATGGCCTACAAGACCATCAATCAGAGACTAGAACTTGATGAGAGCAGCTACAGGAAGCCAGTGGCGAGAGTCAAGGAGGTGTGATGCCTGCACAGGTCAAACACAGCTTGTGTACTGGCACTCTATCAGCTGGAGAGGTTTGATGGCTGAGACCAAAAAATCAAACAGGAGAGTTGCAGTAGTCCAGGTGGTATGTCACCAGGGCTTGGACCAGCAGTTGCATCGATCTTGTTGCGAAATAAGGGTGGATTCTGCAGATGGTTTTCACAAATCATATGACTGTATCGATTTTACTTTGATTGCACAGGCTGTTGGTTGTGTCCATGAACGTTAGTTGTCGGTACAGATTTAATAAGAACAGTAATGATGTCACCGGCATTGTTTGACATATGTAGTGGAAGCAGTCATACTCTATGTAAATTTTTTTTATCTCCCCCCCCCCCCCCCCCCCCGCTTCTTTTCTTCATCTTTCTCTGTCATGTGACTAAAATTGCTGACGCTGGGTTGATTTATACACTCCAGGCTTCCTACTTACTGTGACCAATTAAATTGTACGAAGAGCAGCGGAGCACATTTCTGCCTAGGTGCGCTCCGTTTGTGTTCATCAGCACAGCAGAGAGGGCCACATGTATTTTTAGGACCCCATGCAGACAGGAGATTGGGGAAACTGTAATCACTTTCCATAGCAGCATGGTGCCTCATGTAACCAGGGCATGTTTCTCATTTGTGCCAAGTTCTAGAGCCACTGGATGCAACAGTAGAGCTTTTTGCTCTAGTTATTTTCATTGATATCAGCTGCTGTGTGTGCAGCGGTACATGACTGAAGAAGTTTCCATACCTTGTGGTTGAAATGGGCAAGGCCTCTTCAGGCAAAAAGAAGCACTTCCTGATAAAGAGGCTCAAATGAGTTTTATTGGATGCAATGAAACAAGATCCACTGTAGCATTGTCAGTCATCACAATTGAGGGACAAGAGAGCCACTCTGTTCCAGGTGGGTAAACACAGTACGATTGAAGAGCGACTCTACCATCCTTATGGTGTAAATTGGCATGTTGAAACAAATTGAAAAGCAACATGGCATTTATATTTAATGCTCAATAACAGTGTATCTCCCTTCAGAAATGAAAAGGAAGCTACCTGTGATGAATATGCATGTGATGTTGGGAAGTTGAAATTGAATAGATTGTTAAATAAACACTCGTATCTAGAACGAGGAATAGAAGAGATTATTAAAAATTGATGCAAATGTTTAACTATGAAATGTACATTGTGTAATTTCTTTTCACTGGGCAATTATTGCTAAATATTGGGTCTGTTTAATTATGGTGTTACTTTTTAGTGATAATGTTAGGCATCAACTCTAACAGAATAAGTGTTAAGAGGCATTGCTTCAAGCTCATTTTTTTTCCCCTTCACAAACTTACTGCTTTCAGGCCAGTTGCTGCTGTTTGTGAAAGTACTTCTCTCATGTTAGATGTCAAGTCTCAGAATACTTTTGGATTTGGCCTTTTAATTCTTTGTTTGAATAAACTCATGTTTTACCATCGACCCAGTGTCCACTGTAACACATCGCTCAACAGAATATAAAAAATGCCATCTGTTGTTTTCCCCACTATAGGAATTGACGATGTCTGGAAAATGTTTAGCTTGGGAAAATACTAGATCAAGTTTTCATGTTGAGCTGAGGGAAAATCTGTTGGATTTTTTTTTTTTTTTGTCTTTTTGATGAGTTTGAAATCTTCAAGCTGTTGCTGTTTTTCCTTGCTCTTAACATGTGCATTATCTTCAGCAAGCTCCCTCCTTTAGATTCCAAATGGAGTTTCTCTAAACACACGTAATTGAGTTGAGCCAGATGCCTAGATAAGGCATGACTGACTAACAGCACAGATAGTGTCATCTAAATGTTAGCCTGACACGGGTTTAATTACTGCTGTTAGCATAGTGATTGGAGAGGGGCACAGATCTGAAATGAAGAATACAACATGAGAGAATGTAAAACAACTTGAAAAAAAGGTTAATGGTTAAAGTTAATCATTTCAAGATCAAATGCAGAATTCAGGATCCTTTGCAGGAAGCACTCAGATGGGGTTAATCTGCATTTTGGTCTGTAAGAATGCAGAAGTTAATGATTCCCACTGTTTTTTGCAAAGGTCGCAGTAGGCCCATCTCGGAGATGTCTTTCAACAGTGCCGTAGAACAGGGTGGAGCAGCTCTGGCCTTCCACTGGGAGCACAGAGGACCGTTTGCCGAGTGAGCTGTCACCACCATGATTTTGAGCCTTCTGTCACTCCACTGGCAAAGAAAGCACCAGTCATGCATGCCCACTGTTTCAGAATTATGACAGCAGTTTCTTGACCCAGACCAGCTGTCTTTTGGATGTTGTCCTGTGCGCACCCTGGGATGGTCGGTTCGCACAGTGTCGTCCACCAGTCTCTCAGCTCCTGAGCGCTGCCACAGTACTGTGCTGCCCTGCTATTCTTCACAGCTTCTTGCAGCAGCTCGACTTTCAATGGTTGCTTGCTGAGCAGCGAAAGCTTCAAAGAACTTTTCCCAGCTGAATGGTGTTCTCCCTCCGTGCTATGGAACACGGGTGTAATGTGAAAATATAAGTACATGCTGACAGTTCAGCTGCAAAGAAGCTTCAAACCTTTGTCTCCATAGCTTTCAGTGAGAGACTTAACAGGTGTACCTTTGAAATCGAGACTGAGATGTAAGTACTATACTGTAGTAATTTCTGGATTCAGTGAGATTTTGTTCATTGTAATGAACTCAGCAGAGGTTTTTGCATTAAAAACTAGAATTTTGATTTATAGGATCATATTTTTATTAATTCCAGGGAAATTCAGAGGCTCATGACTTCAACAGAATACAAGTTCCACAGTTATACTAACAAAATTGCAAGAAATGGTAACAAATAAATCAACATTTAGAAGTTAGTTATATGAGGTAGTAAATAAACGTACATTCAAATGCTGCAACAGCTCGGTAATCAGTGCACAGCCCTGCTTCAATACATTGAAGAACTAACAAGCTTTTGACTGGTATTATGTAGGTGGATGGTTATTGGTAAGAGGGACCCCTTACTGCTGTTTTTTATGCTGTAACTGAATGATCCGTTGATTAATGGAGCTCATATTGGTCACTTCTTGGAGGGGATGTGAGCCATTGTCCAAAATGAGCTCTAACTACCTCCTCATCGTGGCCTCTGGCACTGCCTCTGCTCAGGCCAATAGCAGAACCCTTCTTTGTAAGCTTGGTAGGTCTGCAGGTCTCACCGGCAGAAGTGTTTCCCCAGCACACATAACAATATGACAGTGGTGACCACAGTCCCATACAACGTGTACAGTTTTTCTTCACACAGAATGACCTAAGCTGCCTAGGAAAGTATAGCCTCCTTTTTCTTTTCTTGTACAGTACATCAGTATAGTGTAAGATCTACAGCTTGTTGCTAATATGGACCCCCAGGTACTTGTAGGAGCAAACAACCTCTGTCATTGTTCTGTAGTAATACAAATTTTTAATTACACCTTAAATTGTTTTTCATCAGAGTGTTACCTTTTTGACCAGTGTTTGCCTTCTGCCAGCTACCTGATATTTCTTTTAGATGGTTAGTTATTTGTGTTTGTGAGATTAACCCACAATATATGTATTGTGAGAATTATTTTTTCAGAATCTTTCATTGTAATTTCATCTCTCATGACTCAAAATGACATTTTTTCGTTCAACTTGTTCATGTAATTTATGCAGTTCCATCATGAAATTGATTAAATCTGCTGAATTGGCACAGGGCATTAAGTGAAATTATCATTATTTGTTTAGACATTAGCTGTGTCATTTCTTCATTTCTGAAACAAAAAACAGGAATGTTTTGCTGATAATGTGACACTCTTGTTCACAAGAATTTGTCTCCAGTCACATGATTCCAGTTCTGACTCATGAACTGTTTTGATTTTCTTTCAGTTGCCATGGTTACAACATGTGATTATGATGAATGGTTCCATGCTGAAGTGAATATTTGTGTCACCTGTGTTTTTGTCAGTTTTCAAGGCTCATGGTTCAGTGGAAAGTTTGCATGGTCATCCTTGTTCTAGTTATGCCAAGGAGGAACGGTAGGTCCTTATCTGTTTAATGCATGGTCAGTATGATGGATTATGGCCTTCTGTTTCCATTGCATTATGGTGAAGAGCTGTGAGGATGATGATGTGGCCACAAAGATGCATGAATTGGGAAGGTGTCAGTCTGTTTCTGTTAAACTCTCTCAGGATACTTGTACCCCAATCTTTGCAACAGGATGAGGGGGTTCGTATCAGAAATGGACTATTCAAGGTCTGAAAGAGAAGTGAATTGACCTGAAATGAGTTTATTTGTGAAACAACTGTGAGCACTACACATCAGCTGTATCATTTTCAAGATTATGGTCTATGTGGGTAAAGGAATACAAAGCCCATGTGGGTGAGCCATCCACTTCAATGACAGAAAATCTGCTTATCTCAGTTAACTACCTAAACAGTTTTATTTCCACTTACATTATGCTGTCCTAAGAGCCTGTATTGTGTGTGGCTGCAGTGCTAGGCATCAAAGGTGAGAAAAACCACATGCCTGTGGGTGAAAGCTATAGAATGGGTGGGGCTCAAAATACACTGATATTGAAGCTGGCAGGAAAACTTCCTGTGTACATTAAATGAATGGAATGGGTAAGACTAAAGCAGCAGTCTCAAGTAAATGTGTTTCAGTGGCTGAATGTCATGTAATGTTTCTCTTTGTAGAATTTCTGAATACTGGAGAAACTGTTTCAGGCAAAGTAGAATTTTACCTCTCAGTTTTAGATGTCATCTGCCCATGGTATGTAAGATATGAATGTCATTGGAAACAGTTGCTGTTCTGATGGTTGAAACACATTGTTATGTAATTGTGATTCCCTGCAGTTAAAATGTAAATTAGTCTATTTGGATCTTGGGGACTCTGCAGTTTTGCAAGTGTCCTAATATTAGGCAATGTGTATGCATTTCCAGCATGGAAATTTTTTATTGAGTGTTTTCTTTTTTTCCCAGCCTGAAATGCTGGGATTGCTATTGAAAATTACCCAGAACTTGCAAAGACTTCACTGTTATTAGTTCTGAGAATTCAATAACTTCTTTTCTTGACTCAGCTATAATTTAACATAAAGGTATCTGGTGGCTCACATGTTTACCCCTGTATAAATGTATGCAATAAGGCTCAGAGCTGACACCTGGTACAAATGTTCTCAGAGTGAACTGGACCCAAAACAGGTATATGTTGAAATGCTGCCTGCAATCTGGCGGTAGGAGGACTTTGGCTCCTGCCTCAGTAAAAATGCTAGAACAAAATAATGTGATAAGACTTTGGACACATTGAGCAAGGTACTTATCTCAAATCACTTGAATAAAAAATATCTTGGCAAATGGGTAAAACTGTAACAATACTTAACTGTACCGAGGGTTGCTGACTGCAGTGATTACTTAATTGCAGAACCCAGAAGTGAGAAGTGCGATTGTGTTAGATTTCATCCCTCTCCTCGCTTCACTTCCTTGATTGATTCCCGTAGATAAAAATGGCTCAGTCCTTTCCCATGCACGTCATCACTCTGGTCTGTCATTGACAGTTTGTCCTGATGTCCTTGCCGACAGCTGAGATGTGACATCAAGCAAGCTGTGCCCAAAGCAAATGAGAGAAGTTATAGTCTTTATGTCTGGTCTTTGTTTTTGCTTCTGTTAGAACACTTTTGTTTTTGTTTGATTTTCATTATACTTCTCTATTGTATCCAAGGTAAGGGTTTTTAGTCTTGCATATTTGCACATTTGTATACAGCATCCTAATCCAAGTGTCTGAAGTGAACGATAGTCTGCAACAGGGCAATCACACACACTCATTCACTCACACATAAGGAGAGAGGCAGGGTACACCCTGGGTGGGATTCTACAGACACTGGGTGTTTTAGAGTCACCAGTTGACCTACAGCACATCTTTGGAGTGTGGGATGAAACTGAAGCATCCAGAGGGAACCCACACAAACACAGGGAAAACATGCAAACTCCACACACAATCGGCCACACAGACTCCAGACACAAGATTCAAACCCACATCTAAACCCAAATTCTAGTCCATGTGAAGCACTGGTGCTACCTGTTTTACCACCCTGCTATCCTTATTTGAAACAAGTTAAGCAACATGGTTATTTACATTGTTCATCGTGTGTATAATTTACAGAACTGTCAAGTGTCCCATGTAATGAAAATAACTGCACTCGTATTTTAAATCAGTGGCCTGGGTGATTTACTCCAATATATATCAGACAGATGAAAGCTGTCACACAGGACGAAAGGTGTTCTGATTCTGTAGCAGGAGGCCTGAGGAGGAACAAAGCAGCGTGTGCCTGTCTGATGGACTACGTTCAGATCCAAATCATTTCTGAGCTTCTCATGGAAGTCTGCCAAGGCTGGTGGACGATACGCGTGGCTCTGTTGTGTTCGACACCGCCACTAGCCCAGCTGGGATGTCATTTTTAATCGCCATTCCCATTTTGCTTCCTTTGCCTCTGTTCCTCTGACTGTTAATTAGCAGTTTGTGGTATCAAGTTGCGAGGCCCATGCCAGACAGCCGTTCCGGTTCTCTGATTCAGCTGTACAAATGCTTAGCTTGGGGTGTACTGTCAGTTTGTTGTGAGCACATCTGTGGAATGAAGGAGAAGTCTCAGAATTATCTTGGGCCTTGGGGCTGGGGGATTTGCTCTTAGATCATCATGATGGTTACTCCAAGGTGTCAACAGCAACAGGGATCAAGGCAATTATTCCTTGCTCTTGGAAGTTGTTTTTTTTTTTTTTTTGCTGACAAACAGCACCTTCATCAGAACTCTGCATTTTAGTGATATAGAAGTAAAGGCCCCAAATTTATTCAGTCTCACAGTACCCATATGATTTATGAGTTCTTTAATATAGAAACGTATTGTGTAGTTTATTAAGCATTCAGCACCTGTCTGAAGGTTTCCTCACTTGTGCAGAGATAGAGATGTGATTACTGTTATGATACCATTTTTTTTTTTGTCTTCATACAGACAAAAGTATGCAGTTGGATGGGAAATATGGAAATTTAAATGACTGAATTATCAGATATTATCACTGGCACTTGCTGGTGTGTCTGATGTCTGAAATTATTACCTCTCCTCCATGAGATTTTCTGCTCTTGTCTTGTTCTTGGTTTTTTGCCTAGACAACCCAGCATGCTCCTGTGCACGGTGTTGACCTGATTTGTCCAGGAGAAGACAAGACGTAGGCATGGAAAGAAATGAGGCTGGTTAGATAAGTGTCCTGATCAAAATTAGTCACAAATCTGCTGGAGTCTCTAGGTCCACAGCAGCATGATTTGCACCTCAAATAGTGGCTATTGTTGAGTATTCTGTAGCTGTTTTCTCTTTGCCTGCCTGGTTAGGACATTATACAAGTTATAACAGCATGGTGCTCCCAGTGACTCAGTAGGGGTGTTAGGGAGTTTTTGTGTTTTATTTTGCACATCCTGTTTTATACAAAAGTTGCTTGTGTTAGTTCACAAAAAAGGCATTCCATTTGGAAGTTTATTTCGCTGTACTTTTGTTCAGCATGCAGGAAAAAAGAAAATGGGTCTGATGGCACCATATGCTTTGATTTATTCAGATATGCCCCATGGGGACTGTAGACTTGACACTTTTAAAGAAATTTGCTTTGATTTGTCAAAACCTTTTTATGAAGACAGAAATTTTGATTAAAAAAATGTGAGTAGCAAAACCGGCTGCTTTTAGCTTTGTGTTTACTTTTTTTTTTTTTTTTTCTTTGTCTTTGAGACTTCATGGTGACTCGGAGGGTAGCACTGTCTGTTCATGACCCCAGGGTTGCTGGTTCAATCCTTTGTCTGGTTCCATACCACTGCAATCCTATCTGGATCAGCAAATTGATTTAAAAAAAAAAAAAAAAAACAGTAATGTGAACCTGCAGTGTATATAAGCAGTAATTTCTGGCACGGTTCACCCACTGAAGGAGCACCAGGTAAAAGGCATTAGCATTCTGGATCAGTATTGGCTTCGAACCCTGAACTTGTTTGTTTCATGATGCCTTTGGCGCAGTGCTGCTGTCAGCATCTGAGTTACTCCTGGCATCTGCTGCTCTTCCCAAGGAAGTCAAAGACATCTTTCAGCCCGAGTTGGCTGTGTGCCCGCTGACTGGCGGCAGGTACTGTCCCCAAAGTGTCCATTGTGTTTCCTGAGGCCACCGCTGTGTTTCAGAGCCTGTCAGAAATACTGATAATGTGTTCTAGTGCTGAACTACAGTCTCAGATTCTTAATTTGTGCTGGAGGTTTCTAAGAAAGTTGTGTTAACGCTCTCGCTTGAACTTCAAAGCTCTTCAAAATGGGAAAACAAAGTCCTCCACATTAGAGTATAAATGACAGTAAATCCTTTCAGAAGTCTGTGCTTCTTAAATGTTAATTATATTTGGTCAATTTCTGTGGTTTCTATCCAGAGCCGTTTACATTCTGTTTCTGCTGTTATGTAATGGGTGCAAGGATTGTACTCTGTGTGTTTATTTCAGTGTTTAGTACACATTGTGCTTTGCCCAAAAGTTATATTTGTCAGGAATTAGCCTGAGACGTACTGAAGGAACTGTAGCAGAAAGTGTAAATAAATCAGTGAGAAATTAACAGGTCTCTTTCACTGTGTGCTACATTTTCACACTAGAACTTTAATTCCTTTGGGCAGTAACTGGTTTGTTACATGACAGCATGACAAGCGAAAGTTGTCCGCTTTGCTAACATAATCAAGAATGGTGTTTGTTTTCCTCAATTAGTAAAATAAATATTATTCATTTTCCATGCTTAGGTTTAAATGAGCTGCCACTTCTATCATTAGGAGGACTTCTTAGAAGAGCCAACACAATTATTTCGCTAAGCCCTATGCCTGAAATGTTCTATTCTCTGTGCGTATACCAAAACCAATAAGGCAGTGCTAATGAAAACTTCGTACAATAGAATATGAATAATTTGGCTCCAGCCCCAGTTTTGCACACAGCTCTGTGTTTTAATGGAGTCAAACTCAAGACCTTTGAGGGAGAGTATAGGGTGTGTCAGAATGACATCGCAAACACTGGACCTGAGCGTTTTAGAGAACTTTGAATGTTGAACACGAGTACATGTGGCAGATATATGAATGCAGTCGATGACTTGAGTTAAAACAGATACTGCAGGAGCAAGAACTTCAGTTGTGTTGCATATCCTGCTTAGTTGTGCTGGCTAAATTGAAGCTAAAAATTAAATGCTTAATTTATGAAATTATTAAATGCTTCCCCAGAATGATCAATCTACCCATTTGAGTATTTTTTTTTTTTTTTTCTTCCCCTTTCATTCTGAAGAACTGATAGTATTGGTCATATTTTAAAACAAATGACCAGGCATCAGCAGGTAGTGCTGCTGGCTCATAATGCTTGGGCTGTGCTGTTGGGCGTAGGTTCAATCACTGTGCAGTCTGTGTGGAAGCTGGATGTTCTCTCCATGATGCTTGGCTTTCCTCCAGGTTCTGTTGGTTCCTCATACAGTTTCAGGTCCATTGATCGCTTTAAATTGCCTTTAGTGTGTGTGGACATGCCTACCCTACAATGGACTGGCATGCCATGCAGTGTGTACTCTGTAAATGTACTTTGCTTAGCCAAGCACCCTATCTGTGACCCTGCATTCAGATAAATGGTGTGAAAACAGAGAAAAATAATATTATTCACCTGAAAGTTATTAGCTCTACCATAGTCTGAGAAGCCTAGTGAGGTTCTAATCTTAGTCTAAAAGTTAGGTAAACTGATCCCTACATTCACATTTGTACTTGCATTTTCTGCCAGGGGAGTTACTGTAGTATCACCTACAGTACACTTTCTCGTAAAGTACTCTAGTACAATGTAGAGATGTATATAACATTCACTGGTACCATTTATAAATGTATATCATGTACTCTATTACAGTCTAAAGATGCCCACCATGTACTCCAGTATTACCTTGATATCCCCCCCCCTCATTGTCATATAGCAGGAAATGTGAGACATTGATTGCAACAGCACATTGTGAGTGACACAGCTCACCCTGGATTTAAGTTCATGAACTTCTGTGTCCATTGCCCTGGTTGGATCTGTTCTGCAGGACTCATTCCAACAGAGTTGATGTACAGCACTACAGTTCCATTTATATATCTAGTCTGAGCTGTACCACTGTTTATAGCTCCAGACCCTGTGATTGATTTAGGACTTAGAGCTGTTTCTTAGTCAGCAATAGAACCACCAACTCAATAGTCAATAGTCGCCACATTTCTTGTCTTCTCTTTAGCTGTATGTTCCTGTAATTGGTGGTTTGTCTGCTATTGATTGTAAGGCTGTGACTGAGGATGTAGTTGAAAAGTGAGTGTTGTGGTAGTCCTTCTTTTATACTCTTGAGAAATGCGCTAAACCTGAAATGCTCTTGCTGCCAATTGGTTAAGCAGTTAAATACAGGGCAAGCATGTGATGGTGTTAGAGCTGAAACCTTGCAATCCAGGGACTTGGGTTTGAGTCACACCTCTTCTTGTAGTACCTCTAATCAAGGTATTTACCCTGAACTGCTTCAGCACAATTACCCAGCAGTGTAAATTAACTGTAAGTTGCTATGTATTGAAACTTGTACACAACACTGTTAAGCTGCTTTGAAGAAAAGTGTGTGAGATGATTAGAAAGCAAAACTTTTATACTGTCAGTATAACAGTATTGTTATACTGTTGCTCTGTTTTTTCAGTGGTTTGTCATTGGTTGTATGATGCAGTGGTGCACCCCTGTGAAATTCAGTCGCCATATTTCTCTCTCTTACATGTGATCAGCTCATGCATCTGTCATCTGGGACATTCTTCCCTGGAATGGCAGTTGCTTAACTGGCAGAAAGCAGACCTCCTTCACTCCACATGCTTCTGTATGGGTTAAGGTTTCTCAATTTTCTCCCAGCAGCAGCAGTGTCAGCAGATACTGCTTGGATGCTACAGTAGCCTTAATCGCTTCAGTGAGCAAAAGCTAAACTGTAATGTTATGATGATGCTATGTGTGTGACCACTTCCCTGACATCATTCTGTATGCACGACTGTCTCAGCTGGCTTATTTTTCTTTTTAATTTTTAGTGTTTTTCATGAGAAATTCTGTGGTTTTGTGCATCTGTTAGTGGTGGAGTGCAGACAGCAACTTTGTTTGCATTTGCTTGGATCTCATCTTTTTTTTTTTTTTTTTTAAGTGATAATGAACACAATGTTGCTGCCGTCTTTTAAACGATAAAACGGGTAGATATTTGTGTTTGCATTTATGAACCAGTCAAAATAGTCTGGACATGCTGCATACCATATGGCTTTGTAGTTGAAGGTCATGTCACCGTGTGCGAGAGGAGTTGATTTTTCAGGGTGGATTAAAGCTTGTATAACAAATACAGCCTTGTATTGTCACCATTTCTTTCAGACCCCACCAGGCATTCTGTAGAATTCATCAAGGTAACATTATAATCCAGGGTGGTAGGGATCATAATGAGCTGAACTGTCTTCCAGGAGGGCAGTGGTTCTAGCTCAGGAGTAGCACTGCTTTTAGACTCCAGAGCAGTTCTTGATGTAAATTACATCAACAGAAATACCCTGCCGTACAGATGGATTCAGTAGATTGTTGTGTCGTTTGCTTTGGATGAAACTGTCTGAATACCCAGAGAGCTAATTCAGGCCCTCGACTTTGTGGTGAGTGGCAAGCACCAGATGTCAATGTTGTGACTGTGTCTACAGGGCATGAGAAAAACGACCCAGGGATCCAGAAGCAGTGCTGATGTGTGCATGTTGTATTGACCAGATATTTTTTGAACAATTTCATTTGAAGCCTTTTAAAGTCAGATTTGGGAATAATGAATGTTTTGTTTGGATTTCTAAGCAGACTAAGAGCTCAGCCAGCATTTTTTTTTGGTTTCCCAGTCTGTGGCTCTTATCCCATCCTGTGTCTGACTTCCTGTCACCTGACGATGTTGCCTTCTGGTTCAACTCTAGATCTGAGTCCCTGCTGTGCTGTTAGCCCAGAATGTATTCGCCTGGCAAGTGAATGCTTTAGCAAGAGCTTGTCTCTTCAAGGAAACTGGCTGTAATTCATTTTTGTTCCCCCCTCCCCCCCCTTTTTTTTTTTCTAGAAAAACTGGAAATGGCTCCACCAACAGCTGCTCAGTTGAGATATGGTAAGAGCATTGTCACCATTTACCTGAGTGGCCACCTGTACATAAACTCTAGGCAGTCAGTCTCTTGCAAAAGGAATTGTGAGCAGACAAGTTCTCCAGTTAGCAGGTAGTGCACAAACGCAATATCATGCAGTCAGCAGTGTGTAAAGAATGTGGACCATGTGGTAGTATATCAGTGTTTTATTTATGATGCCGTAGTCTTGTGCAATTCCCATCAGAGCAAATAAAATTCAC
This sequence comes from Scleropages formosus, assembly GCF_900964775.1. Taxonomy (NCBI): domain Eukaryota; kingdom Metazoa; phylum Chordata; class Actinopteri; order Osteoglossiformes; family Osteoglossidae; genus Scleropages; species Scleropages formosus. The sequence continues at coordinate 7,753,371 of NC_041823.1, forward strand.
ATATGACCTAACTACTCTTAGATCACTTTGCTTTTCCTTTACTCTCCAGTTTTCCTCATATACTCAGTTCTGCTAAGGAAGCCCAGGTGTAATTACTTTTCAACTGGTGTGGTTATTTTGGGATAAAATCTGAGACTGGAGGAGTAATCTTTAAAGAAAAAACAAAACAGGACAAAGTAGTAGTTGCTGCATTTTTTCAACCGCATTGTCATAGATGTCCGACTTGAATATAACTCATCCTTGCACTCAGTTACAACATGTGCACTGCTGTCATACAGGTATTATGTGATTGTACTCTTGTCAAGATACCCTGAAACATCTGTATTACTGTTTAACACAAAATTCAACAAAAACTTCACAAATCATAGTTTAGAAGGTCACAGCAGTGTAAACAGGGTGTCTATTTATTTACCCATATAATTTCAGAGTGCATCCGCTCAGAGATCACATTCCCATATATCTTGGACAGAAAAGAAGCAATATGCCTTCACCACTCATGGTAAATTTAATTGTGCTGTCTGTGGCTTGGTGTTTAATGCCCTGGAATAATGGCAAAAAGGGCACACATTGAATCCCTGGGCACTCTACATCATACCTTAACGTGGTGGCTAATTACATTTTCCATAAAGTCATTATTCCACCATACAAACGGAACAGCTCAAAATCATTACCTTTGCAGAAATTGCTGCAGATAAGGGCACCTGCATAAGCATGTGAATGAGTTTTTTTTTCCTTCCCCTCCTCTCTCTCTTTTCTTGCGCACATTCCTGTATGTGATCTAGCTGGACCATGGAGGTCAATATGTGAATGCCACTGCATTTCTAAAAAATTCCTGTTCGCCTCCACTGTACACACTTCTGCGGTGGCTCTCCTACTATGATTTAAAATTCTGGCCCTAACCACCATATTACTTGCCAACTAGCAGTTAAAGCTTTCTAGAACCACTGTGAGCGGTTGGAGAGTGACGTTTCCGAGGTACTTCAATCTCCATGGCATTGTCAGTTACACTACATTTTGTCACATCACACTCCACCTTCCAGCTGCCTGCAGGTCATTGACTCGGGTAGGTCATTGCCAGAGATTGTAATGATATGATTTAGAGATGTGACTCGGTTCTGTTTTGCTGGAGTCAAGGTCCTTTATGTCCATTGTCTGGAGGAAGTGTGGGAAATGTGCTCTCTTCAATGAGACGTTACTTTTATTTCTCTTCCCTATTGCAGTGCTTCTTCACAACGCCATCCCTTTTATTGGATTCGGCTTTCTGGACAATGCCATCATGATTGTAGCGGTGAGTTCTAGGGACTTTTTCAGTATATCCTTTATTTTTTGGGTGGAATGTGTGTGAATATGCATGTGAATGTGGTGATTTAGGGGAATTATTTTACTAGTGCTTTGTGTCTGAAGCAGATCAGAGCCCTCATGGAATCAAGTGTGCTTTAATCCAGTCACTTATGATGTTTTCACTAGGTTAAAATTACCAAGTAGGTTCAGCAGAAGGTTTTCGATTCAAGTTAAAGCCATTTTCTCGTGCTCAGAGCTGCTGACTGAAACATGCCTGAAATTGGCCGTGACTCGCTCAGCCTGCTGTATGAATTACTCAGGTAAAGGAAGAAGTACACCTGGTAAAGAACAAAACTGTTCTCATTGGATTACTTTCTGGTGTTTCTCAATTCCTGTGTTTTGGGTTTGGGGAATGATCTCGCTCGCTCAGTCAGTGTGGAGTTTGCATGTTTTCTCTGGGTTCATGTGTGTTTCCTGCCATTGTCCAAAGATATGCATATCATGGTGAATTGGTGTACTGTACCTCACTCCCTGTGCTTCTGAGGGATGCTCCGCAGCACTGTGACCTTGCACCAGACTATTGGTTATGGATTATGGATGGATGGATCGTTTTATACTTCACCAAGTAGATTTATGCAGCATGTTGATAGCTGTTGATTTAAACAACTGCATATACATAAACCGATACTACTGAAGGTGAATTTTTTGAAGTGTCATGAAGAGATACTTGATCATGGAGAGGCTGGGATTTTTCTTTTTTGTGCAGAATATATTTATCAGGTCTCACATGAATGCATACACAAAAACATCTAGAGTCAACAAAATGATACATTGAAAAACATTTTCTCTTAATCTTTTAGGGAACCCAGATTGAACTGTCTATTGGTGTGATTCTAGGAATCTCCACCATGGCAGGTACGTGCAACTCTTTCTACAACGCTGTGTTGTCTCGCGGCATCCATTGTATTGCTTTCTTTCTACACAGAAATTTTAGTTATAAATATACTGCTTGCAGTAGAGTTACTATAAGATTTGATGTTTCTTCTGATGAATAGCACAATGTACTATAAATCTATTCTACCCGGTTGTCCACTGATGTCACTGGTCAAACCTCCATGGACATACTTAAATTGTAGGTAACTATCAAGTATGTGTGTGTAAGTCACCAAGGGCAGGCTCCAAGAGGGCACTTGGTGAATATGAATACTTCATCTGTGTTGTTCTGCAAATGGTACTATATATGAAGAAATATCTGTCAGAGTGCATGAAATCAGAGCATAACAAGTGTAACAAAAGACACTTGCAAAATAACCACCATAACACAGACAACTAAAACTTGTCTTTCCATCCATCTCTTTCCGTAATGTATCTCTTGAATCTATGGGGAATTGTTAATGTTGGGGAAGGGCATTAGAAGTAGCGCAAGGGTGGCATGTGACTCCAGAACCTCTGATATATGCATTTGTATTTGCACATGAATTGCTGTTCCCTGCACCTGGCCATTTCCACGGAGAGATTATTGATTTTTATTCCACAGTTTTCTCTGCAGCACTGCCTCCCTCACGGCCCCATTGTGCACGGGGAGGAATGGCATTCGGACTATCGCTGTAGCAGCAGAATTGACGGCCAACGGGGGGCTGTTCCAAAAGGACACTCCTCCTTTCATACCACTCCACAGCTCTGTCAGTAGATTGATTTGATTTAGGGTCTTTTCATGAGATCTGACAATCATGCAGTTAGAAATATCTTGCATTAATGCTGTTGATTAAATTCACTTCTTTCTGTGTTCTGCAGCCTCCTTTATCTGATCACACAATTTTATATAAGATGGTTTTTTACATACAGTAGACAGCTAATGCATTTTTAAATTATTCTATTTTCAGCTCGATCATTTTATTTAATGGTTATAAATTGGGACTGTCAAAATTGACGTGACTTGGAATTGTAGTAAATGTGCATTGTTGTCGCAGCTGCAAAGAATAATTATCAAACAGGACGAAAGGGCCTGTGGTGATTGCTTTGACAGGGACTTGAAATGGGTATATAGTGAGGCCATTGAAGGTGGATCCTCCAGAGATGACTACCATGTGGTGGATCTTCAGAATCTGCCACACAATAACGTATAAGCGGGGTCTGGGGAAGTGGCTAATAGATGTCCTGCTGTGTTTTTTTTTTTTTTTTTTTTTTTCTCCACTCATGCGTGTGTGTGTGTGTGTGTGTGTGTGTGTGTGTGTGTCAGTGTTTTCTATGGTATCTGAAATACCATTCCAAGCCGAAGGGTGAGCTTTCCCTATCTTAGTCGTTTCATAACTTGATTTACAGTATGTTCAAGCCATCATGGTCGAAGTCTCATTCAATTTAAAGTCCCTGCATCTTGAATTGCAGAACCACTTTCAGCAAATTTGTCCTCGTGGCTTTCCCTGTTTTCCATGTATATTTTTTTAATTTTCCCAAAGGAAAATTAATGCAATAAATGTTTCCTACAGTTTTAATGTCATGTTGATGTTTAGTCATAAGGAGTGAAACATAGCCTAGAGTATTTTTTGTAAAATTAAACTTTTACTTAGCTCATATTTATTAAACAGTGAATGAAAAGTGCGGAGCCAGCATTACTCCCACCACTCTAATTGTTAATTTTATTTATATTTAGATGAGAAGTGGATTGATTGATGGAAGTATTGCTCTCGTTTGGTGATTATTTCGGTTTTCTGGAGCGCTGCCTAGAACTGTTATTTTTCAGTAATTTAATCAAGACAAAAATAGTCCATAATTCTGAGTATACTCATTTCCAGCTGTACAGCCAATGTAAACGGTCATAGGGATTTATTGCATGAATCATCTCTGTCCAAAACAGAGCTTAAAAAGTGACAAAGGCCACAGTTTATGAGTAGGGAACCTGATTTTCATTAATAAGGGACATGTATCATAGGTCCCCCCAATTGTTATGAAAATACGCAGGGTGACAAGTGTGGTATCTCCATTCTGCTCTCATGCTCAAACATCTGAAACTTGTTGTCCTTCTAAAATGTGTGCTTTAAATTGTCCCCCAGTTTCCCATTATTATTATCCACTATTTACCTGACACCAAAGTGATTTACAATATTAGCTTTGTACACTACCCTATTTAGTGATTTACCCATTAATACACCTAGGTAACTTTTACTGTATCAATTCAGGCTAATACAATGAGCAGGGATTTGAACCCAGTTACATTAAGTAAAACTTGATTGCTCTAAGTAGTTTTTAAAATTTTTTAGGACGCCCATGTAGTTTCACTGTGGCCTCCTTTATATTTTTTATGAAATTTTTCTGTCTGACAAGGAAGCTCAGACTTTGGAACAGTATATCAGAATTCCTTGAAATGTATTTTTACGTTTTGACCTAAACAGTTACCTGCCAAAGAGCAGATGATTCCTTGAGAGTGCTGGAACAAAAGGTTCTGAGCGGATGGCTTCGGTTTGATATCAACTTCCAGTGCAGACTTTGTTCACTTCAGCAGGTTATCTGAGGGACACTGGGAGCTGGAAGCCAATAATCAGTCTGTTTTTAATGAAGAGCAGTTTGTGAGCCCACATGCTGTTGTTTCTCATGTTGATCTGGAACAGATTTCACTTATAATTATCAGGTTAATCAGAAGAAGTACTTTACCATATTGAATGTGTTGTGTGATTATGAAAGCTGGCAAAGTATTTGTATGCAATTTAGTTGCGCTTTCCCCGCCAAAACAGCCTGTGCTTTGGTATATTTGTACATCTGGATTTTTTTTGTTTGTTTAACTGAAGCTATACCCCTCTCAAAGGTACAATAGCTGTACGTCTTCATGGTGTTGAGCGGCAACGTTTAGTGTGTATGTCCAGTTCTTTAATTACAATGCTGGCCGCAACCATATTAAAACTCATGTGGATAATGGAAAGCAGTGTATCCATTGTACCCTCTCGTTTGTCGTTTCAGCTGCGGCTTTGGGGAACCTGGTGTCGGACCTGGCTGGGCTTGGGTAAGGAAAGCTCTCAAACTAGGCTGCCGTGGGGACCAGTTGTTGGCAGGGGTGGGATGCAGGTTGTGGGTATAATGATATTCCTCATGTCTCCTCTGTGGCTGCTTGAGTTTCGGTGCATCTGCGGTGTGGAGCTGCGTGTCGTTTTATTTCCTCCCAATGGTCTCAGCAGAACAATTCCGTTATGAGAACCATTAGCCTCGTAAAGTGCCTTGTTTTGGCCTTTAAAGATTCAAGTTCTACTCTGTGGAAGAAGATAGCCCAGTGATTTCTGCCCAGAAGAACAGCCAAGAGTTGATCATGCAATTACAGTGCACTTTCAGTATCGAAAAGATTACGGATTCTTCAATAAATATAACACCTTTTAAAGACACTTGTAATTTGGTGGTTTCATTTGATTGATTTAGTCTTGCTGCCATGGAGTGACCAACTCAGTTACCTAATATTCTTTTCTTGATATAAAATATTTAGAATATCTTTACATTTACTTTATACACTATTATAGAAAATGTAGACATTTTCTTCAAGCCAATTTCATATCACTCCAGCCATTACTGCCCTTTAACATGTTTGCTGGTGGAAAGGCTTCAGTGAATTTAACACCCATAATTCCCATCAGCTCTTCAATTTAAGAACTTCTTTACCTGGAGCCAATATTATCATAGCACTCAATTCACACACTGAAAGAGCATCTGAGAGGAATGAGCTGAATGTAAGCGATACCATAATATATTTTCAAGACCCAGTCACACCATCAGTACTGTAGTAACATCAACTGACACCTATAACATTTATGGATAGCACTACATAACCATCCTTTTCAGTATCATATTTGTGAGAGCTGGTGGGCAGTGATACCATGGAATGAGATGGGGTTGAACTTGATGACCAGTTGTCCACTGCTTGGCCTTCCAATAATGATGATCAGCTGCTGGTAATTGAGGACTGCTCAGCAGGACATGTAAACGGCTTGATCGAGAGACTTGGGGAGAGAGGGAAAGGGGAGCAGGAAGGCTCCCAGAAGATGGCCTGTGATTTGTTCTGAGAGGGCAGTTTTCTGTTGTTAATTTTGTGCTCCATTTGGATTTTGATGTTTCTGTGATCCCTGAAAGGGCCCCCCCCCCCTTGCAAGTGTTCTGGGTGTTTAAAAAAGCCTAAACTTTTGGGAAAAACCTCCTTGGCCTCTGTCCTGCCCCATGTGACCACCTCCGCTCCTCAACTGGGCACACTGTGTTATGAAGTGTTTATGTCCAGCATTTCATTACACTTTTTTCATCTTTTTTTATTCCACCTTTGTAGTGGTTACCTTTTATTATTTTTTAAATGACTATGAAAGCTTAAAAAATGGAATCTATTGGGTTCATGGACTGTAGGTTATTGCTTTTTAAAATCTTCAGACATTATTGAGACCTTTGCTGTCTGTGGGGAAAATGCAGACAAAACTCAGACTCAAGAAACCTTCAAATTGTTAGGGTGTTTAAAGTAACGAGCAAAATGTTTGACTTTTATGGGCCACATTACAGCAGCAGCATGATGGAGCTGTTGTTTCTGTGCAGCCAGGGATGACTAGTGCCTGCCTTTTCCAAGCATCTCTAATGGTCTGTGACAAGGAGAAAGGCATTGTGGGAGTCAAGCACATCTGTTGTGCTCCCTGTTCTATCAGAACTGCCCCGGGGAGCCTCACTGGACAGGGTGTCCGTCCGTCATATAAGCCGTGTTCCTGTACGGCGATGAAAACGCATCAGGTCCAGGGGCACAGTATTTTCATTATCTGGCTCCTGTGTTCCCCTAATGGTTTATTTGTCATCTTTAAAAAGCTGTCATTTGTTTTGGGGAAAGGCATTTCCGCAAGAGACCAGCTTGCAGACAGGATGCGTCTGGATATGAAGTGTTGTAACAAGACCATCTGCTTTGGCTGCGCAGGCTTGCAGGCTACGTGGAGGCACTAGCATCCCGGCTGGGAATGCAGATTCCGGACCTGACCCCAAAGCAGGCGGACATGTGGCAGACCCGGGTCAGCTCCCACACTGTGAGTGTCCCTCTCCTCACACAGGCACACACACATCTCCAACGTCACTGCAACAAACAAAGTGACTGTCGGGTGGGTTGGAGCACGTAATGGTCAGATACCTCCCGGTGTCATGCTGATCTCATGGAGTGTCTGACGGGAAAATTAAGTCGCCAAAACTTTTATAGATTATTCAGTTTCTTCTGTTGCTCTTTGTTGGTGTGAATTCAGCTGTCTGAGAACAGTTCTCAGAAAATGAATGAATGAATGAATGAATGGAAGTACTCTGAAACAAAAAGGAACATAAGTCAGGTTATTCTGCATACATACCTAAACAGAAAAATGAGTCCCCCTTTTAAAAATCTCTGTTGAAAAGAAACTGAATTTCTGGCTCTTCTACAATCATTGTGAACCTTGAGGTCCACCAGCCTGTAGCTGAAAAAGCTCACCTCACAAACAATTGTACAGTTCAAGGCAATGTAGTCTCAGCTGATTTTGGCTCAGATTACATTTGTACCGAAGTGGAGATTGAGTCCTTGTGCAGTGGTACATCTTCACAGAGGTGGAAGGTTTCTGAGAAGAGGTGTGGTTCAAGAAGAAAACTAATGCTTAGTGACTGTAACAGTCATGTAATGTCATTAGTCATTCATCAAACACTTACTGACAGCTGACATAGAGAAGGGGCGCATGCTGGGTTTAAATGGGCACTAATTACCACATGACCACATTCAGTTTTGTTCAAATTACATCTGTAACCCCCTAGATGAGTCCAGACGGCTTATTTGAGTAGTAGTTAGATGGAATTTCCAAGAAGTCAGAAGATTAATGTCCACCTGTGTTGTCTCCCCCAGGGAAAAGCCATCGGAGTCGGCATCGGCTGTATACTTGGAATGTTCCCTCTGTTGTTCATCAAGGGTGAGGATGAGGAAGAGAAGAGCGTGAAAGGAGAAGAAGGGCAGCAGCCATCCAAGGATTCTGGTGGAAAGTGAGCTACAAAGCCCCCAGGCCCCTGAAAAAGACTGGCCTTCTGTGATATGGGTTACTGTGTCAATACCTCTTCTACTGTTAAAACAGCTTCTCTGAGCAAACAAGACACTACACTACTAACACTATAAGCATGACCCACTTTGTGTTAAACTCCGTAGGTAATACTGATCTTCAAAATGCAGGCAGTGTGGGGGGAAAACAAACAGTGCTGTACCTTTGAGACTTACCATATCTGGCAACTGCTCTTCTGCTTGTTTAGGTTTTGCTTGTTTATACTGAATGCTAATGTCATGTATTCTTTGCTTGTTTATATCTCACATCGGGAAGGCTTGCTTAAGCATCGGGATTGTATGCTTGTGTGTTGAGACTGGATTGAATTTCTGCATGGAATTTCCCTTGTTCCAAAGCCTTAGCACAGCTCACCTGTGGGAGATGCCACATTTCCGCAGTGCCATCGTTAATTTCCCACGCAGGCATCTTCACACCAAGTCTCCGTGTGGTTGTTTCAGAGCAGGAGGGGGCAGAGTGAAGTGCTGTGAGTTCTTAGCTGGCTTTTCCCTTCTTTTTGGGCCTTTTGACTAATGACTGCTGAAAGGTTATTGCTGGTTCCCATTTACCCCTCTCAGCACTGTGAGCTCAGTTGAACTCGATGTGCATCGATGGGCCACTTACCGACATGCTGTTACCATCCAGCTACATCTTCACAGTAGCTTCCAGACCTGGTTCACTGCCCTGGTTCACAGCACACTGTCCTCAAGAAACGTTAACCTGCAGCTTCCTAAAATCAGCCCCCCTGTCATGCGACCTGCACACGTAACCGTTGCAGAGTGACTGTTACACGGGTGGATTCTCACAAACCTGTACATTTGTGTCAAATTATTTGTGAGGTGATTATGTTTTTAAGCAGCTTTTTCCAAAATAATCCAATTGCATTGTAATTTTGTTGTTGAGGCCCATTGTAGAAATATATAATAGTATTTATTGTTTAATTTTTTAAAAATCAGGCCTCTCTTGAGAAACATCTGTCCTAGATCTTCATTTGAGTGTAACAGTCCATATTTAACCCTACTCATATCATGGATTACAGTTTTTGTCTCTGTGAGACCACTCTTTAAAAATAAGTGCATAATCATAATTTCATTAAACCTCTATGGTAAATCCATTCTCGAAGTCAGGCTGAAGTTTCACACATTTTTAGAAGCAGAAATTTGTGTTTTTTGTCCCCCCCCCTTCATGTTCTTGTATTGTGGTTGTGATGAACACAATGCAGAATATATACCATTGCATTTAGACCTGTGTACTCAACTCCCCCCAGATTTTGGAGGATATAGTATTCCTAAATGTATGATTCCGCCCCCCCCCCCCCCCCCCCCCCCCCCACTCTCTCCATGATGCCATCTGTGAGAGAAAATACTTGATGGCTCCTTTTAGAACTCAAATAAAGCCATATGTGGAGGAATGGCACACAAACTAAACATAATGATGAAAAGCTTTGGAGATATACTGCACCTTTCGAAAACTAATAGAGCTCTAATGAAGTTTGTTCTGTGATAGAAGTGACATTTTCTAGGAAAGTGAATTTATTTCCTTTTCCTGTGTCTTGGGATGCCATTAATCTCTTATCTAAGTTTAAGATGCATGCTGCATGAAGGAGATGTGTGAAGTACTGAATTCAAGTTCCCTGAAAGGTCCAACAGCCTGAATTGCTGTGCTGAAGAGTAAATTTTCACTGGACCAGAAAGGGTGTCAGGTGCACACCCAGTGTGCAGCAGATAAGTTCCCATTGTGTGACTGAGTGGTTTGTGTATACATTTAAATGTGCAAAAATATCTTTTGTAATCTGAAACTGTTTTTAAAGATGTATTAGCCCTTTGTTTTGAATATTGTGAGTTACCTCTGTTTTTGCTTGTTTTCAGAAGAACTGACAGCAGGTGTCTTGTATCAAATCATCCATTATACCTCATTCATGGTTAATACTCATTTCATGGGAGCCAAATAGTTAATTACCTCAACTGTGGTTTGAGTTTCCTTACACAGAAACATTCACACCGACTCTTCCTTGAAGAAACTTCTTACACGGAGACCCATTCCTCTGTGAGTTTGATGTCAGAACACTATACTGCCTGCAACACTGTCAGGGGCTGCTTGTTGCATCACAAACAAATGCATTAAAAATGCAACCTTTCTTGTTTTAATGTGCTCTGCATTATAACAGATTATCTCCTGTATATTAATGCGATGTATGATCCAAAAACCCCAATGTTTACTATTCCAGTGATTCAAACAGGGATAGAAATTTGTGTGATTTATGTGGTTGCTTGATATGTCTTATGTGTAGTAATACATTTTTTTAATGATATGGCTGTGTCATTTTGCACAATTTATCCTGCATTGTTTTCCTACTATATTATAAACTCTCAGTCCAAAGTGGGCCACTGGCCAAATTGTATCACAAGTTTTAATTTTAGTTTAGTTTTTCAGCGAAATGTAGTTGTTCTCTACTGGCCTGATCCACCGAGTGCTGCGGTTTGTTTCTCAGTCTGAACAAACTTACTGTTACTTTGTCGGTGTTACGTTCAGTGTGTAGTGACTAAATCTGACTCATTCTGCAGTTTTTAATGCCCCCCCCCCCCCCCCCCCCCCCCGACTTGACCATCATGTGTCCTTGGACACTCTAACACTCCTTTTCTGCATCTGATCATTTCTTACTCTGAAAATAGAAAAGTATGTAACTTTGGCTGGAAATTCTTGTTGGACTGACATTTACAACTTTTACAGTTTTTGTGCAGTCTCTCTCTCTCTCTCTCTCTCTCTCTCTCTCTCTCTCTCTGTGTGTGTGGGGCATCCTTTTCAGAACGACTTGAATCTGCCTCACTTTGTAATGACGATGAATCTATTAACATTTTGCTCCCGTTATTTAAAATTCTCATGATGTGCCCTCTTTAAAGCCCACTTTGAATGCAATGCAATTTAGGCTCCTCCTGTATCTTGGGAATCTCAAGTCATTGCAAAGACTGGTCATGTGCAAAAATTTGTCACGTGACCATGTCACTTGTTAGCCAGTGGCTTTTCAATGGAGGAGGAGCTTTCGTGTCATGCCTTGTCATTGGAGTTGATGGTTGTCTTGGAATATCTCCATTGCCAAGTAATTGAAGTATAAAATTGCTTTTGCCTGTGCCTCCCCCCAAAAAGAAATGAAGGCTGACCTTAACTATGCACTGTACATGTTTTTCCATAGTCTCTCATGTTGTGCAATGTAACTGGTAGAGATGTCTGAGCACGTGTTGAAGGCACATTTGTGTTTCCCATCCAAAATGAAGGTTGTTTTACTACAGTTTGACAGAGTGGATTTCAGGCTGCTACGTATGTTAACGTGAAGTGTCCCCCCCCCCGCTTCTCAAACAGCCTCCTTAAACTAATTATTAGGATTTTCACAGATTTTAATGTTTTGATTATATTTATTGGGGGGGGTGATGGTGTGGTGTGTTCAGCCAGTGCTCGCTTTGTCGCGGGTCTGTGGTTTGATCTCTGCTTGGGGTGTCGTCCTGGGTGTGTCCCCCTCCCCCGGCCTGGCACCCTGTGTTGCTGGGTTAGGCTCCGGCTCACCACGACCCCGCTCGGGACAAGTGGTTGATGGATTATATTTATTTCACATTTTTTAATATGCTAAAAGAATACGACTAAAAAGCAGTGCATTGAAACATGCCTTACTTTTGTTTGATATGTATTCCCTTTTAACTGGTTTTATTTTTTATTCACATTTTATCCCCATTAAAGAGAAATAAGTGAATGTTTTGTTTTCATTTTGTCCTTTGCTGCAAGCACTCTGGTGTGACAGTGGTTTATACTTTTCACTCTCCTGAGCACCTGCATGTGAAAACAATGTTTAGTATTTGATCATGTGGTTTTTAAGGACTTGTTGCTATACATTTTAGTAATAATGAAGGTACTTGTGAGCCTGAGGCTTCTCTCTACAGACAAATATCTTCCACTAGAGATGCAGAGACTGCCAGCAGCAGTACAGAGGCAGATAAATACTAGAAGAGGGTAGTTATTAATACAGCACACCACAGCTCTTATGCTCAAAAGCTTGTTGCTCTAGGTGACGGTGTCTCCCATACAAATGACACAATTATTTGTATTGTTGATGCTTTTAACCAAAGAAGCCATTTTAAAAGCTGGATATTTTGCTTTGTAAGTTACTAACTTGTGAAAAAAGTACATGATCAAATGGCTAAGGATGAATGGGTTCTTAATTATTTAAACAATGAGCTGCAGCAAAGGGGGAAAAACAGAGTATTGATAAGTTGCTGCCTTTAGACCCAAAGGTCACAGGTTTGATTCTTACCTTCAGCTGTAGTACTCTCCAGCAAGGTACTTACCCTAAATGGCTCCAGTAGAATTTCCCAACTGTATAAATGGGTAAATAATTGTAAGTACCTTAATTTTCTAAGTCACTTTGGAGAAAAGTGTCCGCTAAACGAATAAATGTCATTGAGCATGTTATTGGAAAGAATGCTGAAGCGCTTATCGAAGATTTTCAGGCAGGTCTACCCTTAAGGCACTGAAAAGTATTCTCGTTGCCCTTCTTGCTGGGCAGCATCCTCAACTTGCCAGAAGTCATGCTGCATACTGCCAGCCCTGCCCCTTTATTCCTGAGGAACAGGAATGTTCTGGAACAGAACTGTACAGCTTGGGTGAGTACCACTTCTCTTAAGTTGTTTACAGTAATGGACTGAAAGAAATGGAAGACAGAACAGGCCAAAATGTCTCTAACAAAAGTTCTTAACATTCTAGAGGATTAATACTCTAGCAGTGATTTTGGCTGAAACAGGACCCACATTTAAGTCATACGTTGCATGCAGAAGAATTGCTGAGGTTGTATCATCACGTCTGCGAATTATTGACCTGCTATGATGTGCGGTAATGACATTTTTTAACGTTTCTTTCAATGACGGTATGTCCTAGTCTTATCTCTGTTTCTTTTCCAATATGAATGTCAGTTATTTTGTTAATCGATCCATCTGAAAGTGCAATGAAACGAGTAGAAATTTGTATTCAGGGTGAATCTTTTTTTTAGGTCGTAAAGGTACACAGTGGTGTTTGTGAAGGAGAACTTCCCTCTAGTCCACTGGCAGCAGGTGGCGTAGTGGTTAGAACTGCTGCCTACCAACGGAAGGGCCCAAGTTCAACTCTAGCATCCTGCTGAAATACCATTAAGCAAAGTACTTACCCTGAATTGAAACAGTAAAAATTACCCAACTGCATAAATTGAAGTCAGTGTAAGTAGCTCAGTGTTTTAGTTGCTTTATAGGAACGTTTCAGCTAAATGGAAAAACATGTAAATGAAAAATGTTACCTAAAAAAGGCAGAATGAGATGAGCCTTTAATAGCATCCATACTGAGAGAACTGACTGGAAAATATTGCTAATAATTCTTTCTGGGTCAAAACTGTGTAGACACACATGTTTGTTGCTGTGTGTGTCTGAGCAATAAACATCCTTTTCAGAGCAGAGAAGGTCTTTTCAGCACAGAATTTTTTTTTTTTTTTTAGTGTTTTAATGTAATACTTCATTGAAATCATTATTTATAGCAGTGGGGTTTTTTAAATGTTTTTTTTTTTTTTTTTTTTTAAAATGTGGACCTTTGGGATCAACTCTAAATTTTTTCTGTTCAAAACAATGGTGCTGCTCTACATTACATATAATTGGAAATGGGACACTAACCTGCATGACTGCATGCTAGTGCATTTGTATGAATGACATTTTTACATTTACATTTATTCACTTAGCAGATGCTTTTCTCCGAAGCAACTTACAATGGATACTATGTAGTGTTATCAGTCCACACACCTTATTCACCACGGTGACTTACACTGCTATGGATGGATGGATGGATGGATGAAAAACTATTAACCAGCAGAGGGAAATTGCACTAGATTGCATGTATGTATGTATGTAGTTGCAACGAAACATGAATAAAAAGTAAATGATTATGCTCACTTTGTCTGGAGGTCCAAAGGATGGAAGTAAGAAGAAAATTACATGATCAGATGACTGACTGACTGAAAGCTGGTCACCTGCAATGTCTTGAACAGGTTCTTATAATTACATCTTTTCTATCATCCTACAAAAATGCTGTATTCACATTTCATATCTCTGATACACTTTTTGAGATTAGATTTACCAAATCTTCCTTCAAGAGAAGCATCTCCACCTACTGTGTGGCCTTACGAGGTGTGATACACTGAGCTTGAACCTCAGAGTCACTGCAGATACACTGCGAGGGAAAAGGTGTGTGTGCGTGCGTGTGCGCGCGCACCATCCTGCGCCTGGGTTGATGTGTGTATCTGCAGAACAGCTTTGCTACCTTCAGCTGTGCTCTGACATGATAGGTGTGTTCTATGACACATCACACTACAGTTTGCATAATAAAAATGTTTTTTATGGGGGAAAAAATGAGTTTGGTGCAGAACACCTAGTACAGCGAAGTTAGAGCTCTTGGCTTAACCCAGCGCTTTTATAGTGCTGGTCCTTGTAGGTTGCAGAGATGCCAGGTGTCCAGGCTATTTACACTGCTAACCACACCAGCACTGCAGCGAGACATAGCTGACATTAGTCCTCCATCATTCAGGTGGACTGAAATGCCATGCCTCCTGCAGCTATCGAGGAGCCCCATAGCCGAGATTCACCGCATTAAACACTCGGATGTAAGGAAGGAGCAGTAAGAGCACCCTGCTGGAGAGGCAGATGAAAGAGGTTAGTAAGAGAGGGTGTCTCCCCTGTGGCTGAATTGCACACACATTTCCCCTCTGCATCAGAGAGCAGAACATCAGCACGGCTGGGCTTTAAAGACACACCCTACTCTCATATAACAGCTTTTCTGCAAAACACACTTAAAACAAATCAAAATTGTATGTATTTATTTCCATTACATTTATTCATTTAGCAGATGCTTTTCTCCAGCGTGACCTACATCTCACAGAAAAATACAGTGAGTGCGTTATATCAAGAGAAATAATGGGCGGCACACAGTGGCTGCTGCGTCACAGCATCTGAGCTGTTCAGGCTCAGTTTGCGTAGCGTTTGCGTGTTCTCTCGTGTCCCTGTGGGTTTTTTTTGGGTGCTCTGGTTGACTCCCACAGTCCAAGGGTGTGCAGTTTGGGAGGCTGCTCTTAATTGCCCGTAGTATGTGAATCAATTGGGGAGGGGCTCTGATGGACTGGGGTTCCGTCCAGGGCCCACCCCTCCAGGAGAGAAAACAGTGAGCATCATTTCCTCATCATAATTGTTCACCAAATACTTCTTGGGGGGGGGGGGGAAGTTTACGTTACTTCGTTTAGCAGACACTTTTCTCTACAGTTACTTTCAGTGAACTCTATGTACTGCTATTAGCCCATACATTATTCACCACGGTGACTTACACTGCTAGATACACTACTTACAATGAGTCACTCATCCATACATCAGTGGAACACACTCTCTCCATCATTCACACAGTGTGGGGGAACCTGAACAGCATGTCTTTGGAGTGTGGGAGGAAACCAGAGTACCCAGAGGAAACCCACGCAAACACGGGGAAATCATGCAAACTCCATACAGACCGAGCGGGGCTCGAACCCATGTTCTCTCACACCATCTAGGTGCTGTCGGGCACCAGCACTACTGGCTATGCCATGGTGCTGTACTTTCCTGCAAGTGTACTCAAAGTTTTGACTGGTACTATATTTGAACTGATTTTAAATGCTGCCTGTGCCTGGTGACCTGTGCCTTACTCTGTTCATACCAACAAAATTTAATAGAACAGTGGTGGCCTTGCTCTAATTAAATATGCAAATGGAGTTGGCCTGATGGCGCCTAAGGACTCTATACCGGGGGGGGGGGCACACTGTGTGAACACTCATTAACTGGTCTGATGGAAAAACCTCCACTCCTCAATGTTATTGACAGAGGATGTCCTGTATAAGCGAGTTCTGATTAATGAGCCACATGTGGAGCAGGTGGCCTGCTTTAAAACACTTGGACGCCAGAACCGACCAGCTGCTCCCGTTTTCCACACATGTGGGTTATCTTTTAACAAAAACTGGCTCAATTCCTTTAATTGCTAAGGGAAACTTGAGAATTTTCTTTATTCGTCCATTATTGGTGGATCAGAGTGAATCCTGGAACCGCGGAGGTTCGAGGCATGGTATACCCTGGATAGGACGCCAGTCCATCACAGTTGTAGCGCCGGACCCATATCTCAGTGCTCTGTTGAGAGCTTTCTTATGTTCATCGTATAGTCGCATGACCGTAAATAATAATAATAATAAAAAAAAACATCAGTGATGGAAGCGAATTATAGGAGAACGTGAAGCACCTCCACCGGTTCGTTACACTGCAGCTGTCAAGGAAGCGAGAGACCGAGAGGTTTGGGAAGATCATCCTCCTTCTCCTCCATAACTCTTTCTAGCTGACACTTTCAGGTCAAGTTTTCCCAGGCACTAATGTAAATTATATAGTAAATGGAGTATTTGTGATAAGCCGTGAACTTTTTATATTATTGCTCCACTTTTAGGCCTTTCAGTCAGGCTGCTCTTACTAAATAAATTTCATCATAGGGTACAGTAACACACGGTGATTATTCATCTTCCCTGCACAGGCTTCGCAACACGAATTTTGAGAAGGTGGTTGAGTGACACACAGGTCAACTCCTGGGTCGACTCCGCTTTCTGTCCACAACACAGACTGTGGATTCTGTTCTTTACTATATTATCAATAATTTAATTTCAGTCACAGGCGGAAGACGAGCTGCAACGCTCTTTTCATCTTCTGCTGAGGTGTGCAGTCACGTCTCATCGGGGGCATCTCCATCTCTGTCTTGGACATCCCTCATTATTTAAAACCCACAAATAATACTTACATACAGAAAGTACACATTTTGGAAAAAACTTGCTGCCCATTTATTGGCAGTTTGAATTTTTTGTGCAAATATCTGCATAAATGACACAACAGGCATAATATATAACTCAAGTGCAATGAATCCAGGCTTGCAGTGATTACCATTGCGGATATTAATATTTTAATATTTAACATTTAATATTTAACCTCCAAGTAGGGAGGGAACTGCACCAAGTTTAACCATAATATTACGGTATTAAACTTTTATGTGTAGAGAGTGAAAGAGAAGATTTTTTTTTTTTGTGTGAGACCTTTCCTTTGCTCTTTAGGGCAATGATTTTGTCCTTGTGCTGTGTGGTAGTGGTGATGATGATGATGATGATGATAAAGAAAAATTGCTTGACAGTCCATGTGACCTGTCCCGGTACAGGTCAGCATTGTTTCTTCTGTAATGTGTAGATTTCTGCTGTGACAACAGTTTTATTACAAGAGAATGAACTGGGTGACACTTCAACAGCCGTGTTTCCCGGTGTAATTGGACATATGGCAGCAGATTAGGACGTCTGCCAAACGACTGGGCAAAAGATATTAATCTGAGTTGGCAGCAGGGCCAAGTAAATACGAGCCGGTATATATTCAAAAAGTAATTCAAGTTTCAAGTTTATTGTCATAGGTACAAGTATTATAAAATTCCTCTTGAATTTCCATTTTAAACCATTTTAACCATGAACCATTTTAAAATTTTTCTATTAATAAATTCAGATGCACCTTTGCCGCGTATGAAACGTGAGGATTGGTTTCCTGGGAGGAAGACAAGTACACTTGGAGAGAGACTCGGTTCCTTTGAACTCGCGGTTGGTCTCTCTTCCTCCATCTCTTCCCCACCGTCTGGGGACTCTGAGAGTGGCCTAATGAGCTGTCAGACTCTCTGCACAGCTTTGTCTCACACATTAGCTCTTGTTCAGTTTTTATCAGAAAGATACAACAGAGCCAAATGCATCTCCAGGCACCAACAACTGAGATATGGTATAATTTATGTCTTTAAAAAAATTATTTTGGAGTGTCGAGTAATCCCTGCCAGCGCATTGCTCTTGTGATGATTCCAACATATGGCCCATGAGCGTAGCATATGAGTGGTGTAACATAGCTCTGCCTATGTCAGACCAGCAGGTGGCGCAGTGGTTAGAGTGCTCACTTTACAAGCTGATGGACCCAGATTCAAATCACTGCTCCAGTTGTAGTACCTTTGATTTACCCTGGATTAATACAGTGAAATTACTCAGATGTATAAATTAGTAAATAATTGTAAAGTGCTACAGTGGCTGTAACATTGTAAGTCTTGGACAAAGCCATCAGATAGACACTTCCAGAAGTTATTTATTGCCCAACTTCTTCTAACAAACCTGACCCCTTCCCCCGACACACACGCAAACACACAACCTTTTTCCATAGAAGTATCAATGTAACGTGTCCCTCTTGGAAACAACTTCTAGACAATCAGACTGAACTGTCTGTGTACGAAAACCTTTTAGCCTGAACTCAGCCCCCTAGCTTGGCCCTCCACGGGGGGTAATTCAGGGGAGCCCATCATCACCTCCCTAAGACACAGTGAGTAGGTACCTGGTCAACTCACAGCTCTACGAAACCCTTGAACCGCCGGCTGCTCTGATGATGTGGTCAGTGTGCCGTGGCACAAGTAAAGACTCGCAGCAGTCCTCTATATAATGTCCTGAAATAACTTGGAGGTCACCTCATGCCAGCCCTAATATTTCAAGTAGATCCTGCTGATTAAAAATGTCAAAATCCATTTTAATACTATTCAATTTAAATAGAGCTGTAAATCACTATATAATGTTCTCCCCAGATTTTTCATTTACGGTTCTGTGTCTCCCTCAGCTGTCCAGAACAACTAGGACAACCCCCAGCAGGTGGCCTCAAGGCAAGGTGCGTGTCAAGGGTCGGGTTCCAAAACCACTGTAGAATTATGTGGACAGTAATGTGGTTTATTGTACATTACGCAGCTGTCAAAAGATGTTAATGCTTCTTGCTAAATCATATGTGTAGCGATTTAGGGAAACTTCTCTGATAATCAGATGACACCAGGCTACAATCCCATCCCTGTCCTCAGCCTTCATTTTCCTCGACCTGTCAGCAACACTTGAGTCAACTACCAGATCCTCTTTCCTCTCTAGAACAGCTTGCAGTCATACCATCAGCACTAAAGTGGTCAGAGTCTTGCCCATCAGAGAGATCCAACCTGGTGGTTCAGCCTGGCTCCCTATCCTCCGTTCAGTCTCTCTCAACGGGTGTTCCTCAGGGCTCCCTTCTTAGTCCCTTACTCTTCTTCATTTACATATTTTTCCTTGGCTCTGTCGTTGCCTGCCAAGAGTTTTCCAGTTACTGCTATCTTGACGACATCCAGAGTGTTTCTTTTCCTCCTACAGCTTTTTATGTCTTCCCTTGTATTGCGACTTGTCTCATATCGCAACTCCCTCCTGTGTGGTGGCTCAGCTTCTGCCATCAATCATCTACAACTGATATGGAACATTGAGATACAAGTTGCGTTTGACCTTCCAAAGGGCTCCCATATAGGTCCCCTTCTCTCTGCACTGCCGTCCTGTAGCTACCCCATCAAGACTCTGGTTACGGTCTACAAGATGGTCAAAAGCTGTGCACCCTGATATTTATGTGACACAATCACTCCCTATACCAAATGAAGAGGGCTATGCTCTTCTGTCTCTGCTCACTTGGTGGTGCCACTCAACCGTGTTTCAAAATCAGAAGTTTGAGCTTGTCCCTGATATTTTGGAATGATGGGATGGGATGGAATGGGATGGGATGGGATGACACTTCATTAATCCCTGCTGGGAAATTCACACATGGCAGCTCAACATGACACACATCATCAAACATGACCCATCTGTGCAGTTATACCTACAAAGACAAAAAATAAGAAATATAACCTAAATCAGTGTGTACAAGTTGCTGATATACTAGAACTGAAGTGAAAATGACAAATGACGTGTGGAGTTTTGCTGCACACGTTAAACATTCAGTCTCCTAAGAAAGAACAGCCTGCTCTATCCTGTCTTATCCCACGTGCCATGAGCTCCCTCCGTGCCTCAGAACTGCTGAAACTCTGCGTTCAACCAGGGTGTCTGCACTCTTTCCGACGGACTTCTCTCCTCATCTAACAGCTAAATTTGCATCGTACCACACAAGAACGATGGTATCGGACAAATAATAAGCTCACGGTCGTGTCTGAAGCTCGTTGTCTGTTCTGAAATGCTCTGTACGAACGGAAGTTGTGGGAGACCAGCAGGGGGCCTTACCAAGACAGCGCATAATCTGGAACCCACCCCAAGCCTGCTAACTGGCAAGCCTCCTGCTGGGCCCCCCCGCTAGTCGCCCGAGTCAGGAACGGGGGGTGACACCGTTCGGAATGGAGGCCGCGCTGCGCCGTGCGCTCGGGGAAAGCGCCTTTAAAGTGTGTCCCCCTCGGGAGCTCATTAAATCTCTTTTAAATACCCCATGTTTGGGTGTTTCAGCACTCGATCCTCCACAGCTAGGTTTCTCACACTGCTTGCTTTCATCGTTTGCTCATGTATTTATATTAATTCTGGGGAGGGAACGTGTGAAATGTGCGTTATACGGAAAAAAGAGTTTCAACCCCCCCCCCCAGTCACTGCAGGTCTGTTGAACACTTGTACTGTACTCCTCCAAAGTGCATTTTTTAAAAAGGCAAACAAGGTGTCATTTAATCCACCACCGGTTTCATCCGGACTTCCAGAGATACCTTTTGTTCTAACGTTAGAGGCAAATAACGTTTTGAACAGGAAGAAGTGTAATTACAGTCTGTACTCACTCCCTTTGTTCTTTTTAAATGACTTCCAAAATGCTTATTAAATTTTAACATAATTCTGCGCCGCGTACTGCTTGGTCACACGGCGTTTCATTACGCTCCGTTTTCCACTTCGTGTTTCATTTGTGTTTCACCAGAAACTCTAGCACACCTAGAGATAAAAGGGAGCTTGAAATTTCACGGGATGCAATTAATATTTTCCTCCCCGATCTATAAATTCATATTTTGCCTTCGGGCATCCCAGGTGGCGTGAGGGAGGAACGGATCTAAAGCAGCGATGCACCGCTCATCTCATTCCAGGCTGTTTGACACACCTGCGATGATCACCTGGGACAAAAGGAAACAGCATCCCAGCTCCTGTGTTCGTTTCCTTGCTTTTATGTCCATAACTTTAATCCAGCAAGGTGATTTACAGTGTTAGCTATTCAACTTTACAGTGATTTACCCATTTATACAGTAGGGTTTTCTTACTCTGTCGGTTCAGGTTATGGGATTCGAATGGCAGGCTTTCCGATCGCAGGGCCACATCTCTCACCGCCGCACCACCTGCTGTCCTGTCCAACGCTGGGCGTTTGAATACTGTGTTTCGGACAGATGTTCCCACTCTCTCATGCAGGGCAGCAGCCAGTTCCGTCCTCCTCCAACCCGGGGAACGAACACGGATCCTGAAAGACAATTACATGGGTCATGGATTTCATTAATGGTTTGTTTGTGGAAAGCGGGACAAACCAATGTTTCCAGCTCGACTTAAATTGAATTGCGACGCTTTTGCCCCCAGACTAATTTCGTAAATCAGCGAGTAGCTTAAATATGACCATTATATTCGGCTCGCTGTCTGCCAGCACCACGCTAGTATCCATCTGGCAACTACACCTTCGTTGAGTGGCTTCCCTTACGCTTATTCATTTTTCTGATTCTTTTCTCCAAAGCAATTTACCATGTTAGTCTACCTGCAATTATTTACTTTAAATAATAATATATTCTTATTTAATAAGGAGGTGCGTTGGCGCAGAGGCTTTGGCTGGGTCCTGCTCTGCAGTGGGTTTGGGGTTCGAGTCCTGCTTGGGTTAGGCTCTGGCTCTCCGTGACCCTGCATGGGACAAGTGGTTCAGACACACACTCTGGCTGAAGCCGCCTGTCCCAAACAGGGTTGCAGCGAACCGGAGCCTAACCCGGCAACACAGAGTGCAAGGCTGAAGGGAGAGGGGACACACCCAGGACAAGACGCCAGTCCACCGCAAGGCACCCCAAGCAGGACTCGATCCACTGGAGAGCAGGACCCGGTTCAACCCACTGCAGTGTGTGTGTGTGTGTGTAATAATAAATTTCATTTATTACACTTATTCAGCTGGGTAATTTTTACCAGAGCAGTTTAAGGAAGTACCTTTCTCAAGGGTACTACCGTCAGAGGTGGGATTTGAACCCGCAGCCTTTTGAGTCCAAAGGCAACAGCCCTAACCACTACGCCTCCAGCTCCTCATACAGGTGAATTTCTTGACCGCACTTGGCTTTTGCATCTAACATTGAGTGGAAAAATCCGCCTTTAAGGTGAGAATACAAAGTGTGTTGTCAGTATAGGAAGAAGTATGAAGAAGAGTGGAAGGTGAAGTCAGCTGGATGGGTGGAAAAGCTTGTGGTCAGTAATGCATCACTATGGGATAGAACTGTGACAGAGGATGGTGGTTTTCATTGTCCCATCCATCCATCCATCACTTTCCTATCCAATGCAGGGCTGTGGCGATCCAGTGTCTTTCCTGAAAACATAGGGTGAGAGGTGGGGTACACCCTGGATGGGATGCTACATACACCGAGGGTAATTTAGAGTCACCAGTCCACATGTGGGAGGAAACAGGAGCACGCAGAGTAAAAGTATTCATTCTGCCTCAACTTACCCTCGTTTAATTGCAGGTTGTACTCTAGCTGGGAGCAGCCTCGCCTACTTCCAGTGTGCATTCACCTCCTTACTGACAGGGAGCTCAAAAACCTGAAGAAAATGCCAGCGCCTTGAAGACATGAGCAGCACCAAAGATGAGTGAATATCACCTTTCTTACGGTACACCTTAACTGTTGCTAATTTTGCCCAACTGTTGTTGTTTGGTTGTGGTAAGAACCAGTAAAATTGGGGTTTCCTTTTTCTGTTCTTATTCCTGATGCCGGGGTTGTGTTTGCTCTTTGAGGAAAGTTGGTCCAACTTCAGCGCTCAACTGGCATCATGGAACTGATGTATGAGATTCACTCCCAAAGTCTGTCTTGCTTCTAAAGAACCTGTGATGAGCAGATGGTCAAGTACCTCGCCTGGGGGGGTGGGATTAGTGAAGGATGCGCCGTGTCATTGTGTGTTTCCGTGTTTCCGTGTCCCACGCAGACTTACTGCTAGACTTTACTTCATGAAGAGGTAAATCGGATGAGGTCACGGAGATCGTTGGTGACTCCCGTTCACTCCTTTATGGCTGTATTCTGTGTTTGGGGAATTTCACAGAATCTACCTGACAGATGCCTGCAATATCTAATCAGTTTGTGTCCCTGAGACTGAAATGTTTACAGACTCTAAGAATTTCGATGTTCAAACTGAAATGCAGAACAGGAACAGGCAGAGATCTGAACAGGAGTTCAGCAACCGCGTGGTGGGGCTGAGATACAGCAGGTATAGCACTGGTGCCTCGCAGCTGCTGGGCTGCGGCGATGGATGTGGGTTCAAATCCTGCTCAGTCTAAGTGGAATTTGCACATTCTCATGTTAATGTGGGTTTTGTCCATGTGCTCCTGTTTCCTCCCACAATCCAAAAACATGCATTTAAGGTGGATCAATGACTTAAGGTGGCACGGTGGCACAGCGAGTAGCGCTGCTGTCTCACAGCGGCATGCTGGTGCGAGAGGACGTGGGTTCGATCCCCGCTCAGTCTGTATGGAGTTTGTATGTTGTCTGCCTGTCCTCTGAGTGCTCTGGTTTCCTCCCACACTCCAAAGACATGCTGTTCAGGTTCCCCCACAGTGTGTGAGTGACAGAGAGAGTGTGTGTGTTCCACTGATGCATGGATGAGTGACCCATTGTAAGTAGTGTATCTAGCAGTGTAAGTCACCTTGGTGAATAAGGTGTGTGGGCTCATAACACTACATAGAGTTCATTGAAAGTCATTTTGGAGGAAAGCATCTGTTGAATAAATAAATGTAAAGTGACTTGCCCACAGTGTGTGTGTGACTGCAGGTGTGTGTTACATTGCTCTGGTGTACGGATGTGTGAATGATGGCAGGCAGTTCAGTGTACTCCGCTTGGCACTGGTTAACTATGAATGAATATTCAGTAATAACCTACCACTTGGACTGGTGACTTTTCTGTTATTTCAGTCTACAGAAGTGAGTGAATTTCAATTCTCAGTAATACAAAGAATATTAAACCATAATTTACTTTAAAATATAAATCTTGTATGTTTCAAGGCAGTCTGTCTCTGCAAATCAGGGTTGTTTCTTATGGCTTCCTACTCACCACTCTCTTCTCAATAACCACAGAATAATTTATTATATGCGTCCACTTTCATCTGCATCACTTTCATAGACTTTTTATGAAAATTTTTGAAGACCCTTTAAAGCCCATATTTATATATAACATATTTACATCACTAACATGGCTTGAAAGCTAATTATGGACAATAAGGTATTTAACAGATGCTTTTAAAATAAAATTAAATGAAAAGCAACATGTACAAAACTATTTTTGTGATATGGTGAATTTATTCCTCTACGTCATTACATTATTCATATGGTGGGACAATCCTTTCAAAAAATGCATACAAACCAGTGTAGGAATTTATCCTGGATACCTTGTTCCGGGGTTTAATTCTTAGTGGATCTCAATGTGGGGGGGGAATTTGGAAGTAACCCTAACCCAGAATAATGCTTATATAAATGCACACAATAACTTTAAATTATATAATATATTATGTTATATTATAGTCTTACCCTTAAATTGGAAGAGGCTCCGTTGTTTATGGTTTCTAGGGCCCAACTAGTACTTCCAAAGTTTTCAAATGTGTGACTTTTTAAATTCACTTCCTTTGACATACCTGGTACCTATACAATTTTCATGGTATATTTCACTTTTGGTTACAGCCTTTAGCAGACAGCATCGCAATAAAGGTTCATCCTTTATTACCTGCAGTTAAAACTTTCATGATTAAAGAAGGAAATTCAGTCTCAGGCCTGCCCAGCTTTCCACGAGCTGGCATTTTGTTATTCGATCTATAGTGGGGGGGAAATATTTTAGACAATCAGACCAGCTGCTATATGTATCCTAAAGGTGTAAATGTGACATGTGGCTGAGACATCATGTTGGGTAAGAGAGACAGAGTCCTCCTCTGGTCCAGAGCGCCCCCTGTTGCTCCACTTTCCCTCATTAGTGCTTCTATTTCTAAGGTCAGTTGCCCACGGGATTCATCTTCATTGGCGACAAGATGCAGGGTGATGAATGATGCTGGAAGAATGGCTGTGATTGATTTATGGAAAGGTCTTGTTTACAACATCCCTTAGGCCTACAGTGGATGGAATAGTGAGGAGATGTTGTGCACTGTGTGTTGCCACTCACTGCTGAGATGGTGCTCTGAGGTGGAACCCTAATCCCCCTCTATAATAGTTCATATATATATATATATATATATATATTATATAGACCATTTCCAGACGATTTCTGTTATATTTGTTCATCTGGGTGACACTTTTTGCCCCAAGTCACTTACTGTTAGGTTTGCACACTAAGCTGCTTAAAATTACTTTAAAAGTAGGGTTACTGGAGCACCTCAGGGGAGGTACAGTGGTCCAGGGTACTACAGCAGGTGGAGGGATTTGATCTTCCAATCGCAAGACGACGTCTCTAACCGTTACCCCATCTGCAGCCCCCATGACGAGCATGATGATGGGTGAAGCATAATGACATCCCGAAAGAGCCCAGATCAAACATTGTGCTAGAGGCAGGAAGGCACCTGGTGCGAGGATCCGCTCTTCCGATGTCTTTTGGTCCCGAAAACAAGATCATGTCAATGAACAGCCTCCCTCGGAGACAGGAGATGATCAGCTGGGGAGGTGCTGCAGAGTCGCTCAGCGAGACTGAGGGTGCAGAGAACCACAGCAGATTCAACAGAACTTGCCCTAAATACCACAATTTACACTGGTCTCTAGGGAAGACGATCCATTGGATTAGTGGACTGAGAACACAGCCCTGCAGCATCACCGTCCATCACTGGCACCTCATCTTCTCAACACAGCGGAGGTAATATTTCTCCACGAAACCTTTGCTCTCCTCTATCCAGTCATTAGCAACGTCCAAATAACCACGTACGCTCTGTTTATTCATTTCGCTGACACTTTTCTCCAGAATGACTTATACTCTTAATCTGTCTACAGCTCTTTACCGGGGTGGTTAAGTTTTACAAGTGTAGTTTTAGAATCAGTACATTGGAGCAGTAGGGGGATTTGAACCTGTGATTTTTGTTGACACAATATCATTGTTGAAGGAGGTGCATCATTAAGAACAAGCAGAATATATTAATTACATCGGCATTATGAGAGCTTACTCACAATAACACTGACATTTGGCCTATTTACTCCGACACTCCCGCAGAAGTGATGCAGGTCCTCTGTTTCTGGAAGCTCGGTGGTCCATAATAAAAAGTCTCTAAGTTCCAGAACGAGCTCCCACCGTCCCTCAGAGCTGCTGAATCCCTCACAGCTGCTGAATCCCTCACAGCATTCAAGGGTCTCGAAACATGTCTTTCTGATCTATTTTTCTCCTCCACTCCTCACTGCTCCATAAACTTGCATCACACCATCTTTCACAGTCATCTTCATCTTTCCTCCATGACTTGCGTGGTGTGTGTCTGCAAAATGGTGCCATCAGACAAACACACTATACTTTTCATCATATGTTTGTCTGCAAAGCTCTCTCTGCTGTTGGGTGCACTTTTGACATGCCTCAGATGTGCATCAGTTTAGAAAAGCATCTAAATGAATAAATATAAATTTAAGTTGCACCTCATTAAGGTCTCCAGTCATCACCAGTTCTCAATTTCTCAATGGAAACTGTCCCTTCAGAAATGAAGGAAAGCGGCACGTGTGTTAACTGTACACTTGAGCATCCCAAAGCTCACTCAACTGAGATGCTTTAACTGTTAAGGGTTATGAACGACTGTAAAAATTAATTACGTAACAGGAGGGCGATCAAACCATTCGGTGTCACCCTGGTGTTCGGCCTACATTTGCACTGTGGTGTCACGTAAGGTGTCACTCGATGTTCTTTCACAGTCAGCTGTTGTACGTGGGTGTCATCAGCTGGGTGCCATCAGTTAGGTGCCACCAACTGGGCGTCATTTCATATCTCACCGACAGGTGTCAGCATCACTCAGGCTTTGGAAACAGTTGCTCCTTTTCTGAAGCAATCAGCGCACTTGTCAGATTCCTCAAAGTTGTTTTCCCCACCTTCACCAGATACCAGTGCAAATATCCAGCGTGTAAAACGCAGATATATAAACGTTTAGAGAGTCCAGAAACGCACGCAAAGGGACAGGCGTTTCACCTCTTAGGAAGAACGCACACGTCCATCGCATTCATCCACCCAAGAGACGCGCACCATTTCACACACTTACACAGCAGGGTATTTTTACTGCAGCGGGTACTGCGATCAAGGGCAGTGCAGCAGCGGCAGGAAACGGAGTGCGAACCTGGACGTTCCGTGGTCCTAAACCGCTACACACCCTGAGAGGTCTTACTTTTAAACTTGTGTCCAGTGGCAGCAGCAGCCTGAGAAATAAACGGCGTTATAAATCCTCACTGCACTGACTGCTGTAATATGTAATAGTGCCGCTAATTCCAGGACCGCCGTTTGCTCTTCGTAACCACTGTCCGTTTTATATGCGCAGCAGGCCACGCACACGTCCGTGTTGAAAACGGAGCCTTGTTTCAGAGTGTGCGTCAGCACGGATGGATGAGACGGGACTCCGATTGTGTTAAGGAGCCGCGCGTGTTTATTTCTCACTCCCCGCCCATTAGCGGTGCATCCTGCCACGAGAAAGCTTGCCGTACAGAGCAAGGCTTGTAGGATCTACTGGGCGCAGAACCAGTCCATATGAAGTGCCGTCTCAAATTTCATAGGTCTTTGAAGATGCAACCTCATCTGAAACCGCAGCACCCCTTGTGTCCAGGGTTAGTCCGATAAAATCAAACCGGATCAAACTTTTTGCCTAAAAAACATCCCAAATAAATAAAGGGTCGACTGGCGCTTCCGACCCAACTCCTCACCGTATGAACGCCCCCATCGGGATACCGCGGGATTGGAACAACCGTGGTACATAACTGGATGTGCAAAAATACTATAGTGGTGTTGACACACACACATCTGGAACTGAACAAGATGCCCGAGTGCAAGAACAGCATCTTGGGAGCAGTCTTGTAAACACAGAGTTCAAGTCTCCTCCCGGCCGCAGTTCCGGACGTCCCTAGGCCACCCGGGCCAGAAATTCTGAGTATTCCTCGCGCTCAGGGCGCCTTCCGGCAGGCGAGCGCCGACCTCTCCGAACGCTCTTTGTTATGTACACACAGATGCCCCTTGTTTGGCTGCGGTGCACCGTCCCTCCGTCACTTTGCCTTCACGTTGTTGTTGGAATGGTGCTCCTGGCGCGGCCGAGGCTTCGCGCGTCCCACCGCCGCAGCTGTGATCACGATCGCGATGCTGATCACGTGGATGTGGAAATACATCGACCTGGAAGAAAGAGTAACGCCAGAACGGAGTCGTATAAAGTCGGGCTTCTCGATTTTATGCGAGACTGAAAACACAACCGTGAGAAAAGATAAAAGATCTGAAAGAAGATAAACACCACTGGTTCAGGGTAAACGTTGTAAGCCGGGTGTTAAACCTATTATCACCTGTAAAAGAAAGGGGGGGGAAAAAATGCTGCGTGCACTGCATGCTCCGCATGGATCCGCCGTCTGACCCCACCTGTAGAAGCGCACGGTGGGCTCCACTGCCAGCACCAGGAACGGCATCACGGTGTAGGTGATGGACAGCTGAGTGGCGGCCCAGGTCGTCACGTCGTAGCCAAACTTGAGCACGGGCGAGGACACGAAGTACGGCCGGAAGTTCCGCCGCACCTGGAGCGAACGGAGACGCGGAAACCGTGTGGGTGTTTGTGGGGTCACTGCACCATCGGCAGTTCCTGGATGCGACCAGATCAAGGACCAGGAGGATCGAAGAAACCGGAACCTTTAAAGCTTCCCCTGTTGGCAAGGTACGTCACCTCGACTGCTGCGGGACAAAATCTAGTTCTTTAGATCGCGATGGAAATTGGAAATTGTTCTAAATAAAAATGTTTACTAAATACACACACACACACACACACACACACACACACACACACACACACACACAGGGCAATATGGAGTCACAAGTTCATGTGAAACCTATGTCTTTGGACTGTAGGAGGAAACCAGAGCACCCGGAGGACACCCGCACGATCACTGGGCGAACATGCAAACTCCACACAAGAGCGATGTGGACTGGCACCTGGCTTGGACCCTACACGTGAGGAGTGGCGTGAGAAACGCTGCGGTGTGTAGCGAGTGTGTCCTGCACTCACAATGCGAGCCGCCATGGTGATGGGGATGCCGGTGATGAAGGTGAAGTAGTACCCAGGGTAGACGCCGTGCCACAGGGCGGACAGTATGAAGGTGAGGGCAGTGCGGTAGCAGGGTGCGCGGTCATAACACACACTGAGGACAGAGACAAGGTGGTTAGGTTCACAAGCGGGCGGGATGCCCACCACCACACACACGCTACGGGTGGGTTACCACACATTCTGCTGGTGTTTAACCACACACGCTACTGGTGTATTACCAAACGCTCCACCGCCTGAGCTGGTTTTGCACTTCATGCTTTAAACGGACTAACTTTGTAGAGTGTCTTCAGTTACGGCTTTTGATAAAATGACCACCGGTCGCAACCCGGTGACCCACTTCCATTCTGTTGTGTCCGTAAATAAGAAAAATGAATGCTGGTGCAAATGGTGAAGGAAACAAACTGACTCTACTTAAGTGTCACATCTGCAGCTTTGTCTTGTTCTCCTAATGTAATCAAATTGTATTTTCGCTGAGATGTACGTTGCTTTAGAGAAAAGCGTCTGCTAAATGAATAAATGTAAATGTAAAAATGAAATAAAAAAAATTACCGTGAAATGCAGTTAGATTAACATTTGAGCGCAGTCAGGCAGAATGGGAGAACAGGGATGGAAATATTTTGATTCTCTACATTTGTGACCCAAATGAGCATATTACGGCTCACGGCAACAGCGATCGGATCGGATCCCTTAAATACTGAGTATTTCTGAATGAAACGCAATCAGAACCTACCACTTCAGCCAAACGCCAGTCTGAATATTCCAGTTGTCGATGAACGTTTTGAAACTTGTCGCCGTCTGAATAAAAGGGAAACTGTTAGCGTATCCTCCGCTCCACAATTGTTATACTAAGTATTTTAAAATGTTTAAAGTACGCGTGTTTAAAGTCATCCAAGGAGCCCCGGAATCACCTCGATCCCCAAGATGTTTAGGTTGGAAATGAGGTCCCAAGAAGCCTTCCCGTTCTCATCGAAGCCACTGAAGCCATAACCTGCTGCGTTGTTGATGGCGTCAGCTTATGGGACAGAAAGGTTACACACCGCCTTAGTTATACACCGTATTACCTTTGTAAGTCACTTTGAGGAAAGGCGTCACCCAACTAAAGAATCGAGTCATTTATACATAATACAGATGGTCCCCAGCTTACGATGCGGTTACGTTCCGATAAACCCACCCGCAGTCGAAAATATCGTAAGTTGAAAATGCATTTAATACACCTAACCTACCGAACATTATAGCCGAGCACACATGCGATGGCCATTACGGGCTTGCTGCCTTCATGCTGGGCAGTTATCATCTTTCTCCTCAAGAGTAATTGCCTTCCACTTCTTCTTCCCACCAGTAGCAAGAGATACAGAAGGGCATTTCATAGAGATGATGGATGCACAAAACACAACATAGATACGGGGGGCTAGCCAAAAAGGTGCTGGCAACACAGAACGCTGCAGAGCATCGGTTATATACGCTAGTGACCGCGCGGCAGATTGGGAGATGCGGATCGCTGCCCACCTGCCCAGCATCACGAGAGAGTATCGTACCGCATATCTGTTGCCTGGGGAAAAAATCAAAAATCAAAATTCTAAGTAAGGTTTCTACTGAATGCGTATCACTATTGCACCGTTGTAAAGTCAAAAAATCGTAAGTCGGACCATCGTAACTCGGGGACCATCTGTTATCTATATACTACCCTTTCTATAAGTCCAAAAGAGTTTGTGGAATTGTCTGCGACAGACCGAATGCCATAATGTGGTGGACTATAACAGCCAGTTTTTAAGATTTCTAATAAATCTATAATAAATATAATATCATATAATATATTGAATTGTATAACGTGTAATGTAATGTAACAATTATCCCGATAGCTCACCGAATGTCCAGGCAAAGTAGAACTTGGGTCTCGCAGCTTGTACTGAAAAGAAGGCATATATGAGTCTGTAGAGGAAGGGAGCTTCGCTGACGAAGTGGACGTCCGTGTTGTATGCGATGGGGAAGGTTTTGGTGAGAGTCAGGAACAGGACTAAGCAGACGATGGAAACAAATAATTTATGAACGACAGCCCTCTGAAAAATGGACAAACAAACAAACAAAAAGAAAAGACGCATTGGGCGGCTGTTAGCAGCTCCATGTTGGCGACGGCAGACAATGCACCAGTTTTCCTTCACTGCTTATGTGGGGACGACATCCATTCCGAGCGCAAGCTGCACTGATGACATTCGGATGAAACTTCAAATTGTCCTACGCGTTTTTCTCGTCTCTGACATCTAAGTGTAAAGACAACATCCGCACGTTGCTTTCTCTCCACCGAGTGATTCCCGATGGCTTCTACGGGTGTCCCGGCGCGAGCCGTGTGTCCTCTACCTTAGGGGAAGGCTCCAGGCCGTTGTCCTCGACGCTCTTCTTGCAGTTTGCTTGTGCCAGTCTTCTGCGAACGTGGTGCCCCTCGATGAACTCCATGTAGTCCTTGTAGTTGCTGCAGGGTCCCACCAGGATGGTGAGGAAGCTCAGCTGGTAGCTGAGATACTCTATCAGGGATGGCTTTGAGCTGCAAAGGAGTTCGACACACGCGTTACTGACATCCAGCTGCCTCCCTGCTAGTTTCGTAAAAAGATGCAGCTGGCCTTCAGATGCACGTCTCCCTTTTCCCGAAAACTCCTGTCCGCTTTTAGATTACCCGAGAAATCTGTTCCATTACCTATCGCTTGTCCAGTGCGGGATCGCGGTGGTCCAGAGCCTATCTTGAAAGCACAGGGTGCGAGGCAACGCACGAGAGGTCACGGGGCAAACACCCACACAGAGACACACTCGGATACATACGCTAGGAGCAATTTAGAGTCGCCGGTTCTCCCGAAACGCATGTATTTGGATCAGCACACGGGGAGTACATACCAACAACAAGGACTAAGCGGGAGTCGAACCCACATCCAGTCGCGGTGTTCAGGCACTGAGAGGCAGCAGCGCTACCCGCCGCGCCTCTGTCCCATCGCTGTACAGGTGTGTCGATAGTATCTACAATGATGTTTATTCCCGCCTCCCCAAAGCCAAGGCTGGAAAACGACGAAGGATACGTACTGCACAGCAACTCGCCTCTGCTCTGCTGTGAGCTCCTCGGACTTGCGGTACATCCCTGGAAGAAAGGTGACACACCTCACTGCTTATAAATGCGGTCTAATGACAGGGAAATAATTAGAAATATCCATTCTGGAGTAGGAAGGACATTATCCATATGAGCCATATTCTTTACCGTCGTGCACCTGGAAGCCCAGTGTGGTGATCTTCTGCGTTATTATCATTAACGGCCTGGAGGAAGAAGAGTCAACTATAAGATCTGGGACCGCATGGACACTAAGACAGCCTTTTATCTGCGCAGCACTCGTATAACTCATGCGCTCTCTGTTGTTATCGTTCCAGAACAGTAGATATGCACCTTACTTCAGTATTACCCTGGCAGTAATTTTTATCTTGGGCACAATGATAAGCAAAGCATTAATTTCTGGCAACAGGAGCGTTATCTACCGAGCGGCAGCCCGAAAATGCTCGAACGCATCCTTGAAATGGGCAAAGGCAGATTAATTGCAGTGGTATGGTTATTTGCCCTATTTTTCAAAATGTTGCGGGATAATATCATGATATTACGCCATGCATCTAGGTCTGCTGATCGAAAAGAGCACAATTTACAGCATCTCAACACATTTATCTGATGCTTTTCTCCAAAGCAACTTACAAGTTATTTACCCATTTATACAATTGGGTAATTTTACTGGAGTATTTCGGGGTAAGTACCTTGCTCACACGTACTACAGGTGGAGGTGAGATTCAAACCTGCGAGTCCAAAGGCAGCAGCTCTAAGCACTATGCTACCAGCTGCCCCAGCAATACGCCGTGACAATGAAAAGAGGGCAGCTGGTAATAAAAACGGGACGTGATCCTCGTCAAAGTGCGGCGATGAACTTGTCGGTATGGCCGGTAATGTCATTGCACAGGTAGGCGCAGCTAAGGAAGCATTTTTTCGATGCAGAGCCATTCTCAGCGGCACCTGGGCATCCATCGGCCGAGAGTACGAGGAACGGTCATATTTAGCATTTCATTTTACCCACTGGTCCCACTTTGGTGCTCACCGAACTTCAGGATGATCTGAAGCAGACGCCACTTTAACCCAGCAACGCAGGGTATAGGGCTGGAGGGGGAGGGGACACACCCAGGATGGGATGCCAGTCCATCACGAGGCACCTCAGGTGGGACTCGAACCCCAGACCCGCCAGAGAGCAGGACCCGGCCGAACCCGCCGCACCACTGCGCCTTACATTTAAATTACGTTTATTCTTTTTCCGTTTTCTGCAAAGCGACTTACGGTGTTAGGTGTGCACGCCAAGCTGCCTGCAGTGATTTACTGTGTTTATACTGTATTAGTTCAGCGTAAGTACTTTGATCAAGGGTATACTGCAGTAGGAGAGGAGACTATTAACCGGAAGGTGACGGTTCTAACCGCTGCACCGCCAGCTGCCCTCGGGGGGGGGGTTGGCCCGCACAGGGACGACTGAAGAAGCTGATCCTTGGGTGAACGCGACACCAGCCCGCTCTCCGGCATAATATGATTCAGCTGACGCCCACCCCCACCCCCCCCCCGCCCAGATGTACACAGCCCGTCCAGTGTTTTTCTGTTGCCGTCCGGCCGAGAAAGGCGCCCTTGTTTAACGTGGTTAACAAAGCGGGCAAGCTAAGGCCGAGTCAACAGGCAGCGAGCGACACGGAGCCTCTTATCAGTCCTCTATTTATTTAAGGGAGTGTTCCTCCCCGAGCAAAAGAACGAACGAAAGAGCAGATAAGAAACAAAACCCCCCCCGGGAATAAAAAGGGCAGATGTGCGGAGAGCTCGTGTGACGGGACCAGCAAAGGCGTGCGTTATGATATCGCGCGGCACATCTTCTTTCAGGATAGAAAGATGGGTCAGATGTTTCAGAAAGTATAGAAAATGACTTGACATTATATTACTATAGTGCTATATGATAATCAGCAGCAGACCTGAGGAAGGCTTTTCATACCCAATACGCAAGCTGTGGTTCTATAACGTGAAAAGGAAAATATTGATATTCTCACAATGGATAGTGTCCTCCTCAACAAACGTCTTTACTAACCCCAAGGGTAATTAACCCTACCCCCCCCGCAGCTATATTAATAGCTACTTGTTGACATTCAGCGCCGTCATCCGCTGTGGAACTGACGATGACTGATAACTCACCCGGAGAAGTCTGTGGACAGAATTCCGTAGCTGAATATAATCGCTCGACTGGCCTGGCAAATGGTGAGGTAACCCATTGCCATGATCATAGAATACCTGAAAAAACAAAACAACGGTAAACAAGTCAGATTTCACAAATACGGTAATTGAGTATGGGATGGTGTACAAGGCACCACAGCGAGTAGTGCTGCTGTCTCAAAGCGCCTGGGCGGTGCGAGAGGACGTGGGTTCAATCCCTGCTCAGTCTGTGTGGACTTTCCATGTTGCATGGATTGCATCTGGGCGCTCTGGTTTCCTCCCACACTCCAAAGACACACTGTTCGGCTTCCCCCATAGACAGAGAGCGTGTGTTCCACTGATGTGTGGATCAGAGACCCATTGTAAGTAGTGTATCTAACACTAAGTCACCGTGGTGAATAAGGTGTGTGGGCTCATAACACTAGATAGAGTTCATCGGAAGTCGCTTCGGAGAAAAGTTTCTGCTAAATAAATGTAAACGTGCTCGCTGTACGTGATCTCATTGTAACTTTCAATCCACCATTACAAACATGGATGGATCTTTAACCAGGGTTTATGTTCAGGGTTAGTCATACCATGTTGGTACTAAAAGAAAAGGGCGTGGATCTGATGTTCACGTTCGCCCAAGTCGTGAGGCGACAATGCACGCCGACCGGTGTCCCCCGGGTCACGCCGCCCCGCAGGTTGTGCGGAAGGTGAACGTCAGCGTGTGAATGCAATGCCGAAATTCCTGAAAGCCATGTCGAGCAACACGCTTTTCCTGTTCGCTTCCTTGAAATGCTCAAAATTGGAGTTTTTCGATCAGGGTTACGAACGAAAGCGTAAAAGTCATCTTCCGGTTACATGGGTAGCGTACGGTACGCAAGGTACTGCGCACACCTCTGGTTTATCACTCCTCGTATTCTGTAGTTTAATTTTCAATTTTCAGAACCTATTTTAATCTTCCGTTGACTTGTTTTAGAGGTCAGAATAAAATAACCTCCTGAGACCAGAATGATTTTTTTTTAAATGCATTTCTAGAATTTCTAGGAAGTTGTCCAAACCCTGTCCCCCTCACACATGCAGTATGTTTAAAAACACACAATGTCCTCTGTAAAGTGCTTTAGGACTCCGCACTGTAATATGTACACTTTTGGAAACAAACTTAGAAACAGATGTCCTCTAGAGTGGACAAAAATGAATAGCTGGGCCTCAGGGAGATACTAACACTCAAATGTTT
Organism: Scleropages formosus; assembly: GCF_900964775.1. Lineage (NCBI taxonomy): Eukaryota > Metazoa > Chordata > Actinopteri > Osteoglossiformes > Osteoglossidae > Scleropages > Scleropages formosus. The sequence goes on from NC_041823.1 coordinate 7,789,508, forward strand.
CCTCTAGGTGCTCTGGTTTCCTCCCACACTCCAAAGACATGCTGTGTCTATGGTGTGTGAGTGACAGAGAGAGTGTGTTCCACTGATGTATGGATGAGTGGCCCATTGTAAGTAGTGTATCTAGCAGTGTATGTCTTTGGGTGCTCTGGTTTCCTCCCACACTCCAAAGACATTCTGTTCAGCTTCACCCATAGTGTGTGACTGACACAGAGAGAGTGTGTGTGTTCCACTGATGTATGGATGAGTGACCCAGTGTAAGTAGTGTCTCTAGCAGTGTAAGTCACCGCGGTGAATAAGATGTGTGGGCTGATAATGCTACATTGTATCCATTGGAAGTTGCTTTGGAGAAAAGCATTTGCTAAATAAATAAATGTAAATTAATAAATGTAAATGTGCAGGAAATGGCTCGGTGAGGAATTGAATGGAACGAACACGTGCGACTTGCGTGCTGTATGTCGTACACTGCTATCATGAAGTGTACCGTGGTATTATACTAGGTGAGGGAGCGTGCATCAGTTGATGTGCTAACATTGTTAACTTTGAGAGCCACGTTTGCTCGGATGCCGAGCGTTTTTGCTCGTGTGACTTTCCGGTTGAGCGCCGGATTTTATTTTTAGTTTTGCTCAAATAGGTTTGCTTGAATAGTGAAGCTGCAAGGCCGGTATGGTGTCTCTCTTGTCACTCACACACTCTGCACAACCAAAATATATTTCACTGTAAACACTTTGGACTGAGGATTTTGTGAAATGTGGAAAAACTTGACTCTCTAAAGCCATGTTAGATGTTGCTCCAGGCTCTCCTGTAGGTATATGCAGACAATGTGGAATTTATTCTTGAAGAAAAAGGATTTTTAACTGGGAAATCCGGTGCAATGAGCGCACAAAGACGGTCTGAAACAGTAACTGACCGCTGCGAGAAGTGAGCCAACAGTTACCTGTGCAAGTTAGTGGTGGCTTGGATCATGATCAAGTAGGAAGAAAAAACCAGGATGAAAATGTGTACTGAATACCTGTGGTAAGAGATGAGGGAAAAGGGGAAAACAAACATCAGCGAGTTAATACAGCGCAGAACTTTGGCCTCCTCCGGATACATTAATATCAATAATGTCTTTTATGTACAAAAATGTGTAGTTCCACAGCGATTTACTTATTGGACACATTCATGCAACGAATACAGGACTGAGCTGGTAGTGTAGTGCTTAGCGCTGTTGCCTTTGGACCTGAAGGTTGTAGGTTTGAATCCCACCTCCAGCTGTCGTACATTGAGCAATGTATTTACCCTAAAGTTGATCCAGTAAAATTACCCAGCTGTATAATTGTAAAGTAGTTTAAAATCATAAGTCTTCTTGGAAAAAAGTGTCAGATAAATGTAACAATTACTGTCAAAATGAAGCTGAAATTTTTCACCCATCTGTCAAATTTTCTTCCAGTACCCCACCTGCTTCGTATGTCTTCAAGGTAAAAATAAATGTAAATTTATGGATCTTCAAACCCCTCAGTCAACACTGCAGGCTTGGTGAGAAAAATGCCTTTACAAGTTGTAACGCGATCAAACCGAAAACCATAATATTTAAATGAGAACCTGGGAGAAACTGATTTCTTTTCATTGGCGCCAACTGTGGAAACCGACTTCGTACATCGTTTGCATTTTCTGTACGCATCATACGCCTATTGAAAATACTTAAAACAAGGTAAAATGCCAACGGGCAATGTACAAATAGCGTTACAGCAGATGTAGCCATTTCAGCTTGTGCGTCTCCCATTAGAACATGCTATCGATTATATATTTGCACGGTGTGACACACAGCCAAGGTATAAAACAAGTTTTTTTTTTATTATTATTAAATCTGGGCCATTACATTGACCATTATAAGCCAGATCAGGATTTGGAGAGGATTCACCCTTGTCGTCCTGCATCAATAACCAACAACCCTTCCGCTCCAGGTTCAGAAAAGGACCTTTGACTGGTTCACCGCACCATCACCGTGGTTAAAATTCCCCTCGCATTCCCTCTGCCTCTTCCACAGTGACAAAACTGTGATTTTTGCCAGTATGTTGAAGGCGCCGTTTGCCAAGAAGGAAGGGTGACGGCGTGAGCCTTACCAGCCAAAGCAGAACACAACAAACGCGACACCCAGGAGGGTGGCGACGGCATGTCGGATCGCGGGGTTCGTGCGCCGGGGGCTCAGGTACAGACGGAACCAGAAGGCCGCCGCGAGGGCAAAGAGCTGACAGGCCAGGAAGTTCACCTGCAGAGGGGAGGAAGAGCTCTCCAGTGCACGGACTGAGAACGGGGAAAGAACATTCAAACTGGACTTGGCGGAATAAACCCAGCTGTGCCAGATGTGGGGGCTTTGAGAAGCACAGCCAACAGCAGACAAAGGGCAGCGATGGACAGCGGGACAAGATCCCATTGTTCTCATGTCGGGGCAACTGCATGCCATACGTGGCGAGAGCTTCGCTGAGACAAAGGGAATAAGATATTGCTGCTTCCGAATGAAATGCTTTAAGATTAAAAGGAGTCGGCGGGAGAGCAGGTTCACGAAGCGGCGTAACCCGAGTCACGCCGGCCCCCTCACGGAGCCTTATTGCGTGAAGGCTGCGCGGATCTCCTCGCCCTTATCTCAACCTGCCCTGAAAACAAACACCGCCCTGATTTACAATGACAGCGCTTTCATTTATGAATAAGGCGGTAATTGCAAACCGGGGTAAAGCTCGTACAAGTCTGAAGCTCTGCAGATGCTCACATGATGGTATCTCCCAGAAATGAACCCTCTGACGTAGAGTTCTTTATAACCGCTCCCTTCAGTTACAGTGATTTTTAAAGTAGCGCACAGCTGGTAGCGTAGTGGTTAGAGCTACTGCTGCTAGACCCAAAGGTCACAGGTTCAGATCTCGCCTCTGGCTGTAGTACCATTGAGCAAGGTACTTACCCAACTTTACAAATGGGTAAGTAATTATAGGTAGACTAACATTATAAGTTGCTTTGAAGAAAAGTTTCAGATAAGGGTAAGATAACAAAGTATACTTATGAATATGTTTTTGTGGATAGGTGGTATTAATAGTGGGGGGCGTGGTGGCGCAGTGGGTTGGACCGGGTCCTGCTCTCCAGTGGGTCTGGGGTTCGACAAGCGGTTCAGAAAGTGTGTGTGTGTGTGTGTGTGTGTGTGTGTGTGTGTGTGTGTGTGTGTGTGTGTGTGTGGTGGTGGTATTAACAACTGGAAGAACTTGATTTGCTAGAAAAAAAAAAAAAACTAGACATAAAAGACAGTGGGAATTGAGAGCCCTTCACCTCCATTAATTTCTTGATAACACTTACATGGGAAACTATGTGTAACAGCAATAACACAGCAATACAGCATTTCATTATTACGGTAATATGTTTTATTTACTGTGGCTGTTTTCTACAGCAGCTAACGACTGACATTTATCACGCGTGTGGAAAATGTTATGAATGAACGGCGGCCACAAGGAGACATTTTTTCCTTCCTCTTTGGGTGATCCTATCCAGAATGGCATTCAAATAGGCGGCTAAGGGAAATCAGTGCTCCTCATCGTCTCAAGCGCTGCATTGTACTGTCATACAACCCATTTTGAACAAGAAACCAAAACAACTGGCAGTGATTGTTTTGGATTAATCAGCAGGGCAGTGCTCTCCCTCCAGGTGACGCTCACAACTGACATTATGCAATGATGTTGCACAGCAGAGCAGCAATAATAACAATCATAATAATAATTTCATCATGTATTATATATTAGAACGTTATATTTTATTTGATTATTGTATAACTATAAAATAACAATTTTGCTTAAAACAGCAGCAATAATAATAATGAAACAATATGGTAACTTGGTGACATGAAAGCTGAGATGAAACAGGTGTCACTGTCACTGGTGCCAGCAGGTGGTCGCTATGCTGACCTTTCCAAGTGGCCCCTGTAGGTGAGACTCGCGCGCAGACTGACTGAGATTGGTGACAGTGTCACGGCCCCGCTCCGTCACTCCCTCCCACGTGAAATTATAGGGCATCCTGAAGAGCAAACTTTCACTCGCGCCCCCATCCTGCCGCACACCGAAAGCGGGGCCACGCGGTCCTGTTTACAATGTCAGTGTCACGTTGTGCGCGGGCGGGCACCCGTGCTGCACCTGTGCCGCCGGGGCTCGCGACGCCGCCGCGTCCCTACCTGGTCCAGCGGGATTCCCAGCAGCGCGCTCACGGGGTGCAGGCACGCGCACCCGGTCGTCTGGTACTCCATAGCGCCTCGAAGCGCTCGCGCATGGGTGTGGAAACGGAAAGAACCGCGACTAAGTAAGTAACCAAGTGACTAAAGTCGTCGAAACTGTCGGGTCCGGCCGCCAGTCTTTCATCCGCAGGGGACCGGGAGGGGAGGGAGAGGGAGGGGGGGAAGGAAAAAAAAAAAAAAAAAAAAACGAAATAACTTATTTCTCCTTCCAGACGGTTGCGGACGGTCACCTGCCCGGACCGCGGCGGTCGGAGCCTGAGACGAAGGCTGACGAGGCGCGCGGAGCGCCGCTGCCTTCCTTATAGCCTCGAGAGGGAGGCTCGCGCAGCGGGGCGGGGCGTCGCAGGACAGGGGCGGGGCTCGAAGCTGTCAGTGCGGAGCGCGTGCGGGACTCTCGGACCGTAATCACGGCCACCGAGTGTCCCTGCGCGAGGCTGGCAGCACCCCCACCCCCACAGCCCCGCCCCCACCCCCCCACCGCTCCCTATGAATGCCCTCGTGGGAGGTTCCTGCTGCCCGCGACGTGAAGGTATTTAACTGCGGGGGCTACGCGGTTCGAGGCGACACGAGACAAATAACTTTTTAAAAAAGTTCAACGCGAAACGTTCGGTACCACTAGCTACTTTACAGTTCAGTTGTGTGTTTGCGTTACAAAATATTATGTATCATTTTCCTTTCTTTTTCTCACCACGCGGCCTCTTTTTTTTTTTTTCCTCGGGGTCTGCGAATCACGGGCTGCGGACTGCTTGATAAATACGCATTCTCTGAACCGTTTGTCCCACTCGGGGTCGCGGGGAGGCGGAGCCTAACCCGGCAACGTAGGGCGCAAGCCTGCGGAGGGAGGGAGGCAGGGAGGGGACACACCCAGGACGAGACGCCAGTCCGTCGCAAGGCACCCCAAGTGGGACTCGAACCCCAGACCCATCAGAGAGCAGCCCCGGTCCAACCCACTGCGCCACCACGCCCCCCCCCCCCTTTTATAAATAAACAATCAAATAAATAAATGCATTTTTTAATTGAAAATATAATATACATAATATTCCACTGACTTTATGAAGCTTGTCAAGTTTGAGTTGATTCGCTTGAAATAATAGCCTGAATTTATTTATGGGAACTTTTGTTGGTGGGGGTCGGGGGGGGGGGGGGGGGGTCCTTGTTTCAGCGCATCCTTCTGGGTCCTTGACCTAGAAATGTTTAAGAAGCTCTGCTGCGGACAGTTCAGGCATTACCTGGGTGAACCTCAGTTCCAGCGTTATCTCAACATTTGTTTAAACCAACATCCAGCTCAGATAACCGAGTCGCCTACGGTGGAAGTATAAAAAAACACAGAGAAATATGTAAATTTTTCTTATGTCACTTCCTACCCGTGTTGTAAAGTACAGTCTGCGCTCATCTCGCTGGCGTGTGTGTATCGCTGCGGCGATGTGTACCGCACCCCTGCGAAAGCCACCTTCTTTTTTGCACATGTCTAACGTTACTCGGCCGCCTGCCTATCCGGGCCGCGGGTCACTGGTTTCTGGGTTAGGAAGCACCAGAGGAGATCTGAAAAAGTATTAGTGCGTTTGCAGTTTGTTCTGGGTGACCTGGCAGAACCAGCTCGCACATCTCCGAGGGAAACGCGGCGGGCCGCACTACGCCGGGCCTCCTGGGACACGGCAACAGCTTCATCCTCGCCGCGAAACCCTCTGCGAGAATTAGTGAGACGCGGGGGGAAAAAAAATGGTTTTCCGCTTATGTTTAAATTAGTCATCGCCCAGCCGTTTTTTTAGGGAGTGGTTTTCATTTTTCTGGTGGGATGGGCTTTGTCTCAGCGCTCCATCCACAGGACCGTCCAGTATTTCAGGCTCCTCTCTTGTGAAATACTTTTCCTCTCCCTGCATATTTTGCAACTTTTTTCTCCTGACGCTGTTCCAGCGATTTCTGAATTCACTTCTGACTTGTGACTGCTAGAGCTGCTAGTTGCAAAATCTTTTCACTTTCTGCGACCGAGGAAGAAAGCAGCTGATGTGATTTATATTTACTTTAAATTAAATTTCCTTCCCCATTTCAGCCCACCGCATTTTCCAACCTGACACATTTCCAAATCTGGGCTATACCACGCAACACACTCGCACACACCCTAAAAATGTACTGCACTGTGCTATCCCTAACCCTAACCCCAACCCTTAATCCTAATCCCCAACCCTAACCCTAACCCCTATCCCCATATGTGCCGAATTCTCTTCTGAAGCTAATGGAACGAATGGTGGGGCGGCGGGTACCATAGTGGTTAGAGTCACTGCGAACGAAGAACCTGGGTTCAAACCACACCTCTTGCTGCCGTGCTCCCGACCAAGTTACTTACCGTTAATTCATACATCAAGAAATACACAGCTGTGTGAATGGGTGAATCATTGTAAGAACCTTAATGTCCAAACCCAACATTGTAAGTAGCTTTGGAGAAAAGTGTCACCTAAATTAACAATTATAATAATGAGAGATTATCAGAGTAGGCGTGAGGAGAACATATGGACTGGAGGTCTTGATCAAACCTCGATAGGACATGTTGACAGTGTAAAAAACCAAAAGAGTCGAAGTGGTACGTTGTGATCAGTTATCCCAGTGAGTTACCTGTTGGGACGTGGAAGATAGCAGAGACAAGGGTCATGCTGGGAAGTTTCCTGGTTCTGTCCACAGTGTCCTGTGTCTCACAGAATTCCCCTTTCTTGCGGGTTTCCGACAAGAACATCAATGGTCTTAAAAGCCTATGAAGTACACACACATTTTCAGAACCGCTTGTCCCATACGGGGTCACGGAGCCTACCCGGGAACACAGGGGCGTAAGGCCGGAGGGGGAGGGGACATACCCAGGACGGGACGCCAGTCCATCGCAAGGCACCCCAAGCAGGACTTGAACCCCAGACCCACGGGACAGCAGGACTGTGGTCCAACCCACTGCGCCACTGCGCCGCCTATGAAGTATGTCTACATTATTTGTTTAATTATGTATAAGCATATAATTGTCCATCAATCTCTTTTCAGTAACTCATTGTCCAGTTGGATGATCTGGTGCATGGACACACACACACACACACACACACACACACACACACACACACACACACACACACACACACACACACACACACACACACACACACACATTTTCTCAGTAGTGTAACACCAACAGCAAATCAGAGTCAACATCTGAACTAGATGCTGGACTCGAAAGTAGACATGAGCAAAGGGAATGCAAGTCATACACACGCTCTTACGCAGGAATTGGCCTGGGTTCGAACCCCACCCTGCAGCTGTGAGGTTGAGGGATGTGCCGTAGGACCTCCGAGAAAATGTGTGTTTGGACTCCACCTGTTGACGCTCACTGGGAGCACAGCTTCGCACTGAGCACATCGGCCAAGAAGTCACTTCAAGTCCTCTCGGTAAAGCCGCGTATGGATTTACGGATATGTTTTCTGACTCTGTATGTATCCAGTTAAAGAGCCTTACAACCTTTGAACTTGACCCTGGTCAGACCACACATGGAAGGTGTTTTTTGATTTGCGCAGAATTTTTTTGATGATGTAAATTTCACCTATTCATTGTCAGTACAGGTGGGCTCTATGGTGTCCAATATACACTGTTTTTCAGATATACCACTTATTGGTGACCGTGTCTCTTTATGACACTGTTACCCTGTGGAAAACTGGCTGCATCCACAGAAGGAGGCATTTAACCTCAAAGTCGGGGCAACAGGCATCTTGGTGGTTAGAGCTCTAGGTTTGAATCTCACTTCCTGCTCTAGCACCATTGATCAAAGTTCTTACCCTGGAAAGGTACAGTAGAAATTACTCTTCTGTATAAATGATCAGACTGTGGGAAGTAGACTAACACTGCGAGTCCCTTTGGAGAAATGCACCAGCTAAATGAGTGTAAAACAAGTAAGTGATATATAGGCTTTTAAGTGGTTATAAGTATAAAAAGCATTTCTCAAGAAAAAACTACAAATACTGAAAATACTGTACAGGTATGAATTTTGTATCATATACAACTGTAAGCATTTCCTACAGCAGTGGGAAGATGTTTGCTGTTCACTGTGATTCACTGTATCCCCACAATGGACACAAAGCATCATAGATATACTTATTTATTGTAAGAATCATCTACAAAGTTTCACAACGGTTTCGATCTTTTGGGCCACGGCTAGGTGGAATGATGGCACAGTGAGTGGCGTTGCTGCCTCACAGGCCCTACGTGGTGTAAGAGAATGTGTGTTCTCCACGTGTCTGTGTGGGCTTTCTCAGAGTACTCCTGTTTCCTCCCACAGTCAAAAAGATGTGCAGTTCAGGTAGACAGGTTATGAAAATTTCCTGTAGTGGATGAGTGGACGAGTGAGTGTGTAAGACTACCCTGCAATGGAGTGGCATCCTGTCCAGGGTGTACCCCCCCTCAGTCTCGCACCCAACAGACTCACAAGGTTCACCACCACCCGCTCGGCAAAAGCGCTTTAATAGCGTTTCTGACACATGACCAGCTGACCTATTGTGAAATACAGGCCACATTTTCGCTTCAACTTCTAACACATTCAACTATTTGCGTATTTTAGTAGGCTGGGCGGAGCAAGGCTCGGATTGTCCAATGGGCGCTCGTATGCAAATAAATTCAGCTCTCGTTTGAAATCTTCCCGCGAAACTGCAGCAGCACGGGAGGGTTATTGGCGCGCATTCTTCTACCACACCCCCGCCCCACCTGCCCCACCTCCCCCGCCGCTGGCGGTCGTCGTCGGGGCCGAGTGGAGCTTCGCCATGTTTTAAAGTTTGCGGGTGGAATCCAGCGCGTCTGGCTGCGAGTTGACACGGTTTGAAAGACAGCTGAAGGATTCCCGCGGTGCGGTACCGCCTCGTGCGATTTCACGTCACAGCGCAGCGCGGGAAAGGGCTGCCTGCGGAGTGAAGAGGGCAGACACAGGCAAGGCGGGCGGGGAGAGTGACTGACGGACTGAGGCGATGCCGCCCGGCAGGAGGAAGACGGTCTCTATCTCTTCGGCCGCGGGGGAAGCGGTGCTGCGGCTCGTGGGGGCGTCCGCGCGGCACCGGCGAGCCGCCGCGTCGACGAGCTCGTGCACACAGGACGACGTGCTGGAGACGTCGGCGCGTCTCGCGCACTCAGACCGCGGGCCCGAGCCTCCGGGTGACCAGAAGGACGCGACCCCCCGCGGCGCGGGAAGCGGAGCGGTGGAGGAGCGGCGCGCGCTCAGGCGGCCACCGGTAATGACGACACGTCGGGGAGCGCGCGAGGCCGCGGGATGAAGTTGCGCCGAACGTGTTCACGCGCCGTCGTGTGAGCAGTTAGCGGCGTTTGCTTCCCTGGACTAAGCGCGGCCGGAAACGGTCGTGTGTGTGTGTGTGTGTGTGTGTGTGTGTGTGTGTGTGTGTGTGTGTGTGTGTCCGTGTCCAGCCACCATGTGCGCGAGCTTCTTTGTGTTCGTCTGTTTGTGCGTCTCGGTCGCCTCGGTGCTCGTTTCTAATTTGTCACGGAGCTCCTTGTGGAGTGAAGTTGTCGTCGTCGGTCCGTGTTTTCTCCTTCCTGCAAATCATTCATTAATAATAAGAAGAATAATTGTTAATATAAAAAGTTAGGTGGAGAAAATTTATTAATAATAATAATAAAAATTTCCTCCACCTCACTTTTTATATTAACAATTATTATTATTGTTATTAGTAAGAATGGTGGTGAGAATAAAGGCTATATTCTACTTTAACTTTTAAAGGTAGCTTCACAAAGCCCTTACAGTGAGACAATACAGGAGCAACAGCAGTAACAAGAACAAATTTACAGTATTTTACAAGAGTAAAATATGGAAATTAAACACAAAAACTGATGGACTATAATACAGAAGACAGTAAAATGATGAGGAAGTTGGAAATGAAGCAGGCAAATATGTCAACTGAAAAGCAGATGAATGAATGAATGACAGCTCATTCAGCCCAGAGGTAAATTCAGTTTGGTTCCACGGGCATCCTTTGTAAAACAAAGGAACACACAGCATTCAAGTGTGTGTGTGTGTGTGTGTGTGTGTGTGTGTGTGTGTGTGTGTGTTACTACAGCTATAACTTCAGATACTGAAGACGCAGGGATGAATAAGTTGCGCAAATGTATGCGTCGCAAAGGTAAATAACTGTCTTGAGCCTGGATCTGCTGCCCAGAGCAACAGATTCCCTGATGTTGTTCACGAGGGGAATCCGCAGAATGTAGGCGACACTGCGGTCAGGTGAACGAAGGCTGCTCTGGTTTCCTCCCACACTCCAAAGACATGCAGTTTGGGTGAATTCGGGTGCCCAGAGTGTGTGAATTTGAGAGCGTATGTCTACCCTGCAATAGATTGGTGTCACGTGCAGCGTACTCGCCCCCCCCCCCCCCAACCTTGCACCTGATATTTACGGGATAGGCTCTGGACCACGGCAGCCCTGTTCAACACCCGCGGTTACTGAAATTGGATACATGGATGTGGAAGAATTGACATTAATAATTAAACATTAACACAGCAGTCCAAGCAGTAATGCTTTATTTAAAGACACCACTGCTTTTGCAGTATAGTAAAATAAACAACACACTTTATACATAATTAAATGGTCTCCTGCTCTGCAACCCCCCTCCCTCCCAGTCCTTGTGTGGCATCTATGAATAATCCTAGGCTTCCTGCCACGTTAGAAAGAGGAGCGCTGTCTGCTGCAAGCTCTTATTTGGAGCGTAGCCTCCAAGTGGAGATGTGAGAAATGAATAGTAACGACTTAACGAATAAAAGTGCACATTTTCCAGCGAAGTTTCTCACCACCTTCAAGAAATCGGCACCTTCTGAGACGAACGATGTAACGCAGAGAGGAATTTGATGTACCGAGGGGGTGACGGTGACATAAATGAGGTCTTGCGCAGTGCTGCCCCACCGAATCGTCTCCCCAGACTGAAACGGTGCTGCATTCGTTACAGCGGTGTTTACTCAGTGGGTTTACTGTGTTTGAAGGGACACTGTTAATAGGAGCAGTACGAATGGTGTGTCGTTATCCACTGTGTGCTCTGATGGAATCCAGGCTCAGGCATGATGGGAAATAATACAGTGAAAGGGTTTGAACTTTGGGCCTTGACATCACAACACTTACCATTCTTTACAGTATGTGTTTGGTTTGTGCACTCGGTTACTTGTAATAATTAACGTTTACTCATTTATCTGATGCTTTTCTCCAAAGTGACTTACAATTATTTACCCATTTATATAGCTGGGTAATTTTTACTGGAGCAATTCAGGGTAAGTACTTTGCTCAAGGGTGCTACAGCCAGAGGTGGGAATCAAACCTGCAACCTTTGGGTCCAAAGGCAGGGGCTCTAACCACTACACCACCAGCTGTCCCTGTACTCACTTGTGCAGCAGAGTAATTTTTGCTGCATCAAATCTGGGTAAGTACCTTGCTAAAGGGCCTTGTAGCGAGAAGGGGGATTCGAACCCGTATCTTGTAACTCGAAGGTGAGAGCTCTAGGCACTGCGCCACCTGCCTACCGGTGGGGTCCTCTCGCTGTGGGCCATAAAGAAAGCGTCCAACAGCCGGTGCCTGTTGAAACTGCGCACCCTCCGCTCCGAACGCTCCAACGCGCCATATTTACATGTCAACAAGTCCCGGGAGTTTACTCCACTCTGGGCCGCACCCCCCGTGTAACTCTCCGTTTACTGTTTTGCCAACATCTACTTTTCCAGCGCAAACGAAAAGAAAGTGACCTTTCAATCTGAGACCTAGTCGAAGAGCGAGTGCGAATAGCCTTGAGCGAGAGGTACTTACCCTGCATTGACGCGGTAAGAATCGCCCAGCTGGATAAAGGGGTAAATAGCTGTAAGTAGCTGGGTGTACTAACCTAACATTATAAGGTGCTTTGGGGAAAAGTGCCAGGTAAATGAATAAATAAGGATCATACATGTGGTACACGTATGGGTACAGCAATAGGGTTCGCTGCGGTCCCGTCGCCAACGTTGGTCCTCAGATGTTCCGAGGAAGAGCCTCGGCAGCGTTTCATAACACGTTTGACTGGTGTCCTGGATGTTCCCCGTTTAGCCTTAAGGAAATAAGTGTCTAACAATGTTTAAAAAACAACAAAAAAACACATTTACTCCACATACACATGTCGATACTGGGCAGTAGTGTGTCCAGAGTGGGGTCGCCTCTCCACACAATGTGCCATTAGACACAAACTTTAAACACATGCTGCACCTGAAGCGCAGTAACATAAATGTTTTAGTGTAGACGGTTAACATTCAGTTTGTCACTTACCATGATTTTCACACGTGAGGCCCTCAGACCAGGTTACAGTAAAGACATTTTTACAAACCTCTAACTCAGATTGATCATTTGCTTCAATTAAGAATGCAGGTATTAATATTTTGATAACTATTTCAGTTTCATTGGTCGGTATTTAAATACATTATTCTGAGAAGGGCTCCATAGGCTTCACTGTACTGCCAAAGGGGTTCATGGCATGAAAAAGGGTAAGAAGGGACATTTGGTAGCGTAGCGGTTAGAGCTGTAGACCCAAAGGTCACAGGTTTGAATCTCACCTCCAGCTGTAGTACCCCTGGGCCAAGGTACTTACCATAAAATTACCCGGCTGTATAAATGGGTAAATAATTATAAGCAGATTAACATTGTAAGTTGTACTGGAGAAAAGTTTCCGATAAATGTAAGAATCCATAGTTTACAGTTAGTGCACGGAGTGCGATATGAAGTGCACTTTGGAAGATTGAGAACATATTTAATTTTTTTTCTTCTTTAAATCTCTCCACCCACAGGCAAAGCGGCGGCTTGAACTGGATCTGGTTGACGACACGCTCATGAGCCGTGGCGCTAAGGTCCTCAGGTGCGGTGACGACGCCGGGATAGTCCGCACCAGTTTTACAGGTAACGCCTGAGGTCCGATGGCTTTGGCGGAGTTCGGCGTCGCGGCACTGTTCGGCAGCCCTGAGAAACGCGCCAGCTCCTTAGGTTACGAGTAGCGGACTGTGGGCTTCTTGGAGACCCGTTTTCCAGTTGATTTATTTTTAGTAGCGTTTTCTTCACTCATTAGGTTCTTTTTTTTTGAAATTCCGATGTTCTGTGGAGCAAAGGCGACTTGCGTTTACGCAAACAGCCAATAGATGGCGGTAAAATGAACTGAAACGCAGTCCGCCGTAATTCAACTCTCTTCCACGATGTCTACTGCTCCTGTCTACTTCTCGCGATCAATGGCAAGATGATGAATGCGGCACGTATTTATGGGATGCGTCAGCCCGCGGTCGGCACCGGAAAGGAATCTGTGGAGTCTTCGTATTTTTATTTTCTGGGATTTGAAATGAGTTTTAAGGTAAAAGAATCAGTAAAAATTTTGAATTGGGAAAATCAAGTGACTCGGGGGAGGAGCAAATAAGATGCCACACGGTCGTCCTTCATCTGGTCACTCCTTGAACCCGGCACATCCCTGGGTACCGCAGTCCTGCGAAGTGTGTGTGCGTGTGTGTGTGTATACTGGTTAGCATAGCTGCCTTCCAAGCAGTTGACCTGGGTTCGATTCCTGGCCAACGCAGGTAACTTTGGTTCAGAAAATGTGTGTGTATATTTATTTGTTTATTATAGCTATAGGTGACATTTTTACAGAATATAATTTACAAAAAACTTGAGGGACTTATTTGTTAAGCTTTTATTGACTGTGACTTGGTGCTAAAATTGGCTGTATCCTTGAACAAATTGATTTAACAGACTTTTGGTCCTGATTGTTTTTGTAAGCTGGGGATCCAAAAGTTGTGGGTTCAAATCCCACCTCCAGCTGTAGTACCCTTGAGCAAGGTGCTTACCCTAGATTGCTCCAGTAAAATTACCCAGCTGTATAAATAGCTAAATAATAAGTAGCTTAACACTGTAAGTCGGCGTGGAGAAGAGTATCGGCTGGATGAATAAATGTAGTAATGTAGTGTAAAACGAAACTGATGGAACAGGATGGCATCTTGGGTCGTTCCTCCAACGCATGCAGAGCTGTGCAGTTGATGTTGTCGTCCTCACTTCCCGAGGTCGCCCCGTAAAGCAAGGCCCCGTTAAGTCCCGCGCCGACACGTCGCTCGGTGTGCTCACCCGGAAGTTCTTCCAGATGTTGAGCCAGGGCAACGGCGTGCTGGACCTGAACAAGGCCGCCAAGTCACTGGAGGTCCAGAAGAGGCGCCTGTACGACATCACCAACGTGCTGCAGGGCGTCCGGCTCGTGCGGAAGCTCTCCAAGAACAACGTTCAGTGGACGTAGGTACCGGGAAGCGTGAGTGGGGCGCGGTTGCGGTCGGCCGTGCGGCGGGGGCCCAGGGTGACCGCGTGCTGTGTCCGCAGGGGCTGCCGTCTGTCCGACTTCCAGGGCACCGTGAGCCACTTCCAAGGCCTGCGGAGCCAGCTGAGGCAGCTGGCCCAGGAGGAGGAGAAGCTGGACAAGCTGATCAACAGGAGCAACGTCCACATGAAGGAGATGAGCGAAGAGGACCTCGGCCACAAATATCCTGTCTCTGGTTTCTCCCCGAAATTAACAAGGTTTTGCCAGTTGCTCAGAGAAAGGATCCCATGCGAGCACTTCTGATCTTCTCGTTGCGCCTTAACCACCTTCACGTTCGCTTACGTGACGTACCAGGACATCCGCACGATCGAGTGTCTGCAGGACCAGACCGTGGTTGTGATCAAAGCTCCCTATGAGACCAAGCTGGAGGTACCTGGGCTGCAGGAGGTGGGCTCGCAACCTCGTTTCCGGCACTTTCCCTCCGCCCCTTTCGGCGTGAAACCTTACTTAATGGAACACGGTGTCGTTTGTAGAAGTACCAGATTCACCTGTCCAGCATCAGGGGGCCCATCGATGTGTTCCTGTGTCCCGACGTGCTGCCGCCCAGTCCCTCCGAGAGTACCGTGGACGAGAACGGGAACTCCTCCGTGCGCCACGTCTCCGAGGGTAAGTCCAGCTCGTCACACGTTGCTCCCCAGCTGTCTTGTCCTCGAACTGGAGTCTAACTCTGGGCTTCTTTCAATTCTGTGTAAATTTCACCGTATTTATTGACATTTAGCTGACTCTTTTCTCCAAAGCGACTAACAGTGTGAAGGTACCTACGGTTATTTACCCATTTACTGCATCACCGGAGCAGTTTGGGGTAAGTAGCTTGCTCAAGGGTACTATAGCTGGAGGTGGGGATCGAACCTGTGGCCCTTGCATGCAAAGCAGCTGTAAACACTGTGCTACCCACTGCCCCTTTATGTAGCAGACATCTTTGTCCACGCTTGCAGTCTCAGGTGGGAGCAGTAAGGTGCTTAGAGTGGTTTGCAGCTTATACACGTGGGTGGTTTTTACTGTTAAGCATGCAGGGTCAGTACCTTGATCAAATTGCTCAAGAGGGAACTGGGGTTTGAACTCGTGTCCTTGCAGTCGCTTGTAGGCAGCAGCCCCTAATCACCACGCCACCTGCTGCCCCCATGCATACATGAGCGTTGCTCCGTTTTAGTAGTATCATGTGGACAGCTGCTAGTGTAGTGGGTAGGGCTGATGTCTTTGGACCCAAAGGTCGCAGGTTCGATCACCACCTCTGGCTCTAGTACCCTTGAGCAAGGTACTTGCCCTAAATTGTTCCAGTAATATTACCCAGATGTATAAATGGGTTAATAATTGTAACGTCATAATAATTGTGACCTTAAAGTTGTAAATTGCTTTGGAGAAAAGCATCATCTAAATGAATAAATGTATTGTATCCTATGAGGAAAGTTCAGTGGTGAGAGCTGCTGCCTTTGGACCAAAAGGTTGCAGCTTCAAGTCCTACCTCTGGCTGTAGTACCTATGAGAAAAGTACTCACCCGAAACTGCTGTAGTAAAAATTACCCAGCTCTGTAAATGTTTACATAATTGTACGTTGCTTTGGAAAAGAGCATCATTTGATAGAATAAATCTTCAGGATTCTGAGCTGAATTTAGGAAATGTACCAGTTGGAGATTTTAGGTGAAAGAAAAGGTGGGTAAAGAGGGGGACAGTGCGCGCCACTGGAACGTGTCCTAATTAGTGAGTCCATTATTTATTTTTTTTCCTAATATATTGATGAGGTGGAGTAGGTGTCCCCGTTGTCTGCTGTCCCACGCTAACTTGGTATCTCCGCTCAGGTTCAGATAACGTGTGTGGGCAGAAGTCGAGCCCCGACTCTTCTGTGACGGTCGGCGGCGGGTCAGCTGTCGGGTCGCCCTTCGCTTGCCTGGACCAGAACTTGGTGAACCTCATGCTCCCCGCCAACGAAGAGTACCTCCTAAGCCTGGGGGAGGAGGAGGGCATCAGCGACCTCTTCGACGCCTTCGATTTCGACAGACTGCCGCTCGACGGCCTGTTCTGACCGGAACGGCGCGGTTTTGGTTGCCACGGAAACGCTGCCATGGCGGAGAAGGCCCTCTCCAGCTGAGCGGAGATAGCGGCCCTTTGGGAAGACCTCTTTCCCTCTTAGGTTCGGATCCATGGCGTAAAACAGAGTAGCGAGGGTAGCCGGCCCATGGGTCCCTCCGCAACCTGTCAGTGGAGCAGCGCTACCATGTCGGGACAGCAGAACTTCGACGCGCGCGTTTGTGTCGCCCGTTTCCGTGCTCCGCCCAACAGCCGCTTGCGTCCACTCTAGAGTACATTGATTTTTCTTTTTCTCGCCACATTTTTATTCCATTGTACAGTTTCTATAAACTTGAATAAATTTTAACAGGTGTGGAAATGTTGCTTCCTCCTCATGCGGGGTTATTCAATGTCCAGATGGAGCCCACCGAAGGAAGTCGAGGGGTTCATCACCCTGCAATGTTTCACCATTCCTTATTAACATTTACTCATCTAGCTGACACTTTTCTCCAGAGCGATTTAGTGTTAAATTACTCATTTATGCTGCTGGGTAGTTTTATCGGAGCAATTTAGGATAAGTACCTTGCCCAAGGGTACTACAGTAGGAGATGGGATTCAAACCTGCAGCTTTGGGGTCCAAAGGCAGCAGTTCTAACCACGACACTGCCAGTTGCTACAAAGCAAAACTCTGACATGCAAACTATTCAAAAAAGATCCATATCGGTGATCATGTATTTCCAGTATCACCTTTTTTTTAAAGTCCATTGTAGCTCTTTGGGGGGGGTGAGTTTCTGTAACTGCGCCCCCTTGTGGTACAATTTGATATTACACTATGTATTTAGTGGGTATAATCTAAACGTTATTACATTATTTAACTCTTCGGACACTGAGGTCTTCCTTATTCTCGCTGTATTTTAAAGACTTTCGAATGATTCCAAGCAAAATGACAAGTAATGAATCCAGAAAACGCTGAGCCTGATATGAGTGGCTGAACGCTTTGTTTGGAACGATGTTTTGTTTTTTTTTTTTTTGTTTTTTTTCCTTTCCAGAAATTATTGGTATTTGAAAACTTGCAGTGTAAACTCACCTGTACGCATTTTGAGTTTGGGCGTTTCGTCAAATCTCCGTTGTAACATTATTTTTGGTTACATTTTACGTCAGCGAAATTACGAAACTGTCACGAGATTATTTTAGAATTGGAAACTTTCAATAGAAATACACGAGTGAGTTTATAATCGGCAACATTTTAATGTGAGTTCTGAAAGCGTAGCTTGGAGTGGTGGGGAATATTTTGTACATGATTAGTTCAAATCCCCCGGTCAATTTGGAGGCGAAACGCGTTTCGAAATTCGCCGCTCGACTTGTATGTCCTCGTGGGGCACCCTTAGCACGAGGTCACGGATTGGGGGCACGTCCAGCATGGCGCGAGACAGCCAACAGCACCCGTAGCCGAACAGCGCCAAACACTGAGCGCCTCAGCTCTAACAAATAAACAATATTTTAACAAATAAACACAGGTGAGATGTCCTCCACGTATTTGTTAACATAGTAAGCATCGCGTTGATAACATTTGGTTTTTTCTTTCTCGTTAATGTCAATTTGGAACTTGTTGTTTTTAGTTTTTAGACAGCTTCAGCTAACTAAACTAGCATAATGGCTGAAAAGTGAAGAAAATTATATATATTTCACATTAATACTAATTTTAAAACGCATAGAGTTAGCTATTGAAAGTTACGCTCATATATTTGTCCTTGCTCGTTCCTTTTTTTTAAAAAGTTTTACAAGACTAGTCTCAGTCAGTCTGTAAAATATTTTGGTCTGAGAGAGAGAGAGATTCCTTCTGCCAGAACAGAACTTCTCATGGTAAAACTTGTAAATAATTAAATTAAATATTTAAAAGAACATGGAACTCACGCACAGATTTATTATTTGTCTGAAACCTGTCCAAGATGACTTATATAATGTTAGATCATACAGTGATTTATACAGCAGCAGGGTATTTACTCTGTAAGGTAAGGACCTTGGTCAGGGCTACTGGAGTAGGAGGGGGATTCGAAGCAGAAACCCACATCATAAGACAACATTCCTAACCATTAACCACCTGCATCCGGTTTTACTGCATCAAGTGTACCCTGAGCTTGGTGAGCCGGACGCTTTGACCACGGGTTCGGTTCCCCCTTTGCGGTGGTGTTTGTGTAATGTCTTCTCTTTGGTGTCTTTCTCTGAGTTTCTAGATCTTTTAGTGTCAGTTTGGCTCCACTATGGAGGACCTGGAGGACATCGAGGACATGGTGTCGGGACAGGAGCCCACGGGACAGGAAAGGCAGGCCGCCAGGAGGAGCGTCGTGCCCCGAGCGAGGAGG
Source organism: Scleropages formosus (assembly GCF_900964775.1). NCBI lineage: Eukaryota > Metazoa > Chordata > Actinopteri > Osteoglossiformes > Osteoglossidae > Scleropages > Scleropages formosus. The sequence goes on from NC_041823.1 coordinate 7,808,480, forward strand.
AGGAAGCAGGAAACGGTTGAGGAGCTGCAGGCTGACAGGTGTGGGACACTGGACTGGAACGATTGGATGGTGAAACGATTAGGTTTTGAGGCTTATACTGTCTGCCTCTCCCAGTGTTAACTATGAGTTTTTAAACCTTCTTCAAAAAGGTTTTGTTCCTTTCCAAAACACACGTACGTGAATCTGCCCAGTTGGTAAACAGCTGTGTGAGAGCACTGATTTAGGCTGAGCTTCAGCACTACACACAGAAAGAAGGAGAAACATTTGACTGAAACCTGCATCATTTTGGGGTAATTTTTTTTTTTTTTTTTGGAATCACCACCTCACATCACTTTATACTTTTCTGAAATGTATTCTCTTTGTGTTGACTAAAAAGCAGGAAAATGTGCATTACCTTTGAAGGCCTGTTAGAAACCTGTGACACAATGGGTATAACCTGTACCTCACAGCTCCTGAGCTGCTTGAGCATGGGCATGGGTTCGAGTCCAGCTCAGGATGTGTAGCGGTTGCTTTTTTGTTTCCGTGTTTGCACCCAGCAGACGTGTAGAAGAAAGGACTGGCAAAGCACACTTTTTTTTTTTTTTTTTTTTTCTCCTTCCTCCCTTACCTAGAAAACAGCGAGTGGTCACCAAGAATTGGATTTGACTGAGCAGCACTTATGCACACAAGAACTCTCCAGTGTTCAGCGCTTTGTTTGTTTTGTCAGCGTTGTGTGTTCAGCCGCGCTGTTCTTCATCACATGACGTGTATTGTCACTTTGTGTGTCTCACGGCCCGTTTCCTTTCTGCTGCAGTGTCATTCCTGGCATGCAGAAGATCTGGATGAAGACCTGGGGCTGTTCCCACAATAACTCTGATGGGGAGTACATGGCGGGACAGCTTGCTGCCAGTGGATACCAGATAACCGGTAGGTGTGCACTGACTGTGGCAGGGCCACTACCTGGGGGTTTCGACAAAATCTGTGTAAAGGTGTGTCTGGTTTCTTAATATGGGGGGGCTCCATTTCTTCCTCTGTGCAGGGCTCCCTGAATTAGGACCTGCTGGTGTAAAGTTGACTTGTCAGTTTTATACTCACACTGTATCCTCAGGAAGAGTTCTACTTCTCAGGGTGTGGCATAGTATATTGTGTTTGGGGGGGTCCCCAAACCAAATTTCGTCTCACTTGCCTTCCTGTTGTTTACAGGTGTTTTTTTTTCCTGTTTTTTGGGAGATGGAAAAATGAAATACATTTTAAAAGATGAAATACACATACATAACTGAGTATGTCTTTGTGAGCGTGAGAAGGGGGGCTGACCTCTCCCTGTCCAAGTGGCAGTCCTGAGGTTACTGTCGTCCATCCTTCCAAGGACTGCTGTCGGTGGTCTATGTAGAGTACAGGTTTTGGGGCTCATCAGAGGAAGTGTTAGTCTCTGGTCCTGCTCCAAGCTTTCCTTAGCTTAGCTTGCCTTTCAGTTCTTCTGCTTTACTCTCAGTATTGCTTTTACAATTAAAGTAATCCGCTTTAGATGAGGTGCTACTCATTGCATAGCTTTCTTAATTCAGCAATAAAACAGACAGTAGCTGATTTTGTTTTCGGTTAACTGGCTTTGCAGCTATTGTGTTTAAATACTAGAAGGTTCCTGGTTTCAGCGTGTTGAATAATAATTTATTTGTATAGATTTTTATTTACTGAAATTGGATTATATTGTACCTGCAGTTGGTATCACCTTGCAGTTTCAAAGGGTTATTACCACTCTTCTTGAAATGTCCTTATCTTAGAAAAAGGTTTAAATATTATTATTGTTGTTGTTATTTTAGTGTAGGGGCGCGGTGGTGCAGTGGGTTGGACCGGGTCCTGCTCTCCAGTGGGTCTGGGGTTCGAGTCCTGCTTGGGGTGCCTTGCGGCGGACTGGCGTCCCGTCCTAGGTGTGTCCCCTCCCCCTCCGGCCTTACGCCCTGAGTTGCCGGGTAGACTCCGGTTCCCCGCGACCCCGTATGGGACAAGCGGTTCAGAAAATGTGTGTGTGTGTGTGTGTGTGTGTGTGTGTTTTTAGCTGTAATTTGCCTGATACTGTAAATATAAGGATTACTACCTTCACTGTGGACGGTAGTAGGAAGGACTAACAATAGAACTATTTTTAAAAACCATTTTAACATTACATATGGTTAAATTTCTACTCATTTCCTGTGATAACGAGGAGATTGGTGTCTTTGGTTTTATATAGTCAAAGAACTTTGATCAGTGTATTTCACCTTTGAAATATATTCTTAGTCAACATGTTTACTTGCTTTTGTAAAGTCTTTATTCTGGGTTTTTGCAAAGTGTTTGATGGTAAAAAAAAAAATTTGAGCAATAACCTTTTGTACAAAGAGTAATTACACTTATTCATTGTTGTTTCTACTGTAGAATTGAAGGAAGTATTTAACCACTGCCACAAGATGGCGCTCTCAGCACAGGAAACTCCTCCGATACCACTTTTCAGTAATCTTTTTGTTGACAGGATAAATGATCTAGAAGGGAGAGAAACCATTCCCTTGGCCTGTGTTTGTGTGGCCAGGAGAGTGACTACGTGTTTCGGTTGTGCGTTTGTGCTTTGAACTGCCCCCTGCACTGCCCCGTGTCAAGAGGAGAGCGCGCCGGCAAGTTCACCAGAGTTAATGAACAGTTCGGAGCTTGTCGCAGCCTGTCGGAAAGGCGCCGGGTGGGGGTGTGAGAGAGAGGAGAGAGAGACGGGAGCACAAGGGGCTCCTTGTGTTGACTTCCCCTCCCAACCCACCCCAGCCGCCCTGCACTCCCAGGCCCGGCATCTGGTTGTTATCAGACCGCCGGCTTGAAAATCAACCGGGCGCTGGGGCTAATCAGTCGGTGGAGGGGGTCGCACTGAGGGAGCAGGCCTGCCCGACCAGACGGTGCATTAACACACAGCCTGTACCTAAACACGTCCTGGCAGCGGGGACGAGACGGGGAATTATTCCTCGCTGAAACTAGACGAGCTTCCAGGGAGCTCACTTACACACACTAAATCATTAAGTAGGAGATGTCTTGAGTTATGAACCACCACTTTTACACTACTGGAGTCCTGGCCAAACGAGGGAGGCTGTATTGAGGCCTCTTATTTCCCTCTCTTCTTGTATTTTAACAGGCACCCTTTGCCAGCTGTCATTTCCATATCTTTTTGGCCAGTCTGAGTTCAGGGCTCTGTGTTCCTCGTTGTGCGGTTAAATAGGACATCGTAAAAAGGAGAGATTAAATGTAATCATCCCGTCCGCCTTTGCTGTCCAGATTCTGGTTTCAGCCTCTGGAGCGCCTCTTTCTGACTGCAGTATGACCGTATGCGTTTGGAAGTCAGTCTGATGCCATACAATCCTGCTCTTCATCTCGGCATTACACTCTTACCTTTTAAAATACAGGGCATTTTTAAAGATGCTTTTTTCTTAAATTTTTTATGCAGTCTCCAAGTCAGACTTGGAAAGCATTAGTTTTTTGACAAATATATAAATGAATCACACTCGAATGTTTTGCATTATTAGAGTAGGTTGTTCTTAATCGAGAAATTGTAAAGAAAGGAAAGTATCTTGAGGCCGAGAGCATGTGAAGCAGAGGACAGTGGGTGATGCAGTGCTTAGACTCGCCACCTTCCAGCTGAAACAGCCGTGTTCAATTCCCACTTTCTGATGTAATAGTGTGGATTAAGGTACTTACCCTGAATTCCTGCAGCACAAAAACACCCAGCTGTACAAATGGTAAATTAATAGACTAGTCTACAGATCTAATATTGTAAGTCACCTCAGAGAAAAGCATAAGATAAAAGAATAAATTAAAATAGCAATGCTATGAAAGAATGACACACAGGTGTGTAACTTCCACTGGAAGCTGCTGGTCTCTGCGAAGGGGGCTCTGTTGCATTAGCCTTGAGCACACTGTGTGGCCTGAAATGCTAGAGTAAAGTTTAAATGCATAACCTTGCTAAGCACTGATATAATGTTGAGATCATAACCAAAAAAAACCGTAGCAGCAGAAAGAGTATTTCCAGCGAGGTGTAGATATGGCAAAAGTGAATATGAATCTGTGCGAAGCCCAAACTTTTTGTTTCTCTGAAAAGCATGTTCTTTACAAAACCCTTGATGGTGGGCATATTCCCTTCCTCTCGGCGCAGGCTGGCAACCTGCATCGATCCCCACTGCGGTTTGCATGCGATTTGCATGTTGCCCAGACAGCGGTTATGAGCTTGGATACCAGGAGGGCTCCTTGATAGGTGAGGGACTTGTGGCGGGGGGGGAGGGAGAAGAGAGCGAGAGATACCACTGGGGCTGTGCTCCTGTGCCGCTCAGCCTGTTCCACTCTGAATATTAGCCCTCCGGGCGTCCTCCGCCATCAGAGGTGTGGTTGGGATTTGGAGTGTGTGTGTGTGTGTGTGGCAGTGGGAGGAGGGGCTGCTACTGCTTTCTGCAGTGGCACAGGGGCATTAATCACATGCTTCAAACATGCAAATTCGCTCCTCTCTCACAGTCTGTGGAGCGGGCCTGTGAAATGTGCTCTAATTGTCCCAGGTCCCGGTGATTTGTAATTTTCCATTAGGAGCAGGCGCAGGTGCTGGGACTGCGCCCAGCTGACACGCGCACTTCTTTCAGCACCATGCCCCTCCCCCAGTCATGCGCACACACAAACACACGCATACTCTCCACCACTTCAACATGAGGAGGGCCCTGCCCTGCCGTGTCGGGAGTGCTCGCTCCAGACAGGAAGTGTGCTGTTTGAAGACTAATTGCTCGGCTGTTTGTTTCCCCCGGTAATTTCAGAAATGGCGGAGAAACTGGCACAGACCCATGTGAAAGCGCTCCGAGGCCTCATTTAACCTCTGCCTGTGGTTTCGCTGGGTGTTTCTCTCCAGTGGCCTGAGAGGAACATGATAAGGGCTGCCATACACTTTTAAGTGTATTTATATAATATTTTTCTTTGTTGTGTTCAGTGTGTGTTCTAAACAAATATGTCCATATATGTATTTATTTTTAACCAGGCATTTCTGCAAGTGTTCCTCTTTCTGCTGTTCTTTGCTTTTCTACTTTTTGCATTGATGGATTTCTTTTAATACAGTGATGATTTTCTTCAGGAAAGTGATGCCTTTGGTGTAAATGAGACTCATCTCTGTCTAATTATCTCATTAAGTATGGATAACCTTATACGCAATGCATTGCAGGAGCACACAGTCATAACTATCCTCTGCGAATAAATAATATATCTAACATAGCCATTGATAAGGTGTGTGAAAGTTGCCAGAGGAGCTTGTTACAGAAATGTGTGTCTTTTTCCGCGACCACTCTGTCTACCAGATGGCTCATTGCACCTGTAAAGTAGATGTATTTTCAGGTTGTGTCGTGGGTCTGTTGATGTATTGTCATCTTTTGGATCTTCAAGGTGGTGGAGAATGAGCAAGCTAGCCATCTTTATCAGGTGTGGCCACTGCGCTCTATTTTGGTGTCGGGGGCACTGATAGTGTTTTTGATTTTTTCCTCTGGTACAACACTTCTTTAATGTGCAGCGTTTCTGGTTTCTGCATTTCCTGACTGCTTGTTTGTTTAATCCTCTATTTATTTGTGTTAAGCAAGTTGCCCTAGTGTTCAGCTGCAGCGATGCTCCTACTGGCCTTTGAACCTGAAATGTTTTGCTCTTCCTCATCTACTTAAGTGCCATACCTTGTCCTGTATTTTTTGTCTTTGGTGTATTTGCCCTTTGGAGTGTCTTATTTATACATACATACATACTCACTCCACTTATTAAACATGTTTTTTGTGTGCAATACTGTGTGCTCATGCAATGTCAGAAGTGTATCTGTAATCATACTATGGCTGAAGCCTTTGGTTTTGTACCCATGTGAACTGTGTTGCTGTGTGCACTGGACCTTAGCACTGATGCTGGTGTGTTTCTGTGAACGGAGATGCAATCTGCTCCCTTCAGAAGGACTCAGAACATCAGTTCATGCATCTGTGTCACAGCACAGTACATTATTTATGTTTATTCAGCAAGAGCGCATTTCACAGGACACAATGTGCTTTAGATATAGATGTGATTGTTGAAGCACAGTCAGTTTTTCCATTGTTTTTGCAAGAACACACTAAACCGGTAGCTGCCTGTACAATTGAGTCTCATGGAAAGTACAGAGGAGATCACAGATGACGTGATGCAAGTTTATGCAGCGGTTAGGAGATCCAAGAAAGAAATGGCTCTGAAAGGTGCTTTGAGATCCTTCCTGAATGCTGAAAGGGATTCAGCAGTGCTGAGAGAGATAGGAAGCTCTGTCTTTCTCTACAGTGGCTCTCCAGTGTTGATTTCCCGGTTTAGAAAACCAGCGAAATCTTAAAAAAAAGTGACTAAGGGAACCTTTTGCCATTGTATCACAAGGCTTCGTTTTACTGATTGATTGTTTGCCTAGCTTATGGAGGAGAAGCTCTCTTTTGGCTGCCTTCTCTCCTTCTTGGGCTTGTGAAAGGCAGCTGAGCGTGTGAGCTGCTGGGTGGTGTCCATCTTGTTGACCATCCCGCACACTGGGATCCACGAGGAATGGTGCAGCATGAAAGACAAACGGTCACCATGTGGTGTGTGATGATGTCACAACACCCTGCTTCCTGCTTGTGGCCGGACACGGTTTGAAGACGGCTTTAACAGCCATAGCTGTGAAAATAGTGTGGCGATTAATGCTGCAGGCATGTGAATGAGACCCACTGCGTTACTTCTGGACAGCGCTGGTCCACTCTGTAGGCAACGGAGGAAGGTCCATCCAGCATTTCTTTAGGTCTGCACTTTTCCAGCAAACTTCTGAGAGAAGATCTGGATGTAACCCATTTATTTACTCAAAAACAATGATAGGTTCGTTAAATCCAAACTGAATGTTTTCACTAGGTGGCTGTTGGCAGAATGTTCTCGCAAAACAGTGCTCTGTATTTCCTAAAGGTGGCAATGTTGATCCACAGTAGGTTGTAGATATCAAGCTGGACTAATACAAGCAGTTAGACATCATGGAAATATTTCTCATAAATTTACAGCATTCACGAGTTGCATGATGTCAGACTTCATTTGTGAAAACACTTGTTAAACAGCAGGCAACTTTTAGCAGCGCCTAACTGCATGTTCACCTCTGTTATCGCCGATGCCTGTGAGGCCAGAGGTGAGGCTTCATCAGTAGCTGAAATATTTTCCTGCAGCTTACCTTGCTATGCTGATTTACAGAGTCATTTATTTATGACTTGTATGTGTATTTAATAAAGTACCTCGCATTTGTTTTTGTTTGGAAAAGCCCAGCACTGAATGCTGCATGTGGCAGTAATAATCAGTGCAGCTGTGGCTCGTTCAGTACCGACGTCTCTCCATAGGTGGCACTGTTTACTCAAATAAACTGGCTTGAACTTTGTGCCCTTTTCCTGGCTCATTCAGTAGTGATAACCCAGTGACTTTTTGTTGGGTTTGTTTTTATTTTCCTTCTCCTGTATTTATGACTGGAACTGTATAATTATGATTTACATGAGGCAAATATTGCCGCCTGCAGCTATTAACAGTCAAACGAGACCGCTTCCTTGTTTCACACAAGAGCTGCAGGGCCATCGGCAATCATCCGTTGAGAGGCTTGCAGTGCACCAAGCACGTGTAATCTAGGGACGTGTGTGTATACACCGTTTAAAAGCTGTATGGCTCTTTCCAGGTACATGCCGCATGGTGTTGCTGATGCTAACGTGCTGGCGCTTTACACCCTGCACTGCCTGTAATCAGATTTCAGTTGGGATACACTCCTCGTGCTGCAGCAGTTTAGAATTTGTCTACATTTGCTTATGTAATTTGCCTTCCATTCGACATCGTGCAGGATTTTCTTTAAATCGATGCGTCAGTGGGAGTGGCGGAGAGAGGAAAATGAGCCGAAGAGACAGCTTGAGCAGAGTACACGCGTGACAAGAGTACAGTTTCTACCTCATGCCTGTCTGTGTGTGTGTGTGTGTGTACAGGCATGGCGTAGACAGCAGCTCATTCATAAAACAGCCGGCGTTGGACAGAGCTGAGTGGCTGAGCGCCGCCTGCACAGTGTCACGAGCAATGTGCAGAAACCAATGGCAGCATGGCAGCTCCCAGAGACTCCGCCTCCTCCCGGAGCTGGGCACATCGCAGACCGCACTCGTCGGTTGCGGCGGCGGTTGCAAACGATGCAGCTCCGCACACCAGCAGGGAGACACTGTTCTTCTGTTTTTGTTTGTTTTTTCTTTTGTGTTCCATATTCCTGTACACCCAGCCCTCCAGCATGCTAACCACGGAACAGATGTTGGTGCACTGGGGGGGACACAGATGCAGCGGTGGTAGAACTATCGACCCAGAGGATGGCCACTCGTATCGTGGGAGAGGGAGACCTGCGTTCCTCTCCTATGCAGAGGGAGTCAGTCTTATGACCAGATCTGAAGCGTTGAGAGTCTCATGACCACGTCTGGAAGTCTGTCTACTTATCACATTGTACTGAACCAACGAGAGCCTTACAACTAGATCTGTACGTTTATCTAAGTTTTACACAACGTAAGGCAGGTGATCGGTAGCCAGTAAAGGTTCAACATGGTGATGTTTCTTTTTTTCCTTTCTCTGGTTGGTAACAGCCAAAAACAGGAAGTACAGAAAGCTTTCTTTTAACATCACTTGCTGGGTTCTGATACTCAGCTGGACACGAGCTCTAAGACCCTGCCAGTGAAGATTAGGGTATCTGGCGTTAACTTGAAAGGAGCAACGATTTAATGAAACGTTTTGGTTGCCTTTCCTACAGACTCCCCTCTAAGTCTCTTTCATGTAACTTTAGAAAAAGTGCCTGTTTAAAATCTCTTCTTGTTCGGTGACCAGTTTCAGAAAGCTCAGTACCTTAGAAGCAGTAACGACGCATCACAGAACTGCTGTGACATAATTGAAGTTGACTACAGAGAGGCGAGACCACCGGGCGCGGAGCCACAGCGAGCCACCCGCCACACATCAGCCTGAGCAGTAGGGGGCAGATATTATATCTGCGTATGATTGGCAAAGGCAAACACAAGGAGGAGGCGCAGCAGGCAGACTGTGCCTGTAACCAGAGGCCTGGAGGCCAGTGAATGTGGCTGTGTTTCCGTAAGCGGTCCTACGGCTATTCCTGCTGCATCCCTTCTGATGGACCATGTGGGTCTCGGTATGAAGGAGGAGATGTAAATGGTAACGACTCGTGGCTTTGGTGTAGGATCGCCAACTTGACTGCAAGGTGGTACTCAAAGCGCTCCTTTTGATGCAAAACTAAATCGTTAGTAATATTAATGAAATAAATAGTAGTCTTTGCTGCCTGCTTGTTGAGGTCGTTAGGTTGCCCGGTCCATGATGAACACAGTGAGACATTAGTGGCACCTCCCATGGAGTCACTCGTCCTTTGTGGCGTGAAGAGAGCTTCTGGATGTCATTGTAGGGTCCGAAGGAACGAAGCGCTAGAACCCACATGGGCTCCCTTCTGCTTGGTTTAATCTGGACCATCCCGTTTTTCTGAAGATGGAAAAAGACAATCTCACGTCAGCCTGCTATTAAAGTGTAAAACAAACCCACAAAATGCTTTTAGTTAATTCTGTTCTACCTCTTTTTTCGAGTTCTGCAGTGAACCTCTCATCTTGGGCAAGCGTGCCTTTTCCAGGGGCCTTGAGAACTTGTACTGCGCCCCCCTCAGGCTGTGTACGAGGAAATGAGGAAGCTTCGTCGTCCATAAGGAGTTTCATCTCGACAGCCAGATGAAATGTCATCCCTTCAAAATCAGATCTGATTCCATGCATCTTCTGGGGAAAATGATGGGGCGTGGTGCAGTGCTGGGTGGGTGTGTCGAGTGAGGGGTCGAAGGTTCGATTTCATACCCCAAAACCTAAGTGCAACGAATCTGGTTGCGTGTTTCGAGTTCGGGCGCGGCGGTTGCCCCGCAGCCATTTATAAAGTTTCCCTGTCTGTTGCAGCCAGACACGGTGCCCTTTCACCCTGCCGTAATAACTCCCCATTCCTGCTAGTGGAGCGTGAGCCATGGGAGGCACGGGTCGCTGCTATCAATTTATTTCCTGGCGTTCAGCTTGGGGGGGGGGGCACTTGTGTGTGGGGGCAGGGGGATTGAACTGGCCGAACTAAAGTATTACCTCGACTGATGAATGATATTGAAGCCGTCTTAAATTCCGCTGTGATATTGCGTTGCTTGCAGCGGTGTTGCGGTGCCGCCCGTACGTTTCGAATTCACACCTCCTGACGCATGAGTCTTTACGTGCTGAAGCGTATTGCCCCTACTCGGCTACCTCTGGGTAGGGTGGGGGGATATAACCCAGCGTGACACGGTTTTGATCAGCAACGGTGCACTTCTCTCTTTAATATTAAATACTGCAGCTGCAGCCTCCGCATCGACTTCACCTGGGTGGTTCAGCTTATAAATGCATGTTAAATATGCAGACAGCTCCTCGCCACGGTATCGCCTGGCTATCTGAAAACTACACGCAGATTTGAGCGCAAGGCCGAATAAAAAAATGTAGGTAATTACAGCCAAGTGTTGTACATGTGAGAGAGGCTCATCTTTTCGCTCCTGATGTTTTGATTTTGACAAGTCAAGTAAATGTCATTACATCTGGTGAATAAGCTCTTGTTGTCCTGCACACGGACGTCTGCGCTTTCAACTGACGGCCTTGCTCAAAGCGTTCAAGGCATTGTTCATGAATAGGTTTTAAAAGAAGACCAGATCTGAAGTCTGTCAGGCAAGGGGAAGTAATTAAAGCCGTGGAAGGCCGCTGACATGGATGGGGAAGGGGTGGAATGGCAAAATTAATAAGCCTTGTTTGTAGTGTAGTTGAAAACGGTCAAAATGGTTTTCCAAGGCTGTTTTTAATAGCTGCTCTTTTCTCTATCTTTTTTGAAAGATAACCTACTTAGAGTCGTTACCCATCAATTTTAATGACTGCATTACTTTTACCACCTGCCGAAGCAAAGCGCCGTCGCTGGGTGATCTGAGGAGAGGGGGACCCTTTCCCTATTAATTCTGCATGTCTAGACTCTTGTCCTTCCCTTTTGGATGCTTGCTGGGTAAATACAAATGAATTGGCATTTGGCTCTTTGCTTTTTTTTTTATTTTTATAATAAATGTGTTTTAAACCTCCACCTGTTCTCAGAAGCAATAGCAATTTGCATTCTACATGTCCTGTTTGATGTTGCAAAGCGAAAGGTCTGACTGGGAGTAAATTAGAAAGCACTGACCTTTTCTGTTTTCTGGAAATGATGAATAATTGCTCAGATATGGTGTATGCGTGAAAATCTGGGATGAAAAAATATTCTGGGCCACAGATATGAAGAGAGGTGGCGTGTGTTCCACTGGATCCGGAACCCCGCTTTGCCTTGTCGTTTGAGTACGGGCGTGTGTAGATTGGCATGCATATATGTGAACTTACAGGTCACTCGCTGCCTTTTTTTTTCTGTACACTCCAGAGAGAGAGAACAAACAAACCCCATTTTTCAAGAGTCCTGCAGGTTTTTGAGCTCTCATTACAGTGCCTGGAGCTTAGAAATTGGGGGCTAAATCATCCCAGTCAAGACACCAAGTTGAAAGGAGTTACTGTGTTCCTGAAACCGTAACAGTCTTGAGGTTGATCCTCTAAGGCTGTGAGCTGAAAAGCCCTGCAGTACGATATTGGTTCAGACTCTTGGTGGGTTTTCAGAAGTAATTCTTCCTTTAACCTCCAGAGATTCAGCCATTCGTTACTGTCCGCTGTGGAGGTTTTATGTTTTTACCGTTTCCCCAAACTGTATATGCTACAATCTTGAGTGGTGAAACACCTTATAGAGGAGACTCTGTGCTTTTTAATGATACCACATGTTTCAAGGTAGGGCTTGCACAACTTGCTAGAAATCCTAAAAATATATCCGGAAAACCGTTTTTTGGTGGATTTCAGGAGGTGAAAGATGGACACAATTCATGATGTCTGCCGTTAAGATGTGCTTCAGCTGCAAGCACTAATTGAAAAGTGAGGGATTTACAGCGACTTGCGAGGGCACTTCTGTTGCCTTCTCTGACCTGCTGTGTCGAGTGAGGAGCCTCACCATGTTTTTGGGCTGAAGCGTGTAGGTGCAGCTCTGAACCGGAAAGAGTATGTTGGTGATGAAACCTGGGCGAAAGCTTTGCAAGTGGCATGCTATCAATAATTCTATTCCTGAAATCCCCCCGCCTGCCCTCCTCCTCCGAGTTTTCCGCTCTGCTTCTCCTGAGCGTGCCTCTACATTTTACTTTTAGTTGGAAATCTCCACCTCGCAGGCTTTTGATTTGAGTGTTTGCCTGTACGAGGGTCAATAAGGTGATTAAACCGGTGCTTTGGATCAAAGGTTTACTGTGGAATGCGGTTTAGGGGTCTCGGTCATCTACCCAGCTTTACCCCTAACCCCCGCTGGCATGGACTTCTCAAGGGCTGAGGAAGTAAACAAACTGACTACTTAGTCATCGAGCGCTGTCATCGACAGCCGATGGAGGTATTTGCTGCCAATGCAAACAGTGCAGCAGAACGGGATTTGAACCACATTGAATTTATTCGCTTTACCTTTGTCTTTATTTTCAGTCTGTTGCTCTCAATCCATGGGGCAGAAATTTCAGGATCTGACCTTGTAGCGCATGCGTGTGCTGCATCTCTGTTGTTGAACAGATGTTTTCAGATACACACTGCACAGCATGACCTCTGGGTTGCCAGGAGGTTTCTTTGACTATGTAGCAGATTTTCTAATGACAAGGGAAATGGGAGGAGCTACATGGTGAGACTATGGTTCTGTCGGGTCTGCGGCAGCTGTGTTGTGTGAGTGTCTGTGTGTTGGAGATCGTGTGTGTGTGTGTGTTTCTGGATTACTCTGTGGACTCTGGCGCAGGCTGCCCTAACTGCCGCGCTCCCCAGCCAAGCACGACGCCCTTGCCAGTGGGCAGGGATTAATATACCTGTAGACGGAGCAGAGTGCAGCCATGCTGATGCTGTCGAGGTTGAGTCATTAACTCCAGCCACAGACGGGCTGCGAGCCCCTGGACCACAGACCCCCCGCGCCTCGGCCCTGACGAGAGCCTGCCTGCCTCCCCCGTGGGCGTGTTTATCTCCCCCAGCCAGCGAGCTCTGGCGAGCTGTGCTCCCAGACAATTTTGAAAGCGGTGGTACGCTGTTGCCAGGCGTGCGGGGACCATCTCAGCGTTGATAAAGCCGCATGCGTTCACGGTTTGAGGCCGGCTCATTTGCATTAATGGGATTTTTTTTTAAAGGAGATGTAATAGTGCAGCCCCCCCAGTATTCCTTGAAATGGGGTGGCGGAACTTTCAGCTGTCAAAGATGCTCCCTCATTTCCTCAAACACGAGTTTTTTTTTCCCTGTCTGTAAAAACAGGATTCCTGCCAGTTTTCACAGTAGTTTCGGACTGGTACAGTTTTCACTTGCAAGGGTTAGCATTAGCAGCACCTAAATGGACAACAATTGATCTCCTGTCTTTTGTTTTGTTTTTGTTTTTGTTTTCTGTATCTGTGACTCTTTCGCACAATAACCCAGCTCAAAGTACGTGTGAAGTGTTTGTCTGGCTGGCTTTCTGCTTTGACCTTATCAGTGAATTAGTGCTGGTGATTTCTGCTTTATCGGGCTTCTGGGGCCGCAGTGTGTGTCTAAGAGTGATGTCAGCGCCGGCCATCTGCTGCTCCCTGGGCCCGTTTATGGCACGATGCGGGAAGAAGGACGGTAAACATCTGAGGGGTCATTGGCGGCCTTCTGTCGGTCCCCCGCATGGCCTTCCGGGTGAGTGCGCGGCGACTCGCTCGTCAGACGATGTCCTGAAGCAGGGCCGAATGAGCTGTTCAACCAGACGGGCTTGAGGGATGGGGTTGGGGGGCGGGTAGTGGCGCGTGTGTGTGTTCCCACTGCGTGCGTAGCAGGAGGGCGGAGGTAAATGGAGGCTACCTGCTGAGGCCTTGTACGGCAGCTGTGACGCTTTGACATCGATGGGAGCGCTGGTGCGTGCGGAGAGGCTGGATCCCTCCTGCGATGGTCCCCACTCCGCACGCCAGGGCTCGGCGGGAGGGAAACGGGAGTTGCGATGCCCCACCCCCGCACTCATTCGTGACCACACGCCCCCCCCCATTCATGTCTTCAAGATGGTGCAAATACACTTCACGTACTTAGGTGTTACCTTACGTGCATATTCTCACACGCATACATACTTATACACAGTCTCCCTGCCAAACCCATAGAAAGTGACCCTTCCTTGCAGGTAGGGCCCTGGAGGTGAACTGCAGCATGAGCCACATCTGCGTAAAGGTGCAGACAGTGAGTGGATCAAACGAGCGCCTGGACTGCATGGCCAGCCTGGTGTGCACCGGAGACTGCTACAGGGGGCCCGTGCCGCGCTGTCTTTCCGGGCTGCCCAGCTCCGCTTGCTTTGCCAGCCCAGCCCCCGAGCCCGTCTCTTTGTAGGAATCGATTTTTCTTGTAGCTCCTCTCCAGATGAGGTGCTCAAGGGTCCCTCCGGCAGTCGGTCAGCTTCGCAGCGCCAGCAGGCCCACCTGGGACCCGCAGCCCTGACTCTGCCTAAGACCCCACCATTCTCTCCAGCAGCACTGTGGATATGTTGCCCTAGACTACACTCCCTCCTCCTCTCCATCCATCCATCCATCTCACCCTCCCTTTCTCACAGGCGCTCTTTTCTGTTTATGTGTTTCCTCTGCTCTGGGGGCTCAAACCCAGTTGTGGAGCACAGCCTCATAAGCTGGTTTTTGCTTCAGCCTTTTCCCTTGAACTCTTTGAGTATTATTTGAATTAATACAAACTTTTAATGTGAAGTAATGGAGTTGAGCTGTAAATTCATGCTATTTGCACTCTAGACTAAAGAAATAGAGCCTTAAGTTTTAGAGGGAATTTTCTGGAATAATTAGTGGACATACTCAGGTATTAATTGGTCCAGTGAAGCCAGCGGGAATAGAGTCTACCAGGAATTGTGTCCGAGGCCTCTGGCTCTCACAGACAGCAGCCCTTATTACCTAGGTCTGTTTTGCCTGTCTCGTGTCTGAAGTGTATTGATAACTGTAAGATTTCTCCGGGCTCACAGACGGCCCAGTTTTTACAGACTCATTTCTGATCTGTCATCCAGACGTGGGTTTATCGCCTGATGTCAGAGCGCAAGATACAACCGAGAAGACTCCAGTTTGCTGCAAATAGGGTTGATTTCAGGTGAGGGCAGGTGAGCTGTGTTCAGCACTGCAAAGCTTTAGTCTTTTATATGAGATAGGCAGTTTTGTCCTTTTGGTTTCAGAGCCTTAAAGCGTTCAGTTTGTTTGCTGCGTGTTGTAAGTATCACCTCTTGAACCTTTTGTTATGCTTATTAAAACCTTAACTGAACTGAGCTGAACTGATGGCCTCTCTTTACTTGAAGTTGAAATTGGAACCTGTTTCACACAGTGTTCTTTCAGGTTCTCACATAAAGGTGTAAAAACACATTCTTACTTTTTCTGTTTTCTCCAGTGATTCTAAAGGTGTCTTGGTTCGGATAGCAGCTCAAGCTGAGGGTGACGGTATGGCGATAAATGCTAGAAAGGCCTTCTGCGTCAGATTTGGAGAAATAAGCTGCTTTTTCTCTGGAGCTCCACGCTCTGGTAGAATTTTGCTCCTTATCTCATCTTCTGCTCTGATAGTCGTCGATGAAGACGACTCATTTAGCAGTAGGTGACAGGCAGAGATGATAGTAGAATGGGTTTGTGTCTGAATCCAGGTTCTGAACAGGCCAATGAGAGAGGGAGAGGAGGGTGGAGGGAGAGAGTGACCATCTATGACAGAGTATGCTAGAAATAGCATTTTTTGTTATTAATTATGCGTTAAACTAGATTATACTCTGGGATTTGCTTCGGCAGTTGCCTCGGGCATCTTTTGTTTGAAAGCAGTTTTAACTGCCACATACTGGATTAACACTCAGGGTTTCTGCAAAATTCTTATGAACCAGCTTTTGACAATTAAGTTATTTCTTTTGAAACAAAGCCAGCTTGAAATCATGTTTATTGAGCAGCCTTTAATGGAGGAGCACTCTTGAAGGTGGAGAGAATGCTTAGCGCTGTAGTTTGAAGGGCTCATTTCGGGTGAGGAAAGTGGGGTGTAAGAGGAGGTGCCACTGGGCGATAGCACAAATGACCCAGTAGTTTCCTGTAACCTCATGTTCCCAAATAAGCTACTTGATGCAACAAGATTCATGGATGCCATTGTTATTGATTGATACAATTTTGTGTTTTGTTGTTCTTGAAAACAGTCAGATTGTGGTCATTTGGATAATGAAAATTCATCACTGGTTTGGGTATATAAAGTCTGATCGGTATGTAAGCTGGAGGCCCAGAGTGTTTTGGCTGGATACCCCACATCTGTCCACATGCATATGCTGCCAGATCTATCAGCAGAATTGCATTTTCGTTTACGTTCCAGCAACATGAAACATCGTCTCTCTTGTCAGTTAGGGATCACATTGCATGCATAATGCATAAACAGCCATATCGCTAATATTTGTTTGAACGGTGTAATTGCAGCTGATGAATAACACTCTGGCAGCTGTACAGTGTTTATTTGTATATATTGTTATGGTTGTGTATAGCAGTAGTGTTTAATCCTGGACCTCGGATAACCTCTGCTGGGTTTTGTTGCAGCTGTCAGTCAGCATATGATATGTATGATGTTATATTTTTCATAGTTGATTTTGACTGATAAATAGGTTCTTGCATCGCAGTGGCAATGTTTTTGATGTATAATATTCTTTGTTTTAGGATAGATAAGATGGGTGATGATCTGGGATGTAACTTATCCAGGTAGCACTCCTTTTTTGGAGTAAAATGCCTTCTTGTGAGGCATCTGTATCATCACTGAGTATTTGACTGAACGGGCCTTTGTCTCTTTGACACTCTCTCTTTGTGAGTTTTTATTAGTAGGTTCTGCAATTTTATCATCTGATCCCTTTACTCTTCAGTATAAAATTCATACATTATTCCTTAGAAATGTACTGCTGTCACATTTATTGTTCAGCATCAGTTATTTTTCAAGTGTTGATCTTTAAAATGAGGGGGCGCAGTGACATGGCAGGTTTGGCCAGTTCCCGCTCTGTAGTGGGTCTTGGGTTCGAGCCCTGTTTGGGGTGCCTTGCAGGAGACTGGCGTCCTGTCCTGGGTGTGTCCCCTCCCCCCACGGCCTTGCGTCCTGTGTTGCCGGGTAGTCTCCAGTTTGCCGCGATCCTGCTCGACAAGTAGTTGTAGATATTGGTTGGTTGATCTTTAAAACGTGGTTCTTGATCATATTACGCCCACATGTACAGTTTAAAAACCTTTTTCAGCCAATCAAAACACAGCATGTGTGTCTAAGTTGGAAGCACCAGGTTGGCTTCTTTACAACAGTAGGGGCCAGTGGGCCAACAAGCGTTTTTTGTCAGGAGTACAGCAGTGTGTTGACCGGCACACCTCTGACACACACAGTCTGCTGCTAAACCAGATGGGTACAGTAAAGACAGAAGAATGTGGCTCAGTTTTTGAGGCTGATCACAAGAAAAGGCAAAAAAGGTTGTGTGCTCTTGGGGGTTCGGACAGCGGTGCAGTCTCAGATCAGATGCATCGTTCCTTGTTAAATCGCAAACCCTTTTAAAGAAAATGTTACTTTTCTGAAAGATAGTTTCTGTTTGGATGTTTGATATTATACAGGACATTGTACAGAAGTTACGATCTTCTGAATCCATGGTTTCCTTTTGTTTATTTTTGGACTTTTTTCCATTCTCCCTTCTGGGTGACCATTTCCAGATCAGAGCCCAAGGCACAAATTCAGCTAAATTGAAGTGAAACTGAAATTGTCCAAGATTCCCATGTGGCTTTTCCTGAGATGGATGGACCGAAGGACCGGCACTGTTGTGGCGGCCGATACGATGAAACAGGTGGGGGAGGGGAGCCTGGCATTCCCCAGCGTTCCTGAGCGCTGTAATGAATCTGTGCATCTAAGTGGGTCAGCGGCACCGTGAGCCCCCCGGTCCTGGGGAACGGGCCAGCCCGTCTAATTAATCAGGAGCCTGAGGCAATGAATCTGAGTGGGCCGGAGTGGGCGCTTCGTCTACCACGCTCTTCTTCATGACTCTACCCTCCTCCTCCTCCTCCCATTTCTCATCTTCATCTTTCTCTCACACATTTATAAGCTAACATGGGGCTCTGATGGAAACAGCTCCTTATATTTGTTGCTTTGTTTTCATAGTTAACTGACATGGGCCTTAGGACAGTTGCTAAATTCCATCGTCTTCATTGGAATCATGGGAACTGCATCCTTAGGATTCACCACAGTAAGCCAAAGAAAGTTCAGGCTAACACACATAAATCTTTTTCTCGTCATTCTTCACATTTACAATAAAGACAGTTTTGTTTTGAAAAGGTTTCTCCCTTGTGATTTTCGATTTTCTCTTGAGATTGGAGGTAGCCTTTGGAAAACGACTTGAAAACAACACCCCAAACATACTTCTACGTTCCTTCACCTCTACTCACTTTCTGGTACCGTGCATAAGAGGTCAAAAAGAACCACTGGGTAACAGCTGGTAGGGTAATGGTTAAAGCTACTACCTTTGGAACTAAAGATTGCAGGTTCGAATCCCACCTCTAGCTGTAGTACCCTTCAGCAAGGTACTTACCCTAAAGTGCTCCACTAAAAAAAAGTGTGAATGTGTAAAGGGTTAAGTATCTTAACATTGTTAGTTGCTTTAGAAAAAAACATCAGCTAAATGAATAAATGTAAATGAAAAGCAGAAAGGTTTTTGGGAATGACCTCCCACTGATACTCTCTCTACATTTAAGACAGATCTCAAAACTCACCTTTCGGAGCTGCTTCTCCTCTGATCTCCTAATAGCTTGATAAACACTGACAATACAGTGCCATGCTGCACATGCAGAATCAGATGTTTTTGTCCAAATGTAATGAATATTGTATGGCATAGTGAAAGGGGCTACACATGGCTGCTGGTCTTTGTTGTGTTTTCCACATACTGAGACCCCCTAAATGTAATACAAACGTGTCCGAAGGACCCCTGATTTTCTTGAAGTGTTTACTTAATGTACAGCACATGTTTATGAAATAGTATGGAAATGTACAGTGCTTTTGCGATATGATCTTGGCCACAATAACCCTGCTTTAGATAACTTTTGATGAAATTGAGGAAAAAATAATAATGGGAAAGGGCAGGAGATGGCGTAGTGGTGAGAAATGTCCCTTGTCTTGCTGCAGTAGCTTTGATCAAGGTGCGTACCTTGAATTGATAAAATAAAAATTACACTGCTGTATAAATGGATGAATCGCTGAGTATTTTACTATACAAAAGTTAATAGTGTAAGTTTCCTTGGGAAAAAAGCATCAGCTAAACAAGTAAATAACATTGTTTTAATACCTTAGAGAAGTTAGGAAATTGTATCTATATGTTTACTAAACTTGCCATTGACCAAACCACCCCCTCCACTTGAGTTAGAGAGTATCCAGGACAGTTGAGGCTGTAGTGCTCAATAGTTTGAGTGTAAACACAAGGTGAAGTGCTGTTTGGCCTGGCCAGCTGTTCCTGCCAGGTTTTCGATGTGTGTTGCCATATGTTCACTGTATCTGTTGTATCAACTCCCAACCATGCATGTGTGATTCGGTGCTCATCAGAGCTGATCCTTTCCAGGAGTCGCCCTGACCTCCAGAGCCTTGTTGTGGCTTTAGTAGCATAGGGCCCTCGAACCCTAGTGTTCTGTTGCTCCATTGCAAAAACCTACCACTTCTCTCCTTGTCAGAGCTTGGTGAGAAGCACACGGAGTTGCTGGGAAGCAGGCAGCTTGTGGCCTTCATGCTGAGCAGAAGCAAGGAAGTGCACTGCCAATGCGGCTGGGGCAGGAGAACACACGTCATGCCCCCGTTGGCTCTAGCATTTAATATGGGGTCTGCGGTCAGTGGTGTTTACCCTCCAAAGTGCTTTCTCCCAAGGCTCTTTCTGCCCTCTCATTTGTCACTCACTCTTCCTTTCATTTACACGCGCCTGCCACGAGCGGTCCGACTGTCCTGGATGCCTGAGGAGCCCTCAAGCTGACCAGGTTCGCTGGCATTGCGCTTACTCATTTTGTTACGCATTCAGACATGAAGGAGTCGGCGGTGGGATGCCTTTATCTTGAAATAAATGCAGTTTGTGCATTTGCATATGATTTGCATAGAGCCCCTAAAGGCTGTGTGGAATGCCAAGAGGCTAAACTCTGTGTTTATTACAAGGGTCTTAACTAGTTTTTGGTTTTTCCTCATTTGCATTTCATTTGCATGGGAGAGGCTTGACTGGGAATAGGGGGTTAGGTGACCTAAATTGTTCTCACTTTCTAAGAAACAAGAAGGCAGCTCTTGATTATTATTAATTAATGCAACCATAAACATGTATTTTGTTTATTAAATGTATGGAGGGGCACAAGCTGTTTCCAGTGAAACTGGGTCTGTTATGTGTGGGCATTGTTTCGGTTCTTCCTGTGGCTTAGGTACCAAAAAGACGATGGTGGCGTGGTGGTTATTAGTCTCCCTCAGCAGAAAAACAACAGGATAACAGCGTCCCTGCGCAGGATCCGCACAGTCGCAAAAAACATCTGTCACAGAACAGCGACTTTCACCCCCTCACACCCCCCCCTTCCCACAAAGAATAAATCTGATTAACTGTTCTATTATTCTCCATTGAATCAAAACAAATATGAATATGTATCACCTCAGCGCTGTCCAACACATGTCCCCCTGGTATCCAGAACGCAGAAGTGGTTTTGTCCCGTGCCAGGGATTAGATGCGCCGTGCCGACGTGGGGCCCTGGTTGACAGAGAAAGCCGCTGAGCATGTTTGTGTGACCTGAGTGTGTTTCGTGACAGAGGCACAGGGTCGTCTCAGAACCCCTCCACGGCACTAGATGATAGCAGGACAAGGGCCCAGGACAAGCTGCCAAGAGGTGCACAGGCCCATTGCAGGGTTCTGTGCCCCTGGCACCTGCCCAACAAATACTCCCCCAGCCACGGCCATGTGCTCCATTCTCACCCCTGCTGTGTGTACCAAACTCAGCTGTCGTGTTTCAGAGGCAAGTGGCGCTGGCACCCTTTTGTACCCCAATAGGTGAGGCCTCTGCCCAGGTTGTGGCCCCAGAGGAGCCCCGAGCTTTGTTATCATCAGCCCTCTCTGTGGGAATTCCCTGTGTTACTGAGACTCAAATATTTACCTTCCCTGCTTCAGTTCGTTGAGATGCACTTCACCTGTGTAAAGTTTTTTCATTGTCAGGCAAAGGTGTGTCAGTGTCATTTCCTTGCTGTTCAGTACACCAGGCTTACACATTTACCCATGTTTTTCACAGGCTTACCCCACCTTACAGTGCTTGGCAACCGTTAGAACATGTCACCGGTTGTTGTTTCTTTGTTCATTTGGCTCAAGGCTCATATTTTGACATCAGTTTCCTCAACCCAGTGCTACCATTGGGACTTCATTTTGAAGGAATGTGGTTGTTGGCTTTATTTATTTTGCTTGCTATACAAGAGACCAGTTTTTATATACATTTTGCAGTTTAATGTGAAAAGAAGCCACCACTTGTGTAGCTGTTGGACCCAGTGGTCGCCTGTAGACTAAATTATTATCATCACATGAAGGACTTTGGAACTCTTAACTTCTCATGGGCTCTGATCACATCTCGTTAGTTGAGCCAGACTCTGTGCTGCATAAATTAGCCAACCCTTTGCCCATAGCCCCCCCCCCATCCCAACAATGCACATACATGTCATCGGAGGAGCTCGCTGCTATTGCATCAGGCATTGCAATATTACTAGCAGTGTCCTGAGGGCGCCCAGCATTACAGATCATTCATTCATCCATTATCGATAACTGCTTGTCCAGTGTTGGGTCATGGTGGTCCTGAGCCTATTTTGGAAGCATAGCTTAGGCAGAGTGTATCCTGGATGGGATGCCAGTCTGTCACAGGGAAATCATGCACAAACACTTATTTACTCAAACATACACACAGTAGGGGCGATTTAGAGTACACCCTGCATGTAATCACGTACACTCATTCAGTCTCACACAAATACACTGAAAGGGCTATGGAGATTTTCTGGTTGACGTGGGCTATAGGTAGAAAGTTGAGCATTCTGAGGAAACCCACGTGAACATGGAGAACATGGGCACTCTACCAAGACTGAACCAGATTTAAACCCACAGCCAAACACACAGTCCAGCAACTGTGGGGCACCAGCGCTACCTGCTGTGGAATACTCTTTTTTCATCCTATATGATAAATCCATTAACAGATATACCCACCCCAAGGATGGGTGTTGGGTATGTGACAGTATATGACAAATTTGTGTGACTTTAGGAGGCACCATTGTGACAGGCTGAAGGAATAACAGCCTGGTGGGCATTCAGTAATGGTCTTGGGCCGAACCAGGCCTCCCTTCCTTAGCTGTTCAGCGTAGCGAATTAATGCTGGAATCTCTCTGCTCTTCTTGTAACATACAGGTGCATTTTTTCCATTCACACCCCATCCTCTCCTGAGTGAAATCTGCCCACCTAATCCAAACAATGGCTCTGAAATTACATCTAAATATTTACCATCATCTTTATTGCTTTCGTTTTCTTTGAGTTTTTGTAGAATCAAGCTGTCGCTGTGAGAGTTTTTCAGAATAGTTTTCCTTCCTTAAAACAACACACTTTGTGAGGGCTCTCTAGAAATCCCAAGATCTGGTTTCAAGCCATACTGTAAGGGTTGTGTTTTCAAAGGAAAGCTGCTCTCCTTCCTGTCACAAACCCTTTGCCTTCCTTACATAGTTTCACATGTTACACTGGGTACCATAAAGTGTAATTGAATAAGGTTGTTATACTGTTAACTGTGCAGAGTGGTCTCTTTGGGTAGTGTGAGAATCTGTTCAAAGGGCTGCATGTGTGAGTAAGACTTGCTTTGCCCTACTGAACTATTTCAACTTGCTTTTGAAGCAGTGCACTAAAATGAACATTGTAATGAGGTATCGATATATCCGTGCATCATCAGTATCTGCTCATGAGATGCATGGTGCTCTAGAACCTGTCATGGGAGGACAAGGTGTGAGGTATGATAGACTGGCGTTCCATCTAGTGTGTATCACAGGGCAGTCACACACTCATTTTGCTTACACCTCAGTAACCAGTTCACCCAAAACACATGTCTTTGGATTGTGGAAGCAAACCAGAGCACCAGGATGAAACATCAGTACAGGGAAAACATGCAAACACTATTCAGAAGAGTACTCATGTACTCTTTGAGACACTAGTGCTACCCACTGCACCACCTTACATTAAGGCAAAAGAAAGATGACATCACAGAAATGGGAGGAAATGAACTCTGATATCCTGATTGTATCAGCTGGAATGGAGAGGAGGTGGGAAATGAGAAGTAAACATTCAGTACGCGCACATGATTCACATTCAGACGCGCTACAAAAAATGAAGAATAAAACAGGTCCTGTGTCCCTTGGCTGACAGAATGAGCTCGTTCCTGTGGAACAAGAGTCTCCCTCATTCCCTCAAGCTGAGCGCTCTTCATTAGCAGCTTCCCCCACTGGCGCCCCTCCACCCACCGGACTGGCACGCGCACCTAACAACGACTCCGATGAGAAGTCATGATAGTCGACGTGATGGGACCATTACTTCGCACGCGCTCTAACCAGCGCTAACCAGCTAGCCCCGGCAGCCTGACGGAAAGGGCGGCCGCTCCGGGAACGAGGCTTTTGTCCTTCACGCTAATAATCTTGCATCCCTCACGTCCGGGCTCGCTATGGGTGTCAATTAGAGCCAAAAACCTCCTCCCACAGCTCGCTCTCGCCCCCCTGGAAAGGAGTAGAATCGCAGTCCATTTGTTCACTTCTAATGATGATAAATCAGTTACTCTTTTTACACTGGCACTCTTACCTCTTCCACTCAGAGCCTGGAGTCTGTTGACAGAACTGAAAAGCCTGAATTTTAACTTTGAAGTAACGTAGACAGAAATAACATTTGGGCATTGCTACTATTCTCATCACTTATATGTTGTGCAGCTGTTCATAAGGAACAGTCTTCACCACCCTTCACATGCACACAACGGGAATATTATCAAGAGCCACATGCCATACATTTAATGGCGTGAAAGGTCTCCAAGAGAGTATGTGGCCATTAACAGCATCTCATTAAGAGAAGGGGAAGGCTGAGTTCAGAGGGCACTGATCCTGTAGCTGGTGATGTATTTCTGTCCTGAAGTAGTCTGAGTTAACATGAAGTCTCTGTGAAGTTATAGACTCAAATGAGGCTCTGTGAGAAGAGCACCAGAAGGTGCTAATATGGTGGAGTCAAAGCACAGAAAACTATGACCCCCCCCCCAACATCCCTTTTCGAAACAAGTGTTGACAATTTCCCGCTTCATTCATCATTCCCATTCCACTTTTCCTGCAACCAACAGGGTACCATTTTTCAAAAATAAGACCACTTTATCAGACGCTGGCTTTTAACTTAACGGATCCAGTTCAGGCTTTAAATTTGGCAAAATCCTCACCGGAAGGGGAATGGTTCAGACACACCAAAGCTTACCCTGCGTGCCTAGGTGTGTCTCACCCCACATAATCTGCTCTGAATTCTCTTCAGCTTCAGAACCTGGAAGCTATGCAGATGATGGGAGCAGACCATGGCTGTCACTGGTTTCGGAATGTGTGGTGAATCGCAGCTTGGCGGACCCATTCTTGATCTTCTTGTGAGCACAAGCCATGAAGCCCATGGTGCTGTTGATAAATACGAAGGCGTGTTCGTATGCTTGATCACAATGTGGGTCCAGCGGAAAAACCCGCATTTCCGACACTTTGAACCTGCAAAGAGCCTCCAAGCCCGTTGAGATTAAATGTGTTGCCCTCCCATCTCATCATCGGACTCGGTAAAGCGTTTGTTGTGACTGAATCCATTAATAATTTCAGGCGTATTCATGAAATATTGAGGCATGCTAAAGGAAGTGGTGTGCGGTCACTCGTGTCCTTTCGAGGCATCTGTGGGTGTACATAATAAAACTCCCTGCAAACACTATTCACAAACCGTAGCTTCATTTATTTATTCATTTGTTTTTGATAGTTAGAAAGTCTGTCTAGTGTTATTGCTATACTGACATTCCAGCTACAAATAATTTTTTTCCCCTGACAGTGTTATATTGATCATGTTTTTTTTTGTCTTCCTCAAAATGGACTTAATGGAGTGCGCTGCACAATCAGTTTAATGTTTTAACGTTTTTTGATGTGATGTGCCATTACTTTCAGTGTCATAATGCCTTGCATTGTGAAATTTCCATGTGTTTTAACCTAATATAGACAATGGGTGCAGTTGGGTTCTTTATCAAATGGAGTAAAAGCTAACACTTTGCAGCCGCATTTATCTTGTAAATACTTGGGGGTGGGGGGGGGAGCCCCTTCCCCCAATAATTGGAAGGTTTAGCAAAGAATTTACATACTGCACCTGCAGTTAGGTCTTAATAGTGAACAGGTGAGACCCGTCGTGTGGGAAGCTTCATCAGGCTGACTGCTGCTTCTGCTCGCTTGAAGCCACTTTTCTACACCTTGGATGGTACATTTGGTATGTTATTTTTTTTATCATTTATTTCCTTTGCACACTTTTTTTTTTTGGTGGACAGCATGGTGGTGCAGTGGATAGTACTGGAAAACTCTAGTTCCTGGGCTGTGGGCTCAGTCTTTGTAGAGTTTGCATGTTCTTACTGTCCAGAAATGTGTTTCAGGTGAACATGTGACTAAATTGCCCTCTAAATTGAGTCTAACTCTACAGTGTTTTGGTTTCTGGACCAGTTACACAGTTGCTGTGCCCCCTGCCATTTCCAATTTTGAAAGACCCTAGCTGAGAACTCCAGTTTTTTGGTCAGACATCTCCTGCACAGTTCTCAGGACTGTCATATCTGTGGCTTCAGGGTACTGTTGATTGCTCTACATTCTTCCTAGTGCTGGCCCTGGGGCCTGAACCTCAGGCCTCCTCCAACAGGTCATCCTAGCACGCTAAGACAGAGAACATCCAGCATCTCTGGGTGAAACCACCAAATTGCTGAATTACACTTTGCAGTCCTTTACTGAATATCTAGTTGTGCAGACTGTGTTCTGCTACAGAGAACAGACACTTGGCTCTGGTTGAGCAGTCGCCTGC
The DNA here is from genome assembly GCF_900964775.1 of Scleropages formosus. Lineage (NCBI taxonomy): Eukaryota > Metazoa > Chordata > Actinopteri > Osteoglossiformes > Osteoglossidae > Scleropages > Scleropages formosus. Next base: position 7,834,667 of record NC_041823.1, read on the forward strand.
AGTACGTTCGCCTGCTTGTTTTTGCTTTTGTTCAATCTGTATATTAACATGACGTCAGTATGCACATGGTAGTGCATGAATTTGACTTGTAAAAATGTCACCACATGCTTGGTGTTATGTGCTACAGCTTTTAACAGCCAAAATCATAGTGCCGAATGCATGTGGTGCGTGTTTCGCTTTGTCCTTGTGGGATTTCGAACACGGGTGAGATTTTATCTGAGTCATCTCCCTTCTCCCCCCCATTCTCTGGCCCACATGACCCAGGGACTGGAATTGGCTGGAATTGAGGGCCATGTGACAAAGCTGCCATGGATCTTGGGGGCCAGTGTGAATTGTCCTGGGACCTTCAGGCCAAAGTATGGCACAGAAGTCTGTCTGTCTTTTCCCAAGGTCCTGCAGGGTACTGACAGCTGCTGTGGCGGTGCAGACTGATGAGGGTACGAGCCATTGAGTTTGGTGTGAGGGTCTACCTGAATGCGATCAATGTGTCAACGCTTTTTATGTTCACTAGGACTTATCTCAAGGTGGCTGCTGCTCGTGACAGTGTGCTAGCTCACAGGCCTTGGTTAAGTTTGAGTTTTATATCTTCACTAGATATTCCAGTTGACTTACCAAGCATGTAAGACAGTATGTAAGAAATATTGTATTTTTAATAAAAGTGCTGGACCGACATTGACTGTCCTTGTTGGGCAGTCAGTTGATTCAGCGACTGATTATTCAGCTTTTGGCTTTTATGGTGGTATTGGTGTTGTCCCTTCTCTGAAACATATGTCATCAGTTTACATATCCAATTAGTTTACATATCCACTTTTTGTATGAATATATTCTTTGAGCCGGGACTAGTGAAGTTATTTCGCTTGTATTCATAATGCATTTTATTAGTGTCATCCAAGTAGATGTACCAATAAAGTCCTTTCTGTGCCTTTTGTGAGTTATGTGGGAAAAGGAAAAAAGAAGAAAATGGGAGATTTCTGTCACAGTGCCACTGGTGGTCAGTGCAGTGTATGAGGTGCTGCTGGAGCAGGAATATGAGCCTCTGTATCTTGCGACTGAGGTGCAGTTGCAATTTGTATCCAGGAATTGCCCTTACGGCAGGGTATCCTCATAAGGTAATGCTCACCTAATCTATTTGTATATGAGTACACATGAGAAACATAGAGAAGGGCCAGATCATTTCCAATGCAGGATCAGATCAACATTTATTGGTTTAATGAGTCGAGACCCCTTAACTGCCTGGTTTTAGGCATCATTGAATAGTGATAGCTGGCAAGCGTTAATTAAGCTCTTCTGGGGGCCTTCCAATTTCCCTGACCCAGCATTTTTTGTACTTAGTCCCATATGCCCTGGTGCAGGGTGAAAGTGTTATCAGATTTAATATGTGGTAAGTATCAGACATCATGGGTCAGGGCATCTCAGGGAGGTTCAGCCCCCTCCCCATCTCCTTCATGCCCCTGAGCAGCATCTCCCAAGGTCGCCAGGCCGTGCTCCAGAGTGGGATGAGGGATGAGGCCTTAGGCTTAGGGGGTGGGGCAGGGGACTGGATGGAAAGTGGGTCACCCTCTCGTTGGCGTCTCCTAGAGCAGCCCCGGAGCCCCTATCCACAATTTTGCTCCTCTGCCTCTCCACAGGTGCACCTCCCCATTTTTCATATGTGGAGAAAGGCTCTGATCCAAGGGCTGCTGGAATCTCTGCAGGTGCTACAGTGTTGCTCCCAAAAGCCTTGGTGCTAACAGTAGGTCACTAGTATGGTTAATGTACTGTACAGCTACCTTTTGTCTACTGTGGACTTGTGTCATATGTAAAATTGAGATCCATTTCTGCACACAGTCGCTTGGTTACTGGGGAAAAGCAGGGCTCATGTTGGAGTGTTTAAAGCATCTCTGCTAACTGGGTAACTAGCTGCAAAGCCCAAAGGGGACGGTGGTTAGAGCCACCACCTTACATTTGAAGGACCTGGTTCAAATTCCACATCCTGCCATAGTACCCTCGATCGAGGTGTTTATCCTGAAATGTTACCTACCCTCCAGTAGAAATTGTAAATAATTGTAAATAATGTAACACTGTAGGTTGCTTTGGAGAAGGCTAAATATTACTAAAAAAAGCTAAATATTATAAAGTAATATGATGCTGTATTTCCTACAAGAGCGGTAAGCCACAACTACATGCAGTTTACCAGTAGTAAACTACTTTTTTTAATACTTGCATGAAGAAATGGGCTGTGCATGACAGATAATATTTGCACATCTGTGATATAAACACATTTTCTCCTCTTCCTATTAAGCCCACAACACAGAAAAGTGAATCATTCAAATTTAAAACCAGAGAATTAAATCCTGGGACCTTAAACCATAAAGCATTTAAAAGTGACAACAAAAAATTAAAATGTCCCAAGCAAACCCCATGAAGGATAAGAACCCTGAGCCTTCTTTGTGTATCCAGTTTAATACTCTGTCGTCACTCTCTCATCAGTTACACATTAGAACACATTTATGCTAAACACAATATTAAATCACACGACCATCACAATATCACACAATATTTTTTTAAAAAAATTATATAAACAACCATTAAAATAAAGCCCAGCAATTTTTCTAAGGAAAATTTCATGACCCCCCCCAGCTACCAGGTGGGTCTCTTCACCAGGTCTTTACAGGAAGTGCAGTCAGTTACAGTCCCAGTGAAAAAGCTCTCAACTAAGTCACTATGACTGTGATGGTTGAGGAACTGAACTTGACCCTGTGAATTGACCAAAACTTGGCTTGAGTCATTGCTGTGCCCTCAAGAAAATGACTGAAGTGTTGTTGCATTAGTAGAATAATTCCGGCTGTCTAAGATAATAAAAATATAAAGAGAGTAGAGAGGAAAAAAGTGTTGGTTTTGTGCTCTATCCTGTTATCAAAATCTCTGGACTGAATTCTGCAGTTTGGGCTGCGTTGCTTGTCTGAAGAAATTGCAGCCTGTTAGATGGGATTTTGAAGCACCTCCAGCCGTTGCGAGTGGAACAGCTTGTTGGGAGCGTTGGTGCACATTGGGTATCGAGGAGGGACTGCTGAAAGAGCCGGTCTGCCGCAGACAGCTGGGCCCACCCCCTATTTTTCTTTTCGTGTTTTATTGCACGTAGTTACAGAGCAGTTTGATGACTGGGATATTTATTGAAGCCTTTCCCAAGGAGCTGTATCTGATGGTTAAGTCCAGGTTGCCATTCATGTGTAAACACATCTCATACTTGCGATCTATACCTGCTGTTTCTAGAGTCAGCATGCAATATAATTGTATTTTTTATGATTTTCACCCATTTTATGTAGTGATACAAGGAAAGCCCATTTAAGGATAGACTTTATGGCTTCTGAATATTTCACTTCCTTTGTTTGTCCGAAGAATGAGCCAGATTTTCAAAGTGCTTTGGGCAGTTATGGAATATTGATAACTTAATGTCTAGCTTCTACTCATTGCCTTGAGACAGCTCATGGTGAAAGGCTCATTCACCAGCTCGCATGCCAGGCTAAGCTGGATGTTCAAGCACAGCTGTGTGAGCCTGTGTCTCGTGTTCGTTCGGTCCGACCGTAACTGCACGGGTTTATCTTAACTTACGACTTATTCCCGTGTCCTCATTGTCTCCACTGCAGGCGGGGAATGCTATAATAGGATATTTTGTCATTAAATTAAGTGTAGAGTTCATTACGCTAAAGGTAATTCATTAAGCCCTTGGATATTATTTGTAATCCTAGTACTTTATTAGCCTAATTTTTTATTTATTTTATTCTTCATCCTACTTTTGTATATGGACCTAAAGCTGGCTACAACAGCAGTTCTGTGGCTGTGTCTTGATCGGAGCAGTTAGCGGAGCGTCCTCACCTCCTGTTTTGAGGGCTCATCTTTAGGGGTTGTCGTATTGGGGTCTCTAGGGTACAGAAAATATGCCACAGGTCTGGTCTTGTGAGTGCTTTCCTAACCCAGAAAATAGCCTTAGAAGTAAAATATTGACTGTGCAGTGTGATGTTACCTAGCACAAACTGTACAATACCGTTTTTATTTTCCCAAACAAGCTGAATACTTTTTTCCCCTCCCCCTCCTTCGGTAAAAAAAAAACTTAACCACTCTGTTGATACAGCTGTTTTATGGCTATTGCAACTACATGTTTGAGAGCAGCTGAAAGGATGCCAGTATGTGATGCATTGTGGGCATTTTTTTCAGCTTTGCGGGGCCTTGTTGCAAAGCCTACGGTAGGGAAAACCCTAACCATTGTTTGTAAAAGAAAAGAATATACAGAATTCATGTAAAACAGAATAAATAAATACAACAGTTACAGTTTGATTTGTCCTCAGTCTGAAAGGTCTTTTTTAGCAGCTCTTCAGAAATTAAAACTTAGTTTTAAATTAATATCTGTTGTTGAATGGCTTTTATACTACCGTGCTGTATCTACTGTGGTATTGCTGTATGCATGATGCCAGAATGCTGCGAAAATGTTATTTTGCAGATTTAGTGGAAGGTGGTTGAACATGCCCTTGTATAACAAGTTTTATCGGAGCACTGACTGCCTTTTGTTGCCAAATGCTGACAGGAGGTGCTCCTATTAGTCTTTGCTGTGCATCCAGATGAAATCAATACTCCTCTACAAATGAATCCCCTCCTTTCCTTCACTGCGCCATTTCACGTCCTGCTCACATTTAATATGTGGAACATGTGTCAGTCTCTGCGGTGTCATCGACTTGGCCTCCCGGGATCAGACGCCCACACGCATGATTTACGCTGGGGTGTTTCGGGAAGTCCTACGCTGTATGTCACTATAACAGGCTGACACTGGGGGTTAAACTGGACTGGGGGCCTCCGGCTCCCTGGGAACTATGACAGAAGGCACACAATCAAATCAGGGACAAAGTGCATTTATAAAGTACAAATTTAATCCAGTTTTTTGATTTGCTATAAATAATGTATGATGGATGGATGTTCTGTCACTGAAGCACTAAATTCATGAATTTTAAAATGTCTTACAGGGATGAAAGATGGATGTCGCAAACACTGAGGGACAGCGAAAGTGGGAACATCAGGTTTAATTTCTCTAGTTCCTTATGTGGCCTTGGGACGAAACGGCCTGGTCACGGCTTCCTGTGGTTGGCAGCGCTTCAGGAAGTGCAATTAGGATGGTGTGTGAGCGAATTGAGACACGTGTGTGTAGAGGTGCGAATCTGATGAAACAGCGTCTCCAATGAGGCCCAGTGACCTGGATGACATGATTACACTCGTAGTCTGATCATTTCTTTTTAATAGATTTTTCCCCCAATAAAGAGAATAAAATATTTCTCCCCTTGGTAAAGAAAGAAACTGCAGTCTTTTAAGTTGTTTTTGTTGCTGAGTTTTGTTACTAGTTGTTTTGTGCCGTTTTACTTCCTTGCTGGTTAATAGTTTTGATTTCAGAGCGAGTGTCCTGGAGACATGGGGAAGTTGCAGCTGGTCACCGGTCCACTGCTTCTGTCTTAGGACGGTCTCCTTCTCACAGTGTATGGAAACAAGGATTGATTCCAGCGATGAGTTGGTGATAGCAGCGGCTGTTGAGGACCTGGCAATGAACGGTGCACCAAACATGATGCCTTCTTACTCATTTGCATCTGTTTTCATCTATGGGGGTTGTTTCCTCTTCTCTGACATTGCAGCTGTGGTTTGTTGCGGGGAGGAGGGAGTGTTGGTAGCTAGCTTCGTGCCATCGATCTTGCCTGTGGAGGGGCCTCGCTCGACTGTCTGTCACCACAGGGGTCCTTCTTGTGCAGGAGCTCTTGCAGACACACCTGCGTGCACGCAGGAGCACCCACACACAGAACATGTGAATGTCAGATGAGTTGGACAGGACACGAATGAACGTCAGCTCCTTTCAGATCGGTGCGACTCCGCACCTCTGTTCAGAGGGCCACGGACCGTCTCGCAGCTTCTGCAGCCCTCGATTTAAGTGAGGTTTCAAACAAAATAAAGAAAAATGGTGGAACTCTTTGTTCATTTTGGTGGGATGACACATTAACTAGGCAATAGGTTGGGAAAACGGCCCGACACAGAGAAGGGACTTTCCATTTAGAAGTAAATGGAATGGAAAAGTAAACAAAACTCCCTTTGGGAATTGTTTGCAAAATAATCATGGTTTGTGTCTCTTAGCTTAGTCTTTCACTTTCAGGATAAACAGAACCGTTGTTTTGCTTGTGCTCTTGCAGCGCTAAGACACTTCTTCCCTTTTGGAAACCCTGGGCCTTCTGCTGCACAGCCTCTGTGTCCATGGTGAGCGATGCCTCCTGTCTCCAGCTTTCAGCTTTGACCACCTGCTCCATCCGCTCTGCACTCTTGAACGTGATCAGGTGACCAAAAGGCAGGGCTCCCGGGAGGATGGCGGCCTCTGCTCCTGATGTACAGTAGCTCTCCTTATGCCTCCAGCCTGAAGCGGTCCTCTTTCTGGTGATTTTGTTTATGCGTGACACTCAGCCAGGGAGAATCAGTAATGGTCTAAATTAAAGTCTGGCCTTTCCCTGCAACCCCCGAAGAATCACTGGACTTTATTTAGCAAAATGTGCTTATGAATGTCATTAAGATGCGTTTACTTTTGACAGTCAAACGAGGAACACTAACGGCAGCTCACATTCCCTTAAGGTGAAGCGGGAACTTCCTTTTGTAATGTTTTATTCAAGTGTCTAGGGAACCTTATACTGGCCTCCTAAAGCTGTCACAACCGCTACAGCTGGCATTCTTGGAAGCTGGAAGATGTACAGCATGTGTTTTTATATGTATGTAACTCTTGTTTGAAATTAGGCTTTTTTTTTAAGGGGGAAAAGGAAAAAAAAACACCAAGCATGGAACGTGTAGCCCCCGTCGCGTGGGGTGAAGGAAATTGTCCAATACCCAAAAGTGTTTTCAGTTTGATTGCTTACCGCAGCCATAATTTTTTAGTGAGCTGAGCCAGAAAGCACAGATCATAAAAATTCTGTTTTTGGCGCTGCTTTAGATGAGTGTGCCCCCACCTAACCCCTAAGCATCAGCATCACCACCACCCGCTACCGAGCCCAAGAATGCAAATGGGCACAATTACCTCGAACTGGAGGCAGGTTAATTTGAGTACGCGCGTGAAAAAAATAGCAACTGTCACTTCCAGCGGTGCACGTGTGACTCGCGGTCACGGCGTATTGTGTTTCGCTCACGGGTTTCTTCCTCTCCCTGGGCCACCTTGGTAATTAGGCCACCTTTCCTCCCAGCCGAAGGCCCCGGTGCCCTAATGGAAGCGCTCCTAGTGGAGTGTAAAATTCCTCCGTGTCCATATGCCAATAGCAGCTCGACTAACAGGTGGAACGTAATGACAGAATCGAGCGGGCGGCAGACATGCTTTTGTGTCCCGCCACAGTCCGACCTGACAGCCTGTCAGCACAGCGGTGACAGGTGACTTGAGTCGCCCTCTATATTTTTTCCCCTCCCTCCTTATTGCTCCACCAAAAGAGGAAATAAATCTGACAGGAAAGGATCTGCGAGATATTGAAATATTAATATTACTCCGTTTCCCACCCCCTGGCCCCAAAAAATATATTCTTAAAGCAATACCACACCTTTCATATTTCATTTCATTTTTATTTGTTTAGGTCTGAAAAATAAGGAGCTCCTGTTGGTGCTGTTTTGTGGAAATGTATTTTTTTTTTTTTTTTTTTTTTTTTTTAAAAGTAAGGTCAAGGCGATTCATGGGCCACAAACTTTGACAAGTTTTGATTATATTGGCTGCAAAAACTGACTAGTGAATCTTTGTGCCATTCACTTGGAGTTCTTTAGAGGCAGTTTTCAGTGATCTGAACTGGTACAGCTTTTTTTATGTTTATATAATGCATATTATTCCATCCAAGTGTGTCTCCTAAGTGGCTTGTTAGAAATATGTGATTACCTCATTAGTTTTTTTTTCTTCGTTTCATCCACACTAGAAAGTGAAGCGCAGTGAACATAAGCATATTGTTTTTGTATAATCTGCAATTATAAACATAAGCTGACTAACAAACATCCACTCTGACTCATTAAGAGTTATTAAGATGTTTAATTCACAGCAATTCAGTGAGGCGCTTTTAATGCTAGTGCTTAGCAGGTAGTCTAGCGGTTAGAGCCGTCACCTAGTAAAGCAAGTACCTGGGTTCGACTCGCCCCCCCAACCATACTTACCCTCAGTTAATACACTAAAAATTACCTTGCTGTAGAACCATTGAAAGTAGCTTAGTGTACAACCCTAACATTGTAAATTACTTCAGAGAAAAGTATCAGCAAAATTTATATATAATAAATTATCATCATAACTTGGGATGGAATGGTTTATGCGAAACATAGCTGTTTTTTGCAGCCATTTTATGGTAGAGACCTCCAAGCTCTTGCTTGTGCTGTGTTGAAGGATCTGGACTTGACCCAAAAGGTTATATTATAAGTTTATTGGTTATTACAAGGAGTTGCCTTCCTGGTACAAGTCTTGGCACTGGCTGATTGAGTTAATTTGACTGCACCACTTGATAATGTAATCCACCACAGTGAGCTATTATTGCAAACAACTTTTTTTATTTTTATGGGTTTTTGTGGTTCTTTCTGTTGATCGGTGTTCCCAGTTTGAAGTCTGTGTTATTAGAGACCAAGAGGGATTCTAAGAGGTGCCTCCTAATTTGTTTTTCAACTTTCTTTTTGGTCATGACAAAACGTGGCAACACTTGAAAGTATTTTTTGTCCCACCGGAATCAGCCGTTGAATTTATGTCTATTGTGAACTCACGAGTGAGTGTTTGAAGTCAGTGTCATTATGATCCTATTATTTATGGTCAACCATCAGAGACTGTCAGTGTCACGTCCACTTGAAAGAGACCACGGTTATTGGATTCCCGCTCGGCTGACAGTCAGGGCGGGGTGGCAGAGGACTGGCTGAGTCATGACTCTCAGACCTGCTGTTTATGTAACCAGACTGACCCCCCCCCTCACGTCTGCTACCACACACAGTGTTGAGACAGGCTGCCCTGTATCATAGCACAACACCCCGAGAGACTGTCTGTGTCAGAACCAAGTTACCAGCCTGCCGCAGGCCTCCCATTTAACCCAGTATTTCCAGCACGATGATATTTGTTGTTTTCTTTGTAACATAGGTGTTACACCTGCAGTATGTTTGTCTGTGGCTCAGTATTTACATCCAAAGGATCCATGGAGGACTTCTGTTCTTCCTGGGTGTTTACTCTGATTCTTGGAAGACTTTAAAAAAAGAAATGTAGTTGTCATTCATTCAGCTGACACTTTCTCCAGTATAATTTTCAGTGTTTGGCTACTTACAGTGGTTCACCTATTTACAGCTGGGTAATTCTTACTGTATGAATTTGGGGTAACTACATTTATCGAGGGTACCATGGCAGGAGGTGAAATTGGAACTTTGGTCTTTTTATTGTAAGGCAGCAGCTGTAACCACTACGCTTCCTGCTGCCTCGGTCATGTACAGACTGTCCCTGACTTACGATGGGGTTACGTTCCGATAGACCCATTGTAAGTTGAAAATATTGTTCGTCGAAAATGCATTTAATACACCTAACCTACCGAACATCATAGCTTAACATACGTGTGATGGCCATTACGGGCTTGCTGCCTTCATGCTGGGCAATTATCTTGAGTTTGTCCTCAGGAGTAATTGCCTTCGTCGTCGTCTTCTCACCAGTGGCAGGAGACACAAGATGGACGTTTCCTAGACCTGATAGATGCACAAAACACAACATAGATACGGGGGCTAGCCAAAAAGACGCTAGCAACACAGAACACTGTAGAGTATCGGTTGTATACGCTAGTGACCGCGTGGCAGATTGGGAGATGCGGATCACTGCCCACCTGCCCAGCATCACGAGAGAGTATCGTACCGCATATCTGTTGCCTGGGGAAAAAATCAAAAATCAAAATTCTAAGTAAGGTTTCTAATTCTAAGTAAGTCGAAAAATCGTAAGTCGGTCCATCGTAACTCGGGGACCATCTGTAAGCAGATGAAGACTGTATGCGAGTGAACATCGGCTCTGAAGTCACCTGTTTGCTAACATGTTCTGTCGCACATGGTAGACATGAAGACAGAGCAGAGACTGAAAGTTCACTGAGGAGTAGCCTTTGCTTTTTCCTCGATCTTCAGATCAGGGCAGTGTTCTGGGGCCTCCCGTTCACCTTGCTTTCCCCATTACATCTCATCAAAGAATGGCGGGGGGCGGTGTTCCTTCGTTTACTGACCAGCCAAATGTGAGGTCATAAAATTTGCTTCCTGTTTTTATGGTGCAGTGCAGCAGGACTGTATTACTCAGTGCTGATACAGGTTATAGTACAACATTTAATTTTAAATCTTGGTGAGGGGTGTAAGAGTCCCTGATACAGCACTGACCTTTGGTTTTTTAGCTGCAAAAATGAAAGGTCAGATTATTTTGTTAAATCATACTTACCAGATCATGACAGAATCTTGAAAAAAAAATGTATTCCTTAGGGATTTAAGGATTTTGTCTTCTGTTATTACAGAGAAAAAATGTTAATGATCAGTGCTGAGAATCATGATTTCAATATGTAAATGTAATGTGTATATATAAGGCCTCAACTGAAATCAGCAGCTACACAGTTATAACAAAAGGACTCTGTGTTGACCTGGAAATTTGAATACTAAATCTTTAAACGTTAGTCTTGTAGTCGTCATCTTTTGGTGCTTTTTCTGTAGTAGAATTTAGAGCTCTTTGCATAGAACTGTCATGTGTGAGGGGAAATGGGGGCTTAAAATAAAGTGATAGATTTCCATTTATTCACTTAGCAGGCGCTTTTCTCCAAAGCGACGTACATATCACAGAAAACAAACCAAATTTAAACAAAACATGCATCATTCTAACAGGTTGAGTATTATGTGTCAGTGTCATGGTGGCACAGCAGATAGCGCTAGTGCCGCACAGTTCCTGGGTCATTGAATTGAAGACTTTATTGTCATTGTACTGCTGTGCAATACAAAGAAATTATAGTGGTACTCAGGGGGTGCGGTGGCACAGTGGGTTGGACTGGGTCCTGCTCTCCAGTGGGTCTGGGGTTCGAGTCCCGCTTGGGGTGCCTTGCAGCGGACTGGTGTCCCATCCTGGGTGTGTCCCCTCCCCCTCCGGCCTTACGCCCTGTGTTGCCGGGTAGGCTCTGGTTCCCCGCGACCCCGTATGGGACAAGCGGTTCTGAAAGTGTGTGTGTGGTACTCCCTGAGTTCTTTAGACAATATAAAATGAACACTTATGTATAAAAATAGAAAATTAAACAATTTAAACAGATAATACAGTAAATAGATAAATAATACAGTACAATATAAAAATCAGGCAGCGTTCAGCTGTTTCACAACACTGGGGAAGAAGCTGTTTTTCATCCTTGTGTGTGTTTGAATTGTCCTGTATCACCTTGCAGAGGGGAGCAGTTTAAAGAGGTGGTGTGCAGTGTGAGTAGAGTCCCTGATAGTTGTGGAGGTTCAGGTTCCATTGGTTCAGATGTGACTTTGTACCTGGCTCATTCTGCGTGGAGTTTGCATTTTCTCCATGTGTTCACGGAGCTTTCTTCATCTAGTCCAAAACTGTGTGTCCCAGGTGAACTAGTGACTCTAAATTCCTTTTAGTGTGTGGATGTGTGAGTGAAGGAGTGTGTGATTGCCCTGTGATGCACTGGTGTCCCATCCAAGATGTACCCTGCCTAACACCCTGTCTTCTAGGGTAGGCTCTGGACTGCTGTGACCCTGCATTGGACGGGTGGTTATCCATAGTGAGTGCTTCATAAAGCAGTAATACACTTCTTGGTGTGTTTTACTTGTATGTGTTTTCCAAACAACATCTCATCTGTGGCCTGAAGATGGCTGGGGGTCATGGTTCTTCAAGTTCTTCTTTGTTCAGACTTGACAAATTCCCTGAGATGGAAGACAGATCTTATTACTAGTCCACAGAACTTACGGAGGGCAGGTGTTAGATGTTTTAGAATAAATGTATAATTCCCCATATTCCTCTGGGAAATGAAAGTACAAGTTCCCATGAGTAAAACAAACCACACATCCTGTTCTCTTTCAAGTTGACCATCTTTAAAACCTGTTGGCTAAGTATGGAGAGGACACTTTGTGTTTTTTGGATTCGAAAAACAGGGCACGTCTGTGTGAACAGATGTGTTCCCCGACATTATTTCAAACTTCATTTGACATTACTTTCATTTATCATTTGAGCACTGGAGAGAGAATAAAGTGACCCGTACTTTTAAAGGAAGGAAGCATCCATCATTTTTCATGTTTTTTCTCCATCAATTAAATGGGCGCAATGAAGCTTCGAAATGCGGGGTGTCCGCGGCGTACCATGCGGCACAGCAGCCGTTGGGTGTTTTGAAGCAGTCCGCTGAGCCGTAAGTAATCCTGTGGCAGCCGGTCCCGCCTCGTTTGGTTCCTGTTCAAGCTGGGTAAGTAAATTGGGTGTTCGCCCGCAGCCGTACATCGCTCCTTGACCAAGGAGAACCTCAAGGTTATTGGTGGCAAAAACATGATGAAGTCAGAATGTTGTGGCTCCTCCCCTGGCTAGCCAGAGGGTGTGGCTAGCAAAGAAGGGGGCGGTCCTTTGGCTCTGTGCAAGTTAGCATTGTTCTCCCTCCGCATTGCCGAGAGCAGTAGATGTTGGTTCTATGTTAGTGGCACCGTAACGTTCGTATTTCCTCAGCTGAAACCCCTCCTACTGGCGCCCCTTCATGTGTTTCTTTCCACAGAACCGTTTCTCGCGCCGACTGCTCATGTAACGTTTGTTGTCTTTCATGGCCCAGGTGCGCATGTTTGCTCATGGCATATAGCATTATTTCGCATGAATGATTTATGACTGGGATATGATGTGAAGACAGCGATCAAGAAGGTGTGTAAACTTCTTTTTAGGCTGGTTAATGGTAAATATAAACATAACAACCGACAGGTGAGCTCGTGTGGGTCTCTTGTGCTGAGAATTGCTCAACTTGACCAGGTCAGGCGACCACTATTGCAAGAACTCATTATTTATTTATTTTCCATATCCGGCTGTCCAGTAGAGGGTTGTGTTGGTGTGGAAACTCTCCCAGAAGCATAGTGTGTGAGGCAGTGTGCCACCTGGACGCTGTGCAAGTTCATTGCATGGCAATCACACACACACACTTATTTCTCACACATATGTGCACTTTCACAGTCACACGATAAGAGCAATTTAGAGTTACCAGTTCGCCAGAAAGTCATGAGTTTGGACTTTGGGAGGAAACAAGAGCACCAGGGGGAGACTGACAGAAGCAAGGAGAGTACATGCTGACTCGGCAAAGACAGAACCAGGTTCATTTACATTTATTTATTTATCAGATGCTTTTCCCCAAAGCAACTTCCAGTGAACTCTGTGTAGTGTTATCAGCCCACACACCTTATTCACCGCAGTGACTTACACTCCTAGATACACTGCTTACACTGGGTCACTCATCCATACATCAGTGAAACACACTCTCTCTGTCGCTCACACACTATGTGTGAACCTAAACAGCATGTTTTTGGACTGGATGAACAGGTTCAAACCTGTTGCTCAGGAGCTGGGCTACCCTCTGTGCCACACGGCTGCCCTATTACAAGAACTGGTTAATTATTTGTTTATTGACCATATTATTTCATAGTGAAGCTACTTAGTTTATGAATGAATAAATTAGTGCCTGCACGTTGTGAAGCAGCACACCTCTGAGACCTGGTGCTCTCCACCAATTCCGTGTCTTCAGTTGACATGCTGTCTTTACTTATGGTGGGCCCATGTGGTTCATTCAGACACACGTTCCTCGCAGTTCATGTTCTGAAGTTTTCCAGCAACATCCTAGCAATGATTCTGGTCTTTGTTTCCGTCTTCTGTCTTGCTTCATCAGAACGAAGACAGGCAGAGCACGCGAGGGAGTCCGTTTTCTGTCACGCTACATCTGAGGAGGTCTGCGTGTCGCCATGCACTCCCACTCATTGGCACCCTGTGTCAAGTGGTGCATGTGATTTCGGTTTGCTGTGCTGGGTTTGGGATCTGCAAATATGGGTTTTGAAGTCACGTGAGGAGCACAGTTCTGGCTGTTCTGTGGAGCCACAGGATCACAGCCATGGGAGCTTCTACTGGAGCCGGTGCAGTCAGTGACGAGTGAGAATGGAGCCCGGTGGCATTTTCCAGAGCGGCAAAGTCCGTCTGCCGCTGTTTGGATGGAGACAAACTGTTTCTGAACACGTGCGTCGTCTTCAGTTCCAGGGCTCTGTTTAGTCGGGGTGGTGTTGACAGTTACAAGTGGAACCGTTCATCTGCGCGTTAGATAAGCCCAAGGAACCCTTTCCAGCTCACGTCCCAACTGTACTGTACTGTATGTACTGTAAATATCCCCAATCGTATCTTTCAGGCAAATTTTATGCAAATAAACCCCCCCACCAGAGCCATCGCTGTTTCCTTCCATGTTTTGCAACATCACTTGTTTGCATGTGGGTGGCAGTGGTAGTTAAGGAGCTCCTCTTTGTGTCCTGGATGCTGACTCACACACTTACCGTGCACCCTCTGCACCTAACCCCATTCTCACTGTCAGCTTGGCACCAGGCAGGTGACTCACTCTTGAGGGGGATGACTCCTCCAGCCCCAGTCGTCCGTCCCGCCCCCCGTTCTTCTGAGACGCCTTACTGTGGCGCTGGCAGGAACCCTAGTGGTGTGTAGGTGAAGTGCATCCGAGATACTGGCAAACACATCTTGGACTGCAGCGGGGAGGAGAAACAAATTAACATTTAGCTTGTTGCGGCATTCATTGTGAAATATACCCCTGACATAAAGAAATAAGAGCATGATGTGGGAATGCAGCAAAATGTTTTGTTTGTTTCTTTCTCACTTGTTCAAATGCTCTTTGGAGACTGTGCAGAAAGGCGCTGCAACTTTTTCCAAGTTATTGTGCAGGTTGAACTTGGGCAGAGGTTGGCGCCGCTGTGGCTGAAGGTCGTCGCTCTCGCTTAGGGGGCCGCGTTTCAAGCCTGGCCTTGCTGCTGGCAGCGCATCACAATGCATGTGGAATCTGTTTGCCCAGGGGGCCTTCTGGAGACATCTGCTCTCCGTGTCCTGTTTTCCAGGGCACACCACAGCTCTGTAAGCCGATGCTGGCTTCTCCCACCCCTCCCTGTCTGTGGTGCGCCCTCCCTTTCATAAATGAGCCCCGGCAGCTCCGATCTCCCACCCCCAGCTCTGCCTTCTCCTTTTGGTCTCTCGTGCACACACTCATTTCTCTTGCTGTCCCTCCAGGCGAGACGGCCGCCCTCCACCCCGGCAGCAGTCTTTGTTCTGTGGCCCACCAGGAAAAGCACTGCAGTCCACAGCGAGTGCACTTCTACTGCAGCCTGTGGCAGCCCTTTGAATTAGCTCCTCTTTCTGCAGATAACGTTGGGTGAAAGGGCAGTTGTACAATTTTACAGCTTGAGTGTATTGTTGTTACTTCTAGTAGTCGGTGTCCATCTTACTGTTCAGTTAGGGTGTCCTTTACTTATCCTTAATAATTTCCATTTACATTTATTCATTTAGCAGTTGTTTCTCCATGTTCTGTAATAATAATAATCACAACCACAACAGTAATAACAATAATAACTAATGTCTCCATTTAAGCACAAGTGTCTCCGAAGCGACGTACAGTGACTACTGTGTAGTATAGCTGACAACTTTTTTCAAGGCAACTTTCAGCTGTAGATGTACTACACTTCTGTACACTACAGAATGCCTCTCTCTTGCACACACGCACTTCAGTTATCTATTCACCTGGACTGCTTGTCTTTGGACTGTAGGAGGAAACCAGAGCACCAAGGATCCCACCCAAACAGAGGGAGAACAAACTTCACACACTCTGAGCTGGATTTGAGTCTGTAGCCAAACAAACAGCCCAGGAACTGAGGCATCAGCGCTGTGCTCGCTGTCGCCTGTTTTTGACATTTTGATCGAACAGAGCAGTTCGTTGTTTAATTGTTCAGCACCAGAACATAACCTTTTAAATATTTAGATTTTCTCACTATGATATTAAAACTATGCTTTGAGCATCCACCCCAGCCAAACAATTGAGTTTCTGTCTTTAAAACCTCAACTTCCCTTCTGAATGTTTTTGGTGTCACAGACGTTATTTTAGTGGGCAGTATGAAGGGGGGGGTGGGGGGGACAGGCGGGACAGGCCTAGACTCGAACTGGAACAACCTCCTACATTGGTTCGCAGTGTCAGAGCACGAGTTGTTTTTTTACTCTGCTCAGATAGTCATTATAAGTAATAAGATGTGAATTTGCTGTTTTTCGTCCATAGTTTGACACTCACTTGAAGAGGCCTGCACTCAGCTTGTGGTTTTGGCTACGGCATTTATATCGCTTCATGATCATGTAAAAGGTTTCAGAACAGAACACCTTAAAATCTGGGGCCTGCAGTGTGTCAAATATTTCAGTGTTCCTGTTTGATATAGTATGTTTATTAAAAATGTGGTTGAAGTATCCTGTTGTCTGTAGAGCTGTATTAGTGTAGAGCCACAGAACAACTCACTGTCTCCTCTGCTACATCTAGCAGGGAATGTGTTTAATAACTGTTTAATATTCTCTCTTAAAAAAATTGTCATGAATGATAATTTATGTTGACCATTGTTGGCATTCTAAATGCTGCACTTCCTTAAATTTGTATTTTTTTTATGTTCTAAATTCTGTGTATAAAGGAAGATTTGTTTCACCGTGACTTAAAATGTTTATTAAAGAAATGTTTTAAGGTCACACCCACCAAGCTGAACTTTGATGACGTTTCCTTCTGTTTTTTCAGTCTTTCAATTAATAGTTTACTTTTTATAAGGTACTTTTTTTTAAAGAAAGTAAATCGAAATTTCAGTTGTTTGAGTTTGGTGAAGATTATTTTACTCCAGTTTGAGTGTGGTTAATGAAATATTCCGCCTGTTTCATTTTCATAGTGACATCTGTCCAATTGACACATGTCAATGGGTTTATATTCATTGTTATGCAAGCGCTGTGAACAAATATTGCACACGAAGGGTCCTCTGCTGCATTTTTCCTAGAAATTTTGACTTGAGGGGAAAACTAACTTTTCACTCGGCACATCTAAGAATTGTGGAGCTCACTTGGGAGCTCTTTATAGTTATTGTTTATTCCGACCGTTTCTGGCACAGAGGCAGCCTTGTATACGGAATGGATCCTTCAGCGGCGGTGAGGTTGGAGGGGGGCAGCTGTTGGCGGGATATCAGGACTTTTTAGGTCTGGCGATGGCTGAGCTGCGTGGCAAAGACATATCAGCAGTGTAAAGATAGAAAAAACAAAGTAATATTGTGATTGGGGAGGCCCTTTCAGCGAGTTCACTAACTGCAGGCCGGAGCTCCAGGAGGGTCCCTTACTGTGTGGTATCTGTCAGTGAAATGTCACTCAAGGGATCGGTGGCTTTTTCCAACCCGGGTGACTGTTTGCAGTTTCATGCTTTTACGCTTAACCACAAGATTACAGCTTGTTGGGTCCATTTGCTGATGGGCTCAGTTCATCACAACCCCCCCGATTCAAAAATGGAAAAACATGATTGAGCCAATGCATATCTCTCCCTCCCTCCTTCCCACACTCACTTGTTTGTTGCTCATTTGCTGATTTTGCACTCTGGTTCGCTATGAGTTTTACTGCTGCGGGAGATGCTTAAATGCTCTGCAGAAAGGATGGAAGCCATTAAGTCATTTTGAGCAGGATTGTGGGGTGGGGATGGCGGTGTATCAAACTCCTTGTCTGCTTGTGGAGCCTTGATGTCAGCTGCTTTAATTTGTTTTTTTTTCCCCACCAGAGGAATCTCACCACACTGCGTTGGAATTAGTTTTCAGGTCCTTAATTCCATTTTTTGTTCCTTCTTAACAAGCTTACTTTTCATGGAGAACAGCGGTAGCTGGATCAGAATTCTGCCTGAATGAACTCTGTATGGTTTGTCAGGGTCTCAGGGCCCTGGCCTCCATGGCTCCGATGCCCCCCCAGAGGCTGGGGAGTGGTCACTCTGAGAAATATCGCCTTTGGCAGGGAGTGCAGCTGTGTGCTTACACAAGCATCCTGCTGTTAGATCCATGAGTGTGCGTTACATGTCTCACCTTATGCTGTCAGAGGGACTACTGCTATACCCATTCCTCCCTCTCTACCCGTGGAGGTCCAACCATGGCTTGAGGCATATCGCCCCTCTCTCTGGGAGGTGCGTCTGTCAATTAGGCGACCCTCAGTGGGCACCAGGTGACTAGTTAATTGCTAGAAGAGGGCAGTTGAATACTTTTTGCTGTTGTGCACTGTGCCTGAGGGTTCTGGGGGTGAGTGGAGATTTTTTTCTGATGCAACCCCACCATCTCCCCTCTGCCCTCCCTCCTCTCTTTGCAGAAAACCCAGCTGAGGCCGACCTGTGGCTCCTCAACAGTTGCACGGTTAAGAATCCTGCCGAAGACCACTTCAGGAACTCCATCAAGTGAGAGTCTTGCCTTGGCTCTGTGCCGCAATTGCCCCCTCGATGGCTACCCTGCAGTCGCAGGGTTTGAACTGGGAGGTCAGGTCAGGGATGGTGAGACCTGGTACTGGAGGTCCACACACACACACACACACACACACACACACACTGTCTGAACCGCTTGTCCCATTTGCGGTCACGGGGAGCTGGAGCCTAACCTGGCAACACAGGGCGTAAGGCTGGAGGGGGATGGGACACACCCAGGACAGGACGCCAGTCTGTTGCAAGGCACCCCAAGCGGGACTTGAACCCCAGACCCACCGGAAAGCAGGACCCGGTCAAACCCACTGTGCCACCTCGACCCCCGCTGGAGGTCTGCAGCTTGGCTGAATTAGAGGAAGCTTTTCCATTTTCACCAGGCTTACCAGCTAAAAGACCAGCTGGGGTGATCAGAATGAAGCAACTGAGAGGTTAAATGCAACAGATGCCAATATACTGTACAGCGCTGGTATCAACCACTGTGGTTGACTATCCTGCTTTATATATGTGCATATGTGTGTGTGCATATATATTCATGTATGGAGCAGTTTTGGGTAGGTATCTTGGTGCTACAGAAGGTGGTGGGATTCATACCTGGGTCCTTCGTGCCCAAAGATGGTGGCTCCCACCACTACTCTACCTGCTGCTATGATGCTTGATGCATGGGACAAAGGTAAATGTCAGGTTCTTCTTGGGGAAACACACACGAATTGGGGAAGAACATACAGGAACTGTTATATACTGCATTAATACTTCAGCAGTACAGATGGTGTTTGTGAACACACTGTCTGGAGAATGGAGTGTGTTTCTTTTCTGGTATGGGAATATTAAAAGCACTGATGAGAATGCACCGGGTGAACAGGGAAAGGTACACTCAGTGGTGCCAAGGGTTTGTTTCAGACTCCACTCAGAGGCCAGTGTCCGAGATGCACGACCGCAGTTTACAAAGGTCTGGTTTCCCTGAGTCTCTCAGGGATGAACTTCACAAAATCAGACAGCGACAGAAGCGCTCCCTTTTCCAAGCTGCAAACACGGCCCGCCGTCATCTCCCACTGACATTCTCTCTGCCTGATGCGTTTGCTTTGTTTTGATCTATTTCCGTCCCCGTTGTGTCTGCTGAGAGACCGCTTTCTGAACTGCAGCTCATTAAACTTCAGGTTCACAGAGAGGACCAGCAGACTGCCATGATGGAGGGGAGTCTTGACATTCCTAGAAAAAAAAAGACAAGTGTCTGCGTCGGCTCGCTCCTGTTGTTTCGCTTTCAGTGTGTGATTCATTTGGGGACACTGGTATTAGGCAGTCACCCTGCAAGTTGAGGGGTAACGTCTGCCTTGTCCCTCACCCTCTAGCAACCGGCCCTAACGGATGGGTTAGCGCAGTGCTCTGGAGCCCGAATCGGAACAGGACCACACGGAAAAACAGGTTTCTAATTTAGCGTTTCAGCGTGCGGCTTGCTGAATTCCGAGCTGCTAATTAAGAGACTAATTGAAGTGAGAGGAGGCAGCCTGAGGCACTGGTGCTTCTGGTCTGAACCCTGCCACTTCCAATCCGCACCTATTAATCTTCCCTAGTGCCGAGGAGCAGCCGCAACAGGGACTCCAGGGACAAGCATGCTCGCACACCTGTGTGTGTGTGTGGTAAAGGGGGGAGAAAGGGAGTGCACGTGTGTGAGAGAAGGTGGCTGGATTGGGTGTGTGCTTTCTGAATGAAGGTGAGGGAACAGCTCCATGTCCATCTGTGTGTCTGTATCTGTGTGTGTGTGACGGCTGTCAGGAAGACGATCAGAAAGGCTTCACTGTCCATTCGAGATGAGATTACACCCCCCCCCCCCCCGTGTTTTGGGTGAAGTCGCACCTCTGCCAAGTTGAAGGTGTAGAACGATCGGCTCAAAGAGGAATGTCTACTCTGTTCCACAGCCTTGATGTTTGTGGAGAAAACGGAAGGTGCTCTGTTCATAATGCGAACAGTGCTGCCTTTCATCTCTGTTTCGAGTGCCACCGCGTGGAATGTGAAGAAGGGTTTCTTCATCTGCTGAATGGCCTTCCAGCAGGTTAATGCTGGCCTTTCTCGTCCTCTGACGTCAGTCTTTTTTCCTGAGGCCCCCCTCTCCTCCAGTAACCTTGCAGAGAATGGCCCCCCTCCTCGGTGAGCAAAGGCGAGGGGGCGCGGCTTCTGCCCAGCGCGTTCCTCTTGATTGCCGTGCAACAGCTGCACCGTGTATCGAATCCGTATCTCCACACCCTTAATTCATACCAGGGTAATTTGCTTATGTTTTTTGTTGCACTCTTTATTTTTAGATGTTTCGTATGTAAATTATTAAAATGTTCTAATGGCAGATGCATTCCTGGAAGAGTGGGCAAACGCTGACTTGTTTGCATAAAAACTGTCAGGTTGAACTAGAAACTGCTGTACACTTTTATTTTCCTTTTTGTCAGGACGTGTGTGAAGGTGAAACCTCCTTTCCCCCGTGTGGGGGGTCAAGGGTGAGTTTGGCAGGGAGTGCTATAGCTCCACGGTCCCCGGCGGGATGCTAAGGGTGATTTACTGGCCTATCCCAAGTGTGGTCACACCATTAGAGCTGAGGCTGCAGCTCAACTTCGTGGGAGCAGCAGAACAGGAATCGTGTGATGCTGACAAGTGTTGTGAGATGTCAGAGATCAAGTGGAAACTGATCAGGATTCAACTTTTAGCAAAAACATTCAAACATTTGATCCAACAGCGTACTTGTTCCCGAAGAAAACTGTGTTGTCAGTGATGTACTCCAGGTAATATTGGTTGATGACACAAGAGAAAGAGAGCGAAAACCTGGGTGAAAAGAAGCCCATTAAGAAGCAAGACCTTCTCTTTTAAATTTACCCTTCCGTCATGAAAGAAAATTAATGGTAATTATTTAGTTCAGTACAATGTTTCTCTCATGCATGAGTGTAAACCTGGTGTGTAAATTAAGCTGTAAGTAAACACTGAACCTTTAAAGTTTAGCAGATGAAACGCAGAGAAGAAGTGAAGCAGTGGGAGGGTGAAAGGTTCACATCCTAGGGGGCTTTGGTGTGACACCCTTGAGAAACATGCATAGCCCACATTGCCCTGGTAAAACAGGCAGCTGTATAAAAGGGTAAAATCGCAGTGTGAATTAATGCGGACAAAGTGTCTGCGAGGGAGAATCAGCTAAATGAATAAATACAATTTGAGCTGGTAAAGAGGAATTAAATTATCTCAATGAACGTTTTATTTTAATTCATTCTGCCTTTCAGACCGTTGTGTGTTGTGGCTTCATTTAATCGTACATGAAGTGTAGAAGCATAAACACTTTTTGTTTCTAAGAGAAAACTAATTTGGTTAAAAAAACCCCATCTGAACATGAAAAGTCGTTTTTATTTTTGTGTAACTGAGTTGCTTCCTGATATCTGATTTTGGAGTTCAAACGATTGCCGTTTGCTTGTTTGATACGAGGTTTTTGAGATTCTCCTTTCTAATCATAAATTCTGATAATTTTGCTCATCGTCTCCGCCGTCTCCAGGGTAATACAAATTGACTTAAAACTGAGCAGCGCAATCTTCCTAATCCTAATGAATATGCAAATAATGTCGAATTCCTCGGAATAATGGGGCCCTTTCAGAATTACACAGTTCAATACTTTGAAAAGGATTTCCATAAAAAGGGGGTTCTGAAGTGAGGGATCGGAAAACATCCCGCTGCAATGCAAATGCAATTAACGCTCCATTCAGCCACGTGGCCTGACGATGGCTCCTAGACCCCCTTTCACTCCCACGGGGGGCTGCCCCCCATCTGCCTCATGGCGTCTTTGTGTGGAGCAGTCGCTCGATTGATACTTGTCATTTCCGTGTTGGATTAACGTTCCGGGCCTCGACGCTGTGTACGACGTGCGTGCAAATCAGGCCCATTGTGGTTTCGGAACCCTGGGCGACGATCTTCATCCAGCCCGTTAAACAATTCAGGATCAATGCAAGGTGGGACAGAAGATGATGTATAGCTGCGGGGGGGGTTATACTGCATGGTCTTACTGGTAGCTTTTCCTGTGCTCCTCCTGTTGCTCTGCTTCAGGCCTCACGGTCACATGAACGGTGGTGCCGGGCGGCGGTGCTTCATTTGGCATGAGGACGGCAGCAGTTTTCTCCTGCGTGTCTGACCCATGCGGTGTCACGCGCTCGCCTGCTCCCGTCGCTGCTCCTGGTACGGCGTCTGCCACTCCGACAGTCGGCCCATTCTCTTCTGTACAAGTCCTCACCAGGCATCGTTTCCCTCCTGCTCATTATTGTCTCCAGCCAGGTCCCGTTCGTGGTGCGTGACTGCAGGCTGCGGCGAGTGATTCGCGCAGAGATGGTACCGACTCTTTTGGGTGTCAGTCTCACAGTCTGCTTGTAATTGGCACAGAAAATGTTTTTTTTTTCTATTTTTATTAAATAATGTCTCATCTGTCAAATGCCTTTATGGTTCATGTAACTTCCCCCCATTTCATCTTTCTTCTGTCTCCATTGAAAAGACCCCATCTGCCCCCATACTAATAACCTGCCCTGCCCTGCTCTGGGTGCAGAGCCATAGAGCAGTTCTGTCTGATGATCAAAAGCATCTTCTTTATATTTTATATGGAATGTGATTAGTCATTGTTCGCCTCTGCTTTGAGTTTCAGATGGTTTCACTCAGCGTCTGCCTGACCACAGCCAGTACAGATTGACCGCCATTTCAACCAGCGTTTCAGGATGAGAGTCCTTGCTTTCTGCTGTGCCGAGATGCTGCAGTTACAGTCGTCTTCTGCAGCGTCAGCACACTTTGATCATCTGAATTTCAGATGCGGTGCCTCGGCGTATTTACACCGTTGTCTCCCACATGATTTTTCTCTGAATGTTCTGCAGTTTTGCGGTACCAGAGATGTATTTAGACACTTGTGTCGCCAATATGTATGCCCCCCCCACATACATGAATGCAAACACACGATGATACACGTGTACTGTTTTATAGACTGATCCTTAGGGGGCAGCGTCGCTCTCAGAGCATGAGAGCGGAGGCTTGGAGCTGTGCTCTCTAGGGACACCCTATTCCTACTTGGGGACCAGCAGTGCAAGAGATCCTCTCACCTCTGCGGGCTTCGTTGTGGGTGGAACCAGGAAGGAGCGCTGTCCTGTTTGGAACACACATGACCGGTGCGCTCAATGCCCAAACCCTTCAGTTTGCCCCTGCTGGAGAAATGTCAGTCCATCCCCTGAAGAGCTTCAAAACTGTCTCTTGGGTTTAGTGACCGTGAACACGCTGACAGGATTCTGCAGCAATCCGCTGTCAGCTTCTGTTTTTTAATTCAAATCTTGAGGATTTGGATGTGAAGTCTGACCGCATCTGCAGGTAACACATTCTTTTTGACTCAAGAAGTTGATACGCAGGTGACAACATGCTGCCTCAAAAAAATCATTTGTAATTTTTATGAAAAGAGCACTCTGACACGGATTTTAGATCTATTTGAAGTAATATTATGTTACTTAGGAGACATTTATAGTGCAGAAAATATTTGTAGATACATATTTTAACCCAGTTTATGCAGCTGGACAGTTTCCTGGAGCACAAACACGAGTGTGCTCCCTGAAACATGGAGGTTACAAATGTGTGCCCTTGACCCATGCATCACCAGCTGGTCTGTATTTTTTGCAGCCTGGGTACGGAACGAATGTTGTCAGGGCATCTTTCTTAGATTGGGGTTTTGGACCTCAGAGTACTAGGGCTGCTAGACTCATGAGATGTCCTTCTAGCACCGTCCCTTGATATTAAAAAAGATACCTAGGCCAAGCAGTCTTGTTGGAGATCAGCATTGCTGAAGCTCTTGAACTTTGCTTGCACGGAGAATTCTGGGAGCCCTTATACATAATGTGGACCCCTAAGGGCTACCTGTCAATAAACAACATTGTTCACTGTGGAAATGTATTGGAAACGGCAACAAATGACATAAACCCAGAGGGCGGTTCATAAATTGGTGTTTTTTCTTTTCTTTTTTTTTTTTCCAAAACTTAGGAATCAGTAGAAGATGTAATTTATTTTACACACACATTAAATATGCATGAGCACGAAGTCTCTTGCTTCACAAAATTCTGAGAAAGCTAAGTGTGTGTAGACCTTCATTTGCCTTCACGTTTTTTCACCGCAATATCTTGCATTTAGATTTTTTTTTGTCACTGTAGAGCAAAACGGCTCTGACCCACCTCTGTGTTCGTCCAAACCGCCAACACAAGAAGAGCATCACGCATTTGTGTTCCTGTTTTGATGATGTCTTAAAAGTTCTCCTACACAGTGGTGTCTACGCCGTGGTGGCATGAGGTTTCCAAAACACGCTTACTCGCACCCTCAGTGCACTGAACACGGACATGAGCAGAAGTCATTATTATCACCTTCTAACCATCTTAGTCTTTGTAGTTCAGGCTAATTTATTTTTAATTGAAAAGTGTGAAACCACATTGAAAGGGTACTGATATTAGTAGCATCCATTATCAGCGTTTGAAATGTCATGCAGAGCTGTGTGTTGCTTACCCGTAAAGTAGTGTAACCATAACTGTTCCATACTTGCCTGTATATGTTAATAGTTGAACGATTTGGTCATTTATGATTGCTTTTTGATATCAGGGCCTTGGTCCCTCAGAGCCTGTCTCAGCCTAGATGGTACTCCAGTCCATGGGAGGATAGACACATACACACACACAGTAAGGGCCATTTGGAGTCACCAATCCATTTCTTTGGCCAAACATGGGTGGAATATGCAAACTCTGCACAGACTGAGCTGAATTTGAATCCACATCTGAGCAGACAGCCTGGGGTTGTGAGGCACCAGTGCCACTCACTGAGCAACCATGCTGCCCAGTAGCTGAAGTATGAGAAGAAATAGGTTAAGCAGCAATCACATGCTAGAGTCTTACAACTCTGTCATTTTTCATCTCTAACCTTTTTGTCTTTTCCGTGGCTTTCTTTCCCTCTCTCTCACGCACGCACACACACACACACACACACACACACATACACACACAAACGGGTTAACGCCCCTCATTCCCACTACTACAGGAGTCAGGGGGTTTATAACAGATCTGTCAGAGCTCTCCTGTCCTTCCTGCCCCCAACTTCAGCTTGAATACATCTGTTATCTCTGCCAGCACTGATCTAGTTAGGCAGCGAAGCCTTTCTGATCGGTGGCAGACAGACACGCATTCTGGGAAACTGACTCCATCTGGATATTTTGTCTGATGGACATCTGGGTCAGTGCTGAACTCATAAGACCTTCTGGTATATTCTACACTTGAAAACAAATACTCTGGCGACATAGAAAGGGCCTTGTGACCTGGCTCCTTCCATGTGGCCGTATAGTGTTTGAGCAGAGAACTGCTTTCAGAAGATTTCGAAAAAGTGTTAGTCAGCCGAGTGTCAACTTTTCCCTGCCTGATTAGTGTCCCCGACATCTCTGTGTGGTTGCCTGGTGTTTATCAGATGTTTCTTCCTTGACATACGGTTGAAAGGGAGCTCTTTGCACTAGGGTGGTATGGCGGTGGTCTTCAGGGGGTTGGCTTGTGCGCGCTGGGGGGTCCTGAGTGCCCCGGGGCCGACGGGCAGCTTCAACACACAAGCAAACCTGACAATCACGCCAAAATAAATGAGTTGAGGGGTTTAAACGAGCACCCCGGGGTTTGATCCGTCCTTTATCACTCATTTAAAAAGCTGGAAAGAAAACAATATTTATTACTTTTGGAGATAGGGAGCTCCAAGGCACCAGTGGTATATAGTGGGACAAAAAAAAAAAAAAATCTACTTAATGAGATGTAATTTTCGTTGTAGAAGGGGATGGCATACAGGCATTCTGTAGGTTTACTAGGCTGCTTTTTGATGAGGTGTAATTGAATTTGTGGGAAATGGAAAGTAATAATGAAGCAGTGGCCTATTAATGATGAGGGACCCTTACCTTGAATCCTACGCTCAACTCGTACCGGGGAAATGGCTCCAGGCGATGCTCGTGGTTTCTGTGCTAGTGTTTTGTCTCATGCAGAAGGATGGTCGCATTCCTGTCACAGCTGCATGCCGACCTGATACGGTGACCCCCGAGGTGGCTCTGGATGTATAACAGTAATGACCCTGGGCACGTGAGGAGCCTTGGTTAAGTGGTGCTCTTTTTTTCTGCTTGGTGCTTCTAAACAAAATGGACTTCAAGCAGTTCTGCTTATTTTCGAAGGGATCATGTGGTGGCATAGCACCTATCGCTGGTCCCTCGCAGCTACTCAGCAGTGGCTTTGAGTTGGTTCACTCTATGTGGAATTTACATGTTCTCCCTGTGTTTATGTAGGTTTCCTCCGGATGCTCTGGTTTCCTCCTTCAGTCCAAAGATGTGTTTTAGGTGAATTGGTGACTCTAAACTGCCTTTCTTTTGTGAATGAGTGTGTGATTTCCCTGTGATAGACTGGGGCTTTGTTTACCATGTACCCTGCCTCACACCCTCTGTTTCTGCGGTAGACTCTGGACTAACGTGGCAGTGTGTTGGACAAGCAGTTATTGATTGCGAATGAATTCATTTGGCTTTGGCGGGGATTTCAAAACTCAGGAACGCAGGAATGAACCCATGTGATTTTTGTTCTAAGCTGTTGGTGTACAAACTTGCTCCACTTCCTTGACTGAATCCAGTTTTAACTCCTTTTCTGAGTTCTTAGCGGTGTGAGGAGAGTTGGACAACCTGCTGGAGTGACCTCCAGGAGCCGTGAGTTGAATAGCTCTGATTGAGGTGGGCTTCAAATTCCTGATGTTTCTGGGAAAGAGGTAGGTTTTTTCACATAGATAATTTTCAGCTATTTCTGCCCATTTCTCAAACAAGCTCCCTGGTGCCCTGGGTGCTAATAATGCACTATGCCAGTGTCTTTACCGGCATTTGAAATTGCGGGGAGTTTAGAACCCCCCACCCTGATATCGTTGGCCTGGCGGGCCGTGCTCGACGTGGCGCTGAGAAGTCATTTCAGTGTGGGCAACTAAACTGCCTTCCTGTGGTGCTGTAGCTGAAGCTGGATGACGAAATGCTCTTTTTTGGACGGGAACTTCGCACGTGTTCAAGGTTACGTACCCTTGTGGAGATCGATGTCATCATGTGGCCAGGATTGTACTTATCTATGGTTTGGGTTTTCAGTGTGCAATCTGAGCTTTACCTGCTCTTCATATCATTGACAATATGGGAGATGTTGTCCGGTATTTTTCCCCACCCCTCCTGGTACACTGTGAGGCCATAAGAAGTGATTCGGCATGTGATGTTCCTGTTTTACTTGGGGCAAGAACTGATAATTGATGTCTCTCTTCCATACATATTCATGAGGCGGACTCTTCTTTTCTCAGAGCTATAGAAGGCCGCTGTATTCAGTGACCTGAGAGAACAGTTCGCTGAATAGGTGAAGGTAAATTGGTTTCTATACAAATAGAAATCCATTGACTCTGTAGCTTAGTTTGTCAGTCTTGCAGTATTTCGTGATAATAGATTTTTTGAAAAGCGGTTAACAGTATCCTGTTAATCATCAAATGACTTTTTCCTTTGTTGGGAGCCCTCTGCTGTTGATTACTATGCAAAAAGAGGGTATAAGTCATGTGAGACCATATTCTTTTAGGAAAGCTTTTTTTTTTTTTTATATCAATTTGCTAATTGAAAGAGTTTTGTTGCTAGGTGACAAGTCTAAATGACACTTAGTGGCCTGAGGTGATAGGACACTGGGGCATGATGTTGAAAATTGCAAGACTAATATCAGAAAGTACATTAAAGGAAGGCATACCTTATTAACACCTGTTCATACTGACCTCCTTTTGAGCTGAAGCGAACACACACACACACACACACACATTTTCAGAACCGCTCGTCCCATACGGGGTCACGGGGAACCGGAGCCTACCCGGCAACACAGGGCGTAAGGCCAGAGGGGGAAGGGGACACACCCAGGACGGGACGCCAGTCCGTCACAAGGCACCCCAGGCGGGACTTGAACCCCAGACCCACCGGAGAGTAGGACTGCGGTCCAACCCACTGCGCCACCACACCCCCTGCCTGAAGCGAACAGTGTTCTGTAAATAAAGTATCAAAATGCATAAATTTTAAATCTTTGTCTAATTTAGTAGTTTGAATTTAGCAAAGAGAATTATCAGTAGTTTTGGGTGTTCATGTATGCAAATGTTACCTAAATCAGAATATTACGCAAAGTATGCACTTGTGTATAATTTCTTTTATCCCCAGGAAAATGCCTTTTTCTTTCTGAGTCTGAGTTTTGCCTGAGCGACTTCCTGCCTGCTCTGCCAGTTCAGTTTAGTTGTTTTACCCGAAATGATCCCATCCCTGCAGTGTGGCCGAGAGAAGAAGGGGAGCACACCTCTTCCTTTGGCCCCCTTCTTTCTCATGCATCGCCTGTGCTTTGGTGTATAACTCCAAGGTTTGTTTCAGCGCCTGAGCCCAGGAGCGCGGAACACAGTCTCTTGGTATTGATCCGTGAACCTGGCGGCCACACGGAATGTGTGAGAAAATGTTAGGGAAGTTTTCCGCCCTCAAGCGTAGGCCGGTTGGAGCCCCGTCATTTAATATGCTGTGGAAGAGGAAAAAGGAGTAGCCTTCAATCACTGGAGAGCCATACACGACGCATGGGAGCCTGTTTAAGGTTTATGTTGATATAACGATTGTGTAGCCGCAGCACTTCAATCTTTATCGATCCCTATCGCATCTGCTTCCAGTGCGTGCTAAATATTTTCAAAATAATTATTCACCTAGAGTCTTCGCGGAAGTAGGTTGAATATCCCCTCTCATTTGCTTCGAAGGTGATTGATTGTAGCCTTGGTCCAGAAGTTCTCGCGCCTTTGAAAGTTAACATTTGTTAATGAGTTGGGCCCCAAGAGGCAGGGATTCCGTCTTGTTTAGTAAGCAGCGCTAATTATCTCCAAATGCTGAGACAGTGCGAAAACATCGAGCCCATTGGTAGTTTCGCAGAGGGGATCTACATCTCCTCTTGTTAGCGTGGGAAGGCTGGGCAGCCGGCGTGGCGCGAGTCACCACCGCAACACAGTGCGCGCTCCCTCCTTCCTGGAGACTTAAGGTCAGATTTTGGGTGGATTTACATTTATTCATTTACCAGGAACTTTTTCTCAGAACAGTGTCCTCTGTGTTCCTCTTTCTGAATTTGGGTGATGAATTGTATTTTATTACAGTGCTTTTTTAGAAACTTCATTTTTGGTTATAGGCTTCAATTGTAATAGTTTTTTCCCCTAGAAATTAGATTTCTCTAGATATTATTACTTTCTCACTGTTTTCTTCACAGCGGATTTGAGTTTGAAGTTTCTACACCTAACTTAGTGATTTGCTTGTTAATAAACCTGGGAAATTCATGCTAAATACCTTGATCAAGGGTATTATAGCAGGAGCGTGGAAACAGAATACCGCCTGTGATATAACCGTATAACCATTGAAACGAACAGAAAACCATATGAGTTGCTTGAGAGTCATTCATCAGCAAGGTGTCACCGTATTAGCAGGTGGGTTTTTGTTTGTTTGAGTTTTTATGGACTGTGTTTGTGGGTTTGCAGGACTGTCCTTTCTTATTACAGCCCGTTCTACCCCCCTTTACACACACACACACACACACACACACACACGCTGTGGTTGGCCTTGAGAGATCTGTCACCCCTGTGAAGCACCGCTGAGAGCAGAGGAGAAAGAGGGGCCCCCTCTGAGGTTCAACCGTCTCACTGTGTCACAGGGACAGAGGAGACTGCTGACTGAGACAGAACGAGAACACAAAACAAAGCCGCGGGCTGTTGAGTGAGTTTGGTCAGCCTGCCCAGTCTGATCTGGGCCGTGCGAGGGAACTGCCAGCTGCTCACGTGTCCAAAACCTAAATACCGCGTTTAACTTTCTAGGTTGCCATACCAAGACATGCTTAAAATACATATTCACATGTGTTTTACATATTTTTTTAGGTATATTTAGATATTAATATACCTAAATTAATATTTATTTTATTGATATATTATTGAAGTCTGGTATGCTTAGTGATTTTAAGTTCTGTCATTATTATTCAGTCATTTAGCTGATGCTTTTCTCCAAGACAGCAATATAGGTTTGTACACTAAGCTACTTACAATGATTAACTCATTTATTCAGCAAAGTAGTTTTTACTGTACGTACCTTGCTCAGAGGTTCAGCTGCAGGAGGGAGAATTTGAACCTAGGTCCTTCAACTGAAAGGTGATATCTCTAATCACTTTACTACCTTCTGCCTCCATAGTTCAAATAAAACATCTCTGCTTTGTGGTAGAGAAGATATTACAGTAGGAGCAGTAAATTGTTACAGGCACTGTGGAATAATGGATGTCTTGTGATTTGGATGTCTGCTGTGGACCTGTGGTGTTGAGACATCATGTGGTAAGGTCCACTGTCGTCCCCTGTGTGTTGCCATTCTCTGTACGACCCCCATTTCCCACCCCCTGTCCTTCTCACCCTCTCCCCCCCCTCTCAACTTGACCAGTTAGTGCTGCGAGTGTCTTCCTCTGTGTACTGAACAGCTGGTGTACCTTGCTGTGTCTACAGCAGGTCGCTGTCACTTGCCACTTGTGCTGATGAAGCTGATATGATTGGGACCATCGGAGGGAGGGGTTGGTTGTACAGGTAGCTACCTGGCCAGAGCAGACCATATGTGCTCTGTTGATCCCACCCCAATCATGTAGACTGCCAAGTGCCCCTTGGCTCTGTGGAAAGCTCTGGTGAAAAGCGAGAATGCTCATGGGAGGACCGGTCTGCTCAGGCTGCCTGAACGGTGCAGACAGAGTACCTTTTTTTTATATATATATTTTTGTTTTTACATGGTTTTTGCAGCATGGTGCTGATCACAATACACCTACCAGGTGTTTATTATAGCAAAGTTTACGTGTGCGATCACAGGCAAAGGCAGACTCTCTTGTGAGATGAAAATGCTTTTTAATGTGAATAATTTCTATAAAGCCTTTCCAGGTGCTTCTTGATCCTCCATGGAGTAACAGGTGTCACTGTGGTTGGGGGTATAGACTTGTAGCTTGAAGGTTGCTGGTTCTAGCCCCAGGAGAGACCTTGCTTTAGAATCTTTAAGGAAAGGTACCTGTCTTGAGCCACTGCAACAGAATCTATTTGATTGAAATAGTTTTGTGTTGTTCTACACAAGAAGCTCCCTGTATACTGTATGTGGTTCACTCGTGTGTTGACTCAGCTTTATTTCACTGGAAAAGCTTAATTCCAGTGGTAATTCAAATTAATCATGGTAACCTTTTGGCTGTATGACCACCCCAGCTAAACTTTGTAAACTTTTATACTTCTATTATGTATCTGGATGTGTCTTTATTTCTTGCCATGCTGTTTCTGTCTTTATGCTGCTGTGACCCAACTCAGCTCTGTTGTTGATTTTAAAAAAAAAAAAAAAAAAAAGGTATGGATATAAGCATCCGCTCTGTAGTAAAAAATTATATACATCTTCATAAGAATGATTATGGTTATACTTGAAAAGTTACTCCATCTCACAGTGTTTATTGCTCTTTAACACCTAAGCTTTTAACCAATGAAAGGAGAGGCAGTTATTGTATTTAAACTGTGAAAGTTGATGATGGAAAACAGAGTTTGACTGCTGCTTTAGTGATGCCCTTTGGATCTTGCAAATAACTTGAACTGGTATAAAAATGCTCTTTGAAATTGGCGTAAAAAGGTCACTCTTAGTTACACCCCCCAACCCTTTTTGGGGTTTCACTCTCCTGCCTTGTAGTTTTTACTGTGGTAGACCAGTGCAGTGAAACCTGAGAAGAAAAAATAGAAGTGAAAGCCCGATAAATTAACCAGACTTGCAAAACAGAACCGTCAATTCAGGGAACCCGAGAGGCTGGCGGCGCGGAGCAGCTTAGCAGAGCCGAATAGAAATTCACGTGCAATCAAGCCGACTCGGACGTTTGATTTTGAGTTATTAGGACACCATGCGTGGCCTGGCAATTTACGTCGTGGATGATCTGGAAGCTGTCCAGAGCGTGGAGCCTTAATTAAGCCGTTGTGGGGTGTGTTCTTTCGCTGGATTCCAGCATAGGCCCAGTGAACGGACTTTATATGCTGAGGAGATGCTAATTTAATTTAGCTCTGCATGCTAAAATGCCTATTAGCATCACCGTGTTCGGGATACAGCTGAATGCATTACACGCTTTTCCGAAGAGAGCGAACAAAGTGTATATTTTTTATTAAAATAAACATCAATAACCTGTGAGCACAATCAGCAGTCCTTTCAGACACAAATCTCTTTGTACTGGTCTTTCGTTATTTGATTGATCGCGGAATCGGAAACTTAATTCGAAACTCAGAATTTCATTCTTCTCGACGTCTGTAGATTTAATAACTCTTCACAAGTATTTATGTGTATGTTGCTAGCTGTTAATATTTATGAACCTGAGGTTAATATTTATGAACTTCTGTAGGAATTGCAGTGTAATTGGTAACAGCTATAGTAAATGAGATATCTCCAGCAAAGCTAATGTTACTCAGTGAAAATGGCGTGTGTGTATAGCAAGGGTAAATAGAGGTTTGCGGCACTTCTGTCTATCTTATCATAAATAAGCACAAGCTTTAAAAAAGGGTTAAACATGAGAATGCCCTCTAGATATATCTGACAGTTAATACCGTTTATTAATTTAATTTATTAAATCTTTTTTTCCTGTTACAGACAGCTGTGCAGGAGAGAAAAGGTATTTTCCTTGAAAGGTTCAAAAATGAGCGAAGGCGCTGTTGTGTAAAATACTATTAATACGTCAAGCGTGTGCTCTCATGTCTAAACCACGTCCGTGGATTGGGCCTTTTAGACACGATCAAGACAGATTATAAATTTACTACATCAGATAAGACTGTTTGTTGCTAAGGCTGCCTGTGTTGGGAAAGGCTAAGTAATCATTGACTGTAAACAAAACACCCCCACCGAAAAAAAAAAATAGAAAAAACAACTTTCTGAATTTGACCTCTCAAGCAGACAGGTCTGTTTTTTTGTTTTTCCACTTTGAGCTGGCTGCTGTTTATAGTACTTCACGAAGCATTACAACACAAGGATTTTCATTTAATCTTTAGATGCTTGACAGCATTAGCCTACATGGGGCTGCGGTTGCCAGTAAACAAGGGCGCTCACATCTGCAAGTGGTCCGTTAGGGCACTGGGGAGGCCTCCTGTGGGTCACTGCAGAGGACAGGCTGTTGTGTTGAGTCAGCGCTCTCTACGGTTTCACCTTCGTTTCCCGGGCCCTCAAACCTGCCTCTCACCACCAGCTGCCCTCTTAGATTTGCACTCCACTTGTGCTTGCAGGGGGCCGTTGGCCTGCCCAAATAAGGGCCTGTTTTTTGGCGGGAGTGCAGCTCAGGAGCAAACAGAACTCCCCTTCGGATTTCATGAGATTGTTCATACAGCAGTTCAAAAATTATGTTGAATACAAGGAGTTTTACATCTTTATAGTAAGAAAAATATTTCTGACTTCATTGTAATTTAATGTATTGTGGTTGTATCATACATAACCATTATTTTTCCAGTGATGTTTTATATAGTTAGAAACTGTATTAATCCAACTTAAAATTGGACAATCTTAAATGATAACCAAAACTGAAAGTCTGCAACAAGTAAAGTTGTGAATTTTGGCCAATTGAAAGAATATAAAACGTATTCATAACTTAGTGTGAGATATTGTATTTCTTAAACTGATGCAACAGTTTATTAGTTGCAAAATGGAAATGGGCCACTCACACAAAAGACTGCCTTTCAAATGCTCTAACTCTCACACTCATTTACTTTAGATGCCACAAAGATACAGAAAGTGTCTTAAGATTGAAAGACTGCCATTGTGAATCAGAACAGATTTTCAGTGTCCTTGATTTATTAATAAGAAAAGAATACGGTGTAGTATTTACATTTTTCAGTCTGTGTTTATTTCTTTCACAATAGGAGCAGAGAGGACTTCTGCACCATGATGGGTCTAAAAGTTCTTCTGTGTAGTAAACAATAACTTACATTCCTTGGCCATCCTGTCAAGGCTGACAGCAGGAATGTGGCATCACATGCAACTCTAAGAATAAAGCCACTTGAGATTTCACTTACGAAGAAAGTTCCCCACATCGTAAGGCACATTGTTAAAGTTCAGTTCAATGGGGTCTATTTTAAGGACTTGTCAAATTGCTTTTAACACCTTTTCGGGAATTTGTAAAAAAGTGTGTGGTAAATACCATGTCTTGAACCTGAGTCCTCTGCTGCTTTTGTTGTCTTGAATCGAGAGGCATGGTGAAAATGGGAGAGAGTCATTGCTAAGGACTGAGGTCAAACATTGGCAGGCGGTAGCAGTCAGTGGCTGTGTGTGTGTGTGTGTGTGTGTGTGTGTGTGTGTGTGTGTGTGTGAGATTACAGTCATCAGTTTGCTTTAGGAAACAAGGAAGGATTTATCACCCGACTAGTGTAAAGCTGTCTGCATATGGTCGTTTAATTCTGTATAACTTAAACCCCCATTAGTGTGTCAGAAAAAGGAGGCCTTCTTTAGGTTTTAATCCCCCATTAACTGAGTCTCCGATGGCCATGAGCTCCAGGACGCTAGTTTCACAAGAGGGAAGGCTTGGAAAACACCATAATCCTTCACACCTGTTGTATAAGCAAAATTCATGGGAGTATGTCAACAATATGGCGAAGTTGAACTCTCCTTTGTCAAGGGGAGCAAAAGAACTCTGTGCTAAAGCTTTGTAATGATGATCAATTCTGCCCGTAGGTCAATGGTCTGATGTTCCTGCAACCAGCTCCGGTGTTTATTGACAAAAGGTCTCCAACCTGTCTTTGCATAATCCTCATTGTTACGCAAAACAAAAGGAGCAGAGCTTTTTTAAATATTGTGTTCATTTCACTTTTTCCTATGGATGCACGGGTGGGATGGGGATACATAGTGAAACGAACGGCGCCTTGCTTTATCTCTTGCTCTCGGCTTTGTTTAGAGGATATTGCTCTGTTCGCACACAGGTGGCGATGTTAAAGCGGAGCGAACTGGATGGGGGCGTTTTTGTGTCTGTTTTTTTCTCTCTTCCTTATTGAGCTGCTGGCTGAAACATATGGGAGGCACAGGGGAGCTTGCTTCCCCCTTGGCTCCATGCCTGAGGACTGTACAGGTGCTCCCGCGATGCTTGGCAGGGGGCCCGCCAGGACAAACGTGTCTCCGGCGGCTACACCCGCACGTCTTTGCCTCGACCTTGCTCTCGCGACCTCTCTGCTGCGCTGTTTTTCACGTCAACATTTGTTTTTTTGATTTTTAAGTGATCATCCTGGCAGATGGTAGATAGACTTAATCCCAGAACTCTCCTCTTTCACCTGCAGATGTGTGTGTGTGTGTGTGTGTGTATGTGTTTGAGTTTCTGGCCAGATGCCTGTCTGCTCACCGTGGATAACTGTTGACTCTCACGCGCGTCTCCGCGTTGCGTGCTGACTGTGTTTGCAAGGTGATGTCATCCTTGACTCTGCTTTGTTTCGCATCTCTTAGGTTTGAAGCGACAGTTGCAGGTCGGTTGGAAAGATCACCAGCACCCTATAGCTCATTCTTCAGCAGCAGTGTCATATCATGTCAAGCTGTGGAAAAGATGGGGGGATTAATTATTTTTAGAAATAATTTTAATTACTATAAACCTATCCATCCTTTCATTATCAGAAAGTTCTGATCCAGTGCAGGGCTGAGGTGGTATAGAACCTATCCTAAATGCATAGGGTGTGAGGTGGGGGACCCTGGGGTCAAGATAACCCCCCCAGGACAAAAACCCCTCAGACAGAACTGCTTCTTTTGAAACACAATGTAGGACAAAACCTTCTTAATTAATGAAAAAATGGCAAAGCCCCCTTTTTCTGTTTTTGCACTTTAATGCCGTTTAATGCCATTATAATTGGAAGAAAAATATAAATTAAATAATTTAATAGTGAAGTAATCCTATAAAATATTAGTCTTTCTCTGTGTTGGTTCATTTCTGAATGGTGCAGGATACAGGATCAGGTGGTAGTAAATGAAATTTAAATAAACGTTAACACTCAGTGATGTTTTTAGTATTCCTTTTTTATTTTTCACAGATATATGATGATCTTTTCATTATGATTTTTTATAATTGTACAAGTAATTTTATGTTGTGAAACAGCTGTAAATTTATAATGCAAGTATTAATGTATGCTGCAGTACTATTACATTTATATTTACTCATTTAGCAGATGCATTTCTCCAAAGCAACGCACATCTCATAGAAAATACAGTTTGTGCATTATCTTAGGAGAAAGAGACATAGCTGCAGATGTATGATTAAGTACAGTTAGTTTCCTTCACCATATGCACCAACAATACTTTTAATGCATTTCTTATTGCAGTATTATTACATAATAAATGTAGTATTTTACAACTTAGAGAAGTGTTCAAAAACTCCTAATAATCTGAAGAATAAAAAATTTCATTAATTATTTGTCCGAAGCGGTTTTGTCCTATACTCAAAGTGAACAGAACGAAAGTGCATAGCTATAATTATTATTTAACACATTAAATTATCACACAAATGGAGGTCTGTAAGCGTCATTGAAACGTTGCCTTTGTACGCAGCATCCTTAAAGTCATATTAAATGTGTGCGTCACATGTAAAGAAATAAATTACACCGAGACTGCAGTGATCACTCGTACACTGACAGCATTTTTAATGGCCCCCCTCGTCGTTCCTGTTCTGGCCATTTAGCAGGGAACTCATTAGGACCACGCAGCCATTAGTGTAAAAAGGAGAAGACCAAGGACCCTTTATGAACCACAGTGTGCTACAGTTTTTTGTGTCTGAGTGCAGCTGTAATATTTTTATGAGGGGCCATGCCCGTCGACATATAACACAAAGGTTTCCTGTTTTGAGTACAGATTGTATTGGTTGATGGGTGAAAAATTGTGACAACAGTGATTGTATGTTCTCTCATTAGGCATTGTTACTGGACTGTGAGAGACAGAATGTCCTCTGTTTACCACCTGCTGCCAGACATCGGGCTTCGGTTACAGATCCTCTTTAGGACTCAAACTGTAAGAAAAAAGGCTATCAGGTTCTGCCTGTTTGTTGGCTGTTTCTGCTTTCTCGTTCATTCCTTCACCTATACGAGCCTTTACTAGACACCTGTCTCAAAGAGAAGCCTCTATTGAGGAGGTGTGGCTTGGAAAGGACAAGGTTTTGAGAGGACACAAACCTGTCGTTCCTGCCCCGTGGGCCGTCTGGGTAGCCATGCGTCGGACTAGCGGTTTTGGAGAATTTTTTCTGTCGGTCACCTATGTGGAGATGGGGATTGGTGGTGGAGGTCATAGTGGTGTTTTTAGGGGGCAGCAAGACTGGAGGAAGCCCTCGCTGCTACTGTGTTGTCATTCGCAGTGGGGGTAACTACACTGCCCTTACCTGCAGGTGGCAGATTGGACCCACGAGCGGGTAGAGCGGGGATCGGTGGGAGTTTAACTGTTTCAGAAACAGAGCTGAGTGGCATCTCACCTCGCATCGCACTCTGATACGCTGCCCCTTGTTTGTAAAGTTGAAAGTGCAACATCACTGGAAGGACTCTTGTCGTGGAGATGATGCCGTCTGAGAAAGCGTACGTGTGTGTCAATGTTTGTGTGCAGCAAGTGTGCACACAACGTACAGGAAGTGGTGTGACACAACAGCAGGGTAGACCTCTGACCTTCAGTCCCGCTACACTCCCTGGGACACAGAATTTAACAAATATTGCATGCAAGTGGCGGGCTGGCGGTAGCGGATGGGTTTGTAAGCGATTACAGAGCTCTGTGTTGTGTCACTCAGTTACTGATTTTGAAGTGCAATGTAGAGGGGAAATGAAGATGTTTGCTGTCACTGCAGGTGCTGTGACCCCCCACCACTGTCTTTGTGTTTCAGGACAGTTCTGTCCCTCCATTTCGTGGTCACGTTTGCACTGCCAAAGAGCATTCAAGTGATTTCAGTCCTCAAACCCATGCACAACAGCATCTCCATGTCCCAAACCTGTAGTCTGTCTCTTTTTTTGTTTTATGTTTTTTTTTTTTTTTTTTTTTTTTTTTTTAAAAAAAAAAAAAGGGGACTCTCTTACTCAGTAAAGATGGAAGTATTCATGAATGGAAGGTTTACCACTGGGCAAAGTGCAGAAGTAGATCAGAGCATCCTTTGGAGTGAGTCCATGACTGGGATCTCCCGCATCACTAATTAGCTGAGCTCTCCTCTCTACAAAGTCCTTTTTCTTCACCTGCTGGTCATGTGAGAATGAGCAGAAAACATGGTACAGCTCTGTTTAGCTGCTGGGAGATGGTGACATGTTGCTGACATGGTGCTTCACTGGAGACCCCAGATGAACCTAGAGTCTGCTTGATGAGACCAGTATGATGTGGGTTCCAAGCACCGCTGGATTGTGGCAGGCAGCAGGGAGATGTTGTCGAATCTGGGATGAAAATAATAATCCTGCCCAGCCTTAATTCTTGTGTTGATATTTAAGAACTCCTTTTATGGTTCAGAAATGGCAGGGATTTTTTTCTTTACATTTATTTTGTATCTACATTTACACGTATTCATTAAACAGATGCTTTTTTCCAAAGCGACGTACATCTCATAGAAAATACAATGTGTATATTACATTAGGAAAAAGAGAGAAATAGTTGCATACATGTGATTCTTAAGTACAGTTAGTTTGTTCTATTTACCATATGCACCAATGTTCATCACATGAGTAGCTGTAAAAAACTATTCGAATATCAGCGATTCCATGTACACCTTACATGAACTTAAGAGATCATGGGCAAAGCCTGGAAGAGGTGAGTTTTAAGACCCTTTTTAAACGTGGACAGAGATTCAGCAGTCCTGGGTGAGGGGGGGAGGTCGTTCCACCACAAAGGAGAACTGAGAACCTCCACGCTTTACCTTTCGTTCGGGGGACCACCAAGCGGGCAGATGTGGAAGAGCTTAGCAGTCTGGTTGGGGTGTAGCGGATAATCAAGTCTTGTAAATAGCTGGGAGCAGTTCTATTGATGCATTTGTGGGCAATAACCAGGGTCTTAAATTTGATCCAGGCTGCTATAGGAAGCAATGTGTACTCATTCCATTGATATTTTAATGAAGAGTTGAAAAGCAAAGAAAAAAGTGCAACAGACAGAAGCTGACTGATGAGACAGTCGGAAAAAAATTACGCAAAGTGCAGTTGTACCGAAAAGGAATAATAAGGTTTAATAAGTTAATAAGTTAAATTAAAAATTCTATGAAAATATTATAGAGGAGAACCTGTCTCTAGTAACTGAGACAGGTTCTCAGACTAGTAACTGAGCTCTTTTGTACTCTTATTTCCTTCATATGCCTTATACCGTCACTTATTTGCAGTCTCTGAGAGCACAGGTGTTTACCCATCTCCGGTGTATGGCTTTTATAAGAATTACATTCTTGGTCCCTACAGAGGGTTATGGTGCTGGCGCCGCTTGAAAAACTCGATGCCTGTAGTGTTTCCCTTTTTCCTGGCCCAATAAAAAAGAAGAGGAAAGTAGGAGCGGCTAATGACCAGTGCGGCCGTTTCCATGTGCTGCCGCTCGATTCCCAGGTCCGGAAAGGAAGCCCAGCACAGCGCCACCAGAGACTTCATATTCATATTTCATATTCGAGTCATTAATCATTACCGTTTTCCTCAGGTCTGTTACCGGGGGCCCAGCATTGTTCTCCGAATTGCAATTAATGAGCCAATCTTGCACATTTAAATCCCTCAGCGTTGACTTTAATGTATGACTGTTATGACTACATCTCTATGTGCCTTGACGAATTGCGCAGGAAGAACGCAGGTGGTTTTTTCTTCTTCTTTTTTTTTTTAAATTCAGTCTCTGTCAATCAGCGGTGACATCAGCTGGATTCTAATTGGTTCTCTGCACGCGATCGCAGGTCCCCGTAGGTAACTGTACATGTTGCAGGTCTATTTCACCAGCTGTTTATATCCACTTTTAGGGCTACTTCTCAAGCATGCAGTCAAGTGCTCCGTTTTGTGTTTCAGTACACGGAGCGTCTGTTGCCAGTGTTTTATTATTTATGGGTTTGTCTTGCCTGCTTTTTTTTAATTGTGCCCCCTTGCTATTTATTTGTTCAATGGCATCCCAGATGAACCTCTTTTATTCTGATCTAAAGCGAAAAGTACCAAATTAAAGAACTGTTTCGGGAGTTTATGAAGTTTACCATTGAACTTCACATGGCTCCCTGTAGAACATCAGCTTCAGCAATTTGACTGGGTTTGAAATTGCTTTGATTGTTTTAAGAACTTTAGAAAACAGCTTTAGGAACCCCAGCGATTAAAGGACGATTGTAATAAATTATTGAGAGCAATTTCATAGTCTTATAATGGGGAAGTGTATAATCTAAACACAGACCTACTGTGACTTGGTTTGAAGGCTTGTTCTAATTAATTTTCCAGGTTTTAAACTTTAAATTAGTTTTATAATTATTTTGATCCATGTTTATGGGAGAGTAAGTTTTCCTCATTTGAAATACCCTTGTCTGTTTAGGGGTTAAGGTAAAGCGGTTCAAGGGACACCGAATATTTGCAAGTTGTGGTGATATACAGAGTTTGTTTTTCGGTTACATACAGTATTTGAAATTTTTTAACAAATGCATATTCTTTTCATTGAACTGTTAATTTTGGGAACACACTATTGGAATTTTGATGATCTTTAAGCACACAGAAAATGCATGTTGCTGAAACTTTCGATCATTAGGTCTGACAGTCCCCCTCCAGGCACAGCATGTGCTCCACACTCCCGGCTACGCACCCGGCGTGAAGCTTCAAATGGGTCCATGATGCCGTGATCAAGTCCACATTTAATTGGACCAGCAATTAGACCTCCCCCCCTTTTACAAAGTCATGGCCTTCCTGTAGTCATTTATTGCATTGCAAAGTACGTTTTATTCATTTAGACTTACATATATTGGTGTTCTACAGACACTAGTTTGATCTGTTGTCGTGGCTTAAAAAGCACACATTAAAGAAACAATGTAGTACATGAGTGCTAATTGGTGTTGTTTTTTTCCCTGAAAAATGTCTTCATGTTTATTTTGTCGGGAAACTTCACTGTGTGTATCTTCACAGTGTTTTATGAACGTAATAAGTTTTGCTTGCTTGCTTGCTTGCTTGCTTGCTTTTAAACTCAGATTCTTGCATGGTTCTACTGCTGTGGGTATTCTTTGCCGAAAATTGTAAGTGTAACTGAATTATAATTAAAAAAGAGTTTTATCTGAAACAGCGTGCGCGGTAGAGTATGAGATTTTTTGAATCAAGTATTTTTTTTTAATGAAAGATTAATTGTGAAGTGTAAGTTGATTTTCCTGTGCTCATATTATACAGTGATCTCCACATATCAACCTTTACATCAGTGTTGTTACATTGATGATGATGATGCCACTGCCTTACATTTTTGTTTTTCCAAGGGTGGTGTTGCCTTCAGTCAGCTCCTGGTGACACCTTGGTGACGGCCTTTGTCACAGAACATATCCCTGACATAACCCAACATTCACACCTTGTCACTGTTTTGAAGCACCTTGTTTCACCTTGTTCACAAGTGAGAGTTCAGTACAGATTTGTACATTTCACACTCTGCTCACGTACCTGTTGGTGTCCATTGTACCCATGTGCTTGTCTACCTGCAGTGCCGTTATTTGTCTTTTCTATTGTATTTCATCATTTTTCAGAGCAGGGTGATGAAATACATTTGGTATTGCTCAGAAATCCTCAAGCACCTGTGTAATTACACGCTTGTTTTAATAGTTGAGTTGTGAAATGTACACTGGCTTGTACGGTGCTGTTCTATTGCCTGCCATATATCATTATTGACAGATGGGAATGTCTGGAAATGCTGCTATAAACATGTTCTCGGTGCATTTATTTTTTAATGGTCAGCTTGTTGTTGAAGCAGGTAATATAGCAGTTAGGGACCGAATCCCTGCTCTTGCTGTAGCACCCTTAATGCAGGTGCTTACCCTAAATTAATACAGTTTAAGAACCTCAGTTGTATGGGTGGGTAAAAAAAGACTATATATGGCCTTGTACAAAGCAGTGTAAGCGGCTTTGGTGAAAATTATCTAATTGAATAAATATAGAAGATGTCTTTGTCTGTTTGATATTCACCCATGTTGAAAATGAGAAGTGCCTGTGTGGACCTGCTGGCCTGCAGACAAATGCAGATCGTCTGGACGTAGACGTTAGACCCCGCCTTCGAAGCCGTGGGGGGGTGGGTGTACCAGTCACAAGCAACTGTGCAACTCTTCCTTTGCTCACTAGTCACATTTACCTGGCGGTTTATTACCCCCCCGAAGTCGATCCCGCAGCCGGCTTTCAAAGCGGGAGACCCTTTTCATTAAAGTTTGTTGCTGGGAGGTGACAGTTTGTTAACAAGGACCACAATTGACAGACACCCCCATCCTCAGCAGCTCTCTAATGATGTTGGGAAGAGGAATTTAGGAATCCTGCTTGTCAAGTTGACAAGAGTGGGTTTTATTTATTTATTTATTTTATTATTTTTTTTTTCCTTACGATGGCATGCATTGTGATGCAATGGATGCATGTAGCAGGTACATAATACATTTAATGTGCAAATTCAGCTAGAAGAGGTTGTCCCCGATGTCTTTTCAAAAGCTGTCTAATTTACTGAGAGTGTGAGAGTGGTAGTGAATTCAGTTGCATTGTGGGTATTCGGGAGGGGAGGAAGTAGCTAAAAAGGCTCAGGTGGCTGGTATCTGCATCTCATTTGTTGCCCAGCAGGTGATCAAAGCCCTTTACAAGGTCAGCCTATTACTGCCTTCGAAACTGGAATATTTTGTTAGTGGGAAAGAGGCTGAACTCAATTAGCTGGGAATAAAAGCGACTCCGGCGTATCTGCAAATATTGCTGAAAGCCCTAATACCTGGTCTCTGTCGGTATTGCAGCCCCGAAGTGTCCAGACGGAGCCCGGTAGCTACTAGGGGCCTCAACATTGTGCACTGGAATTGTAAATGAACAAAGCGGTGACCTGTGATGTCCTGACACTGGCCCAGGAAAATCGAAAGTATTCCCACGAAACGATGGTGGAGATGGCTCACAGGCAAAGGTGTGGAGCGAACCGCTCGCAGGGCACCTCTGGAATCAATTAGGCCTGCGGGTGGAGTCCACCTTATTCTGGCGGCGCAGCAATTTGTGCAGGGCCCTGCGCTGCGGAGAGCCGTCCTCGCTGTGCCTACGGGGGACAGCGCACGCAGCGTGTTTCCTGGGAAATAAATGGCAGCAAATTAAGCTTTTAAAGCTATTGATTGTAAACTGGGTTTTCT
This sequence comes from Scleropages formosus, assembly GCF_900964775.1. Classification (NCBI taxonomy): domain Eukaryota; kingdom Metazoa; phylum Chordata; class Actinopteri; order Osteoglossiformes; family Osteoglossidae; genus Scleropages; species Scleropages formosus. The sequence continues at coordinate 7,878,501 of NC_041823.1, forward strand.
AGGTTTCATCGGCACCCAGAATGTCCTACAAGTTTTCTTAAGCTTTTTCAAAAGCAGTTACATGGAAGGGAGCACTTTGCTGATTTTGTTAAATCACGTCTGGTGTAGTTATCACTTTTAATCTGATGTGCTAACAGAAAGTCCTGTAACTTGAGCTTCCCAAATCAATATCAAATCACACATATAAATCCTTCCATCCATTATTAACAACTGCTTGCCCGTTGCAGGGTCGTTGTGGTCCAGAGTCTATCCCGGAACCGGATGCATAATGTGTGAGACACGGTGCACCCTGGACAGGGTGCCAGCCTATCACAGTGCAATCTCTCTCTCTCACACACACACACACACACACACACACACACACACACACACACACACACACACACACACACACACACACACACACAAAAATTCGTTCACTTGAAACGCTTCTTTGTACTGTGGGAGGAAACTGGAGCACCTGGAGGAAAGCCACATGAACACCATCCCACCACGTTTCTATAAATGCATTAGTCAATTCCTCCAAATATATTTTCTCAATCATAATATTCAGTGGTGTCGACAAAAGGCTGTATGTTTTCATGAGATGTAACTTCAAACTCGAGCTGCTGCAGAAAGCCTGTTATCACACACCATTTGTACCCCAGTCTACACCACTGGATCTGTGGCAGAAGCAGAAACTTAAACGGATGTAGTAGTTCTGTTTTCTTTCTGCTCATTTCCAGTTGCTATTTCCAAATCAGGGCTCATGTTGGAGAAATGACTTCTTAAAACAAAGTTGACACCGACTGTGCACTTTGGCTTCGGCAGAATACAGTGGGGACAGATGGGCTGTTTTAAAGGTTTTGAATCAAGAACCTCTTTCTCGTACCAAGAAAATCCATAGAACAGCATCCCCATGGCTTCTCTAAAGCCTTTTTTAAATTCCCCACTGTCAACTTCTTAGATACCCATCTATTCCCCCACTCGTCTCAAAATCTGTTGGTCCCTCTTTATAATCCAAAAAACTGTAGAATTCCTTGGAAAAATTGTACATGGGTTATGAATTCTTTTTTCCCCTCTGCTGTCCAAAAAATATTGCAGAACGGTGCAGGGGATTTGAGACATTTAGCCCTTGAATATTTTATGAAAGGGATCTTCTGAGACAAAACGCTGAAAGGAAAGACACGTGCTACAAATGTAATGCAACAAAAGGAGAGGAAAAGCTTTCATCCAGGGAAAAAAATATGCATGCTTTCTAACAAGTGTGGCTGCAGGAATTCGTCTTTATTAAAATAATCTTCCCGTTTTAAAGCTTCCCCCCCTTTAATGTAATGAACCTTGCCTTGAACCTCCTTTTTTTAATTGCTGCTCCCTGCATTTGATGGGAGAGCAGGATGGGGTAGGGGGAAGAAAAATACAGAATTTTCCTTCCATAAATTAATTTTCAGTGAGAGAGGCTGAATAGCTATTTAATTAGGCATCTGGCATTGTGCATGCCTTCCCTCTCTTTTAAAGATGCTGTTTAGAATAAATAATAATAGGCGGAATGAGGGGCTTTTAAACCACATCAATACAAATGCTTGCGACGATAAGCCGAAGCCACAGCGTGCTGCAGAAATATCAGCCAGGGAAATTAAGTTGGGGAAAATAGACTTTTATTTAGTACCTAATGAGCCTCTGGGTTTTCCATGTCTCCCCTCCCCACAGGAAGACAGGTAGACCTTAAGTCTTGTGGCAGCCTGCTTCTGAATGGCCTGGATCATGTCCCTTCGGGGTTCCAAGTCCCCGGGGTTCATTTCCAACAACTATCTCAAGTTTCCACATGTTCATTGGTAGAGTATAGTCACATTGCCCACACCTCATAATGTCTGTTGGATGAGATTCACCTCGTATTCATGTTCTGTGTCGGTGAACTTTCAGTCACTATAGTCATAGTATTAGTCACTGCAGCAGGTGGAGTACTGGTTACTACTGTCACCTTGTACTTGATAAACAGGGGTTCAAATCCCTGTTCCTGCTAGAGTACCATTGATCAAGGTGCTTACCCTGAATGGACAAAGAAATATCCAGCTCTTTAAATGAGTAAACTGTTATAAATAGCTTAGTAACATATCTAACCCATCAGGTGCTTCAGAGAAAGATATAAGATAAATGAATAAATAGTAATAATGATGATGATAAAAATGATAATGTAAAAATTCTGGCTTCTGGAAGCAACATGGAGGTGTCTTCACACCTGACCCATTTTATACAGTCCTTGCATCCATGTGTTGGACTCTGTTAAACTAGCGATAGGTGGAGATTGGACAGTATCACCCTTCTGTCTTGCAGTTGCATCAGTCTATTTCTGGCTACAAGGTAGAGTCCTACTCGTCCCTTGATTTCACTGACATTTATTGTCTTATTTTTGGCTTTGAAATGAACGCCCGCGGTGAACCATCCACCCACACATATGTTAAAACTTCCTCTGAGCATAGGTGTTTAGTACTGGCTACTTAAAAAAGCCAAAGAACATATTCATGTTTACTGGTGAAGGTTTTCCTCTGCACTGCTGCTCATGGTAGTTAAACAAGGGATGACTGAAGATCTGATCTTATGATGATTTGCTTTGCCGAGATCCAGTTGTGCTTGTCTTTCCTTCTGCTGATTAGCTTTTGTATCTGACTAGTGTAGTGGACTCATCCCTTTGCTTTAGAAGTGCAGTGAATACTCTATATGGTTTGAGTAATTTTTCTCCTACCCAAGTCTCACTAAAACCACCATAATTGCTTAGACATCTTTATGTATGTTCTCTGCTCACCCGTGACTGGCATTGGGCCGGACGACATCTGCGGTGCCACTGATCCACAGCTGCAGAAGTGTTCCGGGTTCCGCTGAGGTGTCACATCTCAGACAGGATACACATGGTGCCTGAGGCCCTTGATGAGAAGGTAGATCCCATCATCCTTTGTCCTCGATCTGCCTGTTTGGCTCATGCTGCCACGGAAACAGAAAGAGCCTTAGATGAATGGTGAAGACGTTTCCTACCCGCCATGTTGGCTGTTTGCAAGGATCTCTGTGTGGTCCAACGTCTCGTCTGAGAGATGGCCTGCTCATGGGCATCTTCCTGGGAAGTCCCCCATGATCTCTGTTGTGTAAGTCCCATCTATGTCTTATACAGCTTTGTCGTGATCGTTTAGAGTTTTTCTTATTTATCACAGGCAGAGGCACCTGTTTGCCAACAGGCTGAAAAGCTTGTTGATGTGGTACGAAGCCTTTGTTCCTTTTGCACCACGTTGCAGGTTAAAACTGATGGCCTCCTGCTCTCTATGGCAGTCGCTGTGGCAGAACAGGTACAGGTACCTCTCCCGCACTCCATTCCCTAATATGAAGGTCTTTCATTGTGATGCCTGGGGGGCAGAACGGAGATGTAAGATCTCATCATCTCCCCTTCCAATTATTTTCCGTCCTGGATTTGGTGGCTTGTGCTTCATAAACACCAGTGACAGTTTGGAGTGCGAGCAGCGGTCAAGTCAGAACAGGACCTAGCTGGGAATTTGGTGTAATTCGTGTTGTCACACTGGCAGCCGAGGAAAAGAGGTGAAGAAAAGCACCGTTGACTCACTTTGAAGGTTACAATGATTTGATTGTGTCTGTATTAAAAATAAGCAAGCTCAGATTTTTTTTTTAGTGATACCTAAATATATCTCCTTGTATCTCACTTCCGGTTTTTTCGTTCCAACAAGCCATGTAATCCTCACACTTGTATTTGTGTACATGAACCCTGCATCTCCTCAGGTGCTTAGAACTCAGTAGTTGCACTTCCTGTACCTTGGCTTTGTTAAATAAAATGTCAGCGAAGCAATATTTCCAAACCCATCATGCATTTCTGTGTCCTCCTTGGCTTTATGGTTTGTTTGTCTTTTATAACATTTTTATCCAAAATTGTACCTTTTAGCTCCTGCATAAGTGTATTTATTGCACCTATAATGGTTTCTGTTTTAAAAAAAGTGTGGAAATGTCAATATTACCATGAAGCTCTATGACGTGACCCTCACCTTTGACATACATATGTGGTTGAAGGAGTTTCATGACACTTACAAAGTGGCATTCTCACTTCTCCCCTCTTTTTTCTTATGTTTTCAGATAATTATCAGAGTACATTTCAACTCAAACACTTTTACTGCCTAAACACCATGAAGCAAGATGAGTCTGTGGTGCTGAACCCTTGTGCATTTTGTTTGATTCTGTCTGCAGGCCTCCCACGCTCGAGACGCCTGTACACACGACGACGCTTGGCTCCGAGCGAATGTGTTCCTGCTGCACCGTGTGCCTTCTCAGGCCTCACGGCACACACATTCCTTGTGCAGACAGCCTGTTCCGTGAGCTGGCGTCTGTTGGGAGCGTGCTGTACTCTTGGTCCTCCATGCTTTGCTCCATCACGATGCTCACACGCTCGTGACATTGTTCAGTATGCATTTGAAAGCAGTGTGAAATGATTTTTGACTGGGTGGCTGTGCAGGTGTATTTATCTCCAAATATTTGTTTGATGCATCAGTGCATCCAGGAATATTTTATTGCTTTATATTTTCTGGAAATTGATTTAGCATTTTAAGGAGGAAGCAAAACGAAAAACAGAAGTTAGAGGGTTGTAGGTAAAATTTCTTTGCCATGCAGAGTGAGCAGAAATTATATCACAGGTTTAACTGTATGTGGTACAGGCTGTTGAGCGTTACAGATGGGAGGACAGGCCACAGGAAACTGATAAAGACTGTTATTACATGCACACTTTTAGCATGTTTTTTCATATTATCTTTATAAAAGATTTAAATGTGGTAACATCGACACTGACATTTTTTCATTTAACAGACACTTTCTTCCAAAGTTGCTCTCAACTTGGCCAATAAAAGTGGATTCAACAACAGAAAGGAGGCTTATATACAAACACGTGATTATGAAAGCACGACTTCTTTGTCTGATGCAACCATTTTTCTAGAACACATTATTCAAGTAGCTGCCAATAGAAGTGGCAAATTAAAAAAAAATACCTTCATAAAACTAACAGGTGGTGATAGACTGAGTCTGACAGAGATAAGTTTTGAGACTCTTCTTAAATCCTGGATAGGATTCAGCAGTTCTGAGAGACGGTGGGAGTTTGTTCAGCCACACCTAAGCCAAGAACCGAGAACCAGCAAGTGTTTTTCTTCATTTTGGAACCTTTGGGAGTGGGACCATGGTACAGGCAGAGGTAGTGGTCAAAAGTCATTATTTTGATCCTATTATTTCTTCACTTTTGTTCCAGTCCCTTGTATGAGTGAAAGGGCCGGAGGTAAAGCATCAAAGCCTGGATTCTTGAGCAGATTCATCTGAGTGCTGGCGCTCATACTGCATAGTCGTCCTGTGCACTACATTTACTTACACACTTAAGCAGTTTATCGCTGGTTATCACCTCACTGCACATCGATAGGCATCAGTCGACATCTGATATTTCCTGTAAGCCTCTTGCAGCAATGCAGTTACTGATGTGATAGGTAGGATGCTTCATATCACTATTGTTTGTTTGGCTCTGCGTGGATTGTCATTTAGATTAGTGTAACCGGTATCGAACGAAATTATTTGACAAGAATGCAGCATGTTGACTTGGTAAATGTTTGGAAACGACAGAATGTATTAAATTCATTCCCATCCGTGATGGACGGATGCTTCCTGGGACCTAATTCTGATCACTCTATAGCTGCATATTGTTGAGGAATACGTAGGAGGAAAATCTCTTTCACAGACAGCTTATGGCAGAACTCAGTGAATGAAATGACATGGCAGTGTAAGGCCGAGCAGATCTGATTTTCTGTGGCGGAGGAGACGGATTCCATAGGCAGGTCAGACACACAAACCACAAGCTTTAGCTCAGAGGGATGCACCGGGCGGAAATTGCTTGCTACGTGAGCAGAATAGCTCCCTTTTAGATTGATAAAGTAGGCTGGCTGACCCTGGAAACCGAAGGAAAAACAATCCTGAAAGAAAGCCGAATAAACTTTTGCTGGCTTGCTTGTAATATGACACCCCCACCCCCGGATATCCGCAGATTTATCATAAAATCCTCTCGAGATTCCCTTTCAATCAACTCCTTTTCCCTGGCTTCATACCCACTGATGAAGACATGTTTCTGACAGTTGTGCTCTCCCCCCACCTCTATCATGGGATACTTTGAAAAGCCTTCTCCTGCTCCAGAACCGTGAAGGCCCAAAGCTGGAGATTTGTCAAGTCAAGAGCAGATGCAGTACCCGTTGCTTGGTTTTACAAGACTGAGCAAGAAGAGACTCTGACTTTTCAGTGTCTGTCTGGAGAATAAAAAGCCCTGGTGAGGTGGAGGAGGTTTTACTTGCAAACGGATTATTTGCTCACACTGGGGTCCAATTTTGCTACCAGCTTTGAAGTGCACAGAGTGTGGGCTTGTGTTAAACTTGCAGAGATGCAGGTCATCATGCACATGTTACCACGTCAACAAGTGCAGCACGTGGTATAGTGGTTAGAGCTCTTGGATTGGACTTGAAAGATTCGGATTTGAAACCTGCATTAATTGTAAGGATCTTAGTATAAAATCCTAACAGTTTAAATCATGTTCAACCAAAGCATCTGCTAAATTATTGTCATTAATAATAATGATGATGATGATGATAATAATGATGATGATAATGCATCTCATCTAGTTGCCATTATTTCCCCAGTTATGTAAAGGCCTTCTTTGGTGGATATATGTCCATTGGTCAGAATTTGGTTTTGTTCACCTTTAATTGAAACATATTTGTTTACTTTTTCACAGATCTGATCCCTATATCCCCCTATGATGCCACAAGCTTCCTTTCATTTATGTGCTGTGCATGTAGTCAGAGCCTGGAAACACATTTATTTGCTCCTTTCACGGGGTGATCATACAGCGTTGCCTTGTTGATGAAAATGAATATTGCATTGTAGACAAAACTTTTCTCATGCCTCTGGCCCCCCTCAAGAAAATAAGAGGTTTTATAATCACTTTGTGGTGTAAACTCCTTCCTGATGGCGATTCGGCAGGCCGGTGCGACGTAGCTGCTGATGATTAGTATGAGAGAGGGAGAGCGTCTAGGCCGGCGCGGTCCTCCGCTAATCAGATGCCTGCCCCTCTGGCTGTTTTGACAGGTTAATCCACAACTGGGGGACCCGAAGGTACTGCTCTTCCATACCTCGCGGCTATAAGAGCTCATGGGTAGATTCTGTGTGTGGGTTAGCCACAGGTACCCTCCACAGATGGCTGGAGTGCAGTTCTCCCTCAAACAGGGACGTGCAGATATCCGTGCTTCTTCTCAGATTTTCACAAAGCACTTCTTTCCAGGTCTCTTGCGATTTGGCTCTACTCTTGTTGAATCCACATGCAATGTCAAGGTGGGTTGTTAGCGATTCATTATGCAAACCCAGCCTGCATTATTCAAGGAGAAGAAACAAAGACTCTCGGTGATCAGCCTGAGATTTGCTTACCCCCTCTCCCCCCCTTTCATTTGGTGGCTATTAAATAATTAAAGGTAAAAACAAGCACTAAGGAGCAACCTGTAGTATGCAGTGGAGACCATAGTGAAGCAATTCTACCCATCAAATGTGATGAATCCTTTTAAATGTTGAATGTGAAATTAAAGATCTTGGGGGTACGTATTCAGGTTGAAATACAGCATATGAAACCTTGGCGATATTAATTCTTAAAAGACCTGGTAACCTACCATGCAATTTCTTGGAAATATACATCACTCTGTGAATTATATTCGCTATGCTGTGGGATAGTCCCTGTCCGTCAAATTAAAAACAAAACAGGCGAGAAGTTTAGTTTTCCACCTCCTCTTTATTGCTTGGCCCTCTCCCTTTAAATGTGTTTTAACCACCAGAGGTCCACTGCAGCATCGCTTCAGTGAAGGGTGCTGCTGACACTAACTGGAGGAACTGCTGACTGTGGATATATATGCGCTGGGCCATCCAAAAGCAACAGATTTGTCTGGGGTCAGGTTAAAACAGAACTCTAACCCACTATTTACGAAGATAATGCTACAGGACACAGTCAAGGATGCATCAGTTTCTGCTGACACAGGCTATACATGCAGTGCAATTGAAATTATATTTAGCATTGCTTTAATCTTTCATAGATGCATCATTATAATGAAAGGATTTCTATATGTGACTCTTCTGCTCAGCTGTCACACTGTGTATGTCATGGGGGGAGTGGGAGGGTTGTGCTCGCATTCATTTGTAATTGTATTTATTTCAGGCTGAGAACTGTATTTCCAGTTGAAAAAACTGAAATGCACAGTGGAGGCGTCATGTTAAAGTGTCTGTCGGAGCTCTGGAAGTTCTGTGTGCCTGAGCTTGCGACTCAGTCACCGAGTGTCTCGAGGACCGATCCTTAGTTGCCGTGCCGACCCGTTACTCTACGCAACACCCGTTGTTGAGGACTCCGCCATCGGGAGAAGAAGTCGTCTGCATAATGCAGAGGAGTCCTGACAAACACAGCCTTCTAATGCAACCCGGCCCGGTCCCCGAGTGACACGCCAAATCAAGCAAATGCGACTGAGAAGTCTCCGAGACAGCCCCTGGGGGTGCCGGGCAGGGTGTAGCCAGTCATGTTCGCTCGCCTGGCCGCCCAGGGTGCTTCGAGCCTCGGTGCACACCAGCGACCCGGATGCACGCAGATGTCTGGTGAGATCAGGTGGAGATCTGCTGAACCCGGTTCAGGTCTGCGGGGCTTGACCCGCATTCCACTTCCCTCTCGATGTAGGCAGTCTGAGACGTCAGGTCCCCGTGAATGGCATGTACACACACGTAGCCTGCAGTAACGTAACTGTAAATGGGTTAAGGTTATGGAAGACTCGGTATGTAAAAATGCGAAGCGTGTGCCGAGGGCAGAGAGCTCTGTAAGGGCTCACTGTAACTCACACCAGCAGATGTGGATAGAAAATGTACATATGTAAAATGATTCTATTCACCATAATGCACAGTACATTCATATGGTGTAATGTTGTTTGCTGTATACATCATTTTATTTCATGGCCCCAAAATGATTTTCCCTTAATGTCCTGCCCATTCTGTGGTTTCAGCCGCCAGGGATGGAAGTGGGGAATTCAGAGCGCTGTACTGCCATGCTGACAAATAAACGTCCTCTCCGTTAGACCTGGTGACCCACCCATCGTCCTCGCAGCTTTTATTTGGCCTGCAGGGTTTTCTCCCGTGGAAACGTACGCTCCTGCAGCGTGATGGTTTTTCGCCAATGTCCAAACGAGCACGCACACGGGTGTCCGGGATCCCTCAGATTGGGAGAAATAGCTTCCTCAGCAGAGGCGTTGAGATGTTTCCCGACATCCTCTGCGGGGGGACAGCCCTGACCTTTAAAATTGTTTTTCTTCCTCCAATACCTAATAACACACTTGCGTGTGTTACTGTTTCACGCTATTAGGGCTATTTAAAGAGTCATGTACGGCTACAGAAATGAGTGCAGCGTAAGCTGTAAAAGGCTCTCATTGCACATTTACTCACAGTGAGAAATTCTCCCCTGATGAAACCCAATGAAATATTATGAAAGGCACATTTACTTAACATACGTTCCGTTTGTTAAATAATACCCCCTTGGCTTTCCGATACTGTGGGACAAGTACATTTTTTTCCAGTTCTATAAGACACTGTAAAGTCTGTAGTAGATTTTCAAGCCTGAAATAAAATGTTAAATTTTAGTCCTTAAAAATTCCTTGCAGGAACTCCTCGCTGTGACTGCTGACCCCCTTAACCATTCTTTCCATTCCTAAATGCTTCCTTTTTTTGTTGCGCTACATCCCATCGTATTTTTCCTTTAAGATTTATTTCTTTAGAAATCCTTATGATCAAATATTGAAGAGCTAAATATCTCGGAACTCGTGTTTCGTTTCGTCGGATTTGTGTAAGGCCGACCCGGGGAGTTTTGTACAACACTTTTCTGTAGGAAACGTTTTGCAGCCGTTGCGGAGGTAGTGGCTCTGGTGTGTTCTGTGTGAGTGGTTACGTGATTTCTTATTTATGAATCATAAATTGGCATTTCTGTCACGCTGTAATGTTAAAACTTGTAAAAGACCAAACGTGGCAGGCAGATGGTGGTTTAAAATGCTGTCTTCGGCTCTGAGGGATGCAGGTTCGAATCTCACCTACTGCTCTAATACCCTTGAGCAAGGTACTCTCCGTAGAATTCTTCCAGGAAAAAGGAATTAGCCAGCTGTATAAATGGGTAAATAATTGTATTTAGCTTAACATCATAAGTTGCTTTGGGGGGAAAAAGCATCAGCTAAATGAATAAATGTAAATGTCAATGAAGCTTCAGAGAGCAGCATTTTTATTACTGGAGTGTTTGGGTCCTGGCACCGTAGTCCCCTGTTCTTTTTCCCCCAGCGCTAAGTTCAATGTTGAGATTTTGCCGAGGGCCTCCTTCCCGTCATTGTCCGTCTCATCCTTTCAGTATTGAAAAGGAGCCGGATTCTGTGCATCTGCCTGTACTCCTCTTGACATTTTTCCTTTTGGCTCAGCATCATTGTCAGGGCCTGTTTAAATTTGGTTCATACCGTACCTCCTGACACAGCTGTCTTTGCCTTTCCCTGTGCCAGTTTTCACATTCTTTTTACAGGAATGGATGGGGAGCTAACTTTGCATCGACCTGTATTGTTTCATTTTCGTGCACACGTGCACTGCCTTTACAAGAGGCAGGAGGTGGACAGGAGTTAAATGTTTAAAATCTCCTCCAAAAATGTAGTCTTCGCTATTACTCTTCTTCTGCATGTTTATGTTGATTTCTGCATTGCAGGAAGGCCCAGGAGCAGGAGAAGAAGGTGGTGGTGGCGGGATGTGTCCCTCAAGCCCAGCCCAGGATGGAGTACCTCAAAGGACTTAGTGTCATTGGGGTGCGTCACTTGACTCTCTCTAGAACATTTTAGCTAGGGAGGCCCTCTTTTTACACAGGTTTCCATCATGCGTAGCACATTTACTCTGAAAGCACGTTGTGTGATGCATCACAGAGCTTTCTCTGACAGCAAGGGGTAAATGTCATGACTGTGTTTAGTACATGTTTGTTTCCATTTTTGTCATACCGCATTGTCACATTGCGAGTGTGTTTCAGCTCACTTTATTTTCCACCAGCAACATTGTTCCCACCGGGATATTAAAATTAGTCAGATATATCGAAAATAAACTGCATATAAAAAAAAAAAAATCTGTGTGTTGTTAAAAACACACACACACACACACACACACACACACATTTTCAGAACCGCTTGTCCCATACGGGGTCACGGGGAACCGGAGCCTACCCGGCAACACAGGGCGTAAGGCTGGAGAGAGGGAGGGGACACACCCAGGACGGGACGCCAGTCCGCCGCAAGGCACCCCAAGCGGGACTTGAACCCCAGACCCACCGGAGAGCAGGACTGCGGTCCAACCCACTGCGCCACTGCGCCACCGCGCCCCGTTGTTAAAAACAGGACAACTAATTTCTTAACCCACTGGCAAAATGTGACTTGATATTGAAATTAAAGCCTTACAACCTGAACAGATTTCTTTAATTACATTGTTTGCAGTACTGTACTTAAATATTCATGTTTATTAGATAGGCAGGCTTAATAATAACTGTAGAGATTGAAGTTCTTAGTTTTGTCTTGTATTATTAACTTGAAGATGCAAACTAAACCTACTCCTGTAATACTTAAATGTCATTGAAAATGCTAAACATATGTTTATTTAAAAATGGCCTCTTTACAGATATAATGTTCATGCTGTACTACATATCTGTCCCTTATGTAACACAAGAGCATAAATCATCTGTTTTCATTCCTTTTGCCCAGTGGACTCTCCCTGGTAATGTTATTTGATTTTTAGTTTTGCCTAATGAGGCCCGATATTTAAAAATTTCATAATGGCACATAAAATTCTAGCATCAAAATTTGCAGTTTATTCACCCAGATACAATGTTCAACCACATTTCGGGAAGAACATTGAGTAACATCTCCTCTGTGAGACTTCCTTGCCTTTTGTGATATACTTGCCAATTCAAGCAAGGCTACTGATATTACAATCTTTGGATCTGTTACTTTTCTGCGTGTCTGAAATTGCATCAACCTTCTCTTTTGTTGTCACAAGTGTTGTCTGAGAAACACATTTTAGCTTTGATTTGATGTAAAAACCCATCCCTCTGCTGCCTCCAGAAGTCATTTTACCGATAAGATAGCACCCAGGTCGCTTATGCTTGTCCAGCTGTGAGTATGCGTAGCGAAATTAAAGATAAACGTCATATTGATGCCGTGTCAGTGGCAGGAGTTTGCACTGTGTAGCAATTCCACTCCCGTGTAGCCCAGCAGGCTCCAACTCCTGCTTTCAGACCAAGGTATAAGGCAGCCATCAGACTCTTAACTACACTCTTCTTGAAGGCCTATTGATCCACAAACTGCAAGGCGCTGGTTGGTTAAGGGACGGCGTGCAGTGCTGTCTACAGGTGAGCTGAAGAGTCCGAATGGCAGTAGTTTCACACTGACTCCTGTCCTGCTGGGACGGAGTCTCACCAGGTATGGACTGATGCCCTGATGACAATATTTAGCCATTCAGATACGATTGCGCCCTGACTTGGGCTGGGAGTAGAACAGGGTTTGAAGCAGGTACAATGAAAGGCTACTTGTCACTGTTTTTTGCACTTAGAATAAGTAAAATGAATAAATTAAAAATCTGGCCATAATGGATAGTGATGTACTAAAACCTAAAACAACCAGTTTTTTTTTCCTTTTTTTGGTCATATCTGCACGTTTATCTTGCTTCGTTTTAGGCTCCAGGTTAAAGCGTAATGGTGTTGCTACATGAGGCAGTCCAGGGAGATAAGCTGAACTACCTGCTGTTTATAGTGGGACAGATTGAAGGCCCATTATGGGTAAATGTGCTTTTATTTCCGTTTCTCATCCATAGGCAAGAGGACAGTGAGGAACTTAGGCAACAACTGCGGGCTACGTGGTGCTCTCAGCAATCACACAGTAATAGATGTCCAGACTAGAGGCATGATGGGGGCAGAAGTGGGATACCCCGCTGTTACACCTATTTAACAGTGGGAAGCAATGCGCAATTGGTACATATTTACCTTAATAGGTCTGCATTTACGGTCTTTGTGCAGAAATAATTTACCTAGGGAGGAAGCGTTCACATTCATATCCGATCGTTGCACGTTTCCCCTCCTGGAATATTTCTGGTATTTGTAGCTTATGTTTCCCCCTTTTTCCGCTCTGGTTTATTAATGTAAAACTTGTCCCAAGTGTTGATCTGTACAGATGGACATTATTTTTTTTTTTTTTTGTCTTTTTACTTTTAGTATGAAAGGAGCTACTTTAGATTCTGTAAGTAATTAGGGATGTCAACTGCTCTTTACATCTTTTACCCCCAGTGACTTTTGAACATTTTGAAGAAACAAGAACATATAAGTTAATTGATGCACTCTTTCGAAATGAGGCTGACTTAAATAGGTTTGAAATTGACATACAGATTAGATATACCAACATATTAAATAATTCATTGTCCTATGTTCTTGTGTAAAAGTCTTTTTTTTTTTTTTTTTTAAACTCAAAACTGCTTTTCTTGTACAGATGTCAGCAAGTCAGTGTCTATTTTGGGTATGCATGTCAGTACATGCCTTTTGCTTTAAGTGCATACATACTTTGTGAGTTTGGGAGTTTCAAATTGTGATATTAACCTTTTACGTACAGTTCATTTACAGAGTTATGACTATTTCCCTGCTCTCAGTTTTGGTCCGGTTTTATTGCTGCTTTCCCACTAATAGGTTTTGCTCATAGTGGCTACGTAACACAACACTATTTTGTTTTTCTGTTGACTCTCATATCATTATCTCAGTATTGGTATCCAGATACAATCTAATTATACTCCATTTTGTCATGGTCACAAAATTTGACGAGGCAGCAAGAAAGAAGCGCTCCCATCAGTGGGGCCTGGTGCAAAGAATGTTCCGGAAGATGGATTTCCTTTAATGGTGCTGTCATACATCATGACCAATGCGTCCTCTTCCCTGTACTGCAGGTGCAACAGATCGATCGCGTGGTGGAGGTGGTTGACGAGGCCATTAAAGGTGAGTTGTGGTACCTTCCTTGACTGCCGCCTTCTGGTCACCTGGAAATCAGTCTCATCTTTGGTCAAACATATCATCTGTCTTTCGCCGTGTAAGGAACTTGCAGCTGGATGGTTGTGTGTTCCGCCAAATTTGCCTCTCTACTCCGCATGAGCACACCTCATCTGTTTATTATAACTCACACAAATTGATATTACAGACTTTATTCAGACATGGCAGTAAAGCTTTGTCTGTTTTGCAATAATCACACACACACACACACACACACACACACACACACAGGCTACAACCGCTTGTCCCCAGTGGGGTTGTGGCGAACCGGAGCTTAACCTGGCAACACAGGGTGCAAGGCTAGAGGGGGAGGGGAAACACCCAGGACGGAATGCCAGTCCGCCACAAGGCACCCCAAGCAGGACTCGAACCCCAGACCCGCCACAGAACAAGCCCCGGACAAACCCGCTGCGCATGCCCCTCTTGTTTTTACATTATGTTTAATTTGTTTGTGGAAAAACAGATCTTTTCTTTTCAGTTCAGCGGCTATAGTTTGACACCTTGAAAACTCAGCAGCATCGTAAACATTTGGGACATGCAAAAGTCAAATATGCTAACTCTTGAGATGACAAAACAGCGCTAGTAATAAGTGCCGGAACGATTGTGAATTGATTACCTTTGGTTGTGATAATGTAACAAGTAAAAAAAAAAAAAAAAAAAAGTTGCAGGAAGTCATGGGAAACAACCAACAAATATAGAAACACTGAAGGAAATTAATGAATCGTGCATTCTTTTGTTTGGAATACCAGTAATGTCCAGTTCAGGGGCCATTCATGATTAAATACAAACATGTAATGATGAAATATGTAACGGTTACGAAACTACAACCCTAAATGTTCATCGTCAAAAATAACTGGTTTCATTTTTTGTCTTTGAGCTTCCAAACATCCTTTAGCAGCTTTTTGTTCGGCAAAGGACAAACATCATTGCCGGTAATGCTGTCTGGCACTCTTACCCATTATCCACTCCCAAAAATGTTTTCTTTATTTATTGTAATTTTTGTGTATTTCCTTTGTCTTATTTTAGTTGATGCCTTTCTTCAAAGTGACTCACTGTTAAGCTACTTACAGTGATTTACCCATTTATACAGCTGGGTAATTTTTACTGGAACAGTTTAGATTAAGTACCCTGCTCAGTGGTATTACAGCAGGTGGTGGAATTCAAACCTGCAACCTCTGAGTTTTGAGGCAGCAGCTCTAACCACTACACTACCTGCTGCCCCATTGTTTTCCATAATGACTGTTACCAGGTGCAGTGTCACAGTAATGCCACCTCACTATCAGTGCACTAGTTGAGATGTTTGTGGCATAGATTCAGCCAATCATTTTCTTCTGGCCTTGTCTATGGTAGTACAAAAATATGTAAATAAGGAATCTGCTGAGGAGTTGGGACTCAGATAAAACCTGCACAGAAAGGGCAGTTTACTATCACTCATTTATTTTCCATAAATAAATGTGGTCTGGAGCCTCTCCCAGAATTACTAGGCACAAGGCTAAGGGGGGGGTACACCCTGGATGGAGTGCCAGCTCATTGGAGGGTAGCCACACATTCATCCATTCACGCACTAAGGATATTTTAGAGTGGCCACTTCACCTAAATTGCGTGTCTTTAGGCAGTGGAAAGAAACCAGAGCACCTGGAGGAAACTCGGGAACACTCGGGAAGAACACGGTAACGCCACACACAGTGAGCTGCATTTCAACCTATGCCTGAACGGCCCAGGTACCATGAGGCAGCAGCTCTACCCGCTGTACCACTGTGCTGCCTTGACTGTTACCGTCTCAGAAAGCATGCCATTCTCTCCTGCTTTTTCCGTGCTATCTCTGTTTGGCAACGATGCTGATAAACTGTGGCCGGTGGGGACGGTGGGCACGGGTATAAACTGAAGTGCTCCCAGGTGTCCCGTAGTGTGCACTCAGACGCGGTGCTCACCAGACACAGGCCCTCATCGCAGTGACTAATGGCAGCCTGGTTAATTGGGGCCTTGCTGGACCATTTCCCTGCTGCACAAATGAGCGACGCCTCCAATGAAGGGCGCTGTCCCCGTGTGCAGGAAACCTCTCAGGTGCTTCTGAAAAGAAAACTGCAAGGCTGCTGACAAATGGTTTCATTGCTCATTGCCCTCTCTGACTCATATTTCACATTATGTTAATGTAAGCAATATGTGCTTGTTTGAAAATTATAACAATAGTAATATGCTAATACATTATTAATAGTCAAGTGTGGTATGCAGCACTGGATTGAAATCATTTTAGAGCAACACGTTATTTAAAAAGACTTAATATTTGTTATCAAAATCAAATTTTAACAGAACTCAAATTATTTCCAGGCTTTTATGAAACATATATTCCTCTTTTATGTTAGTGCTTTTTTATTTTTTATTTTTTTCTGCCGGCGGTAACAGAGCATTTTATTTTCACTATTTCATTTCGTGTAAACACTTCATATTTGCTGGTGCTGTGAAATATTAAATTCAGTAGCAGTCGCATGTCAAACAGCTGCCATTATTGAGGTCAGAGCCCATAACGGCACCACCCCCGCGATCTCCCGGCCCCCCATCCGCTCGCTTTGTTGACAACCGGCGGTAATCTAGTGGAGCGGAACCGTCCACGCCGGCTCCGGAGGTGCTAAGGGTTAACAGCGCCACAACCAGCGGGCCTATCACACATGCACACACCCGGGGAGACTTTCATAGAGAGAGGGAAAGATTAATGACCATCTGAGCCCCCCCGTTAGTCTGTGTTTCAAACTTGACCTTGAGATTTTCTCTCGGTGAAACACGGCCTGATATGGGGACACGGGAGAAGAGAAAAGTTCAGAGAAGCCTCCGGAACGGCCTGTTTTTGTCTTTTGCTCTGGCGCTGTTACCTGTTTTTACTGCATGGCTAAAAAGGCAGCTGTTGTGCACCGCTCTTAAAAGCTGCTCCTTGGAGGTTAATTTTGAGGGAGGTAAATCCATTCGGTGTTAAGGCAGGACTGCGCAGCGAGAGGTGTCCTTAAATGATTTATGACGCTCGGGACACGTTCTGCGAAAACTTGCCCCGGAGTGACACGAGAGTCCTCCGTCATTTGTTTCGCAGCAACAATTTGACCCACCGCTCGGCGCACGTTCAGCACAACGCCTGGGTGCGAATGTTCGTCTGTTTGTCGAACCGTTACACGCGGGACGGGGGATTGCAGAGGTGTTCTTACAGGTTCAAAAGTAGGCTTGTTATTTGAAAAAGGGATGTTTTTGTGAAGGTATTCCCTCTTTCCCCTTCTCTAATCACATTTTGAAGGTGAACTGGCGCTCAACACCCCGCTGTTTCCTTTCTGCTGAAACACTGGCAGGGCCTCGCTACGCACCCGCGGGTTTCTCTCCGAATCCCCGTGAACTTTATCAAACTCTAACACCTTGAAAGAGAGGAGCGAAGCTGTGGAGGAAGAAGTGTGTGCACCCAATGGTGAGGAGCAAAGGGTGTCAGAAGGCAAAAAAATAGAAATTTGAACAAGAAAAGCCTAGTACCGGTCTTTCTTCAGCCTGTCTTTAAACTTCGATGAAATTTGGTGTAGAAAAAAAGAAAATGGTGAAAAATTACATTGATTCTCTGAGGGATCTTTCTTCAAATATGTTTTGTGTTTTAAGGCCAAGTGGAGTGTTTCAAAGATGTGGATGTAGCCTCTGGGTTTCCTGACTGAGGGATGCTGGGTAAATGGAGAATGATGTCATGTCTGGAATCTAGATGGTCACTATCCTCCAAACAGCCTCTGAACACAATGGGCCAAGTTTGACCTTTTGAGCTACTTGTTTAACGCTGCTTCATTAATGTCACAGAAACATGTAATGTTGCTTACTTAGCCAAACCTATTTATTTTTTATTTATTTTTATTTTGAGTGTCAGCTGCATTAATAATCACAATGACAATAACAATAATAAGCAACTCAAACCAAACCTCTACCCAAGTGTCCTATCACACCTCTTTGTGGCTTTTGTCCATGATCTGGGTGAGCTAGGAAGCATAATTTTGAAATGCTTCTGGAACAGTGTGAATTCTTTACTATTCCAGCTCATCTAACTCCATGTAGAGCGAATTCACGAGGTACATTCATCATTACTGCAGTCATTCTAGTGTGGGTTCATATTATCTGTGGTATGATTTTTTTAAAATCTCCCTAAAAACGGCCAATAAAGCATAGTGTAGGACTTGTAATAGTTTGTTTTAGGTGACATTGTCATCAAAGGGTTAATCAGAAAATACTGCTGAATTTCAATTTATGGCAAATATTGGTCTGCTTCTCATGACAGTTAATTTAAGTGAAAATTGTCCTCTTTTGTCCATTTATGGTAGTGATCGAGGAAATTCATTTGTAACCTGATGGTTGCTGATTCCAGCCCCACTCCTACTATAATGCCCCTGAGCAAAGTACTGAACTGACCCTGGACTGGACTCGTGAAAATACCCAGCTCTATAAATGGGTCAGATATTTATAAACTGTCAGCTAAGCAGTGAGTTGTTAATAATAATAATAATAATGTTAACTATAGTATATCTTTAAGTAACTTGTATTGCTTTTCCTACTCTCTACTGTATTGCGGAACACTGCTGAGTTTTACACACCAATAGTTTCTCTTTTACTTTGATATTTAGGCCTTTACAGAGAGATGAAATACGTTCTTGCAAGGCGCTGTCATTTCCCTGCATATTTTCCAGAGAAAGGAAGGGTCGCACAGATTGCACTGAGCGAATTGGAGGGCTGTAAGGCCTTGAATGTGCCCGACCTGAGAATTAAACGAAATATCAGATTCTCCCCATGTCTCCCAAGTGTAGATTGTGTCCACGCTCTCTTATTGGAACATGAGATCTCATTGACTCCTCAGCTCTGGACACATTGATGGGCTTGTGAGGTCCTGCTGATAGATTGCACTTGGTTATTTGGTCTGTTCGGAGGTGTGCCGTTTAAACCGAGTGCGCCTACGTGTGTGTGTGTGTGTGTGTGTGTGTGTGTGTGTGTGTGTGTGAGTGAGTGATAGAGAGAGAGAGCGAGAAAGAGAGAGGGGGAGAGGAGGGGGAAAAAAGCTGCTTTGGGCTGCAGGTTCCCTCAGGGAAGCATCGACTTCCCCATGTGGGATGTGTGCTGAAGGAGGGAGCGTTCGTTCCCCACTTACACCTGCCATATCAAACGTTTATGGAAATGCACTCGGTCCCGGGCAAGTCGAGTCCCTGAGCTTCTGTTAAAGAAGGAGGAAAAACGGGGAAACAACGGTTTTGGATGTATGACTTCTCACTGAACCAATGAATCAGAAAATTACTTGTTATACCCCTAGCTTGAGATTTTTTTAACCCAATTATTTGCATGTAGATGGGCTGTATGAATTATTTAGTGAATGTTATTAGTTCACGGCACATTCTTCCGAATGCAAAAAGCACAAGGATGTAATTAAATTCTTCGTCTGATATGTGGCCTAGAATCAGGCCGTTGCGTGAACTTTTGACACAATGAGAGGCATTAGCTGCCCTCTTATCGCTTTCATTGCTCCCGCTTCTGTATTAAAAAGTCCCACCATTTCCATGAGAGATCTGCGAGTCGGTATATCATTCGTCCGTGTTCCCACACACACACACACACACACACACGTGCGCACATATACACTGAGACACACTGGAGTCACCTGTGTGTTGCGATACCACTGTAAGGCTGTAGCGTAATAGACCATTATGGCTGAAATTGCTTTATGTCTTGTTAAATTTATGAGGGAAAGAGGGGTCAAGCTCGGTAGTGTTATCAGTCACTGACTCTGTATCGCTGTAAAATAATTACCGCTCCAGGTCAGCTCCAGTAAACACATTTATTGAGCTCGGGCCGAGACAGTCCCCAACGCTTGCTGTTAGGATCATTTTTTACCCGGACATTTTGTTCAGGGGCCCTCAGATTGAATTTGGGTTTTGGAGCAGCTTTGCACCCCAAGTGTTTTAGCGCGTGAGGCTGTCTCATTTTGAAGTTAAGTGTCTTCGTGTCCCATCCTTGTCAGAATTAATATCTGGTAGAGGCGTGTTGAAAGCTGTTTGCAGGGATCGAGCCGAGAGTCCTCTGGAGGTGAGAATTTGGCGGGCGCACAGCGAGCCGTGCTATGGCAGGCTCTCGGCCAGGCGCTCTAGGACCTGAGGAAGAGCTCTCGGGAACACGGAGTCCTGAGACAGGCTAGGAAGGAGCCCGGGGTGAAGACCTGATGTTCTGAACTTAATCAGAGGGCCTGTGTCTGCCCCTTTTTCTCTTTCCAATCTGTGTGTGTGTGTGTGTGTGTGTGTGTGTGTGTGTGTGTGTGTGTGTGTGTGTGTGTGTGTGTGTCATCTACCGCCTGTATGTATGCGAATAGAAACACAAATGGGATCTTCATGTGGCCTTGCTGGGTCTTTCGAGCTTTTCCGTTTCAAAAAAGCAAAAGGAACACTACGTCTCTTATGAGAACAGCACTCAACAGAGGGAAATATGAAGAAGCAGCGTGTATCTGCCTGTCCACTGCGAGCACTTGTGTCTAAATTAAAAAAAAAAGAAGTTATGGATGGTAAAAATGGAACATGAGGCGGTCTCCTGGTGTGGTCTGTCTTTTCAGAAGGCTTTTCAGGCTTTTGTCCACAGACAATGTAAATCACTCTGTTTCTGCTCCTGTCTGCAGCATAGCTGCAAATTGATGGGGGCCAGCATTAGGTGCTGGTAATTTATGCCGTGAGAGTGTTATGACTGGTGTTTGTACGTTTCATTTGAAGGTCACTCCGTGCGCCTATTGGGTCAGAAAAAGGATAATGGAAAACGGCTGGGGGGGGCGAGATTGGACTTGCCGAAGATTAGGAAGAACCCCCTGATAGAAATCATTTCCATCAATACAGGGTAAGCTGTTTTCAAACCCTCTCATAAAATATTCAGCATCACCTGTGAATTCAATTTCTTTCACCTTCCTGCCGATGCGTCGCAACGCCGCCGAGGTCTGCTTCTCCCCAGGATTCCCTCATTCCACGCAAAGTGATCCGAACCCCTCCATGCTTTTGATTCTATTAATTTTGGACACACTAGTGTGTGTGCATGTGTGTCTTGGAAAATTAAAGTGCTTTGCTTTGCAGATGATTCCATTACAAAGTTATGGATTTCACCCTACGTTCAGAGCTCTAATTAGATTCAGTTAAACGCAAACAGAAAATGGCGGAAAGTTTTAATGGCAGCTCTCGCAGTTGGCGTGTCGCTCTGGTTCTGACAGATTTCACATTGTTCCCCTTGGATCTTCAAATTGGACCATATGGATCAGCTCCTGCCATTCCCATCATCTTGTAAATAATATTAGGGGGAAGATACATATTTTGTATATTCATGTAATTGATTGAAATTACTCAGATTTTTCCAAGGTACAATTCATAAGGTTTTCCAAACATGTTTAATAGTGAGTTTTGATTAAGTGATGTGCTGTCATTGTTTTGAAAACCTGGTGCTGGTTTGGATATTGAAATTCTAGTCAATGGGCTGTATTTACGTGATCTGATTGAACAGTAAACCTTCCAAGCTGTTGATCTGGTAAATTTTACTGAACTTGATTTGAATCCGAGGCTGAATGGATGTTGCATGCATCTGAGTGCTTTTCACTGAAGGATCATGGAAAATGAAAATACATCATGGGTATTTAGTAACATTATATGAAGAACATTTTTTGGCACTTGTTACTCTGACTTTGCTTCTTAAAAGTTGTCTAACACAGTGCATTTGCTGGAATTTTCCCCACAGTGGAATCAGGAATAGAATAGAATAGAACTTTAGAATAGAATAGAACTTCATTTGCCATTTGTACATGTGCACATGGTCCGGGCACATAGGAATTCTTGAGTGATGCTGAGAGAGTCAAACGTAAAAACAACGTGTACACAATAAATACTCTAAAACTTCAATAAATAAAGCTACTATAATACAATAAATACAATTACTACAGTAAAAGAGGGAGTAAATACTAAAAAAGGAGGAAATACTATTAAAAAAAAAGGAGGGGAGCAAATACTTTGGGGGGGAGGGGCAGGAATAAAATCACACAATACACACAAAGTACACGGTAAAATGTCCCATACACAGTGAAATTCACAGTAAAGACTACAATAATACTGTTCATAGTAATATTAACAGGCTAATGGTTAATGTTAATAATAATATTAATACCTTGATGGTTATTGCACATGTTATTATTGCACATATTATTATTGCACCCATAGAGGTTAAATATTGCACTTTGTATGAGGTAGCCGAAATCTTAAATCAGTCCTTATGTAGGTAATGCCATGAGTCTCACTGTGGCGGGGAAGAAGCTGTTGTAAAACCGTGTTTTGTGTGTGATTATGCTGTCTGTTCTGCTGTGCCTCAGATTGTAAACTGACTTTTTGTACCTGAAGAAAAGGTGAGCTGGGTGATGTATATCGCCAATGATTTTCTAGGCTTTTTTCTTACAGCGTTGTGTATAAATGTTATCCACAGATGGAAGATCAGTCCCAGTGATCCTCTCTGCTGTCTTCACCACTCTCTGGAGGGCCTTCCTCTCTGCCTGGGTTTAGTTTTTGAGTCTCTGCTATGGGGGGCGTGGTGGCACAGCGGGTTTGGCCGGGTCCTGCTCTTTGGTGGGTCTGGGGTTCGAGTCCCACCTGAGGTGCCTTGTGACGGACTGGCGTCCCGTCCCGGGTGTGTCCCCTCCCCCTCCAGCCTTACGCCCTGTGTTGCCAGGTTAGGTTCCGGTGCGCCACGACCCTGCTTGGGACAAGAGGTTTCAGACAATGTGTGCGTGTGTCTCTGCTTATAGAAATGTGATTTGCACATTCACTTAGGAGACTGGATGATTAGCACTTTCTCATCCAGGGCTGATAAGCTGAAAGTGGAATGGTTCTCAATGAAGATGTTCATGCAGCCTGATGCTGACGGTCACCTCGAAAGCTCAGTGCTGCTGCAGCTGGGCACTACCAGGATGCGCTTGGCCCATTGCTTCGTTCAGAGGCAGGGGACGTCCACGCGGCCTTTCATATGATGCGAGAAAGAAAAGGAAAACAAACGTTGTTCTCGGAGGACCCGGCAGCCGTCTGATGTGCCCTTGGTCTCGCAGTGAAGACGAACTATAATTACGCACATGACTGGAACCCCAGAGGCCATCTGGGCTGTGAGCACACGTCTCTATTCTCTTCGGCACAGTCATAGACAGCACTCTTAACACGTTGTTCACTGTCACCCTCATCACAGCCCGTAATCCACTTTATAGCCCCATCTCCTTCCTTTGTTTTGTTTGTAAAACTGCCCTTGTGTTCAAATATGTGTCTTCCGCTGTGGTGGGATTGGTCTCCTTTTCAATGCCAACAACCTTATTCAGCCACTTTTGCATTTGAATTAGAATTAATGAGCAGCCCCAGTGTGGATCTTGCCAGCTGTGTTCCTCACGAAACTGAAGTCAGGTGGTCCATCTTAGCTGTGTTTCAAGCAAAACCATGACCTATGTTTGGTGGTCAGAGGAGAGTGCATTGCATGGCGAGAAGGCAGAGCTCCTTTGTCAGTTGCCCGTTGGGGGTCGCAACCACCCGAACAAACACCACAGCAGAGAACAGCGAAGCCTGCAGTCCACCACCTGCTGGAACCTTCACCAGCTTTTGTGGAGTGTGAGTTGGGGTGCAGTGAGGCGGATGGTGGGGAGTGGTAGCGCACCAGCTGAGTGCTATCACTATTCCAACTCGTATTCCTCTCGCGGGCCCTCGGGCCTCACTGTGGCACCTCCTCGCTGCGGGAGCCCTGCTCACATGCAAGCTGGACTGGCCTGTTGTTTGTCCACCCCCCACCCTTCTCGCTATCTCCCCAATCAGCCCTGTCGAATGCATTTGATGTGATAGCATCCATGCCAAAGATTGGACTCATCTATCCCGTAACTGACTTTCCATTTCCATCAAAGACCCCGTCTCCTCCGGTCTCTCGCATTGATGAAATTTATCGGCCAGATGCAGCGGTAACCCTCAAAGCTACCCCAGTACTTTACAAAAAAAAAAAAGAAACAACAGAAATTCGGTGAATTCTAAATTCACTTTTCAAGTAAATAAAGGCTTTTCTTTTTATTCTGCACGACTGTGCCCACAGGCCAGTGACTTTCCCCAGCTGACTGTCTTCTGGAAACTTCTCGTCTGGGTTTGTGTGCCCTCTGTATTTGGTAATGGGTGCTAGTCACAGCAGGTTTCAGAGCAGATACAGGGATGTAAGCATAAAATGATCACTGGGGTATGGAACCCAATTTATCACTCTGCTGGCTTGTGATTGTGTTCATATTTTTGGAGGTGTATGGCACCGAAGGGATGCCGAGGTTACAGCTTTGAACCTTGCTGGTATCCACTATGACCAGGGCTCATATATCCAGACCGCCTGTACCTATATAGATGTGTCATTTCCAATTACTGAAAGGGCAGGAAGACGAGAAGTAATGGTCTCTTTACAAGGAAGGGTTCAAAGTGGGCGAAAGCTTCCCCTCTTGTTAACAGGGGCACTCAGTTAGCCTGTTAAAAAATAGCTGTCCTTTTTAAAAGCCCTTTCTTTTATTAACTTCTATTTAAACATCCCGCAGTGCCGTAAATCTGCGCTTGGATGTCGGTGAGAAGGCCGTGTCATTACACGAGCCTCCATCGTCGCTGTTGATAAATAATCACCCTTGGAGTAATTAGGGTGCGAGGAGCGCTTTGTCTCCAGATCCCGAAAGGTGAGACGGTGCTGCGGGGCACCGTCTGGAGAATGCCCTCGTCGATTAAGGACGGATTCAATTAGGCAAACAGAAGTGCGCAAACCGGGTACAGCCAACTGTGCCCTGCCTGGCGACGCTGCGGTGTTGGGGGGGGGCGCCATTAGGTCCCGGGCGGATGCGGGTACGAGTACGGGGAGGGAGGTGACGTTTCCCTTTGCGCTTCGCATGTGCTTGTGACAAAAGCCCAGAGGAGCGGGAAGGGCTCCGCAGCGGCCTCTCCCCCCGTTTTCATCTCTTGGCTTTTAATTTACGAATTTGTACGACAGCGCAGTTCAACTTCCCCAGGCATAACGGCGGGTTAATTAGGACCCCCCTCTTGGAATGGCAGCATGTTGCAAATTGGGTAAAAAGACACCTTGAAACGCAGAGCAGAAGTGTTGTTTCTGAACCGAAGTGTCGGAAAAAAACGGGAAGGAGTCCGCGGAAGGTCGTCGGGAACAGCCTTCCCCCCGTTGCGTCCATTTTGGTGTCGAGATGAAAAACGAGTCCGCCTAATTTAGTGACCATTTGTTTAGGGAGAGACATTTGTCGGCATAAATATTTAAAACATGTTTGACTGCAGCCACTCATTCCATTTTGTGTGAGTGCCACGCGTTCGTACGCATTTGTTTTGCAAATGGTCTGAAGTAACTCCTGACCTCGCGGTGCCGCGACGATTTAAAACCATTCAGGAACGGCGGTGATACGTGCCGCTGCTGGGCACGCGCAGCATGCGAAGCAGCGCGTTTTGTTTTTCGGAAGCCACAGCCAAAGTAAAAATGCAGACGAGGATTAACCCCACGTCCTCTTAGTCAAGCTTTCAGCTGTTGTTTTTGCTCCCGGTGTATAATGGAAGAAGGCGTACGGATTTTTGTCGCTTCCGATGCAAAGTCGCCCGTTTTAGTATTCGGCTGCCCGCCATTCAGCCATCAAAGATTTGGACGTATCACCGCAGCTAGCCGACACCTGGTCTGCCCTTCGAAATGAAACAAATGTTCTTTCAAATATTTAACTAAGTCCCATGACATTGAGCTGATGCAAGCCCTATGCAAATGAACCGAATGCAATTAGATGGGAAAGAACTAAATTTTCACTCCTGTGCTACATTATCACGTTGATTCAGCCTCCTATGACAAAGTTGGGTCATTAAGCATGCAGTGAAAGATGTCATCTTTCGCTGATATTTTTTTCTCCTTCTGCTTTAATAAGGAGGCGATCATTTAACTGCAAAGCTTCTTACAGCCATTTCTCTTAATCCCTGGCCGATTCAGCGAGCCTAATGCAGCCTGATGTGGGGCTGCGAGGAAATTGATTGCTCTTCGTCCCAGGCCTCCGTAAGGGACCGGACTGGCCAGGCTCTTGTCTTTTGAGCTCCTGCTTGTCCCTTCCAGTAGGCTTAAACTCCGGCGTGACCGTTTGCGGTTGCCCGGTCTGCCTCTGGGCGCATTTGGTGCACCGTCAATCAGTCAATTGGCACAGGAAAGTGAACAAGTGTGTTATTTCCCATTACCCGTACAAGAGGAAACAAAAACAGTAGTTGACAGTAAGGATGTAAATGATAAAGTGCATACAGTGATCTGCCAACTGTACCAGCCCCCCAGTTACACTCGCGTGTCTCTATTTTCCCAAAGCTCTGCTGATCTCTTCCTCTAGAATGAGATATTATGGTCAGGGTGTGGGGACGAGGCCTGGATGCTAGAAGCGGGAGCACAGGGCATGCTGTGGCAGACCTTCATCCCCTGCTGTGTAAGTTTTCGGACCCACGCGGCTTGCTGAACTGGAAAGGGGTTCCAGCACAACCCCTCCCGGGCCGTACACTAAGGTTTCCTTGAGGCCCTCTTCCCACTTTTGGGCCTTTTTTTTCCATTGAAAGGACAAGTAACACATTTTCTTATTTCTGCCTTGAGTTATTAATAAGTTGAGTCATACTTTGTGTGTGTGTTTGTGTAATGGCTGCATATACATGTAATATTAGCTGTGCTCCACTGATCAAGCTTTTTTTTTTTTTTCTGTAGCTATGGGTGCAAATACGGTTTCATTGCTCATCTTGCTGACCATTTTGAAATATAGTGTCAGAAGCGTGACTCTAATCACATACCTATCAGGGTAGGAGTCTAAAGCAACACCCTGACACCTTGTTTTTTTTCCAACTGCTGTGTTCGTCTTACAGTTTACTAAACGGGAGCGCTGATCCGAGGCTTATTCTGTTTGTGTTTAGGTTTATGAAAATTGGTCTCTAGTGCTGGTGCCAGTCTGATATGCAAACAGTAACCGGTTTAAAGATATGATTACAGGCTGATGCATGCTCTTGTTTTGGCGACTTCTGCATATTGACTATCCGGCACCATGGATTTCCAATAAGGTCAACCCTACAGGCAACAAACGGAGTATCGATATTCCGAGTAGTGATGAAATTGCAGAAAGCGATGCCTCTCAGTCCATTGGAACGCGTTCTTTTCACGTCTCTAGCTGGTAATTAATGGAACCATTAATTGTGAGCGATTAGCAAGCGGGCTTTGAGTCGAATGCTGGGGGGGTTGGAGTGTTTATTACACACACTTGCAAGTTAGGGCCCCACACAAAGGAGGGAGACAGCTTTTTGTTTGTTCTCCACCGCTTGGCACTGCTAGCGAGATCGCGGCACGCAGGGGCCCGAGTCCCAGCACGTGCTACGCTCCTCAAGTCTGCCTGGCACCTTTGAAAACGGGTGCACCCCGGCAACTTTCGGTCCCCCTCCAGCCATTGGTCGGCCGTCGGGATTACAGACGGGAGCCAGCCAATCGCGTGGCTGCAGCGTGTTGTTATTATGCGGCGAGCACACAAGCAGACCTCATAAATCCAGATGGCTGTGTCTGGCTTCGGAGACATCGCATTTCCACACCCACTCCCACTCCCACTCCCACTTCCCCCCTCTCGACGTGTGAACTTGCTCTAAGCAGGGTGCTCTTTATAGGATCAGTTCTTTAATGCCTCCATATTGCAGCTTTATGTGTGCAAACAACACTGTCCCACTGCTCACATCAAAGCGTGTTCGAGACACACACCGGAATACCATGTTTTCGTGTTGTATGAAGATAAGCGGCGTGACAACGCTGGCAGTGACGGACTGTCAGCTCACTTTCATTGTGCTCTTCGTGCTCAGACCTCAGTAAACCCAAATTTGCAGTCAGATTTTATGATTTTTATTTATTTGCTTCGGGGTGGGGGGTGTTTGGCCGACATGTTTTATTTTAAAACTGTGTTTAAACCACACACCCATTATTTACATTGCTAACTCAACCGTAATGTTTAGATTTGTTTTTTGTGGGGAACAGCAGATTACCATATCGTTTCAGCAACCTTTGCTGAAGCGGTAGTCAGAGGGTCATGTGAGGTCACAGAAAAGTAAAAAAAAGAAAAAAGTGCCAAAACAGAAAGTTGATATTCGCTGGTGAATATAAATGTGCTTCTGAAACAAATGTTTGAATTCATCCCTGCCATAAACACATTTTGTACACATGTCATCCCCCAAAAGCCCTAATGGAACTTGGCGTTTGATTTACATGGGAACAAAACTTGTTTTTTGTTAACAGAATTTCTACTCGGTCAAAGAAGGAATAAAAAAGATTTCTTAGTTTCAATTTGCTTTTGAAGCTGAGACAATCCGGGGCTGACGCTGGGAGGGAATGTAGGTAGGGTGTCCTTTGTGTCTGGAAGAAATTGCATCTTACACGTTTCTTTCGCAGGGACCCGCTATCATTGGACACGCTTGCGTTTCCCAGAAATTCAGCCTGTTTCACTGTCCACTTCCTAATGCTGAGAGAGAATTATTGAACCGTCATAAAGCGTCTCCATCACTTCTGACCTCCATTACGCACGCGTGAGGGAGAGAGACGGAGAGAGCCTGTGCGATGTTTGCGAACTGTTTTAGGAGAATACAGTGGCCTTGAATGACTCAGTGTGTAAAAATATGGAGAGCAGCGTGTTTTTTTTTTTTTTGTTAAACAAAGCCAGAGCATTTTAAGCTGTCATTCTGTGGTTTGAGGGGATTTATATTAAAAACACCACCTGATCCCAGTTTTTCCGAAATACCGAGGTTGTTTCAAAGTCCAAAATATAATATCGGCGTAATAGTGGTGTGCAGTTGTGGATCGTGTTGCAGACCTTGCTTTTCCGTTACCTCGTGTTTATTTAAAATTTGTAGAGAAACATGGCTACTGATGTAAAGTATATTGCAAACAACAGTTAATGCATTATTGTCATGAAAGGACCATTTGGACAGATGCCAATAGGTAGAGATGAAGAAGTAGCTTGATGGGAGATACAAATTCCGAGCGTGTCTTAAATGGGACTATGTAGGGCTGCTGGACGTGGAGTAAGTAAATTGGTCCTGTATTGTGAGGGACATTCACCTACAGTCAGGTAACGGACCAAGCCGCCTGTGGTGTGGAATTCGGCACCTGACACGTTGATCTGATGAAAGTGACATCCGCTGTCTGACGTGTCTCTGTGGTGCGTCCTGCTGATGCCGTGTGAGATGGGGTCGCGGGGGGATTGTCAGACCTCCCTGCGACGACTGTGCCCCCGTGGACCCGAGCGGCGTCGCCCTGACTGACAGCCTTCCCAGCAGGCATGTAGCGCCACTTCACAGAGAGGCCCGTGATGGCTGGAGATGTCGAGACAGGGCTTTGACACAGTGTCGCGGGGCCCAGGGTGCACCAGGAACACATTGTTAAGCCGCACTTTGAAGTTTGAATCTTGCAGAAGGCTCACTGTAGCGGTGGTATAGTACAAGGCCTGCCGTTTGCAGTTCATCCAGTCCATCGCAATGGTCCATTTCATACACTTTGTTAGGGGTGGTAGAACAAGTCCCACAAAACACTGCACTGTGATATTTCCCAGGGCGTTTGTGGGTTTGGACATGATCACTTCTGCACAAAAGTTATTTTTCCTTTTGAAAAACACACACACAAAAAAAAAAACCATGTATTCTAATTTGAACCACTGTTTCAGTTTCGGGATACTTTTTCCAGAACTCTGATTATTTATAGCTTGGCAGTGCCACCGTGTTTTTCTCAAGGACGGGGGAAACCCTCACAGTGTTTTTATCTCTCCTCCCTCATCTATGATTATATAGACATGCTACTTTATTCTTCTGACTCTGTTGGATGGAAAGATTCGCAACCCAGACCCGTTTACACCCCCCTGTTTATACGGACCCCTGAAGGGGCTTCGTGATTTTCTGAGAACTCAGCTGCTCCTTTTTTCAAGCAAAGGTCAGATTACTGACTCGCCAATGGGCAGATGTTTCATGAACTTTTCCTTCCAAAACCACAAGCCCATGTGACGGCCACGCGGCCATTCTCACGACATCGAAGACTCTGGGAGAGGCTGCAGCCGCAGAGTTTTGATGGTTTTCAGACATTGAAATGGATGCAAAGTGCAGAGTTTAAAAAAAAAAAAAATTAAAAAAATCAATAAATAAAAGGGGTGGGTTTGATCATGCTTGGCTTTTTTCTTTTCTTTTTTTTTTTATCGTTAAGGGAATTTCTTACGCATAAATACACACTTTGTGTGTGTGAGGTCCTGGAAACAAAATTCACTTAATCGTTAGACACCCTGACGCCCTCCCTTCAAACACAGTAAATAACAAATGGACATTTAGTTATTTAAATAACGGTGGCATGATAAACGTCATATACTTGAGCTTCTTCAGTCCGACAGTCTTGCACAGTCCCTTGAATACTTTCCAGTCCAGAGCCAACTGTATATTCAGCTTTTTTCCCCGACTTTTGGCAACAGCTTGTTCAATGAAGTATAGCAGTGATCCAGATCCTATCCTGGAATACTTGGTGTCAAGCGCATGTCCTTGCACTGTTTAAGTAAAACCCTCACTAACACGAAGAGAACCTTCAAACTCTACATGAACAGAGGTGGTTTCAAACCCACAGCCTAGGAGATGTGAGGAACCAGTGTTACCCGCTGTGCCACCTTGCCCCTTTCTGGATCCCCTGTAGAAAGATGAGACAGTTTTGAAGTTAAAATTGGCATGCAGTTTGACTGGCAGAGATTCACTGCAGAGGA
Source organism: Scleropages formosus (assembly GCF_900964775.1). NCBI lineage: Eukaryota > Metazoa > Chordata > Actinopteri > Osteoglossiformes > Osteoglossidae > Scleropages > Scleropages formosus. The sequence continues at coordinate 7,909,460 of NC_041823.1, forward strand.
TTTATGACAATGAAACATTTCAGAACGAGTTCAGTCTTCAGCTGGAGCCTGTCCGAGACAGTATGGTCTTCAGTTGTCCTTTGTTTGAAATAAAAAGCTGCTGTATATCCTCAGACACCCCAAAAATACTGCACAGATTCTGAACTTTGGGTTTTATGTTTTTTGCTTGATGGTGTCATCGGCACATACAGATTACTGTAAGTGAGAATGAATGTCGCATTCCAAGGTCAGTATTTTGCTTACATTTTGTGTGTGGGGCTCACAGTTTATTCTTTATCTTTCTGATTTGATTTTACTCTTTCTCCATGCTTAAGAGAAAATAATGTTTAATTACTAAATTAATGTCTTCTTTTCTAGACATGTTGTAAACAAAGTAGTCTTCTGCAGATCTGACAGAGTTACACCTGGGAGCACCTAAAAAAAAAATCAATTTAATATAAAATTGATTTGCAGTATTAGTTTCATTAGATTTAGCATTAATTTATACACCTATTAAATGAAATTGAATTTTACACTTATTAATTTTTTCTTCCATTAAAAATAAAAAATGTAATTCAACACGGTAGTGTTACAGTGCCCTGTAGCCATATTAGACCGATTTCCATGGCAGGCATATAAACTCAAGAAGAGTCATATGAGAATGGTTCACACACACATGTAGGTTGTCAAGTTGGCATATGTTAGGTTGGAGTCAAAAGTTTGAGTAGACCTTCCTGAAACAAGACCTGCCTGTACTACAAAACAGAGGAACTGCACATTTGAGAACTAGAATATATTCTTTAGGACCAGTGGGTAAAAATGTGAAATATCTGGGTCCAAGCTGAGAGTGTGTGTATTATATATATATATATATATATATATATATATATAAAATATGTATATATAAAAGACGCAGAGCGGATGATTGTATGAGCGTAGTTCCCACTGTCCAGCATGGAGGGGGAAGCGTCATGGCGTGGGGCTCCTTTGCTTGTCACTAAGTTGGCGATTTCTACCAAACCTCCAGCAGTCTCAACCAGCATGACTATCGTGGCATATTTCGGAGGCAGGTCAGTCTGTCAGAGTATTGGCGATAAAAGCAGTCATCATTCTTCAGCAAGATACCAACCTGAAACATTGCAAGAACTGTCTAACCAAGATGGGAAGTGCAGGACAACTCAAAGTAATCACCTGGACATAAAACATTGTCAGTTATGAATAAAGTACTTTCTAGTAACTGTACAGTAATTTTAACTGGTGCTGTACATATATTTCACTGTTTATTTTTGCTATAAGTTTCTCTTCATGTTAATCGGTATTATAAATGCTCATCGGTATTTTTTTTTTCCCCCACATGGAAAACATCCCACAATGTCAACAGAAATTTAAATTTTGTCCAGGTTTCATGGTGGATATTGTTACTAAGCTCATGTTTTTATCCAGCAACTTAAGTGTATTTAGCCCATTTAAACAGGCAGGTATTTTAGTGGAGCAGCTCAGGGTAAGTACTGTGATCAAGAGTAGCTCAGCAAGAGTGGGAAATAAAGTTTGAACTGGCAGCCTTTAGTTTACAGGTTCGCTTCTCAAAGTGCTTTACTGGCTGGTTGAAGCACAACCTGCTGTTGTGTCATTCTGAGCTCTTTGATTTGTGCGAGGGAAGAGATTCAAACTCTGCTAGGTGCACCGGACCAGTCGGTTCCTCTCTCCTTCGGGGTTCTCGCCGCTCTTGTTCTTTGGGCCGTCCGGCCAGACTTAATCAGATGAGCTCCGGGGAGACGAACAGGGAGCGAGTTCTGGAGTGGGGCTGGAGCCCGACCGGGGCTGCTTGTGCCCGTGATGATGTAGAGGTCTGTCAGGCGGCAGGCGGCAGACGACCCCCTAATTGTGACCCCTGAAGCCAGCCCTTCGGCTCCAACCACACCTGCAAGGATAGCTAACCTAGTTTGCGGAGCTGTGGGGTGGTTTACTGGGATTCGGAGCGGCTCATTGTGGTGGTGGGCCGACATGTCTATTCATCTTTGCAGTTAAGGATGAAGAGCAGGAGGCGGACTCCTGTTGGCCAGTATCTCATTTCTGCTGGAATGAGACCACATTAAGGTGATTGAAGTGGATAAGGCGCTTCTTATTTTAGACTCTGCTCCTTTTCTTCTGATGTTTTTACAGGGAAGCGACTCTTGTCAAAACAGGACTATTTCAGGACAGAAATTTGTACACTAAGCTGCTTGCAATTATTTAACCAATTGTAGAGGCAGCTAATTTGTACTGTAGTAGTAATGTCATTTTTGACGTAAAATGGGGGGCAACGCGGAATTAGTGAATAAGTTTAATTTACACAGTTTTGTTTGAGGTGAACTGGTGACTGTTAATGAAATAAGTTCAATTTAGACAATACAGGAATGTGTTTCATCTGCATGCCTTCATTGGCATATATGCAGACTATGTCAAGAGATGCATATATACAGTGCATAGAACATGTGATGGGTGATGATGTCTTGATTATCAGATACACAGAAAAGAGGAAAGAGTCCAGTAGTTGAATGGCTCATGTAATGTAAACCATAGAAGGCAAGGGCAGTATCATAATGGAAATAGTGACAATAATATCAAAGAACAAGTAATTAAAAATAATAATAGAAGTCATAAAAACAGAATTATAAAAAAGAATCGTCAGAAACAATTTAAAGGTATCTCCTGATTGAGACCGTTAGGAAATAGTTGTGTTTAGAAAGTGAATTCACAGAGCCTCCCGTTGCAACAATCGTGTAGTTTGTGTGGCATGTGTGGGCAATAGGGTGGTGCAGCAAGTAGTGTTGTTGTCTCACAGCTCTGGCATAGTGCGAGAGGACACAGGTTCGATCCCTGTTCAGTTTGTGTGGAGTTTGCATGCTCTCCCTGTGTTTGCATGGGTTTCCTCTGGGTGCTCTGGTTTCCTGCCACAGTCCAGCAACACATATTTCAACTGAACTAGTGACTCTGATTTGCCCACAGTTTGTGTTTATGTTGCATTGCTCATCTATGTACATGAGTGACTGTACCATGGTGTTTCTAACACTGTAAGTCAGCATCAATGTCAAAGGAGTCAGGTAAATCCTACAGTGTTCATTGTGAGTCGCTTTGGAGAAAAGCATCTGCTAAATTATTATGTAAATGTAAACGTGGTAATGGGTACTACAATAGGGGAGGGGATTCAGACTCGTATTCCTGGATGGGAACGGGACGGCTCTCACCACCACATGATCCTTTACAAATACATAACCCGTAATTGTTTGCAGCCTAATGTGCACTTACGTTTGCCTTTAGTCCATGCTAATTCAGTGCAGGATCGCTTTCCTGTGCTGAATGTGCCTGGTTCCTGTTCTTTCCTGTGCAGCAGGGGCCATGAGCTGTGCTCTTGTTTGCAGACCTTTCGTTTGTAGACCTGATGGAAAGTAATTGTTGGGAACTGACAGCGCGCCTGCGGCGTTTTTATTGCGAGCTCTTTGAACAGGACTCTGACTGTTCTTGGCAAGAAACATCCAAACTCTGCGGAGCTTTAAGTGTTTCTTTGTATTAGAGGATATGAACGTCGCACAGTAAGGTTCTTTCTTAAGCCGAAAACAAATAAAAACTGCTGAAATTACCTTTAGTCTTGTGTGTGCTTCTCCCGTGCCTCCTTTGTGTTTCTGTCAGACGTCTTCAGCTCGGCGAACATCGGTCAATCTTGCATCGGGAGTTTGGCGGTTCTGAACTGCACCTGGGGGATGGCGGCCTTTGAAATGCGGCGAGAGAGTGGCCCCCTGAGCTGAGTCCTGCGGGAATGGCTTTAGAGCTCAATAATGCAGAGTTCAGCTTTTTGGAGTGAAGAAGAAATACTCAGGAGTTTTGCGAAAATACATATCTCAACGTATCCACAAGCTTGACATGCACTGTTTTGTGTATTCGCTTATTGACAGCTTTGGGCTTGAAAGAGGATTGATGGTTTCTGCCCCCGTAGCCGGATTCCTCTGCAGGGTTTTATTGCATTGTATTTTAACGCAGTGTCCAATGTTGGAGAAGGTAGATGAGCTGTTTGCTAGAGCTGTTTTGATTTCTGTTTATCGAACATCTCTAATGATTGGCGAAGAATAGCAGAACGTGACCACAGCCTTGTTGCGTGATGCCTTTTCACTAGATGTTTACCTACTGGTGCCCGACCCAACGTGGTAAAATGCAGAACAAGATCCTTTAAGCAGTTACTACAGGGTTTCTGTCTTTTTCAAGTGTTTTTTTTCCAAAAGGCGCCGGTTGTAGCGGTTTGGTACGCCGGCTTCGTTGTGTTTACACATCAGCGGTTAGAGGTGTGCACTGAGGAAGAGTTCAGAAAGCAAATTCCTCTGCAGTAAAGGTCTGACTGCTGTTCTTCTGATGTTCACAGTAAAATAATTAGAGCTTGAAAGATGTTTTTGTAACATGAAAATGTCATTGTTTTCATACACGCGGTCGGATCCGCAACACCTGTTTGTTATTCACGGAGTGCGAATGGGTCTCATAATCTGGATAAACAGTTTACATGACTGGAATATTTATTTGGGCCGGTTATTGTGAATTTAATTATCTCATGTGGTCCTGACCTCGTGGCTCTGAGAAGCCACTGTAACCAGACAGTGCAGGGTTTGCATTCCCTTCATTGTCAGTTGATCCACTTTACTGAGGATTAAGTTGAGAATTTATTGAAATGTATTAGTATTTTTGTTATTATTATGATGATGCCAAACACCTGGAAAGATGTTTGTGTCTGGTTTGTCTCCTATGCTGGAGATGGTCAAATTCACGGTCCCTATAGTGTTTACACCACCTTGGGTAGGGATCCTGAGGGTGGGCGCACACACACACACAAACACACACACACACACAGAGAGGGACATGTTCCACTGATGATTCCTCATGTATGTGGACCCCTGAGGTTGCCTGTTTCAGCACCTGATCTGTCCAGTCCCGAAGGTACAGTGGGATAGGAGGGAAAACAACGGCTCTCATTACACCTACTGCTGACCGTAAAATATGAGAGTGTTATTGCTGTGCCTTTTCTTTCTGAGGGGGCTTCACTTTGAGGTCACAGGGGTTCAGAAGCATCTCTCTGGGGCGCAAGATTCACGAGCCGGACAGTGTGTATCAATGCCTTGCGTTGAGCTCCCATAAGCACGTATCCCTAGGTTTGTGGGTCTTGCGCTGCTATTCACCGATCACATGACACATCAGCAGCCAATAAATAAAAGCGTCCTTCAACACTTGTTCAAAACCAGTGTCGAAACCTCTGGCATCATTGAAATTTTCTTGGTGGGAATGATGGAGCCCTTTGGAAAGCGTCTCAAGGAGGTGCTTTGTACTGGATGGAGAGCAGCGTACCGGTAGATGTTCTTTGTGAAAAGGATCCTCCAAAAGTGTATTCTAGCACGTTCTGTGAGTCACTCGTTCTGCACGCTACGCCGTTTTCGTTCTCGGAGCGTTCAGTCCGATGTTTTTATCCACGGAGATATAATTCTCATTTAAGTCGCATCTATTATTTATTCCAGTAGACCTGCGCACTCGAGCTGCGAGCAGACGTGATCCTCAGGAAGCTGTGATAGAGCAAAGACAGAGATACGGCTGGTTGTCATTGCCATCCTTATTAATAAAACACACGTGACGAATCTGTGTCTGGACAGAGCTTCAGAGCTGCATTTAATTGTGGCTATTGATTTTCCACAGAGTGAGTAAATGAAAAACTCAGATTAATTATACATAATCAGGTTTAGGGGATATGATGTTGGGGACAAAATGAGACGTTTACGCTCCCCTGGGATGGCTGTTTGGTGAAGAATGTGCTCACCTGCCCAGACTCCGTGATGGGAAAGGGGCATCTTTTAAACGGACGCCTGATTTGATCTAGGGAGGTGGTCCGGGTGCCGAACGTGACAAGTGTTCCTGTTCAAGGTCCTGGGGCGGTCGAGACGAAAGCAGCGACGCGGATGAAGAATGCAGAAGCGTCCAGGCCCTCCCGCACGCCGCCACAATAAGACCCCTCTAACACCGCAGCTGTGCATGTTTGGGCTTTTGAATTTTTAGAAATATGGTGATTCTGCTTCGTGTTTGATTTGACTTAATTATGGGAAGTACGCTGCAAACGTGTCAATTTTCTGCACCTGCATCCACAGTTAATATACAAGAGGGCTGTCATTTGGTTAGGGGAGTAGGGGGAGGGGGGACAATCACCAAACTGCGATAATGGGCGACTGAAATGGCGTATTTCTAAAGTCTGCAACAAGGCTGCTTTGTTATTCGGCAAGGAGGAACGACGAGGTTACGCGTATAATAAAAAAAAGTAATTACCATTAATTTGCAAACACAATAAAATGAAAACAGTTTGTAAATTTGCGGTGTGCGGGCTGTGATTTATGGTGCTGACGGCATTTGTCACGGCCGGGAGGAAAAACGGGCATCGGAGACTAATCGCGCTGTGTAGCTTCACCGCCTGAGTCCTTAGTGCCCGACAGCCGCAAGCCGTCGTGCTGTGCAGTACCAGCTTACCTCCCTCCCCCTGTATGCTCACCCTTGTGTGGGAAAACTAGATGTGGCCCACAGACCTCATAACTCCTGTTTACCCATTTGTACAGCTGCGTAATTTTTACTGGACTAATTCAGGGTAAGTACCCTGCTCGAGGATACTACAGCCTAAGGTCCGATTCAAACCAGCAATCTTTGGGTCCAAAGGCAACAACTGTAACCGTACGCTACTAGCTGCCCCTACAGCAGGGTGACACACTGGCATAGTGGGTAGCACTGGTACTTCAGACTTCCTGGACTGCGCATTCAGACTTGGCTTCAGCTGTGGCTCAGCGTGCGTGAAGTTTGCGTGTTCTTCCCTTGTTCACGTTTGTTTCGTCTGGGTGCTCCCGTTTGCCTCCCACAGTCTAAGATGAACCGATGACTCTAAACTGCCCTCTGTGTGTGTGTGTGTGAGAACAAGTATGTGTAATTGCCCTCTGATAGACCAGCGTCCTGTCCAGGGTCTATACTGTCTGACGCTTCTGGGATAGGCTCCGGATCACTGTGACCCTCCCTTGGGCATTCATTTACTTTTAAAGTATGTACGGATTATACGGTGCTGATACACACCCTCCCGCTACGTAGCTATACTGTTCTTGGGACGTATGAAAAACAACAGATTAACACCGGTTTGCGTTTCCTCCTTTCAAATAGAGGGTTTTTAATGAACACGTGTGATTATACATACAGTAAGTGGACTGTGTTCTTTGTAATTAAAAGGGAGCAACTCCTTTTAGCCCACTAGTCCCCTCTGGGAATAAATAACAATTATTATCTTGGCCGCCTGTATAGTTTTACTATGGAGAATAATTAATTTCCATACCTAATTCTTAAAAATAAATCCAGTATGTCACGTATGCTATGAGGCATAACACACTGTACGTCGGAACGGCGAAATTCAGCAAAGAAAAGCAGGATGTGTTTCAAGTTTTGAAGGAAAGAAAAAAATATTAGTGAAGTTTAAAGCAAAACGGAATAGGCCTGTGCACACTTTGTAATTTAAATTTTCTTGGCAATTACAGCATAGAAAATCTCCGGCTTTGACAGTACATTATAGCAGGGACAAAATTAGAAAGAGGCCATCAAACAGGATCACTAATGACCGGGTGTACCCTGCAGTCGGCTTCACGGGCCGCCATTGTGGATTGATTAAAGGAAATTTGGCCATGATAATAATTGCACCCAGTAATGGAAGGTATGGCGAACGGTTAATGAGTAAACAGCAAGTACACCAGCGTCTTGCTCAGGCTCCCCTTCTCGCTCATGTGAATGAGTTGATGGGGTTGGACTGCGGCGCAGGGCATGATGGGATTGCGGAGGATTAGACAGGGTTCAGGTCGAGGAGAGAGTGTAGCAGCTGAAGAGTCTGTACAGCTGTGTGTGTGTGTGTGTGTGTGTGTGTGTGTGTGTGTGTGTGTCCGTCCGTTTGTGTCTCTCCTGCCTCGTCTCACAGATCTGGACCACTTCTCCCCCGCTGTTTATCAAAGTAATGTATGGACTTTTTTTCAGCTCCACTGGTCTGGGCAGATTACTCCATTTCTGTGTGTGTGAGTGCGTTTACTCCCTACCCCCCCCCCAAACGTGATTTTATCGCATCCCCTCAACTGCAAGCCACTTTCACCATCTTTTACATTTACTCATTTAACAGACACTTTTCTCCAAAGAGACGTACACATTATAGAAAATACAATTTGCGCGTTACCTTGGAGAAAGAGACATAGTTGCAGATGTGTTTTAAAACCTACATCTAAGGTATTCCTCTTTGCTTCTGTTCCAGATTCCGAAATCGTTTCTGCTTCACACCCTTGTCTACGGCCTGAATACTTGAACGCTACAGTAAAGCTTAAACACGTGTAGCTGCATTGTGCGTTTTGATCTGCTTCAATCCAGCGTCTCATACGACACCCGCCTTCTGTATAGAGCAGTGTCGTGAGTATAACTTCCATCTTTATGTTAGTGAAGCTCTGCCATTTGCACTTCTCCTGGCTTCCAGCTGTAATTGTTCCTCGCCTGGCTGGAGAGTGAAAACGGCGCTTTACTCGCACGCGGTGCGATCGGGGATTTCGGTACAGGTGTCGGCGCACGCCGCTCCCTGCAGCACGTCTGCCCGTTGCGGGAAAGCTGGTGTTTTTCCCGGGATTAGAGACCGCCGAAGACGTGCTGTTAATTAAAAGCTCCACTTCTCTATGTGTTTCTCCTCACTTCTCGCAGGCTTTGCCAGCACATCACATCTTGTGTGTTGTTTTTGTACCTCTAAAAACCGGTTGGCAACAGAGGAGGAGGAGGAGGAGAAGAAGGGCAGGAGGAAGGTGCCCGTGAAGAGCCTTCGGCCTTCAATTCCGCCCCCGAAGGAGACATCCGAGATCTGGCAGCTCACCGCCAACTCGACGGACACTGGAGCACGAGGGTCATAGCGAATGAAATCAAACCGTCGCTTCGCCTCTCCTAGGGGCGACACCACGAGTGGGAGTTGTACCGCATTTTACGTAGCCCGTTTGTCGGCAGAAAAACAAAAGTCGGACACCCTGTTCAAGTACCGTGAACTCGCCGCGTCCGCAGTGTATTTTGAAGGCGGGAAAAGTTTGGGCTCTGAACTGCTCTCCTCTGCGAGGGGCGCGGGGCGCACAAGCCGCTCTTTGTTTAAAACTCCACGAGCTCCCCGATGACAGCTGTACTTCACCGAGATAAAGCTGGCGCTGTTTACAGATTTTCTTAATCCTAATAACCCTCTTAGGCTGTGCGGCAGCCAAGATATAATTGTCCTCTGCAGTATGATTGAGGACACATTACATGTATTAAAAATGTGTTTTAAACATCTGGCTTACATTTTATTTAGGGCCTGTGAATTGCCCCAAGCAGGCCAGCATGTGTATATTTAGTTTGTATGCACATGCACGTCTGCTTTATTTATTTAGTTTTTTAACGGCTTCTCACATGTTGCTTTTTTTTCTTTCCGGAAGAAGTAGCTGGAATGCCAAAGAAGGGTTAGTTGTGTAAATAAGTTTTTGTTTTTTAAATAACTCCAGTGTTTTCTTGTTCATGTCTGAGAACGTGGACCGCGTGCTGATATAGTCGCTCAGTAATTCAGACCAAAGTGAGGACTAACTGTAGGAAATTCACTTACTGCTTTGCACCCGTCGGTTTTCTAAAGCATCAGAAATAATGCTTAAAGTATCGTAAATAACGTTTTATTTTTTTTCCCTCTCTCTTCCAGCTTGTAGCTCAGAGCATGTGAACAAAGAGGCACTAAATCAACGTTTTGTTGCGTTTCATGCAGAAGTCCATGTGCTGCAGCCCTTAAGGACTCGCTGCTTGCATTCAACAAGTTTTACTGGTTTTTTTTAACCTGCAGAAATGGAATAATAACGAAGGCTGCATTTTATGAGGCCTGTTTGTTATCATTAAGCCTGAACTAGCCAGAGATCGACTGCTTAGATGATTGCGCTCTCGTGTAAGAGCGCAGCAACAGTTTCTCTTCTTTCTCCTCTATTCAGCTGTGTCTGTGCACAAGATGTGTTGCTTTATGGATTAGTGTGGTATTAATAGCCTGTATTAAAATCAATCATCGCGGCCTGTTGAGATTGACCTGGGGAGGAGATACTCGAGACGGGAAGTGTGGAGTCGCCTTTTCGATTTCGTGCAGATGAACGGCCGCAGCCATCGCGTATTTCCGTGTTTGTAATGCGTGTCGTTGCCGTGGGTCGTTTTGGTTTTAAGGACGAATCGAACAGTTTGTTTTGCTCTCTGCGTGTTCGCCAGTACCAAGCCGAGCGGTACCTGTGGTGTGACGCCGGCGCGTCCTCGTTTTCGGCTCCACGCTCCATTAAACCTCGCGTCCCGTTGCGCTCGCGTGCCGCCCGTCACAGATACTCACTCCCTCTCCTGCCAAATCCATCTTGAGGACTTTTGCCATGAGTTTATTCTTTGCTCCCTTTAAGGAAGAGTTTATGAGACCCCCCATGATCTATTCCCAACTTTCGCTAAATTTCCAAACACTTTTTGATGCCTGTATTATGAAGTTTTGATTAACGTGAGAAAACTTGTATGGCAGTAGCTAGTTTATAAACCCCTTCATGTTGTTGCACTTTATTTCATCGTATTTGATCGCTTGTTGAAACTTTCGTGTCCTTTTGGTGAAGTCAGCATTTTGTCCTGTGACCTTTCGCTTCTGGGAATCTTTGATGTAACAGAGCTACTCTGGGATTTGGAAGTGCTGAAATGTCTCTTTGAAATCATGACTTATGAAGGAATTTGCTGTATAAGATTATGATGACATATTATGAGTTAATGCCACCTCTGCGAATATAAGTGTTCCCTGCTGTACTTTTTTTAAAAAGGAGAGCGTGGTAAATAATCTAAAATCAGAAATGTGCGCAGCTTGAATGAATGAATACACTTTTCTCATTCCCTTTGACTGTTAAGTTCACAACACACCATGATACTTTGGACCCTGTTTTACTGAGTAAGACACTGGCATTGTTCTGCTCTTGGATTGTTTTGCATATCATGTATTTTCAAAACTTTCTCCAGAAAAGGTGTTTGTGAGCACATGAAAATAATCATGAGTTCCCAAACAATAATAATTGCTGGGTGCTGTACTTATCTCCAGCTGTGTGGTAAGACTTGAACTCCGAGCACCTCCTTCATTGGCAACCGCAAGCGATCAGTCACTCGGGGTGAAGTTTGATGGCTCGTCCTTCCTCCGCCTTCTCGTTTCGGCCCTCTCCGTCTCGCCGAAACAAAGCGATTATTTAGACTTGCTTTGACCGCGCTTGGCTCGCGTTCGGCGTCTGCGAGTGGGAAAACTTTGGAAACATGCCCTGTCTGCCCTCCATTTCCTATATCCTTAAAGGACAAGAATGAGCGGATCCACGGTTTGGATGAATGACGGTCCTTTTCCCCCGGTGTTGCTGTGCACGGCCTTACGCTTGACATTTTACTCGACGAGTTTCACTTGGATCAGCGGGCTTCAGAAAAGGAGCATATCCCAAACGCTGCTCGCAGATTTTGCAGAGAAAACACATGAAACGGCACTCGGAGCAGAGCCTGGACGTCGTGGCGGGCGGATGGCGGTCTGTGGGTGCTGGTGGTCCGGACTGGGGACGGGGGAGCGTCGACTAAACACTGTCGAGACACACTCTACCCACAGGGGTTTCGTTTGTGTCCGCAGTCTCCCGTAATTTGCTCTAATTAAGTGTGCGAGGGTCCGACCGCTGGGGTCGGTGTGAGGGAAACGGTGTCACTGTAAACCCCCCCAGCCCACATCCCGCAGGCGACATGCCCACCCTCAGCTCAGAGTTACGCATCTTTCCTCGTGTCTCAGTCTCCCTGTGCGGCCTCTCCGCTCACTCCTTGTTTTGACTGCGGACTCCTTTTGTTCCCCCCCCCCCTTCCCGTTTGTGGAAGCAGCGTCAAAGCCGCCGTGTTTGCGTCCTCTGGGCCCTTATTATTTCAGTGGCTGCGTTTCAGCTCCCAGCACCTTACCTGCCCGGGCCGGTGCGGTGCAAAACGAGGGTCTGATCGTTGCTGCTTTGTTTTTACGCTTTGGCTGATGACACGCAGGGCAAGAATGCGCCGTCCTCATTTGACTCCGGTGCCGCTGTAAACCCGCCCCACATCTGCTGTGTGATCTGGGAGCTCGGAGACTCCCGGTGCCGCGTCCGCGCTGGAGTTTCCAGTCGCTCTCGTTCAGAGGTGCCGGGCGCGGTGTTACGCTGTCGTGTGGCCGCAGTTCGACTTTGTCACACGGGATGCTCCGTTTCAACCGCGGTGTTTTCGTTGTTTCTGGTTTCGGTGCAGTTTTGTGGCAGCTTAACACTCTTTATGTTAGACTAAGCAGCTACAGTTAACGCTGATCGTTTAAACGAACCCTTTGCTTTATTTTCTCTTTTATTTCTTGTGTTTTGGAAACTCCTGGGATGTGTTACTATTTAATGATCATTAATGATCAGAAGAGTGCATATGAATATATATGCATCTCTATGCACATATACACAAGTAACTACTCAGTTAGAATGTCTATGCCCTTAACACAATTAGTGTAGAGGAACAGAAGCTCTGTCACCTGGGTGGTCTCTATTCCTCAGTGCCACTCGGTTATGTGTCACTGTTTTTGTGTGAAGAGCTCCGTACCTTCAGCACGAAGGAAATACACTGTCTGTGTGTGTGATTTGTGTCCAGGACAAACTTACGAGCAGCAGTGTGATGTCGGTGCGGTTTATTTAAATCTCATATTCCCCAGGTGTCCAGTGCTATGAGTGTGGAGTTGTACTTCTTGAACGCAGCCAGTACCGTTGCTCTCGTTCGCGAAGCGGGCAAAGCGCTCCAGTCGCAGCCGCCCGAAGGAAGGAAGAGTGCCTCTCTCGGGAGAACCAAGGAGAGGCTGGATGTGTACTGCTGAGGAGGATGGGCGACCTTCCGAGAGAGGTCATCTTCACAGGAGGTGCCCTTGGAGCTGTGCACGTGCGGGTGCGCGCGCGCGTCTCAGTAACCGGTATAATGAACCTCCTTGCCTGCTTTAAGTTACACTCAAATGTTTTTGACACTCCAGTAAAATACAGTATTTGTCCAGGATGTAGGAGTATTTACCTGTGGCTCTTGAGTGAGTGAAAGGATCAGGAACAGGAGGAGTCGGTTTGGGGTGATGAGGTGCACACAGTAGAAGTCCACACCACCCCAGCAGTTTTTCTCACAAACGTATCACCTGTGGTATACATGTTTGTTTTTATTTGGGCTCTTACATCGCAGTGCTGCTCAGGGGCCTGCAGAAGAGCCCAGATGAGTTGCAAAGCTCCACATCTGGTGTCTTGTTCTCACATGGAAATGAATTGACACTTCTGACCTTTTGCTCTTGCTTTATGGGTGTGGGCATATTTGCAGTTCTTCAGTGCACAGTGTCAATCTCTCAAACGATAAGAGGGGACAAAAATTACCATTAATTTGTTTCTTTATATAGCTGTAGGAACTGTAGGAGTGTCACTAAGTCAACCGCTGTATGGGTTCTGTATGGATGTGTGTCTATATATGGGTTAAATGGAAGATTTGTAAGACACAGCTCCTACATCTTATTAGAACGTAGTAAAATGTAGTGGGAGCTGAGCACCGGTGGCCTGCACTGCGGGCGCTGGAAGGCGCTAGAACACGTTAGTACAGAATACGGGGGAAACACTGGGGACACAGCGGCCGCTCTGCTCACAGAATCTGAAACGGGGTTTGGGGAGGAGGGGTGATCTGTTTTGTTGGCCTACTTCCTGTTGAAAGGGGAGGCTGGGTGTTTTCCCACTACTATTCCAGCTTTGTGGGAGGGGAGAATGGACTGGGGGAGTCCCTCCATGTCTGGGTCATGTGACAGTCTGTTCTTCTGGTGTGCCCTCCAATCCAGGGACCTGCTGCAAATGGATCTTCTCCAGTACGGTTAAATTTTAACTTACTGGGTCACAGAAAAGGTGGCATAGTAGGTAGCACTGGTGCCTCACAGGTTCTGAACCATGTGTTTGGGTGTGGGTTTGAATGTGGCTCAGTCTGCGTGAAATTCAAATGTTGTCACTCTGTTCTCATGGGTTTCCTCCAGGTGCTCTGGTTTCCTCCCAGAGTTCAAAGTCGTCGCTCTAGTGAATGGGTGACTCTAATTGCCCTCATTGTGTGTGTGTGTCAGTGAAAAAGTGTGTGCGATTGCTCTGTGATGGATTGACATTCCATCCAGGGAGTACCCTGTGTCATGCCCTGTTCTTCTGGGATTGACTGTGGACCATCGCAACCCTCCAATGAATAAGCGGCTGATGAAAGTGGAGCGGAGAAATAGCTCATATGGGTCACTGAACCACAAATGAATCAGCTGATATTTTCAAAAATCACACTTTTTTCCCTCTTTTTAATTGTAATGACATGGATGTATTTTAATTTTGAGGTTGACTTCCTGACCGAGGGCACCCAGAAGTGCAAAACGCAAAGGCTCAGCTTCGGTTCATGTCTAGAGGTGTGGTTTATTATTATTTGCATTATTTATTCAATTTGGTAGTGCTTTTTCATAGTGACTTACACATTTATAGAGCAGGGTACTTTTTGCTGTTCAGAGTAGGTACTACAGGTGGGATTCAAACCGGGTTGATCCAGGTTGGTTGCTGCAAGTGTCCGTGCAGCAGTGAAGCAACGCTGCAGGCGCTCAGTGCCCACACCACTTGTGTGAAACAGAGTAACGGTGTGGTTTTCCCTCCCTTGACAGGTGTCTGAATGCCTGCACCTACTGCAAGACGAAGCACGCGAGAGGGGAGCTGGCCAGCTACCCCATAGAAGAGCTCGTGGAGAGGGCCAGGCAGTCCTTCCTGGGTGAGCACAGGTTCACATACTGTTGACAACAAGCATTACTTTTGGGGTTTATCTGCATTTAGTCACCGTGGCAAAAAAAAAAAGCATAAACAGAGGGAAGTGTTCTGTTTTTGGTACATGTTTGGATCAGAGATGATTTGAAAGCAAGATTTAAAACCTGGCTCCAGAAAACAGACTTTGACAGCGTCACCGGCCTCTTTGGGAGATATCACGCAACGATCTGACTTGATTAGATGTTTGATTTCTACCAGGTTTCTGTGGAGGAGAGACACCCCACACACACCCCCACACACCCCCACACACCCCACTCCAACCACCCAAAGCAGCGCAGCTATTTCTGGAGTTTGTCATCATCGCTGCCGCGGTCGCTAGGCAGACGGCCGGCTGAAAACCGCGCTGCAACCGGCTGCAACCAATCAGCTGAGCGGACCAATCAGCGTCGTGGCCTGGAGTCGGCAACGGCTGGCAGTCGCCGCTGTTTACCGCTCGCAGCTCACCGTCACACGTACTTGTTGGTGTTCGTGCTGTTTGCGCAGGTATTGTTATGCATTGGGTGAGGATTAGATTTAAATGAGAACAACGTCAGCGGCGCTAAGCTGATTGAGGGACGATTTCAGGTTGTGTTTGTGAGACACTGACCACATTTTAATCCCCACCCCCAGCACCCATAAATCTTGCCAGTTCTGTTGCTGGGTTGTGTTAAAGATCTGGCTGAACACATACAAATAGGGACTCTTTTTTTATTCACCTTAGATGCGAGGCTTTTAGTGTGTGGGATAAATAAATTACTCATATTGCACGTTGGGATGTTTATCAGTGTTATTGTTTTCTTAAGTAATGCACCGGAACATATGCGACCCTGATTTATGTGTGGTCCAGGTTCGGGACCAGAACATGCCTTTTTTAAAAGTGTGTCTGGTGCGGTTGGACTGTATGTCTTTCCGTTTTTCTTCCCCCCCCTCCCCATAACAGCGGCATTCAGCAACGAGGCACACAGCGCAAAAGTATAGCCAGTTAAAGGAAGAAGTGCTGCAAAGTGGGCCTGTCATTATATTGGCACGTCATACAACTCTGGTCTTGCGAACCTCCACTCAGGTTGCTGGTTCAAGTCCTGGTTGTTGTCCCTCTTTTGGACCTTAGAAGAGCGGTACTTAACTTGCTCCTGTGAAATACCAACGTGTTATAAGTGTTTAAAAAATGTGAGTCATTATAGAAGACGAGAATCCGTGAAGCAGCAATATGTTATTATTATTATTTTATTTTATTATTTTTTTTATTATTATTGGATTGCAGTAGTTGTGGGCTCTTGCTGCTGTAACACTCAGTATTACCTTTCCAAATACTGCGGTAGGGCTGCAGTGGGATGAGTGTGGCAGTGAACGATGGCGATATTTCACCCCAGGTTGTTACCTGCCCCCGAGGGGCGGCAGATCAAGTTGCAGAAGTTCTGCAGTGTCAGGAACCGAGAGAAGCTGAGCCAAGGTGGCCGCGGCATGCTGTTACAGATGCAGGAAGGAGAAGGCCGCGGACCGTTGGTGTTTTATCAGTAAGCGATGGAGTAAAACGGGAAGTTGAGAACGGCAGGCGTGTCAGCACTCATGTTTTTATTGTTCTTGCGCAACGGCTCTTTGTCTCACTGTTTGTTTTGGACTGTTGATTGACCCTGTTTTTGGACAGGGTGATGCTCTGGAGTAAAGTGATCTCAGCGACACCTCTGACCTGCAGGAGAAACAAATATTAACATGGAACTAATTAAATGCAATAAGAGCTCTTAGTTTGATCTTGTTTTGTAAGCAATCACCTTGTGTGTTATCATAATGGTTTTTCAGATACAGTGTGTGTGTGTGTGTGTGCGCCTGCGGTTTAGCCCGATGTGTGTTGACCATTTACACCTGTTTTACAGCATCCAGTCCCTCCTTCAATCTTTTGTCCTTTTCACTGTCAAGGTAATTTTTGTTACATTTATTAATTTAGCGGATGCTTTTCTCCAAAGTGACGTACAGCAGTTAGTATTTATCAGGCACTTTTATCCAAGGTGACTTTCAGTGCTAGATACACTGCACAGAACTCCTTACAACCATTCTCCCATTTACATATTGGAGCAATGTAACACACGCACAGTCACACATATCGGACAATTCAGTCACAGCTTCACTTTTTTCAATTTATATGACGCTTTTCTCCAAAGCGACTTACCATCTTAAGCTTTCTACAATTATTTAATTGGGCCGCATGGTGGCACAGCGAGTAACGCTGTTGTCTCACAGCTCCTGGGTGGGGTGTGAAACCGTGGGTTTAATTTCCCCTCAGTCTGTGTAGAGTTTGCGTGTTCTCCCTGTGTCTGCGTGGGTTTCCTCTGGGTGCTCCGGTTTCCTCCCGCAGTCCAAAGACATGCTGTTCAGGTTCCCCCATAGTGTGTGAGTGACAAAGAGAGTGTGTGTGTTCCACTGATGTATAGATGAGTAACCCAGTGTAAGGAGTGTATCTAGCAGTGTAAGTCACCATGGTGAATAAGGTGTGTGGGCTGATAACACTACATAGAGTTCGTTGGAAGTCGCTTTGGAGAAAAGCATCTGCTAAATAAATAAATGTACAGCAATGTTTTTACTCATTTATACAGCTGGGTAATTTATACTGCAGCAATTTAACGCAAGTACCTTGCTCAAGGGTACTACAGCTGGAGGTCAGATTCAAACCTGCGGTCTTTGGGTCCGAAGGTAGCAGTACCAGCCACTACGCAACCAGCTGTCCCCACTTAAAACACATGTCTGTGGACTGTGGGAGGAAACCAGAGCATCCAGAGGAAACCCACATGATCATGGAGAACATGTAAACGCCACACCCACTGTGCCATAGTTAAATTCACTGGAAGTGAGTAATAAGCAGGAATGTGGTGTACTGTCACATTATGAGGTGATGCCACAAGCCATTTGTTTGGTCTTCGGTGATGAGCCGATGACAATGTCCTTCCCTGGTGGTACAGCCAAGCATCAGTTCCCAGCACTGGATCACTTCCACTGCCATCCTTGTTGGGCTTTGTACCCCACCTTCCAGCACTTCCCGGTGCGGGTGGACCCTGGAGCTCGGCCCAGTGAGTGCATGGGTTGGCTCGGCTGATCCCTACAGCTCTGCTGTAATCGGTCTCAATGCCGTCAGCGCTAAAATAACTCTGGCTGCCTCCCGCCAAGCTAGGCAACAGAGCAGCACACATGAAGTCACACATTTGATACGTTTAAATAGTGTTGATTTTCCTTACTTTGCTTTTCTTTTGTTTAAGACCAGCGTTCTTTTAGAATTGTACCTGCATTTATCTCATGAAATTCTGCTGAAGAAATGAGCTCCACAGTGCTCATTTTCAATGTGCTTTGAATAAAAGCATCAGCAGGAATGCTAATTTGTGTAAGTATCTGTCGAAAGTGTAGATTTATTAATTTAGCTTGTAGTTTTAAAGGAATTATGAATTTATTCAAATGTGATTTGAGGTAAAGAGCCGTGCCAGACGGCAGTAGAAAATTGAGTCTTTAATTAACGTGAGTGAAATGTAGTGAGTTACTTAATCCGGCCGTGCTCCTTACACACGACCCTTTCCTGACGCTGCCATGAGGCCTGCTGGTAATGTCCTTTGCCGTACAGTTGATGGAAATGATGCCAGAAAGGGGGTGACACCATGAGACACGTAGAGAAGATTTGAGCCTCGCCTCGATGGAGAGCAGATTGTCTCCCTTTAAGTCAAACCTTCAGTCTCCTCTAGATTCTGTTCTTGCCCTTCTTTTTAAGAACTCAGAATCAATGCTTTGTCAGTGCTTCTCCCACGGGACAGTGCATTTCATACAGTTCAGTGCATTCAGGTACAAATAGGTGGGGTAGTGATTACAGCTGTAGCCTTGCCTATGAAGGACCTGATTTGAATTCCTGCCTCTGTTATTGTACCCTTAACCCGGATGTGTATAATAGACGTTGTCCTGCTGTATAAAAGCGTAAATGATTGTAAGTAACTTGGTGTGCAAACCTTACATTGCATGCAGTCTGTGAGAAAGGCATCAACAGAACAGTTGAGAATAATAATGTTGGGAAGCCAGGCGCTTTTTGAACAAAACACTTCTTTTAACTTGTCTCCAGTCAGCAGGATGGAGATGGAGTCATCGTGAGGTTTACATTTCCAATATTAAGTTTCTGGAGTCTATACTTTGCAGTGACATAACAACATGTTCCTCTTGGTTTGTTAATGTGGAAAACAGTATTGCATGACGCATAAAATTTTAATGTAGCATATATGTATACCAATATGATGTAACAATTGTAAATATTGTAATAAGAATATAAATCTAATTAAGACGTAACAGATTACATAAAGTATTGGATCAGTGGTTTTGTGTTTTGAACATTGTTGTTCTTGTTGCGGTTAATTGAATGTTGCAGTGTTTTGTGTAGTTTATGTTTCCAGCTCTGAATTCATTAGCTGTGTAAAGTGTTCAGAACTGCTGCTCTCAGCAAGTCGCCGCTTGCTTACCCTTTTCAGTGGTACTGTCGGCTGCCCCGTGCCTGACTGTTTCTGCCACTGTGTGACAAATGGGGATGTTTGTTTTTCTTCTTGTGTGCAGCACATTTGTTTGTGATGCCTTTCGGTGTTGTTACCTGCGGTTTGGAGACGGACACGCACATACACGCACGTGCGCACGCGAACTCCCCCTCTGGGGACGCTGTAAGCTGTCCACAGCGGGACAGGACTCATGTTATGTGGAGACACATGACTGGCCCCCACCCAGGTCACGGCTGCGCACTTCCAACCCTTCCTGTCCTCGCTTCACTGACGTCAGGACTTTTCACAGGTCCGCCTCCCGATAGCCCACCGACTGCTTGTTGACCCCTCGACACCGGCCGTTGTCCGCAGACTGTTTGCGGCAAACCGCTCGCCGTCCTTTATGTTTACATTAGAGAGCTATTGCAGTGGAAGGCGTACGTGCAGAACAGTGACCTCACTGAGACCCCATTGCTCAGGGTATGGCTTCTTTACAAAGGACTGCTGCAATTCTTCTTTAATGCTCCAAGAGGAAGGACCTGGAAGTCGGCATTGCCCCCCGGAGACTGGGAATTCCTCCTTCTGCCTCGAAACTAAACTAAAGTAAAGTAGTGAATAATTAATGCAGCTTACATCTGCCTTAGCGGAAAATGCTACATAGGTAATTGTCCATTTGATGTCTGGAGAAGTGTCTTCCTTCTTCCGAGGCTGGTTGGCCTGTTGGCCGTAAACCTAACCAGAGTCGTGTCAACGGCTTTTGGTCTTGGGTTCATCTCAGGATCACGAAGAAGAATGTGTCAACCTGCAGCTGGTTACCATGCCTGCTTAACACATGTGCTTTTAGTCCCATGAACATCTAGTTTCCATGGCTCCCGGTTGCCTCTTTAAACAGTGAAAAGAAGCCGATGACGTGGAGAGAAAGCAAGTGACCAGCGACCACAGTTTGGACGTTTGAGACTCCGGTGCCTGTTTGCCATTCATTTTGCCTCGAGCAGATAAACTCTGCCTTTGAGTTCAACAAATCTGAGTTCAAGCTTTGTCCTGGGAGAACAATCAGGGAAGTGTCACATAAACTTGGCAACAGCTAGAACACCAGGTGCTTAGCTCATCATCAGACAGGAACTGACCCCCCTCCCCAGCACCGGCCTGTCAGACTTGTACTGACATACAACAGCACTGAATGCACAAAGTAGTTAACATCATTAAGACTTCGGCATTCTCTGCCTAAGCCCATTGACCTGGGATTTGGACCCAGCGATTTCCTGGTCAACGATCACTTCTGCTTACCTCAGAACTGCTGACGTCCTGTACGGAGCTTCATTGAATAAGGACTGATTGGTTTCATGAATAAGGAATACCAACCGCTGTAAACGAGGCCTGTCCCACAATGGCATGTAGTAAAGAATCACGTACTGCAGTCACAATGGGTCTTTGCTCTGTGTGTCAACCGGATGCTCTTCTTTTTGTCGTTGTTATTCGCTTCAGTTTTTAATTACAGGTTAAACTCGACCCTGAAAAGAGGGAAGGATGTTTGCGAAATGTTGTGGAATAAATCACTCCATTTCATTGCCGTGTTTGGGCACAAACATCCTTGAAATCTGTGATAAATCGGCATTGGATATCATTCCAGCCAGGTCAGAAGCACTGATCTGAATTACAACCCAGAATCTGACATCAAAGTATGTGTATGGATTATTTTTTCTCCTTTTTGCATCATTAGCCTCACACCCACAAAATTATTTAAAAAGACTGCTTTGATTCGATGGAGAATTTGCTTGCTTATTTCTCCCACTTTCTGGCTCTTTCAATGTGGTGAAATTAACATTAATTACTTAACAGCGGGGTGCCCATTACTTCACTTTTTATGAGAAATCCATATGTAGAATGGCCACTGATCTCCGATGGCGGTGCTCTTACTGCTCCTTGGCGCTGCGGTAGCCCTCCTTTGAGAATTCACGTTTTGCTGCACGGCTGATCGTTACAACCCCATGTCAAAGACGCGTCGACCTCGCCACCGGACAGGCTGCGTGGAACCCGGCTTTGCTGCGGAGGATCTGAGTTTCATATGCGGGCAGCATTTAGCTGTTTTCGTCCGCAGTGGACACGGTCATGAGGGTTTGGCTGCCCGAATGTTGCCTTCTTCCAGCGGTGCCGGTACAGAGCTAAGGGGATGCTGGGTAGTGAAGCGGTGAGGGCTGTAGCCTTCCGGTCTGAAGGTTATTGGTTCAGATCCCTTGATCAGGGTACTTAACCCTGAACTGATAAGGTAAGAATACCCTGCTGTATACCTGAGTTGATTACTGTGAAGTTGGATAGTCTATGTTGTACAACACCCTAATGAAAGGTTCCAGTTAAATAAATAATGATTAATAATAATGAAAGCTTTGCGACGCAGTAGCAACATTGTAATATGCAGGGAACATTGTTGTTTTTCCTGCGGTCACATCTTTGACCTCAGTATTCAACTATAATGCAGTTATTTTATATTTTATGCCTTCTTTCATTGTAACTGTGGCTTTTTTTAAAAAAGAAAAACATATAAGATAAAGTGTGTTTTGAACGATCTGTGTGTATGTGTGTGTGTATATGTATGTTTGTATAATTTTAAAAAAGCCCAGGTAAAAAAGACAAAAGATGGAAAACAATATTGACACACGTTCTGGTAAACTATTCAGTGAAGTAGCTATGATAACTTGAATATTGTTAAAATGGTTAAACGTTGTGAATATTAAATTTTAAGATTGCTACAAAAGGGTTCTTAAGAGCAGTTGGTGTTATTAAACACATTTACAATAAATGCAGGACGCACCTTGCTGAAGGCCCAGTCTTTCTCCCTTCCTCCGAGTATTTTAGGACATTTTGCATTTATATAGGCTACTTAACACAAGTGAGGCGAAGGTTTTCAGGAGGAGATTTGACTGACATGGTAAACATAGGCAGATTAAAGTATTTACAGCATATTTAGGACACAAGGCTGTCCGCTGATGTGAAGTTAATTGCACATAATTTCTTTCAACACACTTGTTAATTCACAATATTTTGTACGTCGGCTCAACACGGAGCAGTTAAAATCAAACATCTCGATTTTTAAAGTAAATACTAGGATATTATTTAGGAATGTGTACTCTCTTCTCGAGTTGAGGGGTCAGTATTCTTGCCCTTTCCACACCTTTCCAAATAGATTTAAATAAATTCCTTTAATTCGGTGTTGTTGAGTACTTTTTAAAAGAAACTTTCTTAGTTTCGGACTTGGACTGTTTTTTTAATTTTTAGATCTCAAATAACCATTATATTTTACCCATAAATAAACATGATGCTCGAGTGCAGGAAGGTGCTTCACTTTCATTCACTGATTAAAATAAATAATCCGGGAATAAAATATAGTAAATGCTATGTGTTAAACACGGTCAAAGCACAGTGGTGTTTTTGCCGCTTTTACCCGCCATAGGAACCGTTTTTCTCTCTTCGACCCTCATTGAAGACCCCTTCTTCTGCTTATTGCTCATCCTGGTTGAGGCTCTCTAGATGGTCAGTGTTCTCTTTAGGTATCCCACCATACCAGCGAGCTCGATACCACCAGCTTGGCCATGATCATTAGTATGACTGACGCCTTTGCCAGTATTGTTCGCAGTTGTGTGTAGCGGTGCGGCTCGACCCATACGCCGCCCGGGGTCCTCCTCACTGATGTCACTGCACTGGTGTTACCGTGTCTGTGGGCTCAGAGAATTGTGTCCTATAGCCTGATAGGTCCTTTTCCTGAAGAGCATCTCGACAAGAGCACCATCGCGATGATGACTTCCAGGTGGAAGCCTATGGAAGTACGTCAGTGTTTCATGTCAGAGATCATTTGAAAACATATTTGGAAATGTCTTTTAGAAAGGAGACATTAATGATTAGAGCTTTTGCCTTTGGTCCCAAAGGTTGCATGTTCGAATCACACCTCCAGCTCTAGTACCCTTGAGCAAGGTACTTGCCGTACATTGCGCCAGTAAAATTACCCAGCTGTACGAAAGGGTTAATAATTTGAAATAGATTAACATTGTAAGTCGATTTGGAGGAAAGCGTCAGATAAAGGAATAGACGTAAATGTATTTTATCTAAGACAAGTTTCTTGCTTTTTGAGGCCACATTTCTGTAACACAGACTCACCTGTTAAACTCCACCACATACATGTGACTTCCTGCACAGGCATGATTTGCAAACTTGTTTAGCTGACGATTTTCTCCTTACTAGGATTCGCAGCATAAAGCAACTTACATTGATTTACCCATTTACACATCTGGCTATGTTTTACTGCAGCAGTTCAGGATAAGTACCATGTTCAGGTGCACTATGGCGTGGTACGATTTGAGCCTGGAACCTCAGAGTCCAGAGGCAGCGGCTGTAACCAGCCCACACCTGCTTCCCGTTATTGGAAAGCATCAGTTATCGGCCCTCACCTCCTCCCACTTCGGGGCTCTGAGAGCTGCGGTCGTCCACGTGGAAAAACCAGCAACACTCGACCACTTCACGGCGAAGGACGACGAGAACAGAATTCATATTAATTCCAGCTTCAGTGTGGAAAAACGATTGACGTAAAATTCCCATCCTCTGAGGAGCACAGAGATCCAGAAGGCAAACGGAACAGGAGAAGATGTCCTCTCCACACACAGTGTTGTCACTTCATAAGGGTGGGTGCGACACTTCATTAAGATCCTCCAGACGCAGCGCGTCAAATTACACCGTTCGAACCAGTAATTGGCTCCAGGAAATCGCGGGCCGAACCCAACCGGGGGGAAACCTGCGGCGGTGTCGCCGAGCGCCCGCAACGCGTCTGCGGAGTGTAACTGCTGTTTTGCCGGCCCTTAGCAAGGCGCCGGTCAGCCGCACCTATAATTAGCTATAGTGCCTGTGAGTTTTGTCCCTCCATTATTAGCCATGTGAAAATTCAGCGTTTGAGCACGAGTAGCGAGAGCCAGGCCCCTGCTGTATGCGCTGGCGCACCGGGAGCGGGCCGCTCCTAATTTTTAATTGTGCAGAAATGTTGTGGATGCCAGGTTCAACCGCGAGGGACGGGGTAAGCGGCTGCGTGGTGTTACGTTAAACACGCTCTCCCCCCCGCCCTCCTACAGGGAGCTCGGCGCACGTATGCGTACGTGGATCGGCGGGGTGCGATCGCCACCCAAAAGAGTACGGGGACGCTTCGAGCTGTTGAGTCTGGCCTGCCGCCTACTTCACCGCCACGATGTTTCTTCTAGGTGCTGTCAGCCGGGGGAAAAGAGGAAGTGGAGTCCGGGCTGTCTGCCAGCGGCGGGTTCGAGGCACACGTGTGAGAGGTGTGGGGCCAGACGGGGGGGAGTGTGGTTCAAGAGAGCTTCCTGTTGTCTTTGGAATGTGGCGGCTGCCGTTTCATAAGGCGAACGATAAAAGAATAGATTATGTTCACTGGCTAATAACTTCTTTCGTGGATTCACAGCCGTTTCTGTGCATTTGGCCTCTCCGCGTTCATGGCTTCTCTCAGATGTGACGAATCGGAGGGCCCCGTCCGCCCAGAGCTTTCCCGTTTCTGCGGCCGTGCCGGATGCGTGCCTCTCTGTGCTTTAACGCTGCTCCTGGATGGGAGGCTGGGTTAAGCAATCGCCGCTGCGGGTTCACGAGTGCGGCACAGGGGCTAAACAAACAGCCTGCCCGTTAATGAGTCATCCCCTCAAACATTTACAAGAGCGAGCGAGACGCTGCCAAGAGCTGGCGGCTAACTTCGGTCGCCCCTCGGGACACAGAGCACATAAAGCTGATGTATGGCGCAGGTTTCTAATGCATGGCTGACACCTTTAGTATGCTCAGAAGACACATGGGTCCACAGTGAAGGCACCAGACGGGCCAGCCTGTCTGCTGCCCGGACATATTATGGTAGAACTGCTTTTCTCCCCTTCTAAATGCATAGCTGGGGTCAGAGGGCACAAGTGCAGTGGCTGCCTATTAATCTTTCATCGACGCCATTTATCTGTGTGTTTCGGAAAGTGGCAGAGCCAGGCGGGGGTTTGGAGAGCGCGGGACAGAACTAGAGCGAGACCAGGCCCGGCAGCAGGTGGGTGGGGGGTGAGATGGGACTGAGCCGAGCAACTGTGAGACAAGGCGAGGCGGTGGGTAGTAGGACGCAACAGACCCGGGTGGATGTGTAAGAAGTGAGGTAATGGGTAGGAAGAAAGGATGGAAGCGAGGAAGCGTGAGACAAGGGTGGGAAGGTGGGAGGGGACGGGACGCGATGGGATGGAGCGAGAGAGAGTCGGACGAGACAAAGCGGCCGGCGGGTGGCCGTTCCGAGTGGCACTCGGAGCAATCGGGAAAGGCCCGTCTCTGTCGATAGCTCTGAGCCTCAGTTCTCTGTTTATCCCCAGTGCCTGTGCAGTCCCTCTGTTCCCATGATGCTCGTCAGAAGTGCACTGGCAAGTAATGGTTTCACTAATACTGAGGGTAGCGCTGCATTGGTAAGCAGTGTACTTGCTCACTGCCGTCACACACCCCCACGATGGTGAAAAGTCATTACCAGCGGTGTGACGTTTTTTAAATAAAATTTGACGGCTGCATTATGGCATGAAATACAACTGTTGCCATGTGTTCGAGTGGCACTTTACATGGTTTTACAGCTTCTTTGGGTCTGAAAGCACCAACTTGTATTACGATTTTTAAATTCTCAGTTAAAACATTTGTGTTGCATTAACTGATTGGGCAGAACCAGTCCAGAGCACAGAGCGAGGAGTCTGAAATTGAAAGTCTGCAGGTTCTTAGGTTTGACTCTTCTGGAGTGGAAAGAGCTCACTCTAACCCTCAGGACTGCTGAATCCTTCCTGGCATTCAAGAATTCAAAATGCATCTCTGTGGTTTCTTACAAAGTGACTGTGATTCGACAGTCGTGTCTGCATCTATAACACTTTGTCTGTAGGCAAAATGAACTTTTGTTTACTCTGCGATATGAATAAAAGTAAATGTGACGTGTGGATGACGTCAGGGATGGTGTCTGAGCTGCACTTTCTGCAACATGTGCAGACTGTCTGGATCTGCTTAGCAGAGTTTCCTGATGGCACCGATTTGCATGGAAAATATTTAGATTTAATTAGTTAAAATGTTCTTTTTCTTCAACTCATTGACATTTCCTATATGAGCAAGTACGTTGTAATTAGGCTACTTATAATTACTTAGACCACACTTAAGACATTTAATGTTCAACAATAAAACACACTTCGGATTTTTAAAATGGTATTACAGTCAATTGAGTTTAGTGCAGTTACTCATTTTAACGTGTCATTTGTGCTCCGTCTCTATACAGTTATATCTGCAACCCACATCGCTGAATAAATCTCAGATTTATAGCAAAACGGTACAAGTGCAGTTTGCATTGCATCTCTCAGGATCATGAATGGTGAGAGATGCGTTGAGGCAGTCTCTGGCATCCGTACAGTTAAATTGATGTGCGGAGTTTGTGTTGAAAGCGCGTTGATGAAATTTATGTATGAATATGTTACTGGAGATGGAGAAACACGACCATGTGACTGTAGCAGCGTAACTCCAGCGCTGTCATCACTGAAGCTGTGAACATGACTGTGTTCTTGAGATGAAACCTCTGCAAAGAAGATGTTTTGGTTTAATAACAGATATGACGCTCCTTTGATGCAACTTTCAGTGTTACGTAATCAACTTTACCTTGATTTACCCATTTATACAGCAGGGTATTTGTACTGCATCAGTTCATTGTAAGTACCTTGATCAAGAGTACAAGCAGGAGTGGGGATCCAAGCCAGGAATCGTAATGTAAGGCAGCGGCCCTAACCACTACGCCACCTGCTGCTCAACTGTTATGTTTCGCTACTGGATTATTGGTTTATTCCTCAGTAATCAAGTGAAGTATCGACACTTATTTTTATCGACTGTATTATCATTAGCACATATAACTGAAACCAAAACAATAAAAGCAAGGTGAGCCCTGTTGTTGACTGTCCCTAAAGCCCCACCACCTAATGACAGTGATCTCGTGAATGACCACACATTTTATTCATATCAGCAGCATGTGAAAGTGTTATGGGCCATAAGCGAAGGTAGAAAGAGGGCAAAAATATAGTTTTTTATACATACTAAGCAGTGCGTTGTGGTTCTTGTTTCATCTGTGTGTGAGGTATGCATATGCAAACAGAGCCTGTTTCTGCATTGCTGCCTTTATCGGCACATTTTGGAATGAGGCGGTGTTTCCGTCTCTGCCCGTTTTCATTCATTCATTCAGCCAGCCAGCCAGCCAGCCAGCCAGACACTTGACTGTCAAAGCACAGTTTGTTTCTCTGATTCCACTGTTTCTGGTGGCGCTACTGTGCTGCGACTGGTGTTACTCGGTAGCTGCCTATAGAAGTGAGTGAGACGTGACTAAATTCACTTGTTACATCATAACAATCATAACACTCATAAGAGCGTGCTGACAGCAGAGCACACGGCACTCCTCATAATGAAACTTGAAACTGCACGTTTTACCTGAGAGGTGTCTGCGGCTCTGTCAGAGTCGGCGCCCGTCGGCAGGCACGCCCAATCGGGCCCGTTTCCCTGACGCGGAGGATCAGCGTAAGTGCCCTTTCAGCAGTGCGCGCGCGTGCTCTTCGCTACCTTCTTTCCGAGACGTTGGGTCAGTAGTGATCGATATCGAGCTGCCGATCGCGTCCCGCACCCCTCGCCAGCATATTGAAATTGCTGTTAACCTCGCTCCCGTCCTGCGGATGGATGACCGGCCTTGAGCTCACGTGCAATTAACGCGGTCCGAACGCCCCCGAGCGGAAGGTGGACCCCTGCCCCTCTCGGCCCTCTGCGTTGTTTTGCCGATGACTGCAATGTCGCAGTGAGTGTTTTGCGGACGTGTTTGAACGAGGCCCTGCGGCAGCAGGTGAGACAGTAAGGCCGTATGGGGAGACTCTCCAGCTGTGAAGCCTCAGCTTTTCTTCAAGCGTCCGCAGCCCATGAGCCGTGACCCCTTTGCTTTCCTCTTAACTCTTGTCACATCTGCTGTCCTGGGGCGACTTGAAGGAACATCTGCACAACCACATTCCGGAAGCATCCCTTCCCTGACCTCCATTAATTTTCAATGACTTCTTATCTAATGCAGGGTCATGGTGGTCCAGGGTCTGTCCCGGAAGCATAGGGTGTGAGGGAGGGTGCACTCTAGACAGGACACCGGTCCATTGCAGCGCAATCACACACACTTGTTCACTCATACTCAGACACACACACACACCAAGGACGACTCAGTCACCCATGCATCTGAAACACATCTTTGGACTACGGGAAGAAACCAGAGCACCTTGAGGAAATCCATGCGAATGCAGAAAGAACTTGAAAACACCATTCAGACTGAACGAGGCTGGAACCCAAGAGTATTTTTGCTTGTTAAAGTGCTGGTTTTGTTGCTGGTTACAAGGACAGGAGGTGTTTTTGCTGCTGTTGCACACCTCTCCTTTATTTCTATTGGGACTCCTCCCCCGCCCTCTTGCTCCAGGTTCGAAACGGGGGACTCGGACAGGGGAGCGGCAGCAGGGGAATCGCTCTTGTGTTTCCGAGCCGGGACCCTTTGTGTTTGGTCCCGTGAGTCGTGATAAATGGCGTCCGCTCCGGGCTGTGAGCTCTTGATAACGGCTTCAGCCCAGGGCCTTCATCCATCAGGACGAACGAGGCGCTATTGACATGCGCCGTCCAGGTCTGAGCCGCTCAGGCTGAGTCGGTGACCTTCGCCAGGCAAGAGGTGGAGTAGATGGACAGGCTGCTTAGTGTGATCCCCAGAGCTTCCAGGGTAAAACACCCGCCCAGGCGGCCTGGATGCAGAGTGGAGCTCTGTGGTCACAGTGAATGTGCATGGAGCGATGCTGAGCGGGAGGATAAGCTGAGTCCACCGCCTCACCTGGCTCTGTAGAATGGAAAAGGGTGTTAAAGAGTGCGCACGCACACACAAAGAACACCTTTTGCACCCTGCTGTGTGTCATAACTCTGGTGCTGTAAACACAGTGTTTCAGTTTCTGCCTTCAGGTGACCAGGTGTGTGTTTCCCTGTCCATGGGCAGCAGCAAAGGAGAAGTCAGGACCTGTTCTCTGAGAGTATGTGGCATCTCTCTCTCACACACACACACACACACACACACACACACACACACACACACACACACAGAAAGGCATGCAGAGGTGAGCCGTTGCTGCCCAGACCAGAGAGAAAGAGGGAGACGATGGATATACTGCATAGTGTACGTGCACCTGCACTCCGAGACGACTCCGCCCCCCTGCCTCTGCCATTGGCTGACGGCACGATGATGTCGCCCCCATCAGAGCCAATGAAAGCCAGGCACTGGAGGACGGAAAGGGGTGACTGGGGGGAAAGCAATTTGTCTGTCACTGTACCTCTCAATAGGGCCGGAATAACAACCGGGAGAGAAGGGGAGGGGGGCTCCTCAGCGGGGCGAGGACGTTTGGGCACCGTATCCCAGACCGCTCTCTGGGCTTCGCCAAAGCATCACCTGCCAGGACTCCTTAACCCTTCTAACCCTTCCAGTCCGCTCCTCATCGACCTCTGGTTCTTTGAAAGCACTTTATCAGTAACGTCAGCGAAATGATCGTTCTGTTTTTCCCCCCATCGAGGCGACACGCGGACACTGAGCGCCCACTGTGCTATGACCCCAACACGTGATTTTGCGGGTGGGGACATGAGGGATGCTTGTTATTTCACTAAAGGTAGTGGAATCCTCTTTTTTTTTTTAAAATCCACATTTAATCGGGATCAACATACAATCAACATTTAATTCTTGTTCAGTGAGTTACTAGGCACAATGTTTTCAAGAAATTCTCCTTTCAGCATTTCACCGGGATGGGGGGCTGTGTTCTTCCAAATCCGCAACCTGCTCAGCGTTGCATCGCATTTTCAAGGCAGCTGTGCGGCTCTCAGCTGTATTGCTCTTTAAATTTCAACTGCCGAGCTCTGACCGAAACGGTTAATATAAAATTGGTAAAGCCTCAACGTGGCGTGCAGGCGTCAACGTGCTCTTGTGTTGGAAATGCTTAGCTGGCCTGTTGGTCTCAGGTTTCCTGTGGCCCACTACTACTTAGGTGTTGCCTTGCTGCAGGGGATTGTGGGTAGCTGGTAGAAAGTGTTTCACTCGGGGTCGGAGGTGAAGCGGCAGGAGATAAGCAGGCTGGGGCCGGCGGGGGATGGAGCTCAGCGCTGCCGCGAGCTGACACACAAACATGTTTTTGTTTCAGGGTGCATGGCTGAGGGGGGTGGTGGTGGTGGTATGGCAGCGCCAGAGCAGGTGTGCTACCTGCGCAAGGAGAAAGGTGTGTCGAGCTCGCAGTGTGTGTGTGTGTGGGTCCTGCGCTTTTCGGAAGAAGGGTGGTTTGTACCTCGCTGCCGGTATTTCTGCCTTTTCTGGAAAAGTCCGTCTCCCACAGCTTTTTACACCCTTCTCTCCTGAAAGGTTCCAAAACAGGAAGCGCACCTCGCGGTCTTTTTGAGGTTGTGTGTTTTTTAAACCCAGCGCCGTGCTGTTGCTCTTTTTTTTTTTTTTTTTCTTCCTTGTCACAGCAGAAGAATTTACCGAGTTTCCTTTTCACCAGAGTACAGGGTGAGATGTAAAAGTGTGTCATTCCGGGTGGGGGATGGGTGACGACTTCCCGTGCGCCCCGGTAGGTGGCAGCAGCGCTTTGAAATTACCGGCCACGTCTGGCCTCACGCACGTTTCCTGGCGGAGCGCTCGGTGTCACTTCCCTAAAAGGAGGCCTGCAGAAGTGCTCTCCGCAGTTTTCGGGTCGTTTGTTTGGATATTCAGATGAGCGGCAGACGCTTCCCCTTCGGATGACATTCGTTATTTATTTTACCATGTTGCCTAACGGTAGTGTGAGGCGGTGAAGAGAAACGTAGCGACGCGGGACGCTGTTTGCTGGTAGTGTGTCTTGCTGATTGCAGAGTGGGGCCAGGAGGTCTTTACTTACAGTGGGCCACATGTGTACAGGTGTGTATTCAGGAACTGAAGTCAGTCAGTCAGTCAGTCAGTCATCGTCCCCCCGAGAGAAGTCTTTACACAGCGGGCCCATCAGAGCTCTTTATTGCCCTGTGCAGCTGAGGGGCGCCTTCACACACTGTCCTGTTTGCGGGCCAGCGAGTGCGTCGCTGTGTTTCTCGTTGGCACGGCACGCGTACGCCGACCAGCCACGGTATCTGCCGGGAGATGTGGCTCAGCGTAAGACGCTGCAGGAGTTAGCAGCCGTGCGCGGAAGCCTCTCACCCCGTAGTCCCCTGTGTGGAGATTCGAGCCGCACATGACTCAGAGTGGCAGGAAGCGTGGCTGTGTTTTTCGAGTACGCGCTCGCGTGGGTGTTTGAGTGCGAGACGGCGTGTGCTTGTACCTGTATGCTGGGGAAAGGGGTTAGAAGGTGAAGCGGGAACATCAGGACCGAAGAAAAATACGTCTTAAAAAAAGGTGTGAACTGTGATGTGTCCCTCCTTCTACCTTACTGTTTAACGCGCACTGGGCAACTGCAGGTGCAGCTGATCTCCACTGGTCATCTTCTGGAGGCCCAACTCACATCTGCACTGTTCGTACTGGCTGAGTAGTGTGTCACGCACCACTTGACCAATTCAGGGTCTCAGTGGTGAGAATATGTGTCCTGGAACGTGTTAGGAGAGGAAGGGACACCCCAGACGGGACACCACTCCATCTCAGTCTCAGCGTTTAAAAAAAACATAAAATGCTGGTGACCTTGTAAGTGAATTTATGTGACTAAAGCACGTTCATAAATCAAGGGCAGGTGGAGATTTTGTAGGAACCTCCTCTAGAAAGTCCTCCTGTTGTTGACCTCTGACCTCTGCTGCTTGAGCTGGGACAAGGGAGAGAGTGCCTATGGGAGGTTGCTCTAACTCAGGGCACAGGAAGCGTCGTGGAGTTCGGAAACCGTTAACCGCAGTGCTGACGCCTTCCTGATGTGTCAGCTCCGCAGCCAGGTAGCAAGGTCTCCTCGAGGAGCAACCGCACTCCATCAGCCACTCTAGAGAGATGAGCTCTGAGCGGAGAGACCTCTGCGCCCCCCCCCGCCACCAATGTTGGACCCGGATCCAGATTGTCACCGTGGCACACAGAAGGGGTGGCCGCGTGTGTCGGCTACCAAGTTTAGATGGCGCTGGCAGGAGGCGGGCTGTGCTGTTTGTTTGCCCATGGCCCCCGACGCCTATGAGACGATACACATGTTTGCTAGCTGGGCCCCTCTCACCCGTGGCCCAACATCTGTCATGCTAATGAGGGACATTCATAACACCGAGATTCGAAAAGTGATTATCGGGCTGATGCTGCAAGCCTCGGAGAGGGATTGTCTGAGGTCTGTTCAGACTGCTCTGGAGCTGAGATACCCACCCACCCCTCGGGCCCCTTTTGGCAGCTGCTCACCGAACAGGCTCTGTGGTCGCGTGTGTAACCGGCCACCCTGTAAGGATCCTCCACTGTCCGCGGAGGTGTGGTGTGTGTGAGGAGTGGAAGTGGTTAGGGAGTAGACATACATCTGGAGTGTGTGTGTGTGTGTGTGTGTGTGTCTGTGTCTGTCACAAATACTATTAGCACAAGTTCTCCACACAACCAGTTTCCCTGTGCTGTAGAAGCAAAAGTGTCCTCCTTCCTTTATTTTACCACGTGTTCGACGCTACAGTTGAAAAGGGTTATTTTGACAGGCAGTGAAGTATTGAAATGATTTATGGTTCACTCCGGGTATAAAATGTTTTCAGAGCATAAATCTACTAAGAGGTGTTATTGTTATTATTTTTGAACTTTATTTATCTAACTTCTTGGTCTAAGGTGACCTACAATGATGTTTATTAACTATGTAATTATTTACCCATTTATACAGCAGGGTATTTTTACTGTACAAATACAGAAAGGAAAACAAAGTACTATCAGGAAGGGGTACCGTAGTAGGAGCGGGATTCAAAGTGGGGACCTTCAGATTGCATGGCTCTCTTGTTATAAAGGAGCTTCGGGTCCATGAAAAGTTGTTTTCTCAACAGATCAAGAAAGGTGAGTATGGAGACCGTGGTAAACATGGGACAAATTATTAGTGGTTTAATTCACTTGACTGTGCACTATTACGTTGGTATCAGGGTAAGGAGTTGGATTTATGCCTCCAGTACTCTGTTTAATGTTTTGAGTAGAAAAGCTTTCACTTTCTGGTGGGGGAAGTCTAGCTAGAGTATTATGTCTGTTGTGTTTACAGTGTTTAGAGTATTGTTTTCCACACACGTTTCCGTAGTAACGACACACTTTGCGTCACATGCAACCAGAGCTAGACAGAGAGCAGCGCAACGGGTGTTTCCTGTGCTCTGCTGCTTGTTTCCCCTGGTATGGGGCATCTGGAGGGGGTGGGGTGACAGGGAGGCGCGCTCAGGTGCTGTCCGCCGCTCTCGCGACGGGGCCCGCCAATTATCGCCGCCGGGGGCACGGTGCTCTTTAACCCGTCCGACACGCGCGGGGGCAGGAGGACGGCGCAGGGCCGGGGAATGCGGGCGTGACCCTCCCGGCAGCTGGCTCGCCGACGGGGGCTGTGCATGCGAGGGGGGGATTTACCTGCGCGGCGGGGTCCGGGGCCAGGTGCGCGGGCTCTCCAGCTCCATTGTGCACACCTGTCTCAACTCAGGTGGAGCGTAGAATAGGGCCCCGAGGGAGTAGCGCAGCACCGGCCCTCTGGGAAGGGCGGGAGTCAACCTGAATACACCCACCCCCCCTCCCTTCTTCCACAGTTGCTGTGGACTCCCCCCTCCCCCCGCTCACAGCCTAAACAGATGGGGAGGGACGAGGTGGCTGAGGAAGGGCCCCGTCAGGATCACGCTGGGGCTCCGGGTACCTCGGGGCTCATGCGCGCGAAAGCCGAGCTGCTCGTCCTCTTGGGGACCTCCGAGCGCTGACGGGAAGCCTCTCCTGGCCTCGGGTGCCTCGGGTTCAGGTGCTGCTGTGTCCCCTCACGTATCAGGTGAAGGGGAGCATGAAATCGTCGTTTCTCACAAGGTCACTGCAGTGGGTCTGTCTGTTGTCACAAGACTCTAACAGGATCCCCTTCCTTACACTCATATTTTACACTCACACTTCTTGATTCAGCTGATGCTCTTCTCTAAACCTGTGTCCTTTGTGGCCAGAGGCTGCAGCTCTCACCAGTACACCACCTCCTGCCTTAAATATGCGCAGTACGGCGTGCTGTTTCCTTTTCATGGGCCACATATTTGGAAAGAACAAGTGAATTTTATGTAGACAGCTGCTAGCGTAGTAGTTAGTGCTGCTGCCTTTGGACCCAAGGGTCGTAGGTTTGAATCTCCCCTTGAGCATGGTATTTCCCCTTAATTTTGCCAGTAAAAATTACTCAGCTGTGTAAATGTGTGAATAACTGTAGATAGGTTAACAGTGTCAGTTTGTAAGGCACTTTGCAGAAAAACGTCAGCTATGAATAGATAAATGTGAATGTAATTTTTGAAGGAGTTTTGTGGGAGGAGAGAAAAAGTGGCATGTTTCATATGCAAATGCATGGTAATGAGATACATAGTTAATGAGCTGTTGACAGGGTGCCGGTTCAGGGTGCCACGCTCACTTCCAAGGACTTCTCTGGCGAAGGTGCAAAGGAAGTGACACATGACAGAAACACGGTGGAAATCACCGCCCCCCGACACAACCGGTTTAAACGGGGGAGGCTGTGCTCCTGTGCCGTGTCTCAACTGATCGTTATGGCACACGGTTTCGCAGGCGGGTGTTGTGTAAGGGGTGTTTCACACACCTATCAGCGCACATGTGACGAGTTCGAAGCTCAGTTGGTATTTTGCAGGGCAGATTGCGCCGACTTGTTGGTTATCAGCGCTGGGACCTGCTCTGTGAGCCTCCTCGCTGACCGTGTCCTGCTGGGTTTCACACTGGGACATTGTCCAAAGCGCTCTTTCTCTCTCTCTCGCTCGCTCGCTCACTCGTTCACTCACTCGCACACACTTCTTCAATTTTTATTATCTGCCTTACTCTTAATTACCCTTACAGGGACATTGTTATGTGTCACACAAATGGGACTGTTGAATACAGTGCACTGTAACACACTACACAAGAAAGAACACTGTGTTATGGTACAGACTGTGTTACTATGGTACTCGCTGGTAAATCAGTGCCGACTGTGTTACTCTGATACATTTACAGACTCTGTTACTTTGGTAAAGACTTTTAAATGGGTGCTAACTGTTTTACTATGGTACAGAGAGTGTTAGTGTAGTTTTTTTTTTAATAATTAAAATATATATATCTATATACTGTATATTGGCGGAAGATATATGGTGGAAAGAAGCTAAGTTCACTTAAGAAACACACGTCTGCAACTATGTCTTTCTTTTTCCTAGTTTAATGCACAAATTGTATTTCTCTGAGATGTACTTCACTTTGGAGAAAAGCATCTGCTAAATGAATAAATGTAAATGTGCTGTTGTACAGACAGTGTTACTATGGTACAGACTGTTAAATGGGTGCCGGCTGTGTTACAGACTATTACACCTGGGGATGGTTTTCTCCTTTCCTTTTTCTCTGAACAGCCTTGCTTATGTGAAAGATGTCGTCACTTTCACAAATACACATAGACGCGCACACACACTCGAGCGCTTGACTTTAAATGATCTGCGAAGATGGGTGGCCGAAAAGGTCGGAAACAGCTCCTCGCGGAGCTAGCTCACAGATGTGCCGGAGGACGGTTTCACACGCTCCAGGCTGAGCGCACCTCCCACGGACTCGTCCGGCGACCGCTCTCATTTGGTGCTTCTTCACGGCACCTTGGGCGCCGCGTGATTAGTGGTAGCGACAGCTGGACATCCTCATTTATATTCTTCAATTGAAAACCAACATCAGTCAGATGCTTAGACAGAATGAACAGCATTTAATTTGACGCTTGATTTCCACTAATAGATTTTAATGACAATATTTCACAGAAATACATTATCGTATTGCAAAGGAGATATCGGTCACTCCTCTCTGGTTTAGATTTTGCTTTTTTCTTAGGATGAATGCATTAAGTGGTTGTTGTAAAAAGGAGAAACTTAAAATGTATCAGGGTTTAATGTGTGTAATTGCCTGTAATTTTGTAATAATACAGTAAGGGTGTGTGTCTGTGTGTGCGCGCGCACATGCTCATGCACAGTGGCGTGTGTATGGTTTACATTTACATTGGATACATTTACATATTTGTAAACACTGAGCGCCGTAATGAGCGTTCCCTTTATCAGCCGAAGTAAATGTTTCGGAGCTGGGGTGCGCGCGCAGTGTCGGACTGTAGCGTCACCCTGCTCCTCGGCCATTTCGTACCCGGTAACGGGCACCTTAGAAACGGCAGCTTTGCATTTCCACCCTGGAAACAGCTCCCAGGTGAATCAGTCTCAGTGTTTTGGTTTGCACTCAGAACCCAAACAGGAGAAGAATGTGGAGCAGCTATTTTGGGAGACGCACCTTACGTGTAAACGGGCCTCGGGAGCCTTTGATCAGCTCGTATGCAAATGTATGGCGCTGCGCGACTGTGTCGACATCGCAAGTGTGAGGTTGAGCAAGTAGGTCGCACCTGGGACGGGGCGTGGGGGCTGCGTTGCCGTTTGGGGCACCTTGAGGGAGTCGCGTGTGGCCGATGCCCCCCGGCCGTTGGCGCAAGAGTACCTCTTAACCCCCGACCCCCGGCCTGGCCGGGCCCCCGTCCACGTCTCGAAGCCTGCTCCCTGCAGGCCCCCCAGAGCGTGAGCGGGGCCCGGCGATGATGCTCAGGGTGAAAAGGATGCGACCGTGCCGCCGCTGCCACGACGCGCTGCTTCTGATCTAGTCGCTGCCCCCAAGTGGTGGACCGGTACAAGGAGCCCCCCCCATGGCTTTCATCCCCCAGCCCGTGTGCCCGTGGTGCGCCTCCATACAACAGCCCTCCTTTAATCTTCCTCTGAAGAGTGTTTATTTGCTCGGAGGGCCTCCAGCAGAGACGGGTCCCCGGGGCTTGGACTCGTGGGCCGAAAAATACGAAAAGGCCGACACGGATCTGCCTTGTGCTCCGCCAGGCGCTCCTTGTTCCGTAGCCTGCGCATCGTTGCCATCCCTCTCCTCTAATCCTTTAGAACAAGTCGTCGGCATCCGCCGAGCCCACAGCGCAAATTGTCGCGAATGATCTGTGACAGCGTCTTGTTTACTTAACTGTCGGCGATAATGGATTTTCCTGGAATTAGGACACGATGCGGGCACCAAATTCTCGTCGGTGCTCCTCGCTAAACGAATTAGCCTGCACTCCGAGTCAGACGTTGCCTATTGAAATGTGTACGAGCACGTATTAATCCTTATAATGAAGAGCGAACAAAAATAAGAGCGCGCCTCGCGGCGAAGTGTGTGGGAATGGTTGATAGAGCTACGAGCGACCGGCGTCCCGCTAATACACTTAATGTGGAGAAACATCCGAATGGATGGCATGGGGTGGGGGGGGTGTCGCGGAGGGCTGCCTTCCTGTAGCCTTAGGTGGCGTCTCTTTCTGCTACAGGGCGACGTTGAGCTGCATGAAGAGAAATGAATGCACGACTCCTCCATCCCAACCTTGAATTCCTGTCATTGATCCCTGTACGTGTCTTTACCACGACAAGTTACAGTGCGACACCCTGGCTACACCCCTGCAGCTGCGTTGTCTGTCTGTCTAACATAGCTGCAGGTATGTGTCTACATTTTGCGACTGTAGACACATCTGGGGCAGCAGGTGGCGTAGTGCTTAGTGTTGTCGCCTTGCAGTGGAGGGATTTGGGATCAAATCCTCCCCTTGAGCAAGGTGTTTAACCCTGAATTGAATGGCCCAGGTATATTGATTGGTCAATCGCTGTTAGCAGTTTAGTGTGCAAATCTAACACTGTTAGTTATTTTGAAGCAAAGTACAAATAAATGAATAAAATAAATACTAAATAAATACATAATAAAAAAATATTAATGTCGCATGTCTTCTGTCGATAGGATCCGTCCTCCGTGATAGAGCCTCGATATTAAAAACTCTGTCAGCTCACAGCTTGTAAAGCTGGTCAAACACGCAAGCGCCAGTTTGGGTTTCCCTCACCTTTGTGGGCCGGGCCTCCCAGGGGGCGTGGGTGCGAGTTCGAGGTACCGTGTTGCCAGGAGGAGACGTGCGTGCGTGCGTGCGCGTGCCGGGGCTGACGACTTCAGAGCACTTTTGAACAGTGCCACCCCAGAGCCAACGTGCCCCCTCTGTGTGCATTTGCTCATAATAAACACTGTGTCTTTGTGTGGTCTTGGCAAACATGTTAAACACATGAGTCGGTAACTGTGCGCTGAAAGCACAGAACCAGCAAAGGTCTTCAAAAGGCTGTCTTCCCCCCCACTCCTGTTTTTCTTGGCTTACTAGAATTATACTTGAGTATGACTTGAAAAAGACCATATTGAGCTTTTCGCGGTTTTCACTGGCAGATGTTGCCCAGGTTATTAATTTGATATCGCTGATTGCGACCTCTGGAGAGGAACTGATTACATTGAGGAACGGCGTTACTGTAACACTAATCTGCTTGTTCACCCATTGCAAGTGTGATGTAGGACAGCATGGTGCATTGTGGGTAACGGCGCTCGATTCTGCCTCTCTCCGGGAGGGGAATGTTCGCAGGTCCATTTGCACTTCTACTTACTGAAGGGTCATCGTGAGGTCAGGTCAACTCGGTTCTTCCACATGGCGCTTCCTGGTTCTGATGCGGGAACAAAAACCGCTGGATGTCCGGGGTTCTTCGTTTTTCCGCATACATTATGAAGTTGTGGAAATCTGTGATTTGTAGGTATTCAGCTGATAAGTAAAAGGTTTTGGTAAAAAGCTGCTATACTCACTGTTATGAGTGGACCATTCAAACAAATAACTTATGTATGTATTCTTAGTTGAAACAGCCGTATGCTTGTGCCGGTGGTAAAGCAGGTGTGTAACGTGCACTCGTGCTGTCTGGTGTGTTTGTGTGGCCCATGGCCGACAACAGCACACGTGTAGTGCTAATGTCACATTATCGGAAAAGAAAACAAACCTCAGGTGTACTTTAGTCTCCTGCTTAACTTCTTTGGATGGGAAGGATTGCAGCTCCTTATTGACACCGGTGCTCTTTTCTTTATCCGATGGTGGTTAAATTATCAGTCTACATTCATTCATCTAATGCTTTTCTCCAAAGCCACTTACAATGTTAAGCTGCTTACGATTATTTACCCATTTGTACAGCTGAGCAGTTCTACTGGAGCAATTCAGGCTAAGTACCTTGCTCAAGGGTACTACAGCTGGAGGTGAGACTTGAACCTGTAACCTTTGGCTCCCAAGGTAACAGTTCTAACTGCTATGCTGCCGCATCAGGATTTGTCTGTGTGCTTTCTGTACTTTACCAGTCAACTTTGAGCACACCCACTGGAGATTTTCCATCACATCCAAGATGAGGCTCTTCAACACCATCGTGAAATCAGAAGACGACCCAGACTTTTATTAATACCTGTCTGAGAATGATCCTCCAGAATCGCTGGCCTGACACCATCTGCAACCAGGAACTGTGGCAACGTACAAGGCAGCGGCCTGCAGATCAAGAAATTCTCCAAGGACGTTGGAGATGGATAGGACACACCCTTTGCAGACCAGCTTCCAGCACTAGTAGAGAAGCCCTCACACGGAACCCCCAGGGGAAGAGGAAAAGAGGCCATCCAAGAGACACTTGGCACCGTGACCTGGAGGCAGGTGTCAAGAAGATGTGCCATACCTGGGGGCAGCTGGAGAGACTGGCTCAGGACAGAGATGCCTAGAGAGCTCTGGTTGGTGACCTAAGCCCAGGAATGGTAGTAGGCATAACTAAATGGAGACTAGTTAGTTCTTAGGGACTAGTTAGGGATTCTCGCGTGTTGCTTCGCTTTCACTCCTCTGTCCATTTCCCAGGTGGACTCTCACTTTCCTCTTGTCTCCATTATGCCTACTCAGGACTTTGTTTCTCAGGTTATCTGGGGAAAAAGTACGATTAAAATATTAACATAATATATTTTTCCTGCAGTGTTACAACTTGAAGGAATGATGACCGTTTAATCTATGTCAAAGGTTGCGATGAAATTATCTAAAAATGGATGAGCTGGTATATAGATCCGTATGCTGCTGCAGAAGTTCCCGGGTTTGTGGGGCGAGTTTGCATTTTGTCCGACGTGCTGTTGTCAGATGAAAAATTCTCATGCAGGAAGTGGTGAGGATCCAGACTTATTCCTGGGCCTTTTCCCATCTCTGAGAACATATATCCCAGGAAGACAATCATAACAAGGTCTTTGGGTTACTTCCTCATCGAGCTTTCATGGTATGATTCCAGGCGGGTTGCTAAGCCCCGCCGGGTTTCTCACAGATTGTTTTTGAGTCAG
The DNA here is from genome assembly GCF_900964775.1 of Scleropages formosus. Classification (NCBI taxonomy): domain Eukaryota; kingdom Metazoa; phylum Chordata; class Actinopteri; order Osteoglossiformes; family Osteoglossidae; genus Scleropages; species Scleropages formosus. The sequence continues at coordinate 7,950,235 of NC_041823.1, forward strand.
GGACAGTGGCACTGCAACCCGGGGGCAGCTGTAGGATTCGTGTGGAATTGAAGATGTGCGGCGGCAAACACAAGTCAGCTTTAGAGAAATAGAGCGGGCCGCTCTCAGCGTGAGAGTCGGCGCCTCGCCAGAAGGCACCTTCTCCTATGACATACTAAGGGGTACCAAAGGAGAGGGTGCCTTCATCACTCTGGCAGGATGTGGTGGCAGAACCGATCCATGGCTCATGTAGCTAAAGGTTTTAATCCGTCATTGGGAGAGCAGGTGCCTTTTGTACACTGGTCAAATGTGTAAGGCCTAAAGGTAGGAAAACTCAGTGACCGGTTACTGGAGAAACAAATGATGCGTCTTAACCTATTAAAGGATATGCTTCACCACCCTTTTATGTTACTGTTTGAGTGTGTTTTGTTCTGCTTGTTTAATGTAAATCTCAGTTGTATTGGGACAGTTGCTAGTGTAGTGGTTAGCGCTGCTGCCTTTGGACCCACAGGTCCCAGGTTTGAATTCCCACTTCTGCTCTAGTTGTCTTGACCATTGTGCTTATCATGAATTGGTACAGTAAAAATAACCCTACTGTATCAATCGGTCATTCACTAGAAGTAGCTTAATGCTGTTGCGTTTGGAGAAAAGTGTGAGATTGAAGTGTAAATGTTAATATGCCCTGAAATCGGTACAAACTGCCCATTTCTGCTGGATTTGTGATCGTTGAAAAGAAGTAATAAAAAAAAATCTTCTGTTCTGTCACTGTGTGAATGAACAGTCTTTACTGATAGGAAACAAATAAAAATGAAGTAGCTGTATTACACACACACACACACACCCGAAGCCGTTGTGTGACAGCACAAGGCAATTCCTGCAGTTTATCTACAAACATTGTGTCTAACCTGTGCATCCCTTTTCCTCTGTAAACAAGGGGACCAAATCCACGGAGGACTTCACTGAAGTTTTTCTACTTCAGCATTACTGTGGTTTTTTTAAATGCAAAACTAAATGGATTTAAAAAGTCCTGAGGTCTCCGTCCTATTTTTGCTTTTTTTTTTATTTCCTTTTCTTATTCTTCTTTGGATCAGAATGGATCACCAGCCCACCCTATTTTTGCTTTTGGGCCGTTTCTCTTAACCGCGTGGAAAGTGGCGGAGCCTCCGGGTGGTCAGCGCCCCTCCCCCATCATCAGAGCTCCAAGAACAAATGATGGTGACCCTGGAGTCTATGACTTTGCTCACCTTAGTTACAGGCCTGACCCACAGCAGATGGGGTATTCAGACCCAGGGTGCACCTCCTCGGTGGGTTTCCATGGCAGCGGCAGGGAAGGTGGAGAAGCACGATGTTGGGGTGGGTGGAGGGGGTTGATGGTGTGTCCGTTTCTCCCGCTGGGGGGAGGGGTAAGGGCAGGTGGAACCTGGGGGGAGAAGGTTGCAGAAGTGTTGATAATGGGAAATCTAATTTGCAGTGCTTTTTTAAAATCATCTTCTTCTGTTTTGGCTTTTCTTTGCTGCTTTTACAGCTCAGACAATGTGCAGGCTTTCAGCCCTGTATCACTGTGCCATTGAGGTGAGCGTAATGCAATGGAGGTATTCTCTTTACCATCAAAAGGTGGGGGTGAGGCGGTCTTAGGAGAAACCAGGGTAACCTTGTGGAGGAGAAAAGCCCACGTGCGATCACAGAGACTCTAAGGGACAATTAGACGTGTGCCAGAGAACAGGCTGCGGAGAAACGAAAGGAAGAGCTTTAGTAAAGACCTTGTGGCGGGAAATCGGGAGCAAAGTAGCAGAGGCTTTTAGTCGAGGCCTGGTGGCACGCCGCCCCCCTCGTCCTCGCCTTTAGCATTTCCATTTATTCATTGAGCTGATGCTTTTCTCAAAAGTGACTTACAGTATTAAGCGACTGACAATTATTTACCCATTTATCCAACTGGGTAATTTTACCAGAGCAGTTCAGGGTCAGTACCTTGCTCAAGGGCACTACAGCTGGAGGTAAGATTCGAACCTGCAACCTTTGGGTCCAAAGGTAGCAGCTTTCACCAAAGGCAGATGGGCAACAGGAAAGACGAGAGGAGGGGAGTGAAATTCTCGGGTCCAAGTTGGACAAATCGATGTTAGCGTCAGGTGTGTTGCACTGCGCCTGCCGCTGCACCGCAGTTCCAGTTGAAGATCCTGCTCTGACTTTAGGCAGCTGTTCGTAGTCGAAAACGGTCCTGTGGGAACCTGTTCCTGGTGCCCGTTTTACATAACGCCACACAGATCAGCGCTCGCGCCGCATTGGCTTCCTCCCCCTTTCCGGGATGTCGTTTACCTTCATCCCAGGATCACCCACCTGGAAGTCGGAATCGTTTCTCCGATTCATTATGCAGCATCTATTATGTCACTTCTTGTGCTGTCGGGACCATGGAATTCTAAAGATACATCACCGGTCCCCCATCTTTAGGTTCTTACTTTTCCCACACTGCTTTAGAGTTCCATGCTCCCGACGGTGTAGTTCTGCAGCGTCCTGCCCCACGTTAACGGTTTTGTGACTGTCCACGACAGGCAGTTTGCTTGAATTTTTGCAGCCAGGGACACGGGTGGATTTGTCCTCATACTTGTCCAATGGACAGGCGGACAATAAATTAAGGTGAAATAGTGAGAAATTTGATGCTAAACGACCACTGGTGTCATAATAAAGAAACGACGCGCTCTCTCCAATCGCATCTCCCGTTTTATTTTGCAGATTTTTTTTTTTTATTGCTAGAAAGTGCCCTAATTTGTTAGACATAATGTGAAATAGCGCCTGTATCTTTCCCTTTAGACCGTTTCTTTCTGATGGGAACCCCTTAGTAAGAACCCTTCCTTTCACATCACCCCAGTTGAACCACTTTGATTCCACTTTACTTCGACATTTTAATGCTAAACGTCGACTTACTTTGTCTTTCTGATACGTTCCGGAATAAGGGCAAAATCTGATGGCACAGGTGAAATGTGAAATATACCTGTGCTTCGTACAACCAAACACACAATAACTGGTGCTGAGTGCTGCCGGTGGGTCGGATCCCTTTTTCTCGGGTCTTGGCTGCATCTTCAACAAAGCTAATGGTATGTAAGAGGAATGGCCCTTCGCTGTACCTGTTTGCAGCAGTTGCTCTAACCCTGACCTCCCTGCACCATTAAAAGAATGAATTATGTGCCATAAAACCTTTTTAATTGCTGCTGAGATGGCAGAGAAATTCATTACGAGCAGCGCGTGCTGGACTCGGGACGAGAAGGTGAGCCGTGCGAGGTTCGTGAGTTATGTGTGTGTGTTTAGCGCGGGAGCGGCGGCGCGCTCGGGGAGTCTCTCGTTGCACTACGAGTTCCGCAGGGGCATCTGTGAGCTCTGCGGGCGCCTGGCATCCGCTGTCCAGCGTGCACCGTCCACGACGTGGTGGCAGCTCTAATCAGCGGGGCCCTGCGGCGGCCGTGACAAAACCGTTAGCCGTTTTGGGGGAGAAGAGAAGCGCCGTGTCTTCGGGAGCCGGATGGCGAGTGTTAAGCAGAGGTACCAGGGGCTGGTCGCAGGGTGAGCTAGGGGACTCTGACATTTCATCTCCTGTCCAGCAGCGCTGACTGTCGCTTCCAGTCTGGACAAGGTTTGCGCTTGGCTGGGCAGCCTCTCTGCAAGAACGTCAGGTTTCAGCGGAGCGTCCCCTTGACGGAAGGCGGGACCTGGCCGCTTGCCAACCCTCGCGTGCCGGGGACCTTCCCCTAATGTGTTCTGAAAACATCTGCCCTCCGCCTTCCGCACACGGGCTTGGGGTCCGAGGCCTGCTTTTCGGCTCCTGCCCGCGTCCTCTTCCTCCGCCGCTGGTGGAGTCGGTGAGAGGGCAGCGTTTGGTGTGCCTTCCGACAGCGCCGAGGACGCAGGATCTGTGCCGACGGATGCGTGAATAATGAAGAATAATGCGGAATGCCGTGAAACCCGTCGCCGGGCTGGGCACACGCAGCGAGGCTGGCCTGGAGCCCTGGACCGCAGCGAGACGAGAGGGACGTATCGGTCCCGACTGGCCATGACCGCAGGCGGACGGCTGCTGCCACCGCCTCCACGGTTCAGTGGAGCTTCACCTCGGCACGGCTGTGGCCGTATCGCTCTCACCCCCTCCCCCCCGTTGTGAGCTCACCGCGTACCGGGCCAGTGGCACCGACGACGTGTGCTCCGAGGAGACTGTGCTCCCAGGAGGTGCGATGGCGGCTGATCAGGGCTGGGCGTTTGGCCGCGGTAGCTATCTGGTCCTTGCGCTCGCTGTTGGTGCAAATGGTGTCGCGGGTTTTTCTGAGAACAGCCACACATTTCACTGATGTGCTGAGGGTACATGAAAAGTGTTTCTAGCAAGGGGTCCGAAAGGTCCTCTAGGTTCTTGGTTTCGGCTCTGGAATGAGCTCCCTCTGTTCCTCAGAGCTGCTGGATACCTACCAACATTCAAGAAGGGTTTCAAAATGTGTGTCTTTTAGACCCATTTCTGTCCTGATTTCCTGACAGCTTCATAACTTTACAACTCACTCTCCATTGCGGTCACTTTTGTATTTCCTCTCAATTACATATGCAGTTACTTATAAAGTAGCGGTTTCAACAGTCGCGTGTCGATCTCTAACGCTCTTCATTTGTTGTTGAGGCACTTTGGTGCAATCTTGTTTTTCAATTTTATGGAGCTTGGAGAAAATCGTCAGCTGAAACACTCAAGCCTGATCTGGGACGGTTTCCAGAACATTCTTCCTACACCGAGTGTCCTGAGAATGCTGAGAAATGCTCTGAGGCTCTTTGTGGCGTGTTTTTTGGTACGACACCAACCCGTGCAGTGAGGCCGGTGTCTGTCGGTGGTCGACCGTGCCTTGCTTTGCGGTCCACGGGGTCGCAGTCTCCCGCCTCCATTTGGAGAAGTCAGATCCCCGATGTGCAGCGAGCCACTGACCCACCAAACCGCCGCTGTTTCCAACAGGAGCCAAGCGACCTGCACGGCGTTAATCCTTTTTGCCAACTTTAATTTCACAGGCCATTCATCCAGTTTAAACAGCCCCCTTCTTCGTATGAAATATTAATGGCTGCCGGGGAGGGGCTGTATTGGCAGGTGAAGGGGGGCCCGGACACCGCTGGCTGATGGACGCCGCGGGGGTCCTCCCGGATGCTCGGCGGGCTTTTAGTAGGCGTCGTTGCCGCGGCGGCACGACGGGGAGGCCGACGCCCCGGCCAATTCCCCCTGGCGCGGCGCGATTTCACCGAGCTCCGGCTGTCTGCCGTCTTCATGCTCCAACACTTTCTGTTTGGACTTATTTGCAAGCAGAGCGACCTGAAAACATTTATTTTCGGAGGGGCTCCAGCGTCCCCGATCAATAATGTAGCGGAGCGACACGTTTTTCACATTTGCGGCCCCGGCCGTTCGTGAGCCGGAGAAATGCGGCCGAGGAAGACGCCGGGCGGGAGAGGAGCCCGCGCACGTTAGCTGCGACAGCACGGCTTGTTTTGTTCGCTAGAGCTTTCTGTGCCGACGTACGAACTGCGCCCTGAGTGCCGGAGGAGCGTTGACGGGTGTTGGGGCAGGTCCCGCGTTCTTGTTGCCTTTGTCTGATCTGTGCTCGGGGGGGCCCTAATTGGGGCACGAGGATGCCGAAACGCGGAGACGACGCAGGAACCCCACCGTCAGACAGACGCGTGATCAAAGACACCTGAAAGCTGGAAATCAACAAGTGCGATTCCTGGAAAAACAAACAAATTAATTAGTAAAGGTATCAGGCAAACAATGAGCCGCAGCAAACGGAATTGGGTCGGTAGCCTTTACTTTGGAATGGCCCCTATAACGGTGCGACTTCGGAGCCCAGAGCAGGTGGCGCAGGGGGAGGAGCTCAGTGCGGGGCTTCTCTGACAGCTGATTTTAAACATTAACACATCAATGGCTTTTTAATGGTAATTCATTTACATCCGTAATCTCTCCTGAGCGTCAGCCGCCCTCGCGCTGCATCGCGCCACGCAGCGGGGGGCATGTCTGGCTCGTGCCCCTCAGTAACACGCAGACCTATTTACTGTGGCGCGCCGAAGCATGCTGGGCTACTGCTCCGAGCCCCCCCTTCCCCCCCCAGGGGCAAATGGATCATTCCTGGAGTCTCCTGACAGGAGGTGACGGATCGGTGATTCCCCAGCCTGAAGGGATGCCACTTCGGGCTGGCTGCTGACATCCTGACGGTCCGTCTTCCGTTATCGTTTGCTTTCGGCCGGATGCTGACATTGCGACGGTCCGTATTCGGTAATCGTTTACTTTGGGCTGGTTGCTGACATACTAATGGTCCGTCTTCAGTTATCGTTTATTTTGGACAGGATGCTGATGCGTGGTCGCTATGTCGCATGCTGTGGTCTTACTTTATGTACAAACAAAATCAAGCAAATCATGGTATCTTCAGACATTTCTCACCAGAAGGTGTTTTTCTAGGCGGAATCGTCGCCGCATCAGAAAGTGAAGTCATTTCGTCCGCATGACCGGTCAAGGCCAACTACGCCAGTTTCTTAGTGTATTCCAGTAGACTGTTGGTAGGTAAAAAGTCCTTTATGCTCTGGTTTGATGTGAAACTGCGCAGATGAATACAAATCAGGAAAGCTGGGTCACCGAACGTCCTCAGATCTTCAGTTAGCTCCTATCCTGCAGTGTGGTTATTGCACATGTGACGACCACTCTCTTCACTCCTGTTTACCGCAGCGCACTTGCTCGCTAACTCACTTTGGTCCGTTTCATTTAGGCACTTTCGACGCTGGCTCTTCTCCTCCGGTGTAATTACCATAGTAATATGGTATGTGACGTTGGGTCCGTAACATTATTTGATCTGTTCTTTCCGATCCACAGTAAAGCAGAGGTGCTCATTACCGACATTCGTCATCATTAAGCGATTAAATGGCCTTGTTAATTACGGCAATTAAACGCTGAGTGGTAATTAGTATGACCTCACCTGCAGTGGTCGATTAAAGACTGGGGTAGCGCTGAGGAAAGTGTGTGTGTGTTCTGTGTTTGCATGCTGCGTGTCAGCCTTTACCTCTCTGACGTTTGCGCTGTTACGCTGCGACTTACAGTTCAACAAGCACCTCGAGAATGATTTACCTGTTTATACAGTAATTAGGCGTTTTTATTGTACCGCTTCAGTGTATCGCCTCTTGATCAAGGGTACTACAGCGAGGGCGGGATTCGAACCTGTCTGCGTGTCCCCCTCACGTCCTGTTATGAGTGACAGGACACCCCCAGTCCATTCTTTTAATTGGGCAGGAATTGAAATTGGAGGGGCGGCACGAGTACAGTTACCCAGAGTTCCCTGGGGCGGACAGTTCTGTTGGCCTCAGGCGCTATCTATTGATGCCTTGAGAAAAAGCAACGTCAAGGAAATGAGACTGACAGGTAATTAAATTTGCGCAAAACAGTCTCTAATTAGCGCGCTCTAATCACAGCGTACTTTTCATTAGTCACAGGGAGTTCCGACAAACGATACAATTAACGTCTTTAATTGTTTTGAAAATTCTCGAGAATTAGCGCAAAGCTCAAAGACCCCCCGCCCCCCGCTCTTCTGCAGATTTCAGCCACGCCGTACGAAAGGAGAGAGCGAGAGCTGCTGCGTTCCCTCGCACCTGGAGCGCTTCTGTGGTCCGTAGGGCCGCGAACGGCCCGCATCTCTTACAGGTGCGGTGGGTAACCCTCTGCAACCGGCCCTTTCCGTTCACGACCGCCCTCCTGTAAACAATATTCATTTAGCTGACGCTTCGATCCAAATCGACCTACAGCGTTCAGCTCCTTACGACTGTTTCCCCATTTATACAGCTGGGTAATTTTACTAGAACAATTCGGGTATTTACCTTGCTCAAAGGCACTACAGCTGGAGGTAAGACGCGAACCTGCAACCTTTTGTGCCCGAAGGCAGCAGCTCTAACCACTCCACTACCAGCTGCCCCGTATTTGAAAAAATCTGGCGCATTCACTTTTGTCACGGTTGAGAAATGGTGAGCACAGCCCAAAGAAACTGAAGGCGGTGGGAGGCGACCCGGCGGACGTGCTGGAGGCAGCGTCGGGCACCTTGGATGTCGTTAAGATTTTCATCGCTTTCAGTCATGTTTGATTTCTGCAGTAATGATTATTGGTCATAGGGGGTGCGGTGGCGCGGTGGGTTGGACCACAGTCCTGCTCTCCGGTGGGTCTGGGGTTCAAGTCCCGCTTGGGGTGCCTTGCGATGGACTGGCGTCCTGTCCTGGGTGTGTCCCCTCCCCCTCCGGCCTTACGCCCTGTGTTGCCGAGTAGGCTCCGGTTCCCCGCGACCCCGTATGGGACAAGCGGTTCTGAAAATGTGTGTGTGTGTGTGTGTGTGTGTGTGTGATTATTGGTCCTCCCCTTAAACGACCGGCATTGGTCATATGATTTAGTTTAGTATGAGGCCCAACGGTCGGCAATGAGGAGCAGTCAACGTTACCGTTTTACTGATACGCAAACACAGCATGGACACGTTGCCCAGCGGATGCTTTGTCCAACTCGGTACAAGTGGTTTTTACGTGAAGAGGACCGGATTTATTGTCTTTCGGAAGGCGACAAAACAAGGGAGCAGTCGAAAAGAAAAAGAACTTTAAATTCATTACTTAAGTAATAAGGAAGGAGCTGTGAATGGCAGCAAAGGGTGTAATCAGGACTTCGTCGGACGTGTGTGAACAGCGAGGCTCGGCAACGGCTTCCTGCGACAGCAGCTCCCTTTAATTGTTCCTGCGCAATAAGCCCGTGTAATTTAAGCGATCGTAGGAACACTCGAATCAGAGTGACGCATCCTCGAGCTTCAGACGGCTCGGGCTTGGGGCCGACGCTCGCTCGCTCCCTCGCACATACACTCTCGCACACCCCCAAGCGTGTTCCGTGTGATCACAGGAACGGCTCCTCTTTCGTGCACTATTTATTTCTTTATTTATTTATTCATTTATTCACTCACTCACTCACTCACTCTGCTTTTCCTCTGCTTGTGCGGCGCACATTCTGCCCCCAAACCCTACTCTTTGGCGAGGGATGGGGGCTGCGGGCTCAGGGTGTGGGGGGAGTCGGGGGGCCTGGGACCGAGTCTGACTCAAGGTCAGACTGGCCTCTAAGACTCCCGCTTGTAGCCACAGTGTTTATTTGCCGACTCGTGCCGACGGGGACCCGGCGCCTTCTCGCACAAGGCCGCTGCTAATTTGTTCGTGGGAAATAAAGAGGCGCGTGTTGCTGTCCCAGACGCGCTTCCTAAGCTGTTCGATGCTCCGTTGTTTACCAGCATGAGCGGCAGCGGCAAGGCGGGGCACGGCGGGCCCGATTGATCTCCTGCCACAGCTAATGTCCTTCATTAATTGCCACTAAGTGTTGTCATCAGTTCTTGATTCCGTTGACACCAGCCGGGCCGTCGGTTCGAGGTGCTGTCCCCTGACATCATCGCTATGCCTCTCATTTCGGGTAATATATTGCGGAGGTGTTGCTCCACATTAATTGGCTCGCTGAGTCACCTTAGCGAAGCTGCCTTGTGACTGGAGTAGCCGAGCACAGAGATTGATGGAGGGGTGTCACGGCTCTCTCTTAGCCCAGAGCGACGCTGTCTCCCGGCTTCCTGAACCGGGGTTTCGGAAGGGTGCTCGTTCTGCTCGGGAATTACTCCGAGTAGCGTGGGGAAACGCGCTTTATTGCATCCATCTGTGCATCCATCATTAATGGGGGCACCGGTGGTTCGCACTCTCTCTCAGAAACATGGGGTGTGAGGCAGGGTACAGGATGCCATTCCAGCACAGGGCCATCTCACACACTCACCGAGGGCACTTTAGTCACCAGTTCACCTGAAACATGTCTTTGGACTGTGGGAGGAGGACAGCCCGACTCCACGCAAACTGAGCTGGATTCGACCCCGCAGCCCGGGAGTTGTTACCTCCTGTGCCACCTCATTCTACCGCGCTGATCCTTAAACTGCTTCCCCAGGGCTGCGGAGTTACGCTTTACTGCAATGTGCGCACGTACGAGAAATAGACTTTGGCCCGGATTCGAGAAACGAGGCTCTCGTCTGGCCGCGGAGGCCACGGTCCATTCTCACTTCAGGCCGTTCCGTAAGCTGCGAAGACGCCAGGCCAGACGGGCTCAGCGCCTCTCTCTCTGACAGCCCGCTAATGGGAGCCGCTGTGCGTCCAGAGCCGGCGCCAGCTGGCCCTTTGTGTCCCCGTCCCATTTCCTACCTTTGTGCCGCGAAGAAGGGACTCGCTCCAGGTAGTGAATGGTCGCGGGTACGGCCTCCCCACGCGAACCGGAGAGCGTTGGCGGGAGCCCGGTGAAGGCGTATTGAAACGACACGGTCGGGGACGGTTGTCATTAGCGTCCCAGGTGGACAGAAGGTCGGGAAGGCTGGGATCCCATTAAAGGCCGTACTTGTCACCTTTGGTGTGGAGTGGAGCGGAGCGTGAACCGAAGGTCTGGACGTTTATTTCCCCAGTACCGGCTGAGCTGGGGCAACGCTTAGAGCCACTCCCTCTGCGCTTAGAAGTTGCGGGTTCGAATCCCACCTCCCGCTGTAGCAGCCTTGAGCGAGATACCGTGAATGGATAAGTAAAGATTAGCCAGCTGATTAAAACGGTAAATCAGTGTAAATAGTTTAAAATTTTAAGTTGCTTTGGAGAAAAATGTCACCAAGGTGAAGGGGAGAGGGTCGGCAGGGCTTCTGTCTGTAGCTGTCTGTGGGTGCGAGTGGCATGAAAGTTGACATGCAGAGCAGGACTCTGTGTTTGGCACATACGTTTCTAGTAAAGTGAAGCTCTAGCTTTTAACTCTATATCTCTTTAAATCCATACAAACGCATTAGTTTCTGCAGTTGTTTGGATTTTTGAAACCACAGTAATGCATATAATCCATCTACTTTCTCAACACTGGCCGCTGCGAAGAGTCCGGATGCGAAGAGTGCCATCAGAGACTGCACCTCCCATCTACTTCGGGCAACTACTCCAGGCAGAGGTTGCGAGTGCGTTCCTTGTGTACGTTTCCCCGTTGCATTAACGCATCGCAGGGGGTCCTTCTTTTCTGTGCGTGAGGGGGGAGTGCACCAGGGTCAGGCCTGACTCTGCTCCCCCAGCCCCCTATTCTGTCTGTTTGTAGGGTCGGGACAGGCCCAGACGCACACGTTTGTTGGTTACCATGGAGACCGGTCCCAGAGTTAGCCCCCCTCACAGCTGTACTTAGCTTTGTTCATACATATTCATGCCTTTTAAAATCAGCCCTCTGAGGATGCAGTTGGGCCAATCACTTTTCATTTGTTTGTTTATTTTAAATATCATATTAATTATTCATGCGGTTGTGTAATACACTTTTTTAAACACGGGAAAGAAACATCCCTTCTTTCCCAATTTGCAAAAACAAATGGTTGTATTCTCAAATCTGTTTAATTGCAATCGCTGGAAGTTATGAAATAGCGCTTCGTCGTAACATTGCCAACGTGTCGCATTCTGCTAATTCCGTAGCTATAATAGCCGGTTAATTACCGCGTGAATAAAATATCGCTTATTGTCCAAGGCCTAAGCGTTCACTTCATTAGTGGCTATGCAGCAGAGGGCAATATTTGAGCTTTAGTGCTGCTTTGGTGAAAGAATGATTTACTGTCCGGTTTTCCTCGGTTCTCTTCGATAGCAAATGGAATCGGAAACGAGGGCTATTATATATCCTCGGATGTTTGAATGGCTCGCTGCAGTACATTATAAGACGCTTTATTCCGCATTTATGTATACTACCATCATTATTGCAGAAGCCGTAGCAGTTAGGAAACAATAATTGTCTATTCGCCGCGTCTCTCTAGTCGAGGACAATTTACCCCCTTTCAGCAAAGCAAATGTCAGAGGACTGAGAGGAGGTAAACGATTTATTAGTACCACACCTGCTACTGTACTGTGCACTACTACGCTTTACGGTGGAGTGTTATTAATTGTGATGCTTTAATATGGATAACATTGGCGCTCTTTTGCCCCTTTTGTGATCACTTCACAGAATCATATGTTGGAAGGAAATGAGGACTAACAAGTCTGATTTCTTTGACAGTTTGTGTCTTTGTGTGTTCATGCATCCATGTAAGCGTGTG